>NC_088104.1:39732500-40962500 GCF_036370855.1 Dromaius novaehollandiae
CTGGGAAGCAAAGAAGCAGCAGGACCCACCTGAGGCGGGGTTGCTGATGAAGCTGCCAAAAAGGAGAGAATCATGGTGAGGTGCTGTAAAAAGCTCATAGGCAGCACCGCGGTGGTGGCTGTCCCTCTGCATAGCTGCGTTATGTTTGCATGTTTCTTTATCAGCATGCAGCAGAAAAAGTGAATAACCTGCTTCAGAGTTCAGGGAATTTCTACCTTGAGAGCTGTGATCTGTCTCCTGGAAATAAGTCCCTAAGCTAGACTGTTGCTTTCCTGAAGAAAAATACAGCCAGTACTCCTTATAGATGGTGCCCAGTGACTTTTGGCTGCAGACATGTGAGCAGTAGTGAAAGCAGGGAGCAGAACTGGAGCTGGTCCTCGCCAGCAAGTGTCAGAGCCCAGTGCTCTCCTGTGCACAGGAACCCTCTCGGGAAACATGGTTTAAATCCCCTGGATGAGAAAGGAATTGAGGTCAGTGAGTGCCTGGTTGAGCTTCAGAATAAGAGGACCACCGGTTCCAAGCTCCAGCTGGCAGACAAATTGGCAGCTACGTCAGCACATCCTGTGCAGCTCGGCCCTGCTCGTGTGTTGGATGCATGTGGGAAGATTTTTTTCAGCAGCTATAAATGCCTAAATTCCCACTTCCTCGCCTTTGGTGCCTAAAGCCATTGGGGAAACTTCTCCTGAGAGGTATGTACAGCGTGTGATCGGTCATTTCACAGGTCTGTTGCCAGCAATGTTGCTCCCTCGCTGGTAGTGTCGAAGGCTGAGGAGGGAAGAGGATTCACTCAGGGGTGGGAAAAGCGGCTTCCCTGCAGGTGCCCATGCAGGTCCTGGGGAGAGGGGCTGCAGAGTGGGGGACAAGTGGAGGAAAAAGGAAAAAGGTTTAGTTAGCTGAAAGCTAATTATCCTCAGTCTGGACCCAGGTACGCTTTGCTGCTGGAAAGGAGGTGTTGGATGTTGACGTAAAAAAAAAATTTTTGTAGCACTTGAACACTTCTTCTGCCTGTTGGGTGGTTGCTTGCTAGATCCAAGACACTCGTTGCTCCAGAGGAACAGTGCGTCAGTGTGGAGGGAAAAGGAGGGTCCGCATTATCCCTGGAGCTTATGGTGTTTCCTGATTATTATTTTAGTTAGGAGTATTTTTGAGAAGTTGGAAGTGACTAAGAAATTTCCTCTTCCTTGTGGGAGGATAAGGCTGGGGGCAATATAGTAAGTTTTCTGGGTGTAGAGAGCTGGTTTTCAAACTTTTGAAGTGAACTTTAGAAAAATACTGATATGAGGGTGAGGGAAAAAAAAAAAAGTAACTCTTATTATATTCCCTTCTTTAAGAGGGAGTCAATCTGTGGTTTTTTGGAGATAGCATATAACACACTGTATCTCTGGTCTGCTGCATCTGCAGTCATGTGATATCCTGTGTTAATAAAGGCAAGTTTTCCTTGCCCCCTGAGCTTGAGGCTGAAGCAGTCAGGACTGTGCGTGTTGCAAAAGTGCATGGCTTCATCATGGTTACTCTCAGGCTGAATTTAAGCTGGCTAAGGCTATAGGTAATTTGGAGGACAAGATTAAGGGCACTTATTTGTGTGTCCCAGTAAAAGACTGGAGCTTTTTCCATGAGCTTCCGCTGGTGTCAGTTTGCAGAGCATTAAACCATGGCTCCTTCAGCAGCCGCTGAATGGAACAGTAGGGCATCAGTGCTGCGTTTCTTGGGGTCCCGTTCAGACGCTGCCCTGCAATTGCTCACTCACGTACCCTCCAGATCGAGGGCGTCAAGGGCGGGAACGGCTGCCCTAAGGGTCCTGGTGAGAACTGCACATTCCTACTACGTGTTGGTAAATCAGATCCCCCAGCCCAACTAAGAAGGTCAGTGGAAGTTTTATGCTTTTTCCTACTATGCAATACTCAGGCCAGTTCTCAACTCAGAAATGTTATTTCCCAGTCAATGTGACTGCTAAGGAAGATTAAATTATCTACTTTTTTAAAATCCATTCACTTAAATCCATTCACTGTATTTTTACAAATATAGTAGTAGACTATAGGAGGAATATATATAGGAATATAGTAGAAATACATATGTATACATATAATAGTAGGAATATATGTTATAGCAGAATATATATTCTTAAGGATATAGTAGTTTGAAGAATTTCTGGCTATCTGGGAGTGAAATGGATGGCTAATATTGAATATTGCAAGCGATTTACTTAGTTACAGCATCTGCCCGAGTTCTGAGAAGCAAAGGTGAAATGACATGTCCAAATCACAAAACTTTAATTGAATTTAAAGGCTGCAAGAATTATTTAGAAAGGGGCGGGGAGCGAATGTGTATTCAGATTTTTCTCTTTTTTTTTTCCTCAGCATGAAATAACATCAAAGTAAATGTCTTAAAGTGGTGCCTTTGGGATATAAAGCTTGGCACTATTGGGATACAGACAATCATGAATTATGCTCTGATTCCATCCTTCTCTATCGTAACATCTGCTAGAATTGCTCCTCTTCATAAAAATATGCTCCAAAAGTATGAGCCACTTTGAAAACTGGAAAAATATCAAATAGGTGTGTGTGGGGGGGTCCCCTACAAAAAAGTGATGCCATTCTGAATAAAATGTGTCAGTCAATTCTTTTCCACTATGTGGAATAATACCAAGCTACAATTTTCATTTTCTAAGCATGCCTAAACAGAAAATTTCTGTTCTTTACTTGTGTCAGGCTAAAATAATCATTTTTAAAATCAAAGTGAATTTCTCCAATTTTTTTTTTTACTGGCAAATGTGGTCTGCCTGGAGGAAGAAGGGTAATCTCCCCTATATGGCTGCACTGGTTTGCTCTGGAGTTTGGAAAGAGTTTGTTAGCAACTGGTCATGAGCTTCCGTGTCCTGCTGAGGATGCAAAGCCCTGTGCTTGCAGAGCTCTCGCAGATCCTCGCCACTTTGCTCCTTGAGCATTTCGACAACAAATCCAAGCTATTTCCTACTGAAAAGGGCTAGGAGAGGTGTTTTTGTTTCCCTTTCCAGGGAAGGCAGTTGAGTGACTAAGCTGCAGCTTCCTCTGATGTAACAAGTGAGAAGATTCCCTGCTAAAAAGGACCAATCTGGACAAGGAAAATGAGGTTGTTTTGCAGACAGGCAACACACCTGCTAAGCGTGTTAGTAGCACTTGGGTGCTTCAGAAAGGCTGCAACTGTTGTGAGTGGCCTAAACATGAGAGAGAAATCTGTGCTCTTTGTTCCCCACATGCTGACTTAGAGGAGCCTGGGAAGAAAGAGGGCAGAATTATTTTTAATACATTGTATGTAAAACTCTGTTAAGCTGTGCTTAGAAATGAGTATACCAAGTGGGAAAAATAAGGTAGAAAATGTATTTTTGTTCCTGTATAGCCTCTAACTTAGCTTTAGCACAGTTTGTCAAGTATAAACTGTCAGAAGTAAAAAGAGCTAACTGGGAGCCACATAATCCCATCCAAAGCAGGAAATCAGAGCTTGCAGTGCAGCTCAGGCTGGGCTCCCCGAAGATAAGGAACCTGGCTGTCCAGATAACCATCACTGCTCACAGCCTGGTTTTCCCACTGTAATTGCCTTTCATTACAACAGCTCTCACCCAACAACTTGCTAACATCTTCCTCTGCCAGTGCTCAGCTTGTTCCAAAGCAAGTGTGGTTAGTGATGGAGAGTCAACCTCACAGCAGGTAACGTATCTCCATTTCTTTTTGGCTGTGAAATACCAGCGTTTACTACCTGAAAGGAGAAGATGGGCAAAGGAACATTTTCTGTTCTCTCCTGTAGTAGGAGCAACCATAACCTTTGCCAAACTTGTAATTAAATGTGCTTGCAAAAGGATTTGCCTCTCCTTCCCTTCAGTAACCTTTACCGGGTAGCACAGGGTTCAGCGAGTGTTGTCCGTGGAGCATGCGGAGTCGTGGGACTGGCGAGAAGCTGGGAGCGCTGAGGCCCTCGTGTGCCGGCGGGGGGACACACAGGGTGCCTCTTCTTGGCAGGCAGGAGCGTATTTAGTTGGGGCATTTGGGTGTCTTCAAAACCCAGAGCTGAGTCAGACACCCCTTTTAGCACCGTCCTGGATGGTTTCAGCAGCTTCCACAAGGAGCGAAGGGACTGCTCCAGAAGGCCAGTGAGTTCGTACAAATACATCTCCACGCTGTCTGCAGGCATTTTGCAAAGTGTTTCCCAGAGCGGTAGCGGCTACCTATCTCCAGCGTGTCCCTTCGTGTTGGTCGGGCACGGCATTTCAGGGAGGGCTGGGCAGGGCTCTCTCCCACTGAGGCTGTTGTCTTATTTTCCTTAAAAAATTGTTAGCGATGAAAAGCATGGTCTCCAGCTCTACTGTTTTAGAAACCTAAGAATTCAGCTCAGGCTGACTTAAAAGTATGTCAGAAAAACGGGATTTTCTAGACTGGAAGGTCAGTTAACTTCTGAAGGAGAAAAATCTGTATTAAAGATAGCTAATCTCTGCAGACTTGCTTCATAAACAGGCTATGTTAATTATCTATATTAATTATGAGAAGAAATCTGTGCTTATGGCAAGTTCATATTTCTGTCTCTTAAGCAAATTTCACTGTCTTTTTCTTTAAATAAATTTCAGTCTATATTTAGCTGTAATGAGGGGGAAGATAGTACGTGCATATGTTTGCTATTTATTGCAGCTTGACATCAGGCTCGTGGATACATGGAATGATCCGGTTTTGTTGCAAAGCAATGACTGCCGGAGAATCGTTGTCTTTTCAAAATACCTTCTGCCTGGGGAGGTGTGTGAAGGAACACAGTTAAGTCAGGAGGAGCAGTGGGGGGCTCATTTGGGCCTATGGCAGCACATTTAAAAACAAAAATAAAAATAGAAAAATAAAAACAGCCTGCTTTAAGGAGAGATCAGAGGCACCTGTATTCAAAATGTTGGATGGAGAATATAAGGTGGCCAGGACTATCGAGATTTCTGAGTAGGAAAGCTTGCTTTGATGATCATCTCTACTACGTGGCACCTCATCCTGCACCGCCCACATCGTGTCCCTCCACCGGGGCTGCCCCAGGGAAGTGGCAGGAGCCAGACCTGGAAGGGACCTACAGTCCCTGCGTCTTTTTCTCAGTGGGGAGGGAGTGGACAAAAATGTTTTTAGGTCTGAGTTTTGTGGTTTAGTGATGATGGTTCATATTTCAAATGGCCTTGGGTATTTTAAGTTGCTGCTTCCAAATATTTTGGCAACCTGAAATTTCCAAGTGAAAGAAAAACCTTAATGGAAATAGAAAAGCCCCTAATATCTAGGTTTATCTTGGTATCCTTATGCTAATGTAATCAGAACTCATGTGTATGCAGATATTGCACGCTTTACTGAATTGCAGGCTAGGAGTTAGAAATAGCTCTGAAATTATCAGCGGAAAACACTTTTTACAAAGCAACCCTATAGTCTCTTATTTTATATGATAAAGGGAATATATGAGATGAAGTGGAGCAAATCAGAAAGTTCTTACAAAGTTGAAAAGCTTCATTTTGATATTGCTTTAAACTTCTTACAAAGTTATTTTCACAAATCAGATTCATGAATTCAGTTCATGTGAACTTAAATCCGGTTGGCATTGTTGTGTGTTCGTGCATCTAGACTTTTCCTTTTGGGGGAATGGGGGGAAGGCAACACTCCTGCTTCAAACAGAAATCCAGAAAGCCTCTTTTTGTTTTCCTTTTTTTCTTTTCTTTTCTCCCCTCTTTCCCCCTCACCCCCCATCATTCCTTCTTGTTTCCTGAATGCCATGAAGGAAATGGAACAAATGTTACCTTTTCTTTTCATTGCCAACCAGAATGAAAATACATCCTAATGAGCAAATGCCACAGGACTGCCTGTAAAATCCACTTCAGCAAGGTCTTGCAAAGAGCTACATTGCCAAAATGATTTATACTGTACGTGACTGAGCAAAGCCCTGGGGTGAATCAGATGAAAAGCAGCTCTCCTGATCCTCTCTGTGCGTTGATATTTGTAATCTATTTAGAGAGCAGATTACACATAATAAGGAAAGGAGTCCAAAGTGCTGCTTTAACTCCCTCACATGTGCTTGCGTTAATAGAGGGGAGACCTGGAGCGAAACCCCACTGACATCTCTTGGCTGCCGACTGGGAACCTGGGCTCAGGTTAGGGCGGCAGGGGAGGGAGGTGGGTAACAGGTAAACAGCCTCAGGTGTTTTCCTCTCACAACAGGTTAATGAGCTATGACAGCGGTTTATCACACTGCTGCCGGACCCTGGAGAGGAACGTTGTCACTGTCATGGGCACAAGAAACCCATGTTATGTTGTCTACAATCTGCAGTCATTAAAAGCAATTAATGATGCCTGATGCTAGACAACTTAAAAAAAAAAAAAAAAAATCCCCTGGAAAAATCAGAAGTGATGATGCTTAGTTATCAGCTCTAAGGAATTTTTACCAGTCCTGTCTCAACCCAGCCTGTTTGAACTGCAGCCCAGATGCCACAGGGAGCTACAATTATCCAGCAGTAGGTTTTCTAGTCCATCTCCCTAAAATCTTTCCATCCCTAATTGCTATGCTTTTATAAGAGGTGCTGCTTACTTTAACACAAGTCAAAAGTTTCTCCTTCATTTAGTGGTGCTGCAGATGCTTTAGGTTGAGGAAGAAAATGAGAGTTTTGAAGTCTTTCATGACTCTTCCTATTCCTGGTGGCTTTCCCCTGCAGAAGCATGTGCTCTGGACCATTAATGATTGGCAAAGTTCACTTTCCAGCACAGTTGGCGCTTCTGTGAATTTGAAAAGTTTATAGGTGTTTCTGCATGTTTTTTTCCCCGTTTTATTATTTTTCTTATCACATTCTATGAAGTAAAGAGCTCTTTTCTCATAAGTAATTTTTCCTTTCACTTTTATTTGACCTCAGAGTACTGCAAAATAAGCAGTCCTTAAAGAATCGCCTCTGCACTGTAATGTAGTAACTACCTTCAGAAGAGAAGAAAAAAAAAGCCTTTGAATCATTCCATTACAGCATGTTTGCTTGCTATATGTAAACAGATGTCTTGAACATATTAATGGCACTTTTCAAAATAAGTTTAAATGTTTGTTTAATCATTCTTAAGATAAACATGTTTTCTGTATGGTTCAGGAGAATGGCAGGTAGGAATGCAACTTCAAAGCCACTTCTGAACAGCTCCAGACAATTTTAACTTGTATCTCTTAAATGGTCCAAGCAGTGGAGAGGATTTTTCAGAAGATTATGCAATCAAATTCTCAAAATTGTTATGGCTGTTTTCAGTTCGGGGAGTCTTAAAGTACTGTTTGTGACAATTTATAACTCATTTAATAACAAATGGCTCTGGGAATTTTCCCAGTTCTCAATCACAAAGCAGTTCTCCTAATATGTTGACATGAGAAATAAATGACTTGGGTTCTTTCCAAACAGCATGTAAAGGCTACTTGTGCTTGTGGGCATGGGGGGGCTTATTTTTTCCTCACAGCATGGAATTGGTCAGCAGTAAACTCTACTTGTGAGGTTTCTACTGAAAACCATAGCTGATGCAACTTGAATTGCCTTGATAACTAGTGGGCATAAAGCAACGCTGGCTGTTCGGACAGTGGCGATGCAGGTTAGATTTCTTTCCTGTGTGATCCAAGTCATCCAGAGCTGACACAGCATTGTTTAGGGCCGGTTTGGTATCATATTGCTTTTCATAAATGATATTTCAGAGAATGGGTTTTAAAAGACAGGTGGGAAAGAAATAGTGCAGGAAAATGTGTGGAAAGAGATGGGATGTATGTGCAAAGAGGTTAAGGAACCTGGTAACAAGTACAAAAGTCAAGCATGGGCCCTCAAAAGAGGTCAACTCGACAAAAACTATCCATACTAAAGCCACCCCTCTTTAAAGGACTAGTTTGAATATGGCTGAGGATAGTAACGCTGTTGAGATGGTAGTGTGTTTTGCTAGCTATTTCATGTTGTCCTTAAAATTATTCTAACTTTTTCTAGTGGGCAGATTTGGATAGATAAAGGGACTAAAGAGTCTTCCTCAAAAATGGGCTGAGGCCTTAGGGCTATCCGGGAAAATCTGTACCTCATGAGAAGATACTTGACAGAAAACATAGACTCGTTGTATTTGTTAATGGTGGCCTACTGTGTCCGAAAGCAGGCTAGCTGCATGCGTAGAAGAGCACTTTTATTGCAGAGATGCGTGACTCCTCTGAATGGCGTGTGCTTCACTCACGCCATGACGCCAGGGCACAGGGTGGCTCTGGGGACAGGCAGGGGAGGGAGGAGGTGTTTCTGGAACAGAAACACCTGTATCTTTCTGCAGTGGCGGATCTGCGTGAGGGTGCACAAAAATAGGAGATTCTTTCCAAACCCAGGTCTGTAGGTATCCTCGAAAGCCTTGGGCAAGGGCTTATAAGCACACTTTCACTTGTTCACTTGGAAGCTCTGGGGTCAAAACAAGGAAATCATCAAGGACTATTTCTGTTTAGTCCCTCCACGGGACTGAGAATAGCTGAGGGAGAAGAAACCACTAAATGCCAGCTGATTTTCCCCCTGTTCTGTGGCCGAAATAGTCACCGAGCAGCTGAGCGTACACAGCACAGCATGGAGTGGTGCTCTGTGATTCAGGTCCAGTTTTGGGGGACACTCGCACATGTAAGTGAAGGTAAAGAGCTGAGGAAGTTGGACAGCTTAGTACAAGGAAAGGGTGATAAGGCAGCAGGTTAGAGGAGGAACGTGCTGCGGTGGGGACATCGAGCTGGAGCTGCTGACAGGGCTCTGCAGTACTTGGTGTTTGCGGCTCTCGCCAAGTGCGAGACAAGCAGGCGCCTGCTCGTGGGGCAGCCGCGGGCGAGCCTGGGGCCCCGCGGCCTGGGCGCGTTGCCGGCACTGCCGTGTGCGGTCAGTCGCGTGGCAGTGGTGAGCAGGTGGAGTGCTCACCCCTGCAAGGGACTTGTGCTTTGGGCTTAACTTTTTACACATTACCTTCCTCATGGGTTTCAACTATTTAATGTTTGGATTATCTGCCTTGCAGATTAAAATTAAACTTTTTAAGCAAAAGGTCAAATAGATGTTGCCCATCTCTTCCTATTTTGAAGCAGCTAGAAATAGGAGGATTTTGAGAAGATGAAGTTTGAGATTTGTCATGACTTTGGATGAAAGGGGTGAGGCCGTTGCATTGGCATATTTGCATTTCCGCACTCTGAAGTGTAGCACTACCTAAATCTTACAAAACAGAGTTCGTGCTTCAGAGATCTGCCTTACGCTGTTCCTGGGTCAGGCTCCTCTCCTTAGCCTGTTTCTCCACCACCTTTCTGGGTACAGGAATAGTTTACCCGATGTGTAGCAGTGCTGTAGGATTTCTGCATACATAAACAAGTTGGTGTTTTTCTAATTGCAGATATCATCTCAGTGCATTTACCACAGTTCCATGATGACGATTTCTATACTGATAACTTTATTGTCAGTAAAGATGATTAGTAGATTATTTATAGATACTGATAAGTGAAGCAAAATACAGCAGCCCACTTTGTTTTGCTGCTTAAAAAAGGGTCGTCTGTATGTTTCCTTCCTTCCTTGTCTGTCCAGAGCAGCCATCATACTTTTTTTTTCCAAGGAGTGGAATGATCATGTCATTTCAGCCTAATGAGGCTTTAAAATATATTGCAGAGAATTTAATCAGACAATTACAGTATGCAATGCTGACAGGAAGCTGTGAAATACACTAAAAGAAAAATCTTGAAAGCAATGGAATAGTTTCCCTTGAAAGGCTTACACCTTTTCTAGTATATTTTTCACAATGCAAGTGAGTGTTATGAGTTTTTGCAGATTCAGCTGGAAAAGGGGGAAAGAGATAGAAGGTGCCTAATGGGCTTCTGGGTGTTCGTAATCTCTTGAAGAACAATTTTAACATTCCAGCTCTAAGCACCAAGCTCCTCTCTGAGTTAGGCATGAACATGTCTTTCAAAGACCAAATGAGTTAAGTGACAGAGGCACTTCTGTTTTCAGGAGAACCTGAATTTGTCATTGAACTTTCCTGGGCCAATACAATAGAAGAAAGCAGTATTGAACCTTGCTAGATTAAAATGGAGCATTGCAGTGAAATTTAAGTGATTTATTCTACACCTCCACACTGCAAAGGCAGAGAGAAACAAGGGAAGAAAGGGAATGCTATGAAATTAAGCCAGTACCCTGCTCTGCCTCTGTGCTGGTCTGCCAGCAGGGATGGCTCCCTGCGCCATTGCAGGCTGGTGTGGGGTCCTCTACTGTGGTGCACTCTGCACTAGCTCTGCAGCTTTTGTTAGCTTAGCAGATCAGATTCACAGTTTCTTACAAGATGATATAACTAGAAACAAGGAATATTTCAGAATTTTTGACACTACGGTCACCCAATTCTCCTCCTAAAGATTAGAACTTAATTAAATGTGAAAACACAGCACCTGAATATGTGCAGATACTCACCTGTGTGGAGGGTCATGTCTGCTAAGAGAAGGTTGCTTTCCTTCATTCTTTATGAAGATGTTGTGGTACCTCAATTAAGGCAGACATATCAGGGTTAGCCTAAGATGTATCGTGTTATGTCACACCACTCCCACACACTTGTCTTAGAGTAAGAGACATAGAGATGATAAGAAATGTCAGTCAGAGATCACTGTCATGGAAGTGAAATCCGTTTCCTCCTGAGGCTTTGGCTTTCTTTGTTTTGGAGGCTCAGAATGATGCATGTTCTGTCCTAATCCAGACTGATGTATTATGCCAGTGTCGCGAGTGCTTCCTCCAAGCGGTTGTCTGCACGACCTGCCCGCTGGGATCACATGGTATTTCATATCCTGTCCTTCAAAAGAAATTTGTTGTCAGTTTGAAGCTCTGAAAGTAGGTCTTCAAAGAAGTGTCATTGTTCAAAGTTTCTGTATTGCTCTCTCTAATGGGTCCCTCATAGTTCAGTAATGTTTAACGTAACTCAGTCTCTGCAGGATTTTCTTACCTGCAGCATATGTCTTCAGAAGAGCACTTCTACAGCGTAGTTTGGCACTTTACAATAAAGGGCTTGTAACTAATGGATGTAACAGTCGGGTCTGGCAACTGTGTCAACTTCCATCAGTTTTGTTTCAGACCTCTTCAAGAAGAATTTATACAAACAAAACAGGAATCAAAATGAAACATAGAAACCACTGTGTTAAGAATTTCCCAGGGAACTGACACTTTGTATTTCCTGGTTTAACAGTAGCCTTTAAAAAGGGAACATTTACCAGCCAATGTCAGAGAGTTAAAAATGATGTGCCAAACATCCATGGACCAGGATTAGGATGCTGTGCTGGGAAGAAATGAGTCTCATTTGTGCTTGGTAGGACAGGTAGTATAAAATGCAAATTCTGATCTATGTTTTGTTGTATAAACACAACCAATGACATGATAGGCAAGGATTTTTGTCATACTTAGCCTAAGGTTTTTTCCTTCTTTCAGAATTTCATTTTGAAGATGACACAACTCCGTGTGCAGGTGAAATCTTATTTTGCTGTTTGATAGAGTAGTTTCCTATTTATACTTTAGGCTATAAAATCTACATAGAGATGTGATCACTAACCTAAAGTAGATGGATTGTCACTTGATTTTTCTTTAAATAGGCTCTTTTTAGAGTTGAAATATACATCCAGAAAACTAGAAGGGTGCTTACAGGGACTTTAAAATAATTGAAAAATGTTTTCCAGGCATGAAGAGGAAAATGATGTATAGGGGTATGTTCTGAAGGACAAGGAGGAGGTTGGGAATAAGTAACTGTGTAGTTTCTGAAAAACACTTTTAGGGTCTCTTGACACAAATCCTGGTCTAGCAAGCTCTTATATATGTAAATGCTCTACATCATGCATGCTTTAGAGTTAATGCACCCTTACTGACATCTTATTTTCCTTTTTTGGCTATGTTATAATGCTTTTAAAAATGTTTTAAGAATGTTTTAAGGGAGGGAGAACACTGTTTCATTTTTACCCTTTAATTATGCCTTCCTAATGCTAAAATAATAATGGTTTGAATAATACAGTAATAAATAGATTAATAAAATAGTGGTCTGAATGTACCTAAATAAAAAGGTCCTGCGAGTGGAAGTAAGAGGCCTATTTTAGTCTTTCAGTATAGATGATATTGTAACTACCCTCCAAATGTGGTAGAAAGTGGCCACAGTAGGAGTCCCTGGACTTTTTCTTGTTTTCTTTTTCGGTTAGAGAATGTTGAAAGCAACTGATGAATAAAATCTCTCTCCCAGCTGCCTATGCCAAAAGCGAGCATAGAAGAAAGAGGAAATTCCTGTCAAATGCACTGCAATTCCTAGCATCTCCCAAGATAACTTTCCGAATTATTAGACAACACTTATGCTATATTGGTGATTCAAAATCATCCCCAACATAAAAAAAAGATCTCCTGTGGGTTGTCTTGTCCATAATTAAAATAAATTTTGCATTTGGAACGTAGCAGCTCTGTTGCTAACAAAGACCATCGCACTTATACAGAGCAATGTTGGCTCTACAGTACTGTTAGTAACAGCAAGCGTGCTCATCTGAGAGTGATGTAAGTAAATTTAACTAGCAGACAAATAGAGAACAAGTAATTTGACCCAGAGCCAAAACTGTGACTGTTACAGAAATTTTCTGGTCTAAAGTTGTCTTTTGCATTGAAATACTGTATTTATAGCAGAAAATTAACTTTTTTCATCAATTTGTTTTGTCATTTCTGAAGACTTCCTTCACTTGGTGCCCACCACAATAAAGCTGCATAAAGCAGCCTGGCTCCCACCATGCCAGCTGGCCCGGGGAACTGGTGCTGGGAGGCCTGAGTGGGGCAGAGCTATGTGTTTCTGTGGCAAATGGACACTGTTGCCACAGAAATAAGTCTCAGACTTTGTTCATTTTGGGACATGTCCCTCTTAGTCCTATTGGAACTGGCTTAGGCTGCTCGGAGAGTTCGGGTGGGAAATGTTTGTCTTGACATGGGATCCTGGACCAGTTTTGGCTGGATACTTGAGGCTTGCTTATACTTGAGAATGTATTTGGGTTGAATGAGGCTAAAAGCACCTTGATTTCATTTACAGTAATTATTCCTGGATAACAGTATGGGAGGACATTCCTATTGCAGAATTGGCATGCCTGTTGAAACTTTTGTATTTTCAAAAACATATTTGAGGAAAGTGGCATCTATATGTGGAGCTAATCAGGCTGTAACCATTTCTGAAAATCCCAAGCACAGGCAAGACCTTGACATCCATGATGTTGGAGAAGGAGGGATGTTAAGCCAACTTCTGATATATGTGGATTGTTTGGGTTTTGGCTTTTGTTTTTTTGTTTTTTTTATATGGAGATACTGTAAGTGAGGCAGGTATTTATCAGAGTTATTCAATAATCCTGATATCAAGACCAACAGGATTATGTAACTTGCTTCAGAAATTTTCCATATGGAGGCCTTTGCAGTATCTCTGCCAAAATCGGCCACCTGTTCCCAAGCAAAAGGTGTGCAAAACATGCATTGCTTTGCTCATGTTTCCAAATTGTAGTTATTTCTTTCTAGGAGCAGCGGTTTGCCACTGGGCAACTACAGCACCTGCCCGCCCCTGTGGCCCTGGGTCTGGGAAAAGACCCTTATATACAGCTGGTGGTAGTAATTCCCTCTGGGACTGGCAGGGATCTGTAGTAATACTTTGCCAGCCCTTCTACGACTTAGCAGTAGATGTGAAACAAACTGAAGGTGTGAAACAGCAGGAATTTCAAAGGAGTTTGGGCCAGTCTGGTTATATGTTTCAAAATAAATTATGCTCCCATGTGCCAAGAGCATATACAGAGCTTTGGGCATGCAAGCACTTTTGCTTACAGAACTGACTGCAGAAATCAGTTCACATCCTGACATACATTAATAGGTGCCTTTCTTATCCCTCTGACTTCCCACTGTCCAGAAAGGCATCTAGTCCCGGCTTTGCCCGATCAATGGCATTTTTAAATATCTTGGTCACTGAAGCTGACAGGTTTGACTCAGCATAGAAAAGTGCCACTCTGCCATTCGTACAGTCACATGTCTAGGTGCAGTTGCCCAGCTTAACCAGGGCTGGCATGAGTCCTTAACATGGTCTGCAAAAATGAGAGCTGAAGAGTAACATTAGCTCAACAAAGTTAATCTTGCCAAGCTGAACCTACGGACAGGTTGAAATCAGGGAAGGACCAGATGTTCCTAGAGAGAGGGAGAGCACAGCTTCTGCTCATCACTCCCAGGCAGGGCTGGTGCATAGCTTCCCAGGCTCGCAACTGCTCTGTGAACATAGGATAATTCAAGCTGTCAGCCTAGGTCCATAGGAAAATCCTGCATTTAGGAGTATTCATGCAAGCAAAATATGGGTTAATGCCTGTGACACTATAATGATGGAACAGCTGCCAGAGAGCCTATATAGTAGTTACCTTGCAAGGCCAACAGACAGACCAATATATTTAGTGTTAAGTGAGCCCTTCAGCCATGAACAACAGTGACTGTGGCTTCCTGCCATAGATCCTCTTGATCTGCTCAATGCCCTGTGCTTTTTTTTTTCCTTCTCCTCCTAAAAGGGCTGCAGAGGGTTTGGAAGATGCTATGTTGCAGGGCCAAAGCCACCTGAGAGTCCTGGGGGCGCCAAGTTTGGGCAATGCTCTTGGCGGGGTGGAGGAACTACAGCAGCAGGAGGAGGAGGAGAATGAAGGTGCTTTTCCATTGAAATCTCTAGGCTTCTCTGGTGTGGCCCAGCCACAGGAAGCAGCTCTGAAGAATAGGTGTGAAGCTCTTGTTTTATTTGTGGAGTAGGAAGGGACATGAAAGTTCTGTCTCCTTTTGCGGAAAGACTAGAGAAGAAAGTGGAACAGGTCTGAAGCTGCTGCTCTTCCTATCCCTCTCCTCCCCTCTGCCTTCTCCCCCCCGCTCCTCTCCACTTTGGAAAGAGAGCCCTTTGCAGACAAGCTCTCTCATTTTTTGGAGCAGGACCCCAGGCAGCCCCATGAGTCTCCTTTGAAATAATATTAGTGGGGAGACAGGACCCTCCTTTGCTCTAGTGTCTCCCACGGAGCTGAGCTGACAGTAGAGGGCCAGGGACCTTCTGGTGGCACATGATGTGTCATGGGGGGGACGCTATGCCAGCTGAGATCTCCCAGGTGGCCAAAGCAGGTGATAGAGAACAGGCCAAAGCAGAAATTTTGGAGTAATTTTTGGAGAAAGGATGTTCGTAGCAGGTTCTTGAAAGCAGGGAGAAGTCCCCAGAGGCGCAACCAGGTGCTCTGAGAGAGCTGTGTCTGGGACGTCTGGTGCTTTGTGAAAACAGCCCTCTAATGCAGCTCTTGTCCACGCAGCATGTCTTAGCAAAGCAGTCAGATCTATGAAAAGCTTCAAAGACGTTCTGCAGTGAGGCACACCAGAACTGTGACTATTCAAAGAGAAAATTTAGAACACTTTGATCCTGTGAGGGGAAAATCAGTTCTCTTTGTAAGCTGCCTTGCTGCCTCTAATTACCTGCCACAAACTTCTTGTTCAAAGTTTCAACAGAAAGATCATTTAGAGGTGTGGCTGACAGTTTGGAGGGAACAAAGGCAGCCATATCTCTGCTCTCCTCATTCAAATGCTTATTTTGCCTGAGCTGTACAAAAACATGCTGATGTCCAGTAGAAGGGTAGTTTTCTGCAGAATATTTACTAATAGCTGTGCTCCTATTCACTGACAAATAACATACAATGCTTGGTATGAAACAATATTTTCATCATTTACAGCACTTAAAGTTCAAAATATATATATGTGATAAAAGGCAAGCATTGTCTGAACATTTATTATTCAAAGTAATAATAACATTCTGACAAGCCAGAGCAGGCATGTTGTTCGTTTTACTTGTTTTCCATCTGTGTGCAACCCAATACTGTACCCAGGTGATTTTTATGAGACTCTTGCTCACAGATACTACTTTCTCTGTACTTTAAGGTACAGAGGAGAAGCTTTTCACAGCACCCAACTGTAAGTACCTGGCTGAGATGGTCCTACATCCCCTCTATGGCCTGTGGAGAGAGAGAAGTTTCTGGAGAAGGTAGTTCTGGGTAGGGATGTAATTTGGCTTCTCTGAACTACCTTTTCTAGCAGTAGCTCCCCATTGACATTAGCGAGGGTGTCGGAAGAAAGGCTGGCTAGCTTAGCAATTAAGGTGGGCACCTGAAGGTCATGTAAATGAGTGTTCCTTTTTCCCTGCCTTTCATTGCCCTTTCTAATGTGTACTGCATCAACCTCTCAGTGCTCCAAAGAACTTAAGACTTTTAAACCCCTGATTTTTTTCATACCCTGTTTTTCTGTGCCTGAATGCTATCCCAGGATGCAGGTAGGAGATCAGCATGATTAAGGTTGTGGACACCATGATGGTTTGCCCCTCATAAGCCGTGATTAACTTTTCTCACCATCTTTCTTTCTGTAACTTTCCTGTTTCTCTGCTTTTCAGAGTTCCTTGTGTTGTCAAGTACAGACAGTAGCATTAATATGTATGCCAATATGTCATTTGAAAATTGACAGGAGAAACAACTGACCATATTATAATCAGGATTATGTGAACATCAGTACCGGTCTCTGAGTAGTGGGAGAGAACAGAATCTCCAGGGAAGTTAACCACAGGAAGCCATAGCATGGAAGTGTAAGCCACGGTCATCTACTAACCTGTGTACCGTGTTGGATCATGGTCTCTTATACCTTTTTTTATTCCTCAGTTGCAGTCAGATTTTGTTTTTGTCCATCTCAGTTGTAGGAGAGGAAAATAAATTTCATTTTTATCCTGGCTAGTCTGGCATATCTTCAGCATAATGAAAAATACTGCCGTAGCTCATTCTCTGTGACCCTTGAGAGCCTGTGCCATTCTGGCCTCACTGCGTGTGTGTGAAATGCATGGAAGAGATGCTTGCCTGCTGGGAACTTTTAAAACCTGCAGAAACAAATTTGTTTGAAATTGTTCTTTCAACAGTTACAAATCCATTAATGCTGCGTTAAATCTGAGGTGCAAAGAAAAATTTTTGTGGTATCTCTGTTTTTACTTTTACTGGCTGTAAATGCACATTTGAAAAGCTTTGGATAGAGGCAGAAGTGTGTGGGTGTGAAGAGGGGGCAGAAATGTAACATTGATTGAATACCCTCATCTGTGAGGAATGAAAGCCTGATTCTCATCTCCCAGTGCCCTGCAGCTAGTGAGCTACTGCATCTCCTTCAGTGAAGCTCTGCAACATCCACTTCTGGAAGGATCAATACTTTTGTATAGCACAACTAGTGAGACAAGTGTGTCAGGAGTAGCTGGCACTATTGACCCCAGTGAAACAAATGCCTTGCAACAGATTTCTCCATTCAGCCAGCTGTTCAGCCTGGCTGAGTGCCAAGCGCTCATGCTGAGTGTTGTCCATGCTGTCTCTGGCAAATGGAAATTGCATGTGCTTTCAGCCTTGCAGGAGTGCTCAACAATTTGCAGGATTATGCTCTAGGATGGAGTAAACAAACTTCTTACAGCTTCCTCCTATCCGGATGACTTGATTTTTCCCTCTTTCTCTTTGTGTCCAAGCCGGTTTCAGCATCTCCTTCTTCAGAATGAATGTCTGGTATTTCAAATGTATGCTTAAAGTAATCAATACATTACCAATAGCTGGAGAATTCCCAGGGAAAATTGGCTGCAAGAGTCAGAACAGACACTTCAAGCCTGTTCTCAGAATCAGAGTTGAAAAGACAGTGATGGGAAAGAGCAGGGTCAGGGTTTGGGGTGGGGATGGTGGTCCCCCTGCTGAGATATGTAGTTGTATTGCAATGTGCCAGTTTGGGTGAAATTGTTACAGGAAAAAGCCAAGCATTCTTGTTCAACTGTCTTAATTCAATTCAGTAACATCAATGAAAAACACCCACAGTGCAAAAAGTAACTTTGGTTGGTCTTCAGTCTGAAATACAATGCACATTTTGTATCTGAACAGCATTAGCTGTTGGAAATATCTGAAGGGTTAAAACAGCACTGTAATGAAAGAGTTTCACCCAATGACAAAATATACTGTTGAACGGAAATTAATCAAACTGGAACATCGCCCAAATGGTAATATCAACATTGGTGGTTTCACGAGGAACAAACACACAAAAAAATGCTGTTGTCTTACCTGTATGCTTCTCTGATGTGCATTGAGATGGGCGGCAAATCATGGTCCGATGGTCGGTTTCACACGAAGTCAAGGGCTGCAGAGTTCTGCCAGCCTGTGCCTCTGGGTCCGCAGCAGGTCCTCAGGTCTATGGATTGCTGTCATCTTGCCTGCATGAGAAAAGTGTCTCTGGGTGGGCTTTCCAGATGCAGTTTGTTCACAGGCAGGAGTGGTATGTTGCACTAGGTGTCCGAGCCAAGGCAATGGGAACTCTCCTATTGCACTTTAACCTCTTATGGCTGGAATTTTGCCTTCTCTGGATTACCTCTGATTGGGTTTTGGGGTGGATCTTTTTGACTGTCCAACAGCTTCCTTCCTAAAGAAGAAAAAAATCTGTCATGTCCATTTTCCTATACCTAGTTAGCTCTTGCGTCTCACTTTCTCTTCCCTCTTCTTAAATCAGCTTTACCTAGCCTGTTTTCTCTTGGGCTTCCTGGAATGACATAGGCCTCTTAGAACCAAACAAGCAACTCCATCAAAGCTCCAATTTGAAACTGTCCTTGTATTATTATCTCAGTGCCATATTCTTTTGTTTTGAAACTGGTTTCTAGGACATGTATATGGCATCACTGTTTTCTTCTGGACAAATACTGTACCAGCACTGAAAGCAGAGCATTAGAAGTCTAGCTCATAGTTTCAGTCCTAGAAAATCTAAGTAATGTTTGAGATACTGCAGGGCTGAGCTATTTATGCACTTATAGATATTCCCATGGGACTATTTTAGGCAAACTTTGCAATGCAGACAAACTGATTCTTAATAACATTTCTAATACCTTTATGGAATACTTTTTTTTCTTTGTAAAATAATATTCATGAATAATTTTTTTTCCTTCTCCTCTGGCTCAGCCTATGAAGTCCAACAACTTTGTAATGTATTAAGGGAGCAGGTTCTATTTTTAGTAATGTAAATATCTTATTACTCATTGACACTGCATTCTGCATTCTTATTTGCTAATTATTTGGCATGAAGCTTTTGGTGATCACAGAGAGTGTTAAAGATCAGTTTAACTCATCCACTGAAGAGCCAATTCATCAGTGAGATTTAACAAGACAGATTATTGCATGTTAATGAAATACTATTTTTTAAAACTTATACCAACATTTAGGCACACATAATAATAAAAAAAGCATTCAGTTGCATATGTAAAAAACCTTGTGGTAAAAACCCTTGCGGTATCAAGCAGTTGCTTTCTTATTAAATAATAGGAAAGCCACTTCTTTCTTTTCTTAACTAACATCCTTGTTTCAAATTCTTACAAGAATAACACAAAAGTCTGGTGTAGAAGCCTTCAAATTAAACATTTCAGTTTCCAAAAAACAAGAGGGGGCTTGGGGCTATGCAGAAAGACACAGCCTGGATCCCTTTGTTGATTTTGCCCCTTTCATTTCTAAACCTGTATAATCTCAGGGTTGTCTTGTCTTCCACCTCCAACCAGCCTCTGACCAAAGCATCCAAGAGCTCTGGAAAATGCACTGACCACCAGCATACTTGGTGACGGAGGAGACATTTTTCTAGTTAAGAGCTTGGTCCTTCTTGACACCACAGTTCAGCCCCAGAAGGCCATCTTAAGGACTATTTAAGAGCTTGCTCCTAGCCCCTGTTTTCTAACTAACCTTCCTAAGCATCTTTGGTTGTTTTTAAACGGGAGAGTGAAAAGATAGAAATTTACAGTGCCTAAAAGGAGTCTGGTGGGAAGAGGAGTGGTCGCACTGAAGTGTCTTCTCTCACTGAAGCTGATTGAGCATGCCAGGAGAGTCTACTTCCAAAATAAATAGTGATATCCAGCACCAACTTGAGTAGTTGCCGTGTTTTCCTAAGGGGACAGTTCTTCAAAGTCTGCTTCTGAATGAGTTGTTAACTTCCTCCTGCAAGGCAGGGTTCCCAGAATTGCACTATGCCTCTGGGGTAGTGTAGCTAAACAAGCAGTGCTTCCTCCCTAGGCTGCGCAAGGCAGCTCCTTCCCAGGGCTCAAAGCTCGGCCCTAGACCTTTTATTTATTTGCAGTGCTGAAGCTGTGTGAGTCATGCACCTTCTTAAAGAAATTTTTGAGCCTGTATTGTTTCTCTGTTCCATTTGTTAATACACATCAGTGGTACACTCAGTTCTAGTAAAGCTAATATTGTTTAAAGCAGTCACTAACAAAATAATTATACCTCCAGCTGAGAGTAAACCCTTATTTCTTTATGCAACCTCTCAAGTATGGGCTTGGCTAAAATCCAGGAAAGAATATAACATATACATCTATCTTGAAGAATTCACTTAACTTTCCTTGTCTTTGAGGCTGATAAACTCAATCACATGCTTACTATTAAGGAGATGTTAAAGAGTTCTGCTCAGCTGGGGTTAGTATTACATAGGTAAGCACAGCCTCCTTGCCTGAAGGGCAGGCAGGGGGATTTTGACTAGAAACAGCAGGTTTAATGGTAACTAAGCAACATAGATAAAATTAGATTGATAAGAACTAGCCTGACTCTCATTTACTGGATCTACTGGACTAACTTTGTGATGTTTGAAGAGTGAAGTATGTGTTTGATCTCTGAACACAACGCAGTCCTGAGGTCTTAAGCCCCTTCCCATCCTCTGCATTAGAGAGAAGTTTTTCCTTACCACTAGCTAGTGATGTCTGGTTGCAGTGAGCAGTACCTTTGATTTCTGAGGCTTGGTTCAGTGCAAGTTGCTGTATTAAATAGCAGCCGTGTTCACCTTAAAAATGGCATCATCCCACCCTTTAACAAAGCTGACCCTGTATTCTCTGTTCATTATAGTGGTTGCAAGTACCATGCTGGGTACAGCTGGCAAAGACTATGACCCTCCTTTGCTGAAGTGGACAAATTGGAGACTTTATGTCTGGAGCATCCTTATTTTTCTCTCATTTGGGCGACAGTGTTACAATAACAGCTCCAGCTAAGTACAGCCTCATGCAGTTATTCACTATCTCTAGTATTAGTCTGCAGTTTTTTCTGATGGTCCATGACTCAAGAACATGTTTATACATACAAATAAACTTAGATCTCATTACTTATGAGCTTAAATACTTTGTTGAGGACAACTTATCTCAGTTTTTTTGAAGTTAGCTTAACTTATCGTGAAATTTTGTTTCCATTAATTCATAACCTTTGTGTTCCTACTTTTACTTCTTGATGTATTCTTTAAAATGCTGATGAGCTAAGCTTTCACATTTCTATGACTAGGTTTTAAGTTAAAAAAAAAAAAAAAAAGAAAAGAAAAAACAAAAAAACCCCCAAAGTAACATAACAGCTGGGTTGCTAGGTTCTGATTATTGAGAAGAAAAAAGTGTCTGCATCCCAGCCTGAAACCACATTGTGGCAGGATCACTGAAATGGCCTCCATGTAAATGAATCGGTAGAGAAACACATGTTGAATAACTTTGCTTGCAATTCCAGCAGAGGTGTTACATATACCTTTATGCATGGAACCAAAATGACTATAATTGCTATAATTCAACCTGAACCCCCAATGAAAAATAATGATGGGACCTGAACAATATTCCAGCCAGCTGATCTATGGCAGCACATAACTCAAGGCTGCAGGTGGTGTAAGTAAATGGGCTGGATGACATAGTAAAAGATAAATTGGCTTCTCCAGTTTCAGAGGAAATAAATAAAATTATAGGCAAAGATGGAGATAATAAAAACACCTAAATTGGAGTCTAGTCAGTGTGGATTCAATGGCTATGCTGCAAGCTGTTTTTATTTCCTATACGCTATCATGTTTAGGAAACATCACAGGTGAGAAAAGTTGTCTCAGCCTACAAACTTCATCCCGTTTTTATAATTTCTATTTGATGTTCACCTGCCCTGTGCCATGTATGTTTCTCTGTAACTTATATCTTGGGTTCTTTCATCATTTATTTTGTATTTCTGTAATTTACCACTTGGCAGAGGACTGTAGGACTATCAAGAGTCAGCCTTGATAATCTTCCTTTCAAGTAGAGCCAGCTGGCTAGTGGCTATCTGAGGGGATTAGGTGAAGCTTTTTGTTTTGTTTTTTGTCTTGTTTTTTGTCATTTCAAACACAACAGAAGCAGAGCTGGAGTTACACAGATCCATGTACTGATGCAGTGTCCTCTGGAGGTTCCATTTTCTGAGTGCCACTATCATAAGAAGTCACTAAACAGAGCTGATTGTTGCAAATGTGCTAGTGAAGGAGCTGTATTGTATTGTATACAATACAGAAATCTGTACAAGGGAATGGCTTTGTCCTTGCAACGCATGGAGCTTGAGAGATGAATTGCCAGATCAGAATTTTACTTGCCTTTACACCAATAAGACATGTAAGAGATAATAAATTCTCACTGTATTTGATCCAATTCCCTATTCTGCTACATTATAAAACATCTTACACAGTTCAAATGTTTATATTCTTCTTTAGCCAAACACAGTTAAATATGAACTAAACTTTCCTAATGCTTTTAAAAATGTACTTTATGATTCTACGTTGCTGATACAGTGTCCCAAGTCAGAAGGGCAGCACTATGCTTTTCTTTGACCTACTACGGAGATTTGAGAAAAATCTGAACCACTCTACACCCTAAAACAGGTATTTAGAGACTATGTAAGGAGAGCAGAATGAGATGGCAATACACAACACCTGGGCAGCTATATCATAGGCCTTCTGCACCCCAGTTCTTCCTGGTATGTGCATATTTCAAAGCTTGAGAAAGAGACAGATAGGTTCAAATCAAGGCTTAAGAGTAGAAAAATAAAGATGAGAAAATAACTAACAGAACTACTAAGAAAAAATGAAAACGGAAGTATCCCACATATACACTGAACTGAGATTTTTATGGTAATACTCGTTCCACATTAAATACATTTTAATGTACTGTTTTCTATATGTTATTTAAATGTGTGTATGTTGTATGTGTATGGGTTTAAATTATTACTAGACATTTATTAATTAATTAATAGATGATCATGTTCTGAGGATGCATTTGCTGAGAATTGCAGCAAATTCTTTGGGTATTAATGTGAACTAACAGAAACACTGCATCTTGTTAAGCAACTAAAAATGTCATCTTTTTATAGGTGAGAGGTTTAGATATGTTATTAAACCATTGTGCTGATCTTTTGGAAATACTGTAAGTATTACTGCTTGCTAATACAGAGATCTGAATGCAGGTACATGTGTTGGTTTGAATATTTTGTGCTTCCTCCTGACTTAGAACCGAAGACAGTAAGCTGATAAATCACACTGCTGCTAACTTACAGTACAGCGTGCTAACCATTCCTCCTGAGATTAAAGTGAGGCAGATGCTTTGCTAAATTGGTGGCAGAGTTCTTATCACCTTTTAGGACTATGCTTTTCTTTGAAACTCTGGCTATATTTTTGTAGGTGCTTTAATTGTTGATTTTATGGTGGCCATGCCACAATTTTTCCAGTATTCATTATCCATTTGTGCTGTCTTTTTCACCTGGAGAGAGTTGCCTTCTGTCATTCCTGGTTTACCTTTGGAATTAGGAAATGAACCCTAATTTCCAAACTTCAGGATACTCTAGATGTCCCTTAGCCAGGTGTTCAACAAAACAGTGAAAATTCATACCTGACTGAGCTGTGCCTGCTTTAGTGGGATGAAAATCAGTGCGGAACTTGGTCCACTTACTGTCTGGAAGATATACAGCCTAATTTACAACAGCATAGTAGTACCAGTATTGACTACAGTCTTATAGACACTGCCTTTTGCTGACTACTTGTTTTTTAAATTCATTGCTATAGATTTAGGCCTCTGTTCAGCACAACATGTTCTGAAGCCCAAATGAGTATGTTCCATATCAACAGTGTTTGAGATAAAACCTGTTGGTGCCATCTCAAACTCATGCAAAGAGTTATAGGAGGAGATTCTTTAAGAGGCTAAATTCTTTAAAATGCCCTTCACCAAAGGAAGCTTGGACACATCAGATATTTTAAATGTGTTTTTTCGTGTTCTTTTTCCTTATGTTTATGAAACTCTGAGAGGCATCTTAAAATAGATGTATTTAAAAAGAGATGTTGCTGAACTGGACATCCCATTTTCACACAGGACATACCAATGTGGGCTATTCTTATTTATCAAGCAAGTGGCAAGTGTTAGACTGCACTTATGATATAATGTAAAAATAAATAAATACAAAATCATCAGATGTTTTTTCCCAGGATCCTGGCATCCACTAGGTTGTAAACTTCTGCTTTGGAAACACATTAATCACAATGATGTGGGTTTTTTTTATCATGAGTGGCTTTGCACATGAAGATACAAAGGGGACATAAGGACTCAAAACAGCTTTTCAGGTTGCAGGAACATGAAATAATCAAAAGCTTAAGCCAATTTGGGTACTTACATCTAATAAGTGATTAAACTTCCTCTGGGAAATTGTCGTTCCACTGACACCGATGGCAAAATTTCTGCTTCATCTTTATGCAGAAGCCAGACTCTTTTCACATGAGCATTATCTGCAAAGTGAACTAAAAACAAAACAACTTGACAGACTACAGGTAGAAATAGTTTTAACATTAGAAAACCTCTGTTCTCAGTGAAGTTTCCAATAAAATTAATACATTTTGCAAGGCAAACATTTATGTCCTTTGCTGGTTAAGTCCTGCTGTGAGCAAGCGGGGCTCAAAGGCGGTGTTTATGCAGATATAGATTTAGGCTCTTGTTTTCTATGTCCTCTTGAGCTAAAAAATCCCAGCATGCACTTACTTGAATGATTGTTTCTCTGATTTGTACTTTTCATTTCAGAAATATTCCTACAAAACTAATTAAATTCCAGCACATGCTTCTAAAACAGACCTATTTAGTAGAAGCAAGACCTTCTTAGAGGCTTTTATAAATATTTTTTTAGATTATTAATCTAAAAGTATGTTTTGGAATAATTCGCATACCTGACAATGAGTTTAATATGATTTTCTGTAAAATTGGTAATTTTAATGACATGTCAAGGCATTTTGTGCTGTTCAGCTTACCAGTTCTTTCCTGTTTCTATTAACTTGCACATAGTAGCCAGTTTAGAAAAGAATATTTTGTCAAGAGAAAATATTCATTGATTAACACAAAATCTAAAGTTGTTATGAAAAAGAAGTGTAAATGGTGTTTGCTTTTTTCTGTTTGTAATAATATTTATTTACAACACTCTGCAGAATTCCTTAGTGAGCTACAGCTACTAAACAACGACAGACTGCTAAAGCACATGAATATTATTAGCATCAAAATTTTATAACCCATATTAAGACAAAGAACTGGAATTTGATTTTTCTCTCTTCATAATCTCCAACTCTGACAATCATGATTATCTGAAAATCTCATTTTTCAAGGGTATTTCTCTGCTTTAGTGCATTTCTAGTCCCTAGGGTTATGGAAAGAAGTTACTGCTTATGTTTGAGCCCTGTTGTGGTAATTGGAATTATTTTTCAATCTGCCTTGTGTTTTGTTTTTATGGATTTTAAGTAGCGAGCCACAGTGACTGAATGAGAAATTTTAATAGACTGTATTTAAAAACACACACACACAGTTTAAACACAAGGAAATGTTTGTTTGTATTTGTTAGTGCTGAGAGTTCAATTTATTCCGTAATTGACATGCATGTTTTAATCAGATAGTCCAGTGTTTGTAGCTACACAGAAGTAATTAAGCTTCAGGGGGAATTAGCAACCAGTTAGGAAGCTATAGGAGCCCAAGGGGTTGCAAAAGGTCGTTAACTGTAAGTGAAACTTTGGGCAACTCCTTGTTTCTCCAATCACTTCTGCTAAACCTATGGCTGTTTTTACTGTAGATGTTGCTCAGATTGGTAGGTGAGGTAAGACACAAGGTAGTCAGAGTGTGTCCCTCTGTCCCTCTCTGTACTTCAGCTTTAGTATTACAGTCTGGAAATGAATGTCTGTTCTTTGAAAGGTTTCAGGTCTGATCCTTACTGGAGCAGTACAAAGCAAATGGAAATTCTTCTTTTGCATACACATTTTTCCGTTATATTTCCTTGTCAATTGTGCTGGAAAAAACACAGAAGTGCATAATAAAAGAGGTTCTCAACCCCAGACTATTACATTATCAACAATCTAGACAGTTGAAGACAGGGCTAAAACACTGTCAGGAGGCTTAGGTTACAGTCATAAAGGCACTTACTTCTAAGTTCCTCATCCCCTGAGATGAATACACAGACCTAAGCAAAATGCCTATGTAGACATGTCACAAGTAGGGTGGGATTCTCATAGACACGCAGGGTGAAAGGCCAGAGGCCTAATGTGACCCTACAAGAAAACATGAAGGCAGGAAGCAGTCTCAACATTGTAGAAGTCTAACACCACACTCCCGAGGCTGTGGGGGAAATACATGTCCCCTCCCTTACCCTCAATTTAAGCTGTGCAGGAAAACAGCTTGAGGGGGACATGTAGGGAAATGGAAGGTGGGAAGGCCTTGGGCAACAGCATCCTGGTGCGGGCAGCCTCTGCCTGGGCGGTGATGAGGCAGCAACTGACTGACTCCAGCCTGAGAAGCTGTTTGAGATGCAAATTGTGGGGAAGAGACCTTCAAAGAAGTTGGGTATTATTAGGGAGTGGTCTGTGAAGCAATGGAACAAGCCACTTGGGAACACTGTTGAATCCCTGGTACCAGATGTTTTTAAAAACAGGTTAGACCAGCCATCCTTGGATGGGAGTGTCTGTGGATAGCTGGTCCTGATCTGAGGAAAAGTATGGACTAGATGGACCTCCTGATAGCCCTGTCAGCCTGTTCTCCATGCTCCTACAAACATGTGTTGTGTGTTTAGGAAGTCCCTATAAACCAGGGTTGAAGCCAACAGAAGAGAAGATTGAGTGGTCATAAGGACTGCAATTTGCAGGAAAGCCTTCAGCCTGAAAATAGCAAAGCAATTGTTAAGAAGAAATTATTTTTTATATATATAGTATATATATATATATTTATATTTCTATATATAAAAATATATATTTATATATATATATAGTATAAAGCTAAAGCTATCATTACAAATCCTATTTTATATTTGCTCCCTGCTTTTTGTTGGGAGAAAATTTTGCTGTTCAGAAAGAGTATCACCTATGACTGCCTCTAGTACTGTCTTGGGTATTCATAAGGTCTTTCACGATACTTACTTAACTACAATGCTTTTGTTGATTAATTTGGAGGAGTAAAACATTGTTTTATGGAAGTCTGCAACATTTTTCCCGCTTGTACCTTCTGCTCCACAAGGGACATCTGTTAAAGAAAGCTAAGCTCAGGGACCAAAGCTGTGCCGGGCTCTGTACAAATAAATGTACTAGCCATCCCACTGAAGCGCTGCCTCGCCCCAGCCAGATCTGCCTGCACCTCTTGTGGAGTGTGACACAGCTCCTCCGTGCCTGCTACTTAAGGGAACAGAAATTAAGGGACTCAGCACTTTTTAAAAAAAACTCAGCAAGGTAGGAAGCATTAGATACCTTTGCAGAGCAGGGGAATGGAAACCTTTTTTTCTGCCTGTGCAAAGAAAACATTGGAGGTGTGATAGGAGGAGATACACAGTTAAACAGCACCCTGGCCACGTTTAGAAGTACCGATTAGCAATAAATTTTAATGATCAAACTTGCAGTAATAAAGAGTTTTGGAACAATGAGCTAAAGGATAGGGGCAAGATGAGCATCGGTGATGAAATGTAACTTCACCTCCAGCAGTATCATTTAGCTTTCCAGTATTGTTTTGTGCTATGAACATACAGTGATGTTCATAATAGCCTCAGACTGTGTAAGTTCATAGAAAAACCTTGATATGGCACGAGCAGAGCTCTGAGACCTAACGAAACTGATGGAATTCAGTGGGTGCTGGGCTGGGCTTATAGGGAGTATTTGGGATATAAATTAGTGGGCATCATAAAAATACTTCTTTTCCTCATCTGTGTTCATATCAGCTCTAAAAATGGTAATGCCATTAAGAAGATAATAAAGGCTATGTGAGAATATCCTATTTTGCTATGGTAGTGAGACATTCAGGTTTGAATGCATCTATGGGCAGTTTATCCAGGTTACCTGTAGAGGCTCCTGAGCTAGCTCCATCCAGAACCATCTCAGCTCCAGATGGGCACAGCTCTGCATGGATACAGCTCAGTTGCTCCCAAGCCCTGCTCAGGTGTACCCCAAATTAAAGTAATTTGAAGGGTTGCAGCTCCTAGGTGAGTAAATCCTATCAGACCCATACAAGGAGCAGGCAGAATGACCCTAGCAGGTCTGCACTGTGCGCTCAGAAATGAGGGTATGTAAGTCTGACTTTGAGCCAGAGCTAAAAAGTCTGGCAAGACCTTCACGTACAAATGCAGAGAGGCAGCCTGGCTTCTGCACTAATAAACCCTTACAGAGCCCACGGCAGGGAGAGTGGGTCACTACAGACACGTTTGTCTGGCTTTAATGGAGATAGCTCTGGTTTGACCAGCCTCATTAGTGACTGAGCACTGGCCTTCTAGATTTGGGCTGGTCGTATGTGTAATCACTTGAGTAGCTCTCCATCATATTTTCAATTTTCTATGTTTATGTCTGTGAGTTTGCCCTCTGTTGGAGATATCACAGGCTGCCATTATCTCAGAAAATAGAAAGATGGCTATAAAGCCATTGTGCCATATGCGTGGTTCTTCTTTGGCCATAAGGGCACACTGCTGAAAATTCAGCAAATAGATCTCTAATGAAAAGGAGAAACTTTAAAAAATGAATCACCAACATCAGCAGAATTAGTTTAATTCTGTTATTTTCCTGTAATCCATAATGACACAGGTATTATTTTTTGTGGTTTCTTCGCTTTCTAAATTTAAATTGGAGACTATAGGTTGAACTGTTAAAATTTATCCCACTGAAAGACATTACTGAGTGAAAAGAGCCTTTCTTGCAGAGCTAGTGGATGCCACCAATACACTACCACACACTTCTGACTTTCAGTCCAATCCAGCTTCCACTACAGTGTCATTATATATCCTCACAAAATTCCTCCTCAGAAGGGCGCTGTGACCCATGCAGTCAAGAGAACTGCAGAAGTCCTGTAACACCACCAGCACTGATGTTCCCAGGACAGAAAACGCAAACGTGAGGGGTTAGCTAACATATTAGGCTCTGCCCAGAGCTGAGCTGGGGAGAGCCATCCCAGGGACCATGCACCAGGGATGGCTGAGTTACTGTCTCCTTTCCACAACTGAAGCAAGCTGGAGTACGTCTATTTAACTCCTTTCCAGTGATAGTACCTTATTTGTGACTTACGTAAGTCCTCAGAGTTGTACTGGACTGTGATCTAACTTGTGCACAGGGGAAAATGTGCTCCAGCAGGGTGTAAGGACATTCTCTATTTTCACTGTTGACACTTCACTGCTAAAACACCTGGTAAACAAACCTTTTAAAGGTCATTTTACTGCAAAAAATTCAGTGAGCAGCCATTTTAAGAATAGAAGAAACTAAAAAATTAATTAATAGTGTTAGCAGATTTGTTTTATTTTAATTCTTGACTGTTATTTTCCTATAAAACATAATGGCACTGGATTTATTTTTAATGGTTCCTTTTCTTTGCCTATTGTACTTATCCCTGCACTTTGTACTGCTTTGGGGCCCGTTCAACTGAAAGGCATTCACTACAATGGCATTTTTAACAGAATTACAGTGTACATTAAGGATTTATTTTTCAACCAGCACTGTAACTTATATCAAGCATAACACTTGCATCTATCTCTCTGACCAATTACATTCATTTACTGTGTGACAGTACTTGCATTATTTTATTTCCTCTCCACCAAAAAATTTAAAAGGCTTCCCACAGTTCAGAAAAGCACACAATTAATGCAGACTGTAATTTTGAGTCATTTATTCCTTTTTAGGGTTTTTTTAATACAGTACATACCATTATCTGCAGTCTTCACTCTTTACTTGAAGACATTTCCATAAAAAAAATTATCTTTCCTCCCAGCTTTTTCCAAAATTCCCTTTATGTTGCATTTTATAGCACTGTATTTACTGCATTCTAATATAGTTAATTTCTATTCAACAAGCTGAATAGCAAACACTGTTAAAGTGGGAAAATCAGTGGTAGATTTGGGAAGTGGTACAAACACCAAAACACCAGCATTGTAGGAGCTGTGAACCAAGTCCTCAGCATGTGTCAATCATCTTAGCACAGGTTCATGGCATTCAAAAGGCAATCAGTGTTTCTATGTGTAAATATGAAAAAATCCAAAAATTCATGAATAAATAAAGTATGTGTTTGACAGCTAGTAAACTCATGACACTTTATCCTGCTCTGTTTCAGTTTGTGCTTTTGATGACAGAAGCAATGCTATTCCTCAGACAAAACTGGGATACTGTAAAAAAGAAGATTATCTGAAAGAGGAAGACCTCACTGCTGGTAGCTCTGGAGAGCCTTTTCAGTGGACAATTTGAAAGCCTGGGATCAAGCCAGGTGCTCTCCCATCACCAGCTGATACTTTCCATTCAGTTCCAAAGAGCTTTACCAGTTTACATCTGGATCTACCAAGCTTCACCCTCCCATTTTTCTCTCCATTTCTATGCCAGACATTTTAAATAATATGGCAGCACTATACAACAAGCTGAGAAAGACAGAAAAACATCATATTCAGTTGAAATGGAGAGATTATCTTTAGGAGAATGAGAGTATGATTTAGTAGAAAAGGAATGTAATTGCAGTAGTTAAAACTTGGCTAGAACAGATGTTAACCTTACTCTTTGCAAAGTCTCCATGGGTTTGTACTGGTCCTTGAAAGTCACTGGGACCTCAGTTTTGTCTCAACTGACATATGGCACTTCTGCCAACTCAACATCTCATAATTACAGTACATGTCTAAATATATTAAATCCAGTGTCAGTTTTTTCTCAACAGATCTGTAATTTACAACCTGTGACAGCGCATTAGCTAATTCTAATTTAGAGTGATTTTTTTTTCATGTTGATGGGGGGAACACAGCTTTACCCAAATGCAAGACAATGGCAGAGATTTTCAGGGTTGCTGTAGGTAAAATATTTTAAGTGTTTTACCAATACCCCCAAATAAACTTTTTCATTTTAATAAGTATACTTAGTTTTAATGTGAATAGCAATTATATTTGATATAATTTTTGGACAAAATTGTCTCAAATAAATTCCATGCAAAAATAGAGAGGAAAAAAGCAGTGAGTATCAAAAGCCAATAGTGCTATACTTTTTTACAAGGTCTGATTTAAATTTTAGAAATTTCTAAGGAAAAAAAAAAGGAAGTCAAGGATAACAAAGATTTCAGTTACAAAACAAACAAAAATTTTAGCTAGTTCTAGCCACACAGAATGATTTGTATATGCCAGGTCTCCTCTGCAGGATGAGATCTCTGGATTTGACTGAACTGATGTCTCATAACCATTTGGACCACAACACAGGAAACTTTGATATCTTTGGCCTTGGTGAGCAGAAGTTAAGGGAACCAATTACTCTGTCTTCTAACTGTGATTTCAAGATTTAGCAATCAGTGAATTTTGCATGTTGAAATGTGTTTTAGTTACAAATGAAACTGCGTAGCCCACTCCTCAGGGAAACTGGAACAGTGCATCTTATCATTATCCCGATTGGAATTCAAGGTCAGGTACAAAATAACAATTCCTTTTGCACTGTGTCACCCAGAGTTCAGACACTTACAGCAGACCATAACCCATTTGCAGCAGGACCATGGGGAGATAGTTGTCTGAGACATGTCTATGCCTGTTTCTTGTAGGAGCTCAGCCGTGATGACCTCTCAGGACTGTGGCTTTCACTTGGGTTTTGCAAGCAGGAAAAAGCCAGAAACGACAATCTGAGCAGAAAGATTAGATCCTGCTCTGAATGACAATGTTGAAAAGCAAGATTAGCTTCACAGAATACATCTGAGCAGAAAGCCTTGAAATACAAAGGAGTTTGCTGGGCTGAGGGCCCTGCCATGGGTCTCCCCAGCACTGGATCAGCTCCTTGCCCATAAAGCTGGATAAAGGAGGTTATATTATGTTGCTATGTAATTCTGCTGCTTCTTGCAGCAATGTCACTTACAGACACCGTCCAGTCTAAATGTGTTTGGAGTAGCCTTGGCCCCCTGATAGAGGGGACTCAGCCTCTGGGAAAGAGATCTCAATTTTTCCTTTGGGTTGTGCCATCACCAAACCACTTCCTATACCTGGGTTGTAGAGAGATATGAGTAAGGCGAGCCTCAGGCTCTGGGAAGACCTGTTCCCTCTGCCTGGCCCTAGAAGTTCCCAAGGATTAACAGCAATCCTATCTGGCTCAGCAGAAGCAGAGAAAGTTTGAGGTATGAAACAGAGTTTGAAGAAAATTGGTTTGTTTTCGATATGCCTGAAGGAATTTTCTTGCCCTCACCATTTCTGAGGCTCTGTATGGATGATAAGGAGGTGGGCTGCGGTGGTCCAGCTCAGAGGCAGCCCCAAGCTAAAGAGGGCACCATAACATTCCCATGCAAAACAGGGATACTGTGTGATTATTACTGTCCCTTCAGATCCATATCAGGGCCAAAGGCTTGCCTGCCCCTCAGATCATGTCAGTATATATAGAGAGCTTTACCAAACACAAATACACACAAATACAGTGGGGATGGTAAGCATTGCTTCTCTGGCTCAGATTGTCCTAGCCAGGCTAATTTTGGATCCTATTTTCAGTGCTGGGCTGAAGATAATCTTCAGTTCCCAGGCTGAGGGCAGTGCTCCATCACTGTCCCTGCATGGGGCAGCCCTGCCCCAACTGCTTAGAGTCCAGATTTGCACGCTGGATGGAGAGCAGGAGAGGCAAGCACAAGTGCAAAAGGGTCATATAGCCATACGGAGGCACAGAGCTGAGCTGAGCAATCTGGCTGTTTTTTGCACTGTCTGGCAAACACCAACAACTTCAGATGAAGTGAGAGCCCCCCCCCTTCTCACCTGCCAAGTAAGTGGTATTTCATTATTGACCTCTGTTCCTCAGTCCAACACAGATCTAATGTGTTTAGAAAGCCCATTAAACCCTCGGCCTTTCTGATACCCCATGGTAACAAGTGCTCAGGCTTGCTATTCATGCACGTTGCTCTGTCTCTTGAGGATGCATGCACAGAAGTTGCACTCCCATGTGTATCTGATCTCCTGTCAGGCCATCTTGCCTCCTCAGTGTAAATGATGCTAAGCTGTGAATTATGATTTTAATTCATTTTTACACTGACATATCCCAGATTCAGATACATATTCCAAGCATAGCTAAAGCAATAGGTTTATCTAAGGTTAATTACATTTTAAAAATACTATAGCTGCACCTAACAAAAGTTGAATTTTCTCTACATTCAAAGGAGACTTAAGCATTATTGGCAGGAATTCTGTATAATTTGGTCTTTAGGCAAGAGCAAATCAATGCATCATTCATTTGCTGGAGGAAACCCTGTATCAGTAGCAAACAATAATATGATATTCTGCTGCACTGTGTATTGTTACTGGCATTTATGAGCGTGTTGGCTAGTATCTCCAGAAGTCAGCATTGCTCCTTCAGATTTCTATATAGCATATTAGAAAAATCAGTTCATTTTTTGTGCACATCTTCAGGGAATCAGCATATGTAAATCACAGTATTCTAGCCCTGCTGTAAATGTAGCTAAGTAATCAGTCTAGGGGAAATCAATAATCAGGATCGCATCTGTTAGTCTATATAAAAACATACATATACACTTGAAATGGTTAGCATGTTGGTGACAAAAAAAAAAATCTTTTTTTGTTTCTTTAAACTTAAAGAAAGCTTAAAACTACTGGTGCACATCATGTGAGTTCCACTCGCTGAACTGCACAGTGCTTTCAATTCCCACCAGCATAAAAGAAGAAAAAGGCAGTCAGCACCATGTAGGATATGGTTCCACATGCTGCATGGGCAAATAGGAAGGAATGAACCCTAGTTTATATCATTCAAAATCAGGTGAAGTGTGTTCCAGAAATAAGATTTCAGAGTTAAGGGAAGGAAGAGAAAGACAGATTTCGGCTATATGACTTCTTATCCTTTCCAACCTTATGCAGACACTATCTACTAAGAATCCCTTTTGTTGCTGAATACATTTGCAGAGCTCCTAGATCAAGCCTTGGCAAGCAAACTGCATGCTTTAAGATAATGTACTAGGGTAATTATCTAAGGAAACTGTACAGTTAGGTTAATTCAGAAAACTGACAGTGTAATTTTAGCTAAGATGTAATACTATCAAACAGCTATCTATCTGACACAGTTGTGTAACTGCTGGCACTGTTCAGTTGCCGGGAAATGGAAAATTAATCCATATAATCTGTTCATGTCATGCCATACTGAACAAACTAAAGAAGCCTATTTTTGTTTTTGTTTTACAGATTTATGCTTACATTCTATCTATGAGCTCTGATTAGAGTTTTTCCTACAACTGCTACATTTGTAGGATTTCTCTCATGTTTCTTCTTCCCTTTTGTGCTCTTGTACCTTTGAAGCCTTTTCTTTGGATAAGGCATTTATAATTGTCACTAGTCGGGTTTATCTCCTCTACCTCACTGCCTGTTTTTATGAAACTCATGGAAACTTGATATTTGCTTGTTAAAATTGCTTGAAACTGGCTTGAGACAGGCAGACACGTGCACGCGCACGTTCGTGCAGAGTGTATACATCAGCCTTGTTTTTCTTGAAGCCAGTACAGGAAAACGTTACCAAGGCTGTGATCTCCCTGCAGTTTCAGACCCCCACACTCTAATTTCAAGCAATTACATTAAGATAGCCCCTATTATTCAGCATATCAACTCTTCCACTATATTCAGTCAAATCTGATATTACTGAAACGTTTTGCAGCTTCTCTTCAACTTTCCATCTTGCTTTCTACCCCTATGCAGCTGTCATGGCTGGAGTAGCTAGAACAGGATCTCATCAGTTTTAGTTCACTGTCAAGAGCACTGCCCAGTGAGCATGGGCAGTTGCACTGCCTCACCCCCACTGATATCAATAAAAATACCAACAGGCTTGCAGTGACTTGTGCCAGTCAATAATCTGTTTAGTGTGTAGCTAATTTAGGCCATTAGAACTAGTGTACTGAGTCATACTGGTGATGCACCTAGGCTGGTAATGCTTCTGGTGGCATTTAGCTGCAGATGTTTAGGAAAAGAGGATATGTGTATTATACACAGAGCATGAAGGCAATGATCCTTCCCCTAACTAGTCTCCCGAGTTGTCAGCTATTGAAGACCTTCATGAGCTGGACCATTGAGTTTAGCAGTCACCAGTGGATCTATCTTTTGTGAATTGGTCTAGCCCCTTTTTGAGCCCCTTTGCATTTTCTGTGTCCACAGTGAATTCCTTTGTAATGGTTACACAGGAGAAGCTTCCTCCTGCTTGTTTTTAGCTTGCTGTTTTACAGTTTCACTGGGGGCCACTGTTTTTGTGCTAGGTGAATAGAGAAGAATTCCTCATCTGTTTTCTTTGTACCATTCAAGGTACTTCTAGCCTGTCTCCCTTAGGAGCTGGAGAGTGTAATTCCTGTTCACCTGGAGGCCACTCCATACCTCTGCTCCTGCTATTTGTCCAACCTGTATTTTTTCTAGTTCTGCTGTAACATTTTCTAAAAGGACAACCAAGCTTAACACAGTAGCCAATATGTGGGAGCACCACAGATGTACACAGTAGCATAGCAGTAGTTTTTATTTTGTTCATCTTTTCTACCTTGATCTAAATCCAGCAAACCCACCAAGTATTTAAGAAACCTCTTCCACTGCAAAAGTGTCCTTCAGTGGCACATCCTGTGAGTTAACTCTACTCATTTGGCATCTGTGTGCAAGAATGAGCATCCTATTGTCTTCACAGAAAGTTTTCAGGTAAATCTCCACATCCCTGTTGCCCCAGTGAAACAGACTGGACTCAGTCATTCTCTTGGCAATATGCAAGACAGAACAGATTCCAGCTCCCCTAGTCATCCCTGGGCTACAGGAGGAAAGAAAAAACAGGCTTTCATCATTGGAGTCAGCAGATCTATCTGAATCCACAGAAGGAGCAAATTTACCTTGCAGGAAAGTACCACTTTACACAGCTTTCACTGCTGGGGCTATCCTTTTGTGACAGATCTAAACAAAATCAGCTTCCTTGAAAGTGGCCCAGTTAGAATTGGAGACAGATCATTCCACACGATATCGGTGCCCTGGCCATACCTAGGGAAACCAGGTCCGTCTTTGCTGCCTGTCAACACATTTCTTTGTTTCTGTTTCCTCTGGGAAGAATCATTATGTTACTGATGAATAAAAAAGCGCAATAACAGAGAGTCTGAGAATTTGTAAAGAATGGCACCTTTGAACTGAAGGTTAATGACTTCACTCTGCTGTTCACTTTATTCCCTAAAAAAAAATTCCTTCTTGATCAGACAATTTTTGTTTTGGAAAATGAGCTCAGCCTTCTGCTGACTTCATTGTATTCATGACATATGTTAAAATTCTGTGAAATATAACAGATATTCTGTCAAAAATGAATTGTCTCAAGAGTTACTGCAAGAGATGGACCTGAGGAGAATGGTAACAAAACCCAAAGGAAGAGAAATGCTGTGGAATGGGCACGTAAAAATGGTTAGAAAGTGGTGACTTACAATGACCAGACCAAAAAAACAGTTGTGATTAGTTAGGATAATTATATTTCCCTGTGGAAAGACAGGGGCAATCTCAAGTACTGTGTAGAACAAACAGACAAATCTGGGTGTTAAGAGGAGAGAAAGGTAGCTGCACGTGAGGGGCTGCCTTTAGCAATGCAGGGCAAAAGGAGCTGGAGATTATTGCCCTCCCATTGCAAACACACAGCAATGCTGAATGGAGGCATGGCATTGACAGTCTGCCCGATAGCAGCTTTTTTTCCACTCATTCTGCATGGGTACAAGCAGCTGTAAATAAGAATACAAGATGTAGGATGGGAAGGATACAAGCCTAAAATTAATGTCAGTGAATTACAGGAACATCACAACTGAGGCACCCAGCTGTTCAGCTTCAGGAAAAAAGGTAATCTTTCTCCTCACCTATTTTGTCTTGGTGCTGGTGGAAGAATTCCTTCAATTGAGACTGCTATCACAAATGAGAGTGTGGAAACAATTTCCCGTGTAAGGCAAAACAGACTACTAAGTGGCAAGATCATTTTGCTATTTTATGAATGCAGATTCAACATACAATTTGGCTGTCTGTCTTGTCTCAATATAAGCCTCCCCCTTACACTTGCATACACAAATAAAACCGCTTTTGCAAGTGCACCGAACCTGAACAGATTTTTGTAAGTGACATTTTTAAGCTAGTAGTCCCTGCAACTCCTTGCTAAATCAAGAAGAAAGAACAATTCACTTTTGCACTTTTAGAAATACACTTGGTTGTATAAAATATGAAACTGAACAATGTGTGTGAGGAGAAATTTGTTCTAATTGTGATGGACCATCTCTTTAAAGAAGCAGGGAGGAAGAGAGTGCATGCTGCTTTGTGTCTTACGGGTGGCCTGTTCCCCCCGATACAACTTGTTGGGGCTAGATCCACAAAGATGTGGAACAGCTGCTGGAAACCAACCCTTCCCACAGGGCTGCGGAGGCACGCACCCACTCACTGTCACGCCAAGCAGAAGCACAGTCAGAGCGTGGTTGCTTGACCCACAGACAAAACATTTCAGGAGAGAGATTGAGGCAGCTGTTGCTCACGTGAACTTCCAGTGTTGGAGCTGGGTCATGCCACAGCGTCCTCCCTGTCGCTGCTTCCTCCTGTGGCTGGGTTTGTGTGCAGCCTGAGGGGCTAAACCCACTGGGTAGCACGTACCACATGGGAACCCAGCAGGGCCAAAGCCCCTCTGTGGGTCTAGCTGCTGGGAGCTGCTGGAGCTCGAAGGTAGGCCCGCGTCCCAGAGCCCAAAGAAAATCAACAAGTCCGTGGGAAAACCCAAAACCTCTAGGCAGGACCTGCCATTTGCATTCTGCAAGTGACTCCTGCTAAGGAGGATTTCACTGCTGGGGGCTTACTTACAGGCACTTCAGTCTTTCAGTAAAACTTCCACCAAAGTCAGTCTGCTTCCCATTAATCGAATGGGAGTAATGCCAAAGTACATATTGCAGGAGTGCGTCTTTTGGGACTTCTCATGGTGATTTGCCCTAAAGGTAATTAATTACTTGCTGTGTTTAGCTTAGATACAGAAACAATCTTACTGCAGGGTTGTAATGTCTTTATGAAGAAAACTGACTGTAATCGGCTTATAATGCCAAAGACAGAAAGCAGCTTCTATTTTATTCTGAAATAATTATACAGGCATTTATCAGCTCTGTTTGGAAAAAAGGCTTATCAGCATGTTTTGTAAAACATTAATAAAAATTAATTTAGGGATACACATTGTTTCTAAATCCCCCACAGAATGCCCGCGTTCCTTGATGTGTAATTGAATGAGCATTTGTACTAATACAAGTCAGATCATGTGGACTAAAAGGGTTTGCTATGGCGTCAGGAAGTCATACTCTGAGGACAACATTCACTTACTTGTCACTGAAAATAATAAATGGGAAGTCCTGTTGTCCATCAAAAATAGGCATGAGTCAGTTAAGGAAAAAAAGGAACGGGATCTATCCGATAGATCACAGGCTCGGGCCCAAGAAATCTACAGCCCAATAGATGGTCAGGAACAGAGGACAAAAGATTATGGCAAATGTTTCCTACCTTTTGTTTCAGTTTGGAAACTCCGAAAGCATCCATGCCCTTGACGAACAGCTCTACAGATAGCCACAGAGGTTAAGAGTGTGAAGAGGGAGCAGAAATTCTCGAGTCTATCTTTAAAATCTCTCTCTTGTGTTCCACTTTTTTCAGGTTCCAAAGGGAACATTCCTTAGAGTCCACCCAGTCCTGGACACCAGCGGTACCTGGAAGCCACCAGTGCCTCGCAGCTCACGTGACTGTGAGTGAGTCAGCGCTACACATGGAGAAGTGTCTGGATCAGGAGGGTGGATTCCTGCCTGCCTCGGGCCAAAGCGCAGGCAAGGCAAGGGAACCTCCCGAGCTCTGGCGCAGGGGGCCCGGTGTGGTGTTTGCAGCCCTGCTGGTGCAACGGAGTCTCTTCCGTGGGCAGAGCTCATATGCTGTCTGCGGTGCTCCCTTTTTGCTGTGTTCATTTTTGTTTTATTACATACAGTGCTCAGAAATGGAATTGCAGTTAGATACTTGAAATGATGTTTCACTGCAGTCCAAGTGAGTGACACTGCTGAGAGAGTCTGAATAAGTGCACTGTGAGCTGATCCCATGAACATTTGGATTTAATTGGCCAACTACTGTACTCAGAGCGGTCTTCTCCTTTTCCTACTTACAGAAACAGAATAGATGGTGAAATACTTCCTTATTGTGTCCTCCTTTATCTAATTAGCTGATAAACTTAGAGGCCTTCAAATATTAGATCCAAGAACTCCAGATGCTTTTATTAGAGCATTAGCTATCAAAACACAGGGTAGAAATCCAATGCACAGACTCTCTACGGACAAATGTTTGTTTCCTGAGTCTTTTCAAGTAATGCTATTATTTAGCAGCTTTGCCACACTTCTGCCTATGATGTATTTGTAATACCACTGCTACTAGATGCTTGCACAAAGGTTTCTATTTGGTGGTTGGAAAGTGCCATTTGGCTTCATTTCTTAATCTTGGATGTCTTTCATGAGATCCCCGTTCACAAGCACAAGAAGCTGGTGGTTCTTCTTTTGCGTCTGTTCTCCTTCCCTTACTTTTTATTGTTTGGTTCTTTTACTTGAGATTTAATACATCCTTTCCCTGAATAAACATTTAGGCAAAATGGTTGGGATTCACATGGATATTACTGTAAATATTTGCTGCTCCAGAAAGCAATGAGGACAGTGTGGAAAACTGAGTATGAATTGGCAATAGAGTAATTAAAATCAGTGACTGAGTAACGCTGGCTCAGGACGAGGGCCTACTTCCATCAGAGAGGAGAACAGTCAAGTTTTTTGATTCAGGGACCATGTCCCACCTTCTGTTAGGCACTTTGTTGTGTGTAGATGATCTGTCTTAACATGACTCACACAGGTTTCCCAAGCTCATGTTTTCATACAAGCTACATCTATGCCTGGAGTTGATTTAAATGTAAAAACAACATCCACAACTAACTCTAAAAAAGCCAGAAAAGGGCAATGTACTTCCACTGTGTGGAAAACATTCAGTGAAGACTTCTGTTTCCTTTTAATGTTTTCATAAAATTTCATTTTAAAAGAATTATTGGAGGCTTATATTTTTCCTTCAAGTCTGCTTCCTGCTGAGCACTTGGCATCCTTCCCTGCACGCTGCGGTGCCAGGCTGGCTCTGCCCAAGAAGCCCGTGATGTGGACTCAGCAGAGTGGCCTTTGCCAGCTCCCTTCTCTGGAGGCGTCCCGGCCTTTTGGCCCCCGCCTGGCCTGCCAGGGCAGAAATGTGGGCACCCTCGCTCAGGCTAGGATAACCCGGGGGGCTTCTCCTGGGCCGACAAGGCAACCAGCACCAGAAGTTGCGCTGCTGTCTGGGGAGGCAAATGGGAGGCAGCAATTTGGCCAGGGCAAAATCCCACTTCCCACGGCCTTTGAACCCAAAGGATGGCCAGGCCAGTGCATGGCGGGACAGAGCTGCTCTGCGGCTCGGGGCTCACAGCAGCGCCGATAAAACCGGGGTAAGACAACCCTGCGGGTGGGCAGCCTTGTTGCCGCGCGGGCGGTCAGTCAGCCCGGCCGTTGGGGAGACCGTTAGTCCGTTAACGGTCCGGACGAGCGCGCGGGAGCAGCGCGCATGCGCGCGCGCGGCGCGGGCTGGGCGGTTGGCGCTGCCTGCGCGCCTCGGCGGGCGGCGAGGACCGAGTCGCGGCGGGGAGAGCGGGCGGCGCCCGGCATGGCTGCGCGGGGGCCGCGCGTCCTGGGCTGGCTGGCGCTGAGCGGGTGCCTGCTGTCCGTGGCGCAGGTAGGAGCGGCGGGCGGGCAGCGTGAGGGGGGCCGCCGCGGCGGTTGCCCCGGCCGGCGCTCGTGTGGCGGCGCGAGGACGAGCCGTTACCTTAGGGCGGGTTTTCTGTGTGGTCCGAGTCAGAGGAGCGCCTGGAGCCGGGGGGGTTCTGTGCTGAGGTAAAAGGTGGCCGGGGCGGTCCGCCTGCTCTCAGCCCGGGTGCCTTTTAGGAAAGCTCTAAAGACTTGCCTTACTTTCTCGGGGACCGTGCTGCGGCGCTGAGGGAGCGCCTGGGGCCCCGCTTCGGGGCTTTCCTCGCCGCGCTGCGCCGCTGCTTTCCGCCCTCGGGTTTGCTTTGCCCTGAAGTAGGGGAAACTTGCGGTGATTACGGACAGTCGGCGAAGTTGGGATTATTTTCAGGGCGAGTGTTTCGGACTTGTGCTGAAACTTAAAAATCCAGTTTTGTGCTCACCGGGTCCTCTCTGAGGTGACTTCCTCGTCTAGGCTTCAGGTGCAGGATGAGGCAGGTGTGAGGAGCCGCATTTCGCAGCGTCTCCCTCGCTCGCATACTCCCGGTCCCTCCCGGCTTGTGTCTGCCGGGCGCGGGCGCCCGGGGTCGGTGCTAGGGGCCGGTGAGCGCTCGGTGTGCTTGGCCCCGAGGAGCGCGTTATGCTTGTGGGACAGCGTACGGGTTTGCTTAGTGCTCGATAGCCCTACCGCTAGCAGAGTTTCTGTAGCGCTGTTCTTCATTCAAATCGGGATTAAACCTGCCTCTTTGAAGAACGGGCTAGGCTTTGCTGCGAGCACAGAACTAAACAGCCTTCAAAGCTGGACGGGATCAGGCGCCTTCTTGGGAATCTGCTAGGAACCTCTCAGAACTGGCATCAGGGAGCACCTGTTTGCTCCGAAGTGTAAAACATTTTCAGTTTGAGCAGAGACGATAAACGGTGCCTCCCGAAAAAACAAAGAGCATAGTAAAGGCAAGATGAGGGATGTATTTTGTTGTTGTTTGTGCAGTGTTTTGAAAAGAGGAGGGCTAGTCCGGCTATCAGGGTAGTGTCCTAAAGCCTCCAGGACCCTTCTGAGTGTAAGTGCACGAAAGCTAGAGGACACTGGTGCATTAGCAATGGGTTCCTGAGGAGTACCTCACACAAGGTTACAGAGAATTCCAGCCCACCTGATGGGTTTTGGACTTCTTTGAATATAGGGGCTGGAAATAGGAGAATGTATTTCTCTGAGTTTGAAGTGTGATGGATGTGTAGTGCTCATGTTAGTCCATGAGCAAAAAAGACCAGTTATTGCATTCCGCCTTAGGTCTTCAGGCACGCAAGGTGAAAAACTGGTAATTTGATCTTTCAATTATTATTTTTCATTGCATGACTCTACAAGGAAAAGTTTCTTTCTGCCTGCCTGCTTCAGGTTGGGGATGTACAAAGGCAATATTTACTTTTATATTGATTTTTCTGAAGTAAAATTAGTTCTCAATATGCTTTTGGGTCAGAAAAGGGGTTTTCTGCTTTGGGGAGGATCTGTCTTACCGGTTGTGCTCCTGCTTTGCTGGCCTTGACTGTTTGCTAGAGAAGATACTTTATTAGATAACTGCAGTTTGACAAGTACCAGCAATACCTCATCTGGGATATGCTGACTACTGTCACTAGCACTCTCACTAACACTCCTAGCCTGTGGCAAATGTGAGGTGGCATGCACTAGTCTGGGTCTAATTCACTGACATTTAAGTTAATGTGCGTTACCTCATGCGTGCTGCTGGCTGCAGACAGTTACTGCAGCTTGTCTGCTGGTTAGTGGCTTGTTAAAACGTAGTGATCTGATCATGTATCAGACTTGCAGCCCTGTACTTAAGAAAACAGCATCTTTCAGTCTGTTTGCTTTTGAAAACTGTACTCTAGGAATGACAGTGATGTTGCTGTCGCAATTTAGACCTAGCTCCAGAGGTCCCAGTTGAAACAGGACACCATTCTGCTAAGCAGTGAACAGTCAGCATGTCCCTGGAGACAATCTTTGTCTATAGACAGAATGAACAATGCAAAAGTTTGTTCAGCTCATAGGTGAGGTGGGTGGGAGTGACTGAAGGGCACATTTTGCTGGTATCGGCAAAAACTCCCAATAAAAGGCTTGCTGTCCCGAGATAGATGTGTTGAGGATGCTCAAGGTAGAGTTCAGTGCTGAGCCTGATCTTAAGACACTGTGCAACTCAGCTATGAGAGACTTTCTCTAGGCAGTGTTACTATGTATTAATGCATGCTAATGACATGCTACTGTTGTTTTTCTTTTTTTTTAAAAAAAAAGGCCAGGAAAAGTGTGTTAAAATAACACTATGCAGGTAAAAGGGACCTAGGAACCTAAATATGATCAGGTAATAGAACTGAAATTTGTCTTACCAAACAGTAATATGCTTCTAGTTCTGCATGTGTGTCCTACTCATTTCATGGGAAAAACAGATTTCCCTGATCACAGAACATGTGTTTTGGAGGCAGTGTATGCATGTTCTCCACTTGTTTGCTGGTTATGTAACTCTTCTGTCCCAAACCTATCTGTTCAGTGCTGGGCTAAACAATTTTTTGCAGCCACCAAGAAAATACAGTGACAACTGAGTTGCTTTCCCTTTGTGTAATAGCTTTGACCAGGGTGCTTGCTTGTCTTCCACACTGGTAATCAGATGCTTTTGTAGGTATTCCCTTTGTCATGTTACTTAGCATCGTTAACTTGGTGTCTTTACTGAAGCCTGTAGATAAGACTCATTGAATGAAAAGCAAATCCTACTTAAGATCCACTGTATCCTTCCCTAGCATTTTTAAGGTTAGAGTCCTCTTTGAACTGAGGAAGCAACGTGGAGCTTTCAATGGGGCCCCTTTTTCGTTCTTAATAAAAACGGGTGGTGTGTGGTTAGCCAGCTTTATTCTGCAAAGTCTTTGTTGCTAACTGTTAGCAGGTAATATGTTGCTCCCCAGGAGTGTTTTTTTTTTTAAAAAAACAAAAAACAAAAAACCCCCCTCAAACAAACACCCCCCCCCCCAAATTCTCTGTAAATCTTTGCTCCTGGCAAACTCAGCAGCAAGGTGATAATAGTTTAACGCTAGTGCTGGCTTGGCAGCTATGGCCAGTGCTGAGAGACACAGAAGCCAAGACCTCACCTGCCCATTGCTCATCCCTTCTCTGTCCACCTCAAGGAGATTTGGAAATGTCTGCTGCCTTTTCCTGTGTTCATGAATCTGGTGTCTGGACTGACTGACTAGTGCTCCAAATTCTTACCTGATCCGAAGAAAAGATAAGTCTGGCCTCTGGCTTATTGCAGTACAGGCTGTCGGACACCTCCTTTCTGTCTCTAATTGATTACTAAGTGCACTTAAAAGAAATGGCTGCGAGTACCATAGTGGAGTGAGGAAAACAGTGCTATTCAGGATAAATGAGGCTCTGTGTTTTCCTTAGCTTCCTTTCTTTTCGTATGGCTTCCTCTCCTTGGCTCCATGCATTCTTCCTTACTAGAACAGTCCAGGAGTATTCATGCAGCCCTTCAGCTGAAGAGATGTCTGCTCCGCATGGGAGAAGCAGTTGAACATGACACTTTCTTGTTAGTATGCAGTTATAGTTGTGGTTAAGATTGATCTGTGAATGACAACTGGACAGTCATTGCAGATGAATGAAATACCTTTAAGGTGAAGTTGTAGAGGCTTAAAGTAGAACTGATCCATAAAATACTTTGTTCTTATGATGATGTGGTTGCTGGGCAACTTATCTCTTAGTGAGCCAGCTAGTCTTTTCTTTCTTTCTTTCTTTTTTTTTTTTTTTTTTAAAGAAAAAGTAGAAGCTGTGCCTGGTGTTTTTTGCAGTGATAAGATTTTCTTTTTCTTTATAAATTTCTAAAGTTACCTTCCACTGGAAATCATGATTATGGCAAAAGCCAGTGAAATTATGCTAATAACCTGGTTCATCTTGCCATTGAGCAAAACGCACTCTAAATGTGGGGAACCTTAATCAGTGCTATTAATGATAGAAGATGATGATATAATTCAAGGTGATAGATCATTAGGTAATAACCTTCTGGAGAGGTTTAATAAGCTTTTGCTTCCTTAAGCAGCTGTTGTCTAGTGTCTATCTCCTGAAAACTTTTGGACCTGTCGGCCAAATCATAGTTTGGCAGGGCAGTTTCTGTATGAGGCTTGTCTGGATTTTGTGACAACAAGCAGCTGGAGCAAGGAGAGGAGAGCCTGTTATTCCACTGCCCCCCTCCCCCCCTTTGGACAGCACTCTGTCAGTTTGCAAACTTTGGAAGAGATGCCCAGCTGTAGAGGAGAAGGTGGAGCTTGCATCATTGGGATGCTAAAATCATAGAATGGTTGAGGGAAGGGACGTTTGGAGATCATCTAGTCCCACCCACCTACTTAAGCAGGGTCACCTAGAGCACCTTGCCCAGGACCCCATCTAGATGGCTTTTGAGTATCTCTAAGGATGGAGATTCCACAACCTCTCTGGGCAGCCTCTTCCAGTGCTCAGTCACCCTCACAGTTGGAAAAAAAATTTTTTTTTCTTAAATTCAAATGGAACTTCCCTTGTTTCAGTTTGTGCCCTGTGTTTCAGTTTGTGCCCATTGCCTCTTGTCCTGTCACTGGGCACCACCGAAGACTGTCTTCATTGCAGCCTTCCTTCAGATATTTATACACATTGATAAAATTCCCTGAGCTTCTTTTCTTCAGGCTGAACAATCTCAGCTCTTCTCAGCCTTTCCTCATGTGATAGATGTTCCAGCCCCTTAATCATTTTAGTAGCCCTTCGCTGGACTTGCTCCAGCAGGTCCATCTCTCTCTTATACTAGGAAGCCCAGAACTGGATGCAGCTCTCCAAGTGTGGCCTCAGCAGTGCTGAGTCAAGGAGAAGGATCACCTCCCTTGACCTGCTGGCAACGCTCTTTCTAATGCTGCCCAGGATACTGTTGGCCTTCTTGCTGCAAGGGCAGATTGCTGGCCCATGTTCAGCTTGTTCACCAGGATCACCAAGTTCTTCTCTGCAAAGCTGCTTTTCAGCAGATCAGTCCCTGGCCTGTTCTGGTGTGTGGGGTTGTTTTTCCCTAGGGGCAGAACTTTGTGCTTCCCTTTGAACTTAATGAGGTTTCTCTCTGCCTGTTTCTCCAGCCTGTTGAAGTCCCTCTAAATGGCAACACAGCCCTCTGGTGTATCAGTCACTCCTTCCAATTTTTTACCATCAGTAACCTTGTTGAGGGTGCACTCTTCCCCATCATCCAGATCATTAGTAAGTTGAACAGAATCATTAGGTGAACTAACAACATGACACAGACCTCCAGGAGATGAGAATTCATTAGTTCTTGGTTCACGGAACTAGTTTCTTCAAGCCATAGTCATTAGAGACCTGAGATCATAGCATAATTCAGGTTTTTTTTTCCACATGTAACAAGTTGTTCTTGTTAGATGACACCAATATTTTAAACTCAAGTTCACCTGAACAGATCTTGTGGCTTTAGAGGGCTTGTTTCTTGTTTCATATGATGTTGAGGCATTTACAGGTGTTTGGGAGAATTTGCTGTGGGAAGAACTCATGTTTTGATTCACTTCTTGCAAGTCTATTCATGTAACTTCTTCTCTAACTATAGAGACAGTCTCCAGTACTGCTTAGAGATGGCATTGTTGTGCAAGTATATAAATAAAGAGATTTCCAACACATGTGCCCTTTTATTTCTTGGAACCTAGCCACTAATTTTCTTAACAAAAGACAGAATGTTCTCAAGCTCCCCATGGTACTATATGCAAAGAGTAATCCACTTTATTTGCCTATGGGTCCATCTAGGTAATTAGTAGGGATTAACTGGGGAAAATAGACACTCCACTATCAGTTTTCAGAGAAACTCTGTAGGATTATGCTTGTTGGAGCCATATCTCTCTGATTACTTTTTTGATTGTTTTATTTCCCAATGTTTGATTGCTTTTTTCCTTTCCTTAATTGTTTCCAGAATATTTTTTCATCTTAGAGTGACTCCTTTGCAGTACTGAACTGGGTGTATTTTCCTTTGAGGTTATCCTGTTGAAATAAAACTGCCCAAAGCTCTGCCTGTACCTCACTTAGGCAGTGGACAGTTTGAGTTGTTCAGCTGTTTATTGTGTGCATTCAAAGCAGTCCAAATTGGTCCAGTTATCCAGAAGGAGGGGAGACTTTTGCCATGCTCAAGTTGAGCATTGTCTATAAAGACTGCAGGGCCTGGCAGGCAAGAGCAAGAGAGCAGAGGCCGAGATGCCGTGCAGGGGAGCGACGAGCAGCCAGGCAGGTGTCAGAGGCCACACGGAGGGCTGCCAAAGGTACGGAATGGCTTCTGTAAGAGGAAGGGTTAGGGAAGAATTCCTGTGGAAAGAAACAGTTTGGAACAGGGCATGATAAAAGTCTACAAAATCATGAGTGGCAAGGAGAAGGTAAGTGGATGTGCGGACTGTACACCTTCTCATTTGGCACAAGAATTGGGAGGGAGGAGAGCTGTTTACTGAAGCTAATGGGGCCAGGTTCAACATGCAGCAAAAGGAAGCTTTTCTTCATGCCCTTATGTAAGTAATTACTAACAGGCAAACTACAGCAGGCTCAGAAAACTCCCCCAAGATGAAAATAATTGAAGAATGGGAAGTACTGTGTGTGTGTGTTGTGTTTCTGCTGTTTCTGAAGCATCTACTTCTGGTCGTTGATAGAAACAGGACACTGAACTAAATGGAGCTTGGTCTGAGCCATGTTTCTGTTACCTTAAGAACATCCTAGTGAACAGAGGGGGTCTGGGCAGTTTGCCACTGCTCAGAGTCACTGAGTTGGGAGAAACCATATGGGGAAGCAGCAGCCTGTCTGTGTGAAATCAGAATGGTCAGGAGAGTTGGGTATAAACTTTTTTTCTTTTCCTATACTGGCTGACCTTGTCACTATTTCTTTTAAGAATAAAAATGCTGAGTTAATTACCCTAGTGTGTATTCTAACAACACCTGGTTTCTTGAATTTAAATCCTGTCCTTTTGGGGAAAGTCTTAACACAAATATCTCAAGATTGTAATCAGGTCATAACCTGTTTTCTGCGGGCTTTCCCCCTCATCAGGCTGATTCTGATGACATCGTTACCATGGAGGAGCAGATTTATCTTCTCTTGGAAGCCAAAGTTCAGTGTGAACTGAATATTACTGCCCAGCTGCAGGAGGGAGGTAAGCTGCCAGATTAAGTGACTCTTCTAATTCTTATTCTTTCCCCTGAGAATTTTAAGATATCAAATCTTTCAAATTTATCAGCTAACACAAAGGGTAAAGGAACTGACAATGGAAAGCTCTAGCTTTCCATATTCAGCGCTTGCTTAGGGACTTTGTTACTGCATGTGTGTGAATGCAAATAAGAATGTTTATTTTTTTCTCATATCTTCAACAGAAGAGATGGTTCTTCACCCTATGCTTCTGTGAATTGCAAACTGTGCAATTTCTTTAGCTTAGTGGTGTAGTTATTACTTGAATTCTTTGATGTGTCAGAGGTGTGTCCTTGCTGTCGTACGCCTGTTTTCCGTGCAGCTGTGGGAGACTTAAATTCTTTGGCATGTTTTTTTGGTTGCTGTTATGAGGGTGTGTGCTTAAATCTTGGGAATTTTTAGTCCGTGTCTGAACTAGAAAAAGAAACCCCCAATGCCCTGGAAATCTCATTAAAAATTTTAATTTTCCCTGGCTTTACTAGAGCTGTCCAAAAGGATGCAATTCAGCTAGTAAGGAACACTCTGGAACTGTAACATATAGGGACTGGAAAGAAGTAGAATTTCCTCCCACTCTCTGACAATTAGTGCAGGGCAGCTCAAGTATTTCTTGCCTACACTATTCTGCATTTGTAGGTTTCTATCTTGGTTCAGTGTTCATAGAGTAGCTGCTCAAGTCACCAGTTTACAGCCCAGGATGGCCCATGGGGGGCCCATGTCAGGTGCTACATTAGCAGCTAAGATACACGCAGCTGAGATGTCCTTGTAGATGGCATGGGGAACCTCTGAGAGATTGGCAGCACGGCCCAAACTGATCTCACTGCTCCTGCTGTTACACTAATGCTTTTTGAAAACCTTAATTTGAAGCTCGTTCTCAGATGTCTGTACAGCACAACTACCCTTTGTACAAAACACCACCCCTACTACATACCCTTTCCTGAAGGGTTGAGGAGACTGAACATTTGGTGAAGTTTTCCATTATCCAAAGTGTCAGGTAATTGCTGAGGGTAGTTGTGCTATATGACAGCAGTTATATAGTGTTCTTTCCTCTCTTTGTCAGTTGTGTAGTGATTTCATTTTACAAGTTCTCCAGTCTTCCCAGAGTTTTCTTGGTTTGTGTAGGAATTGAGTTACCAAGTTCCTTGATTTATTTCTTTTTTTTCCCCCCATCACTCAAATTACCTTACTATAATGTTGATTTCACCAGCCAAAATATGGATTAAAGAAATTATTTCCTTGCCCATGTTGTTCTACAGTCCTGCCCTGGCAAGGAAATTGCATGTCAGCATTTTCTACAAGCCTGGTGTCTTACAGTGTGCTTCAGCATTTTTCAAAATACTGAGAAACATTTGGGATTTACTAGAACAAAGATTCATGCTGAAGACTTGAGATACGGAGCAAAAGGATTTGGGGGAGAGAATAAAGTATGCTTAGTCTTGATCAACTTAGTTTTGATATTCATTTGGTTTCAGTTAATTAAGAAAACATGATTGCCAGAGGTAACAATACATATGTTAACAAAGTTTAATACTAACCACAGTAATTCTGCAATAAATCGTATTACCCATGTGAACCACAATGACACCACTAGTAACACTAGCAGTATTTCAGAATTTTTATTTTTTGCCTTTTTCCGGAAGGATGAATGACCAGGAAGACAGCTATGTTCCTGTTCCACTCTTACCATTTCTAAATGATACTGCTTAAAAAAAAGACAAGTTATTTGTCTTTGTCCTGGCACATGGGAAACATTGGGAGAGGAAATATTAATGGTGTTAATTTAGAGGAGATTAGCAAATCATTAGCCAGTTTGTCATGCACAGAAGGTCACTTGACTTTTTGTGGTTGTGCCAAATAATTAATATAAACAGCTCATGTGTGAAACAACTGTGATAAATGAACTACTTGTTGAAACCTGTGCCTGCTGAGGGAATTACAGGTAAAAATGATATGAAAAAAATCAAACTATTTATGCATAAGCATAGCAATGTGTAAACTTGTTTGCCAAATGACAGCATAGCAGAGATAATGAACTAGAATTTCACTTTTAAGTGCTAATGTGGATCAAAGATGTGTTTCTGTAAGTCTTTTCTTAGGAAAAAAAATTAACTGCGTAAGTGCTATCCTAGTTAGTGATTCTTTTTTTTTAAGGTGGTATACCTTTGAAGACATTCTTTTCAGGACAGTTGTTTTCCTCAAACTTGCATTGGTAACTATCTCTCCAGCTCTTCTTTTTTGTGCATAGATATTTCTAAGTCTTGCTTTCTTGTTGTATTTTTGTAGCAGTGACTGTCTGTAGGACCTGAAATACAAGAAGCTCCAGCGGGTTTTCTCTCTATTACATGAAAAAACACAAGAATGCTGAACTAACTTCTGATTACACTCAAGTGTATTTCATTCATAAAATTCATTCACTTCCTTTATTCATTCAGAAAAGTCCTCTGACCTGTGTTCAAATAACAGGGTGTTTATTTGAGAAGAATATGAAGCTTGTCTCTTTCAATTTTTAGAGAACTTGGCTGTTCAGGGTCAAGTGTGGTTTCATTTTTCTGTGATGCATAGCTCAGCATTGACAGCATAAAGACAAAACACCACCATACAAATGAATGTATTTTTTTCACCTCAGATCAAATCAAAGATGCCTGTTTTACCCATTGATTTAATGAGAATATCTGAATAGATTAAGGAGAGCAGGAGATAAAGGTGTCTTTATAGGACAGAGAAAAACAATTTTGTGATGGGAGAAGTCAAACCTGGACGATGTCACACTTGTGAGGAAATAGATTAAAAGAAGGAGGCACAGTAAAGTTGAATGTGAAGATTAGTTGCACAGATTAGTTACAGCGAGAGCCTGCAGAAAACTGGCAGTTCACTTGCTCTGCAGCATTTCCTTTATTAGCACTCCCCTGTATAGCACAATCTTGACAAATGCTATGCTGATGACACCAACTGGGAGTTGTGGAATCACTGATGTTGGAAGGGACCTCTGGATAGCTGAACCTCTAGTCCAACCTCCCTGCTCAGAGCAGGGTCACCTAGAGCAGGTTGCTCAGGGCTGGGTTTTGAGTCTCTCCGACGATGGAGACTCCACAGCCTCTCTGGGTAACCTGTTCCAGTGTTTGTCACCTTCAGAGTAAAAAAAGTTTCTTATGTTTGAAAGAACTTCTGTATTTCAATTTGTACCCATTGCCTCTTCTGCTTTCACCAGATACCACAGAAAAATCTGGCTCTGTCGTCTTTACTCCCTATCGGGTATTCATGCACAATGATAAGATTCCCTGTCTCATGCCCTGAGCCTTCTCTTCTTGAGGCTAAATGATCCCAGCTCTCTCAGCCTCTCCTTGTATGTCAGATACATCACTTAATCATTTTAGTGGCCCTAATCTGAAATATTTTGACTCTTAGGTAACAAATTTGAACTGAGCATAAATGCATGGTAAAGCAAGATGCATCAGAAAGGCTTGTGTCTTGCACACTCTTATTGTCTGTTTCTGCCCTTTTGTCAGAAGGAAACTGCTTTCCAGAATGGGACGGCCTCATCTGTTGGCCAAGAGGATCTGTGGGAAAAACGTTAGCTGTTCCATGCCCTCCTTATGTATATGATTTCAATCACAAAGGTATGGTTCCTGTAATTCTGGACTTCACAAGTGGAGTGAAGGACCTAACTGAACTAACAAAGCTTTTGGATTTTTTCCTTTCAGGAGTGGCTTTCAGACACTGTAGCCTCAATGGAACGTGGGATTTTGTGCACAGCTTAAACAGAACATGGGCCAATTATTCTGAATGCCTTAACTCCTTACAGCCAGAAATCAGCTCAAGAAAGGTATTGAATTTTCTCAGATACTGATAAAGCTGCAGAGGTTAGATAGGAAATGCACACAATATGATGTCTGTTCTTTTTTATTTTTTTTACGTCTTTCCTTATGCTGTTAGTGTGACTGACTTTATTGCATAAGTGAATGTGTTGATGGGAAAACAGTGGTTTTTCAAATCACAAACTATTGAAGAAACTTTGCTAACATAATGTAGAAGTGAGGGAAATGGGGAGTACAATGAGCTTAAAGATAAGCCTTATTCACTCTGAAATGCTTCTCACTACCACAAAATGGATTTAAACACAAACACTAGCATTCACTGAAAAATCTTCAGTTTCTGTGACTGTCAGCAAGAAGTCTCTTGTAATTGCAATGTAAAGCCTTCAAAGGCTGCTTCCCTGATGGCTCACAGCACCAGAGAGCAAGCTTAAAAAATAATCCTATGATATTTTCTTGAAGGCAAAATCTTTTTAATCTAATACTGGCAGTATGAGGCACCCCGATATGTGAATTCTGCATGCTTTGGACTAGCACTTCTGCATAGCTATCTGTTGTGTAAGTCTACTGTAAAGGGAGTTAAAGCAGATGTATAACCTGCCAAATAAAATGTATTTTAAGAGCTCCTTGCTTTTTAAAGGAATCCGGTTTGGTAGGGACCATGTGACTTCTGGTGCAGCACTTGTGGAAATGGTCCTGTTTTCTCTTTCAGAGAGAGTTCTTTGATCGCCTCTATGTAATGTATACTGTGGGATACTCCATTTCCTTCACTTCACTGGCAGTGGCCATTTTAATCATTGGCTACTTCAGGTAAGTGAGTCAGTCCCAGCTGTAGAGTTGCATTTCTCCTTTTCCTTTGTGTTTAAAAAAAAAGAAAAAAGAAAAAAAAAAAAGACATATCCTTTCCTATGGGAGTTAAATGCTTGATCCTTTTTGTGTCTGAGATGCCAATAGGATACTCTGTGTTTGGAGTAGTATGTGTATGGAGTAGTTCACTGCAGACACTAATTTTTCTCTTTCTTGAAATACTGTTATAAAAGAATATTTTTAGTCTGTTCAATCTGCCAGTAGCAAGGGTTTGTTACTCTTGTCTTCAGAACTGTGTATGGTGAGAGAAATGTGTATAAAAATGAGCTGGATATTTTTCCAAGATTATTGGTGTATTTCACAAAAATGTAATTTTGATATGGCAGTATGGACTTGTCCACTGAAGTTACTGCATCCTATTGTGAAGAGGGAGGTGTTCAGTATTCCTGAGCTTTAGATATTTTTTTTTTGAACTGGGAAAAAGAAAAAACCCATAAAGCAGAAACTGTGAACAGCATCCCACATTCATGAGGCTACTCTTCTTCTTCAGATAACACTGAAAACTTCTGCTCTTCAGTAGCTGTATTGTGAATATCCCCACTTGCAGAAGGTGAAACTGTAAACACTTCCTTGTGTTTTCAAACCTGGAAATGTCAGCAACCAGGCTGTAATAAATCCACGCTTCAGAGGCTGTCAAAATCAGGCTGGTATATATAAATGTTTTGCAATCATGTTACACTAGCAGATAAATGGTGAGGGAGCTGAGGGACTAGAGCTAATAAAGTTACGTCTGTCTCCTTGGCTAGGCATAAATGGCTGTAGGCTTTGTTCTGAACGCTCTGAGGTGGAGGTGATCCATGACCACTCTGAAGCTGTTGAGACCTGTTTGTATAACGCTGAAGCATCTTGCTGCTCATCAGTGCCGTGTTAGCACAACTGCGTTGCTTCCTGACTGCTGCCTGGGCCTACCTGCATCTGCATGGTGTTGGTACAGCATTCTTAGGTGCCAGAATACCTCACTGAGTGGTATACAGGACCTTGTTTTGGGTGTGTGGATTCCCTCTGTGATGTTTTGAGAAAATTAAATGGCTCAGAATGAGTCTAGAACGGTTAGTGCTCTGAAAAGTTGATGCATAAAGTTAACATGTGTGTTCTGAGGTCTGAAATTCTACCTTCCAGGGTCCCTAGTGTTGGATAGAGAGAGGCATCTTTGTTCTTTTTGCATTGTCATCTCTGAAACTTCTCCAGAGCATACTGTGCTGGGGAGAATTGAGTTGTGTTCAAACCTGTGCTGAAGACAGTGCCCAGACTCCCCCTCCTCTTGGTGAACTTGCACAGTGCAGAAGAAATTCATGGGTGCTGGTCCAGAGCAAGAACAAATATGTTTCTGGGCATGTTCCCTAGTAAACTGTGCAGAAAGGAACAAGCTCTGTTTATGCTTAGCACTGATAAGATACAAGTTAATCTCTGCTGAAAACTCGTGGGATCAGGTGTAGTGCAATGCTAATACAGAGTCTTAGTATCTTTAGAGTCTTTAGTGATCTTGGGGTGCTGGTTGACCTGATTCAAGCTTCCCCAGAGTGCACTATACTGATTTTTATCCTTACTGGCCTAAAGCTCAGGCCTTTTCTAGAGGGTTGTGCATAGGAAATTTCCATATTCTAGCCTCTGTTTCAAGGGCTATTCTTTATTTTATCGTCAGTGGATAAAACAAGACAATTGTGGATGAGCACAAAAAAAATCTGCTTCAAGGCAGCTGGGGAACTCTCTTCAAAGTACAGGTCTTAGGCAATTGCTGAGGGATTAACTGCCTGAGTTTTGCCTACATCTGACTTTAGGTGCTTCAGCGGGCTTCAGGCAGAGGAGATCCCAGCCACCAATCCAATCCAGAAAGTCTCCAGATCCCTAAGGCTTGCTGGGAAGGAGTCCCTCAGTCTCCTCTGAGGGACTGTAATCATAAACTGTTAAGACAGAGCAAGGTGGACTGGAATCCAGAGCAAATGAAAACATCTGGCAGATCCTATTACTTCCCTCTACAGTGAACAGAAGTGAGTCTTTTCCAGAGCAGAGTGGTTCCCCAGTCAGTGGAAAGAGCTGAGCCTAAAGCAGGTAGCGTGCATGTCCTGTTCTGCAGGTTAGAGGTGTCTGTCTCTCTGCTGACTGGATGTGGAGCTGTAGCAGGTGTGTTAAGTAAACTGGATGCCTGCCCCCACCCCTCCACCCAGGCCATGGACCTAAATTTTGGTGAAGCTGTCTATAAGCTAGCACCTTGATCCAGAAGCGCACTTGATCCTTAAATTAAAGAGAACAGCCTTCATTTATAGCAGGAGTGGGGTAGAGGAATGATAGTAGCAAAAATATCAGTCAACCAGCTGATTGCGTAAACAAGGCTTCTTGAGTGCTGCTGCTTGCCTTGTGCTGTTTCACGATGGCTCCCTGTAGATGCATCAGAAGCAGTAGTTTTGAGTGCAGCTGTGCATTCATTCAGGGGAAGCTCATCCACAAGAACGGGTAGCTTCTACTCTAATGAGAAGCTACAGCAGGGTGCTTTTCTATCCTCACTGTCAGGTTGTTATCAGTCTCCCAATGGACCATCGTTAGTGGTATTGACTCTTCAGGAAGCTTAAATGAGTTGATTCAGTTAGACCGACCCCAATAGTCATGAATTCTTGGTAGTTTTCACTGAGAATGAATCTTGTTTTTTTGATCTGCTGGTGACAGTAAGGCTCTACTTCCTTGCTTTAAATTTTCAGACCACCTTACCCTTGGCATCAGCAAAGCCAGTGGGAATGACACAGTAGTTGTCACGTATTCACTTAAAATGTGAGCAAATGAGGGTTTTTGGAGGAACAGCAGGGAATTAGGCAGCAATTTTCCATTCCAGTTGAATGGAGCGTGCAGATTCAGTAGCTTCCAGGCCAAAATACAATTTTGTATCTGAAATAGTCAGTAGAAGCAGTTTCAGAATGGGAAACTTAATATCTTGGCCTTTAGATCCAAATTTGTGACAGTGCAGCTGTTTGCCTTTGAAAGGGAGACTAAAGTTTTGGGGTGAGCAACAGTGGGAGGTGAGTGGGAAGTTGAGTTTTCCATGCGCAGTTTTACAACCTCCTGGTAAAGCAGATGCAGATGTGACAATCTGAAGCTAGTTTTTGCAAGCTCCCCTACTGAAAAGTTAACAAATGCCTTGTGGTCTTTGAGGTATTCTGAGCACTTACCCAGAACTTAGAAGCTGCATAGTTTTTGCTCTAAAGGTTTTGCTCTTAAAAGAGGGAACAGCTATATTTGCATGGTCTCTGTGTGGGCCATGAGCTCTGGCATTCAATACAGAGGGGCTGGAGTTGTTGGTTAGTCTTGCCCTCGCTGGACTCCATGGCAATCTTGTTAGACAAATCTTGCTCTGCAGATCACCTTTGCACTTCAAACAGCTTCTGCTTTCTGTCTTAACAGAATTCTGATAAAAATGAGGAGGTTATTTACAGAGAGATCAGCAAAACAGAGCTGACTCTAAATCACTTTAGCCAAAGCCACCAGCATGATAGCCCATAATTATGAGAGACTGCAAGTCAGCCTTGCTGGAGGACCTTCTTTATTTTGCCATTTAAATCTCATTCTTCTTACTGGAATTTTATCAAGAATTCCTCAATTCCAGGTTTTGCAAATGTCCTTGGAAGTATTTGTTCCTTCTCTTTTTAATAGGTTTTTCTTTAACAGACTTTCTTCCCACAGGCGGCTGCACTGCACCAGGAATTACATCCACATGCACTTGTTTGTCTCCTTCATGCTAAGAGCTGTCAGCATCTTTATCAAGGACAAAGTAGTGCATGCTCACCTAGGGATCAAAGAGCTGGACTCCCTACTGGCAAGTGATCTTCGAAGCATTGCAATAGCTCCTTCTGTGGACAAGTCACGATATGTAAGCACTATTTATTGTTGGTGTTAATGAGCATGTTAGCTAAGTTTGTGTGTTAAGCTTTGAAAAGTGGATGGAAATGTAAGGGAAATTAAATCAGGCTTTCAGGCAGTGTAAATCCATGGTGGAGAACTTGGTCTGTTTGGAAATGAGATGAAGATTCTGTGAAGCATCTCTATCATCTGGGCTCTGAAGTCCCACTTCTGAAAGTGAGGCAAGGGTTTTAAGCTGTAAGAGTTGCGTTCCTATAGCTAGCATGCATTTTCCAAGGGTTTTAGATAATGAAGGCAAGAACCAGTGCCTAGTGAGATGTTTTTCAAAAGCATATAGATGACAGCATTGAATCAGTCTGGTACTTCTGAAAATTTTCCTTAGATTCCCTTGCCTCCATCTAAACGTCAAGATGAGAAAAGTGTTGCTTAGGAACCATACTTGAAAATTACCCCCCCCAAATGTCACTGCTTCCCAGCCTGTGCTTGTCAACAATGGACTTGTAGTAGTGAGGATGAGACAGTCTCTGTATTGCTTATTTGTGAGTTGCCCTCCTGATGTGACTTTCTGTGCTCAAGTGAAACCTGGTGTTGCAGCAGCAGGTTGCTGGAGGCTGCACTGGCACAGCAGTTGTGAGGCTACGGGCAAAGCTTGTGTAGAACCCACCTGCACAGTGCCTTTTAGGGCTGAGCTGCTGCGTCTTTGCAAGCTTTCATTTGGCCCTCCACTTCTGAAGATACAAGAATACTAATACGTGGGGGCTTTGTTCCTTTAAATGCTACTGTACGTAAGACGTGGAAATCTCTCAGTAGAGCACTGGTGATGCAAAGGCGGGTTGTTTGTATTCTGTCTTGCTAACTCATTATAGTTTTGCTTGACAGGTTGGGTGCAAGATTGCTGTAGTGACGTTCATTTACTTCTTGGCCACCAACTACTACTGGATCCTGGTGGAAGGCCTCTACTTACACAGCCTAATCTTTGTTGCTTTCTTTTCGGACAGCAAGTACCTCTGGGGCTTTACCTTGATAGGCTGGGGTAAGGCACCTGGGTTTCTCTTACGCCTTTTTTGAGGCAGAGATGGCTTTGGGAATGCACCCTCTTTGGGTTTCAGTGCATGAAACTTACAGCATGGCTGGCCCAGTTACATTATCATCTGTCACTGGTTTCCTGCATGGCCTTCTGCATGTTAGCTAGCATCTCTGACTCACCCTGTGAAATGGTCAGAGTCCTACGTCTTGAATTTGTGGGATGTTGAGATCAGAAACACATCCTTCCCAGCCCTAGCACAGGGTAAGGATAGACTTTGAGAACTCTGTAAATTAAGCTAAGAACATGTGCTTTTAAGTGACTGGAAATGTCCTGTCCTCAGTCCTTCATTGGTGAAGCCTGTCTCCTTAGATCACTTTGTGTCCTATTTTTGTCTCGCCATTCACACTTCATACTTTAAGTGATTTTGAAGCAAGATGCTGTAAATAGAGGCTTTCTTATAACAAGTACCTCTGGGAAAATGTCTGCATCAGTAGGTGCATATGAATGTACTGCAGTCCATAGTCCTGTTTCAGGGAATTGTAGCCTGCCTTTGGAGGGAGGTGGATGTAGTAAGTGATTAGTCCTTTCTCTTACAAGCTGACAGAATCCCATTCGTTTTTAAAGGTTTGGTCACTTCAGTTAATTCACGCTTGGGCAGGCTTTTTAGCATGTTCTTCTAGCCATCGTATTGTGATCTTGCTTGTAATTCATGATCTCTGTATTTGAATTATAGAAATGCTTGATTTGTACTTTCATGGAGGAAGAAGGGAATGTTTCTGGCTTTGATAGTTTGTGTACTCAGTCACGGCTCTACATAACATTCATTTACTGTTCCCAGTTTAGAGGGGAAAACAGTATTTTTTTTTCCCCATGTCAAGTAGGATGCTTTTTTAGGAAAAACTCTAAGGTAGTGTCTAAATGGAGTTTACTTGATATTTCTTGCATTGAAAATGAGTAGAAAAGTAAGTTTTCCATGCTGTAAGAAATTCTGATGCTTCAAACCTTGACTTCTGTTTTTTTTGTTGTTTTTTTGTTTGAGCTGGCAGTCTTTATGTTGTTGTTGTTGCAAGAGTCTGTCTTGCTTTTTGATCAAAATATTGATACTACTGAACCAAGAGGTCTGAACTGACCTGAAACATCTGGTTTGGAAAAACTTACTCTTTTAAGCTGCATCTTTCTCTACTTCAGCATCGCTTCTGAGAAACAAGAGTTCAAATAACTGAGGTCTTTTTTGATACAGACCAAGTAGTCTAATCCGATGGCTTTTTTCATCACGTGATCATCCACAGGCATGTGACTATCTCGGCATGGGCTGTGATTCTCCAGAAGAGAGAGACTGCTGCTCTGTGGGAAATAGAGTGGGCAGGCAGACCTAAGGCCTGTTGAGCAATGAGTAAAGGAAGAAGTGTATTCTTGTCAAATAGTTGCAATGAGATAAATATCCAGGATCAACATGGAGCTAGTGGCTGTGTGAAGATTTAGAGCATGCTTTTTGTCCTGTTTATGGGTGTTTACCTCTAAAAGAACAGTTGTTTAAACCAGCCTCTGAGGATGAAATCAAAGCAAGAGAGGTTTCTGTTTGACTTTTATTCCACATCACTGTTTTGCTGGATTTTTAACTGGGACCCATAGTTCTCTTTCCTTAGGCAAGAGCAACAGCTAGTGAGCAGCTGTAATTAAAGAGTAATTTCTTTGTGTGGTGAACTCCAAAGCGGTGTGCATGCAGGTCCTGTTTGTGTTGTCCTGTAGCATCCCTGTATAGCACAGTGAAGGCTAATGGAGGATGCACAGCTGACGTAAGGGCTTTGGAGACTCTGGACACCCTGTTTGCAAACACAACTGAGCACAAGCCCAGCAAATCCGAGGAGTCTGATTTGCAGTGCCTGTGCAGAGCAACTGCACTGCATGGGAATAACACTTCTGGCTCCATCATTGGACCTGGTGTCCAGTAGTTGTGAGGCCACTCCAAGCTCTATGGACCCGACTTTCAGAGGAGGCTTGTAGAGTAACATACTCCTCGAGCATCCTCAGGAAGGTGCCTGCTGTCCGGTGACCAATGAGATCAGTGAAGTTTTTTCTGACTGTCCTCCCCCTCCCTCTCTCATAGGTGTGAACAGATTGCTTCACTTGCTGAACATTCTCGTTAGTTCCTTGATAAGCCGTCCGTGGTGAACTCAGCTGGCAAATGTTTTGTTCTGTTAAATAGTCATGTGTGACACAGGAGCAATGTTTCTGGTCTCAGTGTTACAGCATCCCCAGGAAAATGAAGGATTCTTCTCTTACCCTTCATTCCCTAGTGCCCATCTCTACTCAGTTCCTTTCTACTCTCCTGCCATTTTCTGTTTGCAGTCTACTACTACACTGATTTTGAAGGTATTGCTTGGGATGAATGAATCTGGGAACACTTGTTCCAAGGACAAACATTCAGGCATCACTAGAAATCAGAAAGGATCTGCCTTCTCTGCCACTGCAAAAGGTTCGACAGGACTCAATGTGATGAAGTGGGGCTTATGATATATCTAGCCTGTACAAAGGAGATAGTTTCTAAGAATGTGCAGGCTTTCAATGAGACTAGAAAGCATATTTCTTGGAAGAGTGAAGCTGTTGTAGAGATAAGCTTTGTCCCTTTAAAGCTTAGATACTTTTTCTTTTAAAAAGTGCTGAAGAACTCAGTTTAGTGAAGTACCATATTGCTGCCAATAATTCCTATATCTCTGTGTATGGATTCAAGTGCAGTCGTGTAACTGTGGTGCCATTTTCATTAACTCAGGGGAGGAAGTAATTTTCAGTAGAACTCTAACTTCCATTGCAACTCTACTCTAGCTACATCTGTGCAAATGTATTGCTCTCCTGAGTGTTTCTCATTAATCAGAGTTTTCCTATTTATTGCATCTCAGAAATCAGAGCTTTTTGAGCTGATAAGATTATGAAACAGAAGTATTCTCCAAACTGCTGCATTTTCCTGGCCAGTATTCATTTACACTGTTAGTGTTCAGTGTTCAGAGACATTGCTTCTCACTATGGCCTGTATGATCCATCCATGTACAGTTAGCTAGCATGTAGTTCCATTCTTCTCGCTCATGCCATTAATGCATGAAGTAAAGGTTGGAGCTTTATGCGAAACATGTACAAGCCTTGCTCTGACTAAAGAGCTCCTCTGCCAGTGGGAGGGGTAAATGTAAGTTTCTATGAAAACTGGAAAGTTAGGTAGCTTTGCATCTCTTAATGAGGTAACAAATATTCTTCCTTCTTTCAAAGATGTTGCAGCTGAAATTTTTCATATTCATTTTGCTGAAGTCAACAGCAAAAATTGCCATTAAACTTAATGGGAGCACCATGGCATGTTATGTTTGTCCCTGACTGTTGTTAACCATGATTTAAGTGGGTCCTTGTTCTTTCAGAACCAAACTGGTGTGACCAGTTTACCTTGCATACTGGCAAAGAGCTGGGAAGCTTTGTGATTTCTGTGTTGGGCTAGGTGGGCTAAAACCACATAAGCATTTTCTTTAACATGATTAAACGGTGAAACTGGAGTCTGAGAGCTGATGAATATGCTCACCAGCATCACTGATTTTTTTTTTTTTCCCCCCCCCCCCCACTAGGTAAGATTTGTTCCATGGAAATCTGTGCTCAAATTTTCAGAAGTAGCTATACTTTAGGACTGAACCTGGCTTGATCTGAAAATGCCAGTTTTTAATTTTCCTGTTGAATATTGCATTTGGCTTACTGATAGTAGCTTTATTTCTTGACAGTCTGAACTTTTGTTAAAATAGCTGCTGTCCATTAAGACAGGCACTAAAGTTTCTTTTCCATCTACTTAGTTGTCACCCTGCAGATGACCCTGTTCTAACAGCTATCCATTGACTCTCTTGTATAACAGGATTTCCAGCTGTCTTTGTTGTGGCCTGGGCAGTGGCTCGTGCGATAGTAGCAGATGCGAGGTAAGCAAAAAAAGGAGGAAGGAGATTTGGTTTGCTGTTGCTAGAAGCAGTTGGACTTGTTTCCATCTTTCCATTTCTGCGTACTTTGTCTAGCACCTGCTCTCATTCATACCTACCAAAATTGTTACCTTAATCCAAAAGGTGTAACTTGATTTATTGGCTTAGTGATGGAAACTCGAATGGAAAATAAAAAATAACACGTGTCTTTGGATAATTCGGTTGTGTTTATTGCAGGGAAGCACAGTTTGTGACGGTCACGATTTTCTTTAACGTCCATTTGGAAAGTTAACTTCAATGTTATATGGCTGAAGAAAAGATAATCCCAGAAGGATAGGTGGTCAGAAACCTGCCCCTAAGTAAACAACCGTTCTTGGGCCTTTCGTACCTGGGGAAGCATTGTTCTGAGGGCCTTGCTGCTGTTCATGAGTTCTTCTTGGGATCTTTTCTTAAGGATTTGAAACTGCTGTTGGCAGCAGGAATGGGTATAACATGTCAGCACCGATGGATGGGCTACTTGGGGCTTCCTCTGCTAGATGTGATGTATTCTACAGTGAGTTATGACTGAGTTGGGCAGTGTTGGAATAATCTCTCCATCCTTCTGCTTCATGAGTTGCTATGCTGATAAGCTGCTGTTACCCTAGGAGTACTTACTGACCTGCCGGTGGGCACATCGTTACAGGACTAATGGGTGGTGGTGGTGGAAATCCCTCTTTGCAGAAGGAAGAGAACTCTGACCTGATGAGTGTTGGTCTGAATGGATTGTTTGCATCATATGATTCCCCAAGTTATTGCAGATGGCTCACCATTCACTAGTGTGATAGTATGTTGTGTAGGTGCTATGGATGGATGCTGTTAACTTATTCTCAAAAGGGTCCCAAACAGATCTCAAGTGCCCCCCTTCCCCCTGGTCCCATGACATGAGGGTTCAGGCTAGTGCTGAACATTCTTGAAAATCCTCCAGTCAAAAACTAAGAAAATGAGATGAACTGGTGCCCAGCGTGCATGGTCTTCACCAACATCAACTCTGTCCCTAGGAAGCCTTTCATAGTGGCAGACTGTGTACTTCCAGCCCTGGAGCACACCCTGCATGTGAACAAATCCAGTATATTGTATGCTGCAGGATGTGATTATGGATCTCGAAACCCACCTCATTCACTTACACCAAGGTTGCGTTTTTGTGTTGGTGTCAGTAAATTTATGGTGTCAGCCTGCAAGTGGTGCTAGATTTGCTAAGATTTGCTCCACTGTAATTTTGTGGAACTTGAGTTAAGTGATTTAATGATTTTCTCGTAATTGTTTTGGACAATGAATTGAACTGTCTTTTCTGTTTAAGAATCAGTTCTACATACCTTTGATTCCAAGGATACAAAAGTATCCATGTGGGATGTCTGAAATGAGAAGGGGAGACCCAGGCACTGGAAGGGAGAGGTAGGAACTTGACAGGGCATGGGATATTGAAGCAGTTCAGGCGTTTGCTTTCTTGCTCAGTGGAACAGCAGACTGGAACCAAAGATAATGCTTCTTTGAGAGATTTCCAGGTTAAAAGGATTGTGTTGAAATCTTTAAAGGGGAGAAATCCAAAACCAACAGGCATTTTCTGTGGCTGTAAATTAGTCCTGTGACTAGCCATCATGACCAGCGTTTATTGAACTGCTATCGATCCCCAGCCCTAATGTCTGAGGGAGGTTTCCAAGCTTCCCCCGCCCCTCCTTCTTTCGTTCTAGGCTTGCGGTGTGCCTTATGGCTAAAACATCCTAAGTACCAGGACTTGAAAACTAAATGTTTGCCCGCAGTGTAGTCATCTGTCCACCTTGTTTTTTTCTCTTGACTTGTCGTTAATGTTAGAATTGCTAAATAATCATTAGACTGTCAAGGCAGCTGTTTTTCAGGTGCAGTTAATACTGCAAGGATTTACAAGGTATGATATTATACCATTCCCTGCTTTAACATGCAGGAAATGATTCTTTCCTTTTCTCCTGCATATAAATGGCCATGGCTGCTTTTCGTGGGATGCCATTACTACCAAAAGTTTTCAGGCAATAGCAGTGGTTCAGTGCAGTTTATTACCAGATATCAATTTTATGATTCATAGGTGCATGCTGAGGACCCAGTGCTGGATGTGTTTCCTTACTCCCAGGAGTCTTGCAATGAAGTGTACTTGGACAAATAGGATTGTTGTGACTCCTAAGGACTTTGAATTACTGGAGTATGTCCAGATAATTGTCTGAAAATGTTGGCTAAGGGTCTCGGCTCATCTCTCTGCTGCTCTGACCAAGGAATCTGTAGCTGATTCTCTCAAACTCTAGAGTAAAGGCAGACCCCACAAAATCCCAGCCACTGTTCCTAGGAGGATCTGCAGCATTGTGATTAGGGAGGTGAGAAAGGGATGCTTCCCTTCCCCAGCTGTAGGAATGCAGCTGAAATGCTCAGCTCTGTGGTCAGTAGGGAGGGTCTCCAGGAGAAGATTCAGAGTGCTGACTCTTCTGCTAAGTGCTCCAGAAAAGATACTTTTCTCCTTTTGACCATTGGTTATGTAGGGGGCCTGTGGAAATGGCTGTCCTTATCTTAGCAGTGGGCATGGATGCTGTCTGCTCTGAGCAGCCTGTTACGCCTTCCTCTTTATTCCAGTGTCTTGAGAAAAGGCAGTCTAATACTATATTTTCCTCTCCTCTCCTCTAGCCTCCTGCCTAAGGAAATGGCACCCTTATCCCAGCTTTACCAATTTACAGGCTTTAAGAACAGGTTGTGCTTAGGAAAGCACTGCATTAGGGCTATCAAAGGAAGAGAGTTCATGTAAGCCTCACTTGCCTTATTGGGTTGGGGTGTGTAAAAAGGACTCTCAATACTGAGCTCCTTTGCAAGGGAGGTTTGGGGCAATTGTTACATAGTGTGGTTATTATACTGCCCATGGAGAAAAGATTGCATCTGATCACTCTGTTTCTAGCTACTAGCTACCTGGCCAGAGGGGTAGGAAGAAGGACTGCCTTTCTGGTCGGTGCCCCCAAGAGTCCTGAGATCAGGACAAATGGGTCTCTGAAAACCTAGTGTGTAGAAGAGGAGTCCTGTGTTTCTCTAGCTAACCCCTTTCTTGGAGGCTTGTCAGATTTTGACAATGTCATAATATGAGGGAACCTTGAAAGGTGACAAAACTCTGGCTTCACCATAGCATATGCAAGCAAAAGTAAAATAAGCCATTCTATGAACAGTGGGGACAAACTGGCTTTGGCAGTGCCTCTGTGACTGAGCTATGTGCTCTCTGATAATCTAATGAGGACTGAGCTAACATCACCCCTCTCCCAGAGCATAGTTGCTCTGAGGGTCTCTCTTGTCTAGCAACCTGCTTTCAGAAAACATGAAGAAAACATAGCATCCTGGAGCCTTTTACACTTCCATTTCAGCTTCACTAGAACTGGCCAAAGAATTAGAGCTTATTAGTGGAGATTGCGAGAAACACAGGCATAGCTTGATCACATCAGTCTTGTTTTTTGAGCAACTAATGCTTTAAAAAGTCTGGGAAATTTCAGACCTTTGCGTTGTAGTGAGAGCTGTTGCACTTGACAACTGTAGTAACAAGACTGTAAAATATGAGGAGGCAAATGAAAAATCTCATAGACCAAGGAAAGACAAAGACATCTCTTAGGAGAAATAAAGGACATCTGCTTTTATGTTCTGATCTGTATGAAGCTTTGAAGTACATATCATGTGATGAAAAGTACCTGTTAACTTTTACAGGATGCAGTAATGGAAACTTACCTTCACTCCTGACTCATAGCCAGGTGTCAGTCACCATTTTGATGTGACATTGGTGAAAGCAATGCCTTTAAAACTTGAGTCACATCCACATATCAGAGGGAGAACTCTAACAGTGCCAAAGACCTGAGCCTACAGCCCTAATTAGGGACAGATTTGTGCTTCTAGACAAGCGTATATAACTTTCACAGAGCTGTGTAATCCTGTGTGGAAAGGCAATGCGTTGAGTTCAACATCTCTTCCCTCTAGCAGAACACTAGCAAAATGCATCTAATGTGTCCTTGCATAATCTGTGTCTTGCCATGCTGCTTTCTAGCATTAATGTGAGAGCATCTCACCTTTATCAAAATTGGGATTACATTTAAAAACTTGGCTATCTCTATTTCCAAAAGTTTCAATGTGTGATGCAGCTGAAAATAAAGAATGCTTGACAGTGCAGATGCTGTCTACTTTGATTGTTAAAACAGACCATAAACCAAAGCACCAGGTTTTCTGTAAATTCACTTGGCTTGGAGCAAGGGTCACTGATAAGTGAAATATAAGGGACTTTATGTTGCTCTTTGACAGGGAGCTGTGTGTGTTTTCTCTGAAGAGTTAGCATGGTTGCTTTATACTGCTTGCATGTTGCAGAGGCTTTTTTTCCCTCAAGACTTGCTAGACCTAGTTTGATTATCTTTTTACCCATTTTTTTCCTTGTGCTCAGATGTTGGATAACAGTTGGTAAGTGTTGCAACATAATTGGGCAAATACTGGAAAAATGGTACCATCTTCAGGCAACCTGCTGTAGCTTGTAGTTTTAATACAGAGAGGGATTGATCCTGATTTGTGATGTTGGTGTATATACAGAATCACTGCACTAAAAAGTACATCTCTATGTCCATCTCAATGTAGCATGAGACAGCTGAAGTTTTTAATGCACAGGATGTGCTTCCTCTTCTCAGCTGATAAATTATCCCATGAGGTTTTTCCACCTGGCAAGATTGGGCCCAGTATAAGACATAATCTGTGGTGAGATCATTTAGATAACAGTGCTGCTGTGTTCCACTGGGCCCTACATCAGCTGCCTTGTCAATAAGAGGTACTGAAGCTTGACTAAGATTTTTGGGCACAAAGCCTGAAGTTTAAAGAGCTATGTTAAGTAAGGTCAGACTGAGCAATCTACAGCGCTATAGCGTGTACTTCTAAACTTGCTACAGTCATGACAAAGAAAACCTTTTTTTGTGGTAGCTAGAGCACTAAGAAAAGCCAATTGCAACTGTTAGTTTTGTTGCATAAACCAGTTTATGCTCAGATAACTTTACATGCACAATCTGTGGACGTTTTACAAATTGGACAACAGAATGTGGCTGTTTCAGAGAATCCAAGTGTTAGGTTGGCAATCCCGAAGATTAAAAGTTGTCAATTAAATGTGGTTCATGGACCAAAACACTTAAAGGCCTCTTTTGCTGGAGCAATGTTTGTTAATTCATATCAAAAATAACTGTTCCAAAAAGGTGTTTTTCTGCGAAGATTTAAAGGAAGTCAGAAGACTGTTCTGCTGGCAGTTACAGGGTAGTCAGCTGTCAACTTGAGCCTGGATGGATGTCACCCACTTCTCCATGTTGCTTATTCAATTGCAATCAAAACCAAACGACTTTGAGGGGCAGTAAGCCATCAAACTTCCTGCTCAGTGAATGACTCTGCTCTCTAGGGAATCCAGCCTGGCGCCTTTAAAGAGAATTGCATCCTTTTGAAATAAAGAATGTGGAAGTACAGCTGTATTTAAGGAAAGAACATTGATGTTTAAAGCCCCGTTTTCAGAAATGAAGTTTTAAATATGGAATCCCTTTTGGAGGCAGGAGGGTGTGCTTTGATTTTTTTTGTTTTGTTTTGTTTACACACACACACACACACACACACACACACACACACACACACACACGCTTTATAAGCTGATGACTAAAACATGAGCTCATTCTCAGCCAGGCTTTTTCTTTAAGTCAGGAGACAGACACCAGCTGAAGATGCTTTTTTCCACTGCTGAACATAATTCCTTTTCTGGAACTGCCCTGCTGTTTGATGCTTTCCAGGGATTACTTGGCAGCCTCCCTGCTGAGGCTCAGAGCTGTGGTCTTATCAGCACAAGCTGCTGTGAAGCATTTACCATCTTTTCCCATTGAAAAGGAGCTAAGGAAATACTCTAGTCTCTGCTAGTTTTTAATGTCTGATTTTCCTCTCAGTGCTGCATCTTTTTGTGCAGTACAGGTTCATAGGAAAGCAACATCTTATGCAGTAGTTTGAAACATAGTGCCCTGTAGTAATCCACTGATACTTTCCTGTTTTTTGCCATGTGCATGAGTACATGTCACTGTCTTGCCAGTGACAGCAAAAAAACCTCCAAGGCTAGATGGAGAGGGCAGAGGTGCAGGGGAAAAAAATGGAGGATTGTCTCTTGGGGATCTAGCATGAGAAAACAATCCCGATGTTGCATATACTCCTGAACACTGAAGAGCTGTGTTGCAGGAGCAGAGCCAATAGGGTATCCTCCCTTCTTCAAGTGAGTTTGGTCTGAGCTCAGTTTCCCCCTCTTGCCCTTGAATGCAGTGATGTTTAGCAGCAAACGTTCATTAAGTTTGCCGATCTTACAGCTTGCATTCAACTGCACAGCAGTATGACAAGCAAGTGCATAGCAAATAGTCATGTCATGCCTCTTGTCAGAATGTTTGCTGATTCAGGTCTGATTTGTGTTTAAAGTGGTTGTGGAGAAGGTCTGTGCTCAAAAACAGTCTTTCCTCAGTGAACTGCACAGCAAATAAAGATTGTGTCACTTGAGTGTGTCTTTTTTGGGAATGTTAAAGAGACAAACTCTTATTTCCTTGTTGTTTATCAGAAACTGTCAAAACTAGGCATGGTTGTCTAATACAGTATTTCTCGTTTTCCCTCTGTTTCTTTTAGTTACCAACTTAATAGCTTTTTTTCCCCCTGTGGCTTGTGGTTGAAGACTGACTCTGAGAGAAGGTGTTTTCCTGTTTTTTTGTTTTGTTTTGTTTTTTTCTGTTTCAAAAATAACCTTTACATTTATGTGCCGACAGTGGAGAACTAAGTTTTCCAGTGGGGCTTGATTCTGTTGTGGGATACAGGTAGATTACTTTTGCTTTAGAAATCTTTGAGAACGCCAGCAAGGGATGACGCCAGCAAAAAGGAATTGCCTGTCTTGGTGCAAGACATTTGTTTTGTTTTCTAAAGCTGATAATGAAAGAGCTTATTCTTCCTGAGATTTTTGGCTAACCAAACTGAGAAGCACACTATTTCACATGATTTCCATAATGAGCAAGGCCTATTTGTGGCCAAGCTTTAGAATAATAATTTGCTTATTTGTGTCGTCAATAACTCTTAGGTTTCTTTTGCAATTGTAGGTGCTGGGAGCTAAGTGCTGGAGAGATCAAATGGATTTATCAAGCACCAATTTTAGCAGCTATTGGGGTAGGTTTTATACATGTCTCTTGATGTTTTTTGAAGTTTCTTGGCTTTGTTAAGGGGTTCCTTTCTTACTTTAGAACTAAGGGAGATGAGTTTTGTGAGGAAATGATGGGACCATATTCTGAGGTACCTGAAGAGGTGCACTTGGAAGTAAGGTGATGTCATTTGTTGCATCCAAATTATGGACTAGCCTGCCCACGTTCTTTATCAGTTTGTTGCACCCAGATTACAGAATAGGTCACTTGAATTCCCTGTGTTTTTTTTAATACTCAAAATCTTGCTGTGAGCAAAAAGGAATGCACCACATATGTAAAGCTGAGAACTATTTTAAGTGAAGTCTTAAGAATCTAACCAAAGATTTATTATTAGGCCAATTCCAATAATCTTTTGGTTCAAATTCTGTACAACTTAAACCTTCTAGTATCCACACCTCTTTCTTAAGCTCACCTTCCTGTGGTTGATAGCTGCAGTGTTTGTTTTTGTGCATGTGCATGTGTGTGTGTGGAGGGCACTTATGGTGAGTTGTCAGCATTCTGAGTCCTTTGCTGGAGGGAGTATGGTGACTTCTTCCTCTTAACTGTAGGATCTGCTTGGGGTCACTTTTAGATGTTTGCTAATACGCTGTACATTTGGCTCTTTCTTCATTGATCTGCAAGTCCACATTATATCCAAATTTATTGTATATGGTGTGATTTGTTCTTGTAGTGTGTGTTGAATGCTCTTATCACAACAAAGTTCTCACTAGAGATAGATGAGTTGATTACTAGAGTGTGATGTGACACAGTGAAGTGGGGTAGTGGTTTGAAACACACATACTGAATTTGTGTGGTATATTAATGCAGAATTACATGTCAAAGGAGTCTTGTAGGTAGGATCCACATGCTGTCTTGCTACAGTAGATGTGAAACAAACCTTTCCAGTATATCGTATTCCTCTGCACTTTTGCATCTGTTTACCACTGCAGAAATACTCATATCAGAATGGATTGTTAAGGGCTACACTATGGCTATAGTCAGAAAAAGAAATTTCCCTCTTCCTCCACACAGTTAAAATTTCCTTTGCAGAATAGCCTGGTGCAGGGATTTTAGGAATTTTATTGACAAGAGCTCACCTTGTATTTGAACATGAAGGCAGGCCTTATTTATTAGCCATTTCTGGCTGTTTGAGAGGAAAGGCATAAGTCTGAAGAAGCAACACAGCACAGGAATGGCCTCTTTCAGCTTGTAAGTGCCTGTTCTTTGAGTTTGCTGTTCTGCAGAGTATCTTCTGTATGCTGAAGTTTGCAAAAATATTGGCAAGATAACTAAATGTGGTTTGTTTCTTCTCTCTGCAATTTTTTTTTGTTTTATAGCTGAACTTCATTTTGTTCCTGAATACTGTACGGGTTCTGGCAACTAAAATTTGGGAGACACATGCTGTTGGCTGTGACACAAGAAAGCAGTACAGGTACATCCTCTGGACAGGATTTTAAATACTAGGCCTCCGGTAGTTCTGGGTAAAAACTTCAATATAGGGTGAGTCATGCAGAAGTCTTCATAAAGGGCGAATCAACTTTGTGGTCTAAATACAGTTTCTGAGGAACTTCAGGGTTAACTGGCCACTGTGCTGTAAGGTCTGAAGAGCAAAATCTTATCGTCGTTGTTGCTGTAGAGGTTGTGGTATTTCTCGCACTAGTCCTGTTCTATCAGCTGCTTAGAACTTTGGGTGTTTCTAAAGCTAAACTAAACCAATTTTAAGACTATACCCACACAAACTCTTGTATGTTTCTTGCAGAAATATGCTTTCAACAATTTGTTCCTCCCTCATGAAAGCTAACAGCATCTCTCTGGATACAAGTCATTATGTAAAGCTTACCTCTTTCACATACCCAACAGAAATGATATGTCTTACTGATAAATACACCTTCTGATATATATATTGAGGGAATCGACATGGTGGTCCAGTTGAGATGCTGATACTTGACTTTTTGATTCTTCTGACACCAAATTTGTAACTGCTTCAACCAAGTTTTCATCAGAATTTAAGAATGTACTTTAACAGAATGCTGGGAGAAAATTCTGTACTGAGGAATAGAGTAAATAGATGGGGAGCCATGTTCACAAGCTATTATGTGTTAGGCAAGGAAGTTTGCCAGCCACAGGAGGGACTAGACACTGCTGTTTTGAAGAGATAGTGGTAGGCACGTTTTACTGAGAGGTTTTGAGATCTGCAAGGTTTTGAGGTTTTGAATCTGGTCTCTGCATATCCCAAACCATCTTTGGTATGCAGTGTGGTCATACTCCACAAGATAACTTTCTTTGCAAAGGGTTGCATTTTCCATTCTTTGTAATCTCTCTGCTAATTTTTAATACCCCTCTGAAGAGGCTATTCATCAAGCTATATCCAGAACATGTCTGCATATAGTCTTCACCTTGCTTGGAAGCAAATGAAGTAGATGGTTTGTGATTTTAACTTCAGGAATTTCAAAGCCTCTTCCTCGTTCAAGTTCTTATGCTCTTTAGTTGATTTCATTTACTGTTTCCCTGCTGACATTTTTTCCTCTGGAAACTGAAACCCTTAGTTACAGGTTGGTATGTTTATTTCCATTTAATTTGAACAGAATCAACTCTCAGTCCACTGATTCAAGGTTATTTTCTGTGATAGGCGCTCTATCAGTATTCTCACTATTTATTAAAGCTAATATTCTGTTTCCTTTAACTAAATCCTCCTGAAACTCATGAGCTTGTAGACCTTTCAAAACAAGAGAACTATTGATCTTTCGAGATAAAGTGTAGATGTCCCCACAGGTCTAATATACTAGTGATGCATTTGTCTGCTTCTGCACAAGAATCCTTAACTTCTGAATAGTTACTTAGGGATTACCAGCTAATGTAGACGGAGCTTGAGCTGAGGTATGTTTAGAGAACAGAAGCAGATCTAAATCTTCATGCTTTGTTTTAGATGTGTTGTCTCTTTACAAAAATATTTTTTGCATTGGGAAAATGACTGGCTGCAAGTATGCTAAGAGGTCAGTATGCTGAGAGTGGAGGCGGATAGGAAGAGACTTAGCTTAAATACGTGGTTTCCTGGGGGCAGCCCCTCCTTAAGCACGTAGAAAAAGGACTGTTACCTTTCTTGCAGGAAGCTAGCAAAATCCACCTTGGTTCTCATCCTGGTCTTCGGTGTACACTATATTGTCTTTGTGTGCCTACCACATACGTTCACTGGGCTTGCATGGGAGATCCGCATGCACTGTGAGCTCTTCTTCAACTCCTTCCAGGTATGCAAGGCAGCAGTGGACTATATTATCCACCAGGTGTTCTTTCTATTCTGCTCTGGGCCCTGCTCCTCTGCAAGAATTCACAGCCCTCTGTGCTATAATGCTTCTGTCAGCAGTGTTGCCACCTATTTTTCTCAACCTTGGGAGCAGCAAGAAACTCTGGTTATTTTATCTTTGCTCAAGGGGGAAGAGAAACATGCTGTCTTTGTAGGCAGTTTGCCACAAACAGAATTATGGTTTGTTACTGTGTGGCTTTTTGGGGGTTTTTTTGGTTTTTTTGTTTTTTTTAGGGATACATAATTAGCATGTGGTGATACCTTGTTAGTATACTGACCTAATTAAATGAGCTATGCTTTGGAAATGCCCTGATTTGAATCTGTTCTTAGAAATGTGCGTTGTTATTTTTATGGTGTCTCTAACCCGTGCAAGTCTGGTGTAGATGGGGGGGGGGGGGGGGGGGGACATTTGACTCAAATTGTTTGCTCTGCTTTGTGCAGCAAATTGGACCAAGTATAACATTTGCAATCAGATATATTGAGTCTCGCTCCCTTGTATGTTCTTTTAAAGTCCAAACTCAATACCATATCCGACTTTTTTTTTTTTTTTTTTTTTAATGGCATGCTTTAAGATGGGAGTCTCCCCATTTGCCCCTGAGAATTTCACTTACAGCAAGTAAATGATATTTATGGACAGGTTTAAGTATTGAACATGTGACTTTGCATTCTTCTCTGGTAAGGGTCTTTGTTTATTTCTCGAGTAGATGATGGCTCCTGGCTATGCTTAGGAAATATGAACATTTCTGAAGTATTTTTACACAGTCAAAGAATGTTAGAATGTAGCAGTTAGCTATGCCTACTGATTAAGTTTCAAGTCTATAAATTACAAGAATTCCTTAAGGATGAAGGAAGTTGCGGCAGGCACATCTCAGGCACATCTCTGGAAGGACCTCCAGGGAGAAAGTGGATGCATCAGGAGAAGCCTATCCTCAGTGCTTGTTATCTGAGAGAGACAAAGAGGACAATGGGCAGTGCCTGCAGGCTGGTTCCCTGTAAGGTATAAACATTCAGTGCTTTTTAGATGAAAGAATCATAGGTCCTTACTAGAAATGAGACCCTTGCAAGGGCTTTCCACTTCAGACTGTGCCCCGACTCGATCTTTCCCTCCTGCTACCTGCTCAGAAAGCTCTAGTCGTTGTCACTTTCTGCTTGTGGTTGTTCCTAGGAGCCATGTGTCTCTCTCAGCTGTAGTGGGGGTTGGCAGTCTTGCAACGGCAGTGTAACAGACCGTTTTGCCCTGCCATATGAGTGTAGGTATGTCATTAGATGCTCAGCAAGAGCAGGGTATTGCTGCCAGTTGGCACGGTGGTGCTGCTGCCTCTCAAAGTAGCACGCTTACTAGCTTCTGGTCCTGCTGACCCTGGTGTTCTAACATACTTCTGTGGGTGCAGGTAAAATAACAGATTTAAAGACTTAAAGGAATTTGCAGATAAAACTAGGAGGCTTAGACTTGACACACCTTTGCATGTGACAGTTATATCTTCTCCTTTATTATTCTCAGGGTTTCTTCGTTTCTATCATCTACTGTTACTGCAATGGGGAGGTGAGTTTGGAACACAGCATAATTGGAGTGGACCTCAAAACCTAGAGCACTGAGAAGCAGTTCTAAGAAAATAAAGGGAAATGCGTGCAAGGTCCCTCTCGCTGTCTAAAGCTATACCTGGCATGGGAGCAGCCCCAGCCGGAATGAGGAGTTTAGGACTACCCAGTCCTGCTTTGGTATCACCTGTGTTCCAGAATGTGACTAGTAGATTGAGGGATGTGGAGGCATAGAGCTCACTTAACCTTCTTGTTAAATCTGCTTGGTTAAAAAGCAGCTACATCAATTTGTACCTGAAACTTTCATCAGGGATAGAGTAACTGTGGTACAATTAACGTTTTCTTTTGGATTTGGAACACTGTTGAAATAGCATTGTGCAGGAAGCAAAAAAAAAAAAAAAAACCACCTTCCATTCATCACTGTACAGAGCAACATGACACAGGGAAGAATGTCCGATCTGTCATGGGAGCATTAACAATTGGAGGAGAGGTTCTCCTTATTAGCTCCAGAACAGATTGCAGCAGTGCCAAATGAGGTACCATATGACATATTAAAGGGATTAGATCTAACCAATAACTGATGGCATGTCATTGGGTTTTAGGGTCTTGTAAATGGTTTTGTGACTAACAATACTCTGTTACAGATGGGATTTTTTTTTTTGTAGGCGGGGGGTCACTTATGCAAGGGCAGGGGGGTTTCAGGTTGATGTTCTGTGGGGAATGTTGTTCATAGCTTCTGCCTGTTTATGTGTACTTTTAGATCTGACTTTATTTCCCCTGGTAGGTTCAGACTGAGATCAAGAAGACTTGGACGAGGTGGAATCTGGCTGTTGACTGGAAGAAGACAGTACCATGTGGCAATTACAGATATGGCTCTGTTCACACCCACCTGACCCATAGCACCAGTAGCCAGTTGCAGATGGTGGCCAGCTCCCGTTTGCTCATTTCCAGCAAAGCCTCCAGAAATACCAGTAGGCAAAGTGAGCCACATGTGAATTTGCCTGGGTATGTTAGAAGCAATTCTGAGCAAGACTGTGTTCAGCATTGGGTTCACAAGGAAGGTGGAGAGAAAGAGCTGGATGATGCATCTCTGAAGGAGACTCTTATGCTTCAGAATATCACTACAGAGGGGAACAGAGGAGAAACGGAGGAAGGGCTGTGAATGCTCATAGCTGTTCATGGGTATGACTGACATAGCGCAGGGTGAATCATCTCATTGCATGGGATAAAAAGTACCAATCTGCTTTCTTGAGCTGGCTCTGTTGCCAGTGGTGCTCAGTTTACAGGAACTTCAGTTCTGCATACTGCTGTTGACTAAGCAGAATGGTTTCTAGATTGCAAGTGTTGAAAGCACAAATTGAATTCTTCTCTACAGGCTTTGTATACAATAGCACCAATTATTTTGATATTGGCATGTTCTTTATAGACCTACAATGCCTGTGTTTTACTTCAGTGTTGTACAACAGAGACATCTGACATTTTTAGTAAATGTTCTGGGGTCAAAGAACAGTGACTTCTGCATTTCTTTTGGAGGAGGAGCAGGACAGACCCTTTGGCGTGAATGTAACCAAAGAGATTGCTTGGAATTTGGGCTGTCAGCCCGGGATGCAGGTTTTCCATCCATTTCTTGTGAACTCTGATCTCAAGCTTGGAATCATTGGATTTGTTCTAACTAAGAATTGTTTGACCAATGCTGCTGTTTAAGTTCTGTAGCTCTCTCTTCGCGAAAATGCCAGTGGGTGTTTATTGCACATTTGTGAAAACACCACGCTATGAGGCTGGTCTCTGCAGGCTTCTCTGGGCAGTGGCAGGAAGGAGGGTTCACAGTGAATTGAGGGCTGGAGCTGAACTGTCCCCTGGAGGAGTGTAGCCCTCTCCATTGGCTACAGAAGTAGCTTACACAAACAAGCCTCCTATGGTAGGTAGTGTAAATACTCCCTGCATCCAAGGTGCTAAGTGCCCTGAATTTTCTTAGCGCACAGTCCCTAGTATAGTCGGTGAACTCTGTGGTGAATTGGGAATGTGTGGGAATGCTAGAGAAATGTAGGGACCTTCCATGACCTCCAGCAGTGCTTTTTGAGGGCTTACTTCAAGTAAAGTCTACTTCATGCTGTAGTGAAGAAATACCTCCTGCCACAGGCTGCCATCTGAAGGGTCTCTACGCTGGACAGCAAATGTTTATGCCTAGTAAATCAGTTACGTGTTGGCCAACGTTGTGATCTATGAGTTTCTACTACATAGAGCTAGCAGTGTTCCACTGCCAAAAACCAGAACAGGGGATGATACCAAGGTCCTTGTCAGCTTCTTGACTGCTGTTGGCCAAGCCTGTGGACAGAGATAAAATTCATTCAGTGGCACAGAAGAGCATCTGTGGGTTTGTTAGTGATGGAGTTCTCCATCGAGAGTTGGGTCTTCCAGGGATAACTGTGGATTTCAGGGTTTTCCAGTTGCTTCCTTCTGGGCTACCTGTTCTGCCCAGCTTATTTGCTGAGGTGTTTTTTTTTTTCTTTCAGGATGCCCTCTAACAACCTGTGGTGTCAGGTGGAAAAGCAGTATGTAAGTTCAGAGATGATCAAGCATAGAGACAAAGTGTGAGAATGTGGAAAGCTATATGAGATGAGGCTCAGCAAGCCTAGCATACTGTTTTTGACAGTAGCCAGTATTAGAGAGCAAGGGAAGGGCTATGAGAAACCCCAGGTTTGGAGTAATTCTTCCATTTATACACCATCCCAGGTTTATGATGGATGATCTGTTTTGATCTGGTTGGAGCCAAAGTGAAATGTTCAGTAGTCACTGGAGGATTTGTCCTCTGCAGGTTTGTTTGGTCCTCTTTTTGACCCCTTGATTTTAATCAGGTAGCTACAATCTCCCCACCTTCCATCCTGTTTTAAAGCCAGGACACCAGGGTAAGTACATTTTGAAGAGGAACTGGAACATCTGGAAGAGAGGTGTAGTGAAATGGGGGAGAGTGACATCTGGCAAGGTTCCCTGGAGTTGTTTTCACAGCCAAATATTCACAGAGGAGTTTTGAATCATAACAGCTGGAAATTGTCAGTGTGTTGTAAAATTACTACATCATTTTGCAAAGCTTGAAAGGTGGTCAATGACTGTGGGAAAACTATTTGGACAATGGAATCCCTTGCTGATTTGAACCTAAAAAATTGAGTTAAATATCTAAAGATGCTGTGAATTTGGTGTATGTTGAAAACACTAGCATGAGCTACAGCTTGTTTCATCTCTTGAGGCATTAAAAAAAACAAAACCTGTTGTTTTCGACATACTCTTCATTAATTGCATATTTAGTTCTCTCAAGGAAGTATTCTTGGCTTCCACAGCAGTTATCTTTCCTGTCTTGTTTCTGCACAGGAGACATAGCTTCATATCTCTACGAAGTGAAATAGAGTTGATGATGTCAAGTAGTAAATGACTTCAGGAGCCAATTACACTGATTTGCTTGCTGTCATTGATGTGTTTTATTGGGAGGATTTGTTCATTCACACAAGATGTTAAGTCTCCTTTTTTTTTTTTTTCTTGTTGCCGTTTAGTTATATTTTTGGCAAGGTACTTGTGCTTTCTGCCTCTGTGGGGTCTAGCAAATCTCTTTCCAGAGATCGTGAACCATCTGTTCCCCCCCCCCCCCCCCCAGGGTATTGAATCTCCTCCTGTCTAGAGAAAGAATGAGGTGTCATGACAAGAGAGATGGAAGAACAGTTGCATCAACTATGATGCTAACTAGCTCAAATCTTCGTAGAGGCATCTAAAAAGCATTGTATGTCAGGTGCAATACTTCTCTAACTTGCAGCAGAGAGTTTAAATGAGCACAATTTCCCTAAGAATACTCTTCCATTTGTTATAAAATTTATTCTAGGTTTGAGATTTTGCAGTGTTTGATTTAGTGCTGAACATTAGATGTTCTGTAGAGTGCTAGAGTTAGAGGATTTCACTGACATCAGTAAGCTTTGGATCTGGCTCTTCTGCTGCCCCAGTGTTAAATGCACTTCATCCTGCGCCTGCTTTCCACATTTTCCGTTTTTGCTGCTTTCCCTGTTTTCAGCACACAATGTTGATTGGTCATTGTGTTCAAATGCTGCTCCTGTGTAGTGTGATACGTCGGATAATACCATCTTTCTCTCTTGGACAGAATCATGTAGGAAGATGTGACTTTCCTTAAACATCTGCAGTTTTGAATGTGAAAGGGGAAGAAATTCCATCTCTGCTTGTGGTCACAAAGCAAACAAAGTCTGATCCTGAAATTTCATGTTTGGGGGAGGAAAGGGAAAACATCTGTACAGTGAACAAAGGTGTTCTGACTCCAGAAATTGTCATTAAGGGGTTTAGGTTTTGTCTTTCTATGAACAAGCAAAAAATGCTTTGTGTTGCTCATATATGTCCTCACAGAGAATGCCTCATGCCCAGCTGTGGCTTGTTAGAACTCCCCTGTGAGAAGTTTCAGTCAGCTCTGTGTGCCTGATTAAAGGATCCTCCCATTTCTAATGAACTAATGTGCATATTTTGTACCATGACTGTAGCCAACCTTTGCAGTGTTTTTTCATTTGCAGCATTTAACAAAGAACTTGGGTCTGACACGTGCACAAAACTGGCTGGGCATTTTCATAAGGTTTTCGGTGGAAAAAAATGGCTATTAATGAAGCCAAAGCTTTTCCTAAGAAGGATTTAGCTGAAAAAAATACTAAGATAAATTTTTTTCTACCTTTACAAATGTGAATTTTTTCAAAATTAAACTACCTTCCTGATCTGAAATGACAGACGTGGAATGAAATCTAAATTCTTTTTTAATTTCTTTAAAAACCTTGAAATTATTGGAACAATGTTTTAACTTGAGCAAAAATTTTGCAGATTCTACAGAGTTCATGGACACTTCTATGCGTTTAGTTTTATTATCCTAGTTTGAGAGGAAACGTTTTGACATGGAAAAAATCTCGAAACTGTGAAACCTGGCGTCCTGCTTAGCTCTAGAATTGAGCTCTGAAACAATCAGCATATGTTAAGTCTCCAAAAGTGAGGTAAGACTTTAGAGATTGTTTTCATTAGTAAATCTTTACAATACCCTAGAGAGAGATCAGTGCTGTTAGTGCCTTTCAGTAAAGTTAAGCACAAACAGAAATGTACTGATTTGACTAAATGCCTACACTAATTTAATCAATTAACCAGTGCCTACACCAACAAAACAAACTAGAGTTCATCTCCCATTCTGATACTAATAATTTTTCATCTAAAATAATCCAGAACCAATGTTAAATGTAGAAATGTGTATGTTCCTGTCAGGGTAAGTTAACAGCACCCATTATCATGTATATGATTAATATGTACATATGTTTTTGTATATGCACAACTGCTAAAACAGGTGTGTGACAGGGGTTAAATAGTTCTTCAGAACTAAAGCTAAATGAGCTTTGGATAATGACATGAGATTGAGATCCAACACCCCCCCACGCACACACATGGTTAATGGTAAGCCCAAGTTCTAAATCACCTTCATAATTTGAGAGTGAGTTTATTTTGCTGTTATGATCTTAAGAGCCTGTTAAAGCAAAGTATTTGTTCTCACTGTCTTGGAACAAAAGCTGGTTGCTCAACCAGGCACATCTGATTCTTGCTGCTTTAGTTCACAGGATCTAATCAGGTGAAAGTTGGTGGGCTCTTTCTGCATCTCCCATTCTCAGCAGAAATGTCAGCTGATTTCTGATAACTGAAGACTTCTGATTGCCTTTCCTCTGCTAGCGGCATCAGTCTCTATTTTTAAGAACTGATTTATGTGGTAGTTCAGCTTTGTCATTCCCTTTTTTCAAACTAAGCACACTTGCTTCTGAACTTTCTGGGAGAGATTATTATGGGACCTCTCAGTGCAGTTATCAAGCTCTTCTGATAATTTTTTTTTCTAACCTATATTTTCTTAATATGAAGTTCCTACCTGTCTTACATATGAAGAAGCTGTCCTTTCCCTCCAGAAAGGACATCTCAAAAGCAACCAGCATGACACCAAAAGTTGTGACATGCTTTACCTGGGCCATGATTAACTTCATCCAATGACAGTGTAATATCAAGCTGATACAATCGGTGCTAGATGCAGCTTTCCTGTTTCTCCCACTAGCTTCAAACTGATTGAAGCTACTGTGTGCTTAGCTGATTTGGGAGACAGCCATACTAATGGCTATGTAAAGATCCCCCCCACCTTTTTCTTTTTCTTTTCTTTTTTTTTTTTTACCTTCTCTGTGGAATGTGTTGTGCTCTCTGCAGGTAAATTTTGTACAGCTAGGGCTGTGCAGCTGCATATTGAAGGCATATATAATGTTCTGGCTGTTATGTACTTAGTCATCAGTACAAGCTGGTATGTGCTGCATTCTCAGCATTAGTTCCAAAAACTTGGTTGCTACAGGGCTCTCAGATGGCAGTTTTCTTAGCTGATTTCTGTGTAACAAGAACCATCACTAACCAGTTCCTTCATAGTACATTGTTTCTCAAATGACTTTCAAGTCAGCAATGGTTTTGTGTGTGTCCATTAATGCGTCTGAGTGCCATGAATAATTTGGTCTGTTCTTGAGCAGTGAATAAGATATTGATTCTCAGCCTATTTGGGTAACTGCCAACTCTCAGGTTATCCTCAAATTACATTTTATTTGATTCTGCATATCAGCTACATATCACTTCCAGGCTTCAGAGATCGCTAGTTGCCTGCAAACCACTACATAGGAGCAACTGTGCAGGTCTCCTGGTACTGGCTGCTGTCAGTACATTGATACTGGGCCTTGGGGCCCTGGTTACCCGATGCCCTGTATTGCTGTGTTTAACCTGTCCCTGAACCACGTCCGCACAGAAAGCGTGTGCCTTGCGCATGCACTCGTGCCAATTAAAATGACGTATTTTCCACAGTAAGGGATAGTTTGGGTGAAAGTGAAACATGGGAGATACTTCAGCTGTTGCAGTATAGGCAAGCAGGAGTTGTGGTGTGAGGAGCCCCAGGGAGAAAGAACAAAGCTGGGGTGGTGGCAAGTTGTTGCAGTAAGTGCTGTTAGGAGATGACAGAACTGGCTTAACATGTAAATATACAAACTGAGTTGCAAAATCTCAGCTTAGTGCTGTCCTGAAGAAGCAGTTGCCTAGGCTTAGCAATTACAGCCTGACCTTTTAAGTGCTGAGGATGACTTGTATGGGAAAATTGCAAGTGTGTAAACAGAAGAATGTGAGAGGAGTACAAAAGCTGATTCATGGCAATTACCTTATTGGGAAGTTATTCTTACAGGAGGGTATGTTTTGACTGTCAGAAACAGAAGAACCCTGCCTTCAGCTCTGAGGATTTTGTGGTGCTTCACCTATAAAGCTAACAAAGAGAAGGTGGGAGGAGGATGAACAAAACACCACCACTGAGGTTTAAACAAAACCAATAAACTAAAAACAGGTAAGAGTTGACTGAAGTTGAAGTAGTAAATTGGAGGAAAGGGCAAGTTTAATGAAACGTGGGAAGACTGAGAGAAGCAGAACCATAAAGTAGTATACTGGAAGCTGTATAGGCCAAGATAATAGGGCCTGCCTTCTCTCCTAAAAAAGAAATCTTGAAGCTAAACTTGAGCTTAGCCCATTGAACAAAGAAGTATGTGTGAAACTTGGAGCCATTTATGCCAAGCTTTAGCGGGGGTGAGGCAGGAAGGGACGTACTAGCTCTAGTAAAGAACTGTGCATGTCTTCCAGCTCAAAAACTCCTCTTGGCAGTACTTACTGGCAAAAGCCCCATTTATGCAACCTGGCCTTCATATTGCTCGTTTTCAAGTGTGTGCACCCCAGTGTGTAAGTAGTCTTGTTACTGCTGGAAGGCAGACTAGCTAGGACAGGAGACAGTTGCTTTCCATAGGCCAAAGCTCAGGAGGCATATTAGCACAATCATCCTGTTCAGAGATGCCTTTCCCAGCGAAAAGCAAATGATGATAACACTTCAGTGTCAGAATTTGAATGAAAAATGAGTTAAGTGGGGATTTCAGCCTACCCTCAGACTGGGCTCCTCACTAGCTAAGCTGCAAACCTCCACTGATGAATCTTTGATGGCAACAGCCTGGGCACAGGGTGGGGTACCTTGTGCGTACCTGAGGACTGGGCTTATCACTTATGTCCTCTTTCATGTAATCTAGGTGGAGCGGGTACTGCTGGGACTGAAAAGATGGCACATTAGTTCAGGCCTTGAGAAACTGTCCTGAGCTCTGCTCTCCTCAAGCCCCTTGTCAACATGTGTAACCAGTAGACCAGTGCCTGAGAGCAGAGGTAAAGGAACTCTGCTTACCTCTTCTCAGCCTGTTCTCTCTGTCACGGCAGATGTGAGCAGGTGGTCAGATTCTGCTCTCAGGCCTGTGAAAGGCTAATATATTTATCAGAGGTCTTTATATTGTTCCCAATGCTATAATTAGTCTCACATTTGTATTAAATAAAATTTAACCCCACAGCACATCTGTGGGGAAAGTCTTCTTACCCTTCTTTTAGAGATAGAAATCTGAGATACAAAATAAAGTGGTTTGTCCTACATGGCAGAGTCTGTGGCAGAATGAGGAGAGCACTATGCTTTGCTCAGGTGATAGTCTGCATTTATAGTGATGGAGGGAAAGGCATATTTTGGCGACTGTATTAATTACACAGTGATAACACACCAGGGATGCTGGTGGGATGAGGTAAGGAGCAGAAATATGTGATTAAAGCTGTTAATTCCAAAGGTTGAGTTAACACCTACATGAATAGGGAGATGATGATACTGAGCTGATCTGTTTGGCTAGTTTGCTCCCAGCTGCAGTGCCTGCCTGCAGGGAGGTGCAGAAGACTGGTCCTTCCAGAGGAGCTCCCAGACCTCCCAGCAGCTTTTGCTCTTCTCTCTCATCACAGCAGAAGCAGTTAGCTGGGTGTGGTAGGCAGGAGGAAGTTAGACCAGCCTAAAATAATGCAAGAGGTATTGCAGAGCTGAAAGGCTTCCTGCATGGAAAGGATTTTAGATGACTCCAGGACTTTCAGATCAGAAGATATCTGCAGGAGGCCTTCCTGCCTGCTGTCATCTCTGAACAAAACAGTACTTGAAACTGCTATAGGAAAATAGAACGGAAGAGGAGATGTGTGTGACAAACTGCATGGTGAGATTTCTATGGAATGTTTGTTAGCTGCTTTTCTTTATGAAAGCTGAGAAGCCAAGTGTGTTTAGAAACACATTGGATACATGCAGATCAAGAAAAAGGAATCTGACTTGGAAACAAATGGAAAGAATACGCTTTTGTGGTAATTTAACTGTTAGGCTTACTCAGAACCTCAAAAGTCTGATCTCTTTGGACATGATGGGGCATTCTGTGCCTTAAGTTACCCTTGAGGAACTGCATGTTGGTCAGTACACCTTTGCTTTATATAACTTCTATCAAGGGTGGAAGTTGCCTGTTGTAAATCACCACAGCACACCTGATTTATTCCAGTCTGTTCTTACTGTTATGAATAAATGGCAAATGGATTAGACACATTTTCTGAAGTGCTGAGTAACCTCAGAGTTAATGCAACTGCAAATTTGTAAGACCAGATAGCCAAATAAACTATAAGACTTCAGAAATGCAGACACTTGTGAAAGTAGTTATGGAACATAGAGGTGTCAGATCTAGGGTTCAATGAACAGGTGTAGTTAAAGTCACCTTTCTTTTTAGGTGTGCATGAAATTGGAAGGGATCCCTTCTTCCAGGTTTCTGCTTTGGGAAAATATTTTTGATCTTTTCAGGGCCCAGAAGTTCACAGTTGATGCAGGACTGCTGAGGCCTCACAATCTGGCAGGAAAACTTAAGCTATTGCCATCTGAGATGCTGCTTTACCGTTTTGGGTAGGAGCTATGAATGACCACAGTCATCTATGAGGAGGTCAAGGGAAGAAAATTAATGCTGTTTCTTCTTGCTAGCTGCCAGAGGGAAAGGGTAGTCTAGAGCTGAGTTGTGCAGCTTTATGGGGTGCCAAGAAAGGAGAAGGATGACTTTGCTGCCATGGAAATGGCTTACGATGTTCTAAATCCCTCGTGTTGGAACGGAAGGGACTGAGAGCCAAATGGTCAAGCAGTGAGGTATGTGTTTAATAGCTAAATGCTGAGAATGGGATAAGGGAGGCTGGCAGCACGAGTATCAGCCCACGAGAGTATGCCATACCTAAGCTTGATCCTTTGCAAATGGTCTAGGCCATGACATTGGATTCTTGATGCATTGTCTGGGGAAAGTTAATCTAAGAAATATAAAATGTGCTGCTTGAGAAACTCATTTATTGAAGAAAGCTTGTCATAAGCAGGGAAGGTCCTGGATTGTACTAATGGCTCTCATCCAACCCCTGTGTAGCTAGACACTTCATAAGTGGGACAGAGGGTGGGTTCGATCTGATGTGCTGCTGTAAACTGTTCCCTATAAAAGGGTTGGTCCAAATAAGCAATATAAAGTAGGCAGCAGTGGGACAAGTTGAAGCTGTTTTTGATATATTAGAAGGTGAGAGAGAGGGGACATGATCTTTCCATTGTTACTTTACCCAGGTTAAAATGGGTTGGCCCTCTGTGAGAGCAGAGACTGTGGGATCATGCTTAGTGGGAGAAGAGGCACAGTAGATTTGGTCCTAGAGTAAATAAGCACAGGGAGGATCGAGCAATGGGTTGCAAGAGAGAGTTTTTCCTGGCATGGTGAATGAATGCCTTCTGTGTGCAGTGGCCTAATCTTGCTGTTCATCTAATGAAACGTTATAGAACAAACAGGCTGTTGCTTGCTAAATTTGTGAGTCTTTCACCCTTAGTTCTATGGACTTTGCATGAGATCACTTAAGCAGTGCTAATTTGAGCTGTCTCTGCTCGATTACAGCATGTTTTGTAAATGTTTTCCTGAAAAGTTTGGCTTTGCCCAGCTCTGACTTGACACTGCATGAAAACCCCATTTTCCTAGAGGAGGAGGTGGCAGCTGGTGCCGATTCTGAATGTCTGCATTGCTAAAATCACCTCTGTGAAGTGTATGATAAGAGCAGAAGCAGGCTTCTTGCTTCTAATTTAGAGAAAATTAAAAAGATTATAGGTGAAATACATGGGCAAAGACAAAGGAACTGTAAAATTTTTCTGCAAGGAAGCTCTATCATCTGCATTATAACTAGTATGTGGGCATGTTTGGGAGCAGAAAATATTATCATTCTCTAGTGTTTTGCAAAACCCAGGAAGTGTAACCAGCTCAAAAAGTACAGAAGTACACAAGAGTGCATTCCTTTTAATGTAATTGCATCTGGCAATTTTCCAGGGGTCCTTAACACCTAGTCCCCATACTATTGAGATATGATTCTAGGCAATGCTGGGAAATGCATTAATAGAACTGTAGAAATATTTGTGTTGTGTTCACTGTGCACTGTATAAGCACTAATACAACTTTCTGCAAGCAACTTGATTCTTCCCTTTTGAATCTATTGCTAATTTTCTTGGTATGTTTACAGAAAACAGTTTGTGCTTTCTGTTGGAAAACACTTCTTTTGCAATAGGCATCTACATAATGATATCATCTCTTCATCAACAGGTATAATTTTGAGATGCCCAAAGCCTGCTCATTTAGTGAGTTCTCAAGTTCAACGGTCAACGTAATCACAAAAGATGTCAGCTAACCCTGCATTAACTGCTGTGTGTTTCAGTGGGAAGTGCAGGAATAGGGAAGGCCTAAAGGAGTGAGAAATTACCAAGGTTTGTGGAGGAAATGGATTTGAACAGAAGTTTGGTGGCCCTCTATTTAGAGGGGTGGCGGGATGGATGACATCAGGCCAAGGAAAGGGAACAGATGGGAGATGAAAGGTATTAAAACAACTGGGGAGAGTGCAAACAGCAAATAGAGTGTAAAGAAATAGTGGAGTGACTGGCAAGGCAGAGAAAGGATTTTGTACAGGGAGAGAAAGGGTGGATGTAGCCAGGGTTGAAAACAGGGAAGACTTTTTTTTTTAGAATTCAGCTGTATGCAGGCTGACAGACTGTGACAGATTCAATGTGACTGGTTTTCCAGTCCCTTATACCCAGAGTACTGGAGCCACAGACTGAACTGGGACCAGATCTGCTTTGCATCCGTTATAGCTTGTAATATGCTGCCTGGGTGTTATACTGAATCTGAATGTAATTACAGCTCCAACAAAGCCATGTTTCTTCTGGAAAAATACCAGAACCATTTGGTATTGACTAGCCCTTAAGGAATTTAAAGCATAATAGGAGAAAACAGACCACTCATTATGCATACTTTGCGATGTCAAGGCAGAAATGCTTAATACATCTGGATTGCTGGGTACTCAGTGCCCATTCAGACAAGTGTGTGTACTGAGGGGGAGTCCTGGCAGAGCAGCAGTATGAGCCAAGTTATTGGTGTGATTCTGAGGTTAAAAGGATGTTTGCCAGCACTGAGTGTATGAATAGGAGATTAGCAATTACAGAGATGGCTCTTTGTGTATTTGCTTGTACTGGGTATACTGTGTGAAATATGAATGTCCCTGTTTCTAAAAGGATTCTGTAAATTTGAAACAGGGCTAGCTGAAATGATAAAATGATTTGAGAAGGGAAGAAACTGCCTAACAGAACTTGGAGAGAGCAATCTTTCACTGACTGAGAAGAACATCAAGGGGTGATCACACCACGATGCAGAAATATCCTGTTGAGTAGAGAGCTATGGTGCTCAAGGAGTCTTCATTATGATGGAGACAAGATATGATATGATACAAGAACTGAAGGCTGGGGGTTAAAGCTAGACCAGCTCAAATTTGTCTCCGAACTCTTATGCCAGATAAAATGCCCAGAAGCCCCCAAGGGTGAATAGCTGATGAAACACATTACCACAGGGAGTGAGTGTTTCTCCATCTCTTGACATTTTTTGATTCAGAGTGGGTGCCTTCCTGGAAATGTGCTTTAGCCACCTCAAGTACACTTGATACAGGGTAGCTGAGTAGGATGAGTTATGTGGCTTTTGAGATAAAGGATCTCATATCAGCTCAGTTATGGCACCTATCCAGTAACACCCCTGTGAATCTGATCACTTCATCAAGGCAAAGTGGTTGTGAACAACCTATAGGCAGAGATTAGCTTGTTAACTTGTTAGCCAACAGCTGCAAATGCTCACTGTTTTTCAGAGCATGTCTCTGGGAACAGTAATGGAGTAATTCAGGGGCCTAAGCATCAGTGTGTAAAACCTTCAAACTGGCACAAGGGTGTCCTGTCCTGCTTCCAGCTGCTGCTTCAGTGGGTGTGTTTTTTTCTCCCTAAATCCTGTGTCCTATCTGTCAGCCCCTGTGCATAAGTTTCAGAGATCCAGAGGCACCTACAGTGTCACTGAGCATCTGTTTTTAGGTACCTGAATTGTTCTGTGAATAACAGCACTCTATTATTTAGTAGTCCTTAGTACTACAATTGAATGAAACTGTCATAATTTGCACTTAGTTTTGCCAAGCTGAATACTCAGCAGTGGGCCAGTATCTACAGATAATTAAGAATGAACATGATTGAACTGAAGTCATTAACAGCACATCTGTGCTGCTTTGTCTTACAGTTAAGCAAGGTGCTTATAATGTGAATGGTCGGGAGGTTTTACAAGATGAGTGTAACTTAGCTAACACAAAAAAATTATTGCGCTGTTGTCTTTGCAGTTCCAAGCATGTTTCTAGGTTAAACACAGCTGTGTTCCAAATATAGCTGCATTTCTATATTGCAGCCTAAATCACTGGTGAACTCACAGATGGTGAGAACTTGAGATCTGCTAGTACATAAGCCTAAAAAGGTTGTAATGATCCTGTGAAGGCCATGATGTTTATTTGTTTCATGGTAGGTAGTGCAGACTTGTCAAGTGGCAGTGAGAATGTAGTTCAGCTGTGTATTACATACCTTTTTCTTGGTTTCTTTGCTCTGTCTAAAAATCTTGCCCTGCTTTTTCCCGTTGTGGGGGATGTGTGGAGAAAAAGACAATAGTTATGGTGGAAACATTAGCAGTAGTTCAGGGTGCAGTTCATGGATGTCAGTTTATGTATTAAAAAAAAAAAGTACACAACTTGAATGGTGGGTAGAGGAGCAAAAGCAGATTGAAACAACCAGGGAACACAGAGGTGTCAGGGTCTCTAACCAAGAAGTGATGTTCATGGCTGAACATAACTGTAAATGACTCCCCCACATCTCTAGCAAACAGTCATGATTCTCACCAGCAATTTGTGCCTCTCTTGACTGACTGCTCTATGCAGAGGACAACAGCTGATCAGCTCGTGGCTGGTGGTTCTCAAACCGCAGGCACTGAGTGATGATCCTGTGGGGAACACTGTTCCAATGCGTATCTTTCATTTTGCCAGTTAAAAATACAAGGGTGGTTTTTTTTGGTTTTTTTTTTGTTTTTTTTTTTTTTTTTAGACAATGAAAGATGCAGTAAGCTTGCAAAGCTGTGTTTCAGTTAGGAAAGGTGGGAACTAAGGGGGCAATTGTCAGTATTTGCTGTCCCTTTGCGCATACGCATTATAATACAATGTTTAACCTTACTTAACTGGTGGGAGTTGGGTTGATTTGACTTTTTTGAGCAATAGGCCAGGAATGAGTTTGTGGAGCAAGCACACTTACAGACCTTGCAACCCATTCATGGAGGACTCAAAGGGAAGAGATTAGATTAATCTAAATGCTATCTGCTGTGAAGAATTTTGCCTACTTCTATGTAGCCTAGATCCAGTAAGGCATGTAACCATTCACTTTAGTCTATCCATGCAAAGCCAGTTGGAGGCCATGTTAAGTACACTAATTTCCATGGAACATAAGTGTTGACCTGAAAAAGGATGCATTTCTTGGTCAAGTCCTTGATAATCTCTGTTTTCTGGAAGCTGACTGTCATGGACAGGCAGCCTTGTAGAAGAGAAGCAGGGTCTCAAATTACACACCAGTCCTCCTCTTTTTCCTGCTGTTCTGCTAGCAAGGCTGAAAGAACCAGTTCAGAGTATCATCATACCTAAGCAGAGAGCACTGGGGACTCCAAATGGTAGTTGTATACACCTCTCTTTGCAAAAAATTGGTAGGGAAATGAATTCCTCTCTTCCTGATGTGATTCTCTTGGATTAACTCCTGCACTGTGAAGAATGGCAAGGAATTGCCTTCTCCATGCAGGAGATGCATGCCTGGGAGCTGCACCTTCTGCAGTAATTCATCACTTACCAGGAAAGATTTACCTAACTGTACAAAAGGGAGTCAGCTGTTTTTCCTCCCTCTCTCTCAGAAGTCCTAAATGTCAGGGCCTCTGTATCCCAAGACTGTGACTCATGCATCTATGAAGGCTTATTCCCCAAATTCTAGACCTAAACTAGTATTTCATCCTGCACTGTGTATAGCAATATAACAGTGTTCCCTCTGCCCCATCCCATATGGTTTCTGCCATTTAGGATGCACATGGCCACTTCATGAGCAGTTGTGGTCGCCATTATATTATGTGCCTTTTGTGAAAGACTTCCTAGAAGCTCTTAACAGTTCTCAAAGCCTTTGGAACTTTTTTTTTTTTTTTTTTTTTTTTTTTTTAAATAGCATTTGGAGCTGTTTTTCCTCCCCAACACAGTTAGCATTTCTACCCACATCAGTTTCTGTTCTTTATACTTTCTCAAATTCAGTAAAACAAGCTTCTTTCAGAGGGCAGAGCAACAGCTTTTATTTGACCTGTGAACTTAAATGAGGAAATACAAATCCATTCAGGAAGCTTCCCTGGATGCTTAAGTTTTCTAATCACTGCTTGGCCCATACACAACTCAGAGCTGGAGTACAAATATTTTGAGAGTTAAGAGCTGATGGTGGGAGATTTAAGTGTCTCTGCCTGGAACAAGTGTGTTATTAAATATGGTTCAGATCCTGCTGGTTTAATACTGCAGTTAATGTCATAAAGCTAATATTCCCATTTTCATTCTGCAAGAAACTCTCTAGGAGCTCTCTGGCTTCACTGCTCAGTGCTGTGGGAAGGTGGGGTTGGTGGTTTACAGAGAGGAGGAGGAGTGGAAGCTTTCATAGCTCAGCTAGGAGATGAGGGCTCCTGCCATTGCTACACAGTCTGATCCTGAGGAAAAACTAAGAATGAGCTGCCCCATGGGCACCAGCCAGAATAATGAGTGTTCGAGTCCTGTGAGAGAAGGGACGGGCTGGCATTGCTGTTGTCTTTGGCCAGAGCGTTACTGTACTCCTAAGGCAGCTGCAGTGCTGGCACGCGTTCAGGAGCTGACCGAAGTCTCCGTGCCATGTAAAAGTCTGCTGAAAACCTGACCTGTGTCCTGTGCATGTTTTCCAGGCTTTGCTTTGGGCCAGCTCTAGTCTGCTCTTGTGGCCTAAACTCCCCTTGGCAATGTGACCAAATCATTGTCTAGTTTCATCCTGAGCGAGTCTAGTTTGAGTGCCTTGATGTTGCTCTGCAAGGTAAATCAAAGTGCAATAGTTGGGGACAGTAGGGTGATTGCTTCAAAAGCACACCCCTCGTCTGAACGGAATATAGAGGGTGAAGCAAACTTCTGCCTGCTCCCATGTGCTAACAGGATGAAGGGAATCTTGCTAATTATATTTTTCAAATTATGGTTTTTTTCCTGTTCTTCTCTCAGCCGTGGTGCTCACTTGATTCCCCTTCCTCCTTAGCAGGTGTTTTCACTATTTACATGTTACAGCAGGGCGTATCTAATCCTTGGGTGTAGGTGCGTGAGAGATGGAGAGCACATCAGTATGAGTCAGTAGAAACATTTTTTCATACATATTAATAGCAAAGATAATCATACTTTAAAAAAAAAAAAAGAAAGAAAAAAGAAAATTGTGAGCTTTCTGCTGTTTTTGCTCTGCTTGATTTCACTTGATTATTGGTCTGCAACTTTTACTCCCTAGTGTGATTACTGATGTAATATGCTTTGGATGCCCTTTTCTCTATGCACCTCACTCTGCTTAGTCTGGTTCTCCCTCTTCTTGTGATTTGAGGGTATCTTCTCTTCTGATGGGCTACTTACTGTGTCAGATAACAGTCAGCAATGAGGACCAGGTTGGCATTTAGATCAAATGGAAATTTATCTCTTCCGTTATTGTAATTGCTAGTGCTGTTTAAACACTTTGTTTTAGGGGCTTTGCTATTAGAAATAGCACACTCTACAGGTGATATTTCAGGATCCAGGAAATGAGAAGTTAAAGTTAAGTCAGGCTGATATTAGTATGTTATTCATGACCACCTTCTCCTATTCTTGCTCTTCAGTTGTTGGCTAAAGGGGAACATTTTTAATTGTATTGGAGTTTTTCACTGAAGGTTGAATCATAGGGAATATTCCATTTTCTATTTTGGAAAATGGTATAATGAAATACTGAATCTCTTCTGATGATTTTGTCAGCAGATATGAGTCTGACTGGCATTCTCGGAGCTGAATCTAACTTTTTATGTCCCTGCTACCTGGGGGTATTTTTCTTACTTCCTTTGGTCTGTGTCTTGCTTTAGCTTAAATAGTGAATAAGCTATAGTCATTTGTAGATCCTGATTTTGGTATAGGCACTTACACCTGGGTTTGGACAGGCTATAAACCCCTTCCAATCTGAGATTTTTTTTTTTGACAAACCAAGTTAGACTGTAAGGATGTCCAGCAGACTCGGGAGAGGCCTGACTGTAGACCTGTGTCGGTAAATGTGACAACAGCCATCTCCTTGTAAAACACGCTGAAGTGTCAGGTCTTGATAAATTGTCTTCCTCGTTTTTATTTCCAATAACATTTATGTACATGTAAGAAATAATGAAAATAAAATAGTGGCACTGCTTATGCACACTTTGTGTGTATGTATATGTAATATTTAATATTTTATACAGTTGTTTGGAAACAAAATCCATGTTCGTGTAGCACCATCTATCACTAAGCATGTGTAATGCAGTTTGCACACAGCAGTGGTGTATTTCACTTACAGGGAAGTAAAGTTGAAAAGTAAAGAACAGCTCTCCCCTCCCATGTATCCCCCCAGCAGTTATAACTTAGATTTGCTGGCAAATCCCCTTCTGGTATTCTGGAATACAGATGCTAAAGGATGTGGTATATCCATAGAAACTTCCCGTGGACATATCAAAAGGTCTAAGAAAAACCCATACAGCCATACAAAAAACCAGTTGTTTCTGACAGCCTTTTTAACCCTGTGAAATGAATCTCACTTTACAAAGTGAAAGTCAAACCTTGCTTTTCAACCATGCTTTGGATCATTTCGGAATTGACCACCTTCTAAACAACACTTAGAAATGACTTTTTTTTTAGGTAAAAAATAGTTTGGTAGCTCTTATTTTAGAGAGTATTTAATAATGCTGCATGAATCTACGTGCACACCAAGTTGGTGAGTTTGATGAAACTTATCTTTGTATGTATGTAAAGAACCAATCTCAAATCAGCCTACTGGCACTCAGCCAAAAAAAGGCCTATGTTGGCTTGCTGAGGGAGCAAGAACTCTACCTTTTCCCTTATTGATTTGAGGCTAGAGGTGGCTGGAGATGGATAGCACTTACTCATCTGTTAATGACTTCAGGGTAGTGCCACTGACTTGTGTATCCATGTTAAATTAAAAATTAGAATTAAAATAATAAAAACAATTAAAAAAAAAGGCTGCAGTTCAAGTGAGGGGTTGTGAGTGCAAGGATCCCTCACTGCAGGGAGGGACTGAACCATCCATTTCTAGGGTTTCCTGCCCCTTGTATCTCTTTGGACTGCATGTTCAGCTCCTGTCTCTTTGCCAGAGCCCATGTCCAGCTGCAGCACTTGCTTTCTGGGGAGGTTTTGCCTGTGTTTTTGGTGGCGCTCAAACTATTTGCTGCCTGCTTCCCGGAAACATTTTCAAAGCACCCAGTTTAGAGGCTTGTTCTCTGCTAATCATTGCATACTTAGCAAATGATTGGTATGGGGAAGTCACGCATGACACTAACTCTCTAGTTTTCAGGCATAATAATTTGGTGAGTGCGACTACTAGTGGTAAGTACTTATATCCCATGGTGCTACCACCGGAATATTTTGATCAGATTTTCTGAAACTTATAAATTTGGTCTGTCTTTTTTCCAAAAATCTTCAAATGAAATTTGCGTACTTCACCATTTTCTCCCAGAAGTCATGTGAAATCACAATTTGATTGGCTTGAATTTGAAACTAGGCCACAACTACAATTTTATTTAGTTTTCTTGTTTCCTTCATACTTAGATTCAGCTATTTCTTCACCTCTAAGCAAACAATAAGACAGTGGGCTGAAATTCCTATTCGCGATAAGAAATGTAAATGATGGGTTAAAGAGGCCATACAGCTTTGTGAGAGCTTAACATAAGCAAAAGTGTTTTCTGATATCCTCTTGCAGTGAAGCCAAAAATATTTGAAAGCATCACAGCTACACAGCAGGACACAGGTCTCAACACAGAACACAGCTGGAAGAATGGTACCCCAAGACACTGCTGTTCCCAGCATTTTCCCTGACTTGAGTTTCATGTGCTAATCCTTGTCTATGACAAGCTTTATAAGATAGGCCTGGCCTTAGGAATTTTATTTCAATTTTATGTCAAACACTTTAAGAATTTTTGGAAGACCAGGAACAGCTAGGATTTCACCAGTATAAAGATCCCATCTGGTCTTTTGTGAAGGCTTAAGTCTGTGGTTGTTTTATTGATTGATTTGTTTATTTTGTCATGGTGTTCCACATGAGGGACATCTCTGGGAACTGGAGAGTACTTCACTGGGAGTTCAAGGGTGGTAGAAGGCATTCGGAAGGTGTCCTGCTGAATCAAGTCATAGCCAGGGCCACTGCTTGTGGCACATCTCTTTGGTTTCCCTGCTGGCACGTCTGTGTGGCATTTGGTTGTCTCTTCAGCTGAAGTGGCAAAGGAAATAAGGAGGATGCAAAAGGAAGTAAGTAAGGGGGCATTGATATTTACTTTAATATCTGTTTGCTTATAAAGAACTGGGCCATCCCTAACCCTTATGCATATGCATGGAGTGGGAAGCTTCAGAATGTTCTTGGCTGCAGCCTGGTATTGATTGTGCTTCTTCCGTTTTCTCAGAGCGTTTCTGTGGGCAAGAGAAATCCAGAATGGGAGGGAGAAGCGGCAGAGTCTTTTGCTGTTATTGCAGCATCCCTACTGACAGATCTGTACACCTTCCACAAATGTAGCCCCTTGCATCACTTCTGGGGCTAATTCAGCTTCCTCCCTCCCCTGGGATGCTTAGGGAAGTCCAAGAATGCAGGCATGCTGACTGATGCCTCAAGTAGTAAGCAACGGTGTTAAGGAAGAGACAGGGCTGTTGTACTCAGCAGTGAAATTAGCCTCCTTCCTTAAGACTGTCCAGCAAGCATAGGATGAGATCCTGCTTGTAAGGAAATCCTAGTGCAGGAGGGACATGGCAGGTCTGATCATCCGGGGAGCAGGAATGATGGCAGGATGTTTGGGCCAGCTGAGGTCTCCGGTGCTGAGGTGTGATCCGTGGCTTTTCTCTCTGCTTCCCATTGATAGAAGCTTCCAGCTAGCTCCCCCACTGAGCCAGCTATAGCCTCAAACATGGGAATCCAGCCAGGAGGAATTTTCTGGTAACTGCCCTCTTCTGCTGGATAAAGCCAGGGGATTTCCTTTCTCCCATTTCTTCTCACCCCTTCTCCCACTTTGGTAGAGAACTGTCTTCCCAGAACTAGGAGATGCGCAGCCTCGGACAGACCTTCCCTACTCTGCCCGTGTGGCACGGAGAGCTCGGACTCGCCATCAACAGCTCACAAGCCACCCCAGGCTGCGGTACAGCCTTCTCCGGCAGTGGCAAGCCTGTTCCAGGTGTGTGCAGGGAAGGGGCATGTTGTGATAAAGGGAAGCAAAGCTTTAAAACCTGTCCATGTGCAGCAGGTGCTAAATGTGTCACATGTCTCTCAGCTGAGCAAGGCTTTTAAACACATGCTGACTTTAAGCAGGTTAATTACACTCTCTGATGTGGACTGCAGAGAAGAAATGCATTTCGTTACATAAATATAGCTAAGTCTGCCTCTGAGTGCCTCTCTCACTGAATCATTAATATATTACTTGAAGGTCCACAGATGCTATTGGCAAACAAAGACCGGAACAGAGAAATGGCTCATAAACCAATAATAATGATAGTTATCTCTGGGACCAGGTAAATAGCACGGCTTTACTACTGTGGACTTGCTTTCTTCCTGTCCAGCTGACTGCACCATTGAATGTGACCCGGAATTTCTTTAGCTGTGACGATGGATGACCCCGAGGAGAGAGGGAAGCTCTTGCAGTGACGGGTACCTCCTGGTGCGAGTGCTGGCTGTGGCGGGGTCTGGCAGCAGAGGTCGGCAGAGGACCTCTGCGCTGTCCGGCGTCTGGCTGGGAGGCACTCGCTTGTTTCAGTCTCTCCGCTAAGTGCTTTCGGGGAGACTGTGATTTCTTTTGCTTTGGAAAAGGGCTTTTGAATATGTGAAAACAGAATTATCCAGACGTTCAAAGTTTAAAAGAGTAAAATATATTCCCAGATCACTAAAAATGTACTGTTCTGGATTTAATGAAGGGTGAGGGGTTTTTGCATAAAGTGAGTGCTATACACTTTAAATTATGCATAAATCTATTACACTATAATCAGTGCTAAGTATATATGCCTACACAGAGCACACTAAATTATGTATCTTCCCTTAATATTTCATGAGTAAGAGGCATGGCATATATTGATTTCATTTAGACCCCAGTTTAGCAGAGCATTTAAATATGTTTCTATTTTTAAATCCACGAATCATCATAATGGGACTGTTCATATGCTTTGAGTTAGATAAGTGCTTAACAACCTTGTTGAATTTGAGCCATAATGTTAATCAGATTAATATTTTGAACCAGTGCCTAAGGAAGCCAATGGGAGCCACTTCATCAATTTTACTAGGCTTTTGGCATTGTCTCTTGGAGTAGGATCCAATTTTTATATATGTATTGAATATATAACTCTGTGTGTGTGTATGTATATATGCGTGTGTGTGTATATATACATATTTAATGTAGGAAAATTCAAGGTAGAGGTCCACTAAGAAATCAGAGTCTGTCCAAGTCGAGTTGCCTTATATCATCATGGATTTCGGTAGCAATCTAAGAAATGAAAGAAAGCAATCTCAAAATGCCACCAGTAGCTGATTACTCATTCTTCTACTGTACAGCTCATGTCATTCTGAAGGGTGGATGTTCCCTCTGCAAAAGCAAAGCAGTGTCACTTTGGTTACAGGAAATTGTTTTCACCTAATAGAATTTGTGTGGAGTCTTTCTGTCTTGCAAGATACCGGGAAGATTAAGTTATTAAGTTTTTACAAGACTGAACAAAACTTTCAAAAGTACTTCCATGATGTAAAAATCTCCCTGACAGCCCAAGAGACTCAGGGCTCTGACTGAACAGTGGGGTTGGCTTAGCTTGGACCAGCTGATAAGATTAGGACTTCCAGCTGTCTCCCTGCACAGGTGCCTGAGCTGGTTGTGAATTAGCAGTTCAGGCACTGTAACAGTTTGCAGCACAGGTATAAGGTTATGCCACACCAATTTGGCCATTTTTCTTATCCCGAATCTGCAGTTTTAAACTAACACGCTCTCTTTTCTGAAAGAGAGCTCAACTGAACTGTTGAGATACATTTATGTCTTCTAAGGGAAAGGTCAGAAAGGATCAATAAGTCTGATAAAGCAAGCGGTTGCATTAAATAGGTCATTTAATCTGGCCTTGATCGTAATATTACAGAAGCTGTACTTTCTAGAATGAATCTGCCATACAAATAGTAGCACACATCTAATTTTCCTGGTTTTGTGAAAATTTTCAGGTCACTTAACACCTCTGACTCTGCCTTGAATCTTACATTTCTTCCCCAAAATATATCCAAAATTTCAGTCTAGAGAATGTGGCTACAGTAAAATCACTTGTAGCCTAACATAAGAAAGCTTTAATTACATTATAGCTGTAAATTTATAAAATTGATATATAGCTAAGAAGAATTTAATCAAGTTCACCTTATTGCCAGCAGTTGTCAGAAGTAGTCATTCAGGGCTGTCTATGAAATGTAATAAAAGAGATTTATATGTGCTTCCCGGAGTAAATTCCTTTTTACATTTCGCTTTTAAAGTGTTTAAGAAGTATAGGGTTCCCCTCCCCTTTTTATAGCTTTTGGAAACAAAAATAAGTGGTGTTCTAGGGTGTTTTCTCATTCTGATTTTATCTTTATCCCACCAACCTTTAAAGTGGTCAGATTTGGTGCCGCTGCTACACCAAATCATGCTGGTTCATGGCCTGGCCTGTAGAATGCTGCTGCTCACAACAGATGTTCTTAATTGCTTTCTTTATTAAAAAATAATTTAAAAAGATGGGGTGGGGTGGGCACTATTTTAATGCAAGATGAACAAGGAGGAACGGAAGGGATGTGCTTGCTGTTTGTTAAGGTGATCAGTCTTAGCATCGAAGGTCAAAACTGGGAGGACAAGTTGCAAAAGGGCTGACTCTACCTGTCATATATTATACCTGTGTACAAACTACTGGAAAGGCCTGTTCATCAGTTTCTACCTTCCTGTGAGGTGTTTCTGTGAATTTAACTGAAAAATCAAAATTTCCCTGTGGTCTTGATCACTGGCTATCATTAGTCAAAATACTTGCCTGTATGATCTACTCTCGCCTGAGTCACGGACCTGTCACGTGCCCATGTCTGTCCTCAAGCTCAGACGGCTGCCGTGGCGTTGTGGAGGTGCTGCCCGAGGGTGCAGAGCTCGGGGGCCAGCAGCCGTGTGCCTGTTAGGTGAGCCAGAGAGACCCCTCGCTGCCCCTCCGGCAGGGCCGCCTGTCATTCGCCGGGAGGACACAGCTCACCCTGGCACGCTGTGCACGACTGCTCATTGCTTTGTGCAGTAAAGCACCACACAGGAAACACGGGCATAACCTAAAAGCCCAGTGAACTGATAGCCCCTGAGTAAGTTTTTTGTCCCTTCCATCCCCCCCACCCCTTTTTAACCTCTCCAGGACATGGGCAAAGGACAGTGGCTAGTGGTTTTACCTTTAATATTTGCAAACTACAGGCTAGTTGTGCTTTCTTCTTTAGCTTTTCATTTGTAAGTAGTAGTAGTGGTTAATGTTTCCTTTTGAAAGCATGGCACACATGAACTGGCTCTTATAAAAGCAAATTAAACCATGTTTTATTGCTTTATTGTTGTTATTTATTAATAGTACCTGTGTTGGGCTCTTATTTATTTTTAAAAATTAGAGGTCATAGTCAAGTCTGTATGTTGGCTAATGTGTTAATATGTATGCAAATGTTGAGCCATTCTGGGTAAAACATTGCCTCTAATGGAGCTTTAATATTGCTGTGCTTTGGTTGCATGAGATGTTTAAACTAGTCCAGAACTTATCCACAGTATTAAAGTTTAGGGACTGATCATTAGTTTTTCTGTTTGCTTTAGGAATCAAGTTTTATTGGGATGGTTTGGGTGTTAGGAAAAAAGTAACTTTCAAATTGTGGCCATCAATGTGAACGTACGATGGATTGCAAGACCTCTGCCTCCAAAACTCTGCCTTCCTTGCTGCTCAGCTATAACTTCTGAGATCTAAAAATAGTCAATCTACTGAGACTAAAAGCTTTTCAGTTGGATGGGCCATATTAATGTATTTTAAATGATAGGACAATATTTAATCTTTTCCTGTTCTGTATTCTTTTTATTTTCTTGGAAAACCTTAAGAGTGCTATTTAGCTTTTTCCCCTTTCCAGATAAGAAGATAAAGTCAATTATTTTTCATTTACTTTACCCTGGAGGGGTTTAGAATTTGTGGACTTCACTGAGTAGAAAAAATTGAGTAGGTCCCTGTATCAAGCAGAAACTTTTTTCAGTTCGCTTCTGTAGATTAAGAAATTTCATTTAGATTTTAAGGATATAGTTCATATGTCAGAAGCTGTTAGATATCCGGCAGCAGAAAAATCTCAAAAGACATCCATTTGTAAATACGGTTCTTCTTATGTGGGGCAAGCAAGCCAATATTTAATTCTATCATCTAATAGTTTCAAAATTTAGTTACAGCTCCCTTTAAGATAAATTTGGAGTCTTATATGCTAACACTAAAATCGGATCATGCCACACCTCAGGTCTGTCAGCTTGCTTTGCAAGATGTGTGAAGAGCTTTGCACATTTACTGTAGAAATGCCTCTCATTTATTCTATTAGTTGGAAAGACCATTGAAGAAATGACTAAGCTTAATGCATTGCTTAAATCATATTTTTTAAGGTCTCCCTACTAACAGAAGAATTGTCATGGCTATTTCAGACAAACAGCTGTGTAGCAGGTGGATGGTACAGTGGACAGTACTGAATGCTTCAGGAAAGGGTATATGAAGCAGAGAGAGTTTATAGAGGCCAAGATCGTGGTACCCCCTTCCAGCAGCTGGCAGCTCAGAGATGTCTGCAAGCTAGATAATGCATCTGAATCACTGTCCTCAGTAGTTGCTGAGGATCATGATCCCTCCTGAATTTATCTTCTTTGAACCGATTTAAGTTTTTCACCTTCAGAGAGTCCTGTGTCAGTGCCACAAATCAACTGTCTGTCCACATAAAGATGTCTCCTACTAGGCAGAGAATCAGCCCACCTGATGTCCCTGTTAAATCCTATGGAAACCCTGACTGAAAGGAGGGAGAGGTGCTGGGTGATTGATAAGAATGCTAACTCCTAAATTTGAAGTGAAAAATCAAACTTTAATTACCTATAATTGGAAGTTTGTTTTCCATGGTAAGAATGAACTATGAATTTCACAGCTGAGAAGTGAGAGGGACAAAAATCAATTGTAGTGAGTGGTAAAATACATGATCTCATGGTTATGGCATTAGGCTGGAGATCTCTGTGGTTCTGGATCTGCTACTGGGTTTCTGTGCAACCCCGAAGTCTCTGCCTGTCAGTCTGAAAAGGAGATAGAAATGTTGTTATTGACCTAAAAATTACACAGTTCCCAGCCCGTGGGAGCAAACTGCCTGGCACACTTAAAAGTCTTTGTCTTAACGATAGCGCTAAAAGACAAGAAGTTGGCTCTTTGACCCTGTCGCAGATGAAAAATAACAGTGCAGGCTAACAAAGCTCTTTACCCAAGGCAGGTAAGCGAGGCAGAGAGCTGGGGGCAGCATGAAGACTTGAGTCAAGGCCCTTGGCTCTAGCCTGGCATCTTTACTAAGCTGCTGTGCCTCTCTGAGCAACACTTTTGTAAGGCACAGGTGTGTTGTGAGGCTTAACTTATAAATGTCTGTAAATGTTTTAAGAAAAAGAGAGTGAAGGTGATCTTAGAAAAGTGCATTATTCTATTGGGCAGCAGCAGCTGGAATATATCAGTGCTGCAATTATATTTGATGATGCGTGTACTTTGTTTCAGGAATGCTGCCAAATGGCATTTTATTCATACCTCAGAGCTCTGTTCAGATGAAAAAAGTTAATTTCCATGCTTCTTGGCCAAAAACTGCCTGCAGGTCCTTATACAATTTGACTGCGCTGGGATCAAGGTCTGACTCAGAGCAAAAAGCACCATTCAGGCTGGTGTCATTAGTGGTCAGAGTTAAGGCTTTAACAAGTGGCTCTGACAAGGGTGAAGCTACAAGGGGTCCTTCCCCAGCCAAGATGTTAGTGGCCAGGACTAAATGACTACTGTGTCAGTCAAGCCTGAGTCTGAGCCCACTCCTGAGACCAGGCCGTCTAGATCTCTGACAAGCACTTCAGGAGAGTAAATCATCCTGAAAGGGAGGAGGCTTGACTGACAGAGTTACAGTTGTTCCCCCGCCACATGCCCCCATGGAAGGGACAGCTTTCTGTTAAATATTTGTTTATGAGTTAATTTTTTTTAACTCTTCCTCATGATTCCTCTTTTGTCTCCAGGTCAAGTGTGTCAGTTCTATGGCTAGCTGAGGGTGGATCAGGATTTTTTTGCTGTTTCGAGTGTTACGAAAACTTTGCTAGCTGTATTTTTAACGTAGGTGATGCTTTTCCTCTTTTCTTTTTCCCAGAAAATGGAAAGGCATTAATTACTAGCCTTGCTGATTGTTTTTTTAGGTGACACCCCTTCCCCTGGTTTGTTTCTCAGTCACAGCAAGCACGGACCTGGTGTCCTAACCTCACTTGCTGCTTTCGAGTCTGTTAGAGCTGATCTGAAGCCTGCTGAAGGCACTAGAGGCTTTCCCAGCATGGCTCACAGTGCCTCGCACTGTTACCTTCCTACCGAATTGCCTCCACGTACAACACCTGCTACAGAGCACTGCTGCAGCACCCTCTTCCACATGCAGGTAGATAGATACACGTTTATCTTTTCCTTTTGCACTCATCTCTCCCTCTGCCGCACCGCCAGTGTTGGCAGGCAGGCCTGCGTATTAATTGTCCTGTTTCTCATGTGACGCTTTCAAAGTCTGAATTTCTTTAGCCAAGTATGCACTAAGACAGATCAACTGTAAGGATTAGCTGGTGCCAGCAGTTCAGAGCTGTTTGAGAGGACAGGTTTCCTGCGGATTAAATCGCCCTTGCCTCATCATTCAGGCTCCCTGCTGAAGTTACTGTTGCTTAGCTACAGGACTCTATAATAAGAGTCCAAGCAATAGCAGAGTGGGTACTGAAGCATTTCAAATATGACAAGACCCAAAGGATGCTCATCATGTATGTGCAGGAATATTACAGGTCCCATATGCAGAGATATTAGTGACCATGACTGTTAGCTTTTATCTTACTCATCTCTGCTTAAAGGGGAACGTGTTGACACTGATTTTAAGGAGTGTGTGTGTGTGTGTGTGTGTGTTGGGAGGGAATTTTTGAATAAGGGTGAATATTGAATAAGGTCTCCTGGGGGTTTCTGCAAGGAAATGCTGTAATGGCCTCTGCTGTAAGTCTCTGGTGCCTGCTGCAATTCTATGGAAATATTGGTAGCTGCTCTGTATTTCTGTAACAGAACTTTGTAATTCTTGTGGCGGGGAGGGATAAAGGTCTTTAGAGTGACCTACTGCAGGGATGTGTGCTGGAGCCTCTGCACCTTCAGGCTGTGCAGTGGCAGACTGACCACTGGAAGCGGTAGGGAGAGCTGCCTGTCTGAGAGCAACTGATTTGCTTTGCTAAAAAACTCCATGGCTTTCACTCTGATGGCATGGTCAACACCACAGACAACTGCAGCTGCACCGCTACAGCAATCATTAAGATTTACCCCCCTAGGAAACATCTGTGTACTTGTGCATCTGTCACGGTGAAAGTCCTGCTTCTTGCTGGCACAGCTGCACCACAGAGCAGAGCAGGTTTACCTGTGTTCTGCCAGTGGCTTCCAGCCTTGTTTTACCTCTCTGGGTGCCTGACAGTCCCCCCTACAGGGTACAGCTTGGGACTTTGAAGGAACGGCTCCTCCCTGGAGAGCCTGTGGGCATGGGGTGGAGAAAGAGGCACCAAGGGGAGGCGGCTGGGGCCAGGGAAGGTCACCCTGAGAGAGGTCCTGTAGCTGAGCCCCGAGGACAGGAGCCCTCAAGGGAGGGACCTTCCTCCTCAGGGCAGCCCAAGGACCTAGCAGGTAGGCAGTGCCTCTGCTGTCCTGCCAGAGGCCTTCACCCACCTCATCCCCTTCAACAGACAGAGGTGCAGCAAGCTTTTAGAAGGATTCACAATAGCAAAAACCTGCCTGCAATAAGACAACAGCCCTATTGAGCTTTTGCCCCTTATTCAAAAACCTGTTCATTTCCCAGCTGCGTAGTTAGGTATCTGCAAGCCCTGCTAATCCAGACTGCTAATATTTTTGACGTTATCTCAGCTACACTGTCAGCTCTATTTGTCATTGCTTTCCAGAAATTTCTTCACCAATGCAAACATATTTGGAAAAATAGACGTGTGTCTTTTGGCTTGACCAGACATTTCCCCACCCTCCCTATAAATGCTTTTATGAATAGTTAATTTGTGAAAGCAGAGTCTCATGGTTCAATGGCAGAGCAGTCAAAAAGTGAAAAGTAGAAATTAGTAAGATGAAATGTGAAGTTTCTTTTTAAGAGTTATATTAAATAGTGCAGACTTGGAGGAAAACTCTGTCCTTGCCTGTACTTTGTCACTGTACTAAAATATACTATGGAAGGATTGATTCCCAAAGTTAAACCCTGGTTATTAGAGTCAGGTTACATAATGTATTATCAATATGAACTGCAGAACTATCCATACACTCAGTAAGTATTGATCTGTCTGTCTGCAACAGTGACACCATTCAGCTTTTCCCTGCCAATTTTCACTGATGACTTGTTTTATACTTTACAAACTATGATTACGTTTTTGCAGTGTCATGAAAATGAATGCCTCTGATTCCACAGGACTTGTTGTCTTTTGGTTCCTAGAGCAACTACATGTGAAAGACAAGAGTGCTGTGCTTCAAGCAATATTAATTAATAGTCTGGAGGTAAGTTCCAAACTCAACAGCTGAATATAGTAACAGTTTATCTGAACTCGAGAGAAGGCTTCTCTGAACTTCCAGCAGAATCTAGAAGGACTGTGAACACAAGGACTTAAGTGATAATCAAGGTTTTTGGAAGGCATGCAATTTGTCATTTTCCAAGGCATAAGCCAGCCTCTTGGTGGGAAAGGATTGCATGAAGCTTTCACTGTGGAAATTTTTTAGTAATGGCATTATGCACAGTTCTCACACTCACGTCTGTAGCACCTTCCCCAAATGGGAAGCTGATTTGATTCACTTTAGCAATTCCTGTTGTAGTCCTCAGCTCCCCATCAGAACACTGGCAATGTGACCAACCAAATAAATGCTGAATTAGCTCCCTCACATGGTCAGAACAAGTACTCACTGTCCGATCCTTGACTGCAAAGTGTGTGAATTTATTGTTCAGTAACTGCTTGAAGTTTCATACCGTCAAAGCTACTGGGGTCTTGGGTTATCTGTTGTGCACCCCTTGCAAAAAGGAACATTTTAGAGGGTTTGATTCTACTGGCACATTTGGGAATCTCTGGATTGCACACTGAAGAATGAGCGTGCTAACTGCATTTATGCTGAACATGCCCCTCTCATTTTATGTAGTTTAATCATGTCCTTCTGGACACTTGGCCTTGTGTTGTGTCACAAACATGCATGATGACTTCTGCTGTAGCCTGAGAGTGAAGCAGAGCTATGCTTAGGAGCTTCTGCATTTCATTTATGGTAGGGGAGGGAGGAAAAAAAAAAAAAAAAAAAAAAGAAAAAGGAAAGAGCATTCAATTGACATAAATGGAACTACCTCAGAGAAATGAGAACAGAATTTGGCCAAGTATCTTTTGACACTAATATAATGAGAAATAACTGTCTTATCAAAATGAAGATGGTTTCAAGACTATCTCCTCTCTCAGCTGCGAGTGCAAAGACCACCGTTTTGCATCAGTGTTTCATCTCTGTGGTAACTGCAGTCATTGTGTGGAGAAATAGCTTGAGGAAAGCGTTTCTTTAGGTCCGCTGTCTTCAATATGAATCAGCAACAGGATATAAAGAAAAGAGCCAGCACCTTGGCATAGCTGGGTCGCTGTGCTCAATCCGCCTGGAGCGAGGCCATAGGGAGAGCCTGGCGGGTTTTGTGCTGCAGAAGCTTCTGTGGAGTTGCTGGCTATTTGGGTGCTCTTCGAGCCAACAGCTGGCAGGAGCTGCCACCTCTCATTGCAGCTGGAAAGCAGCCAAGCTCTGCAGAGTGATGCAAGAACAAGGAGGCAAGAATTAACGGGAACCTACAGGAAGGGGGAGGATGGCAGTTTTGTCCTTCAGTTTGGCTTCTGTGTCTCAAAGAGATTGTTCTTGATGGTTGTATTTATTGCAGGTGGATGACTTGTGAGCACTGGGAGACACGAAAGATGATCCCGGAACTGGTAGGATTGTTTATGGCAGGGAAACGATGTGAAAGAAGCCTGATCAGTTAAGAAGAGAGGAGTTCATTATAAAATATTTTGCACTAGGTTTCTAGTTCAGATACAGTGACACAGCCCTCCTGAGATAAGGTACGCTGGACCTCAGATTATTATTTCTTATTGTTAACAGCAATTTAGCTCAAACACATATGTAAACAGTGAGGAACAAAGCTCGTTGAAAATTTTAGTGCTTTTGATCCCAAACTCAAAAGCAAAAAGCTCTCAGTGAAATATGTGGTAATATGCTTAATCTTTGCAGAGTTTCTTCTAGAACAACTGGTACCAAAAAATGAAAACTCATAGTCAAGTGGAACAGCCTTGTGTTGCTGCCTAATAGAAAACACTATTAATGTGTGGGAATTGAGCTCACACAGGTGTGTGCCTTATATGTGTGATTTATGAGATTATTCTAACACCAACAACAAGGCAAAGTTTGAAAATAGCCTGGCTCACTGCCCCTTTTTTTTACTTGATTTCCTGTATGTTTACTAGAGTATCACTTCTCAACCTGTTATGCCTCTCACTTAGCAGCGGAGCTGTGCCTGTATAAAAGCATTAAATGTGCAGTGGAGCTGTGCCTGTATAAAAGCATTTAATGCATGCGATGTAAGTTAGCACATTATTTTTACACTGGGAGCAAACAATGGATACATGTTATATCTCTCAAAAAACAGTTACTCTTTTGTGTTGCATTGTCTGGGTATTCATCACTCCTATTGACCTTTTATACTTGGTATTTTTGTTGTTCCTTTTCCTTGCTGTAGCAGAAAGTGATGCCAGACCATTAGGGAACGAAATTATTAAGTTTTCTGATTGATTTTTTTTTTTTTCCCCCTCTTGACCATATAGCAGATATGTTATCATGTAGGGACCCTTGCCTCAAGCTATTCAGAAGGGATTTTGGTAAGTGTTTGGCAGCTCTCCTCCCTCCTTTGCTTTATTATCTTCCTTCTCTTTACTATACCATCATTTCAAAAAGGAAGAGATTCTAAAGACCATAATGTGGAGTCATTTTGTTTTACTGTCAGCTTTCCTTTGCTAACAGCCACACAAATGATAGGATTTTTCTTTCTTTTCATTCTGGAGGTACACAAACAGATCAGCCCATTAACTAACAGACTCAGTGCTGACACCATTGTATCCATGGCAACATACCAGCCTGCGCAAGCATCCAAAGGCACTTTTAAAATCAGAAATATCAAATGATGACAGGGAGTTACTTCAGACAATGAATGTTTACATATGTCAGAACCACCTGAAATACTTCTCTTTCCACCCATCAGGTCCTTGATTATAACATGCTTTTACATTTATCTTATGGCACCTTTGTCAGAATGCAGAAGACTTAAGGCAGAATTAATCCTTTTTTCTTTTTTTCTTTTTTTTTTTTTGATTCAAATCGCTGGCTGAGGTAATTTATGGGAATGAGCACTACAAGTTGCCCTCTTGACTTTTTTCTTTGAACTGGGTGGGAGTACAGGTTCTTCAAATGATGAAATCCAATGTAATAATCAAAAAAGTGGCCTATATAAATTTAATGTATTTCAGAGCTAACAGATGTAGTTGCGTGACTGTTCGGTTGATTGGTGATTTGCCCAATAAAGTTGCATGAAATACTGCCTTTCTATAGTGTACAATAGATGTAATAAGATCTGATCATCCATTTTTTTTACCATCTTTACATAACTTCATCTGCCTGCTGGCATGGGAGAGACTATGCTACTGTGCTTACAGTTGCTATACTTCCCAGATCCAATGAGTTCTTCAGCTTTGTTTTCAAGAGAGAACATTTGGATACTCAAGCTGCATTTCTGCAACTAGTTGCAGCAAATTTATTAGTTTTGTTAAACCGGGTGCTCGTTTGCAATAATATCTGTAATTCAGATTGGGTAACTGCACATAAAGTGCTGATTTGTGCAGCTAGACAACCATTTGGCAAATATATGGGCATAAGCTAGCATGAATTTGCAGATGTCATGCATGTAGCCAGTAGGAGACTTGAGGACTCTGCCCCTCATGTTTCATGCACAAAGAAGAACCTAGGAGGTTGCCAGTTTTCAGGAATTTCTGATCCATTAGATTCACAAACCGATTGTGACCCTGGATGTGAGGAGCTGTTCTAAAACATAGCAAACCACTAGGTTGTCTTCAAGCAGCTAGGATCAGGATCATCTTCCTCAGGCTGAGGAAGTATTTCAGCCACACAGCTGTGATGGGTGTGCTCCTCTATTAGGCTGCAGGCTGAGGCCATTTGCAAATCTAGATTAGTGTTGCTTACACAAAAGCATAGATTGAGGCTGAGTTTAAAGAGCCCAAGTACACACGATGCTTAACCTCAAGCCATGGTTTTGCTGAGGCAGTCCAACTGGATCCTGCACAACTTGATCTACAAGCACATCTTCTGAACTTAAGCTGTCCTGAGCAGTGTGATCAATGAGCCTGAAGTACCACTGGGCTAATAGCCAACAATGTGTTTAAAGAGCATGCAGTGTGCATGAGCCTTCTTTCAAGTCCTCTTCTTCCACTGTGTAGATGCTGCCTGTTCAATTTGTGCTCTTTTCATGGCTGATCCATATAAAAGGGTGAGAGTCTATCACAGCACTCTGCTAACTGCCTTAATCCTTTAGTTCAAACAATGTGGTACTGTGCTTTTAGGACTGCAGGATCTGGAGTCCTATGCCTGCTTCAGCCTTGGCCTGAAGATATCCACTTTGCTGTCTTTCAAAAAATTGACTAAGGTCTTCACTTCCAGCAGTAAACTGGTCATGTTTGTAGCCTTTGCAAAAAAAAAATAGCCCCATGTTCTGTCTGCAGATGTCTCCCCTCTCATAACAAATAATAGTAGCGTTTTTTTCATAAATAGGGGAAAGAAATACAAAGCCCAAAACCTAGATGAACTGCTTTGCCCCATATTGTGATGCTAACTTGATTAGGCTAATCTGTTTTCAGCTGATAATTTAAGTTTTAGGCTTGGAAAATGCAGTAACATTTACATATGCGAACATAATATGAGCATATTAAAAAGTAAAGAGCCTTATCGAAATTCCACATTAATAAAACAAGTTATCAGTGCATCAAAGACCTGAAGAGCTTCCATATGCAAACATAGAAACAGATTCCTTCTGAGCTCTTTAATCCTCAGTAGATACTGTTGGAAAAATTTGGTTTCTCCCCTAAACCAGGAAATGAAATCTCAAAAGTAGTCTACTCCCCCGTTCCAACTAGTTTGACTACTCAGTAGTTTATATGTCACATTTATTTTAAAAAGCAACTGTTTTCATACAGTTTAGCCACAGATGCAATGTGTAAAGAGATTTCACTACTTAAAACTTAATGTGTATTCTGTTCATCTTCTGTTCAATCCTGTAGGTAGACAGTGAATGTTTCCTTTTTTTCTGATTTCATTAGAACACCTAGAAAGACTGAATGGTGCAGTATTTTCTTTCCTACCATTTTCAGAATAGAAAAAGAAGGCAGTACTTATACTAGCAAGAAGCTAGAAGTGGCAAGACAAACAACCCAAGCTCACAAGCTTACATTTATTACTTCCTGGCAGTCATCATTCGATGTTCTAACTAGCCAAGTTAATTTTCTTAGTTTTTTTTTTTGTTTCTTCTTGGGGAGATGGGAACTTAATATGGGAAGTGTTCCTTCCTACCCAGAAAATTAATCAAAGCAGTGAAAAATGATTTAGGTTAAGAATTCTTGATAGCTGAATTCTGCAGGGATCAGTATTCCTCTCACTTCCTTTTGAATATGTTTACAAAACCTCCTGTGAGATGTCCCTAACAAGATGAGTCTGACATCCAGCTTTTTTTTCTCTTCAGCAAAGGCAATCAGCCCCATCACCAAGATGTCACAAAGACTCAAGAGCTGAGAGAAAAAGTAGGCAGCTGAGATAAATGACAGGAGAAGAAGGAAGCTCTGAACATAACAAGCTTACTCTGTAAGGGATCTCTACTGTCCATTTTTCATGTTAGCATGGTGTCTGGGGATCCTTTACTTTGGATCACAGTAGTGAGAAATGTCTTCCACCCTCGGCTTGCCAAAAGACTCTGTTCTTTTGCCTTAGGTGACAGTTCAGGCATGAGGATCAAGATGTCCACTGAAGTAGAGGCCAGAGTGGGCTACTGTACTTTACTTATTCAGTGCTGATGGTAGAAGTGTCAAAATCCAGCTTGTACAGAAGAGTACCTTGCCTCCTTGCGTGTCCAAGAGCAGGTAGTACTGGTGTTTTGTACCTTCTTTGCTCTCAGATCATTCCACTTCTAATGCAAGACTGTCTTTTGACCTATAAAGCCTTTGACAAATTACTCTAGCTCACCAAAGCTAACTGTTCCTCGTAATTCATACAGGTACCTATGTTCCCTTGGACAAAAAAGAACAAAGTGAAGGTCTACAGAGCCAGAGTTTCTCTGGTGAAAGTCCTTCTGCTGGGGCTAGATTTACCAGCGGAGAGAAGGCCAGAGCCGCCTGTTGCTGATGTCAGAGCAACAGCTCTCATCTGCTCGCTTAAGGCTTTCTCACAGTACCCTGAGGAATAAATCTACGAACAGGTACTATGTCCGAATAATCTTTTAGAAGTAAACATTATCAAATGGAAGACAGACAGAAGAAGGAGGGCTTTTATATGGAATTTTCACTAGATGCGCTAATGGGATAGAGGCGAGTTTCTTGTCCAAGTCTGAAACAAATTGAATGTACTCTCTCATGCAGAGCCAAGCCGGTGACAAATTCAGTGGAGGCTTTTGTTTTGCTTATCGGTTGATAACGATCATTTTAAGGAGCTATTCAGCTCACATTTTTTTCCTCCGTGCCTCAGTTGGGCACTAGAGGGACCCTAGAGTTTTCTCACTGTGAGAAACATCTCATTAATACTGCCTTTCACAGTCACCTTAGCCTAGATGCTTCCAAGGGGGAAGGTGGCAAAAACTGCTCAACCAGTTGGTGCATGTGCTCGGAGACTGGAAAACAGGTGATTGGGGAGAGTGCTTAAAAATGCTATAGACGTACTTTCCATTGCTTCATAATTCTCATTTACACATAGCTTTTATGATTATGAATAAATAAGAGCTGACTTTGACTTGACTACTGTCTTTATTTAGCTAATATTGCCACTGAGACTTGAGTCATATTGTATTTTTGAGAAATTAAATGTTTCCATTCCCATTCTGAAGTGGAGCTGAATATCTAAGTTGCCAGCACTTACAGCTTGAAAAACTGTCAGAGGAGTAGCAGTGGTTTGTTATAACTATATAGTAGGAGAAGAATATACATTGACATGGTGTGTTTTAGAATAGCATTTCCCAGCCACTGTTTGAAGTGAATCTCTTTCAAAAGGGGCTACAGACAATGTCACTCTTTTTCCTGTTAGTAGGCAGGCAAAATTCCTCTGTACCTGACCTTCATAAAGAGATTCATAATTCATTGTGTCAAAGCTTTATGTTAAACCTCATCATTTGTGAGGTTATGTAAAAATCTTTTTCCTTTGTAAAGTCTTTCCCCACTATCTCTTAGTAGGATGATGCTTTTTGATCTCTGTATGAATATTTCTAAAAAAAAAATGCATGCGTGTATCTTAACATTTCTAATGTAAATTTGCAGACTATTTCCTGTCTTAAAGTGTCTAGTGTCAACATAATTTCTGAATATTTAATGTAAAATATAATGTAATTTGACTACCTAATTATTTTAGGGAACATGGCAAATGCCATGTTGTTTTTCTGTGTTTATTTTTTAGCATCTTTGATTGTTTAAGGCAGAGCTGCAATTGAATGACTAACTTCCAAGATTCACCTTCTCTCTCTCTCTGTCTGCAGGCTGCTGCTGAAAACAGACAGGCTGCTGTAGTACTGCATCTCAGCTCATTGCATTGGCTTCTCCATGGCTACTGCATATGCAATATTCTGAACATTTCTGCAGTTATGTCACCCCTCTCATCTCTAGGAATGGTGATGGACAGTACGTAGTCTATTGCATATAGAGATACTGAGACATCTCTTCCATGATACCTATCATAGTATTTGTTTCCCACCAAAGTATAAGCTGTCCTTTCCCTCTTGTAAGCTTAAAACAAATTTCAATTTGGATGAAGTAAAACCGTTCCTCCTTGATCAGGTTGACTGCCCATTCCCCCTCAGGGCTCCTTCTGATTAGCCTTTATTTCGAGCCTGCATTGCTGTTATCTAGATGATGAAAGGAGGGGCAAAGACTCTCCACTTGGGAGGAGAGCTCCATCATGGTCTTTGCATGGCCAGGTAAGCCTCACAGGGGAGGCACTGAGGAATATAGCAGGGGAAAGGCACTGCTGACTCTGGGGTGCAGGGTTTGCTGGTGCGCCTTCCTTACTCACTGAATGGCTGTCTTTACTTCTCGCAGTTGGGAAGAAAGAATGCCTGCAGCAAGCGCTCTCCACTGGAAGCATCTCCACTGCATGGATATACAACTCCGATGGTGAGTAACTGTAGAGGAATGTGACGGGTTTGTCCACTTGGCATGCTCCCTTCTCCCTTTGCATCCCGTGGATTTATAGATGAAATGCTAGAAGAGGAAAATGGCAGTTGTGGGAAGTTTTCCTGAAACAGCTTGAGAAGGGCTAGGGAAAGAGAATATAAGAGAATATTCAAAGACTCAGATCTTTAAAGGAGAACAAGCCTGAATACAAGCCAGTACAAATACATAAAGTTGGTATCCTCAAGTCACTTTATTGGCATAGCTGGTTAAGCATCCTTAATGTAATTCAAGGTAGTAGTTGTTGTGGGATTGCCGTCTCTATACTGCAGCTGAAGAAACAGAAGCAAAGGTTGGGCCTGTGCTTTCATGAGCCTGTATTTTGACTACCCAGTCTAGGAGAGCTGAGGTCCAAATTAGAGGTATGGAATATTCTAGATTACCTATTAAAGTCTATGAAGAGTGCTCACCACTTCTGAAAATCATGCTTGAAATCAAGTTAGGTGCCTAAAATTAGTGAGGCTTAAAAAATATAGGCAGAGTACTTGCTCAGAGTGATGCAGTTGAATGTGACAAAACTAGCATTTGAATTTACGGGTTTTGCACTGCAGTATAGGTTGAAATTAATGTGTATTCTGGGCACCTAAATAAAAAGAATAGGAATATTTATCTTTAATGGATCAAAGCATAGCACCTGTTTCAAAAACATTTAATAGGTTAGTATGTATATGGCATACTCAGAATTACTGGTTACGATTATGGCACGCTGGCTGCTTTTGCACATTCATTTTTAACAAACTCATTAGATTAATTTGTTTAGGAAATGGAAAAAGGTAATAGAGTCACATCTTAGTCTTTCATCCCTAGTAAAGGGAACTGAAACCAAGTGATTCTGACTGGAGGGGCTGAGATTAACACTTGCTGTAGCTCCACTATGTCAGTGGAATTGCATGAGGGAAGAATTTGCCTTATTGCGTTTTATTTTCACCAGGGGAATACAAAACCATTAACTGACATCCAGTGAGTGGCAGAGGAGGAAAGCTGAGTTTGGAAAGCTGGTAAGTGACAAAGTAATAAGGTGCCTTTTGTTGCCAAAGCCCAGGAAATGACTGGAGAGCTGGGCCGTACACAAGTGCAGGCCTGCAAGTTGGCAGTGCAGCGTCTGAGGTGTGATAAAAGCAATTTTTAGCTACGTCGAGTTCTTTTTCCAGGAGAAAAGGGAGCAACCTGACCAGGCTGGATTTGCATTACTGCAAGACCCAGACGCAGCCAGCCGGGGAACTTTCAGGCTGCTTTTCTGATCGCCGGGCGCGTTAATCAGCAGCCGGGCGCTGCCCGGTGTGCGAGGGCGGGGGCCGGGCCGGGCCGCCGGGGCCCTTCCTGGCGGCGCCAGGCAGCAGCGGGGAACGAACGCGCGGCGTCACAGGAACGCTGCGGCGTCGGGCACCGCGAGGCAGCGGCGAAGAGCGGAGCGGCGGCCCGGGCAGGGCGGGCGCTGGCGGGACAGGTAGCGGCGCGGGTCCCTCCGCAATGCAGGGGCGGCGGCGGGCGGGGCGGCGGCGCGGGGTCCTGCGGGAGCGGCGCCGGGGCGGGGCCGGGGGCGGGGGAGGGGGGCGGGTCCCGGGGGCTCGCGGCGCGCAGGCGGCCGCGTCCCGGCGACAGCCCCGAGAGCGGCGGGGCGGGCTGAGGCGGGCTCGGCGGCGGCGCGTCCTCTCTCTGCCGCTCGGTGCGTCCCGGTGCCGGCGGCCGCGCTCAGGTAAGGCCTCCCGCCGCCGCGTTGCGGGCGGGCGTTGCCCCGCGCCCGCCCCGGCGCGAGGGACTGGGCGGGGGGAGGCACCGCCGCCCGGGGGAGGGGGTCCGTGCCCGTTGGGAGCCCTCCCCGGGCTCGTCGGCGTCGGAAGAAGAGCGAAGAAAGGACGAAGCGGGGCGGGGAGGGCGCGGGGAGCCGGCGCCCCTCGGCGGAGCAGCCCTGCCTCGATGCCGCCCGGCTTGGCCGCGCGCCGCCCTGTCACGGCGCGGCCGTTGGGAGCCGTTGGCGGCCGTTGGGGCCGTTGGGCGCGCGCCCCGCGGTGCCGCCCCGCAGCCCCGGCCCCAAGTTCGCTGCGGGGCGCCTGCCTGCTGCAGGGCGCCCGCGCCACTGGCCGCAGCTCTTAATAGGAGCGGCCGACTTTTGTCAGCTCCCTTTAGGGTTTTGAGCATCTCTGGGCTGTAAAACCCTTTAAAGGATGGAACCTTCTGCCCTCTCCCGCCGCCTGCCCTGAGCCCCTCTAAAAGGATCTGTAAGGCTGAACAAAGAACTTTGTTTGAGACAACGGGGCGCGATGGTTGCAAGCGCTTTTAATTCGCATTGGGGAGGAAAAAAAATAGTTCTCTGTATTGACTGGATCGGCCGTGGAGGGGAAACAACTGCGTATGGGGAGGCTAGTGGCCGCAGTGAGGCAGTGGAGAACAAAGCCTTTTTATGTAAGAAAAAATTATGCAAAATGTGCCTCACTCACACCGACTGCTGCAGGTACAAGCTGTGAGCATATGCAGCTCCGAGGTGCTGTAATGTTGCTTTGAATGCCATCTACCAAATAAAGACTGCTTGCCTCAATTTGTTGCGTGTATTTTTGAGATTCTAATGACAGCCTGTCCTTTGAATAAGATGTGCTTTATGAAACAGCTTTGGGAAAGAAGGGGGTGTGTCGCATGCTGGGAGAGTTGCTTTCTGTGTTTTAAATACCGAATACTTTATTTCCCCATGCTAAGCAGGAACTTTGAGTTCTCCTCTGAATAAAGATCTTCTCTGCTTTGTTGGTGGATTTTTTATGTAGGGTTCTTACTGATATAAGGTACCAGGCTTTCACATACAAGTGGTTATTAACAGCAAATCATACAGCAGAATGCGATGTATGTGTCGGTACTTTGTAAGTCTGTCTTGTTGTAGATGTCTGTCATCCGTAATTCACAATTTGTCACATCTTTGTGGTTGTGTCAAGTAATCTTTCTCCATCCTTTCTCAAAAACCATCATTGCTGTCCAGCACTAGTACGGCTCACAATTCAGAAAACGTGTCCCTTTTGTTTTAAGAAAGGTTTTATTTTTGCAAGATTGAAGTGCATATCCTTCCCTTTCTGTCCTGTTTCTTCCCCCTCATCCCCAAATCTTTGTTTTTTTTCCCATGAATGAACATGTTTCATTCACCTGTGCTGGTTTAGACTTGCAGGGATGTCTAGACGACAGATCTCCGAGCCAGTGCACCCAAGAGGAGGCTTAGCTGCAGGACTTATTTGTTTTCTATAGCTCCTCTCCATTCCCTCCCCACTGGATGACGTGATCACAGCATCTCAGCCCTTGCTGGGAAGAGAGAGAGAATGTGCTGAGAGAGCATTACCTAGTGAAATTGGCCCTGCCGTTACTTCATAGATCGCTATGGAGTGATTCACAAGCGACGAGGGAATGGACATCTTCCCTGTGTGTGGTAAAAGTTCTCTTCAGTTAGCGTAGAGACAGTCCAGTTTGTCAATAGGCTTGCATTTCTGCTGTTAATGTTCTGAAGGTGTAATATGTAAAAGAGAGCACGAAGCCAAAACTTGCCATTGTAGCACCTAGGTTTAAGAACTGCTGAATTCCTCACTGAGTTTTTTATTACGCCTGTTTGTGAAGCGCTGGTAGTGCACTCGACAGTGGACAGGACCTAAAGTTTAATCTTATTAAGACCATTCCCAGTGTGTAAACGGAAAACATGCAAGTGAGCCCTTGTGCAGCCCTTGGGGAAGGCGGGTGACTTCAGCAGTGAGGTGCACTGGTGTAAGTTCTATCTCGTCATCATCGCCTCTTGTCCAAGAGACAGGATTTGGTGAATGAGACTTTCCAATTTGTTGTACCCATATTGTGGATTGCCTGTGGATGTTTGGGAGAAGCCAAAGAGCTGTCATCCTGAGAGTAAAAAGTTACTGTTGTTCTTCTGTGAGGAATTTTAGCATACTTTGCACACAGAGGACAGCTTATAATGCAGTTTGTTACCTAAAGTGGCATTTGCACCCTTGATTTTTAGAGATTCGATGCAATTGTTATGGTACGTTATGTCAGTACCCACTTAGCTGTTGGTATTTAAATACATTCTGACAAGAAAGAAATAGTCATTACTTAATGACCCCTCAAGTGGTGTGTTGTGGGCATGAGTGATCATGATAGTGCCGAAATGAGCTGCTGCAGTCTGTGGGTTAAGAATTCCCGTGTCGCTGGGTGATTTTTTCAGAGGCGTATCTTGCCGTTCTGCCTGTGTCATGCTGCTTTCTGTATCAGTTACTGTTTGCTAAACCGTATACCTGGATTCATGAAAGGAAACATTTGCTATGTGTACCGACGCCAGAGCATTTTCTGGCATCTCTAGCTCTGGCTCTGTGCTTACTTAACAGCATGAGCCAGTCTGAGCTATGGAAATCACTAGAAATATCCTAATCACAGAAATAGGTAGGTGAGGCCCACTGAAGACCCTGCTGGAGTATTTCCGCAGTCATCCCCAAATGTGGCGTTTCATGTACTATGTAGGAGACACAGTTCTTGAGTGGTGGGGGGAGGGATCAAAAAGCAGTTAGCTTTTGAGAATTTTGTGCTAATAATGGCTTTCAAAAAGTTACCCCTTTATTACTACAAGGCCTGCACACACAGAAGGTATGACAGAACTCTTAACGCAGCTGCAGCATCTGTCAAATCTGAAATCTGATATGCTGTGATGGGACAAATGGTTATTAGCTTAAGGAAAGAAAATGCTGTGAAAATAGTAGGTCAGTCCAAAGGCTTTCGTTTTTTAGGAATCTTTCCTCTATAGTATGGGTACTGACCATGTTGAGAACTTAATTTGGTATATCCTCAGGCTCACAGGAAAAAAAAAAAAAATCCAACGCCACACCACCTTTTGGCTTTATTGGGCTTTCATTAAGAGGCAGTCCTGCCTGCGGGACATTTGTTGCTGAATTGAAGCCTTACCTAGAAGGGGATAAGGGAGTGTTGCATTTAACCTGTAAATGAATGAAATTCAGAAGACTTCAATATCCTGGGGTCCTAGGACTAGATGACTTCCTGAGATTCCTTCCTAACGGAATTATCCTGTCGTCTGGGTATTTTTGTGTGTGTCATCTTAAAGTCCGTGTGTGTACTTGGTTAAGAAATAAAATTATGCTTGTGTTTATATGTAGAATTGTTCCCTAGGTCCATCTGTATTTAGTCAGTTGATTAAACACGTGCTTAATTGCCCTGGAAACTAGTGATCCTTAAGTATGCTTAAAGTTAAGCATGTTCTCAGTGTTTTGCTGAAAAGGGAAAGAATGAAAGTTCCGGGTATAGCTATGTGGGCTCAGTCCTGGAAGACCCTGGATGATGTCTGGCAGTTCTGAGTATCTTCAGGGAAAGAAAGAGAAGGGTTTTCCATGATACCACTAGATTGCTTAAATCCCTCCCCAAATACATGCGCACACGTTAAGGGAGAATAGGGGACTTGGTGTGGTCAGGACTGGTCCTTTTTCTGCAGTTCTTTGCATCATGTTCAGGGATGCTTATTAGCAGCAAATCTGTAGTGCATCTGAGCTGACAAGAGAAAACAGCATGAGACTGCTTTCCACAGGGTGGAGCTGATTTGGAGGGACTGTGTTGGAAACTGAGGTGGTTTCTTAAGCCTCTGCTTTAGCAGAGGAAAAAGCTTTTCTTTTGGGGGTAGATTTGATCACAAGTTATGCTCTGAACTGTAAGATGATGTTTTAGGGTAAGATGCAATGTGACATTTGTAATTGCTTTCTAGGTATTGGGAGAAAGGACTGATGTATCCATGGGGTTAATTTAGATTGCTGTGGCCACATGGGTTGACTGTGCTAGCTGTTAAGAAGATTTGAGGTCTTGATTGACCCATTTTACTTTAATGCTAATTGTTTGCTGCTTTATTAAGGAGAAAAGATGAGCTAATACTGTTGCTCCTTATGGTTTTACACTCACTGATGTTTTTTCCTGCAGCAGTCTTGCAAATGAGACTGATCTTTGTTCTTTTGTCTTGACTGGGGAGGTGGGGGGGAGCCTTCACAATCATTCAAAATGATAAAGAGACGACGCTTGCTTTCGGAGTGTCGGTGTTTGTACTGAATATCTTGCATCTTCGTTAGTGTGCCAATTTGAAAGGATTTATTGTGAAAAGGTGAGACTTGGGCAACCTCAGTTATATAAAGATTTATCAAATCTCTTTGTTTCCATTTAGCTGTCTCTGTAAGACAGATTAGTTCTGCTTGAGTATCTTGATCAATATTGCAATATGCTCTTTCTTTTTTAGTATGTTCTTTAAACATGTTGTTTTTCCAGTTTTCTGCAGTGCAGTCAGTATTTGTTTGCTTTAGCACATGCTGACTGTCTTTCAGACAATATATATGTGTGTATCTGTATACTCATATAGTATGAGGGAGAAAATGACTGTATTACAAGCAAGAGTGTTAGGTGGAGGAAAATCAATATAACTGCATTGACTTCTTTGAATCTGCACCTGACTAGTACCATCTGGAAAAAGACAATTCCCCTTTCAGATCTGTTTTCTCATTAAATCTGGAATGCTTTTCCACTTCAGTGAAATGATCAGTTTATACCTGTGAATTTATATGTTATGGATTTGTGGATAGAGTTCAGCCCCACTGGCAGCTTCTGCTCCTTCATTTATAATTGAAACTAATGGCTACCGGGAGCTGAGTAATATTCCTTGTCTTGTGTTGGTCAAGACTGCTAGAGAGAATTAGGAAGGGTTTTCTAATAGTTGTTCTACTAGCCGTACTGCATTTAGATCACAGTAGCTTTCAATGAGTTGAATCTATGAAAACTTACTTTTCTGTCTGTGGCAATCATTGTTTTGCCTCTTGAGGGAGATTTAAATTCAATTTCCAATATCCATTTGCAGAGCTAGCTGTATTTTTAATGTGTATACTACCTCCTAGATAAACAATATTTTGAATAGAAAACAAAACAGCAGTCTAATCATGTCAACTAACTTGGCAGCATTTAATTACAAGAGCTATTGATTCAATTAATCCTATGGTTTCACTTTATTTTCTGAAGAGAATAATAGTGGCTGCTTTCTGGTTTAACACTAGGAGCTGTCAGTTCTATTTTGAAGAATAGACGTTATCTGTTAAAACAGCTGCCTTGAGGTGTGGAACTTGCCACTTTTCCTGATGTTCTGATCTTGGGTGTAATTCTGATGAACGAGGTTAGAAAATGTGTCAAAACAAGAACTTAGGGTAGGAGTTTTGTAAATGCTCAGACTGCCGTGGTTGTCCTCCCATTAAAGTTGAAGGGTGCTTGAGTCAGGAGAGTAGATTAGGTGAAAGTAGTAGAAAGTTGAAAGCTTTTGAAAATTCAAGCCTTGGATCAGATCTGATCCTGAGATGAACAGCAGAAGTGCCGTGGACCTCCAGAGGAGAGCTGGGTGCTTTTCCATTGGGCCAGAGACCCAGATCTGCTGGCAGTGAGTGCAGGTTGGCATTGATTGTCCTCCTTCCCTACACAACTCATCCACAGTGTTGTCCAGGCTGTGCCTGATGGAGCTTGAGCTTGGTTTGAGGAAAAGCTAGGTCTTGCTCTTCTCTTTCTCTCCCCATTTTCTATAGAAGGTATTTGTGTAACTTGTTAAGCCAGTACAGACTATCACAAGGTGTCTGGCCTCAAGTGTAAAGACTCCCTCAACCTCTGGGAAAGCTTGGAGGCTGAGCGGGACTGTGAGAAGGCCTCTGTTCTATATTTGCTGTGAAATGAGCTGAAATGGCACATTCAGAATCCTTTGACTTTAATGACTGTTCAGGTCAGGATCTGAGCTCTTCTGTTTCAGGGCTTGTTTTTGCTGACCAGCTCTCTTTGTGCCAAGTTACTCTGTTTTGTGCAATGGTCTTTCTCTAGCTGCCGCCATGTCTGACCAGAAGGATCTGGTCCCTCATGGGGGATTTGTCTGGACTCTGGATCTGAGGCCGTGCCTTGCAGCGTGATGACTCGGAGCACTGCTGTCGAACATGCTTGCACATGTTAGCGTGACTCCACTGCTCCTTGGCTGATGTGTGGGACAGAGGGACACCACAGCCTTTTAAAGTCCCTACCCAGTTCTTGTAGCTGCTTCCACGTGATCAGGTAAGGTATGTTTGGTACCTGTTCCTGGTGTGGCCATGTGGTATAACTCAGAAAGCAGAGCTGCTTTCTTAGTTTGAGCTACTGTGGCTAGAGTGGGGTCAACAGCAGCTGTATGTTCATGTGCTGTGTGCCTTGCACTGACATAAAGCCCCATGTGCTGGTGCCTGATGTGCTTTTTGGGTGTGGCAAACAGCAGCTCGAGCTGCTGTTTGGTGGTTGTGTCGCAGGGTGTGGTGAGCGGGCACGCAGGCTGGCAGGCATTCCTGTTTGCAGCAAGGCTGTGTTCATGCAGTTAGGCATTTGCCTGCTTCCCTTGAGTCATGCTGAAATCCACACTTGCTTGTTTCCCTCAGCAATTAGCAAATGTTCAAGAAGGATGATGAAAAAATCCAGGGGCTCCAAAAGGACAGATGTATGGATATGGCAAATGACTTGCAGAGGAAATAGAGAGCAGGGCTTGCCCTGGAAGGGGTGGGCTGCATGTACACTCATTCACCTGTATTAGAGAGAGAAAATGTGCTGTGGGGGGACAGCGGCAAGAACGGGAAGGAGAATTATTTTCTAACAAAAACTGAAGGAATTGGAAGACTCAACAGCATGCAGTCGCACATAGCGATTTCTGTATTAAGAGAGTCTGCTCCTCCACATTTGTATTAGAGTTGCCCTTGATTTACAGTGGTACAGTTGGGGCAAAGTTCAGCCCCAAGGATATTCTTCACTGCTGTCAGTGTGCTCAGAAGGAAAGTAGCAGGTTAGTTTTTTGTCTCCTCCCCTTTTTTTCTAACATGATTTAGATGTCCTGTAAAAGAAAATTCCTCCCAGAAGGGAAGATGGTGGAAAAACCCATGGTGAACCAAGAAAAAGGAAGCTGTATATTTCTCTTGGTTTATGGAGATAAAATATATGTATTTTGTGGAACAGTAAAGGGACAGTTGGCTGACATAGGTGAAAGAGTAATTTTTTTCTTTCTTTCTTTTTTTTTTTTTAACCTCTCTGGGCAGGGGAAAAACAATTAATAACATTATTCATTCCAAAAAGAGAGGGATAGAGTGTAGTAAATAAGAGCTTTCATTCCATGGTATTCTGCAAAGTTAAGCTTTCTGGGGTATAGAGAGGTAGGGTGTGTGTTTGTTTGTTTTTCTTTTGTTTTTTGGTGTTTTTTTTTTTGAGTAAGACTTAGCAAAATATTGAATGTAAGCATTTCATATTACCCAGTGCTATCTGTTAAAGCTGTATAATGTTTGTCTGTGACTTTGAATAAAAGGTGTTTTGTAATATGACAAATTAATATCTCTAATTTTATGTTCCACATAGTTTGCCAAAATTAGTTGCAGTGATTTATAGAGTGATTTATAGATAGTATTTATAATCCTTTAGGTTAAATCATTTAAAATGGCATGGTACTAGTGCTGCTTAAAACACTGTCAGCATTGGGAATGCATGATTTAAAATACTCTTAAATATATTTCAATATAAATAATTCAGGTTTTTTTTTTTTGGTGAAATGCATTTAGAAAAAAAAAGTCTTTATAGTCAAATTTCACTCACTTAAAATGACCTCTAGCACAAACCTGTTTTTATGGGCAAAAAACCCCTGAATTCGGTCAGAATTTTTTCTGTCCTCTTCTTTTGGTCCTAGGGCCTGTCACTTTATACCTACCGCATGACTGTTAGTAGTAGTGGAGTTCATAATATATAGCAAAGTTTTAATTAAATGGTAGTTACAGTCACTTGGAAATTAGAAACACATTTTATCATTTTTCTTTATTTATGGTTTTGATTATTCAGATGCCTGGATGGTTATTTGCTTGCTTAGAGTCATTGGGATTCTCAATGTAAGCTAGTATCAGGATGCCAGCATTGATTTGCATTTTTACCTGGTACGGTCAGCAGGCACAGATAAGGTCAATAAAGTGTTTCCCACCATCCATCTCTGTAGCCTTAGCGTCCTTTTAGAGACTGACTTTAAGGTGAGCGGTGACTCGTACAGGTGCTGCCAGTGTTGCTTGATGTGTACCAAGCAGCTGTAGTCGCGCTGCTTTTCCGTTCTTTGGTTGAACTGGACTAAGTTGTCTTTGGCCTTATTCCTAACTCAGGTTTTGAGACGCTGATAGTAAGTGGTTAAGTAGTTTCTGCTGAAACAACATCCTAGCCAAAGCTCATGGAGGCTAGGGGACAGAACGGAGTTTGTGTGGTGGTCCTGTTTTTTAGTGCAGATTTCCTCAGTCTGTTCCCAGTTTTTTGAGTAAGTATCAGACTGTTGTTATTTCTGGCCGTCTGAGTTTATTGGTTGCAGAGATGCTTAGGTGATCTATAGGATCTTGGTCTGAAATCTCTTTAGGACCTTGATTCTGCTTGTTGCCTTGTAGCACAACTGAATTTGTACACTGCTATTTATGAGAGAGTAGCCTTTCAGTGTCTGTAATTAATTTTTTTTCCAGATACTGACAATTACAGAGTTTAACTGGTGTGAAGTGTACTGCTGCCTGTTTTGACTGTGTTGTTTTTGTTTACTAATCCTAAGCTAGGATATAAAAATGGCAATGGTTGTATTACGATAGATGCTCCTTTTTGGGAGGTGGGAAGGGTGTCATGAGTTTTCTATTTTCCAAGTGATGGGGACAGAACATCACGGTGAAAGCCATACTTGGAAAAGGTATTTGCTTACACTTTAAGCGTTTTAGGACTGATTATTTATTTATTTATTTAAGTCTATTACAAATAGGAGGTGGGAGTAAGGATTTGGAAAAAAAAAAAAGTTGGACAAACCTTATGGTTTTCCTGTTTCAAGACATGAAGCTATGATTACCGCTAGGATCAGGAAGAACTATTTCCTTGAAGACATGTTACTGCAGAGTTGGCATTATGGGTCATTGCTCTGAAATATCTCTGACTGTGGTCAGGACCAGATGGACTGTTGGTTTGTTGTGGCACTACTGCCCTGCCATTCTCAGGTGAATTTCAGTTCTGAGGTTTCAGTCATTTGTAGGAGCTGTGTTATTTTTGTTTCTCATTTGTTTTATGTCCTCACATAAGTATTTATTGAATTTGCCAGGGAGAGTGGAATTTCTTCTGCATTTTAAGTCATTGCAAAATCAGCCAAAGTGACATTGCTTATTCCAGTGTGTGATGGGGTAAATGATCTGTCATTGTCCTGGGAGGGGCAGGAGAATATTATGATGTAGTTGTTCTTCCACTATAGCTGCCATTTTGATAAAAATCAAAACCATTGCAGATATTGCATAGTCACTTATCTGTGCTTTCTTTAGAGAATTAATAGTTTAGATGCAGTGTGTTTTTTGTGCCTTTTCTGAAAAATTTTTAGTGGCTTTCTCTCATTTGCCTGAGGGAGAGGGAAGGTAGGTGGAAAAATCAGTTTTACTCCTATGGGGGAGTGATTTCTGCATGCATTTAAAAGGCAAAAGGAGAGCTCTGATGCATGTGTTATGTTTTTATTTGAAAAACTAATTGTGGGGACTTGTTTCATCAGCAATTGTTATGTTTATTTTCAGAGCTGACTCAGCAGTAGGAGTAGAATTTGCCTGTCCAGGGTTTCCAGAAAACTGTTTATTATACAGTAGATGCAAAGGCGGCGCTGTCCCTCCCTGCTCCCCTCTTCTCACCATCCAAACATGATAAAAACATAATTTTCCTTTGGATTTTGTTCCCCTTGTATGTTGGTAGTGTGAGAATCTGATGTATTTACTGTTTGCTCTACTGGCCTTACCTGCGGGCAAGGCATGATCTAGAAGACTGAATTGTAATCCTCCTAGATTAGTAAACCTGCCCTGCCCCATGCCTGTGTCACTAACTCTTTGAAGAATGTTTTGAGGCCTGCAAAAGTAATTTCTAGCAGAAATTTTCTTTTTATAAAAGGTATTAAAATATGCAAGTAGTCAAATGAGTAAGCACGTGTGCCTCAGGCAGGAATAAAGGCGCTGTGTCTCTAGTTACTGGTTAATGTTTCTCTTTCCATGTTGGATTTACTTCAGAGTTGAATTTGAAAATCCTTCAAAACTGGCAGTGGTACTTGGCAATTTCCGCTTCAAGTGTAGTTCTGGCTTCCAAACAATGTAGGTTGAAACGAATTTAAAGTTACTGCATTTACGTGTTTCCTCTCTTTTTCCATTTGTTGCTTTTTAGGTTAGAATCACTTGTTTTGCATTGAAACACAGGTCTGTGCAGAGCTCCACATAAATAAAAAGCCTGTCATAAAAATATGTATTCATTTCCCACATAATTAGATGAAACCACAGAAAGACAACCTGTGATATTCTCCTGTTATACCTCATTTTGAAACAGGGAGTCGCTCCTCTTGTGAGGAGCTGATGGGAGTCTTGGAGCATGGGCAAGATAGCTACGGGATGGACAGTGCATCCTCACGGGTGGTGAGAGCCTCCGGCATGCTCGTTGCGTATGTGGTGTTGGGTTTGGTTTTAGTTTGTCCATTTGCTTCGGTCCTGATCCAAAGTAGAATGAGGTCAGCAGAGGCTCCTGTTGGCTTGGAAAAGTTTCATGTGGGGCTTTCAAGGCCAGATTTCTGCCTTGTCTTTGTAAAACCATCTTCTGTGTGTCCACCAATAATTTGATTAGAGCCCAGTGTCTCCATAGGCAGTGCAGGCAGTTGCCAAGGGCAGCAGACTGTTGGAGTGGCCTGCCTGCCACGGCTCTGCTGTGTACTTCCTTTATGCCAGAGCCCGGGGAGGCAAGCTCCTTGCTTCTGAGGGAGGGAGGAGGACGGAGTAGCAGCCTTTTTTGGACTGTGTCCTTTCAGCAGCAGTACTTGCTGTTTCTTACCCTCTGAATTTCTGAGGTCAGCAGGAGTGTCAAGCCTGATGCTTCAGAGCTCCCCAGTACTTTGTCCCTTTCTGTGCGCTGGAGGGAGTCACCAGGCATTTTCTATTTGCTGTATCAAAATTAGGTTTTGCTTACCCCCTATTTGAGAAGCTTTGGGAAAATTTTATCGTGCATGTCCACAGACCCTGGTATGTACATATAACCCGTCTGAAACTCTTCCTAAGAACAGACTATTGCAAGTACCCAGCATGTTTACTGGGTTTACTGTGAAATGTGAGATGCTTTATGCAAACTAAACCTTACAGCAGCAGCAAAGATCTTGTTCCCATAGTGGGAACCAGAAGAAGCCTTCCAGTTTATTAGTCTGGGATGTAGTTTCTTGGCAGTCGAGGCTTATCTCAGCTGGTGCTGTGGGGGTCCTGCCTGTGTTTGCTCCCATGGTGCCTGGTCCTTGCCGGACCCCTTGGGAAGCCACCCCAGGAGGCTGTGCCAGTGCAACACTAATGCTGTGCAAAAATATCTTTCTTTCTACCAGTTCAGTTCTCTAAAATAGCTCAGAGTGCTGGTGAAGGGAAGGGGCAGGAACGTGTATCTCAGAGCCAGAAGCCCTGCCCAAAGGAAGGGGTTTTTAGGCAAGCCAGTGCTCCCTTTTGAAAGTGAAACACGGGATCTAACCTGCCCGAAGAGACCGTGCTGCTCCCTGGAAGACAGCAAATTATACCAGTTGAGAGTCTTGCCCCGTACTTTTCAAATCACACTTTCCTCATATAAATGGGCCTGTTAGTTCTAAAAATCTGCCCCATTATCTTGGAATTCATGTTTCAGTTGTGAGCGAAGGACATAAAACGTAAGGTTCCAGTGAAAGTGTCGCACCTGGCTCCCTCCTGCTAACAAACAGCAATAGGCTTGGTGCAGTCTCTCTCCGGTAATCGAGGGAGACGTCTACGGCGATAAACAGCCCTCTAGGCTTTCTGCCGTAGGCCTTGAACTGTGCCGTGCTGCAGCTGACTTGCTGGCAATAAAGCCCTTGCCGATGTCTTTAATGGAAGAGTGTCCTGAGGTGGAAATTGCCTTCCTTAGAATTGGAGGAGGAGGGAGGGGGGGTGTTGTGAGGAAAAGCTAAGCCAGGAAACACCTGGCAACCAGATGGCCCCTAGCATGCTGCATCATACCCACACCTTCATTAAGGATTACCGTGGCTGTCTCCGGGTAATAGATTTAGAGGTTTGGGGTCACAAAGAATTAGAAAATTGTAGCCAGTTGCAATTAAACGTAAGTTATTTTTAGAGGACAAAGGGCTGAGCTGGAAGCTGAATTAGAGCTTCTTGCAGTGTTAGGGCTCAGAGGTATTACAGGCAGTATTTTCTAGGCACACGACAAAAGAGCCCATGTGCTTCAGTCAGATAGACAAAGCAGCGCAGGGTGGTGGCAGGTGGGCTGGAGAGAGCAAAGCCGTGAGCAGTGGCAGTAACGTGGAACCGGTATTATCCTGCTCCCTGGGGGCAGCTGGCATTATGTGTTTCTCTGAATATTTATGTGTGCAACAGATAAGGGTTTCAGACTGCTCAGACTGACTGTGTGGTTTGCTCTGTGATTTATATAAGCTTGACTCAGTATCCTACACTAATGTTCTGCCCTTACTTAATTTTTGTTTTCTACCTCCCCTTCAGTGTACCTGCAATCCAAAAAGGGCAAACTTGGGAAGTTTTAAAATTTGTGTGTAAATTGTGAGAGTATTTGTGGAGAGGCAGAGATTTGGGAAGATCCGTGCTAACACATGAACTCTTTCTGTGTCAGTGACCAGGCAGCAGCAGCAGTGGGTGGCAGATGGAGGGTCAGGAATTCAGGCTGGCCCTGTGTGGGTGCACAAAAGTGTGAATGAAGAAAATGCTGTCCCTCCTGTATCCCCCCTGCTCACCTGCCTACCCTTACAGGTAAAGATGGATGGCAGTACTGCGATGTGTGGGTAGGTTTGGACTGCCTCGCAGCTGTGCTGGAAGGTGCAAGCTGCTGCATCTTAAGGGAGTTGTTTGTGTGAGTCAGTGGCGCTGGACTCCCAGCTCTCACTGTACTGACTTGGGGCTGCTTGTTGCCTTCTTGTACTGCTAACCTGCTCAGGACCCTGCCTTGGAAGGGCATTAGTTACCTTGTGCGAATAATAAGGCAAGAACAAACCATTCAAAGCAATTACAAAATGCTTTGAAGCACCCCTAGGAAGCTTAAATGGGTTGTTCGTTACTTCCATTCTCATGCTGTTGGTGGAATAATACAGGTTAGATTGAGGTCTGTTACTTTAACCCACCCATCTCTTGGTTTGAACGGGTCTGAGATCCTGTCAAGGTCCAGGAACAGGTGTGGTTTAACATCTGCTCAGTGGTGATATCTCTGGGCCCCTTATTTTCCAGTTGTGGGATATGTTCTTCATCTCTAACTTTGCATTTTATATTGTGCTCTCAGTCAAAAATTATGTGGTACCGGGCTGTGCAGTACTGAGGAGTCTCTCTGCAAAAGACTGCATCACTGGTTATCATCTTGTATATTCTTTGGGCTGCTTCTTTCTCATGTCTCTGTTTCATGTTGAAATGTTGATAAGCACAACTCTAAAAGCACTTTTTCAAATATAAATGTAATTACTTATTAGTGTTGATATCAGGGCCTGCTGTGAATATTGTGCCATGAATTCTGAAGAATCCACTGCAAAATCCATGTTTCAAATATTTTTTTAAGGCTTCTACCTATAGGGTTAGTCCTGCAGCTGAGATGCTTGTTAAAAACGAGCTAGCTTGCATTATGCAATGCACGTGTTTGGTATATTTATTGAAGACAAGTCTGTAACACTCTACCACATGAAGCGGGGCAGCCACATGCATATGAAACAACTCTGTCTTGAAAGGCTTGATCAAATCATTCAGTAAGTCTAATCTCTGTGAATCTGGAAGAGTATGTAGTGTTTCTTATTTTACCCTTGGCAGAGAAAGATCATCTGAGTTCCTGAAAGCTACTGCTCCAGGTTAGGCAGTCCTTTCATTAACAGTTTATTACCCGGAGAGGCTAGGATATCCTTTTGTTCTGCACTGATAGTGTCTTGAACCAGTTCAAAACCTCACAGCAGCAACTTGGAAAGAAGAGCCGGGGGGGTGAAGGATTTACTGTTGTTTCTTCCTCAGAGAGGAACCCAGATGCCTTGAAGCTGAAATGAAAATGAAAATTGCTAAAGAGACATAGTCAGGGCATTTCTTTTAGACAATGTCTAATGCAGGCAGCTTCACTTTTTGGGAGGAGGTTTTATATATATAGATATCTGTATCAGTGAAGAAGTGTTCGAGCAATGAATGAGAGAGGGGAGAAAGAGCAATTATATGCTGTGATGGTGCTCTGTAGCTTGGGAAAGTTGTGATGAAGAACAGAGCACTAATTCTGTTTTCTCCCCACCAGTCCTGCTGTTACTACATGTAAAGCTGATGATGACTTGTACTTCTGGATGTAAAGAGTTACTGTTCCAGTAACACATTGGCATAAAATGTGCAGAAGATGAGATGCTGGTATGGACTCTGTTGTGGTTTTGTATGGCTTTCTGCAGAATGAAAATGTTGAGCTCCTAGGTGGGCTTTGACTCCGGAAGAGCTGCCTTGGGCCTGCTAAGGTGTAAAAACCAACTGTGAATCAGGCTGTGAGACTGCTTGTAACTGGTGGGAATCTTTTTTTTTTTTTTTTTTTTTTTTTTAACTTTGGGTTAATCCTTTAAAGAGGCATATTTTGCAGAACACTGAAAGCAGAAAACCAGGCACAATAATCCCATTTTTGTCATGGAGTTTCAGTTAATTGTGGCACAGTGTGGAATTTGATGGAGGCCGGAACAGGTGCAAAGCAGTGGAGAGAATCGGAGCTAAGTTTTGGATGGAAGAGGTCTGGAGTAACAGGCTGGGATTTGTTCCCGGCTGGAAGCCAAGTGTTTGTATTTTTTGTTTTTTTCTTGTAATAAGTTTTTGACACCTCCTTTCACAGAAAATCAGCTCTGCTGAGAATTTTGCATTTCTATGGAAAGGTGCTTAGACCTGTGTGTGTTTGTCTGGCAGCTTTGGCATGTCTGTCTGATAGTTCTTTAGGGTATTTTTCCCTTTTTTCTTTTTTTATTTTTTTCCCCCAAGAAGACTTGTGGTGTAATTTTGTGGAGCAAGTTAATGGTAGAATAGGTTGAAGACCCCAGACTTATATCTACTTACTAGTAGTAATTAGTGTTTAAAATATTAAAATATTCCAAATATTGCCTGGTACTTAACCTCATTGGGCTAAGTTTGATAGAGACATTCATGATCTAAAGACATTTTAAATGGTCTTAAGTTTTATTGCTAAGGTCAGCCTGCAGTTTCAAAATAGGAAAAAAAAATCCAAACCCCCCAACTTTTACACTGGCTTTTTAACAGTGTTATGAAGCAGTATTACATCTGTTTTAAGCATGGTCCTGTGCATTGATATTTAATTTTGGTGGCTAATAGAAATGAATAATGTTAGAACAGTTTTTAAGTGTTCCTTTTTCACGTTGTCTAGCTTAATACGTTAAAAATCCCCAAAATACTGTGGCAGAAAAAAGCAAGTGTTTGTTTTCCGTTTCCTTATTGAAAAAAGTAGTTTAATTTTGTTTTTGCTGTATTGATTTTTATGGAAACAACTGGTGAGACTGTGCTGTTTGTGAGATGGAAAAGTACATCTATATAAAATGTCAGTTGACATACTGGAAAACACCTGGCTGGACTAATGCTCTGATTTGTTCTAAGAAAATAGCATTGATACTTTCTGCAGCCTGCTGGGGCCATGTAATGGTCTACTTCAAATCCTTTATTTGTGAATCTTGAGCTATGACTCAGGACATTATTTTTCTTCTGATGAAGAGAGTTGAATAGAAAGGATTTCACAAGAGCCTAATGCTGAATCTGACAGAATTTTGTAGAGAATAATTCCACTTCTGTGAAAGTTTTAAACCAACAACTGTACTTTACTAGAGAATTATCTCTGTCCCAGGATGTCATCTGTTAGTCACCAAAAATGTGCAGAAAAAAAAATTCTTTTTTCCCCGAGTGCTGACAAAGTCAGAATTTCTTAAAGAACTGAGTTGAATCCCTTTGAAGTTCCCCAAGGCTTTTCCATAGTGGTCAATGCAGGTGTCTCATATTAATTTTCAATAAACTTTCCTCTGTATACACTTATTCTTATGAATACCTATGCATGTGTGTATGTATGTGTGCACATACATAATCCCACTGAGCTGAATGAGACTTCTTATGCAAATACTACTGGAATTTAATATTAGGACCATACTGAATAGAAGTAGTGTCGGCAGCAGGGCCCTTACTGTCAGTACATGAGAGCTGTAACCTGGACAGTTCCTGAGTGAAACATGTTTTACTTGCAGTCATCAGTGCAACTTTATTCAGTTGTGTGCTGATGCACATGAATGACTGTAATTACCTCTATGTATTACATTTACATGCTAAAGCAATAGCTGTATATCCACCACATATAGAAGGACTGTAAATGGGAAGTTTTTCCGGTGGCAGTAGTGACTTTCACAGTAAGAATAATTCAGTACTCTACCATGGGAAAATACATTGTTGTAGAGAAAATCTTTGGATAGTCTGTCAAACACAGTATGTAATATCTATGTAATCTCTGTCAGTTCAAAGGAAAACTCTAAAACATGAAGAATGACAGAATAAACTTTTCATGTGTGTTGCAATATAACATTCATCTTCTAACCATCTTTATAACCAACTGACAAGGAAAGAGCTATTAAATCATCTTATGCATTTCCCATTCTGCCATACTCACCACTGTTGACACCTGGATGACTTCTGTACTGTATATCGATAAGTATGCCTCTTATTTCTTTTCCCTCATGGCTTGATAGCATTTTTGGTTATACATCTGGTAACTGTGAGGACCTTAAAGGGAAGACATACATTTTGCTTGTTGCTGTGAAAGAAGGAAGGCTCCATGGTTGGTTTCCCTTCACAGTGGAAGAAGCTGCACAGATGTAGGCTGATCGTCAAGAAGTGCGTGTCAGCTTCAGTCATGCATCTCAGCCTCTTGACTGACACTTCTGTTGTTCTTCAGGAAGGTAGTTGTCATATAAGACTTCACCAAGGCCCCTGGATAGCAGAGCAGGCCTGCAATTTGGGTGTGGATTCAATGGGAGAGCCAGAATAAAGGCTGTGGAACTGATGTTATGCAATCTAGATCCTGCTTGATTCAATAAAAGAAGCATGTGTTGACAGTTGGCATCCTTTTCATGCAATCTGCTTTCTGAAGCTCTCTTCAGTATTGCAGGAGAACCCATAAGCATCACTAATACAATCTTTGACTTCTACTGAGATATCCTTTACCTAGGATCCTCAGAAGAAATAAAGGATGTTTCATTTTCAGCTATGAAAACGAAAGAGTTAGTACAGCACCTATTTTACAACACACCTGTAGCTTGTGTGTATTCTCTATGAAGTCTGTGAGAAGGACAGTAAAGACTCGTATGAGTTTGTTAGTGATTTGCAGATTTTTTTATTTTTATTTGCTACAACTATCAGAAATAGTAAATCTGCTGTAATTTTCTAGAATGACTGACCTACAGTTGAATAGCATATATACTTTGCTAAAGATTGTGGCTTATTTGTTGATGCATGGAGATTCGTGAAGGGATTCCTTGGGGACAGAAGCTAGTGCGTAACAAAGGCAGTGTGTGGCGTGTCAGCTCCACACCACCTTTTGTGAAAGGGAAGAAAGTGCAGATCCTTCAGCATCACTTGCCAGTTACTGCATGTAACTTGCATCAGTGACTTCTGGGGAGAAGGGAGGTTTCCTCCTTGTCTGGGCCGTGAATGCAAACAGGCAAATACATGTAAAAGTGTAAGCATGTGCATCTGCATACCTAAATGTGAGCACTCATGTTTTTTTTCTATCTCCCAGTGAAGTAGCAGAGGGAGAGATTAGTTTGTGCTAGTTGTGAGTCTGACTACATGGTTTCAAAGATAACATATTTCAGATTACTCTTTCTTCATATGATATTATGAGGACTTGATAGTACAACAGTTAAGCCCAGGCTGTAATCTCCAGAAATCTTTTTATGAGTGTGATGGAGATATTTTCCAGCAAAATAGCTAATGGGCTTTATAAATAGTGATGCATTAATAGAAGTTCACCTGCTTAAATGCTGCTGAGCAAGATTTACTGTTTAGCTGTAAGTGAAATCTGTGCCTTAATTACTTGTTGGCTGTTGGTTGATTTTTTTTTTTTTTTTTTCCCAGTTTATTCTATGAGCATTTAATTTTGGCTTTGGCCAATTGGGACTAAAGTCTGCTTTGTTGTTTTTACAGTTGTGTTTGAGGCCCTAGTCCTCTAACAAAAAACAAGCATCTTTGGCATTGCTGCTGGCATGTGAGGTCCCAGTGACTTCACTGGGGACAGAGGAGTCTGTGCTGTAGGTTATGTTGCAGGATTAGCAACTAAAACAAGATTATGCGCTTATTGGTGTGGTTATTCCCTTTGCTGCCCTTCGACCAGTGCACGCCCCATTGTGGTGCTGTCCTTTGAGCTTTCAAGCCTTTGGGGCAGTATTCTTCCTTTGCTCAGAAAGGCTCATGTTAGGAAAGACTCTGCGGGTGTCAGTTTGCAGAATCGTAGCCCTGTAACTGTAAAAGCCAGGTAACTCTAAAATCCACCTTGTAGGTTTGGTTGGCATTACGATACATGAGCTTGAGGGATGCTTCTAAATATGCAGGGAGAACCTTGTCAGGGTCAAGAGATCCAAAGAGGGCAGGCACGCTTGATCTGGACGTTTTGGCTTTGTGCCTGCTGCCCCAGTCCCGTCCTGCACACTGGACTGGATTCTTGACATTACTCCTGAGGTGGATATTTGTGTTTGGCTGTTAGGTTGAACTGAGAGTTTGCAAGTGAGTGCCGATGCAAACGGCAGCCATCTCCTCAGCCTGGCCTCCTTAAGCCACTAGTGGGCAGGCAGGAGAGTTCCTCTTTCTGGGGCAAATGGCAAGTCAGAGCTGCTCTGTCCTGCAGGCATCTCTGGGTAGTTTTGTATGGGGGTTGTGCTGTTTCCTTTGCAGTTTTTGAGCTGAAGAATATTGTTCTTGGCTTAGGTTCTTAAAGCCCTAACGGTCTTGCAGCTGCACTGCTGATACGGCACCCTTCACTGAGCGAGTAACCATACAGACCTCCTTGATTCATAAATGTTCATCAGTTCACATCTTAAGCTCTAGGCCCACGAGCCAACTCCAATCAGCAGCTGGACTGGGGCCAGACTTGTTAGGGGAACCAACAAGTCCCCCTTTGAATGCAGGGCATGCGGAGGAGAAAAGGGCAGGTCCTAAATCAGAGTGTCGTTTAATTGTTTTTATTTTCTCAGAGGCCCTGAAGCGATGTAATGCAGGTTTTTCAGTGCTGACATCACAAAATACTGAGACATGCTGCCAAGTCCATGTGGGTGGAGAAGAAAGGAGGTGTTCTTGATTCTTATAAACACTTGTGCTTCTGTTCTCAAGAAAAAAAATCCTGATGATTCTCTGAGAATTTAAATGCTACATGAGCATTTAAGGCAGAAATGGCATTTCCTGTACTGTCTTCACTGCTCAATTGTCTTGTCCCGGTTACGTAAGTTGTGTTTTATCAACTGGAGCATATGCACAGCAAACCAGTTGGAGAACGCTACAAGTCACTTATCACCTCCTCACAATTTCCAGAAAAATTACTCATACTCACAGTTGCTCTGAAAAGAGTGCTGATGTATTCTGCATCAAAGCGTTAAAGTTGTATCCCTTCACCTGTAAACTAAATATTATTGAAGACAAGACAAAACAATATTTAGGTTGCAAAACCTGAAAATTAGCATGAAAACATTTCGTTTCCGTTAATAAAGGAACTCAGAAGTTTTTTGCAATTGCATTACTTTTTGGTAGAGGGAGGATTATTGGACTAGAGTCATACTTAATGAAACATCATCATCAGATGTGAGAGAAGTAAACCTTCACATTTGTTTTTACTTCTGCTACAGTGTGCAACATGGGAGGGATGCTTGTCATCAGTTTAAACAAATCACTTGCAATACAATACTATACTGGCAAGCCCAGTATAGTGTTTTCTCTGTGTAACCAAACCCAAGGAAGATGGTTTTCATTCAGGTCTCCTGCATATAGAATGCTATTTATGACACTTATGTAAATGGTTTTCAGGTCATTGCAAGTTTCTTAAAGGAGCACGTACAGTCACTTTTTCAATACGGTGCACAGTGGGATCTGGAAATGGAGAAACTCTTTCAAAGCTGTTCGATTTAATTCGTAGCAGAAGAGACTTGGAACTACGTGGACTCTTAATACTGTTCGATTTGCCTTCCATTTATCCATCATTAAGAATTTGTGCCCTTGCTATGCTGACACAAGAAGGGCCTTTATAGATGCTTTGTAGTTTTTACTAATCTTGTTATGAAGTGCACTGTACATAAAAAGAGTGCTTCAATGCTTCAGAGCTCTGAGATGCTCCAGAGCTGGTGCAACCTTACTTGAAATTATAATGACCAACTAAGAAGTTCCTGGCAAGCAGAGGAAGGAGAGGGGGAAGGAAGCGAACAAAAAATTAGCCCCAAATGGAGCAGAGGACACATTGTTTAGTTTCGCTCAGAACATTTGGTCGGTGTGAATCTAGAGGGCCCTCCTTAAGTTGCATGTCTCTGTTCATGGGAGGGAGGAATTTAACAGAGTAGTGACTTAAGCCAAGTGGAATGAGAATGGAAGAACACATTTGGTTTTGCCTTTTTCTGCACTTCTAACCTGAATGTGCTTGCAGGTGGAAGCTGTTAGCACTGGAGCTGTGGATCACAGCAGCAGAAACAGCTTACTCAACTCAGCATTGGGCCAGGTAGTGGACTGCTAAATCTTGTTTGCTTTAATTGCACTAATAATGCCTTTGAATCAGTGGGACTAGAACAAATAATGTACTCAGGATTTGTCCTTGTATCTTCCTTGTAGACCGTGGCTCTTACAATATAAACTATTAAATTACTGTAGATGAAACACAGGAGAGATTGGTCTCGGAGTCCCTTGGGGATTGCGGAATTGCAAATTAACTCCTCACAATTTACTTAGTCAGAGTGTGTATTTATTTTTCAGAAGACTTTATCTTGTGAGGACGGTTCACGGAGCGGCTAATGGAATTGAGGTACAGCTGGGATTCCCAGCTTTTCTCTGAGAGTAGCAGGGTCTTTTTTTTTAATGTTTCTTTGCTCTGTGTGACGGACTGATACTTAAGGGCTGTGCGTTGAATTTGTTGCAGGGTAGATAGGCTGAAAGCTTCCTCTCGGCACACAGCTTGGGGGAAAAACTGATTAACTTCAAATGCTCTGCGTGAGGTTCTGGCAAACGATGACGTTTTAACATGACACAATAATGTGCATGGGTCAGAACTGCTGTGCCGAAAAGCTGCCTTGTAGACACTGTGGTTTGCTCCCAGTTTCCAGCATGCTTTTGTTTGTTCTTCCTTTTATAATTAACATTGCAAGAGGTCATTTTTGTTAACGTTAATGTTCTCACAAAGCAAAAATTCCACTCTGATTTGAATTAATGTCATATATGTCTCCCAGTTTTTTGGGTCTACTGCTTGTACAGGTTGAATTGTAAAGCAACTTTTCCTGTTAGATTAGCATCTTAAAGATTCCTAAAGATTTGGATCTTTCCTATTACAGCCTGAAAAATCGAGGTCCTCCAAGAAAGCGAGTACAAGTACATGGTTGTTTTACGTGAATTGATCTGTTGCCTTCCTGTGCTCGTGGGCGTGGGTGGCCAAAACTTATAAGGTTGGCATTTTCAAAAGGATCTAAGGAGTTAGCATACGTTTGTCTGTGAAATGCAGTGGGAATTGGGGCACATAGAAATGCTTTATTTTGCTGTACACTCTCCCATAAAATCGTAAGCTGTTATACATGCAGGTACTGGGGGCTTGCTGCTGTACACTCAATGCAGTCCCTCACATGTAATGCAAGGTAAAATGTTTCCGTTCTGAGCTGCACCGTATTCATGACTGCATGAAGCTGTGTGGGGTGGGCGTTCAGGCTTTCTGGGTGCCTCCTGGAAAAATGCTTCAGTGGCCTTAGTCAAGTTTTTTATTTTTAATAGAGCAGGAGAGAATGTGTGAGCTTGTTGCTCCATTAATTTTTCCTAATGCCCATTAAATATGTCTTCAGTGCATTTGAATAGTGTTCAGATTATCTAATCATCTTGCAATTACTCCTTTTATTTTCTCCCCCATTTCTCATCTTTAATATCATCGTGAAAGTAAGAATTCTTCTCTGGCAGTAGGTTTTGCTTCTTAAAAAGAAGGGACTTCTGCTTAATAGAAGTTGATTTAGGGCTTAAAAATAATTTAAGAAAACGGCTTTTCTCCTATATCGGGTAGTTATAGTGGTGAAAACTTACAGGAGATTTTCTTGTTCTTGGGGACAACTGATTTTCTAACATAGAAGGATACATAGCATTAGGAAACAAGAATTTATACCTAGTTTAGCACCTGATATCAACCAAAAATGCTCCCAGTGTGCTCAAATATCAGAATATTATTTTTCTGTAGTTAAAACTGTGTTTCTGTCATAAAGACCTTCAGTATCTTTAGGGATTATAGGGTAATAATTTAGCAGTTAAAAAAAAAGTATCATAGGGTTTAGTAGTTGGCTTCAGATATGTTCTCCTGAGATTAGATTTTTTTTAACCACTATATATATATATATATATATATATATATAGATATTTAGATTATATGAGATTAAGAAAATTCCTAGCAGTTTATCATTTGCAGCTGGATGTCTGTGGCATGAACTGCCATTTCAAAATTTTGCTACTGCCACTTGAAATTTTACTTTCTGGGTTAGATGATCTTCAAGTGATTTGGTGGTTTCCAGGTAGGGTTTTTTTAAAGTGTGTTTAAACTTCATATAGTTGCAGACAGTCATACTGATATCTACAAATCCTGGCTCTCACTGGAAGCACTGGGAGGTGAGGTGCCTGGGTGGTGGTGTTAAATCCCAGCGTGTACCTGCCTGCATCTCTAGAGACACAAATTACATTTAGGTTTGTGTCCTTTCATGCCACTGGCTTTCAGTGGGAGCTGGCTTCTTGGTCATTCAGGCATGCTGTGGCGGTGCCAGGCAGATGGACATTTGTGGATACGGCTCCTGATTCAGCGGCGCAGGCTGCGGAGAGCCAAGCCGGTTTGCACTTGAATCCTTTGAGGAGGAACGGTTTGCCCTGGGAACCTGTGTCTTTGCTGGGACTCTGCAGATGGGATGGCTCTCCATTTCCCCTTCTTCTGCGTCAAGGAGAACTGATGCCTTGCACAAAACTTGCTTTGCAGTAGCGTTCTCCTTAAATCAGAATGGTTGGCACACTAGCAGTAGTGTCAGGAGTATTGAGTGCATAGATTCTGGAAGGAAAAAGAAATACCTGCCTCCAATATGAGAAATTCATTTATGGTTTTTGTTCGCTTTTTGCAAATGAATTTTTGCACCTTTTTGAAAGCTGGATTGAAAGTCCTGGAAGCACGCAGAACAGGAGTAACAAACATGCAGCAGGAGTACATCATCTGAGATACTGTTCTCCTATGCAGAGACCAACCTGGAGACTCTACCCTGGGACTTTGAGGTGGAGCTGCTGAAACAATCCATTGCAAAAGATGTCGGTGTTTGTTTTGCTGTTTTGGCAGTAAGCTGCTTCTGAATCATTGTTTCATTATTCATCTAGCCCACTGATGGAGAAATAACATTTAATGAATAGTGCACTAATATTTTTCCATCAATAACTGAATAAAGTACTTGGGAGCGAGTCATCCACTTTCTTTTGAGGTGTGTGGCCATTCAGCCCTTGGCTCTTGGCTGAGGCTGCCACTGGAAGGGCCAGCTGTGTGGATAATGGATCTAGTGACCTGGACTTCTGTCCATTAGCATCTGGATTGCTCCATCAAGGAGATTCACTTTGGTCATTTGCACTGTGGCTGGGTGGAGCAGCCCAGTGAGGCCTGTGCAAGAGTGATGCAAACAGACAGTGCTGTGGCACCATCTGAAATAAGATTTGCTTGCTTGTTCTCTTATTGCAGCACCTGCGCTCATGCCAGAGCTTAATGCATCAGCCACTGATACCTGTTACTGGCTGAACTACCTGTGTGCGTAGGCTTCCTCTCCCAGTTTGTTCCTGATGAACTGGTTTATAATGCAATGATACCTCCGTGTTAACCCAGCTTGTTCAACAAGTTCGTGTGAGTAGCTGGGCTGACAGCTTGTCAGGGAGGCAACCTCAGGTGGGAGATACTGGGGTGTTTGTGATGACTGGGGTGAAGTGGCTGGAGAGCTACTGCTGCTTTTTCTTTCATAGACAATGTAGGAAGGCTAGCTTCATATTTAGTTAAATGTTTTGGGTCTGTTAAGTTTCCTCCAATTTAAGTCCGGGTCTCAGTGCCGAGCAAGTGTTTGTATTTCAGCCTTTGGAACTTGCTTGCAGTCACAGCTGCTGGCAGCGTGTGCTGGCTGACACCTCAACTAATACTGTGTTCCTTTTCAGTTCGGTGGTAATTTGGGAAGGGAGATTGGGAAGTTTAGGAAAACTGGTATAAATCAGTGGGTGAATCCAGAATAAATTGGACTGGTCCAACCTGTAATCATGTGAGGATGCGATTAACTGCCTTGTAGCCAGTGCACTTGTAGGGCTTTGCACTTTGCTGACCAGGCTCGCATGTGGCAGGTAGCAGAATCAGGGCATTCTCTGCTGACATAAACCAGTGGCGTCTCGCAGGTGGGTGGATCACCTACATTCCTAACCTGGCAGCTGGAGTTACACCATAGTTCATCCCCTTTCATGTTACTAGGCCTTCCCTTCATGCTTAGACTTGACTTGCCCATAGACAGCAGGTCAACTGTTCACTGCTCACTGGCAGCATTGGGTTTAGCTACATGGTTCATCTGTGCTGGCTTGAGCAATTGTCCTAAAAAGTCTGTTGTGGTCTGTGCGGATTCTTAGATGGGTTTCTTTGTGTCCATCTGTTGCCCAAATGATGTTGGAGATTGATTAAAGAAGGTGATGACACTGAACAGTGGGTTACAATCACTAAAACAATTCGAGGGATCATATATATGGTAAATGTTCCTCTTCCAAACTGATGGTCAACTAAATGGATCACACGGCACTAGACCAGCCTCCTCAGCCCTTCAGATGTTGCTGCGCAGGGAGAGCTCCCCAGTGAGCTAGGCATCCAGAACCCCTGTTCTAGCTTGTGGCCTAGCCCCGCAGTCTGTCTGTGACCCTAACTCTCAGGTCAAAGCAGTATGTTTTGGGATTTTGCCAGTCCAGCTGAGATGCAGCTATCACAGGCATTCCTTGCTGCTTGGGTTAGCAAATGTGCAGCTGTTGTCAAAAATTTTCGGTAGTGAATGTTGGAGAGTGAAATCTCTCTTGTGTTTGGTTCTGAGAAATAAGCCATGATTCCTGCTGGAAGTGGAAGGAAAAAGATGGTACCCAGAGGCTGGGAGGGCTAGGTGCTGTGCTTGTGCTGACCACTGTTTTGATTGTGGCTAAAGATTGAACTGGGACTATCTGACTCAGTGTGAATTCAGGTGGAAGACGCACAATTTCTAAGGTGTCAAAACACAGGACTTGAGGTTGTGTTTTCAGAAGGTGGTATTGCCTTTCATTGGGGCTCAGCTGTCTGAGTCACTCTAGGGAAGCTTTTATTATGTTTTCTTCTTGATACGGAGTCCTTCAGCTGGGAGCTCCCATGGTTGCTTCTCTCTGCGTGTGAAGTACAGGCTGACCAGCTGGGAGCTCCCATGGTTGCTTCTCTCTGCGTGTGAAGTACAGGCTGACCTAGCAGGCTGTGTAGAGAGCGCTGAACTCCACGTGTCCCACTGCAACTCAGGGAAATTCAACAATAGCAGTGTCATGTATCACTGGGAATTACTGTGCTCAGCTAGACACTGTGCCCGTAAGAATACTTGCATCTGCTTAGAAGCTGTAAAACCTTGTGCAAGGGTGTGTGCAGGTGAACTTTCAAGACAAAGGAAACATGGGATTTCTAGAACGCTTTGTGACAGGAGCAGAAGTCTCACCATAAAGTGAGTTAAGAGCAAAGGTTTCACAGAAAGTAAATAAGAATTTCTGTTCTGTCTTTTACCCACTTTTGGGAATTCTACTCTTCTGTTTCTGTAAAAAGCAGAATTAGAGTGCTTTCCTATCTCATCTCATTAATGTGTCTTTTTTTTCCTTAAACTGAAAAGTAATACAGCCCACCCTCCAGGCAGATCATCTGTGGAATCACAGCTGAGTATGAGAGCTCACATCTGGAATATTATGTCCAGTTTCGTATTCTCCAGCAGAAAAGTGCATTGATATGTATTGGAATGAATCCAGAGGAGGGCCACTAAGATGATTAAGAGTCTGGAGTACACGAGATTTGAGGAGAGACAGAGAAATGGATTTCTTCATTCTGGAAGAGAGAAGGCTAAGGGGGGAATCTTACTGCTGCCTTCAGCTAGCTCATGGGTAGGAAGGGTATAGAGAAGATGGTGCCAAACTCTTCTCAGAGGTTCACAATGAAAAGGCTGGGGCAAAGGACACAAGACACCACAGGGGAAATTCCAATTAGATATAGAAAAAATTTTTTCACTGTGAGGATGGTCAAACCCTGGAACAGGGGCTCTGAGGGCTTGAGGACTCTCCATTCCTGGAGATATTTGAAGCTCAGCTAGACAAGGCCTGAGTGACCTGCTTTGAATGGGAGGTTGGACTAGCAGGCTCCAGAGGTTCCTTCCAACCTGCATTGTTCTCCGATTCTGTTTCTGTGTGAAGGTCCTGACTTCCTGAACATGGAAGCATGGGTGGATGTACAAAACTAGCAGAATAGCTTTCTGTGACAAAATATTTTTTTTTCCTCTCCCATCTTTGTACACAACATCCCCTTGTAAAAAAGAAAAGTATTTTATGTGATGATCTTTGTCTGGGAAAGAGTTTTAGGTGCTTGGAAAGAACTATATTGTTTTTTGCTGAAGAGATGGGGCAGATGGGCCCAAGTGGTCAACAGAAGATAGAAGCAAAGAGAGGAAGAGGCAGCTTCTGACTCTCTCAGTCCAGTTACTGAACAACCACAAGGTCCACATGCAATTCATGACCAAAATAGCTATTTCTGCACTGCTGCCATTCTCTCTCAGCAGTAGAACATGTTTGCCCATCGTAGGTTACTTTTATTTTCCTTTGGCCAGTCTGTGGGTGACAAATGTTTTGCCAAGATCAAGCTGCTGGCTGTTACAGCTTTGCAGCTAAGTATTGCAAGGTTAAATCTCTTCTGCCTGGTTAAGGCTGACTAGCAAGACAGGAGATGAGTGAGACTGGGAGAAAACAAAGGAAGCGGTACCAGCTTCTGGTTCGTATCTCAATACCTCCTCGGGAATTTGCTATGAAAGTGGTAAGACTATGAGGTTTCCTTCCTTAAAGATTGAAAACCTGTTTCAGGAGCTCCTAAAAACTGCTAAACAGCCTGTTTCATTTGCAGCTAATATTCTAATATTAGTGAGGTTTTTTGCTTTGGTGACCCTGCAGTTCCAGTGCATTACCACACTTGGGTCTCTGCCAAGGCTAAGCGATGCCCAGTATCCCTCTGCAAATGAACACAGCATGTGAACATAGGAACACCATGTTTTTGTGTCCATCACTCTAAGGGAGCAGAAATTTATCTGACCCCTGAAATCTTATCTGATAGTTTCTGATCAGACAGACTTAGTCTACCTCATTTCTTTGGTGCTATTTTGAGCTTTCTTTTAGATTTTGCAGCTCAAGACAGACCCATGGGCTATGTCAGTCAGTTTAATGCTACAGCTGCTGGTAGCCCTACGTTCACGTATATCTCCTCCAGATTGGAACTGGCAAATGCTGTGGGTTAAAAGGAAACTGTTCAGGCAGGGGCTCTCAGCGGGCTTCAGCCCAGCAGTGTGGGCCAAGGCTGGACGTAGAGTCCCTTTGTATCACAGCAGACCCTGCGCAGCCTGACCTGAAAGCTTTGCATGCGCAGCAAAATGTGGTTCTGGAAAATCCTGTCAGGTATTTCCTGGACAAATCCCATTGCTTCTCTGTCTTAGAGAAGTGTTGCAGTGATAATTCTCTAGAAATGTTTGTTTCTTCTCTGTCTTGGTGAATGAGAAAGAGAGGTGGAGTAGCAGATCTAAACTTTATTTTAAAGAGCTTCCCACAGACAGTGTTGCTTATAGGCAGCATGTTGTTTGACTAGTAAGGGTCTGTTTTCTTAGACTACTGGAGTTCAGCCAGGAATGCTTTACTTCCCTGTGTTAGTAGATTCTTTGAGAGTAAAGTATTTGTTTCTGCTGTACCAGTGTTGCTACTACACAAAAACAACTGAAAAGGATTGAAGCATCCTTTGCAGTTCTATTTGAATAGCTGGATTGCACATACAGAAAAACACACGTTAAAGAAACAAAACAGCCAAACTAACAACAAGCAAACAAAGAACAAAACAAACAACTGTGTTTCAAATACTGGGTAGAGATGTTTAATGGGTTCTCCCATGTGGTTTCTTTCTTATCCTGCAAACATACTTGAGTCCGGATTAAAAATAGGTGTGTTATTGTTCCCTAAACATGTAGTGTTTGAGTATTGCCTCCAGCAGCAGCAGCGGTGTCTGGCTGTGTGCTGGGCCTGTGCTTGTGAGGGAGGAGGAACTCGAAGGTTTGGGAGGTGCTTGGGTACCATCAGTTACAGCCGGGACCACTGGCTTCCAGTTTTCCCTTGCTTCTGGGTGCTGTGCTGCTTGTCTGGCAGCTATTTAAATGAGAAACTCTTCAGAACAGAAGCCCTTATTATGTTTATGAAGTAGCACATAGCTCAGTCAGGTTCTGATTTCATCTGTGGCTCCATGACACACGTTTGGTATAAAGAAATTGACTGGTGACATTTTAACAGTTGGTAAGTTCTTGTGTACCATTGAGCTTTTCTTAACAGGGTGTTAATTTTTTTTCCACTGATACTAATTATATGATGATAAAAAATAAAAGTGTATTGCAGGCAGTAAAAATGGTCTTATGTGAATGTTAAGCTTAATGTACCTTTAAGTGTCATGATGCAGTGAATTGTATTTGCATCAGATAGTTCTACAACATCTGTATTGCGGTTCCTGGTTTGCTACTTGTTTCTTGCTCTTAATTACTGATTTCAGTCGAGATACAGTTGCTTTGTTTCACTGCCTTTTTACTTTGGTTTAGGCACCCCTGAGAAATAATGACTAATGAGTTCCACTCTTTCTTTTGGGGGTTCTTGTTTGTTTGTTTGCACAGTTAAATGTGCTTTAAAATGGTGAGACCCAAATATATTTTTTGCTAACACCGGAAAGTCAGAAGTGCCTCCTACCTGTTTAAAAATCAGTATTTAAGACTGACGGGTTTCTTCCCCTTTGCTGGGAAGTGGTCTGAAAATATTAAGGGATTACTCACAGGGATGCCCTATAGAACTATTGGCTGTCTGGACTTCAAAACCTTTGGGTATTATTGATACCGTAAATAGGAACTGTGTGTCTGTTTAGATAGTTTTTTGCTGATAAACGTATTTGTAAATTTTATATTCTTGACTGAGACCAACAGGGCTGTGCCAGGTGTGTGTATCAAGGTTGGAAGAAGATTTATTTTTCAAGGACATACTAGTTTCCTTTGGGCCTCTGCTATTCTGATCTTTTTGGACTTATTCGTGAAGTCAGTTCCTAATTGGGCTTAAGGGCATAGCTCTTATTGTAAGTAAGACAATAAAATGTTTCCTGGGAGAGCAGCTGAAGAACAGTTGACAATCGTTAATCAATACTTTTTTTCCCTTCCTAAATAGAGTGAAAAACAGCAGGGTTTCTTTCAAATGGGTGAGGAAATTATTCTAAATCCTTCTGAAGAGCCTTCTGGTGGTAATGGAAACAGTGTACACAGTTGAGAAGAAATAAAATAAATATTTGTCCGGATGAAAATCCATGAGGAGGAGATAAACAATGAGATCGTAATGGAGCTGTCAGGACTGTCTAAAAGCCAAGTGAACAGAGAAGAAAATCAGTTTGGGTTTCTGCAGCTAGTTCAGGACAGAAGGTTGCTGAGGGCAGCAAAACCCAAACTTTGTCAGTGTTTGGAACATGTTCTGGTATGTGCTAGTGTGTGATTTTTTTTTTTTTTTTTTTTTTTGAATGGTTACTACATTTGAATTTGTTGCTTATCTCCTGAAACAGAGCTTTCCCGTTTTCATTCAGCTAACGTAGGAGAAATGAAATAGCTCCGTGGAATTTGTGGCCTCTGCAGAGAGGTGTCCAGTGGATCCTGCTGACTTGCAGTAACACTGAGAAACGGTTAAGAGACTCTTGAAACTGGGACTGACGTTTTTACATTGCTTACGTGGATACTGGATGCTAAGTGTTTTTGCTGTGAAATTATTTGTGCTTTGGTAGCATCTACATGCTGTAAGTGAGGTAAAAGGCTCCCTGGGCTAGACAGCACGCAGGCATGTGGTAAGATGCAAGCCGTCGTCCTGGACAAGTGACATCAAAGCAGATGAAGCGCGGAGGGGTGTTGAGCACCGATCCACCCCGAGCCAGTCAGTGGGTCTGCTGAGTAGCAGCTAGGCCTGCTGGCTGCCATGCCCTGCTTACCCGGTACATCTGGGAATTGTTTGCTTTCTGTTGCACCCCTCCCCACCCAAACATGTCCTTCTGCTTCCCCTGAAGCGAATAGCTGGCTTTGAAGGGCTGTAGTTTCTCCTCTGAGTCACTTAGGTCCATCTCTTACTGGCCCCTCTTTCGGAGGTGCAGAAGAAGTACATCCTTCAGAGGTACTTTTTAAGAATTGGGTGGCAACAGCTCCCGTGTTAATAGCAGAACTTGGAGCTCCCTTCTGAAATGATGGAGACCAGGTGTGAGGTGTCCACATCGGCACTGGGGGGTAATGAGGCGCGACGCTGTACCAGCTGCTCACCATGCTGTATCATACGCTGATTATCTCTAAAGTTAATCCTTGTTGCACATCTTTCTGCTGAAAGAACAGATATTTCTTACCAGAGGACCTACAGAAGTTATTTCTTCTCTGAATCAAATATTTTTACCCTTTTGTTTTGGGATTCTTCTGTTTCTGCCTCTTTTTCAATATTCTCTCCCTGTTCCAACCCCCTTCCTACGGTGTTGGTTGTTTGGTCCCGTGCTGTCGAATAGCCCCATTTCCTTTAATTCCCACAGGGCCGAGATGCATGGAGAATGTCTGTGTGCTCTTTTGAAAAGAGAGGCCAAACAGTAATAAATGATGCTCATTAGCCTAAGTATGTCCGACAGCCTCGGACACCCAAAGAGGACACTCGTGGTGTTTTAACCTAACTATTCCTGGATTTAAATAAGTTTATGTGAATTTAAATCAATTCAGATTTTCTCAGCATTTGAAAGGGAGAGGACTTTTCCCGTTAAAACATTGCATCTACTTTTCTTCATCATGAACTTTGAATCATGGACTCAACCTCTTGACATCACCAGAGGTACTAAATGCTGGCAAGCAGGGATTTTTTTCAGTATAAATCAGGCCAGTCTGGTAGTTGGATTTTAAGGGTGGGGAGAGGGAGGCAGTGAGACATCCGTGCTTTAATCCCCTTGTGCTGGTTTTCATGGCAGTTTGAGCTGGATGAGGAGTCGTGTTTCCTGGTGAAATGTTCTGTGCATTACTGGGTTATTGCTGTGCTTTGCTTTACATTGGCGTAACTAGCTTCAGTTGTGCAAGTGCCATGTAGTTGTGTGTTGGCCAAGACCTACTTCTAGCTGAAAACCGCCCCAGTTGCAAAGCTGGCAGCAACAGTAACAGGCTCCCTTTCCATATAGCAAAAGCAGGTCTGGGGAATGTGCAGCAGATGTTGCCCACTGGGTGACAGATGCATTTAAAATCAGTTGTAAAACTGGATTAAGGATTTTGCAAATTAAGTTGAACCAGGACAAGTGCTATTTAAAACAGCCTGTATGCTTTAACAGAGAACTGCATTTCTGTTACACTTAGAGTCCTCTGTGAAATAATAAAAGCAAAGGCTGGGAGAAGTGCGCTAAGAAATATGACACTGCGTTGCATCTGGAACGTGGAAAGCCAGGTTCAGGCTTTGTTTTGTGTGTGAGCTGCCTTTGGGTGGCCATGCATAGCTAGCGATGCAGCGTGCTGTGCGATGCAGAGACCCCTGAGGTAGCTCTCGACCCGGCCGGGGGCAGTTGGTGGAGGCGTGAAGGTAATTACCCTGTGAGCAAACGCTGCACTAATGCAGCTGCACAGCTGCTGGGACGCCGTGCTGGGCTGGGCAGTCAGCAGCTACCTTTGGATTTTATAACGCCGGACTCTGCTGTAGTCCAGTCTGCCTCTGCCTTTGAAATAGGAGTGCAGTGAGGATGACGTAGTGGCGGTGAGGCACTTGGGTACTGATTATGTTACTGGTTATGATTAGGTGTCTGAAAGCCAGCAAGTTAATACCAGCATCTCCAGGGGAGTTACTTTAGCTGCATGTCAGACCCCAGCTTTGAGATCACGTAGGTGCCTTCTGATGGCAGTGTAGGTAACACTGCGGTAGCAATTCTGTTTCAATCCTGTGCATTTTTTTTCTTTTAGTTTTGGAGGCATATGCTGCAGGTAGAGAGCTTAATAAATGTTAAATTTCAGTGCAAGTTTCAGGAATTGCGAGTTGAAACACTTCTTATCAGTACACTTTGTATTTGAGGCTTTCCCTCAAACAAGCCTGAAGTGAAATCAAACTTCTTAAATAGTAACATGATGGGAAGGCCATTTGAAGGTGTAAGCAGCACCTGCAAACAGGCAGTAGAGGATGTATTTACCGCAACCAGAAAATGAGGTAGAATGGTGTTGTAGTATTGGACCAGTACGTCTGTTCTTTTTATCTCTTTAAACTTCTGTTGTTCCTTCTAAATATTCGTGTTGTGTACTTCTGAAGTGCTGTTTTGATCACTTGCGAGTAAATGGAAATAAGATTGTGTAATACTGTGGCTAACTGAATGCATAAGAGTAACTGTGCTGATGGATTAATCTCAAAGTCCATGAGCTTGGCCACGGCAAATGAACTTAGAGCAAGCGCTTAGAAAAAAATGGAGGGTTCAAGAAATGACTCCCAAAGTGAAGCAAGCAGGAAGTATCCTAGTTTTCTGAGCGTTGAGACTGTACTACATGATCGCTAGAGACAGAAACTCCAGATGTTTTAGCAGAGTATGTGCCATAAAAGATGTAGCCCTCTTGGAAGGGCACATATTCACCTTAGATTTTACATTTAAGAGATGTAAATCTTATCTTTCCCTGCATTGGCTCTCATTTTACAATGGAGAGGTGGTCCCTTCCCAGCATTGCCGTGACTGCCCTGGGGACTGTCCAGCTTTTCTGGGTGTGTCCTCTGGGTGGAGCGTCCTGCTTTGTCCTCCTCTGCCTTCTGACAGAGAGGGCAGAGAGAAAAGAGAAGGTCGGGAGGAGTTAGGACCATCTCTGCCACCCCACCCTTGTACTGCACTCAGATTTTTAAGCTGGTGAGGTTGGCTGCGGAAACCCAAAGTACTAATACCATTTCTAGTTTCAAAACACGTCTTGAGGATAGAGGGCAAGACACTTGTGAAGCATCAGTTTGTGGTGAATTAAATAGCATCAACAACAAAGTGAGAGCAGCAGAAGGAGAGAATAAAATACATTTCCTAAGATGGTTGTTTTATTCATAGGCAACTCCTTTAACAATTTGAACATAGAATGTCCGTTTAAAACTTTGATACATTTGATAAGGGAATTGAGAGACTTTCATTGGGAAAATCAAGATCTCGGGAATCGGCATCAGGGACAGTATATAACCAGAGAAAACAAAGATTTTGAAAACTCTAGACATGTTTGATTTTTCTGTACAAAAAGGAGGCTTTAGGAGAGCATTGTACCAATATGGGTAGCCGCCTTTGCTACTTCTGACAAATGCAAGCCTGTCAGGAATATTTTCACAATTGGTCATGCAATTTAGGACCTAACCTAGAAAAACAAATCTGAGACATTTGGCTCTGATGGCACAGTGTTCTAAAATTTATCTAAAATGTAAATTATTCTTTCCATGACAACAGGATTATATCATTACTAAAACAATCTTATTTTAATAGATATTTTAATATCTATTATATATTTAATATAGCATATAATATGCAATGTTTAATTAAATATATAAATGAATATGTAATATATATTTAATAGATATTTTAAAAATAAATGCCAATTTTTCTTCCTTTTGACTGAACTCTGTTCACATTTTTTTGAAATTCAGAAAATCTCAGTCTCTTACTGCTGGTCAAAGAAATACAAGCACTTACCAAAACTAAGGGGACTTGAGTCAAAATGTAAAGCTTTTTGCTGGTTTATCCTATTGAGTAATTTTACAAGATTTGACCTGTTGTACTCTGCAGACAAGACGTAAGAGGAGAAGGATATATTCCCATAGTTGCTTTTTCCCATCTGGTTAAAGCTAGAGTGATCCAACAGTTCATCCAGATGTGTCTGTTTGAGAGTTTCAAATTGGTAAAAATATAATAAGCCTATAGTGAAGGACAAGAACCAAAGTAGTATCTTTGTGACAGCAGCTGAGGCAGCCCTGGGAATGAGCCTTCCGGCGCATGGAGTGACTGTGATGCAGAAAGCGGTGAGGTGCTTTGTTCTCTTTTTTCCCTATGGTCTTTCCAGAAAATGGAGTACTTTACTCTGTGCCCCTTTTCCCAAGGACACTTGCCAAGCACAGATATTGTGTATACTGTAATAATAAATAGGGTGGTACCTTTCTTCCTGTATATTGTCTGGAAAACAACGTTGAAGGTTACATTATTTCTTGTGCAACAGATCATATCATATTAAAATTCTTTATTTTCCCCTTGTAGCATACAGCTTGTATGCATGTTCTAGTTATTCTGGTTATTCTTCCTTAGCAGTTGTCTAAATATTTTATGTTGACTATAATCTATCTTTTGGAAACTGGGTATACAATTTGCAGCTTCTTCCTCTCCTGTTAGAAAGCGTAAGTCTTGTGCATACACCTTGCTCCAAGATTAAATAATTTGAAGTACACCTAGCTGCTTGTTATGGAACATCTACTATGATAACAGGTGAGCAAGGCTCAGGAAGCTCACAGTGAGATACTTGCACTGAGAGGCAAAAAGCCAAGGAAGTTTTTTGTTTTGTTAAGAATCTTAATAATCATTAAATATTTATCAGTGCAGCTCAGTCAAGAATATTTTTTTATTGGAAGATTGCCATTTTGATGAACTAAACATTAAGCTTTCGTACAAGTATTTTAAAGAAAAATTGAAACTGTGTGCTGGCAATTTGCAGAAGACTATAAAATTTTGTGCAAAACACCAGGAGAAAAGTAGATTTCATTTTTAATTTTTTACAAAAGCAGCATAATTCTTCCACCAGCATTACACATCACCAGAGAGCTGTTGAGGTTTTATTTGGTTACAGGATTAGCCAGGCCACAACCACCTTTTCACTTTTGTTTTCCTTCTGGAGGGTGCTGCTGCAAGAGGGAGCTGCCTTCGCTATGCGCTCGGCAGGGGCTGTGGTGCCGAGTGCCTGTCCGTGTTTGTGGGGTGCTGGTGGCGCGTGGTGGGCCAGGGCTGCTCCCCACTGCCCGGCCCCTGTGCCCGGCAGCGCTGTGCTGCAGCGACCCTGCGCTTATCCGCAGCGTGATGAAAACGCAGAGTCTCGGGCTGGGGCAGGCTCCCACGCTGGGTTCAGGACGGTTTCTCCTGGCCCAAGCAAAGATGCATTTGGTGGTCATCCAAAAGCTGCTGCTGTGTGTTTAACGCGACAGCTGTGGTCTCTGCTCTTGTAAATCCAGAAGGATTTTCTATGCATCTGGGAAGGGAGGAAAGAGGGGAAGATATCCAGCTTTTGGTTCTGTGGAGTGTGTGCATATGTATATACACATATATGTATATACAAAGATCTTCTCAGTGGATCAGTTGTAAAGGATCCAAGCTAGAGGTATACAAGGAAAATATCTGCTCTGTGCAGCAGGATTTAGCTTTTTCCTTCTTCCTTCTTAGTTGAGAAATGTCTCAGATTTTGCTTGATAGATTAAGAGTGGACAAAGAATATGACTCGTAATCCCCAGCCACTAGTCCCATAGGTCGTGTTACCATCTCCTAACAGGATGGAACATTTCAAGATATCCTTTTCTGAGAGGTGATGAAGAACTGATGTGCTACCATGTTTTTGAAAATTTCTATCCTAAATCTAAGGAACTGCTGGAACGTGCCCATTATCTTAGAAAGCATGAGTGATTTTATCAATATATTTTATAATCTGACAAGAAAATAAATCCTGTACTGACATGGGTTCCAAGCATACCAAGACCCACATGGTTATCAAATCTTCTCTAAAGAAATCCTTGTTGTAGCAGATTACTGAATAATTAAGTTGCTTCAGAGATTAACAGGGATAGAATAGATGGTTGAATGATTTAAAGTGTTGGATATGAACCTGAACTGCCGTCCAGGAAAGGTCTGAATGGTGAAAGCAAAGCTATCGATTCACATTGTCAGAGTTAACTCTGGGTGAGAAGATAAGGATAATTTTCTTTTACAGTTGAAACACACAGAAATGAATTAAAATCCCAGCAGCCATTGATTCAGTTTTATTTACTGATTTATTATTTTTCCAGAAAATGAAAATAAATGTGTTCGTGCCCCACCATCCCCATCAGTGTTTCTCCTTGCCTGTGTAATTCACCTTGTTTAATTTTCAACCTGTGGGCTCCAGCTGGGAAGCTATGCTTTGATTCTTCACTTTTATTTTTAAGGCTGATTTACTTGCTGAATAAATGCGATTGAAAGAAAATACACAGGCTGTGACCACTCAGCCTGGTTCCTCTGGTGTCCTGAATGTGTGCTTGATTACTGTGCTTGTTTGCAGAATTGCTTTGTTCTGCTTAGTGACATTGGGCCTGTCATGCTATCGTGATTGCTTCCTATAATGCACCAAATCCAGCGCATCATCAGTTAATGAAATCTGCTCAATGTTTGAGGAGATCTGTTCCCAATGGTCAAGTGAAGTGCAAGTACTTGCAGGTGCCAAAGCTTTTTCTTACCAGGGATGTTTTGGCTTTTGATTGACTCTTTGCCAAATAGTCTTTCCTCAGTGCAAAATTATCCAGTTCAGTGGTTCAGTTATCATTACTGCTAGCATATTTGTCTTTGAGCTGGGGGCAGTGCAGAATAGGCTCTCGCCTTAAAGACATCATCAACTGAATGTAGCCATGTACGTAACCCTGATTGCATTTGACTTAAGTGCTGTTTGCTGATTGTTGCTTGGTAATTTGCTCTATTGAACGCTTTTTTCTTCCTTGGTCAAGTGCAGAAGTGTCCTTTGTGAAGTGATTATCATGGATTCAGTGAAATGGCTATATGGTGTTATTTCTCTGCTAAAACGCTGCAGGTAATGCCTCTAAAGTGCATTTATCCCATGTTTGCCTGATGGCTACAAATGGCAGGATTTTGTTGCAGCCAGCTGATGGGGGAAGTCACCTTTGTATGAATATGAGCATTTGTATCTTGAGAGTTGTAAGGTGGAACAGTTGAGATAAGATGTCAGTGCTAAGCAGAGAAAAGAGATCTTGGGCATGGGGAGGGGAAAAACCAGGGATCTTGTTCCTCATCTGTGCTGCGTGGTGGTGGTGGGGGTACCCCCCTGTTTGTACAGCACGCGGCTCACCTTTCCCTGAGGCCTTGGGAAGCAGCAGAAAAGCGTTCTGACAATTACAGTGAGCTCTGTGATAGATGGGAGGCAGCATTAAAGGATTAATGTGTTGAACTGAATATTTTGTGATTCCTTGAAGTGCCACCATCAGCATGCAGCAGCACATGGCCTGTTAGCTTGATTCAGTGTTTGGCAGCACAAGGCGTTAACCTGAGAGATGCTGAGCGCTTCCAACCACTGCAGAAGATCTCAGCAGCCAAGTTATTGTGATACAGGATTTCTTAAAAATCAAACCTGTTTGAAAGGAGGACCAAGTGGCTACATGTTTTGTAGGTATAAACTGACACAGCATGAGGGCTTAGATTAGGTGTGGTCTCCTCACAGGATGGAAGTGGTCATTTTGCTTCAGTGGCAGTCTTGTGCTTCTAAATGCCAAGCAGAAAACACTCGGAAAACCTACTATAATTGAAAAGGACGTTTCATTTTCAGTATGTTTGATCTTCAGATGTTTGTGTGCTGACTGCCTTTCTTTTCCATTCACTTTCCTTTTATGCCTGCTTTCCCTTTTTTTAGAAAAAAAAAAAGTGTGCCTCTTATGTACAGTTACTCTCTACATACAGACATATACACATATATGCACACTCAAAGGTTAAGGACCAGAACACATGCAGCTTTTCCGTACTCCGGCTCTCTTTGACTTGGGTTCTGAATATGAGCACTTCACGTTGCCTCCACCTGTGTGGTTAGGTGGATGTCAGACGCCGTGTCCAACACCTCCTCTGTCTGAAATCAACACGTGGGCTGGAGTTTCTGCAGTGGGGGTTTGATTTTGTTAATGCTGCAGCTGCACTTGCTGGCTCCCAAGTCCTTTTCTCAGTTCTTTCAAAAAAAAGACACTAGCAAGGAGAGTATTCCACCACCAGAAAGTGTCAGCTGAAATGGGGCATTGGATCCTTTAAGCCCCATGCTCCTTGTTTGCGGAGTTGCGTCTTGGTTTGCAAGCAGTTAATGGTAAGACCCCCCTGAGGTTAGCAGGGCTGCTTGCATGATAAAGAACTACTTTCGAGAATCACAGCTTACTGGGTCAGAGCCCAATTCACTTTTTTGCTCATAAGAATAGTTGCCACAGTTGTCAGCTTAAGGGCTGTTGGAGCAGTTTTCTGGGTATCTGCTTTGAGTGACCAGCCTCTGTTAAATCAAAGCACTCCATGCTTAAAGGCCCTTGAACCCTTCTCACACTTTAAGAGGGCTGAAGAATGAACCACATAGTTTAACATTTTGAGATGTACCAAGACAAGTTCTTCATTCGATACCTGTAATTACAAACAGTATTCTGATCCTGAATAGAGAGTATTAAAAGGAGATGATATTCAAAGCTGCTCATTAATTGTCACTGATTGAGGTGTCAGTCCTTTCAAGAAAGGAAGAAGTGTATTCTTCCTGGCTAAAATGCAGATAAAATAGAGATAATGTCATTTCCAAAGGAAGGATTATTTAAAACTAGAACGACACTTGTGCCTTCTAATAAGTTAATAAATCTGTTTTTTTTTTTTAAAAAAAAAGATTTCTGAGCCAGTTTTGAGTCAATTTGCTTTTATTATTTGTGACCGAGGTCTCTGGGTGAAGCACCCAGAGAGCCTTGCTACGTGTCCCTGTCTTCCCCAATTAACCTTTTGTCTGGGAAGTGTTTGTAACGTGCTGTTTCTGGGATGTCACTGGTATTCGTACAGGGACTGAGAGGCCTCCAAAGACTTAGCATTTCTATATATTTTTTCAGAATTAAACTTTTTAGATAAGTTTTGTTGTTGTTGAATTCCAAGTCCTGTACACTTCCATCAAAGTCTCTAGTATGGCTGTAGAAACAGTTCAAGTGCTAGTCAACCCTTGCAATTGGAACAGTGCCTCTTCTATCATGTTGCTGCTCATAATTATACTCAGCTCCTTAATCCACTTGACCTCAGTTGTATCTAGTTGATGAATCACAGACCGAAAAAGCTGTGTTAAAGGAACCTTTTAACATTGCAAGTCAAATGGCTCAGTTCAGGAAATATTGGAATAAAGGGTCTTTGTAACTGCCTTCTGCATACATATTATAAAGCAGTCTTTAATTATGTAATCACATTATGTTTCCACAGGACTCTTGCCTCATTACGTGCGTGGTATGGATGTTGCTCCATTTGGGACCAGCTACTCAGTGTTCTAGCTTTTCTCTTGTATTTTCAGTGTGTATCTCTGTGGGGTTTTTTTTTTTGTTTTGTTTTTTTTTTTTGCTTTTCAGAGCCCTGCTGTGAAATGGTGATGTACTTGCACCTTAGAGATGGAACGGACTTTTAAAGTCCAAGCATCCGTAATTGTAGGTGTCCTGTGGAAGCTGATGGACTCACTCTGGAGCCGGTAGCTCTCTGGTCTGACCCTGTGGGAGCAGCTTGGGCAGAGTGATGTTAAGTAGCACACCAGCCCCTGCGCAGAGGCTGGGGTAGAAACAGTTGTCTAGGTTATCTTGCTTTAACTGTGAGACTGTCCTTCCCCAAGCTGCACGCTTCTTTCCCCGTCTGCACTCCTTGTTTCATTATGTGCCTTTCAGTTTTGATGTTAGAGACAGCTGTCCTAGAGGTTACCTCTTTTGCTTCGTCCCTGGAATAGGCTTATTTTCTATGTGCGTGAGGAGTAGGTCCCGCTGTGATTGCACAGATAAAAGCTGTGCATCAAGAAGCTGGAGTTTACACTGCTCAGAAAACTTAATTCTTTAACTTCCTAATTTTATTTTTTGATCTAGGATGGCAGAGACTTTTAGAATGTGCAAAATTCACATACACCAAATCAGCTCATTTGAGTCTTTCACATTTGTAAGGTTACCACAAATTGCACTGATCAACGATCTCATCAAGACAAATTGGCTTTCCCAGAGTAATCCTTCATACTTGTGACATTTAGAAACTCCAGAAAAGCCTCAATTGATTTCTGATATGATTACCTCACATAGAACTTCATTTTTAGAAAAGAGCATCATTTGACTGCCGTTTGGCTTCTGGTCTGCATTATACAAGCTTTGCGTTATATCCATCTGTAATTTGTTGGTTGTTGAGAGGAAACTGCCTGTGGTAGTTAAGCGTTTTTTTCTTGACTGTTAGCCCTGAACTGGGGCTGTTTATGGACTTTGAAAAGTTGTGCAGCTGCTCTGAGCTTCTTTAACAGTACTGTGGTGTCGGCTGAGTGTGCGGAATGGGGAGCGAAGCGCAGACTGCAGCAGCCGGAGGACAGGTCAGCTGCCCTGGGGGTTGCCGCTGCCAGAGGGCTACAGGACTGCAACTTCAGCAGATGATTGAGGGGCAGTGAGCCTTTGCCAAGGGTGCCCCTGCAATCCCCTCTTTGTTATTGTGGTGATGGCAATGATGACAGCCACTAAGCTGTGTTGAGCAGAAGGAGACCTGGGCTTGTCACCTGACGGAGCACAGGCCCCTTTCTCTCATTAGCGTCTCCAGGGTGTGAAAAACCCCAAATGGTTCGCCCGCCTGTGCTTGCTCCAGACAAGGTTTTCTTACTGTAATGCACAGCTGGATCTCTCTGTGGTGCTTTATTCCACAGGTCCTTTATGGGGAAGGTAGGAAAAGATGCATGGAAAAGCATCACATATTCCTGGGATATGTGGAAGAATGGAATTCTTTACAGGATAGTGAGTGCTTTAATTGAGCCTGACAGTTAAAATATGCAAAATTAGGTTTCAACCCTTGCAAGATGTGATTTCTTTGCTGCTACCTGCAAAGCCTGGGAGAGAACAATAGAAATTTCAGTCTCTCGTGAGGCCGCTGTCTCGGCGCATAGGGATTTTTGGAAAGGAAATAAGTTTCAGTACTTCTTGTTGCAGTGATAAGATTTTCCTTTCTTCCTGACAAAGGTCTAGAATCTGACTTCCTCTAGGTGAAGAGCGGTGTTTATGTTTTTGTGCTGCAGGAGAAGCTTAGGGAAAGGAAGAAAAGGTAGTGCCTTTGGCACATATAGTGCTTCTGAGTCTTTTTTTTCTTCATTTTCTCTCCCTAAGAACTGCAGTGGCTCTGTGTCTTCTCCTGTGTGTACCCTTGGGGCAGAAGCAATGTTCTGCCATTTCCCCACACCTCAAAATGGGAGGATCAGGCAGGAAGGTAACTTCAGGTGTTCCCATGACTCTGGTCCTCTGTCAAAGTATGTGGATGGAGCTGCAGAGAGTTTCTTACGCCTTACATAGAAGTTCAGTCCAAATCACTTTATAACCATGAACCTCAAACATCTGACTGTTATTGTGGTCTGGGGAACATTTTCCTTTGAAAGGAAAGAAATCTCTCTCCTAAAAGTTCTAGGAAGACTATGCTAATAAGCTAAATCATGGAGGTCCTAGGTAACAGGTTTTGAAGCCGTTTGACCAAAAAAAAAAAAAAGAAAAAAAAAAGCCCTTTTTTTGCAGTATCTCTTTTTACATTGACAGTGCATCTGTTTGTAAGTAATGGTGACTCCTGAAGGACTAACACAGGCAGTTCAGCCTGAATCCTCAGTCATGAGGACAGGAAAAGCACAGTCCCTCACTAAAAATATTTGTGTCTCAAAGCAAGTGCGCCTCTCAACATTTAAGTTTTCAGCAGGAGGGTGCTGTGTCCATTTTAAAAGTACTTAGTACCATCTAGCTGCTGTTCATGGCTGTTGTGGCCAGAGCCATCTTTGGAAAATTAAATCAGAGTTGCTTCCAAAATCAGTTACTTTCAGTGGTCCAAGACCTAAACCCCTCTGTTTCCCTGTTGGTTGTAGGGCAGAAGCTGTTTCATTTACTCAATAAATGAGTACCCCTTCTAACATCTTAGGCTGTGTTTGCTCTCTAACGGCCTAAAATATTGGAGAGCTGAATTCAGATCCATGCACATTTGCAAAGATTTCCTTGGGAACATGGAGTCAATAACTTTATCTGTGCCTCAATTACCCTTCTGTATTGGGATAACTAATCCTTTGCCATGTCATAGAGGAATTATGAGGATGTTACTGTAAGATGTTTGGATAGTAGGAACCTGTAAGATGGAGGAGGACTGTTCATTTAATACTTCCTCTTGAAAAGTGGTGGTTGGCAGGGCTGAATGTGGTAATGTGGTTGACAAGTGGCAGTCAGTGGTGAAGCTCTCATTGACTCTATAGGCTCAGGACCAGGTGTTGTGAGGAGAAACACTCAAGCAGTTGTTTTAGGGAGAAAATGGGAGAATGTAGGTTCCCTTACACCGAAAGGAAGTAAAGTGTCTTTTAATCGCTACAGAGAAAGGAACAACTCGTGCTCAGGTTCTCAGAGACCTGCATCCAAGATGTATGACCGGGATCTAACTTTTGAATATTAAATCTTGTGGAAGAAAAACCATGTTTCAGACAATTCTCTCATCACTGAAAGCTTCCTACCACATTATCTTTTATAGTGTTAATACCAATTAATTTAAAATTGGCTAAGCAGGTAATAAAAAGATGTGGTTAAACTTATTTGCAACTGTATAAATTCAGGATAAACTCCCTGGAAATCAGAATTGCTATGAAGAAGACATTGCCTAATAATAAGCATAAAAAGCAATTCAAAATTTTCAGGTTCCGATTTTCAGAAGTGCCTTGTCAAGAGAGGATACAGGACTGACTTGAATAGTAACAGAGAGCAACACTGATTGCTCTTGAAAAATCAAGTCAGATTTTTTTTCAGTTGCATATTTTTTTGCAGCGTTGTTACCCTTGCACTATGTCAAGTCACATCTCTGAAAATGTGTTTAAAAACTAAAAAATGGCAAAAGGGTAACAGGACCAATCAAAGAATGAAAGAGAAGCTGTGAGGCTTCGTTGCTACAGAAGTCCTGACAGCATTCAGTGTACCTTCGGCATAAATTCCTGTCCCTGAAACTGGCAGATGAAAGTTTAGAGGGTATGTGCTCCATATAGCTCCTGGGAAACTGAGCTCTCAGCTTCCATTAACAATATTGAATGTGTATCTATTCCTTTTTTGCACTGCAGGGAAAATGCCCTACATAGCTGTTATGTTACTCACCTCTCCAACTCTGAGCCACAGATCATTCTTCATGTGTAAACAATTCAAAATATTCTGGGATTTTTGGAACTCATTAAATTTTTCGTGTCATGAGACTTGGTGATAGAGGCTATGAAAAATACTACAGCAGATGAGGAACTCAAATTTCTGTCTTTTTAAAGAAACAGAAGATGCATTTGTTCTGTCTTTATATAGATTGCTATGAGCATGGCTACAGCAGTAGGCTTCAAATGTGAGCCTCAGTCTGAAATGTTAATCAGCCTGCTGTGTTTTCTGGAAAGGAGCCTTCAGAGTACATCTGCAGCTCCTGCCACTTGGCTTCATCTCATGTGGGCAGGCAGACAAGCAAAAATCTTGAACCCGTACGCTATTTGCAATAGGCAGATCAAAGAAAGGTGAATGCGCAAGGCTGGAAGGAACTGCAAGAGGGACCGTGCAGACGTCTGGACATAGGGAGGATCCCTGAGAGATCCCTGTCCTGTTTACCTGGTTTTTAGACTGTCCAGTGAAGGTGGTACACAGCCTCAGCAGGTAACTAATTTAGTTAGATTAGTCTAAATCTCCTTTGCGAGTCTTTCAGACACGTTCAGCAATTGCTAGCTTTACACTTTGGAGGATTATCTCCTTTGTTAAGGCATGTCTGTGTCAGACCACGGTGTTAGCAGTACTAGGTTGATGGCTCTGACCAAAGAGCTCTGGAAAATCTGTCGGTAGAAGCTGAATATCCAGCTCTTCACTTTGCTTTTCTGCTGCAAATGACTCACCTCCATGTAAGAGTCAGCAGAAAGGAAGGTGGATTTGCATCTTAGCCCCTACAGTACAAAGCATTGTACCTCGGCTCAGCCTGTTGGGTTTCAGCTAAGATCATGGAGGATGAAGCTGTGTGCTGAAACGTGTTTCTTTTTGCTGGCTCAGCTAGAGTCGTTCCCTCCAGCAGAAGAGCAGTGACGTCTTGAATCACAGCAGCAGATTTTCCAGACCTTGCTTGTCCAAACCTTTACTGAACTAGCTGGCCTGCTGGAAGCAAGTGCAGTGGTGGTCTCATAGGGTTCCTGCTGGAGTGCTAGCTTACCCCTTCTTTTTCTTCCAAGTGCTACAGCACTTTGCATCACTGAATTTCATGGCATTGATTTTGGACCTAATAAAATGCTTCCAGACTCTCTCAGCTAGCTTAGTGCTTTCTTCTGACTAGTCACAGAAAACACTTCATAGAACTGAGCCTCAGACAGACCCCTCTGAGAACTCATTCAAAGCCCTGCAGAGTATAGTATGTCTGTGCTACCCTCTTTCCAGTAAATATGCTATACTGTCGAAGAGAAACAGAATAGACCAGTTCATCTTGGTTTGTTCTTTACAGAAGCAGATTTTGATCATCTCATCTGTGTTTTTGTAATCGATTAAAAATTTGGTTCAGGAATCTGAGGCTGACAAGTCTCTAGTTCCCTGTACTGTCGTCATCCTCTCTGTTTTTGAAGGTGGCTCCATGCTCACCTTCAGCCAGCACCTTAGGACTTCCCCATCTCCCATGAGTTCTCAGAGTTAGTTCCATTATTATTATTTTTTTGTTAATCATGTGAAGGTGAATTCTGTCTGGTCCAGCCAATTATCTACATGAGTCTTTTGTTAATATTCTTTAAATTTTTCTTTCTGTGTTTTAGTCAGCACTGTAATTTGTCCGAGCTTTCTTATGCCACAGAACAGTTTATCTTTTGTATCTTTATTCCATCTCCAGCACTTGTAGCTTTCCTGTACCCCTTTGCTCTCCCAAGAAGCCCTGCTGACCTGTACAGAGTTGGTTGAAATCTGCCTTTTCTGAGGTTCACTGCCCTTAATCTATTGCATTTTTTTTTTTCCTCTGGGAATAGGTGGTGTTTTCATTTCTTGATTGCTTTTACCGAAATCACTTTCCACCTTCAGAATTTCAAGCAGTTTCTCCCTTTTAGCTAGGACCAAATCTATCTACTGAAATGAAATGTCTCCAGGATGTTACAAGAACTTGCTGTGTCCAGCCGTACGAACAGGTATCTTGGGTAATGAAGCTGCCTTCGTATCGTGTCGTAGCATCATACCTTGTCAGGTACGCTCCTCCTGTGAGCGGTGTGGTAAGCCTCGCCTGGCTGCTGGGGACAGCTGACCACGCCACCGCTTGTACTCGCCCATCTGCCATGGTTTGTGTCCTGCTCCAACCAAGTTCTGCTGTGGGCACACAATCTCTCTCCCGGCTGATGTTGTCAGAAAGGTGGCAAATACCAGGCAACTTTATTTTGCCATTGTCTGTTACTGAAAAGTTGTTAATGAAAGACTTTGCCAGCCAGATCTGCTGGTATGACTCCTTGCTGGAACACCAGCTTCACATAAAAACTGACAGCATTAGCAAATGCCGCTGTGCTTACAGGAAGGGAGTGGATAAATTATCCAATATAGGCATGATCTTTTAAAAACAGCTCCTGATTTTATTAGCCAACAAGCATTCAAAAGACAAAATGCCAACATGTAACAGTGCTAATTAGTTTTGCTCTGAGTCAGGCAATGGGCATGGCTCTTTTATTTGTTAGTAGTCTTTTCCTAAATATGTCCTGGGTGTTCACCCAGGCTGTATGAGTCAGGGCTGTGATTCTGAAAATGCCAAGGTTCCAAAAGCAAAGGGATTACTGAGTGTAACTGAAACGGAAAAGTAAATAGGTGCATGATCTATGTGTTTCACAGCCATGTTATCTTGCTAGGAACAGCCTTTTATGCCTTTGTGATTCCTGTTGTTCATACCCATCTCATCATGACTCAAGGTGTTAGGATAAGTCTAGATTACTGCCTTCTCTCAAGGAGTGAACACATTGTGGTCCAGGCCTGTAAGATGCTGGGGAGTTCTGCTAGTTGGAGACTCGAGTTGTATGTCCATGTCAGCTGCTCTCTGTCACCCCTCATCAGAAACTTTACAAAAGGGAGCCTACTGCTACCAGGCCTTGTCATCTCTTGCTTTGGATGCTGATGGGGAGCTGCTCTGAGATTAGGAGTTGCTAAATGGGATTTGCTCAAGAAGGGAATATTATGTATAAATTGTTAGATGGTTATGTTTTGCCGCTGTTGACGGCATCTGGATAAGTAGCATCTTCCTAAAGAACTCCAATTCTTTGGAGCACGACACCGCATCTGGGGGTGGGGCCTCAGACAAATCTCATTTAGCAAGTCTAACCGGCTTAGAGCTGATTTCCTTCTCAGACATATGGAATTAACCAAAGATAATAGGAACCACTCCTGGCCAGCATATTGTAAGAACTGACTTTTCATTTTCTGGTATTGAGAGGAAAGAAAAAACAGTTAAGCTATTTTCTTCCAATATTCTCCTGGTTGCACTTTCATCTCTATGTTCTGTCATGACAGCAGTGCGTAATACAGACTTGCTCTTTTTTGTTTTGAGAAAGTTGCCCCACGCTTAAAGCAGGAGGTAGAGGTGGGGTCCCTGCGTTTTGCTCATGATTCAACCACTGCCTTGTGTTAACTTTGGCCAGGCACTGAATTTGCCCTTTGCTTCGTTTCAGCATGCTTCATACCTGAGTTTGAAGTCAGTGGCAAGGCTTCTACTGCTTTCAGTGACAATGCTTATGCTCATGGCTACTGTGAGACATAGTAAAGTCGACTAAAATTACAAAGTGTTTTTATTCCTGTTAGCATTTATCTTCTTGTCACCCTTTTCCTGTCAATAGGGAGTATTTTAAAAAGTTTTGTTCAGCTCTGATGTTTGTTAGCCACATTCTGGCAAAAGTTACTTCTCCAGGTAGGGTGCGTTTTGATTGAGGGTGACAGTACTGGAAAATGGTCAGTTTGCTGGCTATCATTGGCTTAAAGCTGGGAAGGGCATTCTAGCTTTGTCCCTCATTCTTAGGCAATTCATAAGTAACAATAATATTATTGTTATTATATTTATTATTATTGTTATTATATTGTTATTAATTATATTATTAGAAGCACTATACAGTTGCTTCTTCCCTAGCCAACCTTTCCCAGGAGTTGCAAAGCAGTAATTAATCCTAATTTTTGCTGCTGTGATGACATTATACTCATCTTAGTAGTAACTAGAGCACAAAGTAGTTAAGGACATGCCCAAGGTCTTGCAGTCAACAGCTGTAGCACCAGCGAGAGAATTTCAGAGTCCTTGTGCCCCAGCTCCTCTCCTGTGACTGCTCAGCAGCACTTCCTCGTTGAAGCTTTATTGGAGTATGTGATACTCAATTACGTGATACCCAATTTGTAGGTCCCATCAGTCTGGTCTGCAGCTTGTGAGCACATCTTTTTTTACGGTGAGGTATAACTATGGCATTCCTTGAAGCAAGGAAGCTTTTGATAAAATGTGTTGTATTATCCACATTCTTATTTGTTCGTCGAGTCCTTGTACTTTTGGTTGTCGTTGTTGTTATCTTTCGTAGTCTTTGGTGAATCATCCCTGGTGAATCTAGATATGTAAGAGGCCTTCTGCTTGCAAATCTTTTCTCTTCTGTGAAGAAAGAAGGGCTTTAGTTATTTCTACCAAACTCTGATCCCATCAAAATTCATAAGTGTAGCCTATGTTTTTATGGAGTCTGTTTTTCTGTCGATATCCACTTTATATGAAGACAGGCGTTCTGGAGGATCCAACCTCTTTGATGGGACATGGTCTGATGCATACAAAGGGATGTGGTCTGTGATGGCAGGGGAGGTTCTGGTCACTGGAAAGGCAAGTTTGGCATAACTTTGTATGTGTTACCAAAGGCAAAGAACAAAGGTATTTTCTTAATCACATGATGCAATTCATCAGTTTTAACTTATTTAATAAAATACAAGAGTCTTTCTCCTTTAATACTTGCCACTAACTGAGGCATTTTGCTTTGTTTCAGATTGTGGAAACCTGAACTCTGACTGACAACGTGACAACTACACTGAGAGGTGGGTTTTCTGTTTATTTTGGTCTCATATCAGTCATTCCAGAGCACCAGAAATGCTACACATCTCTGATTTTACTAGGATGGGTTGCCCTAGTAAATCTCTTTGGTTTGTTCAAACAAACCAAAAATTGTTTCTGACAGGACTCCTCCTGTCCCTGTCTGTGCTGTGTATTTTGGTGGTGTTCTAAACAAAAAACAGTGAGTACATTTACTGGGCTGTATCGTGGAGGAGTTTATGGCACAGAGTGGAAACTTGTATGAAAATAAAAAGGCATCGAGATTTTTGCCAACTTTTTTTGTGCAGATGTTTGTTTTCTGTAGGAAATGTCCTACTGAAGGAGTGGGTTAAGCTATCCAAATGCCAGTGCTGCTGAGTACAAGCACTGTAAGCCGAATCTATGATGTGGCATTTCTCTTTTCTCACATTTCAAATTTAGGGTTAGTGGTTGCCAAGAACGTTCTCTGCAGAGTGCACTGATAGACAAGTCAGTCACCACATGCAGCTCCTTGTTCGAGGGTTCGTTGTTCTGCTTTGAAATGTTATTGAGGTTGTTTACAGAATGCACAAATTTGCAGCACAGCACAGGCACAAAGAAATGCTGATCCATGGATTTCCAACTGCACCCTGGCATTATCTATTCAGAGGAAGGTTGTGTAATGGGTGCAGGCAGCTTTTGGTTATTTGAGGGGCTCAAGTGAAAAACAACAAAATGAGAGCTGGTAAATACCATTTTGAGGTTATCTGGTGTTTTTTGCAAGGACAATTACTTGGTCACTCCTCTGCAGTCTGGAAGAGTAGTCTCAGCTACTTGAAGATTTGAAGCACCAGGTTTATAAGGTGACACTGCACAGCCAGAATTAAGTCATGGTTCTTTTCTGCAGCTGGTTCTTGCCCCTCCCCCCCTTTTTTTTTCCAGAGTAGGGAATGGCATAAAAATTGGGCTGTGTGTGGTATGCCTTTGTGTCCCTGAGACAGTCCCTCGTGGCTGCAGGGCTGCCACTCCTCCTGCAGCCCGGCTGGCTAGTTCTCTTCTTTTCTTTCTTGGAGGTCATAGATCATCTTTCCTATGTCTGAAGGCATGAATCTGTCTTTCTGTGGACATCTGGGGTAGGCCAGTCCCTGAGTCTAAATGGCAGCCTGTGAGTTGGTCTTACCAGATCTTGAGGTGAAAGGATCTCCACTTGCCACCTTATCTGCCATTTTCATTGCAAGCATCTCAGTGGCAGAGGAATGCAGGCTGCTTGGATAGTGTGCTTTCTGCTGGACTCAGTGCAGCTGGGGCATGCGATTACCTTTCTTCCTTCTGCTGCTTTCAGAAGTCTTCTCTACAGAGCATAGTCATGGCATGAGAGCAGCAGTCTTTGCTCGGTGTTTCAGAAGACGGTGTTTGTGGTCAGATCACGATACTGCATTGCTCCTGCACAGTGAACAGTGACAGACTGTGGTGCAGCAACACTGTGTTTCCAAGATGCTAAAAAGAACTGCTGCGGTCATGTGAGCCTTGTCATTTGTGTGTTTGTGAAAGGCAGTGAGAGGAACAGGTGAGGCATGAAAAGTTTTCAGTGAGCCTCCAGTCGTCAACAAACATAAAATGAAACTGCCAGGGTCCTGTTCAGGGTATTAATCCTTGTCCAGTGAGACAAGGTCTTGCTTTGATTTAAGAGTGCAGGACCTTTCTCTTCTTTTAGCTGCTCCTTGTCAGCCTCTGCATATGAAGACTTTTCAGTGCATTAAACATGAGTTATTAGGCAAGAAGTTAAATGTTCAGGAAGAGCCAGGTCTTTCAAAGTTGTAACCATAGCCAACTCCAGTAACCTTAATGGGAGTGAGAGCGCTGAGGATCTGGGCCTAAAACGTAGATGAGGCTGTTCACAGTGAAGTCAAGGAGAGTCCTTTCTGCCTTTTAATTTGCTGGAGCAAGTCTGAGCTTCAAAAATATTGATGGTAGGTGTTGGACGTGCTGTCTGCTCTTGCTAAAAGCTAGTCATAAACAGCTTTATTTCAGATGCATGTAACTGTGTGGTTTGGAGATGAATGATTGTATTCTTGACATTATACCATATTAGGGAAAAGGAAAAAAGCCCCAACTTTGTTGTGCTGAGAGGGGCTGTACTTATACGCAGCAACAGGAGATCCAGATTCTTGAGGTGGCACATTGACTTGCTCAGTCTGTTGTCTGAATTGTGCAGAATTAACTGAGGAGGAGACAGGAAATACAGTAAGTTATTATTATTATGCACTTTATATATCATGTAATTAATACATATGATTGCCTCTTTATATGAAGATTATGTAATATATATATATAATGTATTTTATTCTATTTTAAATGTTACCTGTATATGTGCTCATCCTGTTGTCCTTCTGGAGAGCAGAGGCTGTAGATGAGCAGGTCAAGAGAGTTGTGTGGGTCATATATAGGTGAGTCATTTTCTGGAAAACTTTTCTCTTTCCATTGATTATAAAAAAGCTTTTGGCTCTGGGACACTTCTGTTTACTTTCTGATACAAGGTAAGAAGAAACTGGGTGAACGGGTGTTCTTAAAAGCCCTGTAAACAGCCAGGGTGCTAGTTGAGCATTTATCTTTATACTCTTAAAAGAATGAAATTGTGACTGTGATCACTGGTTCTCTTAGCATGGTGTCTTCTCTGCTTTTGTCTTTGAAATTTGGGCTGTTTATCTTGTAAAAATAGTCTGCTATAATATAGTCTGCAAATAAATGATGGTAGTAATGTACCTGGTCTCTTGCAGAAATCTGAGTGCCATCACACCACAGTGTATTAGATCTCTAATTTCCATTGTAAGATAACACACTCAGTTGTTCGGCTTAATGGAAGGGATCTAGTTTCCATGACTGCCTGTACATGTATTTTATACGTGAGTACATGGCCAGAATAAAGGCTGGGTTATTGCAAACAGGGACTTCTATTCCGCTTTGTCTCTTAATTAAATTACTAAGCAGGTAAACAAGAGTTACCAAACATGTCATAAAAACTAGTGTTTAACAGGTTAGTTATTTTTAGAGGCACTTGTTTACCTAGATGTTTTATGTCTTTTGAGGTATTCTTGACAATCTTTGATTTCTGTAATGAACTAAGGAAAATCTGTTTCTAAAACTAGAGTCCATGACATATGAGAAGCAGAAAGAAGTCTCATACCTGTAAATTTAGCTCCTCCCTCCCTTCCCATCTGTAAATCTCAAGTTGGTTTATGGAGCTCCTCACAAAGACAGATTATTACCAGTCTCTCAAATGTGAGGCAGAAGCTATTGGGACAGGCTGAGCCTTGGCTGCTTGTGTTGAAGTTACAAGGGACACGAGCTTGCCAAACAAAATCCCAGTGATTGGGAGTATCCTTGTTCCACGCAGCTGCTCCCTCCTCTTGTACAAAAGAGCCCTCCAGTACACGGGGGCAGAGAGGCGGAGTTTCCCCATCGAGAGGTTCGTGGAGTTTTTCCCCCCCAGCAGAACCTGACAGTGACGTGCTGCACGCTGCCTTGCGCTCCGAGCGGGCGTTGCCGCTAGCCCTGGGCAGTGGGAGGGCTGTGGTCCCGCCAGCACACTGGAGAGTTAGAAAAATACATGTCCTCGGCTGGATCCAGCAATTCAGGAGAGGGGCTGCTGAAGCGCAGTGTTTACCATCCCTACCTTGTGGACTGAGACTGCACCTTGCAAACCTGTGTGGCAATCCCCTGCGTTCATATATGGAGCAGCAGGAAGGGTGCCAGCATGACGTCGTCCTCCTCAAGCTCAGAAGCAGGATGGGGCCAAGGGAAGCTTGTCAGCCCTAGGATCTCTGCCAGGGAGGAAGCAGAAAGTGGCAGGCCCTGAATGAGGGTTGTGGCTGTTGCTTTTATCCACTAGCGTTGGCATAACAGCTGGCACTCGTATGATGTTGAACCAGCTATGCTTGCAGTGTTGCGTCTAGTGGACTGGCTTTCTAATTGCCATGACTCTACTGAAGTCAGCCCAGGTATGTCAGTTTTGCACAGCTGAAGAACTGGCTTGTTTTTGGTTTTTTTTTCTTTTTCAGATGCATTTGGGCATTCAGCCTACACGTCCAAAGCCCTACTCAGTCAAGTCAGCGATTCAAAGCCTGAGATTATGAATATACAGAAATAGGTAGCCTTTTTAAGGGCAGCTTTGTTTTTCATTGCCTGAAATTATTTATAAAGAGGCAGAGTTGAAAAAGTGGTAGTTTTCTGAGTGATTGCAAATGCTTGAGTTAATATTCTACCAAACACCAGGTGTGAAGCCCAGAGGCAGGGCCAGAAAACATTTATTGATGCGAGTATCTGAGGAAGTTGTTCTTATTGATGCCAGCAGCTCCTGAATGCTAGTTAGTTAACCAAGTATGTGTTTGTGGGTTGTTTTTTACTGACTAATTTCATTGCCAGTGATGTCTTTAGGAAAAAACAGCAAATGGAAGGAACAGGTGGTACACAACTTTTTAAAAGGAAACAACATATTGTAGAAGTGAAAGCATCTGCTTCTACTTAATGCTCAATCTTCAAATACTCCCTGATGCAATTCATTTATGTGGTATAAATTAGTAGATCAGCCAGTAGGCCCTTGCAGTGCTCATCCTTTCTCCTTATTCTAGTAATTCAGTGGGGAAAAAAAAAAATCCCTTGTTACCTCCTGCATGCCATACCAGGAGATTGGGAGGCAGAATGATAATAGTTAGGATTTGATCTTCCCCCATAGCAATGAGTGCGAGTTTTACTGTTGACTTTGATGGGAGTAGGAGGCAGACCCTTTCATTGTAATAAAACAGTGATGTCTGCTGAGACAGTATTAAAGAAGAGACATTCCACCCTTTAATTGTAACCTGAGAAGTTTAAATTAAGCAAGGCAAGCCTCTTGGGAGGGAAAACATCTTTTATTAGACTGATACAGCATAAAAAAAAAAAAAAACAGGCCAGTTTTCCCAGTGAGTAGTGATGACCTGGATAATGGCTTCTATTCCCAAAAGCTTTTCTTGTTTTTGCCAGCTGTATGAGCTGGCCAGTAGGAGATGATGTCTCTACCCACAAGGTTTGCTTCACTTTTACACCCTTTGAGCATGGTGTCTGTAAGGCTTCTCTAACTTGAGCGCGTTTGTCATTGGTGGGAGAGCATTTGAATGTGTAGCACTCACCAGTGGAAGCTCTTCTGTTACTTACAACTCCAACTCATTTCCTGTTCATAGATTTGTATTTCCATTCCTTCTGTCCTCGCACCTTTCTGAAACCATCACCAATGAATAGGTGATATGTCGAGTCTTAATCTTGCTCCCGCGAAGTCAGTTGTAGTTTCTCTGTTGACATCCGTAACAGCAGACCCAGGGTCAAAGTTATTTGACAGAGTAGTGTGAAGGGTCTTGCCGCAGCTCTGCTGAAAGGGAATGTTGGATTTTCCGTGCAGCCAGGCTTATAAGCATCAGAAGAGAAAAGTGAGAACAGTTGTAGGAAGACTCAGCTGTTTTCCTTCTTCCAGCTGTTAACTGCTGCAGACATAAACATGCCTAGTTACCAGTAGGCATTACAGCATCTCTTAAGTGTTGCTTCTCACTTTGGATGCCTGGGGAATTGCACATATTAATGGGAGCCATGTGTCTAATTCTTGAGTTCCAGACTCGAAAGGTGGATTGTAGAATATTGGCTTCAATTCATTCATCTGAGCAATGTGCAAAGCCAGGAGATACTTTGTTTTAAAACTTACAAAACCCCCTGGTTTTGCTTGGAACTGATTTGACTTTTTGCTGTTACTGTCACATTACAGAATACACAGATTCTGTGTGTTTTCTTACCTCGTCTCTGGTTGTTTATTCATAGCTGACATAACTTTGTGAAGCCATTAAGTTTATAATACCTGGTCTGCTTAGGACCAGTGTTTCAAATCCTGATGCAATCAAGTCAGCCCTATGCTTTTACGGAAAGCAGGCCGATTCAGTATGCAGAATATTAGCCTAAGAGTTGTGAGGCCTGGAAGTGATCTTGCTGTGTGCAATTTCCTGTCTAATCATGGCCAGGTCACTGCCATATAGCATCCAAAAGTAAAGTCTGGGAGTCTTTCTCCCTCTACAAAGAAATGAAGAAACTTAGACACCTCCAAAGTATGAGTCATCCCACCTGTTTGAGGAGGATGATCTGATTTTTGGACTCTTTTCACTTCTCTGTACTTCTGGTCACTCTGCTGGGACCATAAGAACCAGCACAGGCAATATAGCTGAATTTTAGATGGATGAGACAAGACAAATCCCATTTTAGCTCCCTTGCTCTCTGTCTCTCCATGATGCGTCAGGAGCCAAAGTTCCTGAGAGAGGTCTTAGAGCTGCCACGTTGAATTCCCTGCACATTGTGCTTGGAGAGTATGAAGGGGATCTCTTAACACTTTGTTCCTGATGGGAAAAGAAGAAAATGCTTGTATAGAGGTCCATGTCACAGTGGCCCTTACTTGACCACTGTTGTGCAGGAGTCTCTTTATACCTTGCTGCTTTTGTCCATGTCAGACAGAGTAATATTCCAGATGCTGTACGACACAATGCTTTGGGTTTGGAGGCATGGTATAAATGTTGTTAGGTTAGACTGTGATGTTGCAGTGATGATGCTTCAGAATCCATTGCTCTAAGCTGAGTTTTCCAAAGGGCCCTCTCCTGAACAAGAGTCAAGGGTAATTGTGTAGTGAAAATGTGAAATTCCCGGTCCTCAATTGGTAAGTGCAGTCTTGGGAGAAATTTGAACGTGGCACCGAACCATAGGCAAGAATTCAACTGATCTCTTTGCTCTTAGCTGTCAAATTCAAAGACTACGCTTCCCAAATATTCAAATAAAAAGCTCGGAGCAATGGAGGGTATAGTGCATCACTGTGCTGAATTTGAAATCCAGAGCTTTAAAAAGTTGTTTTTAACCTTAAGGTACTTGCTGAGCTAAATAACGATCTTCCTGTAGAAAAGATTCAGGGAATATGAGTGCAGCTCTTCCAGGGAATAGGAACCAGCTGGGGGAAAAGGCTCCGTGTAGTTAAATGCTTGCATTGGTGAAGCGCTTTTAGACCTGGGACAGGTTTGGAGAAGCCAGTTAGGGAATAGAGCCTGACCAAAAATGCTTACAGTGGGAATTGGATGGGAGGTGAATGGGAATGTGCAGGGGCCGACTGTTCCTGAACCCCGGCCTGCGCTGAGTCACGAATGAGGTTGAGCTCGTGGGAGAAGGCTGTGGGAAGAGAGCAGCACATTCCCCGGGTCTGTACAGCCCTGACTTCACTCTGGCTCTCTGAGGCTGGCGTGGGGGCAAGCTTTGGAGCCAGAAAAGTGCCATGTTACTTTTCCGGGAAGGTGTTTAGTGCCAGCGGTGAGGCAGCCAGCCAGCCAAGGGGGAGCCTCCTTGGTTATGTTATCTATTCCTGAAGTACAAAGGGAACATTATCATCCCCAGTTTGCATGTGAGTAAATGAGGCATATCTTAAGATATCAATGTTATCCGCAGACAATGGGCAGATCTGTGGCCCAGACAGGACCAGAATCCATATCTCCTGAGCGCCAGTGCACTGCCTTAGTCATTTCTTCCATCAAATAGTTTCCACTATGCATCTTAATTAACAGCTTCTGCTGATCTAACAACTAAGGAATAGCTCCAAAGTGTAAACAGGAACAGTATGGACACACACAAGTACAGACTTAACATTTATTTCTAATTAGAATGGGGGTGCATGCATCTGAGACCCCTTATAGTACTTTTAGAAGGAGAAAATATGGGCACCCACCCACCAAGTAGGAAGCTATTGCTTTGGAAGAAAAGCAAGCAAATACAAGGGGAGAGTTTCACGTGTGCTGTGAGATCAGATCTAGAAAGCTTGGACTTTTAAATACAGTTCTGACTCTGATTCTGCCAGCGTTTTTTTTAATTAAAAATTAGGCATTTTCCTAATAAGAGCTGAAACTGAAGAGGAACACTGCTGTGTTCGTCTTGCTTATGCTCTTTGTCTCAGAATGTAATTGTGGATGTTGTGTTTGTGCTAGAAAGCTTGAAGGATCAGGGCCAGATGCTTATTTATCTCTGAAATTGCTGTAGCTCTATTGATTTTGATAGATTAGAACCCACATCCATTTATAATAGCCAGCAAGTGGGCTCCTGAGCCTCGGAAATGCACCATGAAGATACCAAACAACATCTGTAACATAGCAACAGGAACATCTTTATGCTGTTTTTAGTGCTGCTGGCCTCAGGTTGCCTGTGGTGATCATTGGTGGAGGTTTTGCTTTCTTTTTGATTAGGCTCTTGTGAAGGTAATGGATTTGTCTGGGAGTGTAATGCCTACCAAATTTAAGACAACAACCAATTATGGTTTTGGTTCTGCTATTTTTTTGAAGTCAAGGACCCAGCTTTGAGGAACTTCAGTTTTGGTTCAGAGGGATCAGTGCAAAGGGTCAGGGAGACATCACACAGCGTCACGTCTCCGTGATTTCTTTTTGCTTTCCACAGGATTAATATTTCCCTTGCGTGAAGTTTGGCCTCCCTGAAACCACCAGAATCTTTACCAGCAGGTCTGGACCTCACCAGGTCCAGGCCCGCAGAGCGCTGCTCCAGGCTGTGCTCAGGCCCTGCTGTCTGTTGGACGCAGTGCTGCAGCCGGACACTCGGCGTTCACTCGTGTTAGGCTTATCAGATGCCGAGGCTCATGAACAGCAGCCAGCTACGCTGCTTGGGGGCTGCTAGCGCAGTAGAAGCGCAGAAGCAGCGTGGAAGTTTGTTAGGCTGCCGTCGCAGAGCAGGCCCTTTGGTTCTGCTGGGAGGCAAGTGCATCTGTGCAGTACCGGGGCTGGGAAAATAGTCACAGACTGCTAGTGGCAATTGTGTATTCCTTGGGATCAGCATCTAAGCTGGTGTTAATCAACACTGAGGCCTGAGAGCGGTGCAGCACCTGCTGCTGCGGATGGTTTTTGCCTGCTATCAGGTGTCTGACAGTCTTATGCAAATAAACCATTGAAGAAAATGAATTACTTGGGTCAAGCCATCCTGACATCTGTAAAGAATAGCACCAGATTCTGTACAAGCCAGACGTCTGGAACATGTCCTGTATTTGCACAAAATGTAGCAATTAGGTTTTCCCCTGGATTTTTTTGTGATGTTACATTATTTTGCCTATTGTTTCTGCAAGGGCAGAGGATGACGGTAGCGTTAGTGTAGCAACTACTGCCTGTAATTATGCAGGAAAAAAAAAAACAGGCAAAAAAAGCCCTCTGGGTGTTTTCTACATCTTGGGGTTTATTAGGCGTCTGATCTGCTGACAGAACAAGATGCAAAATTGTTTTCAGTGTTCATCTGTCACTGTGTCTCACAAAACCGTAGTACAGGAACTTTGCTTGTTTGTTTCTACCCCTTCCCATTTTTTTGAACTCCTTCCCATTTTGTTTGTGGTTTTCAGGTCTGACTTGGAATAGACAATTATTCTGTTTTTTTACAAGTGCCATGCAGTGGAGGTCACCTTTCATTTAGAGATAATTCAAAGCAAAGTCTAGGGCTGAATTCCGAGTTTATGTTCTGTTTCTACAGCACTGCTAATCATTAAAAAATAATAAAATAGAATTGCAGCTGGGAAAAATCCTGTAACCTGTCTGTCCCTGCAGGGAAGTGTTATTTCTCCCATTTGTCCTTTGGAGTAACTGCAGTCATTTGAAGGAAAGCGAAAGTGTTCTGCTGCACCTTGGCTGAAGCAGTTCTGTGTAGTCTTGGCTGCTATAATGGAGCAAAAACATCCACACAGGGGGATGGTGAAAACAAAAGGTGCAAATGAAAGTTGTGTACCAATTCCTACCTTGGAACTGTTTGCCAAACTCGTACTGTCTAAGCACCTCCGTCATTCCTAGCTGGAAGGGCCAGAAAGCAGTGGAAGAGAAATGGGGAGGTCCCACAGCCACACTCCTGATGGAGAAGGGCCACTGTTGGTGGGACCCCGAGATCTGAAAGCTCTTTGCTATTACATGGTTGCTATGAAAGCAGCATATTTAAAGCTGCGCCTCTCAGCTGGTCTGCTGAGGCAGAAATGTTCAAACTCAGTTGAACACTGGGGAAGTGGATGTGTTTTTTGGGGCCCCATGGGTTTCACCGAGGTCGTGGCATCTAGACCCCATGAGTTGCTTAGACCAGCTGAGCGCTAGAGAAGTTCATTTGCAGGAGGTGGCCAACTTCTTTTTCCCTTCCAGGCCCTTGCTGACTTCACCCATCCTTCCTCAGTAGGTCCTTACTATCGGGAAAAGGAGGAGGCCATTGGTTGGCAGAGAGGGTACTGCTGTTGTGTGTGGAAATGTCTGCTATATTTCCAGGTGAAGGGTGAATTATGAGGATGCAGGCACCTCTTTTTAGGAGCAGCATTTGTTTGACAGATCGCTGGCTGCTGACATACTTTTACCAGTCTCTTTCCATTGCAGTCTCTTTGGGCATATTCAAATGTGAGTATAATGCTCTCTGCTGCTTTAGCCAAAGCATGTCAGGCAGCCCGTGACCTCAGTTACTGTAATCGTAGGCTTTCAGAGCACTCCTGCACTGCTGCACAACCTGAACAAGCATCTGCCCATGAGAAATGGGTTAAGAGGCTTCTTAAGAAGGCTTCAATTCCAAACAGTGTTTCCAGAAGCTACTTTTGAAGGCCTGTGTCTGGTGACAAAGATTGACATTACAAAGAGGTGGGATCTTGGAGCTCTTTTCAGAGTGTGAACAGGTTTTGTGTTTTGTTGTACTTCAACTTACTTGTTGAGAGAGGAGAAGCATGGGGAGATGATAAGCGTAGTACCTAAGCTCCTATGGTACCTGTTTTGCAGGTGTGGGAGAAAGCTGAGGCTCAAGGTTGCCCAGCTCTCACGAATGCTGCAGAGTGTATTTGCAGAAGCAGCACTCTGCATCAGAGTTTTAATCCTCAGAATTAGAGTCAGTGCAGAAGAGAGTAAGGAAGCCTCGGATGGCTTTGTTGTGGTTATGAATCACATGCTTGGGCACAGTGACTGATTTGTGGGTTCAGGGCATTTTTAACGTGCACAACTTTCTGGGTGAAACTTGCTCTTGCAATAAGAAACAAGGTGGAGAGGCATTTAGCAGAGTGGATCAACTGAGAGTTGGTCCAGGAGTTTTCACAAAGCTATGGGGTATTTTTCTGTTTTAAATGTCAGTTTAGGATCTTTGATCCTTGGCTAAGGCACAGCTGAGCCCTGCTGGTCCAGAACTGCCGGGCTCTCTCCCAGTCCTCTGTGTGCAGTTTTGCGCAGAGCCCTGCTGCGTGCCTTTGGATCAGGAGCCAAGGGGGACATTTTGCATTATTTTCTGCCAGAGGGGACAATGTGGCTTAACTGCGCAGCCGGACCGGTGTGGCTGAACTTCTGCTGTGAGGCTGAGCGGTGGTCAGTGTGCCGTTCTCTGTACGGATGCAGAGCAGACATGGCCCTGCCAGTATTAGGCTGTGTCTGCCTAGATTAGGAAGCAGTATTAGTTCCCTAAATAGCTTTATACTGCAGTTGGAAGTTGAGATTCAGGTAAGTGTGGAATCAGTGAGGCATCGGTGGTTGTTGGGGGGAAGGTCTGGGTTTCACCTTTGCAGGTACAGAAATAAGGAGCGATTCTCAGAGATTTTAACCCAGAATAGCTTCTTCAGATCAACTTTCGTAAGAGCGGCAGATGTCAGGAGGCTGTCATCTGCCTTAGGAATATGAAAATAGATCCCTTTAAGCAGAGCATAAGCAAAATTGTTGTTGCTACACTAAAGAAAGGGATTGGGACCAGGTTAGATCAGATTGCTCTTGGACAGTTCTCTAGGCAGATAGAAGAAAATATTTCAACAGTGTGAAATAAATCTGTGTTCCTGAGAAGCAGCCTGTAAAATGTCAGTGTTTGCAATTATAGAAAGGCTACTTTCTTCAGCTGTGATTGATTTCCTCTGCAAATATGCTACCTAGTTTTGTAGGGTTACATGAACTCTCTGTGTGTCGATACATGTGCCTTTAGGCTGAGTTGTCACGTATTTTCCACTTTGATTTAAAGCTATCTTTGATTTTCCTTTTAAATCTTGGCCCACTCTGGAGAGGTCTTCTGATCTCCTGTTGTTTAAAAAGCATGCTGCAAACCCTTTTCTCCGGCTCGGAAGGGGAAAAGGTACCATGACCAGCAAACCGGTGTGTTGGTGAACCAGCAAGAGATGGGATGCTACAGTTATCCCACATGCCTCCCCCATTGCAGGGACCAGCCTTGGCGTTTTGTGGGGCCCTGTGACTCTGCATACAGCGCCTGCGATAGTGTCTCTCAGCTTGGTCTAACATAATGCAGTTGTGCTGAGCCTGAGGTAAGGCATGTTTTTAAACTGCAGGACTTCTCAGTGTTGATCACATACTGAACAAGAAAGATTGCTTGCATTATCAGCAGGAAAGCAGTGGAAGACATGACCTTGCTTCTGCTCCTCAGGGCAGAGCAAGGTTTTTTGCAGCATTCTTCTTTGGAACAAATTGAGAAATTGCAGGAATGTTCTTGCGTATGAGAGGTTAGCTACTGAGGGATGCGTAGGCTTCCTGCATGCTGAACAAGATGGGGCAGAGAAGGAACCAGAGATAAGGACACCAAAAAAAAGTCATGCAGAGATGAGGAAATAATTTATTCAGGAAAGCACACCAAAGTCTGGCAAAGCTGTGCCAAATCAAGCAGTGCATGTGAAAATTTTGCCTGAGTCCAGAGCACCAACTGGCACGTACCATGGCGAGGTTAGATTGGGGATAGTGTAAGCTCCAGGAGTGCAGCAGCTAGGAGGGAAAAATGGCCCTAAGGTCAGTGCTTGGAGTCAGGTAACCAGAGCATGCCGCAGGACAGTGGCAGTGCAGGAGCTCCCTCTGGAACTGTGATTCCGGGGGTGACGCGTGTTGGTGCAGTCCTTGACAAGGAGAATTATGCTGATGGTGGCTGGCTGTTCCTTACGTATTTATTGGAGTTTATAGGGAAGAATGAGCCCCTTTGCTGCAGTGAAGTTGGTACAGCACGGGCTGTTGAAAAACTTCAGTGCCATATCGTGACCTTCATTTTTAACACTCTTCATATTACACAGTACATTGTAGTGTCTCTATAGCCATGTGTTGTACAAGAGTAAAGAAAAGTTGCCCCTCGAGGGTAGGGGGAGAGTTTAGCAAACATGAATCTTGCAAGGGTCTGGGAAGAGCCTCCAATCTACCTTCCGGTAGTGTGCCAAAGTATTTTTAAAGGCTGTTCACTAGAGAAGCACTATGTTCAGTCCTGCCTTTTTCTAAAAGTATGTGTTCATGTATGTGGGGAACAATGCTGTTCAGGTGTTAAGCGCTGGTGTAGAATAAAGGGAGAGGTAGCGTCTTCAGTATCTAGGACTTTAGACTTCACAGTGTCTTTAAAAAAAAGTAACTTTCAGATCACCCTTTCTATTTGCTAACTGCTGAAAGATAAAAATTTCCATAAACAAACATGATTATGACCTGATTATTTCTCTTGAGCTTTCAATATCCTTTTTGTGATGAGTATTGGAGGAAAACACAGTTTTGCATAATATGGGTATTTCTTTGAAATTTTTTTTAATATAAATGAAAAAAGGTAATTGTAAGAGAAATATAGGACCAGTTGCTGCATGATTGCCTTTTAAAGAAGGTAAAATAAGCATAACAGTAGCCTTAAAACTCAGCTTCTGAATTATTGTGATTTTCTACTCTTACATAATTCTGGGAGTGAGTAGTGGGAGGTGGCAGTAGTGCCACATCTGGCATGTGCGTTCAGACAGTGAATCCACTGAGTTATCTGAACTTCCTAGACGAGGTGTTTTATATGTTGCATGTCTAAATTTTGCAGTTTCATCTTATTTTTTCTCCAGACCAATCCATTCTTATAATCTAAATTTTGGCCTTCACGTCAGTGGCCGCAGGCCAGTTAATGTCTGTAGTTGAGCACCAGAGCTGACTGCTGGTCCTTCCCTGCCTGCAGCGTTGGCAAACTCTGCCGCTGCATCAGATTTCCCGTCGGTCAGTGGGATCATCTGGGGAAGATGTGCCATTTAGTGTGTGTGTGGGAGGCATGCTAGCCCTTGGGAAGTACCAAAAAAAAAAAAAAAAATTGCTGGGGACAGGGTAGTTAGCTGGTCCAAGATGCTAAATGCTTCTTCTAAGAATGATAATTTTGAGTCACATTGTGGAAATAATAGCCACAGCCCAAAAATGAGTCAGTGAGGTGACGGAAGCTTGGCATGTGGTAGAAAACAGCCCTAGCTGTTACTGTTCCCCGTTAGTGTGACATTAGGCTTGGTCCAAAGTTTGCTGTGTAGGTAGAAGGATTCTCGCTGTGACAGTGACAGGCTTTGGGCGCTGCGGTATGTGGTGGGGCATGGTGTATTATCTCTGGGCACGTCAGGCCCGTAGCCTGGCCAGCAGAAGAGGAGGATGGCGTTCAGGAGAGCTGTGCTCAAAACCTGGTCTCTACTATTGACTTCCTGGGCGACTTCAAGCAATATAAAAATAGGGCTAATAACACGCTGCAGAAATGCGGAGCAGGCGTGCTGCTGGTAAGTGTGTATTAGCAGTGTTGCTGTTAGGAGAATTGGTTTCATAAACAAAAACAAATTGTCAGTGAATAGTTCATTTCTGAGAGAAATCCGCAGTTTACTGCCTGCAGAGCACTGAAGAAAATCTAACAGAGTAACTAGTAAAAGCTCTTTGAAGTCCTAGCCAGACATTAGAGCCAAACAGTGATTATGATTGCACATCACAAAAGCTGTCTGTTTGGGAGGGGATTTTAGCTATTTGTGTTCATTCATGGCTTAGACCCCATCATGCAACAGCAGCCACATTTGTGCAAACATCTGCTTATTTCCTGACGAAAATACTTGTATTTACGGGATAGGAAAGTTAGCATTTTTGTATTAAAAAGCAATAGGTAAGTTATGCATGTAGCTGTAGACCTGGTTAAGTAGCGTGCTATTAAGCTCAATTAGAGTCGTGCAGTGAAAATAGGTGTAATACTTCTGCAGGGAAACAGCATGTTAAGACCTGAGCAAATGAGGCATTATGAACAGGAGTATTGCTCCCGCAGATGAATGGAACCGCTGAAGTCAGTGGGCCTACACCTGTGTTTCACGGGGCGCGTACCACTGCTTTGTTGACATTGCTTTGATGCTGTATGTTGGCTGAAACATTTTAATGTTTATATTTTAAAACTGATCTAAATAACTGAAACTTAGCTAATGAACTGGCCAAAGAATCTACCTGGGTCCTTCCTACTTTGCTGGTATGGACTAAAAAGAAACCACCTCTCCTTTCCCTTACTCCGCAACCATGCTACCATACAAGATTGCAAGCCAGCTTGTTCTGTGATGATACGGTTTCTTTAGTATATGTGTGTGTACACCCCTCCTGTCTTGGCATGGGCCGTGTAATACATGGGAAAGAATTTCCCATCTAGTAACTGATGAGGGCAATTTCCTGTAAGCCAGCTCTTCTTGTGGTTTTTGGTTTCCAGCCAGTTCTATTTTTATTACCTTTTTTTTTTTCTAGTTACTTTCTTAAAAAAAAAAAAAAAAAAAAAACAAGGATGTTTTTGTTTGGCATCCTATTACTCTAACGGTTCTTGCAGCTGGGCCAGGCTACAATTTTAAAAGACACCAATAAAAGCCATGAAGGTAGTGTGTATCCTGATTACAATTTGATTAGGGCTTGAGAGCTACATGAAAAAGTCAGCATCAGCACATGTGAGCGGATGAGAGAGGAACCCTGGCTACTTTATTTATCACCACTGAGCTAAAACAGAGACCGAGTAGTTCCAAATTACTGCAGCCAAAGTTGCTTAGTTCCTGACGCTGCAGCCACTTGCATTCATGTACTGTGTTACTTGTGTGAGTATGGATGCACGTGCACGTAAGTGGGTGTAGTAGCGGCCCTGAAATCCACTTGGCTCTCGTGAGTAAAGGTCGGCAGACCGGCCCAGAGGGCGCACAAGGAACCCGGCAGGCTAAAGCCCCTCGTCAGGGAGCAGGCTGAGAGGCCCGAGCGCACGGGCAAAGAGAGGAAATAAAGGGAGAGCCAAGTAAGAGTGCAGGATGGTAGAGATCCGAGAGGAGTCATTGAGAACAGTCACTTTGCATTAAAGTAAATGGAAATCTTGCCTGCAGATGCAGAAGTACCATGCTGCAAGTCATGTGTGTATTTCAAACCAATCCAAGTCTGTTTGAACTTTCTCCCAAGGCTTCAGGAATCTGGGAACCTTTCAAAAAACAGATAATGTCATGCTGGAGACTGGGTTGGAGATACCACTTTATGATGATAGAAATTTTGCTTGAATAGCTTTCTGGTAGCCAGATTCCTAGAAATACAAAAAGAAGAAAGAAGGGCAATGTTGTGATAGGTACTATTTCCCAGACAGAATACTGTAAGCTTTGGAGTATTGTGCTTTTATTCCGAAAAGATTAGGTCCCTCTTCAGCCATACTTTTCCCTCCTCGGCTCTGTAAATCACATCTTTGGACTTGACCTGAAATGTGTTATCAAGAAAGATGTATGTTCTGCAGTCAAAATGCTAGGAGAACGTAACGTACAGAGCAAAGGGTCCCTTCCCTAGCTATGGGGAAAGCGTATGTATATTTTGGCGCTTGCAAAGAATCGCCCTGGTTATCTTACCCACAGTAAGATAATTAGATACTTAATTAGGAAGATGAGCATCCCTGGTTTCTCATAAATACTAACGGTTGACAAAAGACACTGAGAATTTAGCTCTGAAGTCATTTGGCATCTGAAGCACAGTCTGCTCAAGTCACATTTAGCAACAGTTGCATTTCCCTCCCATTAGACTGGTGTCTTGAATGGTTGTTGATTATGTTTTAAATGTTTATTAACCTGGCTGCTCTCGGATAAATGCATCTGGTCCTCTGATCTTGGAAAGGGGAAGTATTTGTCAAACTGCCTTTAGGTTTTTTCCCTGCTTTTTTGGGTACTGGTCCTTCAAACTACTTAGTTACTTGTTGGCTTTCAGTGAATAAATGTTTCCTTGTATTTTGAAGAGAGAAATTATATTTGGCCAGGTGTGTGCTGAAATGGCCCTTTTTCCCTCGAAGTGTTGGCAAAATTTTTCTGCTTCGGCAGCAGTTCAGCAAGTGGGGCAGATCTGCGAGGAGGTGCGACTTCTGCCCTCTCGGCAAGATGCCGCCGTTGCTTTGGGCCTCGCGGGGGACGTGTTTCCGCGCGGCGCTGGGCACAGCTCCCCGGTGCTGCCGTAGCGCTGGGCTCGCGGCGGGCGTCGCGTGGCGGGAAGTCGCGTGGGGATTTCATGCTATCCCTGAGAGCTGCAGCATCGGTCTGAGTAAACACTGCTGGCGGTAGGCTGGCAGTGAAAGTGGTGTTTGCTGTGAATCATCCTCGCTAAAGGAAACTATCTGATAGAGAAACAATAGTTATTAGCAAGATGACATTTCTGTTCTGATTCCCTCCTTTTTTCTTTCCTGCCTTCTTGCTCTCTCCTCCTTTTTCTTCCATGAGCGGTTTTGTAAGTTACCTTTCGGGCTGAAAGGCCTCATTCATTTGCGTTCTAGAAACAACTGTGTGGCAGAATAGCTTGCAATTGGTATGTATTGAAAATATCTTCCAAACCAGGAGGGGCTTTTTGTTTTTCCTGAACTCCAGAGTTGTTTGGTTCTGTCATGTTTTTGTTTTGATTCCATTTTGCACTTAAATAACTGTGGATAACTGGAAAATGTTGAATTAATTATTTAACTAGTGCTGTAAGTAGACTGTTTAAAGGCATTTATTTTTGAAGTGGTAAACTGAAGAATGTGGATATTAAATAATAAAGTAAATAAAGTTGCCTTGGAACGCTGTTATTTCCCATCACTTTAGAAAATGATAGGCCTTCTTCCAGAAAAATAGTCGAGTGCAATCTTAACTTCCAAGCCTGTAAATAGACCCTAGGGGAATACATATATGATTAAAGTTTTGCTCCTGCAGAAGACCTTTTATTACTGAGCTCCCCTCCCGTTCCAGGAATATTGACTTCATGGTCAGTGACCTTGCAGAGCGAATGGAACAAACTGTGCAAAAAAATTAAAATGGAGACTGCCTGCTAAAACGTCTGGAGTCTGCCACTGTAGGGGATGGGATACAAGGTTGTAGGGGATGCTGGTCCCATCCAGTGTGGTAATAGCTGTGGTCCTATTACTACCTTCTGCACAGTGCACTGAGAGCATAGGAAGGGCACTATACGCTTGTCTTATCCCTCTCTTCTTCTACTGGCGGAAACCCAGATTGCATCTCACTAAAGGAAAAGTATGTACATACTACCTGATGGAGGGACTCTACAGCTATTTAACAACAAACCAGATGAAAGAGACCATTTCTGCCCAGCTTTAGCTCAAACATTTAAAGCTTCATCATGGTACAGGGTTGTTGCACAGACAAATAGACAAATGTGTTTTCCTTAGGAAAACTAACCTGACCACCAGCATCAGCCCCATCTTTGAAAAGGCACAGATTTTTACTTTGGCTTAAGGTGGGCTTGAGCTGTAGGGTTTTTTCGTTTGTTTGTTTGTTTTCCCTTGCTATGATTTTAAATCGCAAGAGCTATCCAGGAGATGTCTGCGGACGAGGGCGTGGACCAGGCCGTCCAGGCAGGTTTCTTCAGGTGCTTGAGAAATGCCAGAGCAGCAAAGAGCACAGGCTGTTCCTGTGCGCGTGTGGGTGGAAGCCAGTTTGTGCCAGTTCTTTCAAGGCGGTACCAGCTTTATTTCAGCTAACTGAGGAATATCAAAGGCCTTGAGTGGTTTTATTCTCCAAGGCTCCTGATTTCTTGCAGAAGTAGCAAACCATTATCAAAGTGATGCCACAAGGGCTTGTCCAGATGGGTTGTACGATCTATCCAGTTCCTAGCTTTTAAGCAGCTGCCCTTCAGTACTGATTAAGCCACTGCTCTTCCAGTTTAATAGCACTGAGTGAAGACTGTCCTACATTGCATTTCAACCCTGCAAGTCGACAAGGCATTTCCCTTGCCCTCTACTCCTGCTAAGAGAGAAAGGATTCAAGACACTTCCCAGGCAGGAGAGCGGAGGAGGTCTCTCTCAGGTTCACCAAGCGTTGCCCAGGGGGCTGCTGGAGCCTGATGTGAGTCCTCGTAGTGAGGAGCACAGTGATGAGACCTGATACCAGGGACATGTGCTTTGCTGGTCTGTGTGGGGTGGCTGTCAAAGGAGCCAGCTCTGCTCGCCACTTTGCTGGAGACTTCTCTGCAAAAGCAATGCTTGCTGGCCAGCAGATGGACTGTGCCCCCAGCGGACCGCTCTGGCATGAAGCTGGGACTGGTCCTCTGTGTTGTGTGCTGTTTTCTTATGTGCTGCGCATCTCAGACATCTGTCTTGCAACCTTTTCCATTTCACTCTTTTTTCTTTCCGTTGCTTTTCTCGTGACTCCTTTAATGGTGTGTGTGTGGGGGGGGGGGTGCTGTGTGTAAGCAGGAATTTCACAGCAGCAAGGTTTGCGTTTGTATGGAGCACTCTCATCCCCTGCCCTTTTTGTGTTGCTCTTGTATTAGGACAGCAAATATAGTTTAATGAATAGCATATAAAATATTCATGTTTCTGTGAGCTTATGACTTGCAGAGTTTTATGCAGACTACAAGACATGGTAGTGCATCTTCCATTTGGAAGGCTATGTTCACTTTTCTCTTCTTTCTTTGATGTAATTCAGATGACAGCAGCGGGCTTGTTCCTGACTTACACCTAGATAAACGAACAGGGAGTAAAGAGCAATACGAGTTCACACCGAGTGTGTGCTGACTCATTTGCTCAGACTCTATGTAGCAGAAAATGCTTTTAGGGTACTCCTGAGGAATGCATCAGACAAGTGCCTTGGATATCAAGTTCAAGTCAAGATACGAGTTTCGCTTAAGGCTGTGCAAATCCATCCACTTGTGATGTGGTTCACAACGCAGGTGAACATCAGTGTTTTTAAACAGGAAAGGCCTAAGTCTAACATCCACCAACCTGACCAATTAATGTGCAGGGTTCTGTTTTCCTGATCATCTTTCTAATGAGATTGGATCAAAGGGTTACTTTAAATAATTTGCTTCTGGATAAACGTGTGCGGAGATGAATAGGTGTGACCCTGCTTTAAGCAGGGGGTTGGACTAGATGTTCTCCAGAGGTCCCTCTTGACCTCAGCCAGTCTGCGATTCTGTTCTGTGAACGCACAAGGATTCTTGCTTTTTATAAAGTAGCTTGCTTAGTTTTCTGAGCGTGTTTCATTTGGGACGTTTCCAGTCCTGTGGACTACCTCATCTCAAATTCCTCCTTGCTCTCTGCTTCCTTCCTATGGGGCCTGATCTCAGATGTCACTGTTTCATCATGGTGGTCTAGGGAACCGCTGCTTTTGGTAGTTGTTGCACCTGTCTTTGCTCCAGGTATGTTTACACTGTGAAGAGCGAAGCAGGCTACAGCATGTCAATCCCCGCTGTGGCGGACCAGAGACTGCCTGTATGTCTGGATCAAAGCGTCTGAAAGTGCGCTGAGAGCCATCTTCTCCAGTCTGCTGGTGGGCTGTCAGTGGCTTGCTTTGCCTTTCCCATGCCAAAGCCGCCCAGATCACATTAATAGTCTGGGCCTGGGCTAAGATGCTGAATATGATTAATCTCTTTGTCCAGAGAGCTTGGTTCAAAGCATCCTCTTAGCATGAGCCAGGGATTTGCAATATGGATGGTGGGTGAGTCTGATCTGAAGGCAGGCTCTTAACTGATGGTGTAGACGTGTGCTTAGTGTCTTCTGTTCCTCTGGGGCTTTCTGAGGACAGCTTGATCCTGCCCGCACATCTTGGTGGCTCAGTTTCCTCTTCAGCAAATGTTCCCTTGTGTCCTAGTTAACTTTCTTTTGTGTACACAAAAACTGGGTTCTTCAGAAAGAGAAACATCTTACTGTCCTGTCTCCAGTGTTTGGAGGCTAACAAATACAGATTTTCCATCGCTTATCTAGGGGAAAAAAAAGTATTGTAACTGGGGAAAGTGATTCACTACCGTTTAGGATTTTATTGTAAACTTTCAATCTAAGGCATTAGAATAGATAAATAGACGATGGGTCAATACACAAAAATCTGTTGATGCCTTGAAATTTGAAGACTATTTTTTAAAACAGAGGATTATTTTACTTGCTGATGGGAACAACAGTAACTCAATCAGTAGCAAGCCTGCCATTGACTGTGGTGGGTTTGTGATGAAAGCTGATAAGCAGTTTCTCCACAACTCGGCTTATGTGCAGAAATCAATTCCAGCAGTTAATCATATAGGCAGTGAATTTTGGGACCTGCAGAGGGCAAAATACCAAGCCTCGCTCTTTGGAGCACCTGTAATGACCCAGCTTTGCGGGGCTGCATGTGTAGATCTAAAAAGCCATACAAACCATTCTAAATCCAGTCCAAATTGGCTAAAGGAAGGGGAGGGAGAGAGAGATGCATCTCTTGGTTTGGAATGTGTTACCATGGTGACAACAGCCGACAAACTCGAGCAAAAGCAGGACTAATCTATAAGTGCAAACGGTATCAGAACAAGGGGCTCTAGCGCTGGTGTTTGCAGGTATTTAGATACATGGTACTGAACCTGCTGCTGTCATTAATTGGTGTTCGGTCCTGCCTTCATCCTGAAGAGTACTTTTATTTACTTCTGATTTCCAAAGGTTAGTTGGCATTTATAATGCATACCTTTATTGCTTTTAACAACAAGTTAATGACACCTGCCAACATCTGATCCCAATCAGAGCTTTTTATGTACTGCACATAACAGGCTTATGGTACACGATACTCTATTTGTTAACCGTACTCTTTTCGTAAACCGAAGCCAAGTTAGACCTGCAGCTGCTGGCTGTAGGCTGTGTATTCCAGTTGCACTGTGGTAGCTGGGTATTTCTGTAAGGACATAACGTTAGGGCCTTGAATCAGCAAAGCCACCAAGCACATGATTTACTGTAAGTACTTAAGTGCTCCGCTAAATAAGGATGCATTGTACAAGTGCATGTCATACAGATGCTCAAATGCTTTGTAAACTTAGTGTTTAAGGACTTTATCCCAACGGATGCCCTAGGAACTTCCACTGAAGTGAGTGAGAAGGAAGGGGACCTCAGGCAGTGCTTAGCACCTTCAGGTACCGCATGAAAAAAGGACAGTGTTGCTATTAAACTCTTGCATGTTTTAGCATGCAAAAAATCACTAATAGGAGCAATTTATGCTTTTGTATATGGATATGATATAAAAAAGAGTTTGGAGAATTCAGTATTAAAACAAAAACTGGCATGAGTATATGGCATAAGTGAGAAACAGGGCGGCATTTGCCAGACAGTCGTTCCCTTCAAGGCTGTGAATATTCCTTTTATTTCTAGAGACATGTTTAACTGTTAAAATAGGAAAGAAATCTTTCCAAAATCGTATTTACAATTGTGACAATTTTTAAACTGATAACAAGATGTCTAGGGTACTTGACTTTCACTATATTTACAGGTCTTAGTGGAATTGTGCACTTTGATATTTTACTTGCTTTTAAAACAACAGTGGTATTTTAATAAGAGCCCTGGTATAAAATACTGACTCTCTGCCCTCAAGCACAAGCCATTTAAAATAAAAAATACAATGCTCTAAATAGAAGCTGAGGCAGCTAAAGTAATAGTTTTTGAGTCAGACCAAACTGAGTACTTACATCATATAAATGAAGGAGTGCAAGTCTTTTTCCTTCATACTTAATGTTGGTTAAGATAGTGAGTTCTTTTAGACAGAGATCTTCTGCTTTGAAAAATACTCCCCTGCCCTTCAGTCATGTCAGCATTTTCAAAATCTCTTTGCAGAGTCTTTTCTATCACACAAGCTCCCACCAAATGAAAATGGGCAGACGTAACTTTATGCAGAGTAGCGTTTTCACCCCAGCAAAGTAGTGTTCCTGGAGTGGCTAGGAAATCTGTTTAAGATGCACTTGTTACTGCTCATTTTCCACAGAAAACACTGTGGTACTTTGCAGCACCTGGACATCTATGTGGTCTCACTGAGTGTGTGTGTGTAGCACCTTGTACAATGCAGACCCGTCCTCAGCTGCTTCCTAAACACTGCTGTAATCAAAATAAGAAGTAATAATCTTTGGCTGAGTAGGTACAGTCTACTGTAAGCTACATCACAAAAGTGCCCGGATGGAATAATACTGTATGGAAGGAGTGACACGAGCATAGATGGAAAGGAGCACTTTCTTTCTGAGAAAATACAAGAACTAGGACAAGCTTTTCGCCGTGGTGCCTGCTGTCCGTGCCTTTGTAAGGCGCCTCGGCAAAGCCGGTGCAGAGGGCCGAGAGGGCAGACCTGCGGCGCTGTGCCCTGCCTCGGGCCTCGTCGTGCACGAGTTGGGATGGCAGCGTACGGGGCAGAGCTGTGCAGGTGTTTGATTTTCGCTTTTTAGACCAAGTTGGGTTTTGAGACATGAATCCATTTCAGAAAGATGCTTACTTTGCATTGCTGTGGGAAGGAGCAGCTGAAGTGGAGCAGCTCCGCAGCAGCAGCCCCGCAAGGCAGCCGGGGCGCGAGGAGCCGCGTGCAGGCCGGCTTCGTCGTGCCTCCCTTGGCCGCGCGCCACCTCGGGCCCCGGGATGGCACGGGAAGGGGCTGCGCCTCCGCGGCGCCGCGCTATTCAGAGCCTGATCCTGGGTGATCACAAGAATGGGAGAAGCTGTAGTAGCAAAGCGGTGGTACAGAACCTAGGATTAGAGGAGAGGAGCGTTTCTGCGGAGCAATTCAGAGCCACTGCTTGCCTCCGTGGGGTTTTTTGGCACTCCTGGGGAAGCATGCAAGTTGTGCCTGGTTGGTCTTGGTGCAATGAAGGCGAATTAAAGCCTTCCCCACTGAGCAAATTGTTAACTCCCTGCTCCCTGCAAAAACGCTCTTCATGTTGGTGTGGATAGGTTTCAGGAAAGGAAAAAAAAATCTGTGTTTAGACAAAAAGTTTCAGTTTCATTGCAATTTCTCTTTAATTTTGGGGACGAGAAGCAGCAAAACCCAAATAAATCCCCTGAACAGTCAAGTGAACATTTTTATTCAAATGGTTATTTGCCCTTTCTTTTCATATTTTTTTCCAGCTCAGATACTGTGTATCCCTTGGACTCAATCATTTACCAATATTTCTAAGGCTCAGAGCAATATGCAGAGGGAGAAAAAAGGACATGTATTCTCTCTTCCTCCTGCCCGCCCCTCCTCACTCTGCTCGGTTGGTTTCTGTGTTCATACAGCTAAAAAAGATAATTGTTTTCCTCCCAACCTTGCTAGAAAGCAGCGCTCATTAAGCCCTTTGCTGGGAGGCGGGTGCGATGGGATAGCAGCGTGTTGCAGGGCTCCTCTCTGCGCTGCCTTACGTAACACGGCAGTCCTGGCACCAGGGCTGCGGGAGGGAGCAGCGACGCGGCCTTTTCAAGTAACCGTAGCTGGGACCCGTTAGGGAGAGGCTGGAGTTCGGGCGAACCGAGCGGTGGCTCTCAGCCACGAGCCGTGCGGCCCCGGCAGGGCCCTGCTGCTGCGCCGGCGCTGCTTCCCGCAGCCCCGCTCCTGCCGACGAGCAGCGCGGGGGAGACGAGCCTTCGTGGCACCTCTTGCTCGGAGAAAGCGCGGCTCCGCGTTTGCGGCGAGGTTTTAGTCAGGCTGCGCTGCGCGAGCCCTGAGCCCTGCCTCCCGGGGGAAGCGCGGGTGCGGAGCGGCGGGGGCGCGTATCGTGCTGCCGCCTCCCCTTCTGAGCCTTCCTCTCCGGAGGTTTTCAAACTTGGGCTGTGGGGACGCAGCTGGATTGCACGTGGGAAGGGGGAGTTTGGGGATTAGTTGGTCTTTTTATGGCGTATGCAGAATGTTTTTTCTCATGCTTTCCTAAGCTGCCTTTTCTTGCCAAATGATCCAGCTAGTGTGCAGAAGGGACTGCTTCTGAATTAAAACTTGCTGCAGTGTAGCAGTGTGCATCCCACGGAGCATTGCACGTCACAGAAAATGGGAGGTTAAAATCTAGCGGAAAGGCTCTTTGCTGTCCCTCGCAGCGGGATATTAGCTCCGAGGGAACATAGCAGGACAGAGAATGATGGTGTATGAAATTGAAAATCACAGTAATGAAAGGGAGAAGCAGCGCTGTCGGGAGCTGCAGAAATTGCAAATGGAAGTATTTGGTGGTTGAAGGAAGCGGTTGCCTAGAAGAAGTTAGAGCTTGTTCCCCAGGTCCCTCACCCTAGTTCAGAGATGTAGTTCGTACACCGGTGCCAGTGCCGCTTTCCTTTTGATTCACTGTCCTCACCAGTAAGAAGTTTCTCCCGATAACTAACCTAAATCTTTGCGGCTGTGGTAGACTGTTATTTTTCATATCCACTGCGCATTGCCTGCAGCCTGCAGTAATCTCTTAAACATTTGGATATGGTATTGTTAGCATATCTCTTTTCAGTCTTCTCTGAACTTAACTCCAGTTAATTTAGGCCTTCCATGTAACTCTTGCTTTATTGAAATAAGGTTATTTTGGTGACTGCGGCAAACCAGAGCCCATGGGTGGCCAGCGTGAATGAGCCCAAATAATCCTCACAGAGAAATGCCCATCAGTCTGTCGCGTCTGTAGAGGGAATGCATTGGCTTTGACAGCTCTGCTGATCTCGCCTGCAGCTGTATGCCGTAGCCGGGGATGGGGGGAAGCTGCTGATGCAGAAATTAAGCCGAAGTGTGTCTAGTAATGTTCTTAAGTCCTCTCTGCACTTGTATTCAGTTCAGCAGCTCAGCGATTGATTGCTTAAATTTGAGCTTTTATTCTGCCCTGTCAGCTTTATCCTTAGCCGCATCAAGCACTTGGAGCGAGATGCCTTGGAGAATTCAGCCTTTGGCTGCATCTAATTCAGAAGGCAGATTTTCTGGATTGTGAGTAACTTGTCTGTGTCCTTGCATTTCCCTGTGGTTCTGTCAAACTGCAGTTTTGTATTTCAGCTCGGAGAGACAATAAGGGATGGAAAGGGAAAAGTTGAAGAAGGGTAGAACTGCACTTGATTCAGAAGAAAATGCAGTAATTTGTGCCATACTGGTCCTCCTTGCAACTTGGCTGTCCTGCTGCTCCTCACGCCGGGTGGCACCTGGTGCTGATGGGCGCGTGAACGAATGAATACGCTGGTTAGCGTTGCCAGCTTTGGCTTTCCATAACGTGAGTGCAACGCTGCTTCTGCCATATGAAAAACCTCCCTCGACTTGGGCACTATGACTCCTGCACCAGCCCACAGCCCTGTGGATATTAGGGATTATTTATACATGTAGACATGCATCTTTCTACTATAGAGAAATAAAAGAATGGTGATTTAACAGTAAGTAGACTGCAACAATATAGTGACTATTTCAAAAAGCAAGTTACCTTGTGTTACGTATTAGCTTACTGGTTCGTACATGAACTAATCACAGGCACCTCGCTGTCACACTCAGGGCTCGGGGGAGACAGCAGAGAATCACAGGGCTGTTGCAGCATGCTGGTTACTGCGCTCTCTCTTCTGGGCTGAAGCTTGGTTAGCACAGACGTGTACAGCTGTGTTGTATCGCTGTGAGCGCTTGTGCTCTGGAGTCTGGGCTGTGGCTTCAAGAGCAAACCGTATTCTCCGCATGCGTGTCCCGTGGTTAGCAGGCTGCAAGAGCTGTCTTACACGAGTGCCGTCACACAGTTGTCACAGTAGGGTGAAAAAGGCTGCTAAAACAAAATGATTGACATTTATTTAGCAAGTGGTCCAAAGTAATTTGGCGTGCTTGACACTAGTTTTGTGACAGTACGCTTTGAAGGACGGTGGGCATCATCATCCAGCTTGTTTCTGGCTGCTGCTTTTTTGCTGCTTCTTGTGCCCTATTTCTTCTTGAAGAACTGGATAGCTGTTCTGATTCAAGTTTTATCTTCCTGCTAACCACTTGAGATACATGCGACATGGTGGACATTATGACACCTCAGGTTCCCTGATCCGTTCACTGACTTTTCATTTGTTTCAATAATGACTATAAATCTGGTAATTCCCGCTTCCACATCTAGCCTGCACCTGTGGTTTCTGTCAGCCATGGCTGTAAGAAAAAGAGGAGCCCGAGACAGGAAATAGCAAACGGTAAATGGCTGGTTACCAAAGCTGTGTAAATTCAAGGATTTATGGTGGTGTAGGAAAGAACAGCAGTGAACCTGTGCGGTTCGTAAAACATCGGAATGGAAGTGATTCAGGCATGTAACCTTGTAAAGCATGTAATGCCATCTCGGAAATGAGGGAGCTTCCTTCAACGGTCATGTGTAAGAGGTGCTTCTGAAACAGCTATTTACACAGGATGTTTAAAGACACCCTCTTTCGGATATCTTTCTCAAGCCTGTGTTTTTCTTACCCCCAGGTTTTATTAAGTATCTGTGTCTACTGCAGATTTTAAGTAAGGATGGTTTTTGGCAAGATTAATTTTGCGTGTAAGGTGTACTGGTATTATGCGGATGTTCAAGTAGCTCATTCCTTCAGTAATTCAGTATATTATGAAATAGTCTTCTATGTAGTCATGTAAACAAGCGTCAGCTTTTAGCAAGTAGTTAGGAAAGAGAGGTAAATGCCCTTCTTTGCAAATTAGGACAGGCATGGAAGAGTGAGTTAAACTGAATTTTGGCATACAGTGGTGAGCGTGGTGTACGGTGTGGAGAATGCTGGTGTCCCATGCAGTTTGGGTAGGTAATAACCAGTGCAAGCAGCTGCAGTTGTTCTCCATCATTTGAGATGCCACAAGTTCTGTATTTTCAAGCAAAGGAATTGGAGTCCTAATTTTTCAAGAATGTGTGTGAAACATTTGTAATAATTAGTTATCTGAATATTTATTATGTTGATTCATGAAGTATTGGCACCAAGCTGTTGGGTTTAATGTTGGTTGACCCTGGAAGGTTTCTTTGCTTGTGAGAGTACAAAATGCTTGCTTTGAGTGAGACTCCACAAATGGGCCCCTGCTGTGGCTGGTAAAGCATAACTGGAGAGCTAACTCCTACCAGCAACCACACCTCTGAAAAACGTTCAGCTTGCAGAAGGGGGAAACGTGGTCCTGGGGCCCACCCGGGAGAACTTCCAGCTCCGGTTTGCTTTTAGATGACACGATAGAGGCGTAGCGTTTGGCACCACAGCCTGGTGCGAGGAAGCGGTGCCTCGGGCTGGCGCGGTGAGTCTCGGCGGCAGCGGCACGGGACTCTGTGGCTGTAAACTCTGGAGAGGGGGAAGAAAGCCAGCCTGAGTCGCGTGTCCGTGTGTTGAGGGTCCGTTTTGGTAAAGCTTATTTAGCTCACCCGGAAACCGCAATATTTAATCTGACCTGAAGCAGCAGACAGATGTAAGGGTATATTCTGTCAAAGAGAGACTGTATTTTTGGCTTTTACTTCAAGCAAGAGAATTGTAGGTGGCTTGCATAGTTTTCTATGAATTCAGTTCGTCTTCATCATCATTGCTAAACTGGGCCTCTTTTTTGTAAGTAAAATATAGAATTCTACATCCTCCTATGCTTAAACTTCTCGTTTGCTCAGAAGTTAAAAATGGGCTCCTTCAAAATTAGATGCCCTGTTAGACCATACGTTGTGCTGCTGCAAGGAGCAAGTCATTCATGTTAACTTGCCTGGGAGTTATTTATATCCTGCAGGGGATCATGTATTTCGCTTCTCAGAGGAACCAGTGAATTCTGGCTTTGTGTTTACACATCTGAAAGACAGGATTCTTTCAGGATTCTTTTCTTTATAAGGCCTTTAAGTGAACAGAGGCTTTTTCCTGTTAAATAGGAACTCAGCTTTCACCAAATCTCCCCCTCTGCAGGAGAAAACGTCCAGTTAGCAGAGGAGGGGAGAAAAAGAACAGTCTTTGCAAGGTTTGTTCCCACTGCGTATTAATGTCTTTACAAAAAAAAAAAAAATGTTGCAATGCTGCTTAAATAGGTAGCGTTGTAAATTGGCAGCCAGGAAACGGTGCCGTGGTCCCGTTCAGCGCTCCAAACGGCCTCACGCTGAGAGAGGCAGACATCACCAGCAAGGTATTTCCTGGATACTTTTGCCAAATGCTAATAATAATAATAACAATAATAATAATAAAAAGACTCAAATCTGAACTAAGCCACTCGTGACTTCATTTGGCAGCATAGACCAGCTCTGCATAACTTCTGCCTTTATTTTATTACCACTGATGTGCCTGCCAAGAGCTTCTGAATTAATTTGCCCCTTCTCCCTCCCGCTTTTCCCCTGCCTAAGCAGGGGAAAATATCGCGCTTCCCGAGCCAGCGTAACGCACGGGCTGGGGAAGCGTCGGCGGACCGGGCCGAGGGCAGTGCGGGGCCGCAGGCGCAGCGCCGCGCGGGCAGTGCCTTGGTGCACGGCCCTGGGCACCGCCCCAGGCACCGGGCCCCTCCGCAGCCCTTCTGCTCCCCAGGTGTGCGGTTTCCTGCTGGCTTCTCCTGGGTGTTGCCTCCCGGCTTGGGCCTCCCTCCCTATGCGGTTCAGCCACTTTGACCAGAAGTAGTATGGTGTCTGCCTTTTCCTTCCTACCCCATCTGGAGAAGGAGGAGCAGAAGTCCACCACTGCTTTTTTGTGTGCCCCAGTCCAACAAGAGGCAGCTCGTGTGGGAGCGTAAAGCTCTGTTGCTTTACACGGATGCCTAATCTGTGTCAGATGCTAGCCCAGCTTTAAAATGCTTCAGCTCCCTTGATCTGTTGGTACCTCAGGGAAAGTAAAATAAAATGTTTGTGGCTCAGGGTGGTGTTTTGAGAGAGGGTTTTTGTAGAAAGGGTGAGAGTCTGATAGGCTGCAGACATGCAACAAGAAGGCAGAGCCCTGCCAACAAATTTCAGAGTTGCAGGGAGAGCCGTGCGAGCGTTTCCAGAGCTCCCAAATCCTGCAGAGGGTAACCAGGAAGGAGTGACTGCGGGTTTCTTTTTCACAGAGGGAAAAGGGGAAATTATAAAAACATGTTAAGTGTGAGGATCTGAGCTGCCTACAGGGTTAGGCTGTTATTGCCCCAGTGCCCAGCTCTCCCTCTAAAGTGACCGTACCCTGAAGAGGCAGACTTAGATTTGTCATACATTAAAATGAAGTAACGGTTTCATGGTAATTTACAGTGTTTTGTGACACATCAGTTCCAGTTTCTGCTTTGTTAAACCCTTTTAAAGCTGCTTCAGTGCACCCAGCTTCCCTTCCCAAACTGCTGGGAACTCTGGACCACCGGCTGCTTCATCTCCGCTCTGTCTCCGTTCCAGCCATAGCCAGAAATGCCGGCTTGTTCTCAGTCTCCCATTTTCCCTAGGCAGCACCTGTATCTCCTCAGGTAAAAATCAAAAGGCAAATGTGAGCATCACTTCGTGGTAGAAAATGTTTCCAGTGGAGCTCGAGTCTGATGAGCCTGTATAGGTTAAAAGGAGAGAAATGATTACTGTCCAAAAATCACTTTCGCTTGGCACTTGACCTGTTCACTTTAAAGCTATATGACCTGATCTGCAGCCTTTTTTCTGACCCTGGGTTTGGATTGACTCTGCATTGCTGGCAGTGCATTTGGTTGCAAAGATCAGATTGGTAATGATTGATTTTCCAGAGCAGGAGAAAATGCACTTCTGGAGAACCACTGCAGCTGCAGGTAGTGTGTGCTAAAACTGACCTGTGGGCTGCTTAAAGCTGGCAATGGCCTGGCTGACCTGACCTGTCTTGGATTTAAAATGCCCAGTAGAGCTCACTGTGGCCTTGTAAAAAGATTCTGTATGTTTGCCCACATCTTTTTGCAGCCGGATCTCTCCTGTGACTATCCCCCTAGCTTTGCCTCAGGATTTAATTATCAGCGTGCAAACAAACCAGGCCGCTCCAATTTTTTCTCCTGCCAAGACTTTGACCGCATTGTTGTGGGCTTCTTCGGGTGGAGAGGCTGTCCGTGAGGGGAAGACCTGTACCCCCAGCTCATGCCAGCGGCCAGGAGCACGCACAGGCTCTCCTCTGGCTCTTTCTTGGGGCAGCACATGACTTGTGTGTCTCTTCCTGAAGTTTCGTTTGTCTGTTGCTCTTCTCACAAGACCTCAGATTAGCTGCCCTACGCACCTGATTAATAGATACCTTGGTGGCTTTGGTGATGAAAACTGAGCATCCTTGTTAGGCAGTGCGTGGCTGTTCCAGGACGGCAGTGGCAGGCTGGAAAAACTGCAGTGAACAAACTCTCACCTGACCTGCTCTTCTTGCCAACTTCCAGCCAAGTAACTTGGAGGGAAAATGAGATTTAATTCGGAGTGCTGAAGAAAAATATTTAGAGTTTGAAGATTAGTTGTCAGAGCTGTAAGTGGGGCTTGCCAGAAATAGTGGCAGACCAAGCTTTTAAGGCAAACAATGCTGTAGCGTGGACTGACAATATCCCCCCGTAATCTGTATTAAAAATAGATTTTCCAGGCCCCAGTTTTAGCGTGATCCATTCAGTAATTCATATGGCTGTCCATATGTTAGGGCGAGAGGAAGGTGGAACTAGTGGGAGGAGGGAAAAAGACACTGCCTGATCCAGATCCTTATGCCATTTCAGTTCAGTTAATTGCATGTGTTTAAAGTGTTGTAACGTGAGCAGATGGGGTGTTTCACAGTTATGTGATAGATAGATATATGTGCACATATATAAAAATATATAAATTCCAATGGAATTCTCTAGCACTCGGTTGCATAGGGCTGTGCTGAGGCTTTACCAGCCGCGTTCGGGCTGGGTGTGTAAGGGGAAGAGGGTGGCAAAAACGAACTGAAAGGTTTGTAAGCCCTGGAGGTGGGTTACACTGAAACAGAACCATGAACCCAAAGAGACTAGGCAAGACAAAATGGGAGAACCGAACGGATAAAGCCTGCTCGTTCTGTTCTAGCGATTCTTGTTCCAGGCCTGCTGTCAGTGCGGCAACTTGGTGGCGTTCTGGCCTGTAACATCTTCTGGCCTGTAACAGCTTCTGGGTCTGTACGAGTATCTCCCCCTTCCCCTCCCTGTGAGAGCTCTGCTTTTCCCAGCCTCGTCCTGGTCTCGTTTCCCCTCCGGCTCTGTCCCTCGCCGCCTGCCCGGTGCCTGGGCTCCGGAGGAGCCCTGCAGCAGAGCCCACCGGGGTGCTCTCGGGGAAGGGGCAGCTTCACCCCCTTGCAGGGGAGCCTGTTGCACCCAGCGCTCAGCAGCGGGAATATGGCAAACAGGCAGCCTTCCACCGCACTGCTGCAGCCTTTTAAAGGACGGAGTAAAGCAGACGGCACCGTGCTTGTACGTAATAAACAGCAAGCAAATGAATAAGCCTGTTTGTGAGCTTGGGCTCTGCTCTGCAGCATCTGTCCCGTGCTGGAGAGTGCTGGGCCTTGCCGTCGGATGCTGTCCTCCTGCTGATGGCCAGGGCTCCCCGGAGAGCGAGGTTTGCTTGGAGGGCCCCTCGCCCCTCTTTCCAAAGGCTTGTCCCTACAGTCACGCTTTGCTCAGTTGGGCTCTTCCCTGGGAGCAGACAGGCTTTTGGCAGGGCATTAATGCAGGGCTGGGCTTCACTTACTGCATAGCTCTTTCTCTGAGCCTTTAGGTAAGTCATTAGAGAGGTTCTTTCTCTTTAAGTCCGTTTTTATTTTTTTGAAGAATACTGTGGGTTAGCTTTCAGTTTTTAAGAGCTTGATGAAACCTGGCTGCATCAGGGGTTTGGCTGTCTTTCACTTAGGGAAACTGGTAGAGACATTAGATTTGTTCAGCCAAGGTCAGTATGAAGTATAAGTTGCCTTATATATATACATATAAGGACCTGTCCTTTTTCTGCCTTCAAGGGTCTCTGTTTATCTGGGCTTTTCAGTGTTAATCTTATTCTCAGCCCATGCACCACTTGCTCCAACTCTCAGGCTGCACCCTTCTTGCTTTCTTTCCTGCTTCTCCTCCACGTGGACTGGGAGCAGCGGGAAAGCTGCTTGTGGGGGCTTTGCACAAGCTTTCCTGCAAAGCCGCCTTGCTGCCCCCAGACGATTCCCATGTCGTGTGATGCCAGCTGAAAATGCATCAACGGGTCCGAGCTGAGATGATGTCCCATCGTTCTGCTCAGCGTTGTCTATCTGTGTTCACGTCATCATTTGTCTGACATACAGCTGACAAGCTTCTAGCAAGCACGTGCGATACCTAGTGTGCTGGGGCTGGTCTGGGGCCGAGGCCTTGGGCTGCTGCAGTGTCGATAAAATGTCAGCTGGTTCAAGCGATCTGTCTTGTCCCTTTTCCCTTCTCCTGTGCCTTCTCTCGTCTCACTTGCTCCTTTCTTACAGGGTGTCAGTGCATTGCCTAGCACTAAGGGGGCTTTTGCTCCCGAGGAGTCTCTGTGGGCTGCGGAAAGAAAATAGTAATAATTGACTGGGCAGTGCGGGTGCACATCAGTTGTCACTGCCTTGGTTTTTTCAGGGGGAAATAAGGAGATTCAGTCCAGTGCTTTTCAGGAATGAAAGATTAATTCAGGGCGGGAGATTCCTTTGGTCTTTTAAAGGGACAAAACCTTAAGCCACAAAAATTAAATAGCAACATGTGGAGTGATAGTGAATAAAAATAAAATGGGATAGTAAAAAAAAAAAAAAAAAGCCGTAAGCTTTTTAGCTTATCTTGCTCTCGGAGTTCTCTATCAGATGGTAAACACCTACTCAGTGCTTGGATATTGGGGACGTGCTGTCAGGAGACTTTTATCTTCAAGTGGTACCTGCTTTTTGCACTCTGCCTTCTGCTCATCAGATTTCATGTTGCTGAGTAGAAGGCATTTATTGGTCACAGTGACTTGTTTTTCAAGTTCCTCAAGTGTAAAATTGTTTGTACCGAGACATAAAAAATAAAATAGTATACAGTTATTTCTACCTTGTTGAAATGTTGGAGTCAAGCTGAACAAATTGGTGAGTATATACATATAAATAAAAAATAGCTCTATAGAGAGAAGACATCCGCACTTGGTTTCTCTCTTGTTTAAGGAGAAGGGAAGAGAGGAGGAGAAGGGCTTTAAGGATAGGTGGGGAAAGTGGGAGGAAAGCTCTGCTCTGTTTTGCTTGTGCCCGTGGCATGCTCACTGAGTTTTTGGAAGCAGTTTGACAAGCAGTTCAGCACAGGTGCTAAACAACTTTCATCTGAGCACTGCGAAATGCACTGCAGAGCAGTAGGTGCCTGTGCCTCCTGGCACCGCTAGGAGATGATTAAGCGGCGCTTGGTCCCTTTGGGATGAGCAGGGCAAACGAGAACCGGAGGGCGGAGCAGTGCAGTGAAGGATGCGCTGGGGATCTGTGCAGCTTTGGGGTTCAGCGGGGAGGGAGCATTGTGCCACGTGCAAGACACGTAGCACGTACCCTGGGAGCGGCGGCGTGCGGGAGCAACGTACTGTGGCTGCGGAAGCCTCATGCCCCGGCGGGCTGGGAGATCGCGAGCCTCCGACTGGGGCCTGGGTGCAGTGCGAGCGCAGCCAGGACGCTTGCGACGGGACGGGTGAGCAAGGTGGTGTGCGCTGTGGCAGAGCGGACACGTCAGCGAGCACAGTCCTTGGGAGGCAATGGAGGAAGAGGGGCAACTGGGTGGAAGAAGCTTTAGAGATGCAAAGAAACAGCAGAAAAGGGAAAGAGATGGAAAGAAGCAAAACAGTGAGAAAGAATTGTTGAGTATTACAGCAAATAGATTGAGGAACAAGGGGAAAAGGATGGAAGAAATGGAGCACTAGTAATATAAGCTGGTATTTTACATTCATCTAATTTATATTTATTTAAGTTTACTTCTATATTTATAATATATTTAGAATTGTGAAAGGTTTTTATATTTTTCAGGAGAATACAGTGTTTGCATAGCCCTAAACCTCTGTGAGCCTCGGAGAGGAAAAGCTGCTTTTCAGATCAGATGTGGCCTGTGAGTTGTGACTCAAGAAGTGGAAATCAGAGGATAAGATAACCTCGTGCATTTTTAGGAGAGTTTTGAGTATGTGTAAGGCTGCCACAATGTTTAGGTGTGTTTAATGACTGAAAAATCCAGTTAAACTTTCAGAGTAACAGAGTATTTTGGAATTTGGGAAAGGTGGGAGACAGGAGTCAGTCAGTCTGTCTGACAGTCAATAGCTGGGGCATGTAGAGAGATGTATTTTTACTGAGAAGCTGTTCTCAGCCTCTCCAAAACATATAAGGAAAAGCAAGTCCTTTCTCACTGCTGCTGTCTTTCGCTGAACCTTGGCACATGCTCCTTACGTGCTTTGCCTCTGTAATGTTGAACTCTGCCCTCACGAGCGGCTGGAGAAGAGAGCGGAGAAGACATCTGTGAATATAACAGTGGGGAACAGCAGTGGGAAGAAAATCTGTTATGAGAAGGCTGATTTCATTAGGGGCCCTGTCCTGATGGACTCGAGGGGGTCAGCAACTGGAAGTGGCCTAGATCCAGCAAGAAAGATCAGCAGACCCAGTCTGTTGGGGAAAGACAAGGGCTGTAGGAAAAGCGTGTTTCACGGCATTGCAGTGGTTAAAGCTCGGATGCCTGGATTTGTAGTGCCCACATGTAACCAGCGGATGCCATTTCAAAAAGACGTAGCGTGAGTTGTTCTGGAATTCCTGGTCCTTTGCTGATCTTAACAGATGACATCTTGCAGCAAAGAATGAGAATATCCTGGGGAAATATCAGATGTTGACAAAGGCTCAAACGGGGTCTTACCACCTGTGAATTTCCTGGCTCTTGACCTAGCAGCTCTCTGCAGCAGGTGTAGGTGTCTTGTGTTTCCTTTGCATGAGAAAGCTGGTTATTTTGGCACAACCATATTTCTTTTGTTTGTTTATTAAAGCTTTTCATGACTTATTTACAACTTTTCATTGTTTCCCTCTATTAAGGAATGAAATACTTTTTTCTCTGTTCTTCAAATTAAGTCTCTAAACAGGAAGGAATAAGAAGGAAATGAAGTTGGGGAGGGGATTGGCGTTTCTTTTCCAAATGAACACACAGGCTGATTTTGTGCTTTAAAAACATCACATGTATAATGAACAGAAAATAAATCCTATAATGAAAAGCCATTCCCTTTTCACTAATCTGTTGTCCTGTGAAAGCTCTGTCAGGCAGAAGATTTATATTTGAGTGTAAGCAATAAAATGTTGAAAAATGTTGCTAGTTGTCCAAATTCTGAGGTTTTTAGTTTGCATTGACTGGAAAGCAATTAAAAATGATTAATGAGGGCAGCAGAAAATATTAGGCAATTTGCAAGTTGTATGAATAAGGGCTGCTATTAGCTGAGCTGAATCCCATGCTTAGCGTACTTGAGCTGTCTTGAGGTTAGCTCTCGAGTCTAAGCTAGTGTCAAGGCTCTCCAGTGGCTGGGAGGTAGGTGGGTGCCTCTGGGGTGGTTTGTCATACTGAGGCAGGTGGGGTGGACGGCGTTGATGGTTGCCGAAAAGCCTGCAGCTGTGGCACAGCCGTGGAGGTGTTTCCAAGCCAAGCAAGTAGCCCGCTCTCATCAAGAACTGAAAAGATGCTCCCAGGGAGACTCAGCTCAAACCGTCATTGAAGATGTCAGCAAATAACATAATGCCCAAAAGCCAGGAATTACAAAGGTGACACTGTGTGTGTGAGGGATCCCCGTTATCTGAAACGAGTAATACAAAGGAAAAACAGTGTCTTTGTAAGCTGAATTCTGCCCCTTCTGCCTCTGTGTCTCTGTGCTTCTGAGTGTGGGGTGCAGCAGGGCTCCGGTCTGCCGCGCTTACCTGGCTTGAGTAGCGATCACAGCTCGAGTGGTCCCGTCCATCCCAGTGGGGGTATTCACAGCATGCAGGGGAAGGTGGCTTGAACAAATCCGTTAGAACAGAAAGTGTGACCCTAATGAGGAATTGAGAAGAAGCCCTCTGGATGGGAGCAGTTGCAGGCGGGCTCCCCTTCTGCTGTTTATTGCTGTTTACGTGGGATTGCAGACAGGTTGTGCCCTTATGCTGTGCTCAGCAGGTTGCTTGTGTTTTCTGTTTCCTCTGACTTCCTAGGGGAAAAAGAGGAATAAGATGAATTCAAGAAATAATTACCTGGGGTGAGGAGGGCTTTCTGCAGGAGTTAAAATGGGTGTTTACTTGGTTGTGAATTTGGTTGCAGAATAGTGCAATGTGCCTGGTTGTTCATTTGCCATTGACTCCTGTTGTGGTGAGTTAGGATGGTATAACACAAAGTGTAATACAAATCTGAAAATTCCTCTGTGTCTTTTGTGGTTTGCACTACCATAGTCCTCAGGCTTGGAAAGGTTCACACAGATTAGCTTTTTTGCATGACTACATTCAGTTAATTTGGAGGTGGTTACCCTGAGAGTGTGCGCGCTTTGGGTTCACGGCAGCTTGCTGCTAGTCCTTGTGCAGACAGCGCACAGATTTCTTTTCTTTCCTCCCTCCTTTGAGGAAATTTATCTGATCTGGTGTTTTTTTGTAGTGTGTGGAAAGCTGTAGCTTTTTTTTTATTTTATTTTTTTATTTTTTATTTTTTAAGACATTTCATTCCTACCGGATTTTCATGAACATTTTTTCCCCAAAATATGGCAGTGAGCCAGTAAAATTCATGTGCCTTTTGTTTGTCTCTTTACACAGTTTGATTACTCAGAAACCTGTGCAGCACTCAAGGCTTTAAAGCAGAGGCTGACATAAATGCGCCCAAGTCCGTTGGTGATGGCCTTTAAAGGTATCTGTGGAAATGCCTTTGTCCAAGATTAGCCTCCCAAACAGTCCCGAAGGGCCAGTCATGATATGCTTTGCTGGTAATGTTTGAGCTGACTTGGTCTATAGGGCCAACTTTTAAAAGAGCTGAGAGCTCAAGCTTGTTTAAACCTCCTGCCAACCACTTGCAGGGAATTATCAGAGTTAGGAAGCAGCTCAGGATGGATGCTTGTTAATATTCATCCCTTAATGATTTATGAGGCTAAAAAATGCGACACTTTATATTTCGCTACAGCAGTATCCTCTCCTTGTTTAACACTGTCAGTGGAGAGCTCGCCTCCGAAAGGGTGTTCAGTGACACCATCAGCTGAGTAAGGCCTTTCAGATGCCTCTCTGCATCAGTAATGAGTGTGCGTGCTCTCATTTTACAAAGGAGCCATTTCTTTTAAATATAACGCCCTCCTTCGCACCCCGCACACCAGAATTCTCATTACAGCCCTCTTTCATCCCTGTATCTGATGTTGGCTGAAGATGTCTCTGTCTTTGCATTTCTTCAGTTATTAATGATTCAGTTGTATTCTTTTTGCCAATTGGTGCGGAGAGGACCTTGGAGCAAATGTGTATTAGTTACTCCATTTATTATAGCCTCTTCTTCCCTTCTGTGGTCTTTTTTAATAGTGTTGTGCTCCTGGTTTTCTACTTGCAGGTTCCACATCATTGCTCTGGGCTTCTGCCCAAATGTCTAAGCCATCATGCCTGAAGACTGACTTTGGTTATGAGCTCTTTATAAAGAAGCGGGGAGTCTCCTTGCCAGTGCTAGGAGCCCCTGTATTCTTGAATCTTTCTTTTTGGAATTTAACAAGTGGACCAACAGCTTCATCTGAACCAGTCCCGCTCCGGGGACTGGCTGCAAGTCTGGGGGGTGGCAGGTCACCAACTCAGTAGAACTGTTGTGTTCCCAGACCCAAACTTATGATCTCAGCAGCACTCTGGAAAAGCAAGGGCCTTGCCTTGGTCCTCTCCCCAGCCCCACAGAGGTGCCCCAGCAGCAGAGAGGGGAGCGGGAGGTGGAATTTGATAGAGGAAGAGCTTCAGGGCTTGTCATGCCTGGCTTAAGGGCTGCTGGCCGTGTCCTCAGGGAGACCAGCGTTCATGTGGCAGGAGCAGTTTCAGCACTGCGGCTTCTCATTTGGGTTCTGGCAGATGAAAAGAAGGCAGTACAAATGAGGCCTGCCTCGTGGCTCACGTGATTTTTGCTGGGGGCTGTACTGGGTGCCCAGTCTGCATAAGCTGGGTTGCACAGTTCCAGGAGCCAGGCGCGTATAAGATAGGACCACAGGACACCTGGACCTTCACTCACTCAGCATTTTAAACACTGTCTCTAGTGTTCTTTTTTTTACTAAAAAAGAAAAAGCTTGACCTACCCTCGGTAGCATTTTCAGGTGCTTTAGCATTAGAAAGATGGGGTTTTTTTGAAATACATCACCAAAAAATCATCTTCGCTGTTAGTTAACCCAGTGAATTCTTATTCCTCTCCCCCCCAAGTCAGTTTAGAGTGTCGTTGATTGCTTCACGTTCCTAAATCATATACTGTGGAAGATTTTTGTCTCTCTTTGGTTTTCTCTGCGTTAGTGAAGCCTATCTGAAACCCTAATCTTTGAGGAAAGATTAAAAGAATGTTTTCCCGAACTCCCCTCTCCTTTTGCCTGTATCTGGGCTCTTCCCAGTTTGCCACCATCTTTCTTACTGTGCAGAAGCCAAATATTGGCACTTCTCCAGCTGAGACATCACCACCAACAAAGAAAATGGAATAATTTTATCAGTGTTTGAAGTACAGCATCCCCATTAAGATAAATAAAAATGTGATTTGTCTTTTTTTGCCCACAGTAAACCTTTTCCTGCCAAGCTACTGCCTAGCTACTGATTCCCTATTTGTCTAGTTGTATATTTGAGGCCTCTTTTCTCAATATGCTATTAAGCCTTTTTCTTGATTATTGCCATTTAGATTCAGGAGATGTTCTGCAGCATACTGTGATCATCTTAGGTTTTGGACCTGCTTTCCTGAGTAAGAAAAGCTCATCTCAACTTGGTGTCATATGCAAATTTTATGTTTTATAAATGCAAAGTCAGAGGAAAAAATGAGATCAGTTTGCTGGGATTTATTACTGACACTCATATCGACAACTTTATCTTTTTTAGTCATGTTACTATCCTCCAGGTGTTTGGAAATTGCTTGTTTAATTATTTGTTCCAAAATACTTGCAGGGATGAGGTTAAGCTGACAGGTTTATAATTTCCCATGACTTCCTTTCAAAAGATAGTGCTATGTTTGGTCTTCTCTGGGATCTGTGCTGAAATCTTATGTGCTCTTTTTCAGTAAGTGTAAGGACTCTCAAAATTCGCTGAACTATGTCTGTCTTATTTGAGCGTTCTTTAACCTGTTCTTTCCTATTCTGACCCAAAATTCTGTTTCCTTTTAAAGTTTATGTAGTGCAGTATTTGTTCACAGTTTCTTATTTGTGAAAATTGAGGCAATGTTCCATACAGCTCTTCGGTGCATCTTTGCTGTGCTTCTCTGCTGAACCATGACTTCCCCATCTGCTTTTCAGGTTGTGGTGAACCTTTTCACGTTGTTTTGTCAGTACTCTGGTGTTGCTGTAGGTCGCTGTTCTGGTGAGCAGTAGTACCATCTTTTGAACATAGCATTAACCGGTGTCTGGATGGCTTACAGTAGGAAGAATTTCCATGCTGGTTGGAGCAACAGTGTGAAAAGTACTGTCAGGAAGCCAGGGAGCTGCTGTTTGGGCTTGTCATCTAAAATGCCACTGAGCAAAGTACATGTTCATCCAAAAGAAGGTCACGTCCTGAGGTATACTTGAGGGATATCAGATAGATTTCGAAGTCCTGTGTTTATCTGAAACACCACTTTGCCTAATGGCTTTCTTGTCTTCCATCCCATTCTGTTAAACAAGGTTTGACTATAATTATGTCGCACCTTCCAGAAGTTTCCCTGGTGATGGCAATTGGATGTGGCATCTTCGGCTTCCTACCCTGAACTCATGGACAGTGTAACTGAGCGCTGTGAAACAGCTGCTGCTTTTCACCCTGAAGGCAACTCCCTCTGAGAGACGAGTGGAGTAGTTCTCATGTACAGAGAGCTTAAAAGTCATTTTGGACAGTGCTCTGAAACTAGAGTAAATGATACTGATGTTTAAGTTACCAAATCCAAGTCTTCAGTCATTAAACCCATCTTAGTCTTGGTGTAGTAACTCCTGACTCAGTGGAGCTGTGGCTGATTGAAGTGTGTGTAAGCAAAGAGGGAATCAGGATCACCATGTTACCCGCAGGAAATCTGCTTTTATGGGGATGGAAACAAGAATCAGTTGCAAGTAGCTGATGAATTAGCCTGCAGTATCTGCTATGTTCATTTCACAATAAACGTAACAGTCAGAATCCATTAAGCGCTTTGCAAAGGGGTCCTCTGCGAAGAGGATGTCTGCAGCGTTCAGTACTCGCCTTTTTATCTGAAGTACCTTAAGAGTATGCATAAAAGACGAGTTCTGATCCGAGTGCACTGGAGTCAGGGAAGTGCCTCTGGTTGTGTTAGCTGGCTTTTGTCTTAGATGCCAAAGCGGCTATTAATTAGGGTTGGTTTTACTGAAAATCTGCAGCCTATGAAGGACAGCTGTTGGATAGGTTCCTCTCCATGCAAAGACCTGGAGTTGCCAGGCAAACGCGGAATAATGCCGTTGCCGCGTCCCAGCGCGGTGCCACAGCTGGGTAGATGTGGGTCAAGCTGGCTAGTCCGCAGCGTTCTCCTAAGGCGACTCTTGTTGTCTCGCCTGCTTGGTGAGGACGGAGCCGCTTCCCTTCGCGCCCAGCTCAAGTAGTAGTCTTGCATGCGCTTCTGCCTGGCTGCCTGTGTTACATAAAGTACGGCTAAGTGAGAAGCAGTGCAGACCAATTCTGCTAAACGTTACTACGTGTTACTGCAATTTCCATTGCCTGGGTAGCTGGATTTGCTGTCAAGGAGGTGGCGAATTACTAGGACCAACCAATTATTTTTAATTTCTTAAATGAAAGTGTGGATATAGGAGAAGATAGCTAGTTTCTAATGGCGGCTTTTAGGAAGGCCAGGATTTAGCTGCTAGGAAAGATATCTCTGAAGAAAAGTTGGTTTTTAAATTCATTTATTAGCATAATGAAGATGAAGAATCTACTGCCGCTTTCTCTGGGCACGCAGAGGCAGACCCCTTTCAGAAAAACTCCTGATTTCAGTACCACATTTCACTCACACCCCACAGGATCAAGCAGAACTTAGGCTTTTGCTTACACCTTGTCCTGAACATAAATGGAGTTTAAAGACTGTCCAAAACCCACAATTAAGCACAACAGATAACTTGTAAATTTTACATTGCAGTTATTGTTTTATGTATATTTAAGGCCATGCCCACTCAGAGGTTACATTTTTAGTTGCATGTCATGCAAAATATGAATCAACAAATGATTCACGATTGTAAAATATTTTATTTATGAATTTAATACAGAATAATAGCTACAGCTTTTGTGATGAGGTGTGACATGACAGTTAATTGAAGGACCACTAGGTTACGTGGTTAAGTGAAGTACAAACTGACATTTGAGTAACATCGCAGTAACTATGATATTTTGGTGTAAGCAAAGTTTGCGTCTTGACTCATCACCCATTGATGGGCTAAGAGAGAGAAATGATCAGAAGAGGCTGTAGTTTTTGTGTCTGCAGTGTTTTCTTAGTCATGAGCCAAGGGACAGCAGGGAGAAACACTCGGTGCCTGTGAGCCCCGCGCCCTGAGATGGCTGTTGGCAGGGTGGCCGCGCGGGCAGGTGCTGCGGGTGCCCGGAGCAGTTCTCCTGGGCGGGTTGGTGCCCTGCTCGAGGGGCCCCGGAGCCCCCGGGGCTGCCTCGAGGGTTGAGGCTGGGGGGAACCTGGAGGTATCAACCCGTTAGGATCTGGTCTCCAAAGTGCCCGTTTCTCCGTCGAGGCTGAGGTATCATGGGAAAGTCGACCTTGCTTTTCAGCATTAGCTGGCAAGTTTGAATCCTGCAGCTTTAAGAGCTTGGTTGAAGCCTCTGCCTGGTTCAGAGGTGTGTTGGGCAGCCGCTTTCCTGCCAGAGACTCTGCAAGAGAGAAGAAAAGGCAGAGCTTTCTCTAAAGATAGGACAAGGTTGTGGAGGAAAGACTAATGCAGACAAGCGGGGTAAATAAATCAGTTCAAGGACACTGTGCTGTGCATACTCTGGGCTTTTGGCTTTTGTGTGTCCTTTACCTGCTGGATGGGACCAAGGGTTGTTAGGTGTTGGAGGGAGGGAGATAAAGTGGAGGATGCAAAAGAAGAGTGGGCTGTAATGGAAGTGAAAGGGGAAAATGGGGAACGAGGGGAACGAGAATGAAGCAATGCTTGGAAGAGAGCTGGGAGGCAGCTTTGGAGCAAACAGCTGATGAGAAGCGGGGTTTTGAGAAATGGAATTAAAAAGGGGCAGCGGTGAGTCCCGGGTCCCTCACAGGGCTGAGCACTCGTGTGATTGCACGTGGCTGCACGAATTGTCTCCGTTTCTCGTTTGTGTGAGGGAGGATTTGTAGGAGAAACGGTATCTTTAAGTAAACCGAAACCAGAGGATTAATCACCTTTTGTGCTTTGGCTGCTGTATGCACCAACACTGCTCTAATAAGGCAGAGCGTGTTTGCCTCAGAACTTGACTTCCCTTATATCCGCAGTTTGTTGTGGCTGTAATTTATGTGGTAATGAAAAATTAGGCAATTTGTCTCCTGGCAGGAAATGGAATTAAAAGCAAAAGAAAAAAGAAAAGAAGAATAACTCACCTCTTTTACGTGCGTGTTTGAAACAGTGAGGAAAGCTAGTGTGGGCGCTGCAGTAGCTCTGGGCTGTAAGGCAGGAGTTTTGTGTCGGCTCATCTGATCTTTGAGCCTCCCTTCAGCGTGGTGTTGACTCCACGGCTCTGTCTCTCAGCTGCCAAAGACGCTGTGCTCCTGCACACGTACATTTCAGTGATTTGTTTCTGTAAAAAGTCATGGCTCTCTCAAGGGACGTGGGTTTCTACAGCAGTGTTGGTGCCGCCAATTATTTCTGATATTTCAGGCTCGTGGAAGCAACTGGAAAGTGCAGGCATCTTCCAGGGACTGGGGAAGTCTCCGTGGCCAGCGGGTTCGTGACAAGGCGCTTACAGGCTGTGCCAACGGGGAGACATTAGATGAGTTAACTGATGTCTTAGTGGCTCTCTGAGACTGGGGTTTGCATCTGCGATTTGCGCTGCCACGCTGAAATGTGGACTGTGACTCTACTCGCTCATCTGTTTGCTTTTTTTCATTTTCTGTGGATGGCTTTTGAATTTGGGGTATTTTGCCCAACCGTCGCTGACGCTTGTACCTCGGTATGAGATCAAGCTGCTCCCTTCCATGTGCTGCACCGCGGGCAGGACTGATGGATTATTGTGGGGTTGTACACAAGCTTCTATTGCAGCTGCTATTAGTAGCTTCATCATGTATAAATAGGAGTGTGGGGGCCTAACAGGAACCTTTTGTGAATTTTGGTTTCTTACTCTTTTACTCTCACTGGTATCTAAGCTAGAAACGAAGGATTCCCTAAGAAAGCCAGGAATATATTTCCCGTGTAGCCTCAAAGGGTTCTGTGCAGCCGTGGCTGTTCTGAAGAGCAGGCCTGCAAGGATTTGAGTGTGCTCTATCTTTCAGCTTGATTTCAGCGACACGCTGCCACAGAGCGAAGTGGAAGTCGGAGCTACCTTTCTAGGTATTCCTCAAATGTATTATTTAGTTAAGAAGAGTCAGCTTGGATTCACAAAGGAGAGATCATGCCTGAAAATATCTGTCTGACAGCTTTAAAACAAGTAACAAGCTGTGATGGCAAGGAGAAAGAGTGGACATAATTTGCCTGGGTTTTGAAGGCTCATTTTTATAATCATGCCCCACAGAAGCCAAGGTTATGTCAGTTGGTGCAAAAGAACGGGCCGCGATGCTCGGCGTGAAGGTGCCTTTGCATGGAGGCTGGGAGGAAGCAGATAATAAGCGCAGTTTATTGATAGGCTGTGGGGAAGGACAGGTAGGTCCCGTCGAGACGATGGATCCGCTGAGCATACAAAGCTGGAGGACCCAGTGGGTGTAGAGGAAATAGTGTGACTCAGAAGGCTCTGGAAAGGCTGCCTGCGTGAGATGGGTAGGTAAGCTGTTGTACACTCACTCTCTGGGGAAAAAAATGTAACAGGGAGACTCAAAGCAAAACCAGGGTCTCCCTGCATCCTGGAACTTCCTGCCCGGACTGTTTAAATCCTGTGCACCTTGCTGCCCACAGAAGCTGCTACCTCAGCCTGCAGCTTTTCCTGACTCCTCCCTGCCATCATCGTCTCCGTATCAGTAACCATAGAGATACCGATGGTGGCTCCAGCCTCGGCCCTCCTTGCTGTGTAGCCCCGATGAAAGAGCTGGCGCGGTATACTGCATGTGCTATGCCAAATTGATTAATTTCCTCTTCTATTTTCTCCTCCTCAAGTGGAAAACCAGAAAAGCCAGGTTCTTCCTCAAATAGCTGGTAAAATAGAATATTCAGATGTTCAGCAGAGGAGCAGGCAATGCTTGCAGAGCCTGGGAAAGCATCCTTCTCCTCTCAGCCTCTCCACACAGGCAGCCGACCCCAGTTATTGTTGTAAATTGTAACACAAAAGGGAATAAAAAGAAAGGTTCCTTGTTCCAGGGCTATTTTTACCTGAGTGGTGCAGTTTCTGTTCAACAGGCTTATTCCTCTTAATCTACGGTAGTGATCATATTAGCTGCTATTTTAAGCATTGCATAAAATGTTCACCCAGTCTTTGCTAAAAGGAAGCAGCCAACCCCCAAGTCCTTTGTTAGAGGCTGGTTGCAAGCTTTCAGCAGTGGTTTGAGCAGGACAATCTTAGGCTGAGGCTCTGGGAGCGTCCTCCAGCCTGGCTCCATGGCGGAGGTTGTGTGTGACCTTGGGCAAGCCTCTTAAGCCTTCTTTTTCCTTATCCTTAAAATGAGGAGAACACTACCCCTTACCTTTAGTGTTTCTGCTCTGTTAAATGATCTGTTAGACCATCTCCTGTCTTGCCCAGCACCTTGCACAGTAGAACCCAGCATGCAGCTGGGTTTTCCAAGCACTCCTACGATACAATAATGAAGCTGAGCACACTGACTTTTGTGAGCATTTAAATTAAAGAGAAAAACCTGCCTGTATGTACAGGATCTTTACAGTTTACACTAGACTTCAGTCATGGTTTCATGAGTCCCTTTATTGAGACTGTAAATGTCTTTATTCCTTTCTGAGAGGTAGGGCGCAGAAAATGCATGCTGCCTAGCATTGACTTGATAATTTAAGCATTTGCACTACCTTGATTTATTGAGATACTTAATGTTTGGATTTCCATTTTGCTTACAAGTGTTCCTGTTCCACCCTGTTGGGGCGCAAGAATTTCATGTGGTGAGTTTGCTTTGTGGCTGATCCTTGAAGAATTTTTTGAGCTGGGGAACATAGGGTTAAATCTAAGACAGAACTAAATGTTCTCTGTTTTCCAGCATTTAGCTGGATTAGGCCCTTCATCACTGTCTCCTCCTGGGCTTTTTGTCTTGTCAGAAATGTGTGAAATGCTATTACAAAGTTTTGCAGGAATATGAAAAGACATATGGGAGAGCAGCCAGGACAAATTTTATAATTAAGATTGTTTCCTATTTGCAGTAACTTATTACAAAACTGTTTGCCAAGGACTGTTTCAGTAGATTGGGTCCCTGGGAATCCTTGCATGGGCAGAGTGAAGGTGGTTTAGATGCTTGCTGGAGATTCAGCCATGGGCTCCGGCATGTAGGACACAGCCTGCAGATATGTATCAGTCTGTGATGAACCACATGAGGTCTGTCAGGAACGTCTGAAAGAAATTCGAGGACAATTTTCAGGACTTCTTGCTGTCCTTCCCCCCTGCCCACTCTGTGCTGTTGTTTCTGGGACCTCCCAGAGGTCTTGGTAGCTTTGGGGAAAGAGTTGGTGATGGAAAGGAGCTGTGGAAGTGAGGGAGAGATCGCGGTGATGCTGTGAACAGCCCCGAAGTTAAATGGTGGAGCTGAGGAGGACGAGGGCAGCATTAGCACTTCCCTGGTTTCCGCAGCAGATGAGCTCTGCAGTGGGAGGTTTGGCAGCAGCCGGCACCCCTTTCGGTGAGTCACAGGAGGCTTTCTCAGAGGAAGGGTCTAAGATTTGCGCTAGTACTTCTCTGGCTGGTTTTTCTGTCCTTTCTGCAGGCCTTTTTGCTGCCATGCAGGTATGTGCTCCACTATCCTCCTTGTCTCGTGCAGGCTGTCTTTGGGGGCTAGCTTCTTCCGTTTCCTCCTCCTCTTCCTCACTGCTGCAGTGATTAGAGAGTGGGGGAAAACTGTCAGGTCGAGACAGAGGCTATTAATGGAGGTGCTTGGATCTGCATATAACCGTGAAGAGGAACAACTTTTTGTTGATACAAAGGTTGACAGCTTTGTGGAAAGCCTTCTCTAGAGTAGTCATGGTTGTGGGGGAAGCGGGGAGGGTATTGATTCCCTTTGCAGTCCTCCACCCCCAAGCTGGTGAAGAGAAGCCCTGGGAATCCATGGGAGATTCGTTACCTCCTCATGCGAACCCCATGTCCCTCTCAAAGATGAAATGGGATTTGTTGGATCTCCTCCCATTTGTTGCGGTAGGAAGATGTTTCCTCCTTCTGTTGACAGAACTTGACTTTCCCTCTCAAGGGGTTTGCCATCGTAGGGGCTGTCTGGGAAGAGACGCAACAACTTACTGTTGGGAGTTGGATCTAGTTGGCTTGTGTGTCCTGCCCGGCAGAAAATTTAAGCTTGTCTTCAGGCCTTCCAGAAGTGGTTGGTCTCATTGGCTTCTCTTGGCTGCCCCTTTGCTGGAAGTCACCATGTGCTGAGGCTGATGTTTCATCACAAAGTTACAAAGCTCAAAAAGAAGCTGAACTCAAATCTCTCAAATCTGTTCAGATTTTCATCCTAAGCACTGGGTTCAGCTATTCGATTTCAGGTGACAGAGAATGAGCTCATCTTTCAACCTTTGTGATGTGCGCGCTCCCTCGCTTGCTCTCTCTTGCGCGCTCTCCCCCTCCCCTTTTTTTTTAAATGCCTTCATCCTTTTGCAGCCCTTCTCTCCAGCTCCTGTCCCTCCCCAGTTGTGCCATGTCTCCTCCCAAAACACTGGGGGATTTCTGAGACTGCCTTTAGCATTTCAGTTAATGGGGAGTTACCGTTCACCAGCCCCCGGTCCTGGTCGCATTTACCTTGTTCTGAAGAAAGCCTTCGGGTAGGTAGGGGAGGCTGGGACCGCAGAGCGGTGGTCAAACGGGACCCCTAGAAGGAACTTGCTTGTGAGCTGAAGTGTGCGGTGAGCACTGTGGCTCCACTGCGTTAGTCTTGCAGGGTCCTACTCATCCCTAAAATCCTGCAGCACTTCTAAATTTCCCCTGCGTTTTTCACTGGTGTGAATGAGCAAACGCAAGGCTCACATACCAGCGGGAATGAGCTGGTTCCAAGCGAAAACAGAAGCAGTAGGTAGAAAAAAAAAAGGGGGAGAGCAAATCACCCTCCTGATCGGTAATGCAGAAAACGCTAAATCCCTCAAGACCTCCTTTTCAGTGTGTACCGTCCGTAAAACCTGTTTCGGATTGGGATCGGCACAGCGATGGAAGTGGGTGTGCTGCTGTCTGTGTGCAGGGCGTGCTTGCGTGTGTTTGGCAGCAGCACAAAAGAAACCAGTTGATGATATTCATAGGATTAAAGGCCTGATTCCTGGGGACGTACTTGGTTGGATGCAATTAAAATGCCTGTCAGGCTTTCGATAGCAGCAACCCCTTGACGAACTGCTTAAGCAGAGGCGAGGTGCAGCATCCTATTGTAAGTGGATGATGGCGGAGCCGGCTGGTTTGTCATCATTCTCGAAAATTCGGTGGCCAGTGAACTCCCTCTTCCTCTCCCACTCACCCTCTTTTCCTTTTCACCACTGCGGGGACTTCTTCTAATTTGCAGTTTTCCTTTTCCTGACGTACACATGGTAGATACAAGCTGGTGGCTTGCAGACTGCGTCTGTCTGGAGATAGGCAGCGAGCCGATGGATAACAACACTCCAGGAGAATGATTATGCAGCAGTTATTTAAGGATAGGCTTTTGTGGTATGGCAGCATATGAGCTGGTAATGATTTTCTTTTAAAAATGTCAGCTTTATTTGCTTTCTGAAGATTTGAAAGAGTAACACCTTTATGCTGTAGCTTTTTGGGTTTAGCCTGCTGTAGATTAAATTCTGTAGGGCTGCGCATTAGATGAATTAAAATGTATAAGTAATAAACTTCTGTGTGTTTATAAATATATATTTATGTGCCGCATACATTATATATATGCACACATCTTCATATACACATATATTCATGTAGGTATATTTATGTGTGTGCATCTGTATCTCTGTATAATGGGGAAAAAAAACTTTCTCATAGCTGAAAACTGTTCTTCATCAAAAATAAAGTATTTTCAGGTTTTTTTCCCCCCTCATCTTTTATTTATATTAACAGATTCTCCATCATATAGTCTTGGACGTGACGCACTGATTGGAATCTGCTTGTTCACAGGTAGGGCACCTCTCTATCTGAATATATTTTTGAAGAATGTGGAATTGCAAAGGAAAACTGATAGAGGGTGCGGGTGGGTTTTTTTTGTCTTTTTTGTTTTGTTTTTTTAACAATAGGTATTCTTCTTCATTCTATCCAACTGTGTTGTGTTGCAGCTTTGTACAGGTGTTCCAATTGTCTCGGTAGGCACTGTGAAGTTATTTTTGACATGTATGCATAAGCTCCAGCTACTTAATTTGTCCTTTCAGCTACAGTGGCTACCAAAGGGTGAAACACAAACCTCAGTGTTTACCTACTGCCTTGATTTAATATACCGAGGGTACAAAAACGTCTCCATCCATATTAGACGTTGGTTCTTTTTAATATAGTTTTTAGCATCAGTGAGATCTTTGCAGGCTAGCAAGAACAGGGTTAAAGTCACTGGCTTGCTCAGGGCAGGTACAATCTATCACAGCGCAGAGCAGAAGCATAGTGGTGGTTTCATACTGTATTGTTTTCAAGGAGGAGGGAAACTTCTTTTAACCCATTTGCTGCTGTCCAAAAACTGCATGTGCCTCAGCTTGGCGTTTTTGTGCACAGCCTTTCAATGACCTGGCAGTGCAGGGCAGTGCTGGAAGAGCATCTATCGGATGGGTTTTTTGACATATCACCAGCATTTCAGAAATCCTTTCTGTGTGCCAACATGAAGCAGACAGACTGTTTTTTATGACAATGTCATTGCTGGCTCCCAAGAGAAGTTTATTGTCCTCTTTACCCTAAAATCTTTTGGCTTTGGTTGCTTTAACCCTTTGGGACTGTAAATGCAGTGAAGGGAGACGAAGGCAGATGAAGGGAGAACATGGAATAAAACCCTGCAGAATCAGACCTGGTAGGTGATTTTCTTTGGATTGGATTTTCAGATGTGTCCAAGGGATTAAGGAATGCAGATCTCATTGATTTGCAGTGGGGACTGTGCCCTTTAAAAAAACAAAACAAAAAACTCCCACCCCAACAACTAGGCAGGGTTGAAAATCTCCTTCTGCCTTGGTGGAGAGAGGTAAAGATATGCCCATCGCCTGTTAACTTCTCAGGTGCCAGTGCTTTTCCAGTACCTCCCTTCTGAACCAGACTTTATCATGTGTGTGCTTCTCAGCTGTCACAAAACTGATCATTCTGCTTAGCTCTGTATTTAGACTTCAAAGTATCATGTTTGTAGGGCAGCAATCAAAATTTGCATGTGTTTTTAGTATGAAGTTTCAGGGTGCCTTTTGAAAAGGAGAACAAAAAAGGTAAGAAATTCTTCAGGAAAGGCAGATCTTATTTTATTTCTAGCCTAGATAGACCAGGAATAATGGTAACTGTGAAAAAACCGACTCTCCTGAAGTGTCTAGTCTGGTTCCCTGGACAAGCAGGAACCACAAGCCAGAAGAACTTCAGGACTGGCAAGAGCTTGGGCCACTGCTAGCAGCAATGGGTGCTTGTGAAATTTGGTGCATAATCTATTTCATGGCAATAAATTGATAAAGCTGATTGATAGATGCCCTTTTGGGGGAAAAACGTTAGTGATTTTTTTCAGGTATCTTCTCTGCTGTTTTTCTTGCATATAATTCTATTCCCCATTTTCCTGTTCTACACGTCCTTCTGTTCTCTAGGCCCTTCTATTCTTTCTGTCTTTGGCAGAAGGCTTCTTGGCTTCTGGATTTTCCTGGCTAAATAAAATTCTTCTAAAGAATCCTTTATTTGTTAGTTTTTATATGTTGTTTTTAATACTGTTTCCTCCTGGTATCAATTGTCACTAGACTTGTTAAAATAGAAAGGCATGAAGTAAATAGTGTATAAAATGCTTTAATTCTTGAAAAATGCATTCGATGTTCTTTTTTAGCTGAGGGCCAGAAGTGCTTTTTCTTTCCTCTACTTTTAATTTCACTTCCATTCTCCAAGGGCAGCAAGCCAAACTGCAGTCTCATTCTGATTTCATTAATGTTTTGCAAAGCTCTGTCTCAAGGACTAATGCTGCTTTGCTGGTCCTGATGTCAACATCCAAGGTTTTGCTGCAGTATTGGAGAACAGAAAAGGAGAGCTCTCTCCCAAGCAGAAGTGGTGACACTGCTAGCAGACGAGTAGAATTGCCTAGTTTTCCGCAGTATCAGTGGATAATGAGTCAAAATGTTTGATAATGTGATCCCCTTGGATTAATGTTTTTCATCTCCTCTGGAAATGTTTCTTATCTCCTGTGTACAGCATCTTATCAGACCTCCGTGGTCTCCTAAAAACAAAAAAATGGTGTCAGCCATTAGTTAATAAATCAGATTTGCTGACGGACGCAGCTTTTTGGCGTAAACAATATATGTACGTTTCTGATACCTCTGATTTACCAGCCATTTTAACCTTCTGCCTCGGTCTGGGTTTTTAAGATTCATGTTACAAACTGTGCTTTCTGGCTGCAAAGAAGAAAATGAGATGTTATGCAGGCAAAAATGGAAATCACTTCAAATGATATTATTTGCTTGAAGCAGAGGTAAGGGCATTTATTCCGTAAGAAGAAAATTTATCCTAGATTGGCAGGATATAAAATCCCATGGCCACAGTGGTAGAATGAACTGTTTTGAAATATCAAAAAAAAAAGGAAGTCTCTTGTTAACTGATAGAAAAAGGCAACCGAAGCCAGAGCTGACAGCAGCAATGAGGTCTGTTGGATTGTAGTTGGTGGACGCTAGGGCACGCACCCAGAGCGATGTGATGTTTGGCACTCTCCCTCATTTAAACAAACGACACGGTGCCCAAACGAGCTGACGGTCTTCAAAAGCGACGCGCGACGGCCGTTCGGCCCCGGGGTTCTTTTACTGGGGCGGCAGCAGGAGTGGCCCTGGCCCCAGCGTCTGCCTCCGTCCCGAAACCCTCCGGCAGCTCTTGGCTCCGATTCTGGAGCAGCGCGAAGCACCCTGCCCACTGCTAGGACACCCTTTCTTAGCTGTGCCGTGGAGGTAAGTAGGAGTCTTGCTTTATGGCTGTCCTAGGCTGGGTTTCGACTCCCTGGGCTTTCTTGCCAAGGTCAGGGTTAGAGCCCCAGTATTGACCTTGCCTTTCCTTATGACTACGTGAAGCAAGTATGTTCGTGAGCATCAGAATCAGTTGGTGCTTGCTTTCCTCTTGATTTATGTCTTGTGCTTGATGACAAATTCTCAGTGAACTTTTCCTCCTGTTTTACTCGTAGGAAGGCTCTTCCCTAGGCGTATTTTTCTGTGGCAAATAAGGTGTCTGTGTCATGACCCCCTTTCAGTAGAGGCACTGAAGAGGGGTCATTTGCAGGGTCATTCTCTCCTACTTAGATGTCCACCTTCATGTGACTTGTGGGGAGTTATCTCTGCTCCTTCACCAGAGCAGGCTGAAATTGGCCAATGGGTTCAACAGCTGTTGGCTGGGGAGAACATAATCCACGTAGGACTTGCTTTCTGTGGGAGGCAGTGGAGTGAATGGGTAGTGCTTTCATTCACAGTAATGAAAGTTGGTTTCCTACGGGTTTACATGTTTCATGCCTCTCCTCCCCTGCCACATCTTCCAGTACCTTTGCACCAGAGTAGCAGTGTTTCAGCTCGGGGGTGCTGGCTGGCCACGCCTGTGTGCAGCAGCAAGTGAGTGGTGAGCTCCCGCTAGCATTTCCCTCATCCGAGGGAGAGGAAGACTCTTCTGCTTTGTTTTTCATTTCTTGGAAGAAAATGTCTGTCTGTCCTTCAGTCTTCATCAAACTGTGTTTAAATACAAAGAATTAAGGGCAGTAAAGCAGTTACAGAGGCAGAAGTGAGGTTTAGGAAACTTGAGGAAGGGCACCAGGTCAAACCTTTCAAGAGCAGGACCATGGAAGCACAGAGGTGCGAAGGAGGGTGGGCTGGGCCGGGAGCTCGGCTCGCGGGGCACCGCCGGAGGCAGGCGGGGACACTGGGCGCAGGCCTGCGGTTGCTGCAAAGGGCTGGGTGCTGCCAGCGTCGCTTCTGGGCGCTCAGGTCATCTTTCTCTTCCTTTTTTCCCCGTTTGTAAAAAGAAGAATACCGACGTATTCTTCAGCAGGGGTATTCGTCAATGTGGCAAAACAGCTGAGGTCCTTGGTTGGATGAGGCTGGGTACATGTAAAGTTTAATCATGGTACTTAGTGGGGTGGCTTTTGTCTTGGCTGCAGTGTCTGAGGTGGTTGTGGTATCAGTGTAGTCGTAGTAACAATAAAAAGGTTCATATATATTTAGTAAAACATATACTTTGCGCCCCCTTTTCCCCCCATTAACTTACTTTTTCTTCCTGTGAAACGCCCTGCTGCATACAGTTCTGTTGTGGTCTTACCTGCTTGAGGATGGCTTTTAATATGATGATGAGTAAATGGCCGTCAGTTCCCCTGTCCCACCTTACACAAAACCTAGCTCTTCCCTGGTGGAGAGTTAGGCTGGCCTGCCAAAGCGGGGATTCAGAGAGAGCCTGCGCTGCCGGGGCGGGCTGCCAGGGAGGCTGCCCGGCGGGGCGGCGGGGGCGGCTGCTGACTCACGCTTTGCAGAGCGGGCACCGTCGCGCGGGGCTGGAGCCGCAGGCGGCCTTCGCTCCCTCCCGGGCAGGGGCCTTCGCCACCGAGTGAAGCCGCTAGATAGCCGTGCACTGCTGCGTGCGCACCGGCGTTTTATGGAGTGCATTAGCATGGCGCTTGCGAGAAATCACGGGCTATTTATTTTAATACATTGGGTGACAGTCGATGCTAAATCACAGCGGCTATTTACATTTGTTTTCTGAGTCATCCTGGTTCTGGCGATAAGGTGATTTTTTCAGTGTGTGCAGTTAGTAAATTGGGTTCATCTTTTTTTTTAATGTGTATTTTTGCTCTTAAAAATGCAAATGTATTCCTTAATGGGCTAAAAGAAAATGAGTCAGGTTTAAGAAAGTGTCTTTCCTTAGCATTTTCATCATCAAGGGGAAGAGGTTCATGAGCGCTGAAGACAGGAATAGAGAGCAGTGGGGGAAGAGATCACAGAGCTGTGGATTTAAATATCAATATAAAACTCCCAGTGTCATGGAGTTGCCTGGATGCCATACTGTAACAGACAGCAAAAGATGCTGAACTTGCATCTGATTTTTGCCCTACAGAAAGCACCTAGTTCTGTCCTGGAGCAAGGGCTTCACGCACTGGCGTATGCTTTTGCCACTGAGCGCTTGCGTCAGTGCACCGCGAGCATCCCGGATGTGCTTCCAGCAGTAAGGCATCAGTGCGCGGGCTAGTTACGGCCGCTCGTTGTGACTCTATTTTATATTCTCTGTGAGCGTGAGGAGGAACGTTAGTGTTTTACTTATAGTGTCATTTCTCTGCTGGTAATTTCCAAGATGAAAATTTGTTGATTTGGAGTTTCCTATGGTTAGAAGCCTTTCTTGCCAGCCTGGATCTTCCAAGTTCCCCTGCTACGGCGTTTGTTTAGATATCTGTGACCGAGGCGTACGGGAGAGAGGGCAGCAGCAGTGGGAGACAGAGGGTTGTAAAGACCTGAAGATTGCTCAGGTTGTGCCCTTGGACACTGTAGGCCTGGAAACCACACGGTCACATCAGGGAATCGGCACTGCTGCCCCTTCCCCCCTGCGTCCAGCGGCAGTCTCCTCGGTAAAGCCCGTTGGCTTTCATTCCTGCCTGAGAGCAAAGACATAGAAATCCAGGCGCTTGCCATGGTCCACCTGAAGTGCTGCATCTGCCTGGAGTCAGAGCAGGGACAAAACATACAATAATTTAAGGCAGAACTACCTACTTTAGGATTTCCGTATTCCCCCAAATTACAGCCGTTTAACTGAGATTGGTTGGAGGGTGGGTTTGCTTGCATCAGTCCACAACACCTTTCAGAGCTGCTTGATGTGATTGTGCTGGCTCAGCTTTCTGTTCAGCCTTAGGGTCCTCCATATTGACTTAATGCAGTAAACCCCAAATTGATGATGACTCAAGATGGCTGATACCTGTATTCTTAACCTGGTGTTAAACCGTGCCTTAGGTACCGCTGCAGTTCAGCTGCCTGCCAGCAAGCCCCTGTGCCAGGCCCGTGCTGGTGCGCGGCGGCGGGGGGGTCCCTGTCGACGGGGGTGCTCGGCTGCTCCGCATCACCTGCTGAATCCGGGGAGACCCCCTGCCCCGGCGGGGTGCCTCGCTCATGCTCCCCTGTGAAGTTTCTAAAACATATGTGGAGTTTGAAATGCACAAGTTTGATTTTTAACCGCAAAAGTGTAGTGGAAAGGTGCTGGGCTGTGGGTTCCTCTTTGCGAGCGCACGCTGTTCCGGAGTCACTAGCTCCTACGCTGTTCGCTCCACATCTCCAGGAGGACAAAAGACAACAGTTGAGTAATCTTTTCTTGTTTTTAGCAACATGATGTTAAAACTAAAGGAACTTTAGATGCTAAAGAATGAGTCAAGATTGCTCTGATTAATTTCTTCTGTTTTATCATAACTACAAACAAGAAAAAAAAACTAAGCAACAAATTAGGATCATCAGTAATTTAGCGAGAGAAATCAGAGAAGATAGAAACCTGACATTTAAAGCTTTGTGACTCCCCCCACTCCTACGCTCACAGCAAAGAGGCCTGAGGGCAGGAGTCCGGCTTTGCGGAGGTCGGAGGAGCTCCGTGCTCTGAGCACCGATGCCGGGAGCTCACCGCGATGGGGCTGCCCCCGCCGTGGGTCCCGCGGAGCAGGAGCTCGCCTTCGCCTCGCGTGGATGCGCGGTGCCTGAGAGAATTGAATCCTCCGCTTTGGAAAGCTGCCACAAAATACTTCTGCAATGCAACTAAGTACCTTAATAGTCATTGCAATAAGAATTGGTGCTATTATTATCAGTGGTGTAATGTAATTAATAACAACCGCAGGATTTTTAACAGCAGCTGTGAGAAACTGGCAGACTTGCTTACGGCAGTAAGATTGCCTGCAAAATATAGAAAATGCCCCTTGGAGTAGATAAATGAAAGTGCTTATTCATAGCTTTTTTGCATTTAGTGTCCATTAGTCAAAATGTCCCAGTGAATACTTGTGGAAGTGATTATGAAAAGTAATTTTAAGACTCGTTTATTTTGTCAGCGTATTACCTAAAAGTCGTTTTACAGCTGTCGAGCCAACCAGCATCAGTGAAAGTCTGAGAATACTGTGGCGTGTGGGACACACCAGCAAGAAACCCGAGAGCACTTCAGCTGCTTAATTATTGAGCACAGAGAATGGAAACTGTGCTCTGTGATACCAGTAACATAGCCGTGCAGCTTGCAAACAATTTACAAACCAGGAATAACTCCCTGAAATAAGTCACCGAGGAATACTTGAATTTAGAAACAAAATGCAAATTTCTTTGTGGCTGTATCGCAAACAGGAGAAAAAGGAAGCAAGGGGACTGTTGCTCTGGACCGTTGCCCAGTCTCTCTGGTCCCCCCTAAGTCTGTGTTGCACCCTTGTTATCACGTTTGCCTGGGTGGGATTTGAGAGAAGGGTAGTCAGAGATTTTGAGCTTCAAAGAGCTTTTTGTATGGCATGCTGCTTTGGTACTGAGTACGGTTGGATTGGCTAGGAGGAGTTCGTGGGTGGTTTTGAGCTACTGCGTTACCGTTACAGCAAAATCCAGGTAAATCATTCTCAGTGTTCTTGTCTCGTTACTCTGCCTCCCCTCAAATAGATATTCTAGAAATCTACTGGTGCTTAGAGCCTGCTTTTTTTGCTCTCTTTCCTCCTTCATCATAGAGTCTCTCTACAGAGAGGTTAGTAACTAAAGCCTGGATGCCGGTAGATAATCCTGCTTTACGGGAACGGCCAGGCTCCCTGTACGAGCTGCTCTCTGAAGGCTTTGGAGGAGCCAGGAAACATCACCCCAAAGCAGCTCTGCCGCCTTGTGCCTTGGCTGGCAGCAGGGAAGAAGAGAGAGCTTTGGAGAAAAGGGGATACGACAAAAAGATGCGTTTTGGGGCCTCGTGCACGTGGTAAGGACGATCCAAATATGGGCGACGGCCAGGCTGTGATTGTTCGCTGCAACCTGGCACGCCTGCTGGTGCCGGCCCACGGCGAGCTGCTGCGCGGCGGCGCTGAGCTGCTTCTGAGGAGGAAATCAGTGGGAGGTGTCTGCAGCCCTTTAACTAGTACCAGCAGCCAGCCGGGAAACGGTGGGCAGGTGCGGGGCAGGCTTCTGCTCAGGCTCGGTGGCACGGAGGTGCTGTCCGCGCTCCTGACGGGCAGCGTTTGCTGCGGGAGCTCTCCCCGGGCGCGAGGCGGCTTGAGGTCCTCGCTCCTCTGCGCAGTGGGATCATGAGCGCTTGAGACTGTGGTACCCTCCGCAGGCGCTTGGCAGATCATTCTGGTGGTGTTTCGGGGACTGCCGGGGCACCGGAGCTACCTCAGCTGCCTTCTGGATCGAGTTTGATACCAGGGCTCCTCCACAAGTTACTTCTTGGCCATGGGACCCAAACTTATTTTTCATGATCATCTATTAAACAAAGCTTAATCTGTGCCCAACAGGGCAAACTTATGTATACAGTCATGGTGTCTGCTTTGCAAAATATCTGTAATATCCTCCCTCCCCCCAACATACCCACCTCTAATTAAAAATGGAGAAAGGTAGTGGATCACGGGGAAGGGGGACAGTCAAATTATTGCATTTGTGTCCAGGTGTTTGCTGATGGTTCCTTAGTGTTTGTATTTGCATTTTCCAGAGCCGCCTTTATCACAAGGAGCCCTTGCAGTAATGCTGTTCTGACCCATAAAATCCCCTTCTGTGGTATCCAGAAGGGCAAGAGAAATATAAGCATAAACTCTTCTTCCTTGTAACAGTGGAGGAGTATTGGAATTAGCGGTATTTTTTTGAAGTCTGTTGGGATAAAGTACTGTGGACAAACCAATTCCTGGAGTAAATCACATTCTTTCAGTAACCAAATATGAATGTGACCTCTGTATGTATATGTGTATAATCATATGTAATATGCAGAAAAACAGATTTTTAAATGCATAATATTAGGGGGGAAAAAGGAGTGCATCTTTTTTCACTCACCTGGAATTTCACTCAATTTATAAAAGCTAGTGCTGCATGGGCCTTGGGCTTTTGTTATTTTTTGCTTTCTGATGATTACCGAAGGGAGACATTTATTCACATTACTTAACAGAAAAAAATTATTTAGATACTCTGAAATACTGAAGTAAAATTGATAAAATCATAAAAAATACTGTTAGTGGGCCTAATCCAGCATCTACTGAATTGACTGTTGACTTGAGAAGGCCTTACATTAGGCATACACAAATGCAGGCATCTCCTTTGCACCTCTGCTGCTGCTTATTTGACTCACAAAGTGTAATGAGAGGCCCAGACTGTTCGTGTGCCTCCTGCAAACACGTTACTGCCTTTGGATTAGTTCACGGTGTGGTGCTGATTCTCTTCCTTGCAGTTATGCCCCCTTTCCCCTTAAAACAAGGGAAAGAAATAGTCATACAACAAAGCCCGTCTTGGGATGGAAAGTTGTATGTTACGGCAGAGCTTATAAAGGCTTTTGAGGATTTGCAGCTGTGAGTGTTTGAGAACCAAACCCAGAGCAGTCTTGTTTTCCAGCAGTGTTGTTTGCGGAGGTCATCGGAAGATGGACATACATAGGGATTAAGTAATAGAGAACATAAATCACGTGCGAAGCAGTAGCCGTCCGCTCCTGCCAGCGCCTGCAGTGCTGACTCGCCCGTGGGCTGCGGCTGCGGTCGGCCCCGCTGCTGGACCGCAGCGCGCCAGCAAGGCAGCAGCGCTCGGCCTCCGAGCAGGTTCGCTGGGGAAGGTTAAGCCAGTGGATTGAAGTAATCCTTGCCATGTTTAAACCCACGGCCTGGCAGTGTCTGGGGGGGAGGGCCGGCAGGCTGCAGAATCTGCAGTGTGGTTTTGCAGAAGCTGGCTGCGATCGTGGGTCTCGCTGGCCCCCTCAGCCACCCCCCGGCTCTTGCTCTGGTCTCTGGCTCCTGATTTCTCGGGCTCCTCAGCACCTCCTGCTTTTGGTAAGATGCTTCCCGTAGCAGAAATTGGCCTTGGATGCAAGACCCTTAGCTGCTTAGTGCAATTAAGTCTTGCACTGATCCGTGTCACTCAAAATTCACTGCGGTCTGCCCGCTCCGAGCGCCCCGGCTGGCGCTGGCAGCCTGCTGTTTCTTCATCCCCAGATCTGTCCTGGGTCGTCTCTGTCGCTGCCCACGCTCTGCCTGGGGACGGTCTGCGTCTTCCCGGGAAAGCAGCGGTCATTCGTCCAGCCCTCTGCCCTCCGCACGGCAGCTGTCTCCCTTGTAACTCAGACACCTGATGAAACATGGAGTTTACCGGGCCGGGCACCGCGTTCCCAAAGCCGCGCAGCTCTGCCTTGCCAGGAGCCGTGCTGCTTTGTCCCACGGTCGCACGTACGTGCTCGGAAGCAGGAGGCAGATGCAAAGCTCACTACTACCGCTCAGGAGCATCTGCCCCGGGCTTCGCTTTGAGCTCGCTGGGGAGAATGGGCAAATTGGTAAAGAGCAGCACGAAGGAGAAAGCGTGACCCCTGCGCGCCTCCCGGGCTGGGGCCTCTGCAGCGAGGACTAGTCTCTGGATCAGCACATGGCCAGAGCTGCGGTGGGCGTAGGAAAGCTACTTTTCTGTTTAAACAGGCTTGATGGCTATTGTGTGGCAGCCATCTGTCCTCTTTCACGCAGTGATAAGTTCGTTTTATTATTATCTTCAACCGTATCTTACTGGACCTTTAAACCACTGGTCAGTCTCCATTCATTGTGGGATAAAAGGGTTGCTAACTGGAAAAAAGAAAAAAGAAAAGAAAAAAGAAAAAGAAAATACGGTCTCACTGCGATGGTGGTAAATGAGCGTTTTTCCTCTCCTGTTTGATGTGAGCAGCTTTCTGCTTGAAAAATGCGCTTGGTAGCAGGGAACTTAGCATTTCTTATCCTGATTCAACAGCGTACTTTGTACAGGGAGCAGCAGCCATCTAAACAATAGCTGTAGAAGGCATTTAAGCCAAAATACATTTTATGATCTAATATATTAGCATGGAAGTAAATGCAAGATTCTGAGAAGACAAGGGACCAGACGTGGGATATGCTGCAGGAGCACTTGAAGAGTTTTGCTAGCAGGGATGAGAGCACTGAAGGGGTTTTACAGTGGGTTGACTGTAATAAAAAAATGTGATGGTCAGTGTATAACGTACTGGGGATGTGACGGTATTTTGTCGATGGTATTTGTGCCCGTTTGTGTGAAAGTCAGTCTGCCTGCAGTGGCTCCTGGCGGGAGCTGCCCGGGGGCTGCTTTGCTGCGTGCGTGGCAGCGGTGCGCGGGCTGCAGCGCTTCGGTGCGCTGCACCACGTCCAAGGCTGGGTACGTGCAGGCGGCTGCGGTAGGGCTGCAGCCCTGCTCGGATGTAAGTGGGGGTCGGGACTGGTCCTTTGATATTTTATTGATATATTTAGTCTAGATGTTCTCCACATCAAGCAACACAGACTTTTTAAGCAGCTGCAAGCACTGAAGTGCCTAAATGAAATTTTTCCCTTTGATAAGTTCTCCAAGTCACGAGAACTTTCGTAAATGCAAGAAACGGGAATATTCTGCAAGATTTCTGAAGGCGTTTGTGATCCCCAGGCAGTGATTAAGACAGTGCCAGCCCAGGGTCCCTCCTTTGCCATTGCTGGAGCCCTCTGCTTTTGTGCTGCTGCGAGCTGCAGGCTGGCTCGGTGGCTTTCGCGGAGTCGGGAGGGTATTGAATTGTCCTTGGGTGCTTAGCACAGTCTGTTGCTTTGTCAGTCCATGTCTGGGAATTAAAAATTGAACGATGTCGTAGCTCACTCGGGGCAGAAAGCTGTACAGGATTTTGCTGGAGACAGGCGTTATGGCAGGGGTGAGTCCTCCAGGGTGTGAAATGTGGCAGCACTCTCGGGTTGTTACTTTCTTCACCGGAGGTGAAAACTGGGAGGTGGCTGGAACATAAAAGGGTTAAAAACAGTTGAATTTTGAGCTCTTTGGTGTTTTGTGTTGGCCTGCTTTTGCTAATTTCCGGTCTCCGTGTCTCATGGATATCTGAGTTGATGCAAAAATAATGAAGTGCTCCAAATTATAGAAGCGCTGCATAAATCCGTTCTTGGTCTGTCTTAGAGCAGAGGCTGCCGCAGAGTCCTGGGCCTGGGCCGGTGGCTGGGTGCGGGTGGGAATGGGCAGGCCTAAGGGCAGGCTGAACGGTGGGATCCAGAACGCACTTTCCTGTGGTCCCCGGGCACAGCTCCAGCCTGTCACGTGCTCCTCGCAGGGACGTAGCTGCTGGAGGGGCAGCGTCCACAGGCAAAACTTAACCAAGAAGCAGCGCCTTAAGAAAGGGGTGGAGGGAGGAGATAAGATGGACCTTTTCTGTTCTGAATTCCTGTAGAAACTTTCCGTTAGTGTGGCTTTGGATTTGTTCTGCTGCAGTCACTAGCAACTTGAGCTTTGCAGAAAATGGGCTTTTATTCTTCCTGCACTCAGCATCCCTTGCATAATTTGCGTTCAGGACGGGTGGAGGGAGGACTGTGGCACTGCTGCAGACTCACTTAAGCAAAGCTAAGCAGCAGCAGCTAGTCCATTGTAAAAGAAAATGTTAGTAATTATAGATGGTTAGACACACTGAATAAAATAGTTGGAGAGTTGCAAAGCTGGTGTCTGGGGATACTGAGACAGAACATGACCGAACATACGAAAATGTGTTCTTGCATATTAAGTATATTTTCCTGGTTGTGAGTTCCAAGAAATGAAACATACTGAGTACCCTCAGGTACTCGGGGATTAACTAAAGGGATTAACTAAAAGAAACACCTTCAGCTTTAAAAAAGAAAGATGGGGGGGGGGAGACATGCATTCGCAGGAGGGGTTGTTGTGGCACATATTGGATACTCCTAAAGGAAGGCGGTGTTCGGAGCAGCACAGCCTGGCACAGGGGGTTGGCAGGGGTTGTTTGAAGATCTGTGTGCTTTTGGAAATGAGTGCTTGGTGCTTTCCTGAGCCTGCTGTGGCTGTCCCTGGATGGTTTTTGTCCTAAGAGGAGCTGCATGTTTGCTGACTATTGCTTGGACTACTCTGCCTTTATGATGTTCCCCCTGTTACTGTTACAGGTCTGTGTTTGTCTTTTTAGGCTCCAGTCATGCAGCTGGTGATCCTTTGGGAACCCTAGGGATGTTATTCTACTTTCCTGATATCAGCTGCAGTTTCTGGGAGGGGGAGAGAAGGATGAGGATGAAGGAGCAATTCACAAACTTAAAGTAGCTTGTGTGATGAGGCAGCTCTTCAATGCTTAATCCAAAGACGTCTCTAGGTGTTGGTATACCAAGTTGGTTTCAAGAAAGCAATTCTCATCCTAGATATTGCATTGTAACTTGGAACGAGTTGTTTAATTCCTGCCCTCCCACCTGCCTCCATTACTTGGCTTTCTTACCTAGAAAATGGGTGGAAAACCTAAAAACCTTTACATCACTGGATGCTAGGAGGTAGATACCTAAAATAAAGGTATTTAGTTATCAAAGCCTGCACATGCCCTACATTGTCTTGAAAGTAGGGTGACTAGGTCAGTCACTTCCCAAGATTGGACCTGGATTTTACAACTGGATTGCAAACCTCCCAGGGGATTCACAGCTTGAAGGCACTGCTGTGTGAATGTGCTGTTGATAGAATAAGTGCAAAGAAATAAGTGCCAGTGCTTTGCTTTTGGGGCAAATAAAACCCTGCATGGAAAGGCACTGCTAGCAAGTACTTGTAAAAGCATTTGCCATTTTTGTTTATACAGTGATATCTAAAGCCCCAGGAAAGAACATCTTAACTTCTTAAAAATCACTGTATGTAAAAGTTGCCATTAGAGCCAAAGGCGTATTGTACAGTATCTGTTGTATGAAACTGGTGCGGGCGTCTTGGATCTTGGAACTGCCATGAAAGCAACTTCAAAGGTGAATCATATTTGATTGTCTAAAGGCAGAGCTGTCAGGGTGCTGGAGTTTAGTTGTTTGCTAGTCTAATAAAGCCCCAGTTGTTCATACTGGAGGCCAGAAAAAGAAGAATTCTTCTGGATTCGAGGCAGTGAACTTGGCACTGCTGTTTGCTGTGGTGCTTCTGAGAGTTTGGATCTAACACCTGATTTTAGCTCTTCAAAAGATAACTTCACCTTTGTGATGTTTGCCCTCATTCTTGAATCATCTAACCTCTGCAGGGGCATGGGGTGAATTTCTGTGTGTGTGCCTGTGCGCGAACACACACAGTCAGTTCTTCTATGCTCGTCTCCCTGCAAAAAATGTATCATTTGACTCATGCATGTATTATCTGTTCTCTGAGTGGGGAGGCAGTTGTACAGAGCAGTGAATAATACCAATATAAAGCATCTTTTAGTAGTGGTGCTGTGTCCACCTTAAGAGGTGCCCTCCAGGTAGCAGTTACACTTGCAGGTAGTTCTGAGAAATGCTGTGCATAGGCCTGGCTGACCTCCCAGCTTGCTACTAGTATGTAAGCAGGGTTTTGGCCATGTCTCTTGGAACCTCTGCCTTGCTTCCATTTACTCCCTGAGGAGCCAGGAACAGGCTCAGGTGGCACTAATTCCTTCACTCACGCCTTAGCAAAGTGGGTGGAAGTAATTTAAAGGACGCACCTCTGCTCTGCTCGCAAGTGGGCTTACCTCCTGCTTGTTTTCCGTGGCGATGGAGGGAAGGAGTGTCTGTGAAGAAACCAACTCCTGCAGCTACAAAGTTAGAGCAGGGACCTGGGGATCCCTTACCTAATGGCAGAAGTCCTGTGTATATACAAAAACTGCCTGAAGCCATGTGATTCCTGTCAAGTGGCACGTCCCAAGCATGACCGTGCTAGGAATGTGTGCTGTAACGCTGCGTGTGGCTTTCGTTAAGGGGCCGTGGGCAGCTAACAAAGAGAACGCGTGCTCGTTTCTGTGGCCTAAGACACTCTGAAGTTTCCTTCTTCCCGGGACCATGCCCCTCTTCCTCTTTTCAGCCTGTCTGGCCCTTTAGATCTTCAGAAATTTTGATGCCACATGGCACCTCTTGTTTGGTATCTTTCCACTCTGGGAGCATGTTCTCAGCCTCAATATGTGAGTCCTTTTCCACAGGCAGAGTCCTGTGCGAGATAGGTAGGTGTGCAGACTGGAGGTGGTGTCCCAGGGACAAGTACTCGGCTCCCAGAACTGCTGTGCCCCAAAGCGTCCAAGAGGGCATCAGACCTGCATCCTCTGAGGATACCCCACGTTCCCACTGCGTCTCCTCAGCTATTAGCTGTTATTGAACCTTGCGCTGCAGCCATTAAATCAACTTGTAATTGATTCTGAAATAATTTCTTAGGTCCTAGACACCCCTGTTATAGCAGAATGATTCTTTTGACCACTCTTCTTAAGATCAGAGGAACACAGCGTAGATTAAAGCAGGGCCCTTCCTGCTTCTGCTTGTTATCTTGTCCAAAGTGTATGATGGTGTCAACAGGACTTGATCTAAAGCCTACTAAAACCGATGACAAGTTTTGTATCAGCTTCAGTGGGTTTTGGATTGGGCACCTAAAGGGCTGATTTAGTCAGTAAAGAGACTGCATTGGGTTTGTTAGATAGGGACACCAGAAGGTGAAGGGCTACTATTGCTGGTGGGAGCACATTTTGATGAGGTCAGTACATGAAGGCAATGGCTCTCTGAGGACACTTTCACCGCTAAGAGGAGAACAACCCACTTCGGGGCTTAAGGCATGTTGGATGTCGTACTGCGTGTTGTGTAAGTCATCTTGTGCAAAGCAGGACTGAGACTGCATGACCTACTTGACTTAGAAGAGCACTTCACCTCTGCTGCAGTCAGTCTTGTTCTGAGAGAAGATATAGTAAACATGTATTTTTTATCAGGTGACCTGTGAGATAAAGACGAGGAAAGGTAATTGAAATTGTCACTGTGGTCTCTTGCCAGAGGCTGTCATTATGCAGACAAGTGACATTAGTGATGTTGGCAGCATGGGACAATTTATTGTTAAGCATTAACTATGAAAATTCACCTTCCAGTTATTCACTCATGCTGAGCTGCTGGAGATCTGGCTTGCTTTAGTTCCCAAATTGCCATTTCCCGTAAAATGTGTATGGCTGTTACAGACACTTTCCTAATAAAACGCTTGCATCTCAGGAGCTCTAAATCGCATCCACATGCAGGTGGTGTCTGTTTCTGGGTTGGTCTTCCTTGGTGGAGCAGGTTGGTGTGATGATGTTCCATGCATTGCTGCTAAGGTGTAGTTGTGGTGTGAATGTGGAGGTGTTTAGACGTATGCTATGTTTATACAAATGAGGATGTTTTAATTCACATATCTACATAATTATAATGAATATGTAGGCAGTAATTGTGATGGACTTAGCTGAATGTTTAAAGGTAAGAATGGTGGGGGAAAAATACAAAAAAGGCTGTTTAAAATAAATTGTATTTCTTCTGTATGGTTTAATAACAGCACATGCGGCTGTGTGGGCACAACCTTAGAAATTAAACTCACGTTGAAATGCTTTCATTTCCATATCCAAACAGATTTGTGTGGTTTTAGTGACTGGTTACAAACAGTATATTAAAACATATGCCATCAAAATTAGGGCACTGTTTCCTACAGTGTAGTTCCTTACTGCATGTTATTTACTTTTTCTGTCTAGGGAAATCCCAGTAGCATAAGTCCCTACATATGTTCACCATAAACCCACCAAGGATGTGTGTTTCATCCAGAACGGGGCTCATTAACAACATGAAAGTAGCACAGACTTTTGAGATCTCTTTTGGCTTTCTTGTACGCTTTTCAGGATCACAGAAGGTGTTAGAAATGATTAGTCCCCATGAGGGCACCATCTCAGATGTTGGGGAATGCTGGAAGTTGGGCACAAGCTTGCGAGCACATGGCTAAGAGGAGGAACCGGGTATTCGCAGAAGAGACCGAAGCTAGTATCCCCCGTCACGCTCCTTTGTGAGCGCCATTAGCTGTTCCCAGTCGAGGATAGTTTCCCATTAAACTGTCTATCTTGCTTCTGGAAATTCTTTTGCATCAGTTGGATCTATTAATAATCAGTAGTAAAAATTAATGTTATGGAAGCATCTTCTAGCGGGGGATCCTTTTGGCTCAGTCATAATCAGGAAGCTCTTTCCTTTGTGGCTGGTGTGACAGTATCAGATGGGTAAGTAGTTACCTACCATGTTGTGCTTACTGCAACTGCCCTGTGGTACAGGGCAGCATAGCCGCAAGCAGCCTGAGAGGTGCATGGAGTGGTGCATCTTTCTGCTGCCATTTAGATGCCAAAATATCTTTTGCAAGACTTTTTATGTAGGTGGCAAGGTTAGGCTGGCTTGTTTCTTTTAACCAGTTACCTTGTTTTTCTTAGGAATAATAAGATTGAAAAAAGCAACTCACAACATGCAGTTTATCCAAAGAGTAAGTCCTCTCTCCCAATCTCTTTAGGCATGTGAACAAACATTCGTCTTTTAGCATTAAAACAGTCACATGGAGTAGTGTTAGTGAAACTGTTTGTTCTGTCAGGCAATGGTAAATGTAAAGGAAAGCTGTTGGTGTTATCGTGAAGCCCATACCTCCTACATAAGTGCTTCAGTCACAGTTTCTGTGTAATCATGGATTCTTGAACACTTCATGATGTCGACAAACCTGTTCATCAGTGTCTGAAAGATACCTTACTTTCTCAGTATCAACAAAACCTAGATGATGATTGTTAGTGTTCCTTTGGAAATGTTAAAGCACACGCATAAGTATGGGAAGTTGTTCTGTGTTAGTTACTAGTAGTATTTTCTTGCCTTAAACAGTTGCACTCATACCAAATGCATGCCGACTCTTCATCTCAGCACTGCTTTGTTTCTGTAACCTTGGAGCGGTGTTTGTGCTGATCAGTTAAATCTGCTTCCCCAGTTCAATTCGAGTTGTTGCTTGTGATGATATGAATACTCCTCTCTCCATTTGAATTAAAAATACCACGGCTAACATTTCGGACTGAGCCACTCAGATATGAGTAGATACCAAAATTAAGGTTGTATCCAGTAATTGCTGATACGGGAGGGGTCGGTTTCACCTAGCTGTGCAGCTGCTGAGTAGCGGTTGTGTGACAGCAGGAGGATGCAGTCTAATTAAGGCAAATCAAGTATTTATCTTCAGGCTTGTGACACTGAGTACATGTACTGGGATTGCAAGAGATCCGTTCTGTCTCCTGGTTTCCAGACTTTATGGCCCCACTGTGGCCCATATTCAGAGCGAGTTTTGTCCATCTTTACTTCTGGGCGGAACCTGTTATTGGCACCCCATTTGTCTCTAAGGAATTCATATACGAATTTTCAATAGTGTTATTTTGACGACGGCTTCTCCTTACTTTGAAGCTTCAGACTGTCGTTGTCCTTTCTGACTGAAGAACGCCACGGTATGGTTCTGCCTTTGTAAGTCAGACTTGGACTTGGTTGCTAACCAAGGCCTTGAACGTTCCTGTGTCATGCTTAACTCCTGTCTCCCGTTATCCCATCAGCAGGCTAGGATGTGGCACGACGCTCATCGGCAGTGCTCCGATTCTCTCGGGCTCTTTGGCCACAGGAGACTGTAGATCACTCGAGTCGTGCTGGGCTAATGCCCTTGCCATTGCTCCACGACTGGGTGTAGCAGGGACTTAAAAGGCTATGACTGCGGATCAGCAGGGCAACCTACAGCTTCATGAAATCATGTGCAGCCAAGGGGCAATTCATTCTGAAAACTGTTTTAATTCATTCAGAGTAATTTGGGGTTAGCTTCTTCACATGGCATATGTTTTCTGGGAAATGGGCCAGCTTAGTAATAAGAGGCCACCAGAAAATTGGCACAGAACATGTGGATGCAACGGACTTGAAGGAATGAAAGCTTAATGAAGACTGATAATATCTGAATAACCTCAAGGGGACTCAGTTCAGAGGCTCTGTAGTTTTCTCCAGTTTGGCTGCTGCCTCTCTCAGTCCCCAGGCAACTTTTTCTGATCGTATGCAACTGGAGGGTGCTCTTCAGCACCTGAAAAGAAACGAGTGAGACTTTCATCAGCAAGAGGGAGGAGAGGCCAGAGAAAGCTCCCTACTCCACCGCTGCTCGTTTCCTGTTTTGATGTGTTTCCCCAAGTCAGACAAAACTCAGAGAAATCCCATTCTTAATGCCCGAAAATAAGAAGCAGCAAAGCACTGAGATTCCTCAGTTTGCATTCAAAAGACCACGTCTTCTAATCATCTCAAAGCAACCAACATGAAAGCTCTTTGCAGAGGGATGTCACAAAAGGTCACACGTTTTCCTTTGAATGATGAGCAGTGCTTTTAAAGGAGCTTAGTATAAACTTCAGGCCTGTGGCCCATATGATCTCTTTACTGTATACACAGCGGCTGCAATCCTTAGCTAAGCAGGAGTGGTGATTCTGTCATTAGAGCTTGAATTGAAATTTAGAAAATCTGCGTGCATTTCCTTCTCTGCTGTAGAGCCCATGTGTGATTTCAGGCAAGATATTTTATCTTCCTTGGCCTCAATTCACAGTCTTTCAAATATAAAAAATGGGCACACTACTACACAATTCTTTAGAAGTATTTTCCTTGAAAATGAATCCATGGATCACCCTCAAAAATCAGAGGCAGGGGACTAGGAGAGAGCCCAGCAGCTGAGAAAGAGAAGGCAAGCTGTAGAAGACCAAAGGCAGGTAAGTTTCCCATCATGTTATTTGTATAGGCACATAGCCTGCACTGATACTGCGTTACAGTTTGGGTATTTATGATAGAGAACCTCTGCATTATAAATATGAGAATATGGCAATAACTGGGTTTTCCTTTCCTATCCTCTGTCTGTTTATATTGGGCTGTAAACTCTTCAAGGACTAAGCCCTTTTCTCAGTGTATGCCTTGCCTGCCCTCATGGGTCCCACTCTCAGTCAAAGGCTGCATGTGCTAAGGATACACTTAGCACTTAGGTATATACCAGCGATAAAGAGGACTGGATCCTCCGAGGTCACTGGTGCTTGCTCTGATGCTTAGAGTTGAGGAAACTGGGGGATACATAACCTGCAGCAATCTGCTGAAAGAACAAGGGTGAGCTAAAGGAAAATCTTTTTCTCATAGTTTATGCCTATTGCTCCCTGATCCTCATCTACAGTAAGGCAGTTGTAAAAGCTTGAGCTGGTTTAATTCCCCTGCAGGACTGATTGCTAAAGTGACACAGTACTCATCCTAAGCCCGGGATATGCAGGGGCCGTAAGAACCGACTCCAGCTGCTGAGCTGTACCTGCGCGTGGCTATGCAGAAAGCCCTTCTAGAAGGGAAAATTAGACCCTTACTGGTGGCATCAGGTTATGTCCCTGAGCAGTATGGTCTTCCTGTCCTGAGACTTAAGAGCTCTTTTCACTTATGGATGTAGGTTTTGAGCTATGTGGTTATTTTTTAAATTGTAATCTACTCAAAATAGAAAGTATAAATTATGTTACCAGATGTGTCAGTGCAGAAATGAATGTTCTCTTTACTGTGATTATCATTGCTATACATGAGTGTTTTTAAATTGAAAATGTACTTTCTGTTGTTCCATAATGTTGAGTCCTGATCTGTGAATCCATTTTCAAATGTGTGCACTGAAAGTTGATCAGGAATTTAAAGGAAAATATCTGCCAGGTAGACAGAAGTACTGGTCTCTGTATAACTGCTTTTTTTTTTAGGACTTTACACATTACGTGTAATTCATTTAGACATGCCTAAATTGTGCTAAAGTACCTAAAGTACTCTGTTACAGAAGGCTACAGCACTTGTGGTCAAATGGATCAGTAACCTTTGGTGTTGATTTTTTTCTTCTTCTTTTTTTTAATTTTTTTTTTTTTAAGTCTCTGTTCAGGTACATATATAATGCAGCATAGTGTTTCTAAGGAAGCCGTTATGCACTTCTGAGTAATGAGTTCTTCTTTTAAAAGTTGCTGCAAGACCTACATGCTAGCTCTGAAAAAGAGGGAAATTCATTGGATAAATTAAGTACTAAAATACTTGTTTTTAAGATTGTTCAAATAGAAGTTTGGGATTAATGGCTTTGGCATGAACCATAACGTCCGTAATCTTAAGGTTAAAATACTGTATTTGACTTGTCTATCTCCCTGAAAGTATAGCAGTCAGTGTTGACTTTTGTTGGAAAAAGCAAGGCGCTGTGAATAAACAGGGCAGCCTGGTACTTACGTGGACTCAAACAAGTGAAGTACGGCTTTCAGCCCATAAATCATTTCCTGAGATTGCTCAGCTTAGTAAAAATCATTGTTATTTTAATGCATTTTGGTGCAATCGAAAGCATGTGGTGCTGAGAGAGAATAATAATTTTCTTTACAGGGATTTAGTTTCAAGAGGTTAGAAATCTGTATTTGCCCTGGTTTGCTTGTTGGCTTGCCACTTGCTTAGCATTTTCAGATGCACCATACAGTTCTTTTCGAGGAAGTGGGGCATCTAATACTTTCTACTGTACAGTACCATGGTTTCTCATCTCCTTAGCACTGCCTGTTTGCTTAATCATAAGCCAATTAAAGCATAATAATGGAACACACTTCTGAACTGAGCATGAAGGGAGCGATCAGAGACAGTGCTCGAAAACCGAGGGGAGGACTTGTGAGCCGTTGGGCATGCGCCCGGGCTCCTCTGTGCCTCCTGCCGTGCTGGCCCTTTGCATTCGTGGTGAGTCCGTCTCGTTTGGTCCCGTCACTAAGACTAGGATTTTCGAAGGAGGACAGGGGATACGCTGGGGGGGTCTGACAGAGCACCAGAGCCTTCGAACTTCCTGGTGTTGGTTGCACCGCTTCATTTTGCATTAGTGTCGTGTCATGGTATTATCAGCTGGTAATTAATTCACTATTAGGCAAAGTTCGTGTATCGATCAAAGCATCATGTGGGATTTGACACAGGTCCTGCTGAATTCACTTGACAGGATCTCCCTGACTGCTCTGTCGCAGCTCGGCGAAGCCCACGGCGAGGGGCAAGGGTTCACCTTGCAAGCGCCGAAGCATCGGCAGCTCAGTCCTCGCAGGCCCGTTCCACCCACGTGGGCGGACCTTGGTACTGTTTTTCATCTGATATAAGAAAACAGCTAATCTTATAGGCCTGGTTTTTGACATAGCTCTGGTTGGCTATCGCTGTTACATGCAGTGGCACAGACACCTCTGTGTAAACGCCTCCCTCTCCTTTGAAAGAGCTGCCTAGTGGTTCTGTTACGTGGAGGAGCTCTCCTCCCCTCCTGGCTCCCAAGCCTGCAAAGCGCTGCACTTAGCAAATGTCTCCCTTTATACACAGAATGTGTTCGCTGAAATTTATTGAAGGATCCAGGGCCTTTCAGATTAACCTGGTTTTGGCTGATGCTCAAAACCTCAGTAATTTGCAACAAACAAGTTGCCTTTGGATTTGCAGTTTCCTGGTCTTAATAGCCAACTCCCGCGTCAGGTGGGCGGTGTGTGGTGGACAACGACGAATAGCGACGGCAGCTTCGGCGGTTGGTGCGGTTCCTCCGCGATGCCCCCAGCGCCCTGGAGCACAGACCTCAACCACAAGTATCCGGCAGGCACTGGAGCTTTGCGAAGCAGTAAATGATGACCAAGCTAATGCAGTTGGAGGCAGTCTCCGTCAGAGGCTCATCTTAGTTGAGCAGATGGCTGTACAAGATGAGGCGTTACTGATTTCTAAAGCATTTCTAGATGCTAGAGCCACAGGAAGTTTTTCAAAATTGCAGGAACCTCAACAGGGCTTGTGGCTTACAGGGGAAGGTAGCTTCTAGTTAGCATTATTTTTTTTTGCATTCAGTGGGAAAAAGGTGCAACATCTCCTCATGAAACCACGAGATAGTGGTCTCCTGCTTCTGGCGGTTTCTAGTTATTTTAAACTTTGTGAAAGATGTAATTTCTTGGTTAAAGTAAACAAAATTATTTGAAATGAATGCTGTAGAAAGAAAACACTCCTGTTTTTACTAAATCCCTAAACTTTAATAAGGACACACAATCATGTATTCTTTATGGGTAGACTGGCCTCAGCTTGACCTCGGCTAGCCATCTGGAACCTTATTTCTTAATAACGTATAGTCTGCTGAATTTGGCTTTTATGACTTATGGCTTAAGCTATTAAACACGGAACATTTGGTTTCACAGGAACTGCATAATTTTCAAATAAACAACTGGCTGGAGTATATACATTACATGAGAGAATCCACACAGCAAACTCTTCTCACAAGTGAAGGCAGGTCATTTTTTCCTGCCTCATCTTTGGTGAGAGTAGTGAAGAGCTCATTTCACAGATTTAGATTTGGAGTTGATACTGAAGCTGGGAAGCAGAGCTAAATGGAGGGGTTTTTAATCACTTCTTAAAATCAGAAAATATCACATCATGGAATGAAAAATGTTCATGGGAAAGGATCAGTTTCAGTGAACTCCCTACTCCTGACAAGTTCCTCCCCCTTCTTCCAGTTTCAAAATGCCCTTTTTTGACATCTTCAAAATGGAAATGAAAATTCTTCAGTTTGGAATAGCTTAAATTTCCAGAGGAAAACTCAAAGAAGAAAAGAGAAATAAACACAGTCGAAACATTTCAGTTGACCTAGCCTGAAATACATAATGATGTATTTTTTGAGATCTTGAGGTTTTGTCCCAGACTGGATGGGGAGAACATTTCAGAAACCTCGCGGGAGCTGGGAAGGCAGCCCGGTGTAAAGAGCTGCTGCTCTGAGCTGGTAGCTGCCCCTGTACAAGGAGTACTCACGGAGGTTTCCCAGGCAGCGTGGCTGTTCAGCGTGGCACCTCAGCCCAGCTAAAAAGCTTCACGTTTCAGCCGGGCTGATGGGCTCAGGGTGTGGGCTCCTGGCTCAGCGTGGACTTGGGTGGCTGCTGGAGCTGAGCAGGTCTCCACAGCATGCGCCGGTGGTGGTGGAGTACTTGCCCATTTGCTAGCATGCAGATAGGCCGGTCCGGCGTTTCTTTAGAGGTGAAAGAGTCAGCAAATTTATTTAATAAATGAGAGAGAAAGAAATGCTATTGGTCAGCCGGGTAGCAGCAGCAAGACTTGTGTGGTTAGGTTTATTTAGGGTACATTGTTTCCTTCCACCCCGCTGGCCGCGTGCTTAGCAGAGCGCTGGAAATGAAGTAGGCTTTCTCATGAGAGCTGAGCAGACAGGCAGAGTGGATTAATGACAGGATGCACTTCCCAGTGCCCACAAACCCTAAACACAGCTGGGAAGTGCGACTGCAGCTCCCAGCTGTGAGGCTGTCCCTTTGTGCCGTTGGTTTTAGAGATGATAATGCTGCTGCTTAGCATCACGCCTGGCTGGGGACGTGGGGAGTTGGCAGGAGGCTGTGGGGGACTGCGTCTCCCGGAGCCTGCGGAGGCTGGACGAGCTGGAGATGGACGTTGGTGGGCCCGAAGGGTATGGCAGAGGGAATGGAGAAGTCTGAGGTACCTGCTGTGAGCTGGGCTCCAGACTTTGGTGTGGTTTGTGTTGTGGAGGATGACAGACCTGCCAAATACAATGGTCTAAACTCGGTGACTAGTGATTCTTTGCACAGCCTCTCAGGAAGGATTCACAGTCTGCTTTGGAGTCTCTGCCCTTGAGATTCTGCTTGATGACAGCCCTCTGCCCCATCCTGACAGTGCCTTCACAGATTTGTCACCTGCACGCAGTGAGAATGGGCCGTGCCTGAAACCGTACCAGCTTAAACCACCTGTACTCGATCGCAAACAGGCAGGACGTTCATGTAACGGGGGAGGAGCAGATGGAAAAGAGATTTAGCCAGTATGTTCATTCTTTTATTTATTAGGTACAAAAGTAAGAGCTTTGTTTTTTAGGGAATTCAGGGATTGAGGCTGTTAGAGACTTGAGAAGTATCATTTTTCAGCCTGCTCGTACAATTCTTTTACTGTCTTACCTCTGGAGACCGTTCGACTGTGAGCCGTATGGGACCCATAGCCCATAAGCACCACTGAATCTTCTAAGAATGTGCGGTCCTCCACAAGCTGGCATTTCTTGCCAAGTGCCTGATGTTAGGCAAATATCAGTTCCGTTGCTAGTCACGGCTTTAAGAGTTTAGCAAAGAGGAGGGAAAACATGGGCAGATAGTAGATTGAGGGAAAATCAGGAGAACAGGGGAAAACTGCACCTGGATGTGGAAGAGATGAGCTGGTGCCAGCCGTCCTGTATCAGCACGTTGGTTCTGCTGCTGAATGTGCCACTGCTGGTGAGTCCTGTTGCACAGCGTAAACATCTTTTGCTGATTGCTCATAGTATCATGTTCTCTCTGGCATGTGGTATTACTCATTTACTTAAGTTATCAGCATGTTACTAGTTTTTCCATAAAGCAGGAACCAGATGCAAGCTAAGAGGAATATTATTGCAGGTGTGGTGGCTTCAGCAGTGCGGAGCCAGAGCAGTCCGTGGGCTGCAGGAGACAGTCCACTTTTACAAACATTGACACTGGTCAAGCAGAATATAAAGTGATGTCATTTCTCAAATTTGGGGATACACCTTATTTGAGTGAGGAGGAGCCAAATCTTGTCAAAGATTTTTACTTCTTACCAAGGAACTGACTTGCTTCTTACTGAGTTACAGGAAGGCATATATGCCAGTCTGTGTCTCCTTCCACTACAGGTGGCTTCGGGGAGCGTGCAGTCTTCAGTCGTGGCTCTGCGTGTGGCTGCTTATGTGGTGGTTCTTCCATGCACACCTTTCCTGACTGACAGACAAAATCTGGCAGCATTCACCATCGTGATTTCAGATGTTTCTCTCGATACATCTATGGCTATCTTCCCCTCTGGAGGGGCAGCGTAACAAGCTGAATCGCAGGGCTGCAGCTGACTCAGCTCATATTAGCTTGACTCAGCGCCATATTAGCTTGAACTAGTGATGTAGTAGTGCCGAACTGCTGACTTTGAGTTGTGGTCCAAGAGGAATGACAAGCTCAAACAGCCAAGGCATGTGTAGATATTTTTCCCTATCACCCTGACTACCAGGCAGGTCATCTCCTACAGTAGGGTTAAAAGGACAGTTTGGGACAACTGTGCCTTAACCATGAAAGCTGGCTTGGCTACATTTCGTCTATCTAGAGCCGGGAGATGCTGGCGATTCTGTGAGCCAGGGCTGCTGCCATTCTCTCTCCTCACCTAAGCTGCTTCTCTCATGGCGTAGTCTCACTGCGGGCCCAGACAGGATCTCAGTCACAGTCTCTAGTTCCTCCAGCAAGCTCAACGCTTGCATAAAAGTGAGGCTAGCACTCCCCAGGGTTAACGTCCGGTCTGTTGATGCCTGGTGTGAAGGCATCTGGCACCTCAGAGTCGTCTTTGAAACCTCTGAAGCTGAGCGAGAGAATTGTGTGCCAGGCTGCCCGCTTACCCACTCCTGAGCTGGCGCGACGTGGCCTAATTAGAGTGATAGCGGCTCGCAGCGGCTCTCCCTGGATGCATTGCATGGTAAAGCTGGCAGCAGAGGTTTCTCCAAACTCAGAAGGTCGAGACCTTCAGGCAGTCCTAGAGGTAATGAAGACGGGTCATGTGCTCAAAATCCATGACAAAGAAAGCAGAAAGCTTGCAGTTCTTCACTAGCAAAAGACTTTGCTTTACTTAACTCCCTTTCGCCCTGTGACAGGTGACTTGGCCACTCCAGATTGCTAATGAAGATAAGCAGTTTAGAGGTGATTTAGAAGATAAAGGGTTTAAAGCCTCTGGGACCTTTTGCTCTGCAGTTGCTATATAGTGCATGGGAGGTGCAGATATTACAGGGATGTGCGTGAAATGGGACAGCCAGTACACTCACGAGCAAAGCAGTGTGGTTCCTTCCTGGAGAGTGCCGGTAACCTCCTGTGATGCATCGTGGGATGCGTCCGGTACTGCCCACCACTGCTTGGCCAAGATGCTCTAAGCTGGTGCTTTGGGCTGTGTTATCTCAGATATATGAATCCCAGCACAAAGCCTCAGTTTAAACTCGGTTACCGCGGGTGCTGCACAAATCGTGCAGCCTGGTCTCCACTCCGTAAAGTTAACTTCTCAGGTCTTGGAATTAGAGATAACAGCCAGCCAACTGATTACAGCTGCCTCGAGACTAGCCGTGACCTGGGGTGGCTTACTCATACGTCCCCACAGAAGCACTACGTTTTGAAGCATTGTTCACTTCTCCTGGCGTAATGCAATTTGTGTTAACATGCACATTGGGAAAAGGCTGCACTTTGTTGCTACGGGAGCGTGGAATTACACATTGCACTGCATCATCGGCAATGCTAGGATTATACATTCAAGCTTATTATTAGAGCAGAGAAGCAGGAGCTGAGTGACCTTGGTTTTCACCCTGTCTCAGGCAATAACTCACTCTGTGATCCACAGGAGGTCTCTCAGTCTACAAACTTGTAAAATGAGGTTTTATTACTTTTTCATCCGAATCATCTTCTTAAGTTTAACTGATACCCTTAAATTGTATAGTATCAGACTGACAAGAAAAATAAATTCAACGCAAGCCTAAAAATGTGACACTTTTACTGTGTCTTACTTTACATATCCACTGCATCTCTGAAATACTGTTGACTCTTGGGTGTAGGATATATCGAGAAAATTTTCTGCCTCTGTGGTAGATCATAGGAGTCTCTGCAGGATGAACAGCACTGGTTTATTTGAAAGGGATTCTGAAGCAAGAGGAGGGAGCCAAGTCAGTGCAGCATCTCTTGCTCGTGAACCTCTTCTCTGATGCCCGTTTCCATTTGTCAGCTGCAGAAAGACCCTTTCCAGCCTCCTAGAGACCTGCAGTAGTGGTGAAAGACATCTGTGCTGTCCTCCGAAAGCTGGTTGCTGCACCTGCCTTGTCTGGTCTAGCCTCCGTTCACCTCCGCCCCTCTCGTGGGCTGTACCTATATTGCACTTCCAGATGCTGTAGGGAAGAGAGACCCACATCAGCATTGAACAAGCGAGCCTGGAAACTGGAGCAGCATAGAGCTTAGCTTGGAATAATATGCTGCTGCTTTTCCTGTCTACTGTGAATCTCCTACCGCTCCAGTAGGACAGGACAGAGCAACGGAGAATATGGCCACGTTGGCACTGCCTTGGAAGTGTGTCCTGGAGCAGCTGCGTAGCCAGCACGTGCAGTCTCCTGCCCCTCGCCGTCCTGGGCTGCCAGGCAGCCGGCCTGCGGAGAGCCTGTCTGGTGTGTGCTCGTCGCCAGGCTCGCTCCGAGGGGCAGGATCCTGCATGCTCTGGACAGCATGTGTTGAGCTTACCTAATTCCGCACTTGCAGGTCTGATCCTGAGATTAGTAAAGCTGGAAGCGTCTCTGCCCAGCCATAGCTCTTTTCTCGTTGTGTCACTTTGTTGTGATGCCTTGCCTAAGCTCCTTCAGCCCTCTTCCCTCCCTCCCTCTTTCCCTCCCCCAGATCGCTGTGATATCCAAGGGAAAGCCACCTCTGCTGTTGGTTCCCAGCACCACAAGGCTTGGCTCTCAGTGCTTTTGTTCGCGCATATGAGGCAGTGGCTGATTTTCTCTGTCGATTGTCACCCCGACTGAGGCAGAAAGCCTCGTACAGTCGCGGTGCATCCTGGCTTTACGCGCCGTGAGAGCTCTGCCTAGGAATGTGCTCCTTTCCAAACAAATTTTTGGTTTTGCAGCCAGGAGGCTTACTGAAGGCTATGGCTTGTGTGCTTAGTCCAAGGATAGGTTAAATATGGTGTTTAAGACAAGTAATAGTGCACTTATTCTGAAGGAGGTTGTTTTTTATGCTGTTCATTTGCAAAAAATAAAAAGGAAAAAGTCATGGTTATTTCTTATAAACTTGATGTTACTAGTGTTTGGCAAGGTGCCTAGCAGTGCTGGGCCGAAGCGTGGAAGCATAAAGCGTTCTGCTAGTGCGTGATGTTGAGGTGAGGACAGCGTGCCCCTATTAGGCTAAAGATTTCTCGGTCTCAGATCTTAAATACTTCTGTCAGGTATGACTATTTGTAGGAAACAGTCCTTGTCTGAAAAGTAGTCTCTAGTGAGCCCTTCCTCTCCAGCCTGTGAAGATAGGACCTTGTCTGCACAACAGCATGGCGGATGTCTGAAATAGCTGAGGCTTCCTAAAGCAAATGGCAAAAAATGTGGTACAGTGCTGTGCCAGCACCTCCCGGTTAGCAGTGAGACAGTCTGACGGTGCCCTTCTCGGGGAGGCCAGATTCGTCCGTTAAGCGAGCTAGCTGCAGTTGTAACCAGCATCGTGGGCATCTGCGACCAGGGCAGAGCGTGTGTGGAGAACTCAGGGGCCTGAACTCTTCCTACTTTGCTGAGGAACTGAGAAAAAATAGGCCAGTCATTCATTTTACAAGTCTCTTAAGCCACCATAAGAATTTATAGGAACTCATTATACAATAAATTATAGATATAAAATAGCAGGTGGCACATCTTTCAAGCAGCATGCATTAAAATTCATCTTGACAAGATCAGGAAAACAGCCCCCAGACCTATCTTCACTGAGCCAACTACAAAGGGAGTAAGTTGTAGTTAAAAGAAAAGGAACGTTAATGACAGGTCTATGCTGGTAAATTCAGCAAAACGCTTCAAATGCCTCAGCAATAATTGTCAGCAGAACAATTTCTTCCCTGCTAGTTATAAAAACAGATATAGTATTAGAGACACCATTACTAAAACCCAGACACCATATATTTTCATCAAATGTAGGAATTGTCTTCGTCTCTGAGGTTCCTGAAACGTAAACCCCCTTGGGGTGCTGGCTGGGCTGCTGTATGCAAGCTGTGAAAATATTGATGTACTCATTTTACCCTTTGCCTTCCTTGTCCTTCTCTGTTTCCTTTCTTTATTCCTTTCTTACTGGCAGCTGCAAATGCAGCCAAGTTGCTTCTGCCAAGAGGATGACGAAACTGTTTCCTCCAAAGCCAACTGTGCTGACACTGCTAACCTTGATTTCCATAAGTGATTGAACAGTGTCTCCTGTCTGCCGCATATTTCAGGCTCCAGTTACCCAAGTTTCTTGGAAGCTGACAGCGCTTTTAACCTTTCCCATCTCAGCCTCGTGGTCACAACCAAGCCTGGCTCCGTCTCCTTCACTTTCTTGAAAATGAGCTGCTCAGACTAGCAGTAGCAGTCCCCAGGTACTTTCCCCATGAAAAGACTTCTCCAAAGTTTTAGGGTTCTTCACTTTTTTTTAACTTAAGAATTTGATGTGGAGTGTTATAGTGGAAGGGGATTTCTGTAGTTACCAGACAAATGGTGCTATTTAACTGGTGTGAATTAAAAAGTGTTAAGAGTAATCCAGTTGTTTGTAATACAGAAGCAATTTAATAGCTTTTATAATAAACAAGTTTTTGATGGCAAGATCAGCACTGCTTGGTTTTGGAGCGTTAAAGCCTTTTATAAATCAGCCAGGCAGAGAAGGGAACAGTTCCTAAGAGTACGGCTAATCCAGCTCTCAGGTAGAAATGTTTGGAGAAGCGGCAGGAGTACTGACCTATATGCTTCTCAAACCCATTCAAACTTACTTCTACAGCAAACCTGTGACGGAAGTTTCAGCGTGGATTTTTCTCAGTCTCGATGAGAACTGGAGACCGATTCTTGGTTGTCAGGCTCAGGCACCGTCCTACTGCAGTCCTCTCAATTTCTGCGCCAAGCGCGCAGCCAGTGCAAGGCACCGACCTGCCGATTGCTGGCACTTTACATTGGCATAATCTGGCTTTTGGATTGCTGTCTTTAGTTGGAGTGCTTTAACGCCATTTACTCTCCACATCACCAGCTGAAATTTAGATACATTTGACCTTCATTTCCTAGCACTTTGGAAGCTGAATTAGAAATAACTGCGTAGTGAATTCTGCCTTTCAGATACCAGTTAGTTTTCTTTTTTTGTGCATCTCTGAAAAATGTTTGTCATTTTACCTTGAGCTTCTCCTGCTGATGGGAAAGTGTTGGGGAGGGAATGGAAAGAAGGAGCAGAGGGTGCTGTAAAGGAGGAAGCTACATGCAAAGCTTTGGTGCTAATGGATCAGATCCATTTGCAGCCTTACTGTTTGCAGACCAACATGTATGATGCCGTGGTGGGCAAAACACTAAATGCTTAGAAGTAATTTGTGGCAATTTAGGTTTTTATCGTTACTCGTGTGCTGCTCTGGAGGGGTAATGTAGCAGAAGACAAGCTCCCAAACTGACGCGTTTATAGCCTTAAATGCGCAGTTCAGCAGGCAGCTCAGGGAAGCGAATTAGAGGTGCGTAAGGCAGAATCAGGGCCTTGCTTAGACAGGCTGATCTCTCCGAACGACAGCCCAGCTCGTCTCTAAGGGGAGGAAAGGGAACAGCTTAGGAAAAGTGTGCACTTCAGTCCTTGGTTTAGTTGTAGATAACTGAGCAGGTATGTTGTTTGATAGGGGCATGCAGTAGTCTTTGAAAAAGCCTAAGATGAAATACAGAGAAACAGCTCCTGTAAAAGGCAGATACTTTTTTTGTATTGAATAAAATGTGTAAAGCTATCAAGCTAGTTATTTTAAAAAGATTAATAAGAGGAGGAGCAGGAGTAGGCGCACTTTAGTGAGGAATAGTTACAAATAGCTTGTATATAAAAGAGAGCCTTAGTCCTTTATTGTGTGCGTGTGTGTGTATATGCATGTTGGGTTTTCTTCTATCAGTTTTCCTTGGTAGATCTCAAAGTGCTTTACAAAAAGAAGGAAATACAACCTCTAAAATGTACACAGGCTAAGTAGGATATAGCGAGTGACATGAGGTACCCACAGGTGAATGGCAGAGCCAGGAATAAAACCCAGGTATCCTTCTCCATTTTACTTGCTAGGTTGCAGTGCTTCACGCAGTATCCAGCCTAACACTGTCTAGACCCATCTTAATCTGCATCAACAGAAAAACCGTACATTGTACTTAAATGAAGGTAAATGTATGCTAAGTGTACTTATCAGTCTGTATTTGTGAACAAGACTTGAGCAAGTTTTATTTGTTGTGATAAGCATGCGCGACCTGATGAAGGTTTTCATTTCCAGGGCTGCAGGGTCTCCTGCGGCAGCTTCCTGGCTGGTCTGTTCTGGGCCGTGCCCTGGGGAACGGTGCCGCTCCGAGGAGCCGCCCCGGCGCTCCAGCAGCCAGAGGTCACTTCCACAAAGCCTGAAGCTTTCTAAAGACCATACCCATTCCAGTGAATTCCTTACTGGGACAGGCTCTTCAGGGATTTCAGGCTGAAACAAGAAGGGCAGGAAAAAACAAACAAAAAGAGATCCCTTCTGGCGTGCTCTGCCGCGGCACTACCAGAAGATGCCCATAGGAAGTAGAAAGCCCCGTTCCTGGCGTGGTGGCAGGTTCTGACCAGGCACTTAGAGGTTAACTTCTTGCGTTTGAGATGACTGCCCTAAATACGGCGCTGTTGGCTCCTCCGTGTGGGCGGGTGTCTCTCCTGTCTTCTGTGGGAAGAATCTTTGAAACATCTCCTTTTCTTCCTAGTCAGGAAGGGGTGGAAATGCCAATTGCAGCCTCTCCCCAGCAAATTGCTGGGGCAGCAAAACTGCCTCCTACTTCTGGCATGCTGTATTTTGATTGTCTGGTATTTTTGTATGCTGCTGCTGGCTAATACCCCATTTATTGCAGGTGATCTTTAGCAGAGAGGTGACTGAGGTTTCAGTGCACAAGTTTTAGAGCGTATGTTCAATGCTGGTTGAAGTGGGCAATGCAAAAAGTACTAAGCTGAATCCTCCCTTCCTCTGCTTAAAAATGCCATCTAGTCATCTGGGATACCCGTTGCAGATGTGTCCATCCTTCTGTTAACGTCCTTGTTGCATGCATCTGTCTGCTGTGTTTGACTCTCCCGAAAGGAGTGCATCCACCTGCTCTGGTCCTGAGTGCGTGGCGTTATTTAGCGTTGGTGACCCATCAGGAGGCTGCTAGGATGCTGAATGCTGTCGAGAACATCGATCTTTCTGCTGAGCCAGAGCAAATTTAATTAGCTTATTTTAACATTCCTCTTCATCCGCGGGTGGGTAGAATCGATGCTGACTGGAGCTGCTTTCCGACATAGCTCATTCAATGTAACTAATTATTGCATGGAAGTGAATGGTACGCTCTGCCGGCAGTCTCTGCAGTGAGGGGGGGCGGTCGCTCTTCTCCTGTCAGTAGTGTATGAAACCTTCCCCTCCAAGGAGGCAAAATCTTTCAGTTCTTGTGAAACACAGGTTAAGTGTTGGCAAACTGGTGAAAAGCTGTAGTTAGCAGAGCCCCATGCCGGTAACGTGGTGTAGGCAAGGAGAGTAACTCTACGTCAAAGTATGAGAGCGCCCAGGCTTGGAAATAGGAAATGCCTGAACTGCTGTCCAAATTAAAGTTAGTCCACTTTGTGTTTATGCGTTATGATTGTCTCTAATGGCATACTTGCATCTTATTTTTTTTTACTGTTCCCTTGATACCATCCTTCTTTTTAGCTTGGTTTGAAGTCAGGTATTTCTCACTAATTTAATTCCTGGAAATGGCTGGCCCTTTTTTGCTGAAGCTTTAAAAAACAAAACAAAACAAAACACCCAAAACAGACCATTAGCTTGAGTCAGCTATCTTATATGGGGATTTAATTTCTGAATAATTAAAATCAACAAAGTTACAAGCACCTGAGAGCTGATGAACTGAGTGAGTGTAGGTGATACTACCAGCTTCCCCATAACACTTAGAGGAAACTCAAAGACACACGTGGCAAGGAGGCACCTTTTTCTCTCATTGCAGCCATTTTGGTGTCTGTCTGCTGCTGGCATCTCTAATGTTTTCCCTGGTCTACTCTGATAAAAGACTTAAAATCAGGAGAGAGGGTTTGTAGCAGGACATGCAGAAGAGGCTGTTTAAACAGGGTAAATACTTTAAGAGTCCAAGCATTTCTCACTGCATAAAGAGAACCTCAAAAGGGAGCAGTAGGGTCTACGATAACTTTTACTGTTTATCCCAGATAAACAGAAGAAGATTTAGGACCCTCTGCCATACAAGTCAGGCAAGACAAACAGTTTTAAGAAGAAACTGGAGTAGTTCCCTACATCAGTATCCTCAGCTGGCTTGAAACAGCATACCTCAGGATCAGCTGGGGGGTTTTAACCCCTGTGGACTTCGCTGTCAGGAGGTGTGAGCTGCAGGAAAGAGCGGCGGGCGGGTGCGGAAGAGAAAGCAGTGGTGAGACAACGTGCAGGATATGGAGAAGAGTAACAGAGAGAGGGAGAGTCTTTGAAGGTTTGGAGTTCAAGTCTGTGGAGATGGTGAGGAGCAGCAAGGGATCTGCAGAGTCAGAGATGGATGGGCAAAGCGAATCAGTGCTCTCGTGTTTGGGTCTGACGCTGCACTGTAACCAGAATTGGGCAGCAAGGGCCCTTGCTTGGCTAGAGCCTGCCTGCAAGGCCCATCTGGGTGTCAGGTACTGTAGGCTTAGCCCTGCGCTTGGCAGAAGCGGTGACTGACTCATTCATGGGCCGTCGTGGATTAGAGCACAGCAGCAGTCCCCTGTCCCAGCAGGACCTCTCCCTCAGCAGGGTTGTCCCCTCCCGTGAGAAGTCCTGAATTCCAGTATGTTGATCCAGCTCCTCCTTTCTCTGCGGGGTTGCAAATACAACCCAAAGCCCTCCAGATTATCCTCCCAAAAGAAGTGCTAAGCAGCACAGACATGGAGTGCAATAATCTTAGGCAGAAGCTGAAGGACACTGGATAGTGGAAGCAGATACAGAGCTAGCAGGGAACATTACTGTCAGGCTGGTAAGGGACAGAGTCCACTGTCTTGCTCTTTTTCCATTATTTTTGGGGGCTGCTTTGCAGCCAGTTTTGTCAGCCGTGTTTGAGATCCTCCCACAGCAGGGACAGTGCATATACCAGCCCCACCGGATCTCGAAGTGGAGGGTGGTCGGCTGGGAGTGCACTGCGCTCCATTTACCTTCCCCTGGGGATGGTTTTTTGAAGCCATTACTGGCTGGCTCTTCTTAGGTCAGGTCTAGGGATTAAGTGGGTCCTTGGGTGGTCCCAAAGCAAGCTGCTTAACACAGAGGATCTGGGTTGACATCTCAAGTGAGCCTCGGGAAATAAGGCTGGGAGAAAAACACTTAGACATAGGTGTTGTTACACATATGTAGCATCTTACAGCCCTTTTGGCGTTGGGTTTATGCTAAATTCACTGAATAGAGACTTAACAGAGTGTGTATCTCTCTCTATTTCTTTGTAGGAACAGAGAGTTTTCCTTGTTTAACAACCAGCCGCAGCATCCTATCATCTGCTTAATCAGGTATGACCTTTTTACTTGTTAGCATAGTTTCCCAAGGAGGCTGCTTCAACAGGCCAGGGAGACTGAGAAAAGAACAAGAAGAAAACTCCTCCTAACTTCTGGGATACTTTATTTTCCTGGGGTTAGTTCCCGCTTTGGTAATCCTCCATTTTATTTTATTTTAAAAGCCTTTTGTATCTGAGGGAAGCCGTCGTACCATTGTCTAAGCAGCTGTCTTCCTTCTTTTAGCTTAGCGAGACCCTGCGTGCAGCTCTGTGCAGCAAGGGCGTAAGATGGTGTCGAACAAAGGGAGACTGAGAGATGATACTGTTACTACGCACAGCTCGGGTTTGTCATGCCCTGCCGCTGCAGTAAGTTGTGCTGTAGAAAAGATAAGAATGGTTTGGCACAGTAAGGGCAAATATAATACTGCTCGATCTCCAGAATTTGAAGTGATTGGGTCACATCAAACAAGTGTACTTCTCCTCCTGTCTGCAAAAGAGGGAGCTTTCAAGAGACTCCCATCTCAAAAGGCTGAAAATGAGTGTCATGGAGAACCTGTGCTGCCTATACCATATGCATGAGCAGAGGTATTTGTTTTTCCAGTATTTCCCTATACAAATTTATTCATTTCAGTTTAGTTTAAAAGTGAACATAGTCCTTGTTTGCACTAGCAAATGAGTTTGAAACAGAATGGACAGAATATTGGACTTCAGAATATGGGAATGGATTTAGTTTGAGACACCTCATATGAAGCCTAAGGAAGAAATGCAGTAGGGCAGAGTGAAAAGGGTGGCAAAAAGCCCAAGTTTCTGCTGTCAAAACTGCAGTTGGGCAGGGCAGGGTGAAATACTGCCGTTCTCTTTGGGTGAGGTTTTGTGCTCACTCCAGCCTCATAACACAAAATCAAAACCAGAGGGTTTCAGTGAGTTTGGGAGATGCCTGTAGAAGCTGTATTAAAGTGAAGGATGGTGTGTTAAAGGGTAGGTGTATTAAAGTGAAGGGTGGGAGGCATACTGGGGTAGCTGTGCCCTTCCCAGTATCTGCTGTTGGCTCAGCAAGCTAGAGAAGGTTCAGGCTCTGCACCCTTTGAGGAGTAGCATAAAAACAAAGAAACGTGATCTTCAGCTGGTGAAAATTACCCCCTCTACATTGTCATTAATTAAAAGGTGCTGGATTATACCAGTTAAGGACATGTTTCTTCTGTGGGATTATACTTGAGAAAAAAACAAGTTAGAGCAATTAATAGAGGGATTAGTTGGGGGTGTTTATCTGTCAGTGGGCAGTCACCCTGGAGCTTATTTTACTGAAATTTGACAAGCTGTTGAGACTTATTTTTTAACATTTGAAAAACATAGCATGAATTTGGTTTACAAATAATGGAATATAGAATTATGGAGCACTTTAAATCTTACATGTTTATTCTGCTCTTTTGTGACTGAAGTGGAACTTCTCTATTCCCCTTAAGTAATGTATGCCAGGCTTCTGAGGCTGCCAAGATACTTAAAGATTAAAAAAAAGGAGACATCAAACACAGCTTTAGAGGGAGGCAAGCTGATACTAAAGAGTGAAAAAACTTTAATAATGTAAGATCTGGGATCTGTGTGCCTTTGTGCACGCGCACACACACACACACACACACACACACACACACACTTGTACTTGTAAATATATGTATTGGATACAAGGCTGGTCTTAGTTTTCTTGAGCTGTTTATAAGGGCATAAATCAATCCCTTTCCTGAACAAAGCCCTCTACATCTGCATGCAATCTCCCCTGGCCCTATGAATTAGGAGGAATTTGAAATCAAGGGTCAAATTTGGCACTGTCTGCTTTTAGGCTGTATAAAGCACACATACAAGCAGCTCTTTTCTCATTTATGGGCTTTTCTCCCTGGAAGGTCCTGGCGCGGCAGCCCTGCGCTGCCCTGTGGAAGTCCGCTAAGGGCCGCGTGTCGCAGCCCGGCCTGCCTCGGAGAGTCGTGCTGCTGGCGCGGGGACGCCGGCTTGCCTGTCCCTGCACGCGTTTGGGCTCGTTGGGCACATTCTCACCCTCAGGTGGGCAGGAGGTTTGGCTGATGGCAGCAACTGCTGTGTCCCACGTTTAGGGAGCCTCTTGTTGTTACGCTCAATTTCTGCGCTGCTCTTTCCTGTGTTGCCCTTGGGGAGCGCGGCACGAGCAGCCCGGCAGTTCGGGAAGGGACTTTCACCATCTGGACTCTGACCCGCGGCGCGGCAGGACCCCCCGGACTGGCTCACATTAGCCTCCCCCAGGGCAGCCGCCGAGGCCCCACGCGCCTGGCTCTGGGCCAGCGGCTGCCAGGGCGGAGGGCAGCAGAAGGCTGCTTACAGTGATCCTACCCGCTTCAGGAATTTTCCCATGGCCCCAGAATACCCTTGCAGCAGCGCGTAAGTACAAACTGAAGGATAAAATTAGCCTTTAAGACTTAAAGAACAGGCAGTTTTATTGCATTCACCACTTCTCCATTGCAAGTATTCCACTGGCAATAAAATAAATTCTACAACATCTGGCGTGCAAATCTTAAGTTGTCTCTACAGGTCCCATCTCTAACTGACAGGCCTAAATTATTGGTCCGTGAAGTAAAGAGTAGATCAGTGGAGCGCTCCATAGCCACTTGGTGCTGCTGGGATGCCACAGACAGTTTAAAAAGTAGGCAAGTCTGTTTGAAATGAAAAGAGAGGGAAAGAATCGTACATCAGAACTAGCATTTTCTATATAAGGTCACCTGCATAAGTGATTGGGGGGAAAAAAAGGGGGTAGTAACATCTCATGAGCATTAGCGGTCATTCGTCCCTTTCTCTTTGTAGTGACTGGTAGAAAACTAACCGCGGAAATGATGTGTAGCGGGTTGGAGATGGGAAGGTTTTGATAGAGAAGGCAGGGGCTCAGGTAAAAGGAGAAAGTCCTGTTGCATCTTGTCGGAGAGCATGCTGCAGGCCAGGCTGTTGGATGGGAGAGGGAGCAGCAGAACCAGCAGTGCAGCCCCGGGGGCTGTGAGGCAGCGATAGCAAAGCCTAAGGCTCTCTGAACTGGGATGTCTGTGCAGCCCGGCCTTGCAGCGGTTGAAGCCAGGGGCTCGGCTCTGAAAGCCGCGCAGCTATTTCTGACAGTGCAGTCCTGCTTCGGACAGTTTGGGGGCTGCTGCAGTCTGTTCAGTCCGGTCAGGGGCCCCCGGGACTGCTCGTGCCGTGTGAGCAAACTCAGCCTCTCTTTGCGGCACAGGCCTGTCGGTGCGCAGTGTCTGTACGCGAGCTCAGTCTGCAAGACCGAAGGCGCTCCTTGGCGGGAGGGGAGCGAGACGGCTTGCTCGCCTGGGCTCCCCGGCCCTCTCTAGGCTGGTGCACAGCTGCTGCACAGTACGAGGGCAGACTGACACCCTCCAAAGGCTTTGTCAGGTTGAGCTTCCTAATAACTGGGGGTAGCGTTTGGGGGGGGTATAAGCATTACTTACACTTGCACTTCTTTTTCTGCTGTGAATGCAGTACCACTCAGAGGACAGTCACACTGATGGGATGGTGCTTGGTAGTGGCTGTTCTGCACAGAGGCTTGGAAACATCGCAAGGCTGAGGTGAACCTGCTGTACTCAGAATTTTTATTTATCAGTATTTTGTTTGGTTAGATTAGAAGCTCTTCGGATGCAAGCGCCTCATATATATTCTATAGAGAGCTGAGTGCACTTAAAATGAGCAATACACAATGACTTGTATTTCAGGCTTAGAAATTCCCCTTATCTTTGGTTGGAAGTTAACATTGTAAAGGGAGATATTGGTGAGCAGTGATTAGAACAGTCTTCAGGTAAAGTGATGCTGATTGATACAAGCCAGAAAGATGTCCTGTAGTACCTACAGATGAAACGTTGCCTTGATTTCTAAAGTGATGCAATGGAGAGATGTTGTTCTCCTTTCTCCTTTTTGCTTACTTTGTTTTTTTGTCCGTGATTTTTGTAGTGGTGCCTCATTTGATGGACACCTTTTGCATTATAGCTGGGGAAAAAATGACACTAGGGAAAGATTAGAAGTGGATGGAGTGCAAAATATAAATCGGTGGTGTTCATGCTGTCTTCTCTTTTCCTGTGCAGCCGTCTTGTGTGTCCCCTTCTCAGCATAGGTAAGGTCATAAGGAGGCACCCCCCTCTGCTCTCACAGCCAGTCGTGGCTTCGAATCCTTTTTCATGAATCTTCCTCTTAAAAGTAGTCTCCCTCCCGCTGACCAGTAGGCTGTTCTGTAATCTCACTGTTTGCTAGAAACCTCTTCCTAACTTCCAGCTAAAATTTATCAATGGCCAGTGTGTTCTTGTGTCAAACTGGTTTCTCTCTTGGTTTTCTCTCCTTTGTGTTTATCCCTTACCATCCATCTGCCTTCTCCTTCCTGTGAAGGGAGGGCTACCGTCAATCTTACAATCAATCTGCCTCTTTCCTCCTTTCTTCTGATCATCTTAATAGCTGTTATCTGCACCCTCTCTCAGCTGAAAGCACCTGTTTTGAACACGAGCAGTAAAAGCAGTACACTGCATTACTTGTATTTGTCAACTGCAATCAGGCATCTGCCACATTTTGAAAGGGCTTAGGCGTGCTTGTTAAGCAATGGGAAGGAAGAGAATGTCCCCTGTCACTAGTAAATCATGATGATGATGGTGGTGGTGTTAGTAATAATCCTACCTAGCAGGCTGAGTCACCAGCAGATTCTTAAAAACTTGTTTATAGCCAAGAAGCAAAATTGTTCAGGCTGGAATCGTCAGGCGGAGATTATGTGACTTGCCTCAGCTTTTCAGTAAGCGCCTCCCCAACTCCTTGAAAGCCAGAGGTAGGCCTGGGAAGCTGGAGGGACGTATGGTCCTTCCTTTGGCCTGTGTAATGATGGGCAAAGTTGGGTTAATTTTCAGGAAGAGCATGGTAGGGAAGCGATGCTGGACCATCCACTGTGTTGCAGCAGTGCTCAGTGCTTCAGCAGCCAGCTCCAGCACTAGGCTTTCCCACTCCTGGGCCGTGCTTAGTGGCTGCGTAGAGGAGCAAGGACAAGCAAGGTGAGCCAACAAGCTAGTTTCTGCTGTTGTGAGGAGTTACTGCAGTTGAGAAGTAGATTTTCTTTTGCGTCCCCAAAAGTAAAGTCCCCAAGTTACTTTCTGCAGATCAAGATACAGTCTGGTGTGCTGTTGAATTTTCACATCTGTGAGTCTCTTTCCCTCGATCACATGGCCAGAAAGAAAACTCAGCATCATGGAGTAGAAGCTCAGCTCTCCTAAAGTCAGTTAAAGTCTTGCCACTGACTGCAGTGGAACCTTTGAATTTCTTTTAAAAATTGCCTATTTAAAAATAGCTTATCTCACCAAAGATTATAGCTTTATGTTTATATGAAAAAGGAATAGCCAACAATTATAGAAGTTATAATATTTCTGTAGTATTTCTGTGTATTGGAGTTTTGGTCGGTATAAAGTCCTTGCTGCTTCAGTGCATGAGCCAACCATTCATTCATGGGAATTGGAGGGCAGCTCCGCGTGAGTCAGATTATGCCATCTATCAGGGTGCAACTGAGGTGGTGACCTGCTCAAAAAGGCCTGCTATTGCTGGCCTCTCTTCCTGGGACCTGACCTACCAGATGCCCTCTGCTTATCTTCCATGCGAAGCACTCCTGCTGTCTAAAACCGTCTTTATCCATAACTTCCTACTGACCAGTTCTGGTGAAGTTTCTGCTGAAGCACCTGGTTCTGACTGGTGACAGGGCTGGGATACAGGGCAGGAGGATTTGCTCTTGCATGTCAACTCTGGGGGATGGAAGTCATCGCTGTCTGCAAAATGGTGACTGAAAATCGTGGAGAAAACGATCCCATTCCAACTTGATAACTTTAAATGGTTTTGCAGTGTAAGCCCCTGAATGCTGAACCATTACCAGCCTCCTTACCATCAGTGCTATAAAGCCTGACACTTAATTTTAAGTCTGAGTTACATGTATTTAAGCAGTTATGTTAGTAAACACTATTGAAACTGATAGTGGGAGTAATGGGAGTGCTTGTGAGCGCTCTACCGTGAGAAGAGCTAGTGAGAGGAACAGATTCGTCGTTTTAGGGAGGGAAACCTATGAGAACAGATGTTTGAATCATAACGTTCTTCCTAGCACAGTTGATGAAAGAAAACTCTTCATAATCATGACCAGAAAAATATTCTAGTTGTCATCCTCAAGATGAGTCATTTTCCTCCCTCATTTTTAATACCTCCTAAACTTTGGTCCCTTCTGAAGCAGGAAGCTATAGTTCAGTCCTGTCTCTGGCTATGACAGGTTGGGCAGCCAGAAGAATTACCTGGGGATGGGAATACATGCCATGTGATACGTGCACAACTGAGGTCTTTGCTTGTAAAGGGAGATGCTGACCTTACAGACACAGCTTCTTCTCTTCTTTTGTTTCCCCAAACATCCTCAAATACTAAATCAGAAGGCTTTGGGACATTTCCGGAATGAAATTGTATTATTTTGTTCTTGCCCTTTGCCATGTCTATGTGAAATAGCTGGAGTAGATTTCAAGGCACTTTGATCAATAACCCTTTCCTAATGATTAATTCATAATGTTACTCCTACCTGTATCTGTCAGACTTCTCTGCAGCATGCCATTAATAACCACTTCCTGCTATCCTTATTTTAATTATGATTCTTTTTCATGCAGGAAATGCTTTGCTTGTTTACGCAAATACTCTTGCACCACTTTTGCTGCTAAAAATTGTAGGAACAGAGAAGAATTGTGTTTTCATTTATGGGTATAATGAAATATAACAGTGTCTATAATTTGACACAACAGGATCAAGGCTAGAGTTAATGGTGGGATGCCTGGGAACTAGCTAGTGGGTACCTGTGATTTTTGTTAATGTTCTGGGGCTTATTGCTGTAGCTACCATAATATTAATAACTAGGTGTTCAAGCCTGGATTAAATGACTACTGTGCTAGATGCTGTGCGCTCAAACAGCAGTGTTATTCCAGAGCCCAAAGAGCTTATGGTCAAATCTAAGAAGAGACGTGGAGATAGATGTAAGCAGTCACACAACACACTGGCAAGACCATATTTCTCAGTGTAATTAGTAGCTTAAAGATCCCATAGTCCATGCTGGGAAATTTTAGATGGAAATCCGTATGTGTGTGATGCAGTTCTCCTGGGACATAGCAACATGAAAGCGCATACATTATGCAGCTGGTCAGAGCATATGAAGTGAATCCAACATGGAGTCTAATCCTATTCTACTGGGATTTTTGACTTAAAATCCAGTGTATTATGAAGAGGTAAGCTTAATCTCTAGTCTGTGTCCACTCTTCTAGTATGTTTTCCACTAAGAATAATTTTTTTCTAATACAGCAACAGTACTGGTCACTAGTCACTAGTGCAGCTCTATACTTCTGCATACTGACCCATGTGGCTAATAACAGAGGTGGACAAAATAGTTCAGCTCTGGTTAAAAGTGCCTTTTTGTTGGATCTGAAATGTGCCAGATCTTCATATTGGTTTGAGTTCAGTTTATTGCTGGAAATAGTGTTGTGAATTGATTATTCTGTAAATTTTAGATTAAAATATTGGTAGTATTTGGCACTGTGGGTTTGTATCCTGTGTCAGCTCCCTACTCACAGTGATATTTTTACCACACTCCCTTCAGTCTCCCCCTTACTCTCAAGACTCCTGTATTTCCCCCTCCCTGTAGTACCACCATTTTTCTCATCCCTACAATCCCCTATGAAAAATTCCTGCTCCCTTCTGTGATGCTTCTGACCCACAGCACCCAGTTCCTCCCTGCATCCCCAGCTCTCTTCCTCTATATTTTTCCTGCTTCTCCACCAAAATACCTACATTTACTCTTTGGGGCCTTGGGGTCCACCACAATAACTTCAGTTCCATAACCTATTTCCTCAGCTCCTTCCTTGGTCCTCTCTGCTGTCTCTTCCCACTGTAGCATAACCAGCACCTATTCATCCTCCAGTTGTCTTTGCTCAGGCAGTTAATTGGACCAGAAATAGCGAATACTTTGGCTGGAGCTCAACATCTATGCACTTAGGCAGCAGGATGCATGGCCACCAAATGGGAGAATAAGAGCTGAGTTCTTTCCCTTCATAGCATCGTTAATACTGTCTCTCCCCTCTACTTATCTGTGGATTTTTGTAAGTTAGGTAGGAGCGTAGCATCGTCTGTCAAACATGATTGAATTTGGCCAGTGCGATTCACAATTACCGTATGTGGATAGACCCCAGACAGAGAGAGACAGGAAATTAGGGCAAAAACATGAGAGAATTAGGGAGTAAATGTTTTTGGATTCTTTGTACATTGACAAATCTTTGGTTAAGTTAACCAGTAGAATCAAGCAGGGAATTGACAATACTGGTTTAACGTCAGGGAGAAATTTTAAGGACCTATGATGTAGTTGTGGAGATGAGTTGGCAAGAAGAACTTTATGCATACCTTGTGACACATTGTAGTGCCAGAATTCATTTAAGAAAACATAAATCACATTTTTAATTGCTACCAAAGGCAGTTCTTTGTAAAGGTATTTTTAGAAAGGAGCATCCATCAGAAGAAGAAATGTAGAAAGCTTTGCGTAGATCCCTGGAGGGGAGAGGGGGGGACATGTTACGGAGATTCTGTGAAAAAAATTGAGTCATTTAGAGACAATGTGGTTGGTTAGACCAGCAGCCCTACAGAGTTGAAAATTGGTGTTTTCATTTGTTTTTGCAGTAACATCAATGGCAGGGGCTCCTTCATGTGGTTCGTGGGCTGCAACCTTCATCAAAGACTACATATATATTTTAAATTGTGGCTATTCTTGACAGTTCCAGCTGCTTGTTGAGGGCTTTATGGGGGCAGGGTCCCTTTCAGCAGGGCTGGGGGCTTCAGCTGAATTTATGGCCCAAGGACCAGAGCAATTGGACAGTCAAAGCTCAGGTCTACCTCATTTCCCAGAGCTGTAAGCCAGTCCCACGGGGTCCTGACTCCCTCTGTTTCCCCAACCCAGTCAAGAAGCAACTCAAGTCCTGGAGCAGGAGGCCAGTGTTGCAGAGAGTGGCATGATCCTCTCCTTATTGCTCTCCTTTGCATTGCTGAAAGTTTGTCATGCTGCCTCCTAGCAGATGCTGTATCTGGGAAATGTCCTTCCTTGACCAAAACTCTCTGAAACCCTGATCTGAAGGCTTTGTTTGGGAGCCCTGTTGTCCTCACGCGTATCGGAAGAGATAGCCCTTGCCCTGCAGGATTTACAGCGTAAGTAGACAAGTTATAGACAAAGGGAATGTTATAATACGCGTTTTACTGATGGGAGAGCTGAGGCATAGGCTGATTTAGTGATAAATTCAAGGTCATGGAGCCAGGTTAGCAGGAGAGCAATCTTAAAGCCCAGTGCCTTAACCACATGGCTGTTCTGCTTTTGGGAAGGACTTATCGGAGTATGCATATTGTACTGTAGTGTTAGGAGCAAGAAAAACTCTAAGTGAGATAATCTTGAAGGCACTTCAATCAGTGCAAGGATTTCTTCGTTCTCGGGTCAAATTTGGCAAATTGTATGCAGCTAATACCTTATAGAAGAGGACAAATTGCCAGCAAATAATAAATTACAGTAATCCAGAGAAGAGGTGAGACAATCATAGTCTCAGCAGTCTATAGATAACAAAAGGGAAATCTTTTTATTTAAAGTACCTTATAATTGCTAGTGTTATTAATCTCCTGGAAAATCCATGTCTTTAAAAAATAAGCCAATCTTTTCCTTGAACACAAAGGGAGGAACTTTGTTTTTCATCACTGGGAGGTTTGGATGATTGTAGCATTCTTCTTTCTCTCTTTGTAATCCTACGGGAGCATGATCCCGGATTCCCTGTAATTACCAGGAAAAAAGAAAGAAAGGGGAAAAAAGTGATGTCACTGACCTGTCAGTGAGCCAGCACTGCTGGCCTAAGCTGGCACATCCACGTGGTGCTGTTCATCTCGTGTGAAAGCAGGCTGTGGGAAGCTCAGGCACGGCCACTGCCGTTCTGGCTCCTCTGCTAGTCCCACCTGGCTGCCTTCGCTCAGTGCACCATGTTCCGCTCTAAGATATGATCTGCCGCTTGATTTTGGTGTATATAGGGTTAGGCTTGGCTCATGTTTTGCCTTCAATGTGTATATGCCATGGAAGTTGGTGGGAGTCAGACCTGTATGTGTGTGGGAGCAGAAGGGGCTACAGCTGGGAGCTGCAGCCAGCCAACGGGTGCCCGATTCGGAGCTGGGGTAAGTCGGCGTAGTTCTGTGGACATCACCAAAATCAGCTGCATGATGGATGCCATATAAAAATCCTCCCCCAAAAGTTACTGTGTTCTAAATAAATTGATTGACAGTGTTTAAAGAAAATCCCTTAGGATCTTGCACAATATGATGTGTGACACGCTCCCCTATGACGTTTGAATTTCAAGTAAATGCACTTCTATTTTACTGCATGTCTCAGAGCCTCCACTGTCACTGGAAGACATTTGTGCCTCCCCTGGCCTATGTGACACCATCTTCCATGTAGCCCGTGCAATTCAAATGGGAGACCACTATCTTTTAGGGTGTTGCCTGCTGCTGGTTCACAGATTTGTTACCTCCTTTGATGAAGGATGCCTTGGTTGTTATTAGCAACACTTAACTCAAGACAGGTCAAAGTACAGCTGCAAATACACACGTTTACTCATACCATTCAAAACAGATGGAACAGCTACAAACGTTCATGAAAGGCAGAGGTGAAGAAATGACAGAGCTACCTACTCTGCTGAAGTTACATCACAAGGTCCATTTTTCCCCTCTTTCAGTTCTTTTGCTGTTTCCCTCCTGAGAAGCTGGTGGTCAGGGTTTCAGGCTTAGTGCGTGCCATCCCTCTCCAGATGATATATTTCAGCTCTTAGAGCTGATCTCTTTGAAGTCGTACAGAGGATGCCTAATGCTCTAGTTTGGACCGTGTCCTCCAGAGCGTCATTGATCTTTCATGGGGAAACTCATTCTGTTCTCACCTTAAACAGGAGACAGTCTGGCCATTCTCTTAATTAGACTAGAGGTAGTCTCTCTCCCACGGACAAGTAAATGTCTTTTTGAAGAGATGCATGTGAGATGACCCCTTGAGTAAGTGGCTAGCTGGTTGCTCTCGTCATAAAACTCTTCCTCCTTCCTAGCTCACCACTGCCTGCATGCCATTCTTGCAGGCATCAGTTCATGCATTTAAAACACGCGCAGCTAGACGAGCTATTTTATGTAGCTCATCCCTGGCTCTTGATTCAGTCACAGTGCTAGTTACCTACTTCAGGGTGACCAGAGTGTTGGGGTGCCTGTTCTCCAAACTGTGCCCCCTGGTCAAAGCACAGTAATGGGGTATCCGTATCCAGTAATCCAAAGATGATGCAAGTGTAAATTTAAAAAAAAAAAAAAAAAGACAAAAAACACAACAAAGATTGTCTCCTAGCAGATACAGTGCTGCTATTTGTATTTCCAGAAATATATATATATATGTATATATACATAAAAATCAGCCAAAATCAGTGCAAACTAGCAAATGGAGAAGAAACTGGAGTGTTTCAAAGCTTTGATATATCTCTGTTCTCACCAAAAATACACGTTTATTCTGAGTGGGTGTCAGAGTTGCCCCCACCTTGCACATACAAATAATTTTCTAGTTTTCAGATCAAGTCTTTTAACACAGAACGGAGCATGTATGTGTGCTTTATCTTCCTTGAATAGGGTATTGTGTAATAGTACTGGATGACAACTGTACTGTCAGCTAAATATTTTTCAAAAGAAGGTATTCAGCAAAATTGTATCAGTCTGGGCATCTCTGCTGCCTTTTACTGCAGAAGGTTGTGGAGCTTATGAAAATGCTGCATTGCAGCAAGTGTACTACCACTGATTAAAAGTAGATTTTGTTGTTGTTGTTGTTGTTGTTTCCCTCCCTTCTGCAAGCTCGTGGGTGGCATTTTAATCAAGTTCTCATGGTAACAAACATAATTTAAAAGCACTGAAGCCTACAAAATTAGTCTTTTTCTATAAGTGCTTTAGGTGGGTGTTAAGTCATTACGACTGCAGTGATGTTGGTTTTTTCAGTGTTTCTGGTGCAGAGATGACAAGGAAAGGAAAATGGAGTGAAGTGTTGCTGAATGCAGAAAATCTTGATTGTTTTTCTCTCAGGTTTTATTGTGTTCTTTTCTGTAAAGAAGGTGCAGTTAAAATAATCTGTAACGTGCTCCTTACGTTTCTTATCTTTCTTGTAGTTGTGTTCTGGCATCACAGCATGTCACGTTTGTAATTCCTAGGAGAGGCAGGTTTATTGGCAGGTATTTTGATTCATCTCCGGGAATAGGAGCCCTTATCAAAACACACATGTAAATGCATGAGAAGCTGGGGAAGTCTGTATGCTGTTGCTGTTTGTTTTGATATGTACAGACAGATGCACAGAGAGCAGCAGGAGGGGGTTAAAATGATGTCAGGGAGTATCCAGATTGAATGTTTCACTCTCTGTTAATGAATTGATTTCGAAAGCATCACATGGTTAAAACACGGTAACTCAGGGAAATTAGGCAGTCCTATTTGATCTCTAGGTTGTCTGCTTCTTTGCCATGTATAAGGTAAATGTATTTAATTGCATTTGATGCTGTCTCTGTTACACTTAATGAATTTCTACTGCAACATATTTGCAGTCCTGCAAATACACAGTGAATAAGGGAATGCAAGTCAGTAATCCTCTGGGGATGTCAGAAAATGTAAGATACAGCTTGCGCTTTGCTGCTGACAAAGATGTTATTTTATAATGAGAAAACGTACTGGCTATTTCCTGCTGTTAACTACTTGAGAAAATGAGGTTCCACTAATTTTTTTTTACCACGTCTTCCTACTAGAGGTTACTACTTTATCCTCAAGTGTCCTTGCCTAACTTACCTGCAGAAAACCTGCAACCTCGTCTGGAGAGCTTTATTTCGGGATGGTTAATGCACATTTGGTATCTCACAGTATAGACGTATCTGGCTTTGACAGCATGACCAAGCTCACACCTTCGGAAAAGTGTTGAAAGTAGGATTTACAGAGATATCAGGATTGCCAGTAAGACGGCATGCGGTAATTAGGGTTTGGGAAAGGACAGAAATATCTCAGCTGTGTGGAAGAAAGTACTCTGCATTTCCCTGGCCTTCCACACAATTATTTATCTGCTGCGCAGCGAGGCCAGACTCTTCCTCTTCCTCAGGATCACATAAGCTCTTTACACTTGATGCTGCAAAGAGACTAGTTATTTGTTTCAATGTATGAAAGCTCAGTTTTACCCTTTCCTGTCTAATTTGGCCTTGCACAAACACTTCACAGTGATTTGTGCGAATACGTAGCCCAGGGACCTTAAGAGATTTTTTTAATGTTGCCCACGTTGCTGGGCCTTTGGACGCTACCCCCTGCTTTCATAATCTCGTAACTCCCTTGTTCAGCAATTGCTGAAGTGGAAAATGAATATTAGGGACTAAGCCATAATGCTTTATTTATGTGTTTTTTAAGAAGATCTAGAGCGAAAAGTGTCTTCATGCCAGGTCATCAGAATATTTTCCCTGACCATTTTCCGTACCACTGACTGACAAGCGGCCTGGGAATTTGAGCAGAGGACTGCAGGTCCTGTCCTGGTCCTCCCTAGCTAGAGCTCCTCCTGCGCCGTGCCTTCTGCTCCTTGCTTGCTGCCGAAGGTTGTCCTGGCATGATGAGGGCCTTAGAAGAGCATTGGACGCTGTTCATAAATCTCCCAGTTGCTTTTCGAAATCTTTCACATTTTAGACTTCCTTGGATTCTGAACAGGTGAAGGGGTAGAGAAAGCAGTAAAATGTCAAGAGCAAAAGAAAAGAGACCTTATATATATATATATATATTTTTGGTAAATAAACAAACACAGCAATGAGGCATTAGTTATTTGGAGAGAATTGATTATACTGCAACTTCTATCGCTTCTGTGTGCATTTGGCAGTGATCGAAATAGGCCTTCTATTTTAAAAAAATGTTGTCTGGATAGTCATTTCTTGCTGCGGAAAAAGAACGAATATCACCCTTGTTTCAGAACTGCAAATGGTTATGAGCAGTACTCCCTGGAAGCAGTACAGCAAAGTGAAGTGCAATGTATTCTTCAAAGGAGCGTGTCATTTGGGTGGTTGATGTTTGAGAAATATCAACTGTATCTTTTAAATGGTATTTTTTGCGATTGATCATATGCCTTATGTCAAACGTAATGATGTGGGTACTGTAGTCTTTATTAGTCTGATGTTAACGTTTCCCTTTTCAGCAAATAAAGCCCCTTTAAAATGCTCAGAATTTTAAAGAAAATTGAAATATGATGAGGACTGCAGTTCTGGAGTATGCTCCCATGTCAAGTCCTGCTATATCAAATAAGGTGCCTTTTAGAAGGACAAGTAAAAAAAATTGCTTCCAGAAAAATCTCCTGACTTTTTTAATATTCCCAGAGAACACTCACAAAGCACCGGAGAAAATCTGAACGGGAAACCTCAGCTGACTGGCGTGCGCACGGTAGGGTTTGATCTGAGCACTGCTTCTGAAAATGGAGCTTTAGGGTTTTATTCTTTCTTCTAGTTGGTGCTACAGCCTCTCTTGTGTAAATTGCCCCAAATTGGAAGCAGGTATAAGGACAGCAAAAGAGTCCTTCTTTTTATATATGTATTGTGTCAAAAAGTGCTTTTCATCATTTCTCTGTACCTGACTGCACCTGTGGCGTACCCAGCAATACTGGAAGATGTCTTAATACCTTATTCTGAAAGTCTCCCAACTCTCAGCTCAGCCTAACACAGTGCAGAAAACAGGTATGGGTGAGAGGAGTCTTTCATGATCTGTGCATTGAGCAGGGAGTCTTGATGCCTGAACGAGTATTTTCTTCAGTGAGCAGCTTGCGCTGGTCACAGGGATTTTTCAGAAGATTGGGTGTGGGGCTGGAGTTGGGCCACAGATTGCAGCCTGTCTTTTCCTCTGTGCCCTGAGAGGGCACAGGGGAAGAATGAGATCAAAGAAATACTCTCTGGTCTGGGTTTATACAGCCCCACTTAGGTGCTGCTCCGCAGTTATTTGTATCTTAGTGCCTGTCCTGCGTGTTTCTTCATGAGGTCATCCATAGCGGTTTTGAAAGGATGCTCAGCATTCGACGTGGGGGCTCTTTTGTACCATGTGGTATAAGTCTGCATTAAGAGAAAGTAATGGCTGTTCTTGCTTCAGAAGCTCTTTGGAGGCAGAGAGGCATTTCTGTACTTCAAAACAAGGTGCCCTGGTGTGCTGCCTGCCGTCTGTCTCCCCACCTAGCACTGTCCCTCCGGGCTGTGAGGGACCTCGCCATGACTTTACGGGCACAGCCGGGGCCTGGCCAGGACAGAGCTCAGCACGGGGACCAGCAGCTGCCTGGCGGCCGGCTGGGACTGTCAGAGGTTCAAGCCTGGGGCTTGTGAGTCCCAGCTGAAAGTGCAGGGACCCAGCAAGAACCCGAATGGCAGGCAGCTCCTCAGTTGCTGAAGAGGGTTTAGAGAAGCCTTTGAGATGCCTTTGCTGGGAGCTTTTACACTTTCCCCTGTTCAAACATATATTCTTCTTCAGGCAGCACAAAGAAGGGTTGTCTGCCTCTCTGGGTTACGGATCAGGTTCAAGGCATAGGGCGGGAAAGATGAACAGGTATTTATATTGATTTTCAAGCAGCTCGAATTGTCTCTCAGCTACATTGCAGAGAGTCTTTCCAGACCTGTTTATACCCTCTGCTTCAAATCCGACCATCGGACTCTGGCCTGCAGCCTGGCAGCCAGTGCACTGCCAGTCGTCACTGCAGCGCGGTGACCTTTCCTGCTAGTGCTTCTCTGAGCGTAATGGCTTCATCCGCTCCCACACGGGCCATTTGCTTGTCATGGTGTTAGAGGCGAGGCTGCCAATCAAGGTGGCTTGCTACTCTCCATTATAAGATCCTGTTTCCGTTATCACTTTGCCAAACTGTTGCAGTTTAGGCTGCGATTTCTGCTCTGGAAGTTGGGCTCGTCCCTTACACTTTTATGTGCATGCACGTTTCAGGCCGAGCTGCTCAGCCCTTTCCAAGAGCACAGCTGCCTACCAGGCCATGCTGAGGAAGGCACCTTGGCTGTTTTAACGCAGGATCTTTTCTGTGAAGTTCTTCAGCATCTTGTGTTGTTGTGGCATCGTGTATCTTTGCAAAGTTTTCTGAAGGTCAGGAGAGACTTGAGTCTCTGCTGATTCCAGCCTCCCTGAATCTTGCCAGCCCTACTTGTGCCATATCATATCATATCATATATCACTGATGATATCACTCTGCGAGAGAGAAGAATCTGCCTCTCCTTTGCTTATAATCTAGGAGACGCAAAAGTCCCCAGTTTCAAATGCAGAGGTGACCAAAGCTAGAAAACGTGGCTAAGACCTTGTGGAAGGAAGCAGGGGTTCGAGGGCAGAAGAGGCAGCTCTGATAAGGAGTACATGGGAAAGGTGGGAATGGCTCAACAGCGAGATGGAGGTGAGTTGCGGAGATGGGATTGGATGAGAAATCCAAGAAGGAAAACCAGGAGCTAGTGGAGGAATGGGAATGAGGAAAATGCTGGCCTGGATCTAAAACTGGACCTGGGTATGAGGAGAAAATTCTCAGAGTCTGTGGTGGTGAAAACTGTAGCTTGGACCTCAAGGCTGGATGAGGGAGTGGAACCCACAGCCTGAAACTGGGGCAAGAAGCTGAAGCAGTGGAGACTGGGCTAATCTAGGTGAAGGGAAAGGGAAGAACGATATGAGCTTATTGAACTGGGCAGGAGCTGAGTACATATGTACAAGGACACCCAGTTATGGCTATGCAGTCATCTCTGATTTTTTCCCCATCCAAACTCTTGAGGTGTAATCTTGCAAGCTTAACATCCTTTCAGGTAGTTTTGTATGTATGATATATGTTGACACACTCTAGACAAAATCCAATTTGTGACAGTTACTATTTTTTGCATTTTTGCTTGTCTTTAATGTTCTCTGTCAACAAAAGTAGAACAAAACTTTCCATTCCTAAACAAACAAAGTTCAGCACTGTACAGATGTGTATATTTAAGTAGCTGCTGTGGCTGGATTTGGTTGCCGCTGGATAGACAGTGATTTATTCTGTAAGTTTTATGCCCTGAGCTTTCAGAAAAGCTCTTCTTTTCATCCTGAAGCCCGGCAGAAGTCTAGCAGTAATAATTAGCAAGCCATAAAATCGACCTGATTTGTGGAAGGCATTGAAGGATGCAAAGAGACATTTCTGTTCAAGGAGGTAGGAACAAAAGTGCATGGTTACTGACCCAGTCATGTCAGACCTAAATTTTGAGGGAATCCCAAGTGATAAGTGCTCTGCAGTCTGAATACTGCCTATTCATTCAGCCCTTCTAGCAGAGTGAATGAATCATCTTTTCAACCAGAGACAGTCCCTCTGGGTCAGAGTCGAGGTCAGTGGTGGGGCATGTGTTTCAGACTGCTTGCCCTAAATGAAAAAGAAAACATACAAGACTTTGCTTACGCTGTTGCAGCTTCAAGCATCTCATCTATAAAACATTCACATTTAGCATCTCATGAGACCTCTTATAAGTGGCAGCTCTGGATGCATAACCAGGTCCTTCTGGAAGGGCCATCTGTCTTCCTATCTGCTCATGTGCTTTTCCTCCCCACCGTCGCCCCTACCCCTGAACATTTCTCTCAGCTGATCTTCCTGTTTCTGCGCCAAACAAAATCATTATCTCAGTGTCATTGTGCGATGTCTGTAGTTTTCAGTTTGAGCAGGGCACATTGACGCTGCAGAACAGGTTGAAAATGAGCACTCTCTCTTTTCATCTGGGGAGCCAGCCGGGATGCAAGCGGCAGGACGTAGTCTGCAGGGCTCGGTTTTGCTGCATCAGCAGAGGGATACGGAGGAACACGTGTCTGGAACGTAATGTGATATTCCACTTAGAAACTCATGAGTCTGACAAAGCTGTTGATTTGCTAGAGCCTAGCTGTGTAATAGGTGCTTTTCGTTTACAGTATAATCCAGTCCATATCATACAATGCATTTTCATTTATAGTTTGTGGGGATTTAGCAAGCAGCATTGTTAAATATTGTGGTGCTCAGCAGGCGTCTGTGACATTCCACCACGCTCAATAGGGAAGGGACCCCTTTAAAAATATTGACAGGAAACCACACAGTTATTTAACATTAATATTACATTAGCAAGTAAAGGCTCTACACCAGTGTAGATCTAGTTGTTATTTACGTGGTAAAAAGAGTCCTTTCCCAGAAAACTCTCTTGTATTGAGAAACCATGGACAAATTAATGGAAGAAAAATTTATCCATTTGCCTTTTGAAGCTGTGTAAACTTTTATCATACGTAACCCCCTGCAGCAGCTAATTCCCACAGCTTAATTTCCCACTATGGGAAGAATCTCCTCCATTTGTTTGTTTGGAGCCTGCCATCAGCTAGTTTTGTTTAATGCACTGTAGCTTTCTGTGGAGAGGATGATTGTCTGTTTTCTCTTCTCATCTTCACCATGCTGCACATGTTTTTGTAGACCTCTGTCCCATTCGCCTCTTTCCCAGGATGAAGAGTTACAGCCTGTTTAGTCATTCCTTGCACAGAAGCTGCTCCAGATCTTTGATCATCCTTGTTGTGTTCTCTGTAGCTTTTCCAGGTCTACTGTATTTCATTTATGATTAACAGTTTCAGGCATCCTAAATCAACATCAGTATTAATGCTGCTGCAAGACTTTGTAAAAGAAAAGACACAGAGGAATTCAAGAGTGGTATGTTAGATCACAGGTGCCTCATGAACACATCAGAAGTACCCAGACAGATAAGTGCATGGATGAATTTTCTGTGTCCATCAGTGATGTGTATGTCAGATATCCCATTATGCTTCTTGCTTCCTGTTGCTCTTTAAATGGGAATCTGTAACCTCAGTCCATGGAGAAGCTGCCTCACAGATAGGTTACTCCCTTGTCCGGAAAGAGACCTTGAGGATGTTCTCTGCATGCCCTGCCTATATTGCAAAGAAGGCGATGATCTGGATCCTCATAGATGTGTAGGCACCCAGATCTTTTGGAAATCAGTGGCTCTATGTCACCAGGTGGAGATTTTGCACCTTGAGGACAGGCTGACCGTGTGACCGGTGCTCTGTGGAGCTGCTTGCCTCTTCGCCTGGAGCAGGTTGTGCTGGCCACTGCTTGCGGCACGAGTCTAGACTGCATGGTTTGATTGGAGATGGCAAATCCTAGGTCCTCTCCTTCCCCCTGGCTGTCTCTCTATATTAAAACAGCACATATTCAGCCCCATGGGTTTGTTTTTTCCAGACTTTTTCCTCAGTAGTTACTGAATTTGTTCATCAGTCACATCCTATCATTCTTGACATGTGCTTCTTTCTTCATCCAATGCAACTTTCTTAGCCTTCCCTACTCCCCGGCCCTGGGCTTGCTCCTTCCCTCCCACCAAACCTGTTAATCCCCCTTCTTGTCCCTGGAGAACACCACTGACTTCCCATGTACATGTCAGCCCCTCGGCACTGGGTTGGGAGAAAAGGGATGGCAGCAGGACAAGGTTAAATCCAACTTGTAGGAAAGATGAGATGGTTGCCTATACCCATGGGAGCTTGGAGAGGAAATGAGTCTTTGAAACAGGCCTTTGCTATGACAGCAAGCCCGACAGTTAAGATTTGAGAAAGGCCGCGTGCCTCGGTGAGTTTGTTGCTCCTCACACTTTAGATACCTTAATTTTCTTAATTAAAAAAAAGGGGGAATTGAAAATTGAACTAAAAAAAAAAGGCAATTACCATAGTTGAAACACAAGCAGGAGGCACATGAACTCCTGTTTTTGTTTCAGTGCAAGATCCCAAGATCTGAACTGTAAGTCCTTGCAAAGGAAAAGCTTCCACTGAACGTGAGGGCTTCGCAGGCAGCTGCTGTGATTTCAGGTTCCCTCCCCATCCGCTCGCTTCTCCGTGCCCTCCTCCCGCCGTGCTCGCAGGCGCTGGGGGAGTGCTGCTTGCTTGCTTTCCTTTTGTAGGCAGTAGATCTGGGTGAGTAAAGATTTGGCAGGGAAAAGCTATCTCATGATAAAATTATATCCCAGATGTTGTGATTTCACTGTCTAGAGCTTTTATGAGCACAAAAGATTTCTAGGTATTCTCATTTCCAGGTAAGGAGAGAGGTGTTTTCCCCCACCCCCCCCAGTATACAGTCATGAGTCATATGAGCAGGTGTCTCAATGTGTGTGGACAGTGTATTTTTAAGGCATGCAAGCATGAGTGTATATCTAGATAATAGAAAGTGCTTTGTTTGTAACTTTGTTATTTAAGAAACAATAGGAAGGAATGAAATAATCCTGCTGCTTTTGTGGGACCAAGATTTCCTAGCACAACGATGTCTGCTCAGAGATTCCCCAGAAAAGAAAATTCCAGCACTAGCTAACCCATGCCAAGTTTGCTATAAATATAGAAGCAAGCAGACTTTGCAGATAACCTCTTTCACCTCCAATTTTCCAACCCTTCGTCATCTTATTTGTATTTATTTATTTACGGTTAGATATTTTGGGCTGCAGTTAAAAGCATTGGCTTCTGTTGGCTGTAATGGGTTACTGGGCCCTTGCCTCTCAGGTTTTCTGACCATGAAACTGAGAATCGAAGATGCTTAAGTGAGTCTGGATGGAGGGACCTCAGAACAAGCTTTCTTCTGCCTGATGCTCTTTTTCAGCATGAATAAACAATGCTTCTGTTAGACAATAAGATGTTGCTGCTTCCACTGTGTCCCCGGCGTGGTTGCCTGGCATGTCTGGTGCCTCAGAGAGAGGCTAAAAGCACTCTCAGCAAAAGAATAACCTGCTGCCCTTGGCCTGGGGAGAAAACCTTTTTTCACATGGGCAAGAGTTTCTGCCCAAAAACACTGGAGCAGCACAGGGCCTCGAAGATCCTTTCACGTTATCTCTTCCATGCTGCATTCTCATGTCAGGATCCCTGTATTGCTTAGTGGAATAATCGAGAGTGTCCCTTTGCTTCAAGGTACGAAAGGACAGAAATAAGCTTAGATGGTGGCTGGGTCAGGAAAGCCTCCCCTGGAGTTACTGATCTGCCCCTTGTTCTGGGGCACGCGGCCCTGGAGGCTGGCAGAGGGCTGCAAAAGCTGCCTTCCAGGTTTTTGCTGTGGGCTGTTTTCCCTGCATGTTTTTATATGGAAGAATCAGCCTGAAATCAGCCTAAGACATACATGTTTCCTCTTTACCATTCGTGGTAGCTGACATGGTGATCCTCATAGGTCTCCCAAAGGCAGTATCTGGGTATTTCCAAAGGTTTTATGATAGTAGGTGTGGAATTAGTTTTGAAAGTTAGGCAAGACCTCTGAAGAGTCCAAAATGCAGATATGTTTGTAGAGGCAGTATTTAAAAAAAAATTAAATCTCACTGAGTAAAGTTTAGATCATGTGAAAATGCGTCATGTTTAGTGAGATCTTGGTGAATCTGAAAGAAATAGGGGATATGAAATAAATGCATGTTTGTGAAGAGGAAGGAAAGCCCCCAGTGCTGTTAACATGCCTGTTCTAGATAAGTGAGGTTCTGGTTATATGGGCTTTTGCTTAGCAGCTAAGTGTGTAGCAGCTCTCTGCTAAGCGGTCTGGTTTGCTGTGTCTGCATTCAGCATAGCTCCACTGAAGTTAGCAAGAACATAGACCTGTCCTGCATGGAGAATATGCAAGTAGCATATTAGCATAATTAATTAAATTCCTTATTGCCTAATTTGAGCAATCATCCATCATGAAGTCCCTTGAGAAAAGATATGCAGCATCAGATCAATGTGTCTTAATAAGGTTGGTGTGTATGTGGGGGAAAGATCCTGCAAATTTTCAATCCAACCTTTTTGTGGGCTTTAAGGCTCCTGAATTTGTAGCTCAGTGACTGCTCAGGTGAGGTTATATCCGAAGGCACTTACAAAGCCTCGCTGATGCCCGCGGTGCTGGAGGTTTGCCCCTGCAGGCAGCGCGCACTCCGCCCGGGGTGCTCGGCATCGCAGCTTGCCACGTGCTGCCAGGTCCCGCTTTCACCCCTACGCACCCCTGCTCCCTTCCTGGAGGGGCTGCAGGAAGCACTACAGACTTCGCTGGGCTGTTGGGCCTGCCTTAGGCAGCTTGGCTTAGGTAGAAAGCTGAATTTTACTCATAGGGAGCTATAATAAGTAGTTAAGATCTCTCCTTAAGCAGAGTAGGGCTTCAGTGAAATAAGACACTTGTTCTTCTCGAGTACAGATTTCTTTTCCGTGCTCATTTCTCTTCTGAAGTATGCCGTGCATATATCAAGCTACATACTTTTTTCTCTGATGAAGAATTTTTCCTCCAGCTCGGCTGTGGTGTTGTTATGGATTTCAAACTTTCGTCTTGCCAAGGATTGAAGGGACTGCAGGGGTAAGAGGGAAAGGTGCAAAAAAACAGCTTTTTTATTGCAGGCATGCTTCCTGGATGCTGCTTTTCCCCTAAAAACCATCTCCTTAAATACAAGGAGATTTGTATTTGTAATACATGGGGGGAAATCCTTTATTTGCTTTGGTAGTGAAACACACACTATAAAAATGCAAATAAGACTAAGATATTGGGACAAGTGTTTATTTCAGTAAGACTTTAATATGCAGTTGAAAATCTCTGTATATTCATATTGTGGAAGAGCCAAAGTGTACCCTGTAGAAAGTCCTAATTTCCAGGTAGACTATTCCGTGGCTTTTGAAAGCAAGGAGGTTAGGAGCGAGAACCTGCTCAAAGGCCCATAAAACATTTTTGAGAGGCAAGGCCACTTCAGCCCTTCCTCCCCGAGCAGTCCTGTCTAGCAACGCAGCTGGCAGAATTCCTCTGAAAATAATCTGAAAGATGAGGTAGCGTGAGTTTGCCTGTGACTCTTTGTCCTCTCTGGTCACGCTCCAAATGACTGCGTGTTATTTGCACACAGCACTTGTAGCTGGTGGCAGTGGTTTGCGGTCTTTCCTCTGCCCTCGGTACTTCCGAAATTGAGGGTAGAAAAGCCAGCGTGGCCACAAATGCTACTTGGCTCTTTTTCAGTGCCCAGGGCTGTAAGTCGGGGCCTTCCCAGGAGCAGTTGTCGCTGGCTGGCCGAGGTGCGGAGCCACGTGTTTCGAACAAGCCTGCCAATTGCAATTTGTTTTCCCGAGTGCGCGGAGAGGGCTAACGATGCCCATTTGAAATTGTGCTTGGTGGAAAAATCGATGCCGTGTGTCTGACCCCGAGGTGCTCCCTTGAGAGCAATCTCTTCCTTATTCAGAGCTGGTTTCACCGAGTCTCCTGGAAACGAAAGACTCCACCGAGAAATCTGGGAGGCTTCTGGCAGCTAGGAAACACTCGCGGCTTCCCGGCAGCTCTCCTGCAGCGCATCCGTGGCTCCCGCTCCCCGAGGCACGAAAGAGGGGCGAGCGCAGGTAGGATGGAGCAGTGGCGGCCACCTCTGTTACTGCTCAGAAGACGGGGCTGTCACCACACCTCGTGTTAACAGGCTGCTTAAAATTGCTGAAGGATTGCATGCGTTTGAAGCTGGAGAGACTTTGTTTCTTAGTGTTTGCACCTTTATTGGCTGACGTTGTTTCTTTAATGCTGTTGCCATCCTTAGCACGGACTGAATTTATCAGTAATAAATTTTGCTGTATTTCATATTGCGGATATCAGGTATGGTTGTCATGGTGCTGTTGTTATGGCTACCGTCTCCTTCGCCAGCTAAAATGCCTTTCCTCTCTCCTGCAGGAAAAGATGATGATTAGTGATAGATGTGTGTGTGAGTGCATTTGATGAATGGTGTATTGGGTAAAAAAATACAGCATTGTGGATAGAAACTCTTTGTCAAAAAGGAGCAGCGTTGCAGTGGGAATGGCTGTGCAGAAATTTTCCGATTTTTTTAAAGTTGAAGTGCGCCCTAAACAAGATGTTGTTTTTGAAGGCAGAAGCTGCTATTGCTATTACTTCACAACTGAAAGAGAGAATTGCACCCAATTTTAGATTTCGGAAGTTGGAGCATGTTTGAGACGTTCCTGTGCGTGGGGGTGAGCCAGCCCCTGGCTACTGCAAAGGGATGTGTTGGGGCCGCAGAGCATCCTGCGGCAGGTCGCGTTGGTAGCGCTCTGCTTTCCAGGTGCCAGGAGAAATTAGTAAATTCTCCAGGAAAGAAGAGCTCTGTCAGTCGGGAGCAGCAGCTGAAAGACTCATTCTCACATATTATTTGTTCCTAAATTCCTGCAGCAGGGTGGACCTATTCGCCACCAGTGCAAATGCAGGCTCTGCAGTGTATTCTGCTCCCAGGAAGGAGCAAGAGCACAGTATCTCGTAGGTACGTTCCTTATTCACTGCTCAAAAGACCCTTTTTCAATTTCTCCTCATTCTGTTCTTTCCCAGAGCTGTAAAAAAGACGGAGCAGGACGAAGCTCGTGCGGTTGTGTTAGCTTTGGCTAGCGTGCCTCTGATCCGTTGCAGTGATGTATGCCAGAGCCCAGGAGCCCAGCTTTGTGCTTCTGAATGTCTCATTTCCCAGGGAAGCAGAGTGCTGCTGCCTCTAGGCCCTCGCGTGCACTGGAGGGCTGTGCTGAGCGGCTGTGCAAGGTGTGCTCCTTGGTACGCAGCAGCGAGGCCTTCGACAGAAGTTCTCGTTGCTCAGAGTGAAAGCATTTCCCTCCGCGATCCACCCCAAATGACGTTCAGCCCGTAGACTATTATATATCAGTTGTCTTATCCTGCTTTTGTTACTGTTAAAACATGTGAGCTATGCTTCTGTCAGAGTTAGTCTAGCAGCTCAGTCACCAGGCCAGCGTTGGAGGATGTGGTGTTCTGCATCCCAGAAGGTTCCTTCTTTTTTAGAAACCTCTATCATGTTTTTTGGCTACTTAAAGGACCATTCTCAGTTTGGATGGTACCTGCATCTTGCATGGACCCTTTATCGGCTTCTTTATCTCATCTTTTGATTGAAATGGTGGGTTTAGTGTGTTTGTTTCGTGGGACTGGCAAAGCTCTGGTGTGTGAATAGAGTAATTCTTAGAGCGATTCCCCTGTTATGAGGTTGGCTGGGGAATAGTTTCTAGATTTGAAGGTAATTCTAAGCTGGGGGAACGTTTCATAAGTGACTTCTCTGCTTTCACTTGAATTCTGTATTTCGGGAGGAAGACTTTCCATAGAGTTTAAGTTTTGCTTAGCTAATTTTAGCTTTTTATGCTTGGCCGGATGAAGGATGTGCTCCAATCTGGCCTGGTCTGGCGCACATTAAAATCTTTTCATTGAGCTAAGTAGATTTTGAATTAGGCCCTTTGGGCTTAACATCCAGGTTAAAATTATGGCTTGGCTTGTTTCATTGCAGTGAATGAAAAACAACTATGTGGAGCAAATACACTGCACTGTAATTAAATGTTCTATCTGTACCAACAGCAAATAGGTAAGATAGGTATCCGTGCCCATTAACGGCAATGCTTTTAGCCTTTTAAAAAATCTGTTATTTGTTCTCCTCTGCGTTGCTCTCAGTGCGTAAAACAAGGATGGTCTGCGAGGTGAGTCACCCCAGCCCACGGCGAAGCTCCGACTCCCAGGCGGGAGGCTGCGGCTGCCCCGCGGGGGCTGCGCGGTGCCGGCCCACGCCGCTTCCCGCACCCGGCGACAGGGATTCCCAGCGGGCTCTGGGCCCTTGGATCCAGCCAGCAGGGAGCCGCGCAGGAAGGAGCGGAAAAAGGCAGGAATACGAGCAGCAGCTCCCCTGGCTCTCGGATCACACTGGCAGAGGCGGTGCTGTAGGTCTGATCGACTGCTTAGGAGCCTGGGTCCAGCCCTCGTTTTCAGCTCTGGCGAGGACTGCAGTAAATTTTCTTGGTCTTTCTACAGGGAGCTTCCTTTGTCCCACCTGTGGTCCAGGCACCTTCCATAATTTTTCAGCCGTTTTGGAGTCCAAGGTACCATCAAAAGAATGAGTCACAAGATTTTCCAGAAAAAATATGTGGCTGTTGACTAACTGTTTGCCATGTAGGAATAACAAAGCCTCTATAACCCCCCGAACCTTGATGAACACTACCTGTGGTTTTAACCGATGCGAGGTTGTATTTAAGAGAATAGTATTTTTCGCATTGTCTAGATAGAGGGATTTAGCTGCAAGCTGATAACTTCAGCAGCAGACAAGAAATATATTGTGTTTGCTATAAATTGGCAGAGAAATCTTTGTCCTGTCTTAGGCTTGAAAGGTAGAGTGGCTCACACTGAGATGTGTAATTCTGTCTAATAATATACTATATTACTAGAATTATGGCACTTAGGCATTTAGGATCAACTGGTATATTTTGTCAATCATCTAGTGTCTTGTGGACCATGACCAACCATTTTAAGTAAGATGGAAGCTAACATGATTCCTGTCAGACACCATTAGGCTTTCTCTCCATTTATGATATATTTGCTGTGATTCTTTGTGATCAGTGTGATGCAGACCACTCACATCTAAAAAAATTAAATTAGTTGGAGAGAAGAGCCATGTTAAAGTGAAATGAAAGGGTAAAATGCAGCTGCAAAGCTCTTCATATGTTTGTTGCATCTGAAATTAGCCCTCTCATTTTCTGAATATTTGGAGATTCCTTCTGAGACACTGCCACCAATGGTATTTGTGTGCAGCATATGAGAGCTAAGGCTGAGCTTTTGGTTATTGGAAATTGTCCATCCAGATTTTCCATCTTCTGTCTTCTGACTCTTGTTTTTATTCCTGCCTCCTGATACCTACCCACTGGCCTTGACTCTTCTAAGCATAGTTGTTAGCAAGTCGAGAAGTTGAATGGCAAATTCTCTTGAGACCTTTTCACCCACAGTGCTTGATACTTAATATTCAGACACATCATCATCAGTTACTGGTGCACAGGCATGAATTAAAGCTTTTTTTTTCTTTGTTGTGTTATTTGTCAGTGTGAGTTAGATCACACCCTACAAAGGTGTACCAGACCCACAAGTGTCTGGTTTGTTTCCTCAAAATTAAAGGAGGAATTTTTTTAAAATATAGCTCATTTTGAACACATCTTAATTTCATTCTTCTCTGCTCCTTGTTCACCACTGGGCCTGCTTCTTTTTGGTGCCTCTTCAAATATTATGACCAGCTCACCTCATTCTCTTGTAGGCTGCTGCGTTTGGGAGTTTTGCGAGCCCTGGATGCCTGTGTTCATGCCGAGCATGCCTGTTCGCCACAGCATGCTGTCCAGGAGCCATCTCCAAGCCGTCCTGAATCCGGTCAAGCTCATCCAGATCTGTTCATGCCAGGCAATTTTTTTCTTTTGGAGGAGTAGTCTGTTGTCTCTCCTCTTAGGAACCTTCATTTTCCTTCTCTCCCCTGCATTTGAATTGTAGTTCTTGCTCTGTGCATCCAGCTGACTGTTTCTCTTAGTTAACCAAAATTAGCTTTTCTGAAGTCAGATAGCCTCATCTCACCATGAATGGGATCATTGACACATGATGGGAAAACACGGTGCGAAGCGGCAAAGCAGGGAATTTGTAAAATTCCTCAATATTGACCTATTTCTGTTCTCTTAAGCGAAATTCATAGCAAATTCAGCCCCTTACATGCAGGGGCAGTGTTAGGATGATGTTAAGAGCGTTCTGCAAGATGTACTTGCAGAACGTACTGCAGGGCAGCTAGCGCAGCGGGGGGTTAAGTCAGCAGGGTCTCAGGCTTTGCATATCGCGCTCTTGCAGTACATTACTGTGGGTAATTGGTTGTGTGTTGAGTTCAAAGCATTCAGGCTTGGTTCAAGCCGCGGCAGCAGGAGCAGGTGTCACATAAGAGAGCATATGGGTGAAGAAATATATATACAATGCCTGTGAAAGGAGGTGGTAACTGCAAAGTCGGACTGTGCGTCCCCCATGAGGCTTATCTCTCTGTGTTAATTCCAAGTTATTTAAACATTTTCTGTCTCTATGCAGCTCCCAAATGGCTGAAAAGGATGGGGCAGTTAGTTTTTACCATCATTTCTGCTGCAAGGTGTTAGTTTAGAAAGCAGGATGTCCAATTCAGCCCCGTAGTGCTGTCACTGGTGCACTACCAGAGTTGCAAGGACATGAATGCAAGGTCTGTGAAGTGTCTTGCTGCTGCTTCACTGCCGCGGCCGTCGACAGCCGTGGCTGTAGCGCACTGGCTCCGGAAAGGGAGCGAGCAGGGTCTCCGCAGCAGAGCGGCCGCTCCGAGCAGGCGTCGAGGGGAGCAGCTTAAAGAGGGAGCAGGCTGCCGTAGGCCGGCCTCGTGGGGCTGGCGGAGCTGAGCCCGGCCTGCGCCGAGGGCACGACGGCGCTCGCCTGCGCGGCCGCTTAGCCTGAGGTCGACCTAGGGTGGCCTCAACCCCCGTGTTTTACAGATTTTAAGAATTTCAAGCATGACATTTTGAGAGGATCCTGTTCCTTTCTGATATTTTTCGAAGGCCTTCATTGCAGTTTATGCAAAGAACAAGAAAGAAGAAAGAGGAAAACAACTTTGTTTCCTTAAAGTGATGTTGCCTTATACTGTCAAAACTATTCCAGATTTCTTCTTGTATATCTAATAGCATTATAAATACTGCCATAATACTTGTCTACGGTTCGTATTTCTGTGTCAATATTTGAATTACCTGCTTAATTTTATTCCGTAGGAAGTTAATTAAATGATGTGAAAGACAGGTGCCCCGATGGTACCGAATACGCGTGTGTATTTGGGGTTTGAACCCGGGTCCTGTGCGAATCGGCACTTACAACAGAGCTGCTGCTGAAGAGCCAGGGACAAAGCTGCCTTGTGACTCACTCGCCGTGTTTCTCCTCGCGTTATAAACTGTGAGAGCACTTGATGAATAAGAGTCAAGAATGAATTCATCCATGTTTCGCTCTGTAACCATCTATTATAAATACTGAGCCAAATTCTGCCTCCAGATACACACAGCTCTCATTGAAGCCTGCCCACTGTATTTATTTTTAAAGATAAAAGCACTTCTGTTCCTTGCACAGAGGACTTGTGTGGCACCGTCCATTGTGGGGATGTGAATATCCTTCCTCAAGAGCTTGGCGGGAAGGAGGGGGCGTCTGCCTCGAGCGGCAAAGGGCGCTTTGGCGATAATCACCCCAGAGCTGTTGCAGGGGGACAGTAACCATTGCTGTCATCCAAACGAGTCTCAGAAAGGCGTTCCCCGCCATCGGGTCTCGTATAACCCTCGCACGGCAGCGATTCGGGGCTCCTCTTCGGGCATGACTGGCGTTGAGCTGCTGAAGCTGATGGGCAGGCTCCTGCTGTCTTGGGTCAGTTCAAAATGCACGGGTTTGGTGGGGCAGAGCTTTGAGTAAGATTTTTTTCTCTTTTCTTTTTTGTTTTTCTGGTCTTCTTAAAGGACACACATGAGAATCTCTCCTTTTCCTTGCCCAGAAGAGGCTCCGTCCCTTTCTCAGGTCCCAAAGCGTCGGTGGCTTTGGCCGCACGCCACTCAGGCCTGTGCAAAGGGAATACGTGTCCCGGGGCCTCGCGTTCTGGAGAGGGCTCCCATCGGAAAACGTTTTCGAGTGTCACGCAGGGAACAGGCCTGGGGGCAGAGGGCTGTCCCCGCTGTGGTGCACGGGAGGTGATCCTCGCCCCGCTCGGGCTCTCTCCCCCACAGCTCCCCCATCAGCTCCGCGGTACAGTCTGAGGTGACTGCGTTAAGGCTTTCGCTGCATGTGCAGCCTCTCGCCAACGAGTCTCCTGTTAGGGGTGAAGGAGGAAGAGAAGGCAAAGGGACGTGGAGCACGCTGGCTGTCTCTGGTTGACTGAGGCTGGTGTCAGTGCTTTGCAGTTCTGCTCAGGCCACCATTTCCATTACAGCCCGGAGGACGCGCTAGGCGCGGAGCTTCGCCTCTTCCCGCGGTCTTTAGGCGATTTGTTATTCCCCAAGGAGCGCTGCCAGGTCGTGGCGAGAGCCTCCGGAGCTGCTCCCCCCGCAAAGCAGCCCGGTTTCTCGGGGAGGGGAGAGGGCGGGTGAGTGTGTGCATGTGTTAGTCCCATTTCGGGGAATTATATCGTTTGAGTCACATTTTTATTGCGAATGCAATCTAATATTCATGATTCACCATGACTTTTTTAGTTCAAAGTAAAAGTGGCTCCGAAAGCCATTATTATTAAACAATAATATCTGATCAGAAGCAGGGATTGTATTATCAATTGTGAATAATTATCAGACAAATGTAGCTTTTTGTCGTGTTTAGAGGTTTGTTGCAAACTAGTTTCATGGAAACAGGTGTTCTGTATTTTGGGTTTTTTAAATCACTGCGGAGTATATGTGACATCCAGTTTTCTGCCTTCTGTTCTAGACCGTTCAGCCTCTCCAGTACGGAGTTGGTTGACTGTGTTCTTTGATTTGTTTCTTTTTTTTCCCCCCCACAGGGAAAAATATGTGGCAAGTGCTTTCAGAAAAGGCCTGCTGGTTTTTACTTCCATGTAGCTAGCTTAAATCAAGCCTTTATTTCCCCTCCCGCCAAGGCTACCTAATCATCCAAACACAGATTACAATGTATTGTTTTACTAGGCTTGTGTACTGAGGAGCTACTGCTACGCTTTTCTGTGAGGTATAGCCAAAGCCTATGGCTTGTACAGTGGCTTCTCTTCCTGGCTTGGACAAGTAAGAGCTTATGAACAGGAGTAAAAGACATGTGAAGTAGCAAATAGTGATTAGTTTTGTTTATGTATAAATACTGGTAGTCATAAGAGAATGCAAATGCTTGTGTGAAGAACAACTGTTCCCCCCGTGTTGTTTTGGGACAAAAGGGAATGAGTGTGAATGTTCACAAAATAGCAAGTAAGAAGGGGTATAAACAGGGTCAGATAGCACATATGTTCAGGAACCCAGTGTATGTTCTTAGATGTCGTTTCTCTCATGGCTAACAGCAGATTGCAGACTCCCTAGAGGATGGATCGTCTTTTCGTTCTGTGCTTGACGAGCACCCAGTTCGCTGCAGGCCTAGGTCACGACTGAGCCTGCTGTTTGCAACTGCACTGACGGTTTTTTAATAGCAGCTACACTTACTGAAGCAATTTTTGCACTCTTCCCTTTTATCACCCCTGGAAGATGTCATTATGAAGATTGATTCACTTCTCATTAAGTGGGTCTGCATTTAACTGCGATTAATGAGTTAAAATCAGATTAACAAAAGGGCAACCCTCGAGAAACTAGTGCTAATAATTGCAAGGCACACAGGCATCGTACAGGATTTAACCCATAATTTTTACTAGTTGTGGTTTGTTTTGGTTTTAAAGCGGCTCACTCGTGTCCAGACGAGCCGAGACACTTGGGCGTTGAAACCTCCTGTCACGTGCCGCTGGAGTTGCCCGGCAGTGCTGCGGGGCAGCGTGTGTGTCCTGGGTCCGGCTGCTGCCTGCGAGCCGGGGACGCCGTCGCCTGCCTGCGCTCATCTCCCCTGCTCGTGTCGTTACAGGGCAAGCGGTGAAGGAGAGGAAAAATGGCGGAGGAGAGAAAAGATGAAGCCAAGGCACCGCACTGGACTTCGAGTCAGCTCACAGAGGCTTCTTCGCACCCACACTCACCTGAACTTAAGGACCAAGGTGGTGCGGGTGCCGGACTGGTCAGGAGTGCCAATGGCTTTCCCTACCGCGAGGACGAGGAGCCGGGGCTGGGCGGACAGGAGCAGCAGGGCACGTACTCGCGAACCAAAGAGAACGGCATCAACGGGGAGCTCTCGGCGGGGGACAGGGAGACTGCAGGTAACGCACCCAGCCTCGCCGGGGCCTGGCCTTGAAACGCGTGGCTCTGCAGACCACTGGATTGTATTTCCCCATGGTGAAATGCTTGCTGGCCGAGGCAGGAGCCAGAAAGGCTCCTTCTGCAGCAGCTCCTTTGGTGGCCTGCCAGCCATCCCGCAGGGCAGCGCTGACACGAGGGAGCGAGCTGGACGTGCAGCTCTGAAGAGCGCTAGCTCTTTATAGCAAGGGATGTATCCTAATTCAGGCTTCCGGGCCATGCTCTGAGAAGACATTAGGAAATGACTGATGGCGGCTTAGGGTGGTAGATGGGATGATTCACCTCACTGGGGTCAAGAGAACGTGTTGGTGTAGAGGAGCTGGTTGCCTACTTGGGACTGGGAGGAGGTGGGAAACCACATTCAGTTGTTGTGTATGGGGAGTCCCCTTCTCCTCTGTGTGTTTGTGTGTGTGAAGGCCGGATTCTGCTGGTATTTCTCACAATAACAACACCTCCCTGAAAGCCACCAGCTATTTACAGAATAATGTGCTGCTCGGTGTGACCAAGAATACTACGATTCAGCGTGAGCACTTACGTACCGTTGCCTAGGCATATTTCCCTCTATTCTCACTGGGGTTTTGTCTGTTTGTAAACTACACTAGGATTTTAGGAATTGGCTTGTTATTCGGAAAAAAAGTGCAATTGTGTCAAAATGAGATACGCAAGGCAAGTTTCCTGTTTTAGAAATAAATGCTAATTCTCTGTGCAGAGTTCCCACTTTAAATCCCAAATGCACAGTACAAGAGGAATTTCTCTTGTAAAGACACTACTGCCCTTGATGCATCCATCCATGCATGCTAAGGAGATCTTTCTAGCAATGTTTGTTGGCTGTTGACAGCACTTTGAGATGCTATCCATAATTTCTCAGCAGTTGGAGAATTTTAAGTCTCTCAGACCCTAAAGTGATTTCATAAGGGATTGTACCAGAAATGAATACCTCTGCTAAAAGTAAATAGATTTAGATTTTAAGAGTCTCTTCTTGTGAACAGCCGAAACTCGAAAGCGAAAGGTAAGAGAAATCTTTGTAAGCATTCAGGTGAACACATTTTTGATGATTCTTTGGGAGGATGATAACAAGATCTGTGTTTTTGCTGTAACCTAACTGTGTACTGTGCTTAGCCAGCAAGTAAGCATGAACAGCTGTACAGCAATCCCAAAGGTAAGATGCTGCAGTTCTTAGGTGTTGGCTTGGGCCTTGGAAAAACTAGGTTCATTTCTTTTCTTTGCCACAGATGTTTTGCGTGGTCTTGAGCAAGTCCCATGCCTGTACACATCACAAAGTGGGAATAACTTTAAGGAATAAAGAGGCGTATCCCCTCCTTATAAAGGCTGTTACAAAAAGAAATATAGGAAATCACGTGCAAAGCTCAGGCTCTGGGCGGTGTTCAGTGTCTGAGAGAGACCTGAACATTTAACCGAAGAGTTTGCAGTCAGTGGGTGACAGGAGGCAGGAACCTAGTGCTGCCTGTCAGCTGGCCGTGCGGCAGTGTATCTTCGTGTTGCTCGTGAGGCAACAAGTTGGGCAGCAGAGCAGATAAGACTGGGGCAGCGTGTCTGGGGGAAGTGGTGGGGCTGGGGAAGTACACTGGCCTAGGGAGCAAGGGAGCCCTTGATCTGTGTGAGGTTAGTTCAGTCAGCACTTTATGGCCTCGTTTCCTCCTCCTATGCTCTTTACACGCTGTTTGCTTAGACTGAAAAATCTCTGGTGTGGGGACTTACTGTCGAAGTCGTACACTTACTGCTGGGAAGACTTACTATAGCTTATTCCATGGCATCCTAGTCTGTGCTTGAACATCAGGAAGCTTCCTAGAACTGCTTGCCTTCACACACAGAACTCTTGTTCTCCGGAGACGTGAATCCAGCCCTTGAGCTCTGCCTCACCAGGAACATCAGGCAGGGCTGCAGCTGGAGCCCTGGCGCACCGTGTAGCGCTGCGCGGAGGCAGACGTGCCAAGGACCTGGACCAGTGCAGGGGCGACTCCTGACCAGGCTTCGTTTCTGCGAGTGTCTGGCTGGCGAGACGTTTCCGTTTTGCCTCGCACTTACGTAGCTTTTCCGTGGCACCTCTGTGCCTCCCAGCCCGAGGCTGGCGCAGGCAGTAAGTGAAAACACTTGTGAATGGCACGATTTCATCCTAGTTAAACCCATATCTAATTCATGCTCTTTAATGTAACGTAAAACACCTTTGAATACTTAAGATGCATTTTTAATCATTTCTCTTTCTAAAGGCCACCAGGAGGAATTTGTCAGCAATTTGCTGTGGTGACAGAAAGGGAAGGGGGCATGCATTGCCGGAGTTAGGATAGTGTGTGCTAGCTGGAGGTGCTTAATGCGTCAGGAGGCAGGAAGCTCGGAGGTGGATTTGGGGTGTTTGATTCAGAGTTTGATCTTGAAATCAGGCTCGCTGTTTGCCACCACCTTCAGGCGTCTTTGCCATGTTTGACTGTACATTGTAACTGCAGTGGGGTATTGTATCAGAAAGGGCTTTTAAATGCTAGTACGATGCACATAATTACTGATAGTGTGACATAGGGTTCGTTTGTAGTAGCTTAGAGTCCAAACAACTGAGGAGAAAATGCACGGGAAGTCAAGGTCAACTGAGATAATTGAGCCAAACTGTGGTTTCAAGTGGATTTACAGGGATTTTATTTTCTCTGTTGCAAGTCCAGCACCATAAACTAGGGAAATCTCTGGCTTCTCTGCCTTCGTGTCGAACTCTGTAAATCCACAGCAACAGCAACAAGGTGAACCGAAGTGAAGCGCTAGTACAAACAGGGCCTTTCCCTGGGCAGCTGCCCATTGCCTGATCCCTTCTGATGAGCGTCCAGTTGTGTTTTGAGGCGTTTAGCCTAAGCAAGCTCTCTTGCACCTGATTAACCCAGGAGCCGGGGTTTATTCACAAAATGGGCCTTCCCTCGGGAGAGGTGTTCTGCAGCAGGCGAATATCCCCTGGGGGCACAGAAGGGCAACGGGACACCCATTCGCAGGGCTCACGCTGCGAAGCTTGAGGGCTGAGTGTTGAGGGGAAGGTTAGCGTCAGGCTGCCAGGCCAAAGGCGCCCTATGCCAATGCTGAAGCTGAGGCAAGGGGTGGAAGTGAGGGAGGAAATAACTGTTCTTGCCAAAACACATCTAATCCGTTACTGCGAGTGACAGTTTTAGGTCTGCGCAGTTAAAATTTGCCTTCCTGTATATATGTGTCTCTCTCTGCTGGCATCTGTGTAAGAGTTATTGAGTCTGACCTCGATTTTGGAATCCCCTGAATCTGGCTATTGTGCTGCCTTTGATTGATCCGTCCCCGTATCGCACTGGTAATGGCTGCATTATCGAGGCACGTCAATGCCCTCCTTTCAGATGGCCTGACGGGAACGTGGGAGAGTGCACAGCGCTGGGGACAGGGCAGCCTCGGGGCCGGATCCGGCGGCCGCTGAAGTCAAAGGCAAATACGCATGAGGGAATAGGCCGGTGTTTTGGCACAGCGCATAGAAAGCTGCTGTGGATGCGGCGCAAGTGAGGGTGGTAAAGCGGCTGTCCCATTATTTACACATATATAAACACAAATCTGTCTGTCTATTTATCTATTTTCATATATATCTGTGTGGATAAACCAGCTCAGCACTGCTCCGTCCTCAGCCCATGCTGCTCCCAGAAACACCTTGCCTTTGGGGTGCTCTGCAGCACCCCCAGCCTCAGAGGCACTGCGTTTTAACGTGCTCTCACTGCTCCTTGCCTGTTCTTGTTCGCTCTTACACGCACACACACACAAAGAGCATCTTCAGTGAATGTGCTGGAATTATTAAGAGCGGAGGCTCAGCTCTGTAGCTCTTGTCAAGGCAAACGTTTTCATGTCATACGAGATGTGTGCTGTAAAGGAGGCGTGCTAGTGTAATCTTCCGAAACTCACTCTGAAGTGGGCTGATGTGGAGAGCTTTGGATTGGACCCCATGGCAGAGCAGAGGATGTATTTGACTTACAGTGAAATGTGAGACTGGCAGCCTTTCATTTGCTTACTGGAAACCCATGGTCAGCTCATTGGAAGGAAGCGCTGAAGAACTGTGCAGATGCTCCACAACGTCTCTGGAAACTAAAAATTCGACACAATCCATCGTGTTTGACTTGCAAGGAACTTTAAGGTACAAAGGTTTGTTTTTCTGCACTTAAAATGCATTTCTTTTGCTTTTCAGTAATGTAGTGACTAACCTGTCAAATGTATATAATTAGGAGTAAGGGTAGTTAGATGTATTGTGAAGCATCTTCCACAATATGTCGTTATGTAGAGTGACTCAGCCGACTGAGTGCTTTCTTCATTGTATGCCAAATGCAGGGTTATAGTCGGAGGGGGGCTGGGTTACCCACACAGCTATTCGATGAAATAATTTTTTGACAGATTAAGGGAAAGCATCTCTTGAAATCCTATTATCAGGGCCTCAGGACAGTGAGTCTGTCCTCGTGTCAGTCGATGTGGAGGACAGTGACATGTCCTGCCAGAGTGGCAAACACAGCCCTTCATTAATTGGCAGAGTTTGCAAACCGTCTGGGATGGGAAGGGACTGCCCGAACATTGCGGCAGCCTCTGTGGCGCAGCACGGAGGACCACAGCTTGAGCGCTGCTGCGGTGCTTTTCAGGGCCTTTGAATCACAGGAAGGGTGGATGAGGGGGAGCCCAGGACAGATAAATGGGAGAGGCCAGTATTTCTGGTGGTTATGGGATCCCAGAGGCTGGTACGTGTTAGTCTATAGGTGAAGCAGGAGGAGGAGGGAGCCATAGACCTGTGAAGAAGAGTGAGAAGTAGCAGTATTGAGCTGAGGGAGGAACGGGGGACTAACGAAGGGAGCGCAGCTGGAAGGAGAGGGGAACAGACCCAGCGCAGGGAGAGGTAGGAGAGGTGAAGTGCAGGGTGCCGATGAGACCACAGTGAGACAAAGCAGAGCCACAAAGTGGTAGAGAAAGAAGAAAAAAATGAAGATAAGGTAAGGTAGGGCAGTAGAGAGAGATTCAGAGTTATCTATTCGTGTGTGTGTCTCTTTCTCTTAGATGTAAGCAGCAACACTTCGATGGTACTGCCAATAAACAAACAAACATGCCTTCTTTATGCAAAGGCCCTTTTAGCCTTTCTGCCGCGCGGGACCGCGTTGCCAGAGCTCTCCTTTCTGCTGGCTGTTTGTGCTGGCAGTGCAGCTGCCGACCCAGCACTGCCGGGATCCAGAGAGCCCTTGGAGCTCCTCGCATTGCCGTGACGCCCAGGAAGCCTCCCAGCCCTGGTTTCAGATGCACATGTTCAGCAAGCGGCATGTCCCCAGTAAGATACCAAAGGCAGGCAAAAATAGACAGGAGGATGCAAAATCAGTGACAGTCAAAGATAAATGTGATTTCTATGTTTGTCCAGTTTCTGTTTTTTGTTTTACAGAGCTGGAAGAATGCATCTCCTCGTGTCCTTGGTAGGTCCCTTAGGAAAGGAGCAGTTCATTAGGCATTTTGCTCTCCCTCCCTTTCCCCAGGAAATGTGATAGTAATTACTGCACACCGTGCACCAGCATCTTTGCTGACTTAGATGCAGGCAAACATACCAGACTTCTGAAATTCTCCTTCTGTATGTTAGGTGAAATACAAGTGTTATTTTCTGGGATACGTAATTGGAATATTTTAGACACGATCCAGTTATGTTGCTGAAGAGAGCATAGGCGGAGGCAGCAGAGCCTCTTTGGGGCACTTTTAGAAAATGTTATTTTTACCATTCTCTTTCAGGCTTCCTGTAGGGTCCTCCTCAGTTGTTCCTTGGCAGAGGACTGGGAATGGGGCCAGAGAAATTCCGCCTTTTCCCATGCGTCCCCCATCCCCAGCTATCCTTTCCCTCTGAATATTCAGTAACTGCTGTGGACATATTTGTCCTTGTCTCTGCAGATTCTTCTGTGGCCGGCACTATCGGTCACTAAATCCAGTAAGCTGTCCCTTTTTGCCCAGTCCTCCTACCCTCTCTTGGGAGTTGGCTCTGTCCCCTCTTGGGACTCCAGAAATCAGGCAGTCAGTATCTCGCTCTTTCTCTTTTCCTTAACTTTTTGCCAGTCATTTTTGTGACTTGCTCTCTGGATGTTGAGTGTTTCTTTACGCTAGGACATAGCAGATGTAACAGGAGATGTAATTTCAAAAGTCCGCAGCCCAAACCAGCAGCTTCTGTTGGCATCGGATTTGCCAAAGAGGTCTTCTGTCCTTAAAGCTCCTTGGAAAATGCCCGTGTACGGTTCTGATTCAGTTTTGAAAGCTGGACCTTAAACTGGACCGGGTGCAATAACACCCTCAAAACCAACAGAGTTGCATTCACGCCGCATCAAGGTTGTGTCTGGCTGCGAGAGGGAATTAAGCAGTTATTTCCTTTGTGCTCCCTGCTGTTTTGATTCACGTTGGTGTTTTCGTGTTACAGTATGAGCATCATAAGAGGAAGAGGCGTAAGCAGCTGTGCTTCTTTAAGGAGGGAGAGCGAAAGGCTGCTGCCGGTGTTGGCCTGGCAACGGGAGCTCTGACTTGTTGCAGTCAGCGTTGCCAGACAACGTAATCGATACCGACCTCAGAGATGCGGCATCGAACAATGCGCCTGGAATATGGATGAGATATCTCTGATAACGTATTGTTCCAACCACGCTATTAATTCAGTTTGTGTGGTACGATCGCTGTTTATTATGATTGCCTTTTAAAAATAGCTCCAGGCGTTGTTGTTCTGGGCAGATGTTGCCAGATTGGAGTTGGGTGCCAAACCGACCGGTCTCTGCTGCTTTTCGTTCTGGATAGTGTCCTTCCTTCTTATCTGAAGGATGACTAGCCCATCAAATAAAGGATACCCATCCTGGGGGTTAAATTTTTGTTTTAGTCTCCACGTTTTGTGGTCAAATATTTGCCTCTTGTCTGTCTGTGCTTCCTCCCCAGCCTCCTCTGCCGCTGGCTGCTCTGCAGGGTCGTAGCTCCCCGCTTGGCCCTTTCTGCGGGCTGATCTCAGTCCTCCAGTACCGGCATTAGTTGTATGACTGAGGAGACGGTTGTATCCAGAGGCCCTGTTCAAAACCGTGGCCCACCGGGCGATATTTGGCAGTGGGCAGACGTCTTTTGTGACTGCAGCTAGACGGTCTTATCACTGCAGCCCATGCTGGGATGGGATTTTCCATCTCAGTGTCGATCTGAGAGCAGAAGTTGGAGGAAGGTTCGCTAGCAAACAACAGAGCCTTGTTCTGCAGCCACACAAGCCGTTCTTGTTTCGGGCAGAGCTAAAATGGCAACTTCTTCTCCAAAGCTGCCTTGGAAAGGAGGCGGTAATTTCCTCCTTGGTAACCCCCCGGCCTCCGTCGGAGCTGCCGGTGGGCATTGCCCGCCGCGTTCCCCGGCTCCCTCGCCTCCTGCCCTGGCAGTTCCCCGCTCTGTGGGTCTGGCAGCCCGTGGGGCAGGGGAGCGCGGAGCCCCAGCCCTGCGCTAGCCGGGAACCCCTGGCCTAGCGCCTTTGCAAATCCCTCTCTCCCGTACGGAGGCCAGTGCTTGTGGTTCGGTGCACTTGGCGGTGGCAGCGCACCAGAGCTCCCCCGCCGTCCCGTCCCCGAGCCGGCGGGCTTCCCGGCCAGCCCTCCTGGCGCGCACGGGCAACGGGGGGTTTAACCTCCCTGCAGCCGGGGGTGGGTGCCTGCAGATCACTTGCGAAAATAAGGAGCCGCACAAACAGCCTGCTACTACTGCGCTGCTGCTGCCAGGCGCTGCTGCTTTTTTTGCGTGTTGCCATGCCAACAGCTCGGTGCGCTGAGCGAGGTCTCTTTGTAAGCTCTGCGGAGAGCGAGCCTGCAGCCCGGGAGCTTGTTTAGCATTCAGGAGGGCGCAGCGTCTCTGTGGCGCTTCTGAGCCACATCCAGGCTGGCTCACAAAGGAAGCGAGCATCTGGTTGTTTTTTTTTTTTCCTTTCCTCCAGCATTTGCTTCTCAAGGTTAAGGGAGACGGGGTAGATAGAGAGACGGAGACCAGGAGCGCTTTGCAATTCGAGATTTCTTTCTGCTGTCCTCACTGAGGCAAGACTTCCATGAACATGGCAGGACATTTTTTCTTTGGGGTTTATTTAGGGTGCAAGATATATCCATGTGTGATATGTATGTATGTAAATCTCTTGGTTTGCCTAACCCTGATGAGCTCCTCTGTATGAAGATGGGAAGGCAAGGCCATCGGAGTTTGAATTCAAACAAGGAGCTGGAATGAAAGATTAGAAGGAAGCCAGGGATAAAACCCCCATCTTCGTCTTCCCTGCTGTTTTAATCTGTGAGGTTAAAATACAGAGGACAAACTCCTCTCTTCTCTTGCTGCATTCATCTTCAGAGTCAGGACTGCAGCATCTAGTATGAAGTGGTGTTTTGATTTTTTTTTTTTTTTTTTTTTGTTAGCTGTGTGGAGTTACTACTGGTAGATAGCTGCTTGCTTTAATTTAAATCGTGGTGATGAATGCAGGATTGCATGCCTTTGCCAATTGAAGGAATGGAAATGTACATAAAGCGACTGGTGTTGGGCGGCAGGTGAGCACTGGTAAGGCAGTGCCTCCCCGTACCAGCTGTGGAAAGGTTGATCCGGGAATCCAAAGGCAAAACCCAGAGTGAGGGCTGCGTTCTGGTTGTGCCTCTGTCACTCATTTCTCGGGAGATATTGAGCAAAGCATTTACATTTTCCTGTGCAATCTCACTGACCTACCGCGGAGCAGAGACGGTTGGGCTTGGAAGGCCCCTTCTGAGGCGATGGTTCAGAAGCGCAGCCTTGATTACTCGCAGCCTTGGTTGCTCTGCGTTATCCTTGGGGCCTTCCACAGCACCTGCAGAAGTGCAGCAAACTCGAGGTACTCCAGCCTTGGACATTAGGTTGTGCGAGTGAGCCCTTCTCCTGCCCGTGGAAGAACTTCAATGCTTTAACTTCGACTGCATGCAGTATTTGGCAAATAACTGTGAGATATCTTTACCTCCAAGGCAGGAAAACTTGTTAGCTGCTTTCCAGAGAGTCGTTCTCACTCCGGACTGAGTACATTGAATACTTCATGGAAATCAACTTCACTTCGAGGCAGTTTAGGCTCTGGGAGGGGAAAATAAACTCGATGTATTTCACTTTTTCTGCTCATATTTCACTCCTTGAGACTAATTCATAACAGTACACGATCAGCTTGGTGCAGCTCCAAGCAACCTATGCTGCCTATGGCAGTTATGATGAAGGTGGTCTACAGGCTGTTGCTCTGTCCCTACCGCTGTGCATCTGGAGAGACAGATACATAAAGAAGAGCAGAAGTATCAGCTGCCAGTGCCGTGTAGATGTGACAGTCTTGCTGACACACCAAAACTGTTTTCATCCATAGCCTTGCACTGTATATGAGAGAAGAAAATGGCTTCAGCTGTGGCTGTTTTATGTTACCCCACATCCTGGGCAGATGCCAAATGCCACGTCCAGGGTAATGCAGCCCATGCAGGTTGCCGGTGAGCTCTAAAGTTAACTAATCCTTAGCTGTGCCTGTCTGAGCTGCTTTCTCCTTCCTTTCACGGTCCCTTTTGTCCTTATTTAAGAAAGTGTTGTCCTTCTAAACAACTGCTGTGACAGCTCTTTCTTCTTGTCCTCTCTTTCCTCCATTAAGTTGCATCTGGCACTTTTTCATGCTCCCTCTTCGTACCCTCTGCGTTACCCCAGCCGCGGCCTGAACTTGCGTAGCTGCTCTCCTGCTCTGCCCCAGAAGCAGACCCCTCCTGACGGCTGCGGTGATGCCAGCCCTGCTCTCGGCTGTCCCCACAGCTCCTGGGTGCCCCCGGCCCCAGGGCAGCAGAAGCTCGCACACATTTTTAGGGCGCAGGGAAGACAGCTCTGCTAGGGGAAATGGAGGAGGTAGTGCAGAAGGTGCATGGAGTGCTTTTAATGCATCTCTTGCACCTCACTTCTATACGGGTGCACATTTCTCTTCTCTAATGATTTTGTTTAGTTAGAGGTGGGGGACAGTAGTTTCCAAGGGTAGGTAGGGAGGCAGTGGACAGAAGGCCCCATGAATGGTTGGAGGTGAGTGTGGGTCAGCGGTGGTAGCTTGGCAGAGACGAGACTCTCTAAAGAGTCCATCCGAGCCCATCTGCGGGGATAGCGCCAGAGGAGAGGGAGGGAGACCACAGAGTTGCTGAGCAGGGCACACAGCTGCTAAGAGCTGAACTGCTCTGGAAATCCCCACATCAAGTCCTCTGTGGGACTTGGTTAATCCGTATGTGCCACAGGACCTTTTCTACTGTCTGCCTGTCTGTGGGAGCGCTCACGGACGCCCACGTGCAAGTCCGCCACGGTGCTCCTCCCGGCCGGTGAGGGAGCGACGTCCGTCCAGGTGCAGCCGGGAGGTCCCGCTGGGCAGCAAGGCTGCGAGCAGCTGAGCCGGGCAGCGTTGCTGCATTGCAGAGCTAGCTGTTAGCGGTGTTCGAGCCTTAAGGGGAAAAGGGCACCATAGTGCTGCACTTACGTGTTACCAGGGCCCCAATGGGGTGAATCAAAATTCTGTTGCATTGACGGAATGATTTTCAGTCACTGAAACAGGCATGACTATAAATCCCACACAGTGCACGCACAGTTAATGTTAATTTTAAACTTAAATTCAGCAGTTTGTCTAACGTACTTCTTTTTTTTTTCATCACAGGAAGCACTGTAACGAGTATTTAAAATCAGCTCAAAAAGAGCTAAAAAAGAACTTTAAGAGACATGTCATCTCCTGGTGTAGGTGGCTGTAGCTCCATTGACTTCTGTGGGCTGTTCTCCTATTTATATCAAAAGTGAATTAGTCCTTAAAAGTCAGCTTATTTAAAATTTTAACACATAATTAAGTTCAAGGCAAATTCTGATTTAAAAGCTAGTTACCTATTACGTGTATTTGTTCACACTCAGAGGACTAAATACCACTTTCTCTGTTTTGAAGCCAAAATGCTTTCTTCCTGCATGAGTCCTGAGGAGTCCATGTTTGAGTGAAAAAGAAATACAGCTGCTGCTTACATGCAGGTGATGTTTTGAGCTGATACCAAGCCCTGGGAAAGCCGGGGGACCTCGCTGGATTGCACGGGCTGAGGTCCCGCCTTTGGCTGCTTCGGTGTCGCACGCGGGCTGTACGTTGCGTCGATGATGCATCAGACAAAATAGAACCCAGTTAGTTTTTCCCACCTCTGATTTGGCTAGGAAATGCTGATGGTAGTAAATATTTTATTGCAGTCAGTAACTTAAGGAGATGTGACTCAGGAGATGCATAGGGAGCAAGTATTTGCAGTAATGAGGGTTCATTTTTAAAGCATTGCTTTATTGTGCTGACATTCGTGCGACTCCGTTTTAAGTGACTTTCATATTTAAAGGGGAGGGTGTGAACTGATCCCATGGTGTTTTGTTTTACAGCTGCTAGACAGTGTAGCAGAGGCCTCTGACTACTGAGCACGCAGCGGGGATGTGTTTGGGGAGCTGGAGGAGGTGGCTAACCGGAGCTCTCACGATTGCTGCTGGCTCGTGGCAGGAGCTCCCTTTCGGGTTGTGCTGCTCGTGTGCCATGGCAGTTGGGAGCGGGTGTCCAGCCCTCGCTGAAGAAGGTGACCAGGCAGATGCTACCAGGGCAGTGGAGCTGAAGTAAACGCAGAAGGTGTGGAGGCAGCCCCGGGGGGCCCCAGGGCCGGGGGCCGCAGTGGTGCGTGCAGCCCAGATGCCGTGCAGCAGGCTCAGGTGCCCGGCAGCTCACACGTCCTTTACAGCCGGGCAGGGCAGGGGTAGGGCCCGGCTCGGTTACAGCCAAACACCAGCCTTGTTTCCTAGGGTTTATCATGTTGCAGAGCAGGTATGTTAAGGGTCCGGATGCCGATGATTCAGATTCTTGGATCTAGGGGTAGGTAGGAGGGTCTGCTGAATACATGAAGTACCCAAGGATATGGACACATGAGCCATTTGCTCTGGGCATGCCAGGATGTGAACGTGGTATCTCAGGTGTCCATCTAGATGCCTTTTTCACAGCCACTACAACATGTCTTTTGCCAAAGGATAATCTGTTTGAGTGTCTGTACTGTTGGGGTTCAATGTATTGTATAACCAGAACTTTTAGTTTCCCAAAGCATAAGCCTTTTCTGAGCTGTTTAGTTGGTTAGTTGGTAAGTTCTTGTGACTTAATTGGTCTCTCGCTATCGTTGTTGATACTACAAGACGTTAAAGTCAATGAGTTTATTAGGAAAATAATACTTGTCAGTTATGTTGTAGTTTCCTTTAATTCAAAAGCTGATGTTCCCATTATTTGCCTTCATATCTCCTGCCAATTACTGTTGATATTGCCAACATCCAGATCAAGGACCTACTTACAGCAAAATATTTACACTCACGAAAGCCATTTGAGAGCTAATATTTGAATTCTGTAAAGCTACGTTAGTACTTTTTTCTTCAATATCAAGTACTAATCTGTTGGCATTATTTGTGTTTTATTTGAGCTGTTCATGCTGTTTTGATTGCCACTGTGTATTTCTTTTTCAACACAAGTGCAAAAAGCCATACTTAGAGTCATCATAATCCCAGTGACAAATTCCAAGCTGTGTCTTCCTTTTTTCCATCAGAAGTGTCACTGGGTCAAACATAGGTCTCTTTTCCCCAGAATTTCAGCAGTCTTTGCTCCAACAGAAGTCCCGCTGGCTTGCGGGAGAGCTGAGGGTGAATTCAGGACCTGCCCGCAGGGGACTGCCTAATGCCTCTAAACAAAGAGCTGTTTGGTTTAGAGTCCTGCTGCACCCCGAGTTGTAGTCCTGGGAGGGAAAAATCCATCAGTCCCGTTTGCTTTTCAAATTTGTCAAGGATTGCAAATAGCAACTCTGCGTCGTTCTTTTCTGAAGGAGTATATTCGGGATAGTTTGCCTCACTAAGCAATGCAGGCTACTTTGTGCTTTTGTTGTTGACTTGATTCCACCATGCCAACAATTAGTGCTGGTTACCTTGGAAACTGGTCTGCACCCTACTGAGGTTTTTGACAGGAGCATTTTGACTGAAATTGCTTTGTTTTCCCAATTCTGCGAGCACACATGTAGCTAATCCTTTTGACATGCCTTGCCTGTGCTCCTTGCCTACAATGCAGCAAAATGAAGGAAACATATTATTTTATTCTTTCCATCTGTTTGCATCTTTCTTTGTCCCTGTTTGAGCTTCTGTCCTGCATGAGCTTTAATTATCCTTTGCTTTAACCCATCTGACTGTTAATTTTCTTGGTTGGAGTCTGAGGGGTGACACTGCAAATGAGTGTGAAGTTTTCAGTCTCCTCCTTTCTGGCCGCCTTCCTAGCGACCCTTTCCTTCAGTTTTCTCCTGGAGCTTTTGTTGTGCCTGCAGTTCCACCACATTAAACTTTGTTTCTGCCCTAAACAAGTTCTGCTTTGCGGAGACCAGATGGCATCTTCCATGGCTACTGCTAACTCAAGAGCCGCTGCTCTGCAGCGTGGAGGTGTGAGGAAGCGTTAGCAAAGCGTGAGGGACAATTCTGCTCCAGTACGGCAAGAGGTGAAAGATCCTGTTGGATGAGGACTTTCAGAGGCAAATGTTTGAGCCTGAGCAGTTTCACCTAAAAAGTGGTTGTCACCAACTCAGCTCTTCAGTGGGTTGAGCCTGAGGTTATTGTAGGTTTGAAGAGAAAGAGAGAGAAAAAGCGCCGGAGGCTGAAAGAAAACAGTTTACAAGGTCATGAAAGGAGCGGACACACCATGCATCACTGTGGGGATCTATCACAGACCTAATTTTTGCTCTTGCTATTATAGTTGCCTATTATTTGCAATAATTTGCTGGAAATTTTTGGTGAAAGCTCAGACACCTTCTTTAAAGATCCCTGTCACCACACGTATGTATGTCACCTGGGCTGGTAAACCTCTGTGTTAAAAGACCTAATGGGCTGGAAAGGTGTCCTGGGAAATGAAAGTAATGTAGGTAATGGATTCAGGGGACAGCGGAGGCATGTGCAGTCCGTTGACAGCTGCGGCAACATCAGTAAGAAGTGAAAGAGGGCTTTGAGATGCCATCTTGGCCATTTACAGGGTCTGCTCCCAGATCTTTGGCTCTGCTGTGGCAGTGCTCTAGCCTGTAACCTTGCTTTAGCAGCATCTGGTTGAGTCTCTCTCGATGAAGGAGGATCTCTCAGGTGTCTGGATGACTCCTACTGCAGTTTAAAAGTCAGTGCCAGAGCAGGCTGGCATGGGGATTAGGCAGCACCTGCACCCTCGGGTAAGCCAAGGGATTGTCAGCCCAGGATCAGGAGATGGTATAAAGCCACCCTTTCATCATTTGCTTCTTGAGCTGCCTTGCAGAGGAAAAGGCCAGGGCCCAGGAGTTGGTCCTTCCTAATTTTGTATCACCGTGTGCAGGGTGTTGTGCCCAGCGTCTGGGCTGGATCCCAGCAGGCTGCTCTGGGGCAGGAGAGCGCTGGACCACGCAGGTAGCCTCCCCTGCTGTGTGGCTTGCGTCAGGGTCTGTTAGAGGGCGAGCCCTTGTCTATAGAGGCGGCGGTAACTTCTGCAGCTGTAGGACCTATTAAAGCCAGCAAAGAGGAAAGGTCGTGGCTCCCCATGCCATCAGCAGCTTGTCCAGCATCTTCTGCACATGCTGTTGCCCTGAAAGGGTTTGTCCCTGAGTTCCCCGTGGGGCAGAAGGACTCCAGATGTCCTGATCTGGCATCCTGGTGGCTGGTGTTCATGAGATTATAAAAGAGTCAGGCTGGCTTCCAAGAGCAGAAGCAGAAGGTACTTACTGGTTCGAGTTTTAATTTTGGTTTAAGTGAACGTAATGCTCAAGAAGGATGCCTGCGTGCCCTCTCAGCAGAGCAGAGCACTCTCTTCCCCACCAGACAACAGCTACGGTGCGAGGAGCAACTGGGCAGATGTGGCCTGGCAGCACAGTCGGGCCTTGGTCTGAAGTGACAGCCTTTAAGGGAGAGGCAGAAGTGCTGTCCGGGTGCCTGTTAGTTCCTGGCCTCTCGGCTGAGCCTGCCCGTTGTCAAGGAGCTTTTGAAAGCTCTGTCTGAGGATCTTTCGCGATGCCTTCTCTCCGTTATGGGGTGCACGTTTGAGGGCTGCCTTTTGGCCTGTCACCGAGAGGTAACCCTGCTGCGGCTGCAGTCCTCTGTAGTGCTGGTCAGGCCACTTTCCTGTGTCTTCTCTGCCTTAGTGGAACGGGTTTGAGCTTTGTGAGCTTGTTCCTCACCTGGTGCAGGGACTGCTCTGGTGACTTCATTTCACTGCCTCCCCCCCCGCCCCCCCGAAGTGGCCTGTACTGTACTGCGTTCCCTGAAATCAAACTGGGAGACTCAGTCTGTGTCTTGTATCGTAGGCACCGACACCTTGGTAGGAAGGAGCAGCATTTTGCTGTCTGCAGAAACACTGACAGAAGCAACGCTGCCGTTCTTCCGTTGCGCTGGAGTCATACGTGAAGCCAGGGTCCGTGTCGGCGTTAAGACGTACATATTTGGTGTTACTTGTCATTGGTTAGTGCTGTTTTTGTGGCACAAGGTAGAGTCAGAGAATGTCTACCTGGTTAAGTAGAGGGAAAATAAATCTCTACAAACAGAACTCTCTTTAATGAAGCCAAAGCTTTTAGTCTGTGAAGAATTTGCCTGGCATCCAGGCTAGCTAACTCTCCTTTTTCTTTTTATGTTCTTTGTCATTAGGCTTCCTTGAACTTTAACTGAACCATAAGGAGACTATGAAGAGTCTCAATAACTGCCCTGTGAGGATTTGACTTACCCATTGGATCTGCTATTTATAGTGTCCATTAGTATAAAAATGTCTGTCCTTTTGCAGCAGTCATGTAGAGCAAAAACACTGCTCTTCTGGCGAACTGCCTGTGCCTCCTGTGTCACCCAAAATATCCATCAACAGAGTGCTCAAAAGTGAGCCTTTCTTGATAAAACCCCCCAGAGGCCGTTTGTATTTTTATTTATTTATTCTGGATATTCTGAAATTGAAGTTTCCATTTTTCAGGAGGTAACCTTCTGCCCCCAGTCCTATCTCTCTGTTGAACGTAATCTTTGTTGCCAGCAAATTAAATAAGAAAGATTGCTGAGAGAGCGGGAACTGCCTTCTAGCCTTTGAAGAGCCCATTTGCACCCTAGAACCAGGTTTGATGTTGACAAGTAGAAATTCCATAACAAAGAAGCTCATTTTTAGTAGGGATTCATCTTACCTTGCTGGAAGGAGGCTTGCAGCAGCCCGAGTGATGCAGAGGAGGTGACCAAGTAGGTCTCCTTTGGACATAGTTCAGAGTACTAAATCTGCTGTATGTTAAATTCTGCATCTGAAAAACTAATTGCAGCCTTTTCTTAAAATTTTAACGTGAAAATAAGCCTAAAAAAATTATTTTCCTAACAAACTTGCCCCAAAAAGGCATCAGGGAAGATTGGTGGGCTCCAAATCAACACTCCTGTTGTTAGGAAACTAACCACACGCATTAGCTGATTTAGGGTGTTAGGCTGCTCGATAATCATGAAGTGGAGGTTCATCTGATACACTGGGGACTCATCGTTGGCTGGAGGGAGAGAGGACTAGCATTGCCACGTTCAGTCTTCGCTTAATGCAGGCATCCATATCGTGTAGTCCCTTCCATGAATGTAACAGGCGCCATCTCAAAAACCAGCTGAAATTTTTCCTGCTATTTGGAAAATTTCTCCAGAACTTCACTCTTCTGACAATAGGAAAATGTCTTCAGTTTTCTAGCCAGAATTTATCCTTGGCAAATTTATACTCGTTTATTCTTGGGCTAACACATTTTTTTAATTCAGATTATTTTTTCACTGTTTGGTGGTGGTTCTGACATACTCATCCATCACCACCCGCTGTTGGCTGCAGCCAGTAAAACTGTGTTGCAGTCACTGCCCTCCTGGCTACCAGTCAAGAGGGAAGTGAATTGTAAGATATAAATACACACAATTATAAAGGAAATGTTCTTTGCCAGTGGGTTTTTTAATACCTCATTATGTATTCAGTTTATGCAAAAGAGAGATTAACGTAGCATTTTGTTTTTAGACGAGTGTGACTGTGAAAGTCAAGTAACTTACATCGATGCTTCTTTGGAGAAAAAATCTGCTTTGCTGGGGGACAAATGAAGAAAATTAGCCTTACATTAAAAAAGAAAAAAGGAATCCTGCAAGAGTGCTAGCAGTGAGAAGAGATCTTCATTATTAATCTAATGGACAGCGTCACTGGTTAGGATGGTTGCTGCAGGGTTGCATGTAGGGCACTGATGTAAGTATACTTCGCTTCCCCGGCCGGTCGTTGCCTGAAGGGAGTAGTAATGGGTGAGCAGAGAGGTTTTATTCGGTGATGGTGATTAATGGGGTTTCTGTGGTGTTTGACCAGAAGAGAAGGGTATATTGCAGTCTTCATTCGAAATTTCTGTCTCCACTGGTGGGGTGTAGCAACACTCAGAAATAGCTAAAGAGTGGAGTTGTATTTACACTGAATCTGGCTGTGAGAGGATGGAGTATGTTGATTAATGAGTAAGGGAAGACGGCAAACACGCAGGTGAGTAAATCAAGCCCTTTTTGTCTGAATTCTTTTGTAGACGGCTCTGCCGGATAACCCGTAAACCCCTTGGTTTGCTAGAGCAGAGGTGCCTGAGGTGCACGTAAGGAAACCTCTCTGGTGACTTCCACGTGCAGTCGCGTGCCTGCTGGCTCGGCACTGCTCCTTTAGGTGGGCCCAGAGCTGACGTGTGCTGTCTCACACGTGGAAGCATTTACTCTTGCACAGGCCTGCTGACACCCTCCCGCTCGCTAGGGCACCGAATGCCTCGGCCCCCCGGGCACGCAGCACGTGTGGGAGGTGGGCGAAAGCCGAGGGCAGGCCTTCGAGCACACCGTGTCTCAGTGCCACGCACCTCCTCAGGCCTGGAGCCGAGCCTGCGCCTGAGACAGGTGCCCGCGAGCTTCAGTCTGCCCGACAGACGTTCTCCTCTGCAGTTCGTTTGCATGATGTTCAGACCTACTGTTTCAGTAAAGCTTTATATTGCAGACTTAAAAGGGTGAGGAAGACAAATTACTATGTTTTAATCGTATAGAAATGTTATCTGGCCCTTCTGTTTGAAGACCCTCATCAGCATAGCCTTAGATGTCTCTCTGGGAAATGCCTTTAATGCATACTAATCATACGCTGATGGGAAGAAATATCATCCAAAGTACATGTAAGAATGCAGAGAACTCCATATATTACATGTCAATAAATCTCATTACTCAGTTTGCCTTTCTGCCTCTGTTTGCAAAACACTAAATGGAAGAAAAAGATTGTAGACGTTTAATGAACAAACATCTTAAATTTTTGCAGTTGCTGCACGTTCCACCCAACAGACATAAGGGAGAGCATTTACTAACGATGCTGTATACTTACTGCAAAGGCTCAGGTCCTGGTTTTCATAAATACTCAGCATTTTCCAGGGATCTTTGGAAAATCTGGTCCTTCCATTTTATTTTTCATGATTTGCCTCTGTTTCAGGAAAAAGATTACCTTTTAAAAATGGATTATATCAGCCTCCATTATTTTTATTTAAACTAATCTTCATAATTAAAAAAATACTTTCTCATTAATATACCTTTCTTTGTTTTATTAATTTTGTTACTGCCACAGAAGAAGTGTCTGCAAGGATAGTGCAAGTAGTAACAGCCGAAGCTGTAGCAGTCCTGAAAGGCGAACAGGAAAAAGAAGCCCAGCACAAAGATCAGCCTGGACCACTACCTTTAGGTAAAACAAGATGAAGAATGTTGGAAGTATCCTTGTGTCTGCAAATGTTATACCTACAGATATATAGAAATGATACAAATGTGTATTCATGTAGATCATAGTTAGGGGTAACCTAGAGCGCTGCTGGATACGTTTTGAAACCCCTTAATGATAGTTATACTCGTTCCCCCAGTTCACCACATACCTTTGACTGTCTCGTTCGCTGTGTGCTCACAACAGCAGTTCCCCACGTGGTTTCTGACTTCTGAGCAGAGCATCTGTGAATGTGATTACTGGTGGCAGTTTTGTCGTTGTTGTTGTGTTTGGTGGGACCCAACAAGTGAGGTTTTTATGGTTGGGTCATAGCTACTCAAAAAGATGAAGGAAGAGCAGCCCAGGAAAAAGCAGAGAGGAATATGGAACGTAAGGCGAGGGTGGGAGAAGAGGTAACGCTCAGGCGGAGCAAGGTGGGGTGACACAGGGTGGAAGCACGGTGGTCCAGCCTGGCAATAGTCCCGCTGGCCACAAAGTCCATGCTGTGCCCTCACCCTGCTGCTGGCTCCTTTGTGGAGTTTCTTTGAAATACAATTATATATAAACATTCCGTACTTATAATCATTCTGTCAGGTAATATGCCCTTCCTCCCTGCTGGAAAACTTCCATGGTAGCCCAAAACTTGTACACCAAATGCCAGAGAAAGGTTGAACTCTGTCCTGAGGCGGTGAAAGGCTCGTAAGCCTGCCCTGGCATGAATTGTGCTGAGCATACGTTCTGATCTGAATCAAAATGACGCCTTGTGGTATTTTTCCCACAGGCACTCTTGCTGTGTTTGGTACAACGGCTGGACTCTGCTTAGGCATGATTTAAGGTCAATTAGTAATTAAAAACATTTGTTGAAAATTTGGTTCCCAAGATCTTTTGCTTCATTGAATTAGTTTTGAACTGGAAGTGCAGCAGGGAGATGTGATGCTCAATAATTCCCTTCTTTGCAGAGCCTCAATTTTACATGAAAGACCCCAATTCTGCAAAGCACTTGGTATATATGTAAGCACAGAGTGTTCACTGGGGCCTGCGTGAGGCAAAACTGAGTATTCACTTATGTCTAATTAGATAAGGCATTTTAAATGTATTATGAGCAATGCATCTTCAGTTAGCAACAGTTGGTGTTAACAGTTCCCATGGTCAGAGACTGTTACATAAATGCAGGTAGAATTGCACTGTAATGAAAGCATAAATAGTCCGCTGCTGAAAAGCGCGTCTTACGGGCAAGTCACATAAGGGTCTATTCTAAACCATGCTAAATTCAATAGAAAGGAGGCCAGGGGAAATTCTTCAGGGGCTTTGAAACTGGCCCTACTATGCTTGGGAAGAAGCCCTGGATCAGAAACTGAGCTCTGCCTGTCGGTAGGAGCCATTTATAACACGGATCTGTTGAAACAGATTTGTGGCTGGGTTTCTTTTGGTGGCTAAGCCCCAGAGTGTTTTTGTTTGTTTGTTTGTTTGTTTGTTTGTTTAAAAAAAAGAGTATTATCTCAAAATGCCTAGTGGAACATCAGATGCAGAGGTTATACTGACTTCATTTAAGAAGCAGCTTGTTCAGGATTTCATCATACTTCCATTGAAATTACTAGGAAAAAAAACCCACGTGGTTTCAGCATCTAGTCTCATGACTGGGAATGAATCTAAAACCACAGCAGATTTAGGCTTCTTTACAGCACCTTGCTCAGCTGAATCACTAATGTGTGATGGCTGACATAAGTTCCCTATTGTCATATTCTGCTTGCCTGAAGTGGTACCTCTAGCTAATGTCTTTTTTATTTAGACAAGGAATATTTGCATGTATTCTGTGATTAATCTTAACTCAGCAGAAGAAAAAAAGAAAAAAAGCTTGCAGAATGTTTTTGTCCATGTGCTCAACGTAAACTGAAGCGACTGGAGGCCAGTTTCTCGTGGTTCCAGATAATCAGCCTGGATTTGTGTCTCTCTTTCTCTAATATTTTATTGTTGCTGCCTTTTGACTGAAAGTTTTCTTAAGTGGCACCTTGTGCTTGGTTTTTGTGTTGTACTCTGTGACTAGAATTTTGAAAACAATGCGAAGAAAAATCCTTTTATTATAGCTTTAAAATTTCAGGTATTTTAAAAGGGCGTCTGTCTGAGAATCCACTAACACAGTCCCCATTGAATGATTCTCTCCACTGGGCAGAGCAGGCTGCCTGCAGCTTGCATCGAGCATTGGCCTCCTGGGAATTAATTGCTGTTTCTCATTTCCATCGTTCGATTTCTAGCAGTTGAAGAGTCGGCCAACTTGCCTCCTTCCCCGCCTCCGTCGCCAGCTGCAGAACAGACGGGAACTCTGGAGGAAGGTAAGGGTCTCCCGGACGCTGCAGTGTACGGCTGTCAGCCAGGCATGAGACAGGAATCTAAAGGATGGGGGAATCGGAAAATGGAGAAACTTTCTGCCAGCTTCATGTGAAAGACAAGGCATTCCCCAGCAATAATTCCCCATCTGCAAACCAACTGCAATGCATGGATGAGGTAGAAGCCTATGCACAGAGGTAACTGACAGGTTGTGTTAACTATGTCCATAATAAAGAAAAAAAGATGGTGATGATAGCCCTTTTATCTGTCAAACACAGTATGATCCAAGATATCTACTATCTCAACATGGTCACCAAACCTGTGGTTCCATATGGGTCATTTTTGGGTTTTTAGGATTTGTTTAGCTTTTTTTAAATCAGCATTAACTTTATTTTGGAATCTTAAATGCATGAAAGCGAGGAGATTCAGAGTGGGATCATTTCTTTGGTCTTCGGTTTCTAGTTTATGCTTCAATGCCTATGTGTATTGGGGGTTCTGAAGTCAAATTGCAGCCTCACAAAGTAAATTTCTACTCTGTTCTGCATGGTGAATAGTCAGTCCTGGTAGCCCATGATCTCTGCATTTTCCTTTTGCTAAAATCCCTGTCTAGCAAAGGACTTAAGCACTAGCTTTAATTTTAAGCAGATGCCTAAATCCCAGTGAAGTTACAGTCTCAGTGGTAAGCATGTATGTCAGTACTATGTTCAACCGAAGTAGCCTGCAGCATCAGGGCCATCAATGTAGGGGAGACAGCAGTATGTTAAAACAGAGCCATATGTTATGGACGTGAGGAAAGGACTTGGTGCTCAGAACCCCCAGGGACTGGCCAGTGAACTCTGCCATGGGAACAGCGCTTTTATGTGCCAATTGCCATCTTGGATTTTCTTTTAGCTTTTTTTTTTTTTTTTTTTTTTTTTTGCATGGAAATAAATTCTTACTGTCTGCTGAACAAACTTAGTTGGTATTTTAACACAGAGCCTCCATTAATGTTCCAACTGGATAGTTCCTATTTCATGTGCTAACATGGTCTGACTCTCAGTTTATCAGGACGCTCTGCAATTAGACATGTTCCATCCTCCAGTCGTTTTTGAGATAATGCAATTACAGCCTGTGTTAACCACACCATTTGGCAGTCCACTGTACTGGAAATACCTACTGGATGTGGTTAGTAACCAGTATATAAAATTTGATTAATTGATTTTTTTTTCAAAAACATCTGCCCACTGCGGTTGAAAAAATAGTATAACAGTTCCTCGACACATCACCCAGAGGTAATGGCAATCAAAACTATTAACTGAAAAGGAAGCTAGGAGGGCATTAGCAAAGGCTTTTAGAATTGTTACCAGGGTTTTCACCACTTTTTGTGTGTGTGTGTGTGTGTAGTTCACTTGGCTAGTTCAGTTTATGCTTTTTGATTTTTCATAGTGCAATAAAGGGCCTGTTCTTCTGCTTCAGGCAAATGTCAAGGTTCTTCCATTACCCTGAGTTTAGGATTAGCTTTGCATACCGTTTCTATCAGCAGTGTTATCTGCATGTATTTCAGGATTTTATAAAGTAACCGTATTGATTAATTGACAGGAGGTTATGGATTGGCCACTTAGCAAATGGAAACCGTCTTGCTAGTTGTATTAACACAAGAAGGTGGCAAAACACTCTACAATTCTAGGTTATTATGAACTACTGGACTGTGCTGTTCCCAGCTGTGCAAATGACTCAGCAAGTCACTTAACATGGTTGTTTTTCTCTTTCCTTGCATGTAGGATTGAGTTAATATAATAGCACTTACCTACTCCGCAGGGGTGTTGCAAGGACTTGAAAGGTCAGTGTTTGGGAGACGTTTTGGGTGATTTACACAATGCTATAGTTCTTAATACCATTCAAATCATTTCCTTTGAGGTTAGTCAAAAAGGCTTTTCCATAACAAGATTTTCATCCAACTCTTTATTTTCAGAGCAGAGGCTTATATAGATTCTAAAAGCATAGATTCACAAGTACGTACTGACAGAAATATGTGCTGAGTTACTAATGCGCTCAGCTGGAAGCTTGTTGTTTATGTCCGGCTCTGGAACTGCAGCTCACAGTAGGGTTGGTTGATGAACAGAAGGGACTTCTTGCACAAGTATTCTCCAGAAGTAGGTCTTATCTTGCTTTTCCTCAAAATATTAGTCTTGTCAGTTCAATCTAGTTAACGAGCTAGAAGAAACACAAACATTTTATGTTCTGATCCATGTTAAAAGATGTGGTCCTTAGTTTTTGTGGGTAGACTGAACTTTTGCTGACTTGGCTGAGCCTGTCCCATCATTTTTATTCAGGCAAAGCTCTCATTCATTAGAGTTTGCCTCAATAGGGCTTGGCCCAGTTTGTACTGTACTTGTTTAAGCCTTCAGTTCCCTATGCCGTCTAGCTATCCATCCTTCACGTACCCTTACATCAGTATATCATTGCCTGTCTGTCTTTCTGCTTAGTAGAATACAATTTATAAATTTAACCCAGTTCTACAGTTGTTGAACAAAAAAAGCTTAGCATTTGGTGTGGGTATCTACCTCAGGCTTCCTTTTTCCGCCTTCTCTTACAATATTTTCCTAATGCTCTTGTCAGTGTGTTGCATTGCTTTGAATCCAAAAGAGACTTCCTTCAGTCGTAGTAGGAAGGAAATCACTGGTGTAGACATGACAAAGGTGGATGTGGCCAGCCATGCAGCAAACAAATTAAAAAAAAAAAAAGGTAGAAAAGGCAGAGAGGTTTGTGGGTCAAGTGTATTTCATGAGAGAAAGGAGTCAGTGGATGTAGGTTTCTTTCTTTCATTTGGCTGCAGAAAAGCATTCAGATGAGCCTGTCCCTTTTCACTGCTGCAGGAGGTAAGATAACTAATTTGCCCTATTGAAATTATTTCATTTATTCCAACTATTGTAACATGATTTTGCTCAGGAAATGAAATTTTCCTTAGCACTATCTAATTCTTTTATCAGTTGAATCTGGACATGCAGGGCAGATGGGGTATTCTCTTGCCAACTTGACGTTTCTTTTGTGTGCTGCACTTTTTGACAATGGTCAGTACTGTCTTCATGTAAAAACGCATCTAAATGTTACAAGATAGGAGGATGGTTTTGATGGAGTGCCTTTCATTCTGAAGTAGGCATTTGGGTAAGCTTTATATTCCAAATAAGAATATTTTGCAAACTGAAAAGAACCTAAGAGTCCTATAGAAAGAGATCTATCTCCAGGGAAAATTATTTCTCGAAAGGTATTTTCAAAAGATACCCGGAAGCAAAAGCAGAATTAGCCTTTATGAAAAGTGATTTTAATCTTGGACTTCAGAATACATTGGGGATTTTTACTCAGGCTTTGAGATGAAAAGAACTATTAGAAGGGACTAAAATAACAAAGAAAGGATTTTTTCTTGTTGCAGAAATAAAGGCATATTCTCCTTTAAAGACATCATTATCCTGTTAATGAAATTATCTGCAGTAAGTTCGAAAATATCTTTATTAAAACTGATAAATAAACAATGTAAATCTGTAATAGCCACAGATATAACAGCCCTCAACAATACCAGACTTCACACTCCTAATGATTTTGGTCCATCACAGTAATATGAATTAAGCATTCGTATTGCTTCCAGTTCTACTAGTATTACAGAGAAGAAGCAGGGCCTGTATTTTCCTGCCTACAATCCATTCAGAGCCTGTAAAGAAGGAATTTTCAGCCTTGTTCACATGGGTAGGTAAACCTGAGGTTTCATCTTTGCTCTTCTTGTTGATGCATTTTATTTCTGAAAAATCTGGGACAAATACGAGCCACAGCTGGAATGAGAACCTCCCCTTTTCCATTTGAACCTCATTCTCCATAGTGCGCATTCTCTCTTCCCTGTTCTGCTTCTGGCCCTATCTGCCTTGTATTTTTTTCTCCACAATGTCCCAATTCCAGCAGAAGAGAAGGTGAGTGCACTGCGTTCCTTTCCACTCTTATCCAGAATGATATATAATCTAGTGTTAGAGCACCCTGCAAAGAAGCAGGAGTTGTCGTTTTGAATCTTCTCAGGTTTCAGAGGGAGTTGCATCCTGGTCTCTTGTATCCTGCGACTGCGACGTGTCCTCACCCTCTACAACGAGTCTTTTGCAAACAGTGAGCCCCTTCAGATCTTTCACTGAATGCTGTAGGAGCTTGTATGGAGAAGAGCTCCCTGAGTTCTACACTGCAAGTGCATCAGGATGCTTCCTTGTGATCTTGCTGCAGCTCTTGAGCACTAGGGAAATGCAGGGAGTTGAGTTTCAGCCCTGTGTTTATCATCTGCTACTGCAGCGCTCTGCAGAGCTTCCTGCTCAGCAGAGGCAGGTTGCTGGCTTATCTTTCCACACCTAACTCTTTAAGCATGTATAAACCCTTAAATCTGGGGTTTCGATTCCATTACAGGAACAAAGCAGTTAAATTATCAGTGTTTGAAGCATTCTGTGTGCCTGGAAAGAAACTGTTAGGATGGTTCTCTTAAAGTATACTCCATTGGTGGCATTTCTGTGTGTGCATAAGTGCACATTCAGTCCTGGGCAGCTTCAGCACCGTCACAGAATCTTAACTATGGCTAATCTTCCTTTCACAGCCCAATGATACGTGTTGGAGCTACTAACATTAAAAACAGTATTTTTTCTTCCTTTTGCGGGTGATTGAGCCTGAATGGGTTGATATTACAGTATTCCTTTCCCAGGAGGAAGAAATGCATGTCATTATATTACAGGATACTTGCTGTCATGTTGCCGCAGAAAGCAGAAGGTGCCTTTTTTAAAGATGCAGAGGTTGTCTTGTTATTGTATGCTATAGAAGGAAACTTAAAACTTATTGTTATTTGCCAGGAAGAAGCTGGGAGTTCTTTTAGATGGAATTGGTTTGGTCACAGTATGTGGCCAGATGATATGGATGGATAAAAACTGCTTTCCGAGACTTAGAGTAATAGTAGTTACAGCAGCATTCATGAACCATCTTGTTTTCAGGTCACACACAGAGATCCGGTTAGTATGTGTGTGCTGTCTGTGCTAAAGACTCACTTTCTCACTCAGTGGTTTGGATCTGAAAGTCTTAGAAGCTCTGAGGAAACTCTGAAGTTGTAATTGCCTGGAGGAAGGCCAGGGACACTGGACATGAACTCGTTTTGAAACCCATAGAAAATCTGGTGGGATAGCTGCTAAAGGCAGCAAGAAGATACCCGATGAATGTAGTGTTTGCCCAGCTGCTAATTGTTATACACAGAGAATGGACTTAAACTTATATTCTCCAGTACCAGATGTTTAGTTTTTCATGGCTTTATTCATGGTCAGAGGGCACCTTAGCCTGCACACACTCCCAAGTCTCCTCTGTAGGTTTGTATGGGCCAGGTGACAGGCCAGTCAGTTTTCTTGTGCTGTGTTATTTTTCTTTGTCTTGCAGAAACAAACCCAGACTCCCCCTCCCTCTAGCTGTCAGTAGCTGATCTGGTCCTGCGATGATTATGTGACTATCTGTGATGCTGCAATGACGGGTGAATAGAGCCGTCATACCAAAGCATTGGCAAATTCCTAGACAGGAGCTAGTTCACCCACCGAAACATGGCACAACGATGTAAAAAGATAGGACTAACAGAGATTGCTATGAGCAGCTTTATACGGCCTTTATCAGGAAAAAAGGCAGTCAGCAATTTAGGGAAAGTTTTTTTTTTCTTTGTTTAAATGTTACGTAATTATAGGGAAAGGAAGAAAGTGCAGAAGTTTGAAATAGATATAAATGAGAAACAAAACCATCATTGACTAAAGTGTAAGTTGGTTTGTTCCATAATTAAAGAATTTTTTTTAATTTACACTTTCAAGTACTTCACCTGATGTTGAAGGATACAGCTGTGTTGGGATACTCTAGAGGTTTTTAATACAGTCAATCCAGCCATGTAATTTGGATGAGTATCAGTGCAAGTTGTGACATGTGGTTTGTGTGTAATATGTATCCGTCTAAATCATGAGTGTATAATTTTGAAATTCTCTTATTCTGATGATTGGTTTCCAATGTTCATAAACACTGCAGGAAACACCACAAACATGGCCTATGTGTTAAAACGCGTAGAAACCTCATTTCTCCATTCTGCATTAACTTGTAGCCTGGCTGATTTCATCTACTCTGTCATATGACATAGTTGCTCGGTTGCTAGTGCATGTGTCCATCTTGTCTTGTCTTCTCTTTGTCTGTCTGTCTGTCCTGCAGTTTTTGTCTGTGTGTGTCTATTTGTAGATGAAGGGGCGGAGGATAAGGTGGGACCGCTACACCACTGCCCGGGCTGTGGGCCTGCTGCCGGCAGGGAGTGGCGTAAGCACCTGGCCCCCTCCATTTCAGTGTCTGTGCCTGATGATGATCCCTACAATTCGGATGAGGAGTACTATGAACACCCTTTGTTCAGCTCGGAGTGGACTGGCTCTAGTACACGTCCCAGTGCCACAGTGAAGAGCACAGAGGTCTTGTTGGGCCATGATGAAGGTGAACTGAGCATGGTCCCATTTTGTTCCTCTTCCCCTCCACCCGGCCACATGCCATCCATTCCATTCTATATGTGCCTGGGAGTGCTGCTTTCTGGGGAGGGACCTGGCTGTCTTTTCTCCCCACATGGAAGTGACATCCCTCCAGAGTCTCTCTCTCTCAAAGCGAAGCTGCAGTGTGAGCAGTGAATGCAGTTCTGGATCAGGGAATCCAAAGTCCCTGCTTAAATCAGGGCTTTTGGTACACTGGTCTGGTTTATAACAGAAACAAAAGGAGCAGCTGGTCAAAAGAAGCATAAGCTAATTCTGGTCTTTCTGTCAGAGAATCACTGCCAAGAACAGTGTGCAGGATAGGCCAAAAGGCTGTTACTGGAGGTAAGTCAGTTGTTAGCACGATGGAAAAAATCTCATGTCCACACCAAAGATAGCAGTGGAGGGTCATTAATTCTCCAGTAGGCAAAGAAAATCAAAAATTTCCCCAGTATACACTAGTGAATTCAAGCGCTGTTGTATGATGTTTGATCTCCAGTTCTTAGGCGGATACCCCCAGCTAACACTGTGTCAGCTGGTTGCAAACAAGGCAGACATTTTAAAAAGTTTATTGTTACAGTGGTTCTGTACCCCTCTTTTTGTGGCCTCGGTGCACCAGTAAGTATGTGGCTGTATGATTTTATCAGAGCAGGTTGCAAAAGAGTCAAATGGGTTTTGAGGAGTCAAAGGAGAACCTGCTTCAATGACTAAAAAGAAGTTCTGTCTTCTTATCCAAGGCAGAACAGCTGATGTTTCATCTTGCAGCATTTGACTAACTTAATCTTGAGACACAGGAGGTAAAGTTAAAAACATTACAGAATTCTCCTGAGATTCTTGTCTCAGGAAAATAGAGGCGTAGGCCTGAAATTACTCAGTGGGTCATTTCAAGAAAAGCAAAATGACTTGAAAAGCAGCTGAGTCCGTTCAGTGTAAAAGGTATCATACGGAAAAAAGTAGCACGATGCTGCGGCAACACGGACGTCTTGGTCAGTGCTAATAACTGAACATTGCTAATGTCAGGGTGTCTACCTGAAGCTAGGGGAGACAAGATCGGCGGAGTAGTCCTACTGTAGCTGGGTGCCCATAGCCGTACTTACAACACTCCTGGACTGGTTTACTCATGAGCACCATCCTTGTCCGTCATATGTATTTACCTCTAGTGAAAGTGGAAGATCCCAGAGCAACATCTTTGAGGGAAAAACAGGGAAAAAAGCTGAAGCACCAATGAAAAGGTAGGGCATTATGAAACACCCCTCCTCGCCTGCTGCCTGTGAGTGAGCAGTCTGTTTGGCACAGAAGAACCCACCGCACAAAGGGAATAGCTGCAGGATTCCTTCCTTGACTCATGGATAACTTACTGCCGTAGCTTGGGAAACCAGGATATGACTCAATCTGTAAGATCAAATAGATACATTTTCAGGAGAAAAATCATTAGATTATTAAATATTTAATCTAAGGAGAGGCAGAACTAGGAGCAGATGTATAGGAACGTGAGAAGGATGTTCAGCTCAGATCAGTAGTCTGTTTAGGCATTTAGCTGACACTGGCCAGCAGTAGATGCTTAGAGAAAAATATAAGAACAGCAAAGGCGTATAATGGTGCTTTCCCCAAGTACACTCTCAGACTTCAGTTTGCAGCTTGAAGGAGATGTTTTTGTAGTTAACAGCCCTGAAGAGATTTTTCTGTTTTTTCTCTGAGCCCATGCAAACTTTCAATATCCATAGCAGTGTGTGTTTGTGTGTTTGTGTATTTGTGTATCTTTTTGCCTCTGTAGATATGTTTGCTTATCCATTCAAGAAACGTTTTTTGAAGCTGTAACCAGGCCTTTTACAGCTGCTGTAATGAAGTCTACTTACTTCATGCAAATCCTTTTTCCGTGTTTCTTTTCTTTTTTAATGTCTGTATACTCAACGTGTTTATTTGATGAGCTGTAATAATTCTGAGAGAACCAGTACGTTCTGTTTGCCTTAATATTCAGGTTGGGTTTAATCTCCCCTGATTATAACCATCTCAAAGCTAGGCATCTAGTCTGACTGAGTACCTGGGCCCCTCCATGAGTCAGTGAGTAGAGACAGACCTGCACAGGAAGATTCATGCCTTACTAAGACAGGGATCTCACACAGATTAGATGATTTGCCCTCTGGAGGTCTTTTCTCCACTGCTCTAGAGGGAGCTGGGGCAGTACTTCACACTGGATGCCTAACCTTTAGACATTTCAAGCTAGGTATATACTGCATTTATCTAATAAAAAGTTTTGGAGGGTAATTACTGCTTTGGTGAATAATTAATCTTAATCACGTGGCATTGTGTGAAGCAACTCTGCCTTAAAAATGGAGTAAAATTAGAGACTTTTCTTACATTTTTTAATTGAAATGGATGTACATACAAAAGGACATAAAACCGGAAAAAGAAAAGTGAAGCAAGTTGTTCAAGCAGGAGCTTGTTATAGCTGGACACCTGCCGTTCTGCTAGGCTGCTTTTACAATCTACCCGTGTGTAAATATCCCTGTAACACTCAGGCATCAGTCCCGTTCTGATTCTGAATCTTCTGCCTTTTGTTCATTTAAGATATAGTATCTAACATTAGTTTCATTTTTACATTTTATTAATAATGTTGTCCTCTCCATAATGATATTTTCTCAACCTGAAATATAGTATTTGTGTTCCTTAAATCACTTTTTAAAGGCCATAACTGAAGTAGGTGGTTGATGCGCTGTTTTTAACTAGGCCAGTCTCAGGAGAAAAATCAAGCCCTTGTGAAGAGGTTTAACTCTAATACCAAGGGGCTGGATACAGCCACTTCCAGATTCCAAACCACTTTGTTCTAAGCCTGATTCAGCAAAGTCCTTCAACATGGGGCAGCCTTTAAGCCCAGAGGGGTCATCAGGTTGATTTCAGCATGGCTGCTGGTCAGCTGCTTAAGTACTTGGCTGAATCAAAGCTTTCAGGCTTAATCCTGGTTTCCTGTCAGAGGAGATACCAAGAGAGCAAAGCAATGTTCTGTCTGAGCAGCCATGGCAGGAGTTCAGTCCATACTGAAGACTTCACTAATCATTCTTCTGCCATGGCAAGAGTAGAATAAACACCACTGTCGATATCAATATGCTGATCCTCGCAGCCCATAGGCGAAGTGAGGTATTTTAGAAATTCAGATGAAGGGACATTGTACTCACTGGTTTCTTGACTTAACTGGAGGGAGAGGAGGCCTGGGGGCTAGTGGGGAGACAGAAAAGAAAATGAAGAATTTTTGTGTTAAATCTGTGATTCTCACATACAGAGTTCAAACATCGGGAAGCCTAAGGGAGAGGGGGTTTATATGCCCATTCAGCGCAGGAATCTTGGCTGAGTTCTTGTGAAACAATTAGTGATCAGCTATGTGCAAGATTTATTAAGATTGTGGAAGTGGCTGAATATTTGCCAAATCCCAGACCCAAAAGATAGATTGACTCACTAGCATTTAGCAGTCGAAATAGTCAAGGTCAGTGAAGTTTATGCCTCATACCTTCCCTCATACCAACTGAATGTTCTGTGGTGGATAAAAGAGCATATTTATCAGAAAAAAATCAGTGTACTTTTTGAATGCACTGATGTATTGGTGTTGTCAGAGCCATCCATCATCCAGTACCATCTCCATTTGCAATGAATATCTGACCCACAGTCGTCTCTGGGAGAGGTAAACCTATAAAACACTTTCAGCTCTCATCTTACAACATAATCATGCTCCGGGGGAGAAAATGTGTTTTTTCCTAAGGAAAATTCTGTTCCACAAGGATTAAAATGGGCTGAATGCTAGCAATCCTTTGACATGCTTAAATCTAAAGTGTTCAGAGCTGAAAGTGTTATGTAAAAGCATTTCTGTTGAGCTTTGTGCATTATGTTTACTGTTGGTGTTGATGTCGCCTCCTTTTTCCATCCCCCAAGAAGAAGAAGCAGTAGAGAGTCCGATGGCCGTGGAAGCGAAACCTGCTGCTCTTCCTGGGAAGCAACTGGGGAAAGAGCATGGGCTTGTTGAGCCTGCAGACCAGGCAAAGGGCCTCAGGGAGGGTCAGCCGGACTCTGGTTTGGAGGCCAAAGGGTGTCGCGAAGACAAAGTGCCAAGTGTGGCATCCAGCAGGGAGACCGTAACAGTTGTGGCGGAAACGCCCCCGAAAGACACATCCCCTTCCTTGGCTGAGGAAGGTGTGTCCTCCTTAGGATTGCATGTGTTTGCTGCCAGTAAATTCTCCTCCAGCTTTCTCCAGTGCTTTCCAAGGCTGCTTCATTTCCTGTTCTTCCCATTTATTAGTATGACTGCTCTTGTTATTATGCTTGAAGAGTGTGTAGCAGATAATCCGATTGCATAGGTGCTGTATGACAACATGGTTTCCCACCACTGCAGCTGATTCCTGATTTTTACTTTGCCATGATACAATATGCTTTGCAGCTGAGCTGATACCTCTGTGTAAGCCTTTTTCCCCCATCTCTGATGTGTTTGCCAGTCACATTGCTAATCTGTGTATATTTTTTTTCTTTTTGGTGCAGAGATTCATCTGCTTTTCTTTCAAAAAGTAGATTTATTGACTTTGACTATGACATAAAGAGGCTTAAACTGTAGAAATGTTTTCATTTGCGGTGTGCAGTATTTTTTGTGCTTCAGTGCATTCTGGTTTAGCTTCCCTAAAGCTATCGCTTCTTATGTCATATCCTTGCCATTCATTGCATCCACCCGCTCTCCCCTTGATCATTGCCAGAACTCTGATTTTTTGTGTGTTTTACTGTATTACAAATGTTTAACCCTGCTGGAGTTCCTTGCTCAGGCAAAATGCCCATCACTTCGACCGAGATATCTGCCTTCATCATGAAGTTCAGGACTGGGTGCACAGGGAGAAGTTCTGATTTGCTTACTCAGGCAAAATATTTACTGCAATCAGTTGTTTTCTGTAAATAAGAACTAGGAAAGGTCTTCAAGATTGTCCTTTTAATGGTATTTCTCTTCAGTCAGGGTGAAGACAGGGTGCAAAGACACCTTGTACAGGGTAGTGATGTACCCGTTCACTGCCTGGCCAAGAAATGCTGCTTTGGGGAGCCTGGTATTCTGGCCCAGCTAAGGAAGGTTAAATTACTTTGGCAGTCAGAATATCTTTTGATGCCACTATTACTGCTCATTGGCGTTACAGTAAGATGAATCTAGCTAGCTAAGTTCAGTGAAACTGATGACATCAGCTCACTGGCCATGTTTGTATACATTTTACAGTTTGCAAGTAAGTCACCAAACTTAGAAACATAAAGGGGTAAAACTACTGTAGTTGTAGTTTATTTGTTTTTACCTGCAGAGTTTAGATGGCAGTACCTTTTTTGACTAAATGTTAACATATGCAAATGTTTTAAATAATGGCCAATACTTTGATACAATTGTTCTAAAAAATGTATAGTCATCAGAGTCACAGTATGGCTCCATGGACTTTTAATGAAATAATTGATAAGAGGAGATTCAGATTTGGCCCAGTGTTTGTTATGACAAGTTTTAGAAGAAGTCCTAAAACATTTTTTAACAGATCACTTCAGAAAGTTCTACTGTACTCTGCAGTATAAGTCTTCAAATTTTTCATACGATATACTTCATATTTTTCATATGACAAAACATGCTGTCAATAACTTACAGGGCATGTATAAAAAAACTTAACCAGGTATTACTCCCTAAAAATACATGGCAGACTATGAGAGTAGCATTTTTCATTTTAAAATAACTTAGGGTCTGATCTACAGTCACTGCAACACACCCAGCATTCTTTGACTTCAGTTACAGCTGAGGGTGGCTGGCCATTTTGAAGACTAGCTTTCCAAGATTGGAAACTGTTAGTAGCTCCACTGATTTACACATGCCAGTTTCATGACAGCAATAAGATTTTTGCCATTTGCCAAAGAGTAAACGTGAGAAGTTGGTACAGTCCAAAAAGTAGCCTCTTCTGACGCTTGAGACACCTCTCATATGTATTATTTCTTTAGTTTAGGCCGTGTGTAAAAGAAAAATCTGTTATAAAAAAGATAAAGAAACGTATAAACATATATGTTCTAAATGTTAGCAATACCCAAAGATACTATTGATTGGACCTAATATTGCAGACCATACTAAAGGGAAACTAACACTGACTTCATAGTCGAGGAAAGCATGCCAATGAAGTGAGGGTTATATATGGTTTTACTGTTGTATACAGACCATGAAGATGAACAAGTCATATAAAGTCATCTCATTTCAGTGGTCACAGATTTACATGTGTACAACTCGCATTTTCACTGTAAAACCTCATGTATTGAGAGCAAACCAGGATTTAACACTTTAAAGCAGATTTCTAGGTGGATAGCCTTGCTGCATGCTTGCATCTTTTTCCCTCTCCCTTCCATTATTCATACCAAGATGTTGTTCTAAGCCACATAACTGCCTGCCTGTAAGTGCTTTAAATAATTATGTTGTAAAACCCAAACAAACTACTTCAGGTTTACTTACAGCCACGAAGATGGAAAACCGTGTCCAGGAGGGCACACGCCCTTTCACAGCACAACCATTAGACACAAAGGAACACGAATTTTGGAAAGACAGTAAGACTGGTGAGCAACCTAAACATGATGCCTTAGTTCCACAGCCAGCAAAAACAGAGGCTATAGATAAAAAGGATTCACAGAGCAAAGACAAAATGCCTTCACCTCTATCAGAACAGATTTTGGAAACCGATTCACAAAAGAAAGGGGAAGCCAGTTTTGCAGAACCTGCTGCAAAACCTCCTGTTTCTCAAGAACAGAAAGATTTGTCATCTGAACTGCCTAAAGGGAGCAAAACAGAAGAAAGGACTGCAGATGTGCCCTTGCCATCCAGCCAAGTAATCTCTATGAAACTTAAAGATGACCTTAAAGATGTCCAAGAGCTTGCCATCACCCATGGCGGAAGTTCTCTGTTGCCATCAGAACCCAAGGCAGATGCAGCCAAAAGTGAACTTCCTTCAGACTCATCTCCCTCTGTCCTGCAGAGGCTTCCGCCCGAAGACAGTTCCAAAACAAAACAGGAACCCACTGATCAACTCTTTGCCAAAGATCTCACTAAAGATGAACAGATCCACAGAGACAAGACACCAGCTCTTCAAGGAGAAGTCTCAGCAGTAAGTGTAGATGGCCTGAAACCACCGAGCACACAGAAGATCCCTGCTTGGGGGGAGGAAAAGGACATGACTAAGGATGAGAGTGATGAGGAGGAAAGATATGACTTCTATGATAAAGGAGAGGCTCGAATACTAGACGATGGTAGATTTACCACAAAACCTGAAGAGAAGACACTTTCTCTAGACAAAGCAGACTTTCAAAAGGATAGTGAAGCTAAAAAGTTACCTGACATTTTCAAAGCTGAAAAAGACATAGACCAAAGGGGGCTACCCGCAACAATAGACACAAAAAAGGAGGTGCAGCCAACCACAGAGGTGCCCCTAGGCAAATTAAGCCAGGAACTGATCCTTGAGAAAACAACAGAGCACCCTGATACCACGCAATTATCTGGAACAGCGGAGAAGGCCCCTGAGGCACCAGGTTTAACCAGTGACAAGACTCCTACTCTAGAACCTCCTCAAGCAAAAGATGTTAAAAAAGACACCAAGGAGGATAAGATGAGTGTTTTGGATTCAGTTACTCATGAAATGACAATAGAAGAGGATCGATCGGGAATGTCAAAGTATTTTGAAACCTCTGCTCTGAAAGAGGAAGCAACCAAAGGAGACGTTCTGAAACAAGGCAGTGATTACTACGAGCTAAGTGACACCAAAGAGAGTGCGTATGAGCCTTATCAGGCAGATCATCTAATACCTGAAAACAAAGAGGAAGAGGAGGAAGAATTACAGACAGAAGTAGATCAGCAGCAGAGTGTACCTGGTCATGAAATAGGGTACAGTACCCTTGCTCAGAGCTTTCCACCAGACAAGTCTGAGGAACCAAGTTCCCCAACAGAAAGAATGTTCACTATTGACCCCAAGGTCTATGGGGATAAGAGAGAACTCCACAGTAAAAATAAAGATGACCTGACTCTGAGCAGGAGCTTGGGACTTGGGGGTAGATCTGCAATTGAACAGAGAAGTATGTCTATTAACCTGCCCATGTCCTGCTTGGATTCAATAGCTCTAGGATTTAGCTTTGGCCGTGCACATGATCTCTCTCCCCTTGCTTCAGATATTCTAACAAACACTAGTGGAAGCATGGATGAGGGTGACGACTACTTGCCAGCAACCACACCAGCGTTGGAGAAGGCTCCCTGCTTCCCCATTGATAGTAGAGATGAAGATGAACACACCGAAGAGGAAAAAACAATGCCTGAAGAAAATGTCCAGCCTGAGACCTTGGTTGAGTCACCTTTTCCAGCCAAAGACTATTACAAAAATGGTGCTGTAATGGCTCCTGATCTCCCTGAAATGTTAGACTTAGCAGGGACAAGATCTAGATTAGCTTCTGTGAGTGCAGATGCTGAGGTGGCGCAAAAGAAGTCAGTTCCTTCTGACACTGTTGTGGAAGACAGCAGCACAGCCCTGCCACCTGTGACAGATGAAAACCACATAACGCTAAAAGCTGAAAGTCAGCTGGAAGACTTAGGCTACTGTGTTTTCAATAAGTACACAGTCCCACTCCCTTCTCCAGTTCAGGACAGTGAGAATTTAACAGGTGAAACCTGTCCATTTTATGAAGGCACCGATGAAAAACTGAGACGTGGCCTAGCTCCCGACCTGTCTTTAATAGAAGTGAAGCTGGCAGCAGCTGAAAAATCAAAAGAAGAGTTTCTCAGTGAAAAAGATTTGGGTCAGCATGCCACTGGTGAATCTGTTCTGGTGAGGGACTTTGAGCAGGAGAAAAAAGACAAGTTGGATACGGTGCTAGAAAAAAGTGAAGATCAAGTTGATTCTAAAGAGGTCTATCCCATTAAAGGTGCAGAGCCAGAGAAGACAAGACCTGAGGCAATCTTAGAAGTGAAAGAAGAAGGCACAGTTGATAAAGTTCATGTAACTGATGATGCTGTGTATGACAGAATATTAGCTACAGAGGTAGCAAAAGAAAAAGATGCTGTTTCTTTGTTGATTGAGAAGGAGAAGACTCTTAGTGTTGTTCCTGAAATGGCTGAGATAGACACTCCAATAAAACCAGATTATAATGCTATAAAGCACGATTTGGAAGTGGCTGCAAGGAGAGCAGACCAAGAATATCAGAGTCAATTAGATACTAAGATCCGTGAGGTTGTTTCTCCCCCTCCAGGGCAGGACAAAGCCTCTGTTAAAAGAGCAGAGCCTGAACCTCAAGAAACCCCGCAGAAAGATCAGACCGCTTTGTCCAGAGAAACAAAGGATGCAGATATACCTTCCAAGACTGAGCTTAGTCATTTGAAGGACAACACCAAACTGACTGAAACAGAAATTAAGGAGAAGGTAACTAAGCCCGATCTGGTACATCAAGAAGCAGTTGATAAAGAGGAATCATACGAATCTAGTGGAGAGCATGATCAAGCCCAAGAAGGTTTGAATGGAGAATCCTTGAAACCAGAGGATATCAAAGGAGAACCTCCAAAACCTCCTGTGTCAGGGGAAGACACTCCTGCAGAGTTACCAGCAAAGGAGCCCTCCGTGGAGCTCCCCCTTCCGAAAGCTGAGCCTCTGCAAGAAGAGACTGCTGATGTTCAGATGGAGAGCATACCACAGCCTGCAGAGGGAATTGAAAAGATTCCAGATGCAGCTGTGAAACCCATGGAAATCCAAAAGCTGCTGCCATGTGAAGTGCCAGCCGAGGCCACAGAAAGGGAAGAACATGAGGAAGAAGAGGTAGAAGGAGGACAAGAAGAAAAAGAAGAGGATAAACAGCAACTTATATCAGAAGTGCCCCCAGAAGTAGACTTAGGGAAGCCTACCAGCGAAGAAATGCCAGCCAAGGTTGGCCCAGAAGCACTACTTGAACTGAAAGGCATTATTGAATCTGTGGTGACAGTAGAGGACGACTTTATCACGGTGGTGCAGACAACAGTTGATGAGGGTGAATCGGCTTCTCACAGCGTGAGGTTTGCTGCTACCCAGGAAGACATGGAAACAGGGGACTCCCAGGCTGAAGAGGAGCTGGAGATAGAGGAAGTGGCTGACATTCATGCTGAGCCCAAGGAGGGCTCCCCAGAAGCACCTGCTACACCTGAGAGAGAAGAAATCCTGCTCACTGACTACAAGACAGAGACGTGTGATGATTACAAAGATGAAACAACTATCGATGACTCCATCATGGACACGGACAGTCTCTGGGCGGATACTCAAGGTGTGCATTATCCTTTTTGTTTTGTCTGTTAAATATTTTTGCTTCCAAATCATAATGATCAAAAAGCAAAATTATTGTAATAGTAACAGTAATCTCAATGTATTTCAGAAATGTGAAATAGCCTGCCTTTTTTTTATTAAATCATCTACTCTGTCTTCAACTATTTTTACCCCGCTCCTCCACAGTATTGTTAACATTTGTTACTAATCTTTTGTTTGTTGTTATAATTTGCTCTGATCCTACAGATGATGATAGGAGCATCATGACTGAACAGTTAGAGACTGTTCCTAAAGAGGAGAAGGCAGAGAGAGAATTGCGAAGATCATCTCTCGATAAGCATAAAAAAGAGAAACCTTTTAAAACTGGGCGAGGCAGGATTTCTACTCCTGAAAGGAAAATAGCTAAAAAGGAACCTAGCACACTCTCCAGAGATGAAGTGAGAAGGAAAAAAGGTTCATTTAACACTCCCTATTACAATATATATTATATATATATATATTTTGTACTACTGTGCAGTACTATCAGGTTACTCTGTTGTAGAAGATGTGTATCTTAATAGTATTAACTGCAGTGCTTTTTAACTAGACATTGTACAATTATATGAAAAGCTATGTGCAAGGCTCACTGCTCCATCAGTCCAATTTTTTGTAGGCGTTCCCACTCAGCACTGGGTAGCAATCTGAAGTTAATGCACCGGGGCTTCCCCTCTTCCGACTTAGGATTTGTTCACCCCAGTAGACCCGACGCATGGGGTTGGGGTTGTGGAGCAGTGGGCCTGCCACTTGATGTATTGTCATATCAAACTGTTCGGTGTTTTTTCCTGATTCTATGCTTTTGTGTTTTCTTGTCCGTAGCAGTGTATAAGAAAGCTGAACTTGCTAAAAAAACTGAAGTTCAGGCCCACTCTCCCTCCAGGAAAATCATTTTAAAACCTGCTATCAAATATACTAGACCAACTCATCTCTCCTGTGTTAAACGGAAGCAGACAGGTGACTGCGTTCTGTTCAATTATGCAATGTGGCTGGCAAACATAGACATTTTTTTTTTTTTGTAAATCTCATGGCTATAGCAGCTTCTCTATTTTTTTATTTTTTCTCTAAGAATATCAGTCTTCACAAATAATATTGCTTTTTTAATGTTTTGTATCATTTTTCTTTTCTTGTCTTATTTCTTTTCCAGTGTGTGTTTGTTTGTTTAATGGAGGCCATGATCATGTATGCTTGTCATTGCTTGGACCTCCAAGTGCCGTGGTTGTATCTTGGCATCGTGGTTATAGTGTGTTGTTGGAGGAATTTCTAGTCTTTTTTTTTTTTTAATTACGCTTTTCTTTTTTTCTGGTGGGAAAATGTTGACAGCTTAAACCATGGTATGCATTTCCATTATTTTGCTTTTTTACTCTCATGCATAATAAGAAGTGTTTCAGACTTATATATTGTTGATTGATGTTATCTGCATTGACACTTCCCAATCTGTTACTGATGTTTATGATGTACAGTCAAAATCCACAGGGGGAATCCAGCCACAAGCAGTATGAAGCTGAAAGAGAAGAAATCTGGGCTCACACTACGAATGCATTCCAAGCAAAAATCTTAATATTTGATAGAGGAAGATGAAAGGGTGAAAAAAATATTCCTGTTACATCTTGATAGATGTATCATTATTTAGAGGACCAAAATGAGAACATTTTCAACATTTTCATCATATTACTCTTATTGTTACTGTGAGTTCAGGGTGGAAGAATCATCATCTCTGACTTTACTGTTGATCTTTTTTTTTAAAAAAAAAAAAAAAGAATTGCTAAAAGAGGCCAGATTTTCTGCATGCCACAGCGTAGTTACTCATGAGTAGAATTAGGGTTATCCAGCGAAGAATCATGCCCAGCAATGTAGAGCTACTACTGTGTTGTACAGTCACAGGCCTCTTCTAATGACTTGGAAATTAAGAATGGGATTTATTACCCAGCAGAGAACAACACAGTGCAATGCTGAAAGTGTTCCTAAGGAGTTGCTCCCATGCGGTTTTGCACCAGTGAGTCACGCCTGTGCTAAATTTGGACCATCTTCAATATGCGGGTCTGACTATTGAAAAGAGAGTAAAAGGATAGTATGTGAGGGTAACTGAAATACCGTACCCGAACAGTATAAAGTGTGTATCACCTACAGGTTGTATTCCATTAGGAAAACAGAACTAAATTTTGGTCTCCCCTTCGCTGGTGTGAGGGATTTTAGCACTAACTCCCATCAGAAGAAGAGGAGCCAGGGAAGGAAAGGCTGATTGGGCCCCTCTGTGTTGCAGTGATGGCCCCCCTGTGCTAGCAGTCTCTGGGCTAACTTACCCTCTAGATGCTGGACTACTTCTTGCCTGGACTGCTTCTTTGATCAGCTCAGAAGTTATGAGCCATAATTCCCAGCTTCTTTCAAAAGACCCAGGGGGTTCAATAAGCAGTGGAAATGAGAACTTGATTCTTCATGTCATGAAAAAAGTGTTGGCTTTGTAGCATTTTTGTCTTCCCCTACACTTCTACAGCCATGTGGACAGTGCTGTCTTGCCCCCAGATACTCTACTACGAACTCTTTAGAAATCTTCTGGCCGGGTAGTGTCCCAGAGAGGCCTCAGTCATACTGACAGACTTAGATAAGGAAGTCTGCTGGATGCTCCAAATGTGTGCTGCCAGGCAACAGTCAGAGCTTTTTCTCTCTCACTTTAATATATAGCAAACCAGACATACTAGTCAAATTGAAAAATGTAATACAAGAACAACCTCCCTATATGTTTAAATACAAAGGTGGAGAGCAAATAAAAAAAAAATCCTACTGAGAATGAGGCAAACTTTCAGCTGAATTAAATCCTCTGGCATTTGTACTGTAGTGAATCAGAATGGTGGACCCAGATCAATCTTAAATTTGTAATAATATTGTTTTTGGCTGAACTTGGAGGTTTGGGTTCTATAGCAGAGTAGCTTGAACCATATCACAAAGGGAAGAAAAATATCTCTGCAAATGTTTCACCATACTCGGTGTTGTTGGAAAATTCGCAATAACCGTGATTTTCTTCTATCTCCCCTTTTTATACTCATTGATGGGACTTGAGGGGAGGGCACGTGAAAGGATGTCACATAGTAGTGCACAGCAAGAGTGTAGGCAGCCATGTGTTAACCTACGTCTCACTGAGCCTGAACCAGTCATTGAGACCTTTTCAGGATCTGAAACTCAGAGGGACATTGTTTTTCTAGCTGCATCTCTCATTTTTCTCTTATGTAAAAGGTCAAAAAAGATCATTGCTTGGAGCCAGTTTCAATAGTTGTGTTGTTCTTTCTGGAATTGTCTTGTCAGCCTTAGTGATACCTGGCCAACAGAGCCCCACCAAAAGTCCTTCCACCGTGTAGTCAGTGCTGCTTGGAGTATATTCCAGTCAGTTAAAACCTCCATGTTACATTTTCTTTGACTTTAAAATGAAACTTATCCAGTCATAAGGTACAGCTGTCTACATCATCAAGCTAAAACTTGCTCGTATTTTCTGTGTAGTGGCTCAGGAAATGAATTATTTCCCCATTACCTCAAAACCAGAAAAAAGATCACTTGTCCTTGTGAGGCAGGCACGGGCAAATACTGACGATTTATGCCACTGTATCGTCAAGCGAGGGACTTTCCATCATCCTGCTTTTTAAGCCACCCTTGAAATTTGGAGAAGACGCGGTAGGGCCAGCTTTGAGGACAGCCCCGCGAAGCCTTTGCCTCGGCCGGGGCCGGTGGGTGGCTTGGGCGCCGGCCTGTCCCCTCCCTGTGTGACGTCACAGGGCCCCCGGGACACCGCACGCGGTTCCTCGTCTTCCTTCCTGGGGTCAGCGCCCCGAGGGGAGGCATGGTCCTACTTAAACCGGCGGCAGAGCACGCACAGTCACTGTGAGGTCATGATCCAGATCTTTTGTTCAGATGGAGGCCTTGTGGTGCCCTCAGGTAAGTCGGCACGAGCGGCACGAGCCTGCTCTCCACGTCACAGCGGTGGCACGGGGTTCAGTGCCAGCGGAAGCAGGAGAGACGTTCTGTACGCTTATTTAAGAGATGCAGAAAAGACCAAAAACAGCAGTAACAGATATGGTAAAATGTAATGCAGGAGGGCTGTGCCGTACTTTTCCCTGTTAAAACTTAAGAACTAAAGTGCGCAGTTGTATGTTCTTTTCCTCCTCCCAAAGTTCCTCTCATATTCTTTCAATTGAGCTAAAAGAGAAACAGCAAGGAAGCAAGTTTAGGAGGACAGGACTATTGAGTGGGAAATTCAGCTTTGTGGCAGAAAACCAGGGATTCCCCCACCACACCTGGTACAAATGTGCGATGCAACTGTGCAGGGAAAGGAGAAAATTCATCCATGTTGACCTGTGCAGTGTTTTAGGGTTGGTTTTATAGTTGGAAGACAATTAGGATTATAACTAGAGAATGTCATCTCTGCCCACTGTCCTGCTTCTGCATTTACTAAGTGCTGTTCTGGCACAGATGCCAAAGGATTTTCTGTAGCAAATCGCTTCCTGAAAAGCAGCAGTGGGGTGCAACTAATAATCTGCTTTCTGAAAAGCTCCCTAGTTCCCAAACTTCTCCTAAGGATGAAATCCAAGTCAGAGATCAAAAAGCTTTACCTCAAATCATGTTGTAACAGATAAGCGGAACACTGAATTAAGACACTTGCTGTCCCAGATTGAATTTGAATTGAAGTCTGATGGATTGGTTGACCCACAACACACTGAGCTTTGGGGCACTACTGGGATGATGATTCAGCAGGGAATTTCTCTTTCTCTTAGGAATTTTGGCTATATTTTGAAAAGTGGTTGGTGATTTGAAGGGCCTCCATTTTAATATTTTCAAGGAGCCTGATTTTTGGAGGACAGTTGGTCAGTGCTTTCTGAAAACCAGGACTCTAAGATGTATCAGGATAGACCTTCAAAACTACAGGCTCTTATAATTGTCATTTTTTGAAATTCTTACCCTAGTTTCTAGACTTCTAGGAACATGAAGACAAATTCTGGTTTGTTTGAAATGTGTAGAATACTATTTTATCTCAAGTATGATGAATGTAGGACATTTTTAAGGCAGGTGCCTTTCTGCATATAGTTTACTAAGACTAATTCACAAGGTAATGGCTTTGCACAGTAGTTCCAAGGCATTTGATCGTTCTAACAGTGTACTAAGTGGAAATGCTTATACGTGTGTTTTTTAACCATCAAGTCTTTGTCTGGGTCTCTCAGCAGCAGGTGGTGAAACAAACCAGGCTCCTGGTGTATTTAAACAAGCAAAGGAAAAACTCTCAGTGAGTAAAGTCATCTTCTCATCATCCATTTTTATAATCTCCTTTTTGTCCTTATTTCAGTTGTTTTTGTGTTAATTCAGTTAATAATTGTGTGTTCCCTTTAGAATGTTTTCGCCGTATTCATTATTCATTTAAAAGGGTGATTAAAGCCATCTTTCCTGAATGACCCCTGAATTACAGTCACAGGTAGTACGTGATGACAGTTTGCAAATCCACAGGGGACAGGCAGACTCCAGACTCCTGGAGTTTGATGTCGTTCAACATTTTGAGCCTGGTCCTCCTCCAGGGGAAACCATGTGCCTTGGTCCTTTTCACAGCACCTGACCCCTTTCTCGACTGCTAGATACGAAGAAATCCCTGCCACAGGACTGGCTGGAAGGCTGTGGTGCACCCCTACATCTCCACGTCTTCCACAGAGCTCACACCTATTTAGAAATTATTAGCCAAGAGCGTTTTGTACGTGAATAAGTGCTTTCTGAATGCCCAGTTCCTGGACCACTGGTCTTCATGTGTTTTAACCTGATAATTGTGTGCCCTGCTTTCAGCTGCTCTGCAGCCTATTCTGCTCCTTGCATCTCGTTCTCCTCTGCTGAGTTTCCTTCAGCAAGTGCTGCAGTACCTCCTGCCCTGCTCCCATGCTAACCTTACGCTCTTCCTGTGCCACCACTCTAAAATCCCCAGGAAACCTCCTTTCACTCCCCCCTAAGCAACTCTTTTTTCCATGACACTGACGCATGCTAACTCACAACTTCAGCACAGCAATCCCTTGTCATTGGTAACCACTGCTAACAATAACGTAGACGTTCATTAAGATTCCCCTTATATTTCCTAATACATTCCATGGCTAATGTGTTTCGTCTGTCTAATCAGATTGTCAGTTCCTTGGGAACAAAAAACTATGTCTCATAAAGTGCTACTCACGTCATTTACAAATTGTAAGAAATTGGTAATAACAGTAACAGTGTTACTTACTTGAGGCTATGCAGGGAGCTGTGAAATTTACACCTGAATTCAGCCATGGATTTGGGGATTTCATGTAGTGTTGCAAGTCTGGCCTGTTTCAGCTTATAACTGAGGAACTGCTAGAGCTTCTTTACTAGAGTAGTGAGAAATACCTAGTTCTCTGGTTGCAACACTCACCCATCTCTTGGACATTTTCTCCTTTGTACCTTGTCTTCATCTCTGCCTTCCTAAAGACCTCTCCCTTTTTGTTGCTGTCTGTGTTCCTGTCTTCCAGCTTTTCCATCATTCAAGTGCAACCTTTTCCTCTCCACCGGTGATGTTACACCATCCAACCCCCTCAGTTTGTCATCCATCTTCAAACCACAGTTTACATATTGCATTTCAGAACAAGTTCAGGAAAGGCTAAGCAGTTCCATCTGCTGGAATGAGCAGTCTACCTGTGTCAGCAAAATGTTAAGAACATCAGCCATGCATTATGAATGTGTATTCCCTAGCTAGCCTCTGACATAAAGTGAGCTTTCTGCATCCCATCTTCAGCAATCCCTGAATCACTGAGTCTTAATCAGGACTACACTGATCTTTGTCCCAAGGGCAGCTGTCACTTCCATCAACATGAATTATAGCAGAGGTCAAAGAGTAGTTTTCTGGGTAAAGCACAGGTTGGGACTGAGGCATTTGGTTTCTTTACTTGCGCTGCCAGTCTTCCTTGAGCATGCCGCTGAAATCGGTTGGGCTAGATTCTGCTGCTTTTACTGATGCTAAAAAGTGCCCTGCTCCTTGAGTAACACCAAGGAGATGTAGACTAATAATCCCAGAGTGATGCATTAGCTCAAGGTCGTGCCTTCCCCTGAGCTGTTCCACTGAAAGATCTTGGTCGTGTCCATCTGTAGGATCCACATGAGATGTGTGTATTCATGGAGGACACTGGTATGCAATACGAGTAAAAAGGACAGGGTCTCCTCATTGGGCAGGATTCTTAATCTGTAAGGGCTTTTCAGTCTCTCTAGGGGAATCATTTTGAGTGACACCCCCCTCCCCCAAGCTGAAAAACGCTAAAACTGCTAAAATGAACATTTGGGCCTTCAACTGTGGATGCTTAGTTATCTCAAGTTCAGTAAAGCAGGTGAAAGGTGCTCTCACAATGCCTGCTTTTCAGAACCACCTGAGATAGATACCCAGCTTCCACAGAGTTTCAGCATCATTAAACACTGTAGTGTTTTTGTAAATCCAGCCCAAATTTTCTCAACTGGATGGGACCCCAAGATTGAATTATGACAAATTGGTCTAAATCTGGAGAAGCCTTTGTTGTGACAGAAACATTTTTATCAATATTGTTCAGTTTCTGTTTAAAATAATTATACACTGATTTTGTTTGTGTACTCCCATAAAGTGAAATAATTATTAAGAAGAGTCATAATCATTTTGCAAAACTGATTTTAGAAATAAATTCTTGCTAGGAAAGCATTTCCATCCTTTGAACTAAACTATTACCTTGCTCAGCAGAGCCTCCTGATATGGATGCTGGTATCCAACAGAAGTCCAGTTCAGCTGTGTTATGGGACTGAAATTATTACTCAGTTCTGCAACTCTTAATCATGTTCTGTAACTCTTAATCACGTTGATTAGTACATATATACTGTGGATGACATTCAGCACCCCAGCCTCAGTTTTCTGTAGGTTGAGTACCTAGTCTAGACCAGATGCTTGTCAGTAGAGAGCTGGTCAACTCTAAGGTATGACTCATCCCATTTTTTGCTTGTTTTCTAAAAAAACACAACTTGAGGGGTGACTCATATACCTTTTCTGAACATTCAGAAAGTCTAGGTGACTGGCTTAGATTAAATGCCAGTTTTTTCATGGCTAAAGTTCTGTACCAAATCCCATACTTAAACTCCCATTGGGATTGTTTCTATGAGTAATTTCATGCTTGTGTGAATACAGAGAGGATCAGGACTACATTGCCAGGATAAGAGCCTTGCAGTTATTCTTTGTAGCATCAGTTATACCCTTGGGAGAAAGAAAAGTGTTTCTTAAGGGAGTAGCCCAGTTCTCTTCCAAAGTAACTCCTTTTTGCAGGGTAGTCAGGCGCTCCTCAGTGTCAACAAAGTATTTGCAATGTGTCCTGTTGATGTTTAATTGCTTTTTCAATGTGGTATTATCAGTATTCAGAATCGGACAAGTATCTGATCACAATGACATGTCATGTCAATATTTCAAGCATATATGGGTTTTATCCCAGGTGTCCACATTGTCAACAGAGACTTACAAATTTCCACCATGACACCAAATGCACTTGTGCCTCTAAGATTTTGTATATACACAGTGGCATAAGAAACATTGCTATCATGTCCTTCTACTGTTCTGGGAATATTGCTGTAACTTTGCTTTAAGATTCCCACTGTTTTATTCTTGAGCATAACCTGGGATACCACACTTCAAATGCATAACTTGGATTAAAAAGACCAGGATATCTGTGCTCCTATAGTTTGGCACTTGCTTCTAATGCAGTCAGCTAGCAGTTGTGCCAGCTATTGCTGTGTCTGGCACCATTTCTGTTGTATTAGTACAGGGCAAAAATAGTATCTGCAGAAAAAGGCACTCCCTAGAATCAGTAACTCTGACCAGACCCAGATGTTTTCAGTCAAACAACACAGAGCTAAAACTTTCCTGCATGTCTGAGAACTGCCACAGACACACCATTACCAGACAAAGGAAAAGTATTAATTCATGGCTTGGCTTTTTATTTTTTTGTCCATGTTGCATGTGTTTTCCTTTTGTTCAGCTTCATGTTGTTTTCTTTTGTTTGTTTTCTCATGACTAGACTGCCTCTTTGTCAAAGATTCCTGCCTCAAAGTCTAGAGCAAAGTCATTGCTTCCTCCAAGACCCAGCTCAGCTTGCTCATTAACTACTAAAAGGGCCACTTTTCTCGATACAGACAGTTATTATGTACGGCCCTCCTCAGCAGGCCCAAGAGACTGCTTGCCCAACTCAAAATCAGACGCTAAGGTAAGGTAGCCAGGTCGGTAGAAAGAGTTAGCGCAGAGATGTGTAGGTGAATTCCATGGATCAGATTCGCTCTCCGCTGAGCTTGAGTAAATCTCTGTGAAGTTAACTTGGTATTACTTATATCCAGTGGCAGTAAAATTGCTTATCAGGGTGCATGCTACAAAATAGATAAAAACAAAGGAGATTCTCCAGAGCAAACATAAGTGAAATAAATTATACATAAAAGGACATGTCTTCCTTCTATGGATGATATGGATGCTGCTTCATTGACTGCTGAGAAGTTGCACCTATTTGCAATACTAATTTGCCTTCCAGGAGAAATTTAAAAACCAAAAAGCTTTCAGCCAGTTAATACTCTCTGAAAACAAATTCAGTTGCCAGTGTAAGAGGGTACAGTTCTCATGACCAGCAATAAAGGCTGAAGCTGTAGGAACGAAGTTTGATCTACGTATGGCACTGTGTTGAAGAAGTTGCAGTAAGAGATTAAAGAGCTGGTTGGCAGCTTTCCATCCTAGCTTCCCGATATTCACATTCCACTTGCGTTGCATATCTACCTGATACTGGCTTAATGACTGTTGCTTAAAGACTGTTGCTTAAAAGCCATTTTCCCTATTGACTTCCATTTTCTGTCTAATGTTATGCCTGGTGAGTCTCTTACTGGTTTGGACCATCATCCTATTTGTCCTTGGGAGGACCATTTGCTTATGCAAGAATGTCTTTGACTGCCCATGCCAGAAGTTCAACAATATTATAACATACTTAGATATCCATTGCTCTAACCAGGACAAAAAGCAGGTATCTGCTGATTTCAAAATGGAAAAAGATGAGCATGGAAAGAAGCAAGAGAAGACATCAGGGTTAATAGTCTCTGCACTCAAAAAATAAGCAGTAGCCAAAATTGTCTCTCCTTAAAAAATTGCCAGGTAATGTTTGAAAAGGCAAAATTCGCACATTACCTAATAATACAATGTGTAGTGTATTCTAGGCACAAATATTTCAGTTACTTTGCAAGTGAATTCACATGAGAATTTCACACCTGAGCTCTAGGTGATTACTTTCAACTTGAACAAAATAAAAACTTTCTCATTAAGAATCAAATCTGGAAGCTATCTATATTTAGATCTAAGAGTATCTGTCTCAAGTAGCTCAGGAGACAGCTGCCTTTGTTGTGCTGATGGAAAAGACATCTATGTTGACTTCGCAGGGATTTAGATAGTAGTCCCCTATCATCCACTGAAGTCACTGGGAGCTCTGTCTTTGACTTCAGTGGGAGTAAAACCAGTCATTAATACATGTTTAGTAAAACCAGTGGGAGATGAAAGGCTTTGCCTGCACCAAAGGCTAAATTTATCTTGGGGAAACAGTAGGTTATTTAAGCTAGGATGAGATTTGCAGAATTTCTTGCTTAAGGAGGTCAAGAGGAAATGCCCCACCAGGAATGGAGTTCTGACCACTCTGAGCTCCCCAGTCCTTTCCTGTTGGGTGTTTGGCTGCAGTAAAGCGCCAGGGAGCTAAGCAGAGCGTGGGAGGTGGCTAGATCCCCACAGCTTCCCCACAGTGGGCCCATGGGATGAGGCTTGCCCTCCTGCAAATAGGGAGAGAGAAATCAGAACCCAGAGAGTGATGTTTTGAAAACTAAACATTCCTTTTTTATTTTGCTGCTACTAGGATGGAGTAAGCAAGAGTCCAGAAAAGCGTTCCTCTCTACCAAGACCTTCCTCTATCCTTCCTCCTCGAAGAGGTTTATCAGGAGACCGAGACAGAGAGGAGAACTCTCTCTCCCTCACAACTTCCCTTTCCTCTTCAGTACGACGGACCACCCGTATGTTCTCTGCATATTAACTCTCTCCTACTGCTGTGGTTGTCTCCCATCGTTGTTAGATTTGTCCCACTGTCATTACATCGTGTGTCCCTAGCCCTTTGCACTGAGGGGTCGGTCTGAGGCATGGTGCTGGAAATCAGAGCCTCAGATCGTTTCTGTTCAGATATCAAGTGCTTGTGCAGCAAGGTCTTGAAACCAGACGTGGAGGGCATCCTTTCCGCAGTCTGCAAAGCCCAGGGCTAGGACTGCAGTTCAGGCTTACTGCCCGTATTAGAAAATATCTTTGCAGGGACCTCAGAGCTGGGTAAGATAGTTAACACAGGATATTTATAAACAACAACAAGAATGAGACAAATCTGAAGTAGGCAGTAAAAACCTTCTGACAGATATGAAAACATTGAACCTAATAGTTACAGTCATTAATTTGCTGTTTCACTGTAACAACCTCCCCGGATTCTAGTATAAGGGTAAAAGCTCTCTATTCTGAGAACTGCAAAGAAGATGTTAGCTAGTGGAGTGGCTCATTGGGGGAAATCAGGGTAGTTAACCAGCAAGGTCCTTTTATGAGGACCAAGTCTATCAAATCGCAAGCCAAGGGAAATTGCAGGACAAAGAGATTTTTACCAAATACCCCCAAAACTTTTAGCTTGATTTGCATTCAGCCCAGGCTTCAGAACCTGGATGTGGTGTGGCTCCCTGCTCTCCCATAGGAATTATTCTGGCTTTCCCTCTTTAGAAACCAATTACTTCTTAAAAGAAGCTAAGGGAAGTAGATACTAAAATTCTACAGAAGAGTCCTTTGAAATTCTTGGCTGATGCTCCCAGAGTAAAACAGAGACCTTTTGCAAGCAGAGTGACCCCCAGGTGGCACAACAGCCCATTTTGCTGGCTAGGAGCAAGAGGCCATTGAGCATTTGCAAATGTGGTGGAAGAGCTGAGCAATGAAAAATAAATATACTAAAGCTGCAGGGAGCTGGAAAAAAAAAACCATTCCCTTTCCATTACAGTTGGTATAGTGAGAAAGTTCTGGTTAAGGGTTGGCTGGGAAAGAAAGAAACCATTCAGGAAAACTGGAGGTGAGAGTGGAATATGTTCAGTCTAATGTGTCATGTAGAACAAATACAGTTTTTCATGGATCACAGGAGCAGCAGTGCATTGATTTTGGTCCATCACCATTAAGTAAACAGAACAATTACCAATTAGCTTGAATGGGATTTTGATTAGTCCCACTGGATGCTCTAGAGAGGTGCATTGGAGTTATCGTTCTTGAACATTTTAAAGGTGAAACCACTTATATGCATCCATTCAATATTGAGGTTCTCAGGCTTTAGGAGTTGGTTTGCGCTTTCTCTGAGTGCTCACAGCAAACCTTTGCTATAAACACTGTACGGAGATATCTCGGCTTCTTCTGTTTGTTTGCTGTAGAGAGTTACAAGCAAAGCTCACTGCAGAAAGTACAATGCCACTAAATAAACCGATTCTTACGTTTAAGTGAAAAGGACTAGCAATACCATTGACACCGAATGGAGCCACTACAAAATGTTATAGTATTTTTTTTAATTTGCATGCAGATGTAGCTTGAATGTAACTTTTAATCAAGGTTGCCCTCCGTAATTGCCTTCTTTCACTGCACTAGTTGAATATTTGAACTTTAACCTCATGAAGTTCAATAAAGGGAAGTGCAGAGTCCTGCACCTAGGGAGGAATAACCCCATGCACCAGTACAGGCTGGGGGCTGACCTGCTGGAAAGCAGCTTTGCAGAGAATTGCTGGGGGTCCTGGTGAACAACAAGTTGAACATGGGCCAGCAATGCACCCTTGCGGCAAGAAGACCAACAGTATCCTGGGCTCCATTAGGAGGAGTGTCACCAGCAGGTCGAGGGAAGTGATCCTTCCCCTTGGCTCAGCGCTGGTGAGGCCACACCTCAAGTGCTGTGTCCAGCTCTGGACCCACAGTACCAGAAAGACGCAGATTTATGGGAGCAAGTCCAGTGAAGGGCCACTAAGATGATTAAGGGGCTGGAGCATCTCTTGTGAGAGAGCTGGGACTGTTTACCCTGGAGAAGAGAAGGCTCAGGGGGATCTTATCAATGTGTATAAATATCTGACAGGAGGGTGTCAAGGGGAAGGGGCCAGGCTTCTCAGTGGTGCCCAGTGACAGGACAAGAGACAACGGGCACAAACTGAAACACAGGAAGTTCCATCTGAATATAAGAAAAATCTTTTTTTTAATGTGAAGGTGACTGAGCACTGGAACGGGTTTCCCAGAGAGGTTTTGGAGTCTCTTTCCTTGGAGATGCTCAAAAACTGTCTGGACAGGCTCCTGGGCAACTTGCTCTAGGTGACCCTGCTTGAGTGGGGGGAATGGACCAGATGATCTCTAAAGAGATCCATCCTCAACCATTCTGTGGTTCTGTGAACTTGGGGGACATCTGTCCATCTTCCCAGTAGAACCATAGACCATGACTCTTGTTCATCAGCTGAATGCTTGCTCAGGATTCAGCCGCAGATACCAGACTACCAGCCATGGTATGTGACCAAAAGCAGCCAGGCATTCAGACGGTGTAGTTCAGGATTAAGATCAGAATTTTCACCACTGTCTAGTATAACACCCGAACTGCATTGAAATAGGTGGCAACACTCTCACTGGCTGACAAGGTTATTGCATCAAGTCCCAAAGATTAGATTCAGATGGTGGGTCTAGTTTTCCTAAGAGGGAAATCAGTGTCTAAGTATTATGCCCTGCCTAGCCAGCTTTGCAGGAAGCATAGGCATTTTGGGAAGCACATCTGTACTGCAGAATGGAGACCTCGGTCACCATGTGGGTGAATTACCAGCTCAACCACAGGTGACAAGGTAACTCTTGGCAGGGTTGACTAGCTAAGTAAGACACAGAGACAGACACCCAGTCTGCTGCTTCAGTGTTAGCAGAGACAGAGCCATCTTAGAGCTGTTTCTCACAGGGTTGCAGTCTTGGGAGGTACAGTATGATGAAGAGCTGTATCTTTTTGGGTCTAATGCTATTTTTTTCTTGCATATAGGATCAGAGCCAATTCGTAGCAGAACAGGAAAAAGTGGAACTTCTACCCCCACCACTCCTGGCTCCACTGCCATCACTCCCGGGACCCCACCTAGCTACTCCTCCCGTACCCCAGGCACTCCGGGGACCCCCAGCTATTCCAGAACCCCACACACTCCTGGGACCCCCAAATCTGCCATACTTGTACCCACTGAGAAAAAAGTTGCCATCATTCGCACTCCTCCCAAATCTCCAGCCACTCCGAAGCAGCTACGAGTTATTAATCAGCCTCTACCTGACCTCAAGAATGTCAGGTCTAAAATCGGTTCAACAGATAATATCAAATACCAGCCTAAAGGAGGGCAGGTAAGGATTCCACTCTTTACATTCATCCATATTTGATTTATTCTCATGTGTACAGTGCAGTGCTGGGATGGGATGGGAGCCATCATGAGTTGCCTTGTAAATGCTGCTTCTGTTGTCACTGCCGTAGACATTGGTTGTTTTTTAAGTGGTGATAAATGGCAGGGGGAAGATTACCCTCAGAAAAGTATCTTGTCACCTGAAAATTAACAGTGCCTCACTGAGATCAGTGCCAAATTGCAAAGAAAAGTTTGCACTCCGTGCCACAGATATGTTCAGCCTGAATCTTAGCAGCTGCTGCTTGCTTATCAGCAAATTAAAGAGGTTCTCTCTACTTCAAGCAGTTTCAGATTCAATCTAGATAGATGTGAGCAGGATTGCACAGCACCATGACTTTTCACTGCATCAAGTTACGTGACATGCATTGTCTTGGGTGGTGTTAATGATAAACCAACCTGATAAATCCACCCTAGGTTAAAGATGATGGGAGGGGGTAGATGTTAGACTTAACTGCTTTTTTTGCTGCAGGATTTGAATGAGCAAGAACAGGGCTTAAATTAAACTGGAGAAGGCATTTAAAATAAGAAAAGGTGAATGCGTAAGAAAGCAGATCATGATTTTCTGTTCTCACCGTGTGAGTGCACAAGAACTCAAGGAAAAGGTGATAAAGCTGGAATATATCAAAGGACTTAGTTCTTCATACCTTACACAGTTATGCCATGAAACATATTACCTTGACGACTGCCTTCATCTAAGGAAGGGACATATGTGTAGAGTAACAAAATCTCCTATTGCTTTAGACAGCACATACCAAAACTTTGGAAAGAACAGTAAACATGTGGGCTTTTAAGCTAAGCTTGTGCTTTTGGAGAGTGAGGAAAGATCAGATAAGGAGTACCCTCTGTATTCCTAGGGTATGGAGTTTATACCTTTCTTGACGAGTTTCTGCTTGATGCCCTACCAAGCAGAGCTATGGCCAGACCTGGAGTAGTCATTTCTCTGTTTTGGGCATTTCAGACGTGGTTGTGCAGATGGCATTAAAAGCCAAAATTATCTCCAAGCAAGCTTTCTGCATGGAAGAACTGTTGTTTGCCTTACAGGATGAAGCGGCTCATTTTATTAATATTTTAATGGTTATAAAACCATTTATAACCTGAAAGAAGTCCTATTTCGTTTAGAAACAGAGAGGCAGAATGAGGAAAGAAAATATAGCTTACCAAGATTTATGCTAAAAATACAGGGAAATCACTATTGTGAGTGTAAAAAACTTGGTTATTATTTGTTAAAAGATCATTTGTATTTCATATTGATTCTGGATCACAACCCTACCACAAAAAAATCCATGTGTCCCCAGCTCCATTGTACTTCCCTAGAAGCTGAGATTGCCGAGTTACTTACAGCAGTGGCGGTCCGAATGCTTGTCTTTTCTAGAAAGGTCCGTTTCTGAACTACCTGCAGGGACAGGACATCAGGGTGAAGCACAAGATGCTCACCCATTCAGCTGTCTGGAAAACAAGACATTCTAGAAAGCTGACTTGCACAGTATTTCCAGATCAGATACTTGTAGAAATATCTGATTTTTGGAATACATAGTGGAATATACAAAAGAGTGAGGTTTGCCTAGTACTTTCTCAAAAAAAGTAATTGTATCAAAACATTTTAACTATGCCTACTGCAGCTCATACAGAGGAAAAAAAGCAGGCTAATATATTAAACAGTAAGGCATCTCTTAGACATTGATCCTGCTTTCATGGTAAATTAACACATTCAGTGCTTTCCAGGATTTGGACAGTAGCCAGTTATTCAGATAAAGTCAGGAAGGTAATGCTTCAGGAAAGGTTCTTTCTGCCTTTATTTTGATACGTATCTGTGTAATTACTTTGTATGGGAATTCATCTCCTATTCGACATATTGTATAGCAGATGGTCAGGGTGCACAGGGGCTCTGGGAGGCTTGGAGCAAAAGCTCAGACAGTGCATCCAGGTTAGCATTCCTTATAATGTAACAAGCCTGGACGCTGGAGATGGGGCTTAAAACCAGTGCCGTGTTAGCCTATCCTCCTCCTCCTCCCCCCCCTCCTCCCCCCCTCCTCCTCCTCCTCTCCCCCTCCTCCTCTTCCTCCTCTCCCCCCCCCCCCCCCCATTATTTCCTGGGGATCGTAAGAACCATGCAAGACGAGGATCACAGCAAATTGTGTTTCTTTGTAAATATCATGCCTAGAAAGCTACATTTCCTTAGCACTTTGGGAAAGTTGCACATGGTCTTTACCAGGGAAGAATGACACAGCAGTCGGCATTTCATCCCTTTGGGGGATGATGGGGGAAAACTGCTGGGCGGACATAATAAGATCAATGAAGCTAAAGCATTTTTTAATTCCCAGTGGTATGTAGCCACAGAATTGTGGCTGGGGCAAAGAGAGATTCACTGAGTTCTCCCGTTGGATCTCCTTTACACCATGGTTGCTCAGTCTAGGTAAGAGGTTTTAGGATTAGTTCTTTTCCTGTTTCTGCAGTTGAATTTTAGAGGGTCTATCAGAGGAACATATGAAAGCTAGTTTAGTTTCCTTGTGTCTGCTTGCTTCTTGTTTGGTGGCAAATACTTTATCAGCTGAAATGAGCTGTTAACTGCTATCTGCTTTTAGTGATGATATATGAAATGAGCAGAAGGCTGCTCAAGTTTTATAGGCTGAACTGGGAGTGCTGATAGCAGTAACCACAGGAAAGACAAGCAGACAAAAAGCCAGTGTATATCTGGGCAAGTTAAGTACATAAACATGACATGCAAGTCACTAAAGGAGTACAGATATGCAACCCAAAAGTGTCATTTGGAGACAGACTCTGTCCTTTTACCGGAGGCATATCTTAACCTAGTACAAGGTTTTGTCTTAGCTTACAGCTGTCCCAGAGAAAGCAGCAGCACTGCAAAACTGCCAGAGACCGAGATGTAGAGCTAAAGAAGCATGGGATGTTTGAATGCTAAATAAATGAAGAAGTACAGGGCTTCAGTCTTGACTTTCATCAAAAGCTCATCAGCCAACAGATTGATTTTAATTTAGCTGGCTTGCCAGACACAAAAACAAAGAAAAGGAGAGAAATAGCTCCACCTGACAGAAAAAAGAAAAGACCGTGTTTCTAGGGGAAGAAGTGAACTAATGTTGCCCTGCATTAAATTCCTACTAGAAATAGATGGCTTGAGATTTGTTTAATGGGTATTCGGCAGTCTGGAGAAGTGAAGGGTTCTCTGCTCTGTGATGCAGCCAGTAGGTAGTTGTCTGGTTTTCTCTTTATAGTAAAGTATGGTGAAATGTATCATTCTTGGCAAAGCTCAGAGACAACTTGCTCATGGGTATGTCTGCTGGGCTTCAGATGGATTTTAGCACTGCATCAGCTGTGGAGGAAATGCTGTGCTTTCAAAAGTAACCCATTTGCATCTGTTATTTTTCAGACAGCCCAAGGGAAGCATGGGGGAAAATTGAGGGGGTGGGGGTGGAAATCTGTTTCAGATGCCAGGACTGGAGGGTTTTTCAATGTTGGAATTTTTTTCTTCTTGAAATTCTGACTGTGGATGTGGCTTGTACAGTATCAGTGTTTGTATCAGTGTACAAAAGTGCACCAGTTGAATTATTTTTACTACTGACCAGGCAGGGTATTTATAAAGCATCGGAGGCCAGCAATCAAAGATAAAGCCAACTTAAAGATAAGGTGTAAAATAGCATGAACTGCAGTAACAGCCAGGCACCTTGTAAGGGGTAAGACGGCACACAGAAGAACGAAATACCCAAGCAAAACTGGAGAATGAAGTGACCCTTGATGGCTTTTAGGAAGATTAAGAGAAAAATTCACTATCTACCATAAATTGTGGAAAGCAAAGTGCATTTGGTCATGGGTCAGAGAGTCTGAATAAATTGATGACACTGATATTCAGTGGAACTTGTCCAGCACCCACAAAATTGCTAGCGAAAGAGAATAGGTATTTGCATTAAATAATAAAAGAAAGCAGAACAGGGAAGGATAAGACATGTCAGAGCTAGGCAGAGGAGGAGGCTTGGATAGATATCTCTCTTCTTCTTTGCACAGTTCTTTTGCTTGAGTCCAGCACTGTTGGCTTCAAGATCAGTTTGGATGGCAACACAACACACACACGGCCCCATCATTACAATTTACGTCCCTGTCTGCAGAGAATAGTAGGATCCTTCTGTGTTCTCTGCCTCAATAGCAGCCTGACAAGATGTGAGGACTGTCCAGAGACAGACAGTCCTGGGGGCCCAGCAGAGCTGGAGCACAGCTCGGAGGAACTGCAGGTCAGATGGGTGTTTGGCAAGTTCCCGTTGAGACAGCATCTTGTAATTCCTCTTCCTTCTGTTTCAGATGTCTTTGCACCAAGTTACACAGATGATGGCCCAAAAATTAATTCTAAGATTTAAACTATGTGCCATTGGTGCACTGGCTAATGAAGTGCATTCTAAAAGACAGTGGAGAATATGGGCATAACAAAACGTGCTATCTGAGCTGTTGTTACCAGGTCCCATTCTGTCTCCCATCTCTCTGCCACCTTTTCCTCCGCTCCACTGTGATCTGAGACATAATTGAGCCATAAACATGTTGACCTAAGTTAAGAGAATGTCCCTATCCAGGACAAAATTGATGCACATAAATGAGCTATAAGTCTTAAGCTAAGCATTGGTTTTGGTCCTTTCCCAAACCAGGGCCACAGGTGGCAACTTAAGGAATATGTGGATCGACTTCGTAACATGGCTGTTGTTAAAGTACTTAGCTAATGAGAGACTAGAAAGCAATTGTTTCCACACTGTTGGCCTCAGTCATTGGAATAAGTTTGTGAATTTACCAAGGCAACAGCTCGTAACTGTAAGATAATTTCATATCTATCAGTCTTCTTTTGTTTCCTTTATACATTCCTGGTTTTGTGGATTTAAAAAACATTTGGAAAGGTTTGTTTTGGACTGAAAAGCAGGGGAAATGCAGGAGCTTAAGAACAGTTTGTTTGTATTGTTTGTAAACAGTTTGTTTGCCTGTTTGAATTTGAAAATTAGAAATTGGTTCATCCCATGTTAAAATACAGATCCATAAATGCAAAGATAAGTTAGAGATTTCAGGCATAATTTCAAAACTTTATCACAGCTCAAAAAGCATAATTTTTAGGGTTTTGAAATTTAGAATTTTGGCTCATCATTGCAGATTTGTACAGAAATAACATCTTGCAGCTCCTGCGTTCAGATTCCACTCGTTTAATGGAAGGCTTGCATGAGTACAGTCTGCATAGTTAAGCCTTGAATTATTCTGGATAAAAAAAAAGATCCTTCTTCCTGACTCATATTTTAGAAAAATGAAACAATCACTGTCAGGCTCCAGCAGGTTTCAGAATGCATCTTTGAGGGAAGGCATTTGGTTGGTAGAAATGGGCAGGGAATTGGGACTCTCTATCCAGATATGACATCCATTTTCTCTGTGTCTGGGGCACAGTAACATCGCTGTTGTGCCTCAGCAATCTGTAAAATGTGCGTCACGCTCACTGAGGACAGACTGCAAACCATAGGAACTCATCGGGAGAGTCGCAAGCTGTCTGATGGGGCTCCAGCTCAACTCTGTTGAAGTCAGTGAGTAACAAAACTTCCACCGACTGCAGTAGCCATAGGTTGACAGGTTTTGCTCCTTAGGAGCTGCGGTCTGCCAACCGCGTGGGATGTGGGGGAGCTGTCTAGCTGGAATTGAAGGTACCATTTTCTGGAGGATCCAGTATCTCTCCACTGACTATAGTGGCAGCTTACATAACCAGTTGAAACTCTTAGTTCGCTGAAGTTAGAAGAGACTAATCCCAGACATAGTGTACAATATTGGTTATTGTTCTCTCATTAATATCATGGAGAGAAGCTGTACTTTTTTCTGGAGTAGGTTGAAACTACCAGGACATACATTCTTGTAAAAGCCCGACTCATCCCAGCCTCAAGTTCAGCAGAGGAGGAATTTTCAGCTGAGCTCTAAGTACCTTTTGGCAATGAAATGGAGCAGGTTGTTAGTTCTTATGGGAAAAATGTTCAGGCAACCCCCCAATCTGGATCAGAGCTGTTCAGTCATATAATAGATGTTCTGTCTTGGATGGAAAGGTGAGAAGAATGAAGTTTATTTTGCTAGACAATAAAGGAAAGAAACCTTGTTTTTTCTTGGAAATTCAGATTTGAAAAGACATGCTGATCTATTGAGATTTGAGAAAGCCAAATTCCATGAAGAGGTAAACACAGGATACTTTCTGAACTCAAACTGAATGACCTAGTTTTCTCCATTTTGCCGGAGTAAAGAAAATGCAGGCCTAGTGACTCAAAACTCATCCCTTCTTAAAAATGTTCAATCTTATTTGAAAACCTTGTTGCTTGATGATATTTGAAGCTATTAATACTATTCCCATGAGTAAGGAGTGTTGCTACTAATATTTCAGGATCGGACTCTGTAATTTGACAAAATCCATCTTTTTTCTTGGTTGAGGACTACTGAAACAAAGATCTGTGGAATCTTGGTTTTTTTAGCTGAATTAATGGAGCTCCTAGCATGTTTTTTACTCTCTGCATGAATATCCTTCAGTTTCTTTTACTATTCTTTTGGGTCGGATTCCCACATTTAGCGATGAGTATGATTACAGAACACTGGTTACACTTGATCTGCCTTGCATCTTGCACTTCCTTGAGCTGTCTATTATTGTTGTCTCTTGACTGTAAACTCTTCGGCATGAAAAGAGGTAATTTTGCTTTGTATTTCACAGCACAATTATGCAAAATTTCTCAGTGTTTCTACCATGTTCATATAACCAGAACAAGATTTACCATGCCAGCTGTTAGGTTGAAATGTAACATACTAGTTTCTGTTCCTGTGGTTAATTTTGGAGAGAGAAACAAATATTTCTTTTATATGATATATATGAAAACAACATATTCTAACACTTGGGACAATTAATAACATATATGTGAACTTAATTAATGGATGCAAATTAAATATTTAAATTTCTTTGAAATACAAGATTTTAAGAGAGATGCCCTCAGAAAATACTCCTTTTGCTTTTGTGTTCTGATGGTGTAGACTTTTTCTCCATTACTAGGGACATGCCTAGTTCAATGTGGCCACCTTATTAATTACAAAAATAGAGTGATTTGCAGATAGGTAAAAAGAAGCCTGTAAGTTCTTCACAGTGAAAGATGTAAATCAGCCATCATTGTCCTATGCAAGTATTAAAGACATGACTGATTGCAAGGCATCTCTTAAATTTTTCTGAGACCTACTGTTGGAAGTATCTATTTTCAGTTGCTTAGAATGGTCTTAAAGTTTAACTGTTCAGGCCAAAATATTATGTGCCCAGTGTCTGCCTCTGGCTTCATTTTTTAAGGTCAGAATTGCACCTATCCTTTTCACCCTTACTAAGAGTAAGATGAGGAGGAATACTTTATTTATCCACGCTACGTCCAGTGCAGTCTTTTGTTTTGAATCTCACTAGCATGTAGGCTGGCAGCTTCGCTACTGTATGTATCCAGAAAATTCAGCAGTGCAAAATCAGAATAGGATCTCAAGCTCTGTTTGTAGATATGGAAAGTCTGAGGCACATTTTCTCTTTGGAGGCTTTGCTAGGCCAGAGAAATAGTCTTACCTCTCTTTCCTCTACAAGTAGCCTTTGCCAGGAGTATAAAAATTGTAGTATCATCTGTCCTTGGCAGCATATAATTTTGGAAGTGCTTAGAACTGCTTCTTGATTATGATCAGGTTTTAACCTTAACCTGTTTCCGATGCAAGACCAATTCCTGTCTCACTCAATCTCTGTGTTAACCAGGAGACCAAACAGTGAAATAATGTCTAGTTCTAGGTTGTAACTTTGTCAAATTACTGCGATTCTGGGCTAAGTAGGAGTAACCTGCCCTTTCTGATAAGTTGTTAGGAGTCTGAGAGCTTTTCTCAAGTTCCCAGGCCCACAGCATGTTCAAATGACACAACTTTAAATTTCTGAGTCTCCTTGGCTTCACTGTAGCCAGAATCTGAAATACAGAAAGTCTAAGAGGAAATGTGCTATAACTGCAGAGTAACAAGGCCCAAAGGAATCTTGGGACGGTATCAGGGCTAACATGTAGACATCCTAAGGAAAAGTCATAAACAGTGGCTCAAAGTACATGAATAACATTCTCTGTTGATGAAACTATGACCTGAATGAAGTGGGGCCTGGCTGGAGTACTTTAAATGCTTTAGGCACAGTGCTTGTGGTAAAGCCTCTCAGAGGCTGTAATTGCAAGGCTTGCAGTTACCATCAGCTTGGTGGAAAATGTGTTCAGAGCCTGATTTCATCAGCATCTCAATTTTTATTCTTTGAGTATCTTTGTTTTGGTGTGTACCAGGGTAGTGAGCCATAGGAGGGACATTGTTTATGGATTATCTACCCAGTGGCTGAAAAGTTAGAGGCTTTACCTGTTCTTGTGAACAGCAGCTGAACAGCATAAGCTGTTTTCAATCACAGATATTGTCTTTAACAGTGGGGCAAAACTGAACTAAATTTTCTCTTGCGTTTCTCAGCCTTCCACTCAGTACTTCCACATATTTCTGCTCATCTTGAATATAATGGTGCAATATGACAGAGAAGGGCCTGCTCCAGACCCCTAGACTGGAGACCATTGCACATGGAAAATGTGAAATCCAAATTCACCTTCTATGGGAGGAACACAGCCCTAGGGAGGCATATGTCTAACTGGGAGATTCACAGGTACTGCTAGCCTCTCTCACTTTTCCGCACATCAGCCAGCTTAACCCAGAAACGTCCCTTCTGGTCTAGTGTAGATGTTGCCCTCAGACCACAGCCCCTTCCTGTTTAGACTGCCAGTCGGGCCGCTGTATGTAGGGAAGGAGTTACAGTTTACCCTACTAAGTTCAGGTCACTAGATGCCTCATCAAAATGAGCCCTGAGAAGGATACCATCAGTGCTTCCTTTCCTGGCAAGCTGTCCAGACATACATTGCATCTCCCGGCACTTTGCCAAATGGCATTCAAAGAGCTGAGAAGCAGCTGGAGAACAGTAGCTGATTCCTGCTGGGGACTACCTAGAAGCAGTGCGAGTCAGTGAGGCTACACTGGGTGCACGTCAGCGCAGTCTGCTCTGGGGTTCGCTTCTGCATCGCTGCTGAGGAGCTGTCAGAGAATGGAGGGGGGAGGGTCTGTAGAGCAGTCAGTGTGCCAGGTCTTCAGTCAGATGTCAGTTTTACCATTTGGCTGTTGCAGTTTTGTGGAATAAACCCAGCATTTTCTGTATAGGTTTCACTTTCCCAGTGTCGCTTAACTTCACCCTGTGCACAACAGATGATAAGGAACCTCTCCTCAGTCGTGGACAAAATACTAACTTCCAGCCCCTGTGCAACATACCTTGGTAATCCCGAATCAGATCAGTAGGAGGGAACGTACCCATCTCAGACTGGCAGGCCAATGCAGAGGTTGTGAGGGAGTCTGCCAGTAGGTCCATGTGGGAGATTGGCCTCTTGGGATTTTTAGTGAGGGTGAATAGAAATCAGTCCTGCTTCTTCCACAGAGCAAAATATTCCCTTTCTTGACGGAGAGCATGAGCAGGCTTGATCTTTCATTTAATGTGCAACACAATTACAGTGCATATACCTACATCCCTACCACACCACCACCCCCACACAAGATGTACACACGCATTCAGGAACATAGAGACCTTCCTGGTGAGTCATGGTGTTTGCACTCCCTCTATTGCAGGCAGCTGCATCATCTAATTCCTTTCATAAAGCACCATCATAGAAATTTTCCATTTTCTTCCCCTGGGAAGCTGCTCCAAAGCCTCCATGCTTGGATAGTTACAAGTTTCCCTCTAGATTCCCTCTTGTATTATTATACACAATCAGTTTACACTCTTTGTTTGCAAGCCAAAGTTGCTCTTTAGTCTAAATAGTTCCTTTCCCTCTCTGGTACTTTCCCTCTGATGTTTACAGTCAGATTTCCTAAGGAAACAAAGCTCAGGCAGTCACGCTGTCTGGCTGGCAGTCTCAGCCTTCCTCAACTCATTTGTCACTCTGTGGCCAATTCCAGCCAGCGCTGGCAGAGGAGCAGGGGTTGGAAACACAGGCAGTCTCTCCAGTTGTTGCCTCCAGTTGTTGACTGGGTATGCAGGAGAGACTCAGTGTAACACTGTAATTGGGGAGAAAGGCCCCACAATCGGAGATAATAAACAGCTGGCCAGTTGGCATCTGTGTATTGTCTCCTATTTGGCCAGTCTAACAGGCCTGGGAGAAAGCTAAGGTGATATTGCTGGCAAGAGGGGATAGGGCTTGCTCAGGAACGTCGGATGGAGGGAAAACCTGGATCAGTACAGTTCATCCCTATGCCAGATGACCAGCACAACACATCTACATCACTCATATCTCACTTCAGCCCTCAGCATAGGACATAAGTGATACATAGGTCTCCCGCTGGCCCCTCTACACAGGGGCACATGTCACCCAGTGAGACAGAGAGGATAATTGAGATGATTGTTCCTTTACATATCTGCTTGCCGGGTCCATGAGCCATGAGATTCGTAATCTGTCAGACTTCTGGGTGCAAATCCACCTTTGGGCACTTGATCAAAGGCACCCTCTCAACTTATCACCTTGCTTTGGCTTCATTTTTAAGCCACAGGCTCCCAATCCACAGCACTAAGGTCTCGTCATGACCCCTAAGTCAGCATTTTCAGAGCAAATGCATCCCTGTGGCCATTGCTAAGAGGTGCTGGTGATCTGTCACTGACATGTGCTCAGAAAGTGCTAGGAAAGCCTTCTGTTTTGCCCAGCTCTGTCTGGCCTATAGTTCTGTGGGAACCAGATCTGACTGCACATCTGATGTGCATTTCTGTAACTGATGTGACACCTGTCTTGTACAGTACTGGGGTACATTTTTAAAACAAATAGTATATTGAGATAAAGCACAAGCATAAAACTCCAAAGGCCATTGGCTTTCATGTTTTGGTGTACATGGGTTTAGTTGGATGGGCTAAGCAGATAGGAAAGAGAAAGACAGAAATCAGTTTGCCTAGTGACGATGCCCTTCCGAGGGGCTAAATGTGACCTAGCAGTTGTGGAGTTTTCTGATGCTGTCATCACCTTTATTGCTGAGCCTGCCATCGCCACAGATTTTTCCCAATTAAAGCGAGGAGCACTTAACATAATGTTTTGACAGATATAGTGGTTACATTACATGTAATGAGGGGGATTCGGGAAACAGCTTGCTGTGAAAAACTTCTTTGCTTTAGCTGCGAAGTATGGCCCTCTGAAAATTTGTTCTTGGAGTTTAGACTGGGCTTGAGTCAAGAGTGCACTCCAGCTGCTCAGTGCCAGAGGATTTGACCTGTTTTTCGGATGTGACATTATCACCACTGCAAGAGCCAAGAGCTGCCAATCCTGATCTCCCTGTAAAGTGGGCAAATAGTCTTTCCTAGTTTGGAGAGGTGAGGCACAGAGGAAGTGATTTGCCTCAGGTTTAACAAGGAGCCTTGGTCAGTTTGGGGAACTGAAGCCAGGGAGCAGAGACAGCCTAAGGTTCTTCTTCCTGTCATTGACTGCTTCAGCTGGGTTTGCAGCTGCTTTGTTACTGGCGTGGTAAAAAGAAGCAAGAAGGTACCCTGCAAATCTGTGCCTCTCTCTCATCTCGATACCAGTTAGTCATTGTAGGTTTACTTTCAACATCTGCCAACAGGACTGTGCTAAATATATGTTAGTGAAGGCTCTAGAAATGCCATTTATTAAAATGAATACATAATTCCTAAAATTATATGGCTTGTATGGGAAAAACAGTGTAAATTTGTATTGTATATTAGTAACATAGGGATGAATAAAATCTACCATAACATTTGAGTAAAGACTTCGTATTTAACCTGGAGGAGAGAATACGCTGCACTGGCTGCACATTTTGAGTGAGTGAAAGCTCCTGGTGCAAAGAAGGCAGGTGGAGCCCATGCCAGAAATGCCTTTTCACACACCTGAAAAGCCTGATACTGGTCAGCACAATCCCCTCCCCTTGCTCAGAAAGGAGTCTTCAAGTGGTGTCACCCAGGTGTGTGTGCTGAGGCAGGCCCTGTGCCCAGGTGCTCCTACACACTCCCATCCAGCAGCACATAGGTCCCTGGGAGGAGGACAGTCGTTGGTGGCACCTGAGATCTGCCAGGTGGAGAGGCTGGTTTGGCATAGGGTCAAGCATGGGGCAGTGTGGCCTGCCCATCACAGCGTTCACCTCCTGGCCCTGTCAGGACTGTAAGTGCATCTGTCGCTAAGTTGGTGCAGAGGAAATCAGGCTCCTGCCAGCTGTGAGGGAGGCTGGCACCATCAAGGGGAGGTCAGGTACTTGTTCTGTCAGAAGCAAAGTGCACAGGGCTGCCAGCACCAGAAAGTTGCTGTGACCAGCAAATCCTCTGGCCAGCACCAGAAATCAAGAAGCAGTCACAGGTTTCCAGGTACTGTTGTTTCAGTGTAGCCCTTTAATAGGGGGCAATAGTGAGTCAGAGCGGTAGTGAGTTCTGACTGCAGTTTAATCCATTTGCCAAGAGTTGTCAGTCATGTCACAGGGCATGCTGAGGTCTGTTGTATGAATATAGCTGCTATTATGGCCATGTGGCAGAAGGAGGGGTGAAATGCCTCAGGATTTCAAACAGTGCCTGAGCTGGCTGGATCTGGAATTGCTGCAGCAAAGGCTGGAGTACTGAGCTGTGAGATGAAGGGCCTCCATCTTCTCCTTGTGCCCAGTGCAGCAGAAACACTGGCTGTCACTCAAGAGAGTCTAAGACAGGCTTTCCAAGGGCTACGTGCAATCCAGGCAAACAAGGAGTTCTTGGAGCTTGTCAGGGAAAAGCCAACTCTCATGTCTCCTGGAATGAAAATGCTCTCCTTTGTATTTTACCACCACCTCATGAGGTAGAAAAAAGAGCAACATACTGCATTTAATACAGAGACTGGCATGATTGACTCTCATATTTCGATGCAAGTGTCAGAAGGAGTCACAGCAGGAGGCAAAATTGCCCTGCTCCCCTGTCCTGCACCCTGACTGGAGTGTGTGTATGGTATGTAGTAAGTTACCTCCGATTCCTTTTAGGTTAGGATTTTAAACAAGAAGATCGATTTTAGCGATATTCAGTCCCGCTGTGGTTCCAGAGATAACATCAAACATTCTGCAGGGGGAGGAAATGTAAGTAGTACTGACACACTACGAACAGGCGTCTCCACTGTGGTGACCCACCTTGCACAGCCAGCCCCCCTCTTGTCTCCCTTCCTCTGAGCACTATTTTCCTTCTTGCTGCTGTTTCACATGTGAGTCTGGTCTGGTAGTTGTGTAAGTCCTGTGTATGCAGTGGTGGCCTTCTGATCTTTCTCCACAGAGCACAACACATTTCTAGGACTTGGCCAGGAAAAGGAAATGAGACAAGAATGATTATGTCTAAGACCCAAGGGTGCTGACATGGAAGCCCAGTGGGAGCCAAGATGGTTCAGTGGCCCATGGAAGTCATTTCCAGAGAGTACCAATTATCCCGTTGAGACTCCAGCTGCACAGCTGGGCATCTTCTAGTTTCACAGCCTTTCCTCAGCTAATCTTTTCAGTTACATACAGTTATCAGAGAGAAAAAAGGACAAAGGAAACTCAGAGGGAGGATGTGATCTGCCAGTGTGCTCAGTGCTAACGTATCTCCAGCACATTACTATTCTAGTACAACGAACAGAGGCTGCTCAGGGTTTGATCGGACACCAGTCAGTTCTAGCAGTCATGGTAGAACGGTTTAAGACGGCACTGGCCCCTCTGGTGGAAATTATCTCCCCTCAAATGCAAGCACTGAGGTGGGTGTGTGTCTGATCCACTTTAAGGAGAAGTAAACAGGTTCGCTAAAGCCACTGTTGCGGGCTAAGTTTGTTGCTGGTGAGGTGAGCAAACCAGTGGCACTGCAGTGAACTCGGAGCTCATGTGCAAAGAGCTGCTCTGTGTGGCCTGGAGGGGCTGCAGCTCCTGTGGTAGCAAAGACGCGCTAACGCAGGAAGGGTGAGAGCCAGCCAGCCGCACGCCGGAGCTTGCCCAGAGCGCAGCAGAGCCAGCGTGTCCCTCGCTGGGTCAGTGTAGTCATGGCAACGCAGACCTCGGCAGAGCCGCTGGAGACGCAGGTGTCGGTGCTGCAGCCCGGCCGAGCACTGAGTGCCACAGCAGCTGGGCTGCCTGATCCAGCACCCGTGCAGGTACAGCTGCTGAGCTCGCTCACATTTGTAGATCCATCAGACTCTCCATAATGGATTGAGCTGAAAATTTTTACTGTACCGAGACGGAAAAAAAATATGAAACAGATGGTAGAAAAGAAACAGCCACCAGACTATTCCTAGTTTCCTAGAGGCACACTGAAAAGCAGAACCAAATGGGCTGGATCCTGCTGCATGCTGGGCTTTGGAAATCTCCACCTCGAAGGGACAGCTCACAGACATTTTAGAAAGGAACTCACACCCCAATGTGCTTCATCTTCCTCTTAATTTTACTAAAGGAAAAACTTAACCCTGCTCTGTCATCTTCCTAGGTGGAAGGGAAGCTTGTCGTATTAATCCAGGTGTTTCCTCCCCTGTGGCATGATCTGTTTTCTACTAACCATCTCTCCTTTTCCAGTGGTTTGTGGAGCCTTTGGCTGTTTCTCTGCAGGGTTTGGCTTTTTATTTATTTTATTCTTCTCATTCTTATAATGTCTTTTATGTTTGTGTGTGATTTTGACAGGTACAAATCGTAACCAAGAAGATAGATTTGAGTCATGTGACTTCCAAATGTGGCTCCCTCAAGAACATCCACCACAAGCCAGGTATTACAGGATTTTCGGGGATGCGTGACAAAGCAAGGACCCACTCCTTGTATGTGAAGGAGAAAGCATGGATGATACCATTCTCTTTTGTAGTCCAAGAGAAAGTAAATACACTTTGATAATAGAAATAATACTCTTAATTTTACTTAACTAAATATACAGAGATGTAAGTGCATAGGACCACCAGTTTAGAGTTGAGATAAAGTAATGACGCAGAAGGATGTTGCTGGGGCACAATGTCAATTTGATGAGATGGTGAAATGCAAGCTGAAGTCAGCAAAATACTTAAGTATGTGTCAAAGATTTTATATTTTCTGCAACATGGAACATGGTATTCGGTGCTTCTGTAACATCGCTACATCTCAACTGAAATAATATGAATGCACCCGTGTGTATTGTGTCAGACTTTCTCCTGGGGGATTTCAGCCTCTTAATCTTCATTTCCTTTCTTTGTGTAGGTGGTGGACGTGTGAAAATTGAAAGTGTGAAACTGGATTTCAAAGAAAAAGCTCAGGCTAAAGTTGGTTCACTCGAAAATGCCCACCATGTACCTGGCGGTGGTAATGTCAAGGTAACAGAACAGCCCTCAGGGAAAAAGCTATCACTGTGTCTCTGGCCCACATTCAGCTGTGAAATTATTAGACCTGTGAGTTCAGTGATGGCTCTGAATTCAGCAGGAAACATTTGCTTGTTTTTCTTCAAGCACACTCACATGCTGTTTGCTCCCTATTGAATATGGAGTGATCACGCTTAGGTCCACACTCCAGGCTGAGTCTGGACCTTAAAGTGAAACATCCTGTAGTCTGTGCACTGGCTTTCCCACCAAGGGAAAACCTTGCTTTGGACAGCTGTGTAGCACAGGTATGATCTAGTGAGTTTGTACTGTGAGTATTCCGGAGGATCAGGACTGCAGTATGAAACACGAGGAAAGCATCTTGAAAGTAAGGTCACTCCCACAAACATTTGAAAATACAAATTTCAGAATCAAATTCACATTGCCCATAAAATGCCTATTAAATCCATACAGGTAGGAACAATGCTGTTGCTTATCAGAGCATCTAACGACAGAAACAGTAAGAGAGGATGTAACATGGTAAGGCAATACACATTAATCAGGGTGAAATCCATAAGCTTCAATACTTTTAAGAGTTCTTAAAAATAAACAAAAGAAAATCACACCCAAGTGATGATCTGTAACGAGTGAGTTTAGTGAATATATAATGTGTTCCAGCAACATTCAGTAGCAGAGAGGGAAACTGAAGGTGGGTTTTCAGTTCTCTGTAAAGACGTTAAGAACTGAAATGCCACTGAAAGTCAGTGGGAGATACTTTCTTAGATGTCTAAATTAACTTGGTGTACTGTGAATTTTGAACTTAGCTGTTACCGATGGGAATGGTAGGTTGGAATATAAGATACTGTACTGCCTAGATGATGCTTCCAACTGATAACGGCTTCCATAAAACGGAAAAGGTGGTGATTCATCTTTGAGTCCAGACCTGGACTCAAAAGACCTGAGCTGCCTGCTTGCTGAGGCAGGTGCTGAGCAGCTGATTTTGAAAAGAAGAAAGGGCGCTATTCAGGATCAGTTCTCCCAAAGGAAAGGAAGATTGGCCTTGGAAAGGAAAGGTGGGGTGATCATCGCTATAGGAAGCTAGCACTGAGCGCCCAGTCAGTGAGGGCTTTTTTTAAACAACTCATCTCCATCCCAAGTTATATTCTTTGCTTTCCTGGAACAGATTGACAGCCAGAAGCTAAACTTCAGAGAGCATGCTAAGGCCCGTGTCGACCACGGGGCTGAGATCATCACGCAGTCACCAGGCAGGTCCAGCGTGGCTTCGCCGCGCAGGCTCAGCAACGTCTCATCCTCTGGAAGCATCAACCTGCTTGAATCGCCCCAGCTTGCTACCCTTGCTGAAGATGTCACGGCAGCCCTCGCTAAACAGGGCTTATGAATTTGCTCCATTTTGCATTGTATGAAGTAATAATATTTAGGCATGAGCTCTTGGCAGGAATGGGCTCAGAGCAGGTGTTACATTCATTCTTTACCATGTCTAAAACTAAGTCATATCCCAAGACTTGTAGTTACCATACAATAAAAAACAGAAAAAAATTAATTAAATAGATGCAGAAATTGGCCTGATCTCCATTTACAACAGGAAGACACTGGCTTTATATGGGTATACAACTGCAGTATGTTACATTGGACAATTATTGTTGCTCTGCTCTGTCTTGCATGGAGTACTGTACTATGATAAAATGCATTTTTACCTTTCATGTGCCTGAAGGCCATCCACCTCTTTCTGAAGAGCCTTGTTAATATCCCAAGTTGCTCATTTCACTGTTCTCTTGATAGATGGGGAAATAAAAAATGAAAAAGTTGCCCATTGTAAGTTATTACAGGTTAAATTAAGAGTCTGCTTACCAGAAGGACGGGCATATAGAGAAATTCAAGTTTAATAAAAAAAGTGTTATTTTATATAAATGAGTAGAACAAAAGTTGAATTAAGTTATTAACATTTTTTTGGACCTGGGTAATTATGTCAGTGTATAGCTGAAAAGCCAATAAATTATTTAACTAATAACTAAAAATAGTAGTTGAAAAACATTTGAACCATGCTTGGGGAAGTGACGTAAAAAAGCTATCGAAAGGAAGCACTTCATCCCACTGGACTTGTGTCTGATTAGAATGTTGGTTAAGCGGCTAGATGTGTGTACGCACTACCGGTTTCACACCCTTTCCATCTGTTTGATACAGTATTATAGATATATATTTCTCTGTGGCCATTTGTGATACGCCCTCCTCATATACTTGAATATTCTACTTTATTCACAGTATCTGTGTCTCTTGCACCCTTTGGTGTTGCAATTTTAGGTATGTAAAAGTAGATGTTAGCAGGGTTTTTTTCCCTATTCATAAAAATACATTTAAAAAAGACAAAAACTTTTAGCATGAAGTTGCTTTCTGTAACAACTAAAAGCCGTGACCCTGTTTTAGTGCCAGATGCAAGTCTCTTCTGTGATGCTAGAAAAAAGATTCCTTCCCTCCTCCCCTCCCTCCCTTTCTTCACCGAGATTGATTTTTGTGGGGTCCAGAAGTTTGTAAGAGGGTCTCCAAAGATGGTTGGGTTTGGATTCTGGATTTTTTAAAAATCCAAAATAGTTTGGTTTGGGCTTTTATTTTTTTTTAACTCCTGTAGTAACAGTGAATGTTAGATTTATTTATTTTTTTTTCTTTTGCTAAAGTTGAAACACAGAAACAAGTATTATGGTGTTGTTTCCACTCCTTCAGTGATGTCTTATATAAACACTCGGGCACTCAGATAACAATGATAAACATAACAGAGATGCCTGTAAATTATAGTACATGAATAAATAAAATAAGCTCCTTAGACTGGGTTGCCATGGTGATTAATCAATAAATAGGGCATCTTAAAAACTGAACAAAGAAGAAGTGGGATTATATTGACTATAAAAAGTATAAGAAAATGTGCATAAAAGGTAAAGGGCAGAGATATATAAACATCAAATCAAATGGAGTTACTTGTGAGAACTCCAACACTACCTTATGGACACTAAGAGAACACTGAAGGTAATATGGTAGTATTACTCATCAGCAGCTAGTAATCTGCTGATATTATGTACAGTAGACATTATGAAATGACCAGTTTACATTCTTGCAGATTGTTTGATCTTTTCCTTTTGAAATCTCTAAACTTTGCACTGTCAGTTGAGCTATACTTGATCCATGTATTAGGTTAACATTGTGTGTTGGAAGCTTTTGATCTGTTCTTTTTACTTCTTAATTTGTATGTGTGCGTGTGTGTGTTGGGGTTTGATCTGAAAAGACACATAAAGAAGATTTTGTTGTCTGTGGAGAAGGATTCTTATAATTAATAGCACAGAATTCCACATAATCAAATTCAGGTAGTAAATGCACAGTTACTAAACAGTAGACGTTCAGTGGACCGAATGGGGATTTTAGCTAAGCTGTCACAGCAGTATAAAGACAAAACAAAATGGTTAGAACTCCAAAAATTTTACTGAAGATGAACTCCTAACAGCCCCACGCATGACATTTCAGCTCTGAAAAAAAGCTTTTTCACACTATAAAGTTCCTAATACTGTTTGTAAGTCAGTTGTTCTATACCAAGGACAGTGAGTTTAGAACCGCGCTAAGTGCATCTGGAGGATTCTCATTTCTGCCTTGTATTTGTTGTACTCTTGCTTAGAGTAATTGCTTACGAGTTCACATGGAAACAATGCCAAGTGAGGTGTGTTAAAAGCCCCTTTCTGTTGGTCCAGAAAAACAAAAAATGGAAAGAAAAAACAACAAAATGGTATTTTGATCATGTTGCTCTGATCATACCATCAGCTAACAAAAATCAGCCTTGCAGTGTTTTTTTATGCCTTTTGCCAACGTGGGAGAGAGTCGATGGTACTACTGAACCTCAGCTTCTCTGAAGCTGGACACCAGCTGGTCAGCACAGTGTTAACCTGTGACTCAAGTATTTTTATTCTGCTTTTAAAATGGACATACTCTAGAAGATGAAGCTTAGTTAATACACCTACTGAGTCCAAAGTTAGATTGGTGTAACACACCAAGTCATTTATTTCATGCATTAAAATGAGCTTTCTTGTCCTGATTCAAGCAAAGACCTTTGTAATCGTAATCATCCTTCCATAGAAAGAATCCTAGAATGCTGTGGAGTTAGATGAAAATAAAAGAAATCAAGAGTTTTGTGCTGTTAAATAAAAAAACAAGTTATGTTACATGACTCTAGATGTTCACTGAAAAAGCTCATATTAATCTTTACTTCTCAAGAAGCGTGTTGGTTTTAAAAACAACAGTTTTGTAAATATGTAATGCCCAGTAAAGATAGAGCCAGCTTCCTGGAAACCGCATCCGTTGTGTTTCTTTTCCGCAGGCATGTTGAGCCAGCAGGTACGTTGGGTATCTGAGACCCGACTTTGTAACAATGCAGAGATAATCCAGACAAATGGAACAGTTAACCCTGTTTGGATAGCTTGGGGAGAGCCTCAAATTAATAATCTGTCAAGTTGTATAGACAAAAGAAAAGGTGCTTCTGCCCCATCTGCAGAGTTCTGTTTCTATGTAACCACAAGCAGAAAGAAATCAAAGTACAGCAAACCTTTGTCCAGCAGCAGTAAAGGTAAAACTACTACTGATGAGGATAATTTTGTGCCCGCTGGGGCTGCATATATTTTCACTGTACAGCAGTAAATGGTATTGTCCATTCAATGCTATGTTAAGGTACAGTAGTAACCTCATCACGACTGCTTACAAACATAAATTTGCCTATTTACACGACCCAAGGGGAGTCGAAAGGCAGCCTGTGTGGAATACCACATGTGAGCAGAAGTTTTTGCCGCGCTGGACCAAACACTGTTCGAAAACCAAGTACAAATGTCCCTTCACAGGCAAACGCCTTGAAGAGTAGATCACTTTTGCTATAAAACCTGAAGCAGGTAGAATTCTAGCCTAGGTGTGTGTAGCGCTCACTCACTAGTACGACTGCTAAAGCGATTCCCTCTGCAACTTGAGCAATTCCCACTGCAGGAAGGTAAATTAGTTTCACACGTGGAAAAGTCAAGCGTAAAAGCCACTTCAACTTTAGCAAAGAGAAAAAGCCAACAAATAAACATGCTGTATGCTGGGATTTTGAGGAATACAGTCTGCTGTTACAAACCTGTGTTTTTTTCTGATAATTCTAGAGCCTGTTACCATAAAAGAGGCATTTCTTGAATGGCTGGTGGTAGGTAGTTCATGTTTTTCAATCCAATTTGCAATTGTATTTGTTGCTGTATAGTGATTGTTTTGCAAAATAAAATCGCTTGTCATCTAATTGCGTGTATCTGTTCCTACTGTTGGTGATGCAGCTTCTCCCTCATGCAGCCACTGCACATCGCTGCACTGCCTGCAAGGAAAAGCATCATATACCTATTGGTATGGCGTACAGTCAGTCTTGCCAAGAAAGGTCAGAGCAGATTAAGTGCGCAGCTAGTCCCTGTTATTTCTTGCCAAAAGAGTCAGTTTTTACAGCTAGCATCCTCATCTGCAGGGTAACATTCCCCTGATCTGTATGAATAAATTACCCTGTGATTTGTCCTGGGGTCCTAGCCTGAACGCAAGGTTTAGTGTCACCGTGCACTGAACAGTTAAACCCTCTACACGGACAACTGATCCCGTGGATGAGCCAGCTTCCCCTTGCTTCTCATGGTGCCTGCGTTGGCTGCCTTCAGTGCAGACCTGGGTGAAGACGTCGCCGATGGCCGGAGCCATCGTTTTGGTCACCGTTTTGCCGCGCGTTTTCTTACCGTGGCTCCGCCACTTCCTGCGCCCTGCGGGGCTGAGAACCGACAGCTCATCGCCGCAGTGGTCCCTCGCCGGGGCGCCGCCGCCCCGCCCCTCCCTCGCGGTGCCGCCGGGCGGGGCCCGCGCCGAGCCAACGGCCGCCTCACTCCCTCAGGAGGGCGCGCGCCCCGGCGGGCTTCAAATATCGCGCGGCCGTTAACGGTCGCCGAGTGGCCGTTGGTCTGGTGCTGCGCGCGTCGCCTGCGCGTCTCTGAAGCAAGCCGCTGGGCGGCGTGAGGAGCCGGGGCCGGGCGCTCTCTCTCCTGGGGCAGGCGCCATCGCCGCGGGGCTCCCGTGTGCCGCTGGCTGCGGAGGGCTCAAGCCGGCGGAGAACGAGGGGTGAGTGTGGTCCTGGCCGGCTCCCAGCAGCAGTGTGTGCCTGGCCCTGGTTCCTTCTCAGCACGGGGCTGTGGTGTGAGGAAATGGAGAAAGCCCTTTTCTGGGGATGTCCTGCCTTTGCACTGACCCTGCTTCCTGCTCTGATCCCTGTCTGGGGGGGGCAGTGCCATTCTGGTCTAGAGAAGATGAGGTAGGTGAGATCTGTCGTATCAGCTAGTGTCCAAGCCCTGCATATACCATGGACTGGGATAGCAGCAGTGGGACTTGCCAAGAAAGCCATCTGAAGATAGTTGGGGTGCCTGGAGCACACCTGTGTCATAGTCCCAGCAGTAGGAGGGAACTATAACTAAGTAGTTTCCCAGCCCCTGAGCAAGCTAGGCCCTTGACATTGTGCTGCAGTACTCACAAATAAATGCTCTCAGGCCACCTGGAAGAACAGTGAAGTAGGTGCTATTAATTATCCATTAGAAGCCCCTTTTGCAAGGGTGCTCTAGGGGCAAGGTAGTGCTAATATATCAGCTGGAAAGAAAAAAAAAAAGATTAAGAGGTTGAGAACAAAAGGATAAATCCTGCTTTTAAGCATTTGTGGCTAAAGTGATGGTTGAGAGCAGCTGCTGAGAACCTGTTTCCTTCTTTTGAAGTGACTGAAAGTGCAGTAGCAGCAAGGAGAGGTGGTATTTCTAATGAACTCTGTGTCTCATTAGCAGCATTTGGTAGGTGATATATTTTATGACTTGCAAGCAAATTGGAATACTGAGGTGAGAAGAAGCTGTGAATCAAATCTTTCTTAACTACAGTGTTATTAAAAGCAATGGTAGCTGAGGAATCCTCCTACAGCATTTACAAGATGGGCAGATCTTCTGTGCATCTAGCATGTATCATAGTTTGTGTAGTATTCATTGCATAGTACAAGAAAATGGTAGAAAAAAATGAGTCAACTGGAGAAACAGATCAGATCTCTCCATGTGAGGTGACAGACAGAGGCCTTTCACCTAAGGGTGTGTGGCCATGAAAAGGAAAGAGGTGTTTGGTATCTGAATGGAACAGGAAATTTCCACTTTTTCCTTCAAGAAAATGGTGATGGAGTTTCGTTTGCTTTTTTCCCTCCTCACCTTCCAAACAAGATCACTTTTGCAGCTACTGCTTAAGTAGTTGCATCCCACAACTTGGAGAGATGCAAGGGACAATGTTCTGCTTTGACAGTGAAAGCTTCCTCCCTCCCCACCCCCAAGTTTCATCAGAGACCTCTGTCGTCCCCAGGATTTTGTTGCAGCCCCTCACCTTATCTGGTTGGCGCATAACCTATTTAGAAAGGTCCTGTCTATTTTGTATTTCATTGTGATTAAGTGATTCTGTGAATGTGATTAGTTGCTGGAGTGTACACAAAGGTGATAACTCTCCTTCTGCAGTGACTGCGGAGTATGGGTTTTTTTTTGGGGGGGGTGCTTAATTTTGGGCCACTGTCATTGGAAAATAGATTTCTTTTGATGCATGAGTACTAGATAGTCCTACTTACTCTAGCACTGTGTGGCCTAAGATATTAAACATCTGACTGTCCTTATGATCCAGTTAGACTAGTCTTGCACTAGCCCAAATTCATACAGCAGTAGCAGCAAACTTAGGCCATTGCATAATTCTAGGGGTTTGTTTATCTTTGTTTCTGAAGACATAATTGTGTTATATTTGAGCAAAACTGGCAAGAAGAGCTGTGAATGAGACATCTGAAGAATTTTAGCCAAAATGTTTTCATGCTGATTTTAAAAGCCCTTAAAGAAAATATGGAGCTTTTCCTAGATTTTTTTTTATTTTTCTATGAAACACCTGAGAGGGAAAGGAGAGAATCAACCTTTTATTTGTTGTTTTTTAAACTGCCCTATGCAGAGGCCAAATAATGCTGCCACAGTAAAACAGTAGCTTTTGACCTTCTCTTTACACTGTTGTTAACAATTGCATAGACAACACAGAAAGCCCGCTCTTTGCTGACTTTCTTGCCCTATTTGCATGTAGTTTTTTATAAGGTCCAGAAAAGGCATCCTAGAAAGTGATGGATAAATGAAAAAATGACTTTTGCTACTACCTGACAGACCTTTCTGAAAACAGGATAAAATGAGTGGCATCCATCAGTGCTAACTTTCTGTGTCTGTTTGTCTCAAGAGTGTGGAGAAAAAGGTTGGTGTACAGCTGTAGCTACTTAGTGGTGTATGGTTTGGTGTACAGCTGGAGCTATTTAAGCTTTGCTTGCGGGAAGGCTGTCTCGTAATACAAAGGCTTAAGACACTGAGAGTTTGGATCCTGGTTCTTTCCCAACAAAGAGAATTAAAAGTAAAGTAAAGGTGTGAGTACTTTAGATCCCTGTCACACAAGCTCTTGGCTTGGAGAGTATCAGGGTGAAAATAAGATCAAGGCAGTAAGGTTTAGAGTGCTTGCCTGTTCTGGACACTCCTGTATGCTGTGTAGGGTTTTCTGCTCCAGTTCTCAGTGTTCCCAATCTGTGGCTTGCTTACTGCCAGCTTTGACTGTTCAGGGCCAAGACTCAATCCTATTGTGTTGTTGGATGTGTAAATGTGACTGTGCAGTGCCAGAAGCAATAACCAGCTAGAGTCATGTGATTCAGGTGGATGTCAGACAGCTGCTGCCTGTAGTGAGAGCAAAAAATGGGAAAATAGTATCATGGGAATCTTTTGTGCCAAGCACTTGGGTGGGTGGGGACTTGTTGGAGTAGAATGGAGCAAATGATACCGTCTCAGCTCTTCCCTGTGCCTGCTTCCTGGAAGTAGCGACTTCTTGCACTGTTGTGTGTGTGTGCGTGCATGAGCAAACAGACCTGAGCTTCTATGGCAGCCCAAGATGCCAGTGTAGCCTAGTAAACAGAACATAGATGAATCTTTAGGACACCTTGCTGTTGCCTACTATGAGTTCCTTGGAATTTGCTTGCTTTCTCTCATCTATAAAGAGATCATAATTATGATTTCTTCTGTTCCTTTCTCCCACTGCCTTAGCCATTTATATCAGACTTGGTGGTTATCTGGGGAGCATTACAAGGCACAAGCCTAACACAGCTCTGATAACCTACCATTTTGCTCAGGGAAAATGATTTTACGTGAAGATCAAGTTAAGGTCATCTGCTTGTTCTCGCTGCTGCCCTAGTCCAGATTTTCCTCTGTCAGCCCAGTTTTCATTCAGGCAGCTGTAGCCATCCCTGTTTTCTGAGTCTCTGATGCTACATCCCTTCCTGGGAAGGGTGTGGAGATGGAGTGGGGAACAGCTTTGCAGAGTCAGCTGCTGCAGCCAGTCTGTCCAGATTTCCAGGTGACTGCTCATCTTTCTGGGAGGCCTGAAGCGAGGGAACAATTTGACTGTCCAGTGTGGAGTTAATGGGGGTGGGGAGGGACACGAAGAGGCTGGAATTCAAAGAAGAGCTTTCTGTCTCATTGGTGAATCTACAAGCTTAGAAGGAAGTGGGACATTTAATAGCCTCTTGGAAAAATGCAGTCGGATGTATGAACAACTTCTGCATGTCCTGAAGCCAGGATAATCGCAGAGCCGAAAGGAACTGGAAAGGTGAAGGGTCTACATGGCATCACCAAGACAGAATTGAAAGCACCAGTCCAGCAATAGTATCTTGCAAGGATGCTGTGTACCCATCAGTGTACTGTTACAAGACCTCTGAGATGCAGCTGCTGTGTTTGCTCATTTTACTCTAATCATGAGCCAGCTACTTGCATTTCTTATGCTTCAAGAAATTAGGCAGGTTGATCCTGACTGCTATGGCTGTGCAAGTAGGTGTCATAGCAACTGCTTGTCACTTGTCCTGATTTTCTGGCATGTCTAACCTGCAAAGCAGCACCCGTGAGAAAAACTATCTCACAGTATGCTCTTGAAACAGAGGTCTCTCTGAAAATTTTATCAAGCATATTATATGTTGTGCTTTCCTGTTTTTGTTCCTTTTTTTTCCAAACGAAAGGCATATATACAATATTAAAGAAGAACTTAAGAAATCAAGAGGCTGGTTCGTAGCCTTTCTCTTTGCAACACCGTTTTAGTGTTAATATTTAGGTACAATCAAATGGTGACTGCAAATCTGACAGCCTCTGCTGCAAACAGAAGGTCCAGTGTATAAATAAGTAAAATGTTCCAGGCTATAGGTCCCTCTTCTTTATGTGCCATTCTCAAGGTTTAGGCTGGTTCACTTATGCAAGTAGCAGGTTACCTTAGCTTTGCATGCTCCACAAATGGGGTATCACCAAAACAAGGCAAGAACAAAATTAGCCTTTAGCCACTGTCAAACTAAAATAAATCAGCTTTACTACTTCCTTGGTCTAGTGCTGGTCACAGTCTGGCTAGACTGGAAAAACCTGTGCCTCTGTAACATAGAGGCTTAGAGCAGTGCCAGCTGTTGGTATGTTCTTTGATCTATGTGGTGTGTTGGGGGGGGGGGAAGGTTGTTTGATTGTTTTAACCTCAAATCTCAGTACAAATAGTCTTGGGTGTCCTCTCATGACAGTCTGGAGAGTGGTTTTCTGGCCTCAGAATGACAAGTTTTGTCTAATAGTACCAATATTGACTGTTTACATTGATGCTCCAGCTGGAGTATACTAGCAGTATCAGCAAGTTGCACCAACTTACACTTGATAAGTGTTTCCTCCTTCTAGTCTTGCTTTTACTTTCCTTCTCCATTTTTACGTGTAAAACATACATTTTCCTCTTTAATCTACTTGTTTTCATAGGCAGTCTTTAAAAATTACTGTGGTGCAAGGAGCTTATTTGGAAAAAGCCATTGTTGGCTTTGAATCAGTTAGATTAATTGATACCCTGTATGTATTTGTTACAGCTGCAAACTAAAAGAAGTCTGGATCTGCCCTGCTGACAAAGCCAGGCAGGTTTGGCCCTTCTTGCTGCCAGAACAATTGAGGTGAGCAGAGTTGTTCCCAGCATACAGCTGAATCTTGTCTGGCCCTGGCTGTGTTGTTCCTTCCCCAAAGGTGTGTGTTGGGCTACCTGAGCTTGGCTTGCTGCTGGTCATGTGACAGCACAGATTGCTGGCTATGCCTAAAGGAAGAATGAGGAAAATACTGTACTTCAAAGCTGTCTGCTCCTAAAGATTCCTTCAAGGATGTAACAGAAAGCCAGGTAGATGTATTAATATATTGTCCTCCCACTTTCTGGGCACGAACTAACACTAAATGCTAAAAGTTGTGGAGCCAAAGCGCACTGGCCAAACAGGCCTGGTCCTGCTCTGACAGAAAAAAGGACATTTGGAGTCCCCTTCTGAGGCTTGGTGAATGTTTGCTAGTGAGCTGCTGAACTCTTCTTCCTGCAACTACCTCCTTTCAGAGGTCGCAGTGCTGACTGACTGGATGGGTTTGAAACCAATTAAATAGTGTTGGGTTTTTTTTTAATGGAACTTGTTTATTGTGGAGCTTTGTGTTTGTGGTTCCTGTTGGCTTACCCATAAGCAGCTGGCCTCCACTAACCCTGGTGAGTGTCTCTGGGTGTCCCTATTGGTCCGTAGAATCTGTATGAGATCTTTCAGCTGTAGTCTGTGACTAAGCTGCAGCGCTCTTTTTGCCACATCTGCTTTGTTTTGGGTAGCACAGGATGGGAGCTTTGGTTCAGAGCATCAAACTGGAGGGTATTGTAAATGATTACTTCTTGAGTGCAGGAATAAGGAGAGATGCCCATTAAAATAACAAGCCTTAAATGTGCTTACCAGTTACTGAGAGAATCCAAGTGTCTTAAAGTCGATCCAGTTCAATATTAGAACTGACTTAAATGCCTGATGGTGCTAGTTTTGAGGGTAAGCCTGCATGACATTTCAAGTAACATCCATGTGTACCATCTGTAGCCTGGAAGGGTTTAGCTGGGGCTTGATGATCATGTTAACTGTGGGGCCCAGTAGATGCTATGCATTCTACTTATGTGTATTGTGACCCTTCATGAGGGAGAAGGTGACATTGTACTTGAGACCTTAACCAGATCTGTGGGGATTTTTTCTTTTTAATTGCAAATATAACTAAAACCTCTTGTCTTCATATTCTTTTTTGGTAGAGTGATTCTCATTGCTTGGTAGTTACTAAAACTCAAATTAAAATTAGACTTTGTATTTACAGCTAACAGGGAGATCATGCTTTATTCAAACCACATAACATTACAGGACTGGAAAAAGCAATTATTTAAAAATGTACTTACCAGTCCTACTGCACTGTTTCACTTTCGACTGTAAAGAGGCATCCTGACAGGAATTAAAACTCAAATTCACTTTCTAGTCAAAGAGTCTTCTATAAGTCCTGGATCCATTCAGGGGATGTGGAGTAGGAAAACTTCTTTAATACATACCTTGCACTTAGAACTAATTTGTTTTTTAACTATTTTTTCCTCTCTGTAGCGAGTCCTATAAAATTTTAAGAAAAAAAAATTACTTCTATCTGGCCTAACTCAATTGGAGGGAAGAAAATAATACTTGAAAAAAACTTTTCTGTCTGAGCAAGCTAATCCTGGGACTAAACAGACTTTATATTTGTACAGCAGTAGAAAGTTACTCCTAGCAAAAAAAGCAAACTGATCTAGCATTTCAGCACTCAGGTTAGTGGAGTTTTCTGTTTTTTGTTTTGCTTTTTAATTCCTAAACTTTTGGCTATAAACATTGCTTAGGTTTTAGTTAACAGAACTAACTTCACTCAGTTTCCCATGCTCCTACCACCCACCTTCACTTTCTGAGAGGAACATGCTCAAGTGAATCATTTGCTTTTGGGTTTATTACTTGCTCCCCTTATATCCCTACTTTTTGACATAAGTGGGTATCTCTTGTCTTGTCCCATGATGTATCAGACACTTCAAGGGCTCCTGCCTCTGTAGACACAGGGAAGGCAACTTGACCTTAAACTGCTAACAAACTTTCCTCCCCCTGACCCCCAAAAAAGCCCTCTTTCAAGTCTGCCCCGTGGTGGTTGGGGTGGAACTTGGTCAGACTCTGTCTGAGCCGCAGGGGCAGCCCATCTGAATTCTCAGATCCTGCGGTGAATGGCATGGGAGCAGAAAGGCGTGAGGAACAAGAGGAGAGACGCTTCCCTGAACCCATGCGTCCTCAGCTGCTCCGCATCTTCCCCTTGCTGCAGGTTGGCGTTGCCTTGAAACTTTCCGGCGGCGCGTGCCGTGTCGGCGGGAGGGGGCCGCGGGAGGAGCCCTGTTGCTGCGGGGGCCGGCGGGAGGAGAAGCTCCCGGCTCTCGCAGGCAGTTTGGCGCGGAGGGAGTCGCTGCCGGCGGGCCCGGGGGCGGCGGGCCGGGGTGGTGCCTGCTCCCTCCCCCCGCGCGCCACCCGCCCGCCCTTCCTGTCACCGCCTGCCGGCGCGGCGCTCGGCGCTGGGAGCTGTCCACAGAGGGAGGTGCTGAAGGCAGGGAGGAAGCAGAGGGACGCGGACATCTTCGCTCCCCTAATTTCCTCCCTGCCTTCTGCAGCCATTTTGCACCAGCAGAGCTAAAGGAGGTGCAAGAGGGGAGGGAGGAGGTGGACTGCAGAGGATGGAGGGAAGCGGGTGAAGAGTTACAGAGAGCAGAGAGGCAGCTATGGGAGACCCCAGCTGGTATCTCTGCTAAGACTGGCTCACAGCAGCAGCTGTCATCAGCAACATGGTGAAAAGGAAAAGCTCAGAGGGCCAGGAGCAGGAGAGTGGCCGTGGCATCCCTCTGCCCATCCAGACCTTCCTATGGAGGCAAACCAGGTGAGAGCAGCGAGCCCTGGGTGCTTGGGATGCAGCTGCAACAGGGCAGTGGAAGGGGGGAGGGAGGGCAGGCCAGCTGCTGCCCAGTGGTGGGGAAGAAGTGGCTGTTGCAGCTGTAACATGAAGGCATGAAATAAGCTGTTCTCTCTGTGCTCAGTATAGAGCAATTTGTGTGCATCTGTGGTGGGGGGAGGACTGGAGATCACTTAACCCAGTGGCAGACCCAGATAGCTTTTTGATTTGACTTTAAAACATTCGTATATTTGTGCGTCTATGTACTTCTCCCCTCCTCCCTGCCCTCTCTCCCTCCCCCCCCGCCCTGCACTTCAATCCTATTTAAATCAGTTGGAGCTCTGGCACCAGAAACAGTATTCCACAGTGCTGCACCAGACTTGCAGCTTTGCTCGTATCATATTTGCAACAGTTCTGGAAGTGTAATCTATGCTTTGAGAGGTCAGCCTGCAAACAGATACGTCAAAGCATCACCCTATTTCATTGGATTGGAGAGTAATGATGTGTGAGGGGCAGGCTGAATGTATGGTTGGGCTTTATGTTCCTTCCGATTCCTGGCTGTTTCTTGTCTTAAGAGAATTCTAGGCTGAAAACCTTTCAGGATTGTGGGGGGAGATCAGGATGTTTGAAGGTTGTGGCTTTAACTTAAGGCCTCAGTTGCAAAATCCCTTTATTCTGACTGGTTTCCATGACCTCTGAGAAAAATGCTGTTAAATGGTGACCTGATTAATCTCGTTATTCTCTGATTTTCTTCAGAGGAGAATAACAGCAAAGGTGGGTGTTCTATAGCTACAGGGCAGAGGCCTGCATTTCATCACAAACCTTCCAGGTCAGCAGTTGTAGAGGAAAACACTTAATACACAACTGGCAAATGGATCCCTAGCTCAAAATACAGGCAAGCAAAAGATCAGTAATATTTAACACATTTTAAACAGTGCTATGAAAAACCAATTGCTGAAGTAAAATGGCTGAAAACCTGTCTAATGGAAGACTTAATCTACTTTCAAGAAATGTCCTGTTCCCCATGGATAAACTACCTCTTGGCATACTAATGTGGGTACTTCTGTCTTCCAGAAAAGGTAATGGTATTTTGCCAGATGCAAGCAACAGGTGTCTGTGACTTATTTTGAGATAATGTCTTTCTTTACATGGAGTTCTTCAGCTATTTTCCAACCTTGTGACATGTGAAAGATCCCCAAAATAACTGAACAAAATCCATACTTTAAGTACCAGGTCTCTAACATGTTTGTTTTTCTCTTTCAGTGCATTTTTAAGACCTAAGTTGGGGAAACAGTATGAAGCTTCCTGTGTGGTATGTACATGTTTGTCTCTTTCAACTCATATTAATGAGTAACATTCCATGCAGTTTATCCAACTGTAGTGGCTGATCAGCAGGCTTTTCAGCTTACATGAGAAGTAGAGTTAGTCCATTCAGCTTCATTCGTTACTTTTATCATGTGAAGGACTTGGAAACTTTCTCCATCTAGAGAATTTGGATATTGTATACATCTCTAGACACAACAAAAATAGACTTGAATATTAGTGGTTTAACTGGCACAGCAAAGAATGGTGTGGTGAGAGTGAGCTAAGGCAACTTGGGTCTAGATTTGCAGTCCATCATATGTATACTTAATTTCAGATGAGATGAGTGTGGCTTTAGTCTGTGACTAGTGGAACTTTTCAGAATTCAAGACTGAAAATATAAGTTTCTAACAGTAGGCTTTAAACTGTGGTTTTTTTCCTATTGTGCAAGACAAAAATACCTCTTCTATCAGAAAACAGAGGATACTGTATCTTAACAGCGTAATTAAAGAGTTTATTATGCAGATATTGCAACTCTTTATTTCTAACTGTTCAGAATGAAACTTCAAAATCTAGTCTCTAAAGGAGTAGAAAAGGAGGACATTCAGCAAATTTGAATTACATGGGTATCTAGGGAACTTTAAAATTTCTTGAACTGTTGCTGATCTTTGGATGACTTAAAGTACATTAAGTAATTGCAGCCAAACCTGACGGAGTGGAAAAATGCTGTCTGGACGTGTATCTTAATAGTTTAAAGTAACTAGGTTTCTCCGCAGCAATTTTCTGACTCCTTTTTCATAAGATGTTAAGCTAGAGAAGCCTTAACTACTGCTGACTAATTTTCTTCTGAGAAAGGTATAAATTTTTCAGGGTTATTGCTAGATGGCAAATACTGACAGAAGCAGGCTGTCTCAGTGTGTTGGTGGGTAAAATGCATGGCAATTCTGCCCTGTAGAGCTCAGAACATCATCACTGGTTATACTGTTGACAGCTCCTGGTTGTACAGGGGATACAAAATGGAGCTTGTTGCCTCATATCCTTCCAGGAGCCTCAGGAATGTGCAGGAGCTGTGCCTTGACCTACCGGTGTTCTGGGGCTGTGGCCCCACCTGTGAGATAGTGTTACTGTTGAGTAGAGGGACAGAGCTTCCTTCTGCATGGGTCCACCTTGATGTAGCTGTCTAAGCATCCGTGACATTCTTGTGCTTAATGCTATGCTGTATTAGTAGCAGCTCTTGCTCTGTCCCCACAGTGTAACTCTAAAGGTACCTTTATCTTGTAAACATGTATCAGAATTTGCTAGGCATAAAAAGTTGTAAGACAACATAAATCACTTACTTTAGCTGGAGGAAAAAGAGCTCTAAAACCCTTGGGAAGAAGGGGGCTGTTGGTGCTGGGTGGGCCTATGGCTAGTGCCAGGACAGTGCAGAAACACCTGCCTCCAAGGCCTGGGGGCTTGCTTCCCTCCTCCAGCTGGTTGCCTTGGATTACCCAGCTGCCTTTGTGCCAGCAGAGTTGCAGCTGCATAGTTACATTCTGTAGGCTTGGCACAAAGCCTCACTTGCAGTGTTGAAGTGTCACAGTTTGGGCACTGGTGAGCTCAGCATTTTCATTTAACACCAATCACATCTTTGTGACCTGAGGTCTGCAGTGTCATGCTTTGGTAAAACCCTAATACATAAAGGGAGGGGGCACTTAGTGTTTAAGGAAATAAGGAGAAGGGAGAAAAAGTTATCAAACCTATTTATGACAAATACACAGAGACTGTATCCACACTTGGAAAAGAGACTTGAAATTGCTAAAGGCCCTTTTCAGTTATGTATAGCTCTTGCATCAAAATCCCACATTTATATCTGCAATCTTAACTAATTTGCATGAAAATCCAATCCACTTGGCACTTGGATGAAGGAGAACTTGATTCTATTCCAGTTCTTAACATAATCGTTAATTATGATAGAAAACCTCCAAAGGTGGAGCTTAATTTTGAGTAATTGATGGGATGCAGCCTGAGCTGTTATATCTGCCACTTTCTTTTGCTCGTCCATTTCCTATCCTTGGCACAGCACAGGAATGTCTGTCCACATCAACTCCTTCCGTGTTATCCTCTGGAGTATCAGTGCTGTGCATGTGGGTGAGAAAGTTTATGGAACTTGACATGTAGTCAGCTTGCTTCTTGAAGCATCAAGCCGATTATCTAACATTGCTGTATTGAATAACGTGCTTAAAAACACTGTGCATGTTGTGATCTCTTCTTTTAAAAAGTTCTGGCCAGAATGCTTTTAGGCATGTCTATAGGCTGTTAGTTGTCTGATAATGCATGCAACAACACTGTGCAGTATTCTTTTGTTATTCTTATCTCTAAAGTTGCTGCAGTAGAATTTGCTAATATTGCTCATTGAAAAAGTAGATGCATGAGGCCTAGATTCAGTAAGTATAGTGTCTGATCTGTAACAGCAGATTGCATTGGTTATCTGAGCTTTATTTAACTTGACAAGATTGGGGGGGGAGGGGGAGAATCCAGAGGTATCACCGTACACTTCATAGTTTTTAATACTTAAGTAAAACCTATCCCCTTGGCTTTTTCCTTACCTGAACAGTTGCACTGACTTAAATTGATCTATGAATACAGATCTTATCCCAGAAGTTAAAAAATCTAAAAGTCTTTTCCCTCCCCTTCCCTCATTTTCTTGCTCTATCTAAATGCTCCTGTGCCTCTGTATAGTTTTAACTTCCTTCCTTTTCCCTGTTCTGAAGGTCTGCTGTCCTAACATTATGCCTTTTCTAAAGTGCATGAATCAAATCTGTAAGTGACTTTACAGAAATGTAGGAGGGGTAGACAGAGCTAATCCTTTTCATAGGGTGGAGGGAAGGACTCAAGTGTGTGTTTTTAGCTTATACACTGACTGTATTGGGTATAGAAGAACTCAAATGCTTTCTGGAGAAACCTGCAAATTTAAAGCTGACTCTTCCCACCACCCCAAATGTAGTAATGCGTTTTGCTGTCACGAATGAATAAAGGATAATGTGTGTGTGAGGGGGAGGAGGCTTGAAAAGAGAAGTGGTCTTTATTTTTATCCAATTGGTGGATATAGTTGAAGAAAGCAGTTGAGCTTTGGGGCACAGGAATCTGTGAATAAAACTCTTGACAAATAATGAAACACAGATGCCATGTCACCTACTACATTTAGTTGTCTGGCTTGCTGGTTTACAATAACAATGTTTTGCTAAACCAGGAAGTCTTAATGTCCCTTGTACTCTGAACCCCTAGATTAACTGTTAATGTTTTAGATCTTGCTAGAAACTCCTCTTTAGTCAGAGAGGACCTTCCCAAGGCTGACAATGCTGCCCTTCTGTGCTTCAGGCTGGTTTGGAAAATTGACTTAGTTTTCTACTTTCCACCAGAGCACAGGCTGCATTATGGTAGAAGTGCAAGGCAGTGCTCTTCCATCCCAGAAATGAATCAAGAAGCACTACTGGCTCTTGGTTTGTGTGTGTATTTACAATTCTTCTCCTTTTTATGAGTGAGGACATCTAAGTTTGTGTCTCTGAGATCCTCTTGTACAACAGCTCAGTAGCAGAGAGGGAAACATACAGGAAGCACTGGGATTTTGAGGGGTGGCGGGGAGGGTGTTTTGGTTTTAATGCACTAAAGGGAAAGTATATCTGTGGAATTCACATCTGGAGAAGAATGGCCACACTTCGTGTGAGCTAATAGTTGTATTAACAACATGTGGCCTCTTTGAGATTTTGGGGAGAAATAGAAGCTGTGGGTGGTGTTTTAGACAGCTACAGGGTGGGCTTTCCAGTACTAGTGTTAGTAAGGTAAACAAGGGGGTTATGTGAAGAATGCTGTGAGTAATGGGATAATCCAGAGAAATCCTGGGTGAGACAGCTCTATACAGAGTACAGACGTTCTAGAGGACTAGCTATGAGAGGGGCATGTCACGCAACCCCACTTTGCTGATCGCCAGATCTCAAGGTGCCTGGAATTGGGGTAATGAATGGGAGAAGGGGCAGAAGTTTGAGAATTCTCCTGCTGTGGCTTACTGCTTTCTTTTTTTCTTGACCCATATCTCCAAGGGTTACTCCCCTGGATGAGGGCTCCAGGTCATCTGGCATTCCTGAGAGGGTGGGATGTTGAGACTTTGAGCTTACCAAAGTCTTGTCTGTCTAGTGGGCATTCAGGGGTCTTGCTGACCTCCGTGCTTCCTAATGCAGTCTGTGGCAGGTACAGCTCCCCTGGGCTTAAAGCAGAGGAAGATCATATGACTTGAGCAAATCTGTGTAGGAGACCTATGGCAAAGGCAGAGCTAGAAGCTGCTCTCTCCTTCTGTACAGCTTGTCTAGGCTTCTTCAGGCAGCTACTTCTTCCCTTTCCAGCAGGCAAGTGACATACAGGCTGACCCTGGTCACAAGGTATTTGACAGCCCCTGTGGCTCGTGGTGGAGAGGAGGATAAAACAGCAGCAGCAGCAGTGGGAAGGCAGCCAGAAGAGACTGCTATTCCCTGTGCAAACAGATGGCATCACCAGGCTCAAAGAAAAAAATGCTAGTGTAAGTGGCCTGGAGGGAGCTGAACACGTGTGCACACATGTATTTGCATGTACAAACCCACCCACCCAGCATGAGCAGGGGTAGCACTGCTGCAGGGACGGACCTTTCTCCAGTCAAGGCAGGATACTGACTTTCCTCTCTGCCACCTTGGCTGATGGTCCTTAGCCTCCTTTGGCATTACAATAATATTACAATATCCTTTTTTTGACTGACTTAGAGGAAGCTTACTTCAGACAATCTCATTCAGCCACTTCATTGAAGCATGTAATGCCTCTCAGCTGTAGCAGTAGTTGCTTAGGTCATGCAGGGTGAAAATTAGGTTTTTCATCTTAATGTCTGTATATTCTCTGTAGCAGATCTTCAAAGAGTAGAGCCATTCCAGACCCAAAGGGATTCTCTAGAGGAGCAAATGCTAACTCATAGCCCTGCATCCTGAATGTCTAGCCTAGGCAGAGACTGCTGTGAGCTGAATCTCTGTGGAGAACTTGGGGCAAATCCCATGACAACGCTTGTCCAAGGAACTGCATGTTGCTGTTGGGCTGCTTTACAGTCATTATCAGTGTGGGGACTGATATCAACCAGGTCCCATGCTGTTAGTACATACATAGTGGCAATTTTGTACCAGCTAGTGCCTCTAGCATGCAGAGGCACTTAATGGTTTCCATATATGGCTTCTGTGTTAAGATTTTTCTGGCAACGTACAGCATTTCTATCTCAGATGCTTGTGATCACAGATGCTGTTCCAGAATCTAACTGGGCTAAAGAAACTTATTCAGCTTCCTGCTCAGGCTGGGAATGAACAGAGGAATTTGTTAGCTAACCCTGTAGGAAAAGCTGCATGTGGCTCAAACCCAAAATATTGGGTGAATACAAACTTAATTTTAAAAGCAAGTAATCCTCTTGAATTTCTAAAGTACTCAGAATGTAAGCCACAACTTTAAGTTCCTTGAGGACTTGCTCTCTAATGCCACTGAGGTATTGGAAAATGTGACCTTTAATGGAAAGCCATAGTGACAGTGTCTTCTATTCTACTTCAGAATAGAAATGCTGCTTTCAGTGATGTTTTTCCCCTCCCCTGTAAAATAAACTTAATACTTTGTCACTGTGCTGAAAAATGTGATCTTCTATAGTTTGGCTTTTCTACTGAGGGTGGGAAAATACATTCTTTAAATGCTTAGGTTATTGCTGGTTCTGGTGCTTGGCAGACCCTTTGGTGAGCTATTTCAACTTACTAACCTGGTAGAAATTACTTACTTTCATACTGAGCGTCATTTCAGCCCATGTAGAGGCTTGAATCTGCTCAGTGAGGGCTTCAGTGAGCCCCAGAGCCAACGCAAGGATGATGGTGGGAAAGTATGGCTGGAGCAGCAAGTAAGGAGTGGAAGGTGGCACCCCTGCTTGTCTCCTTTTGACAGAAATAAATAAAAATCACATCTTTCACTGGTTTTCTCAGGCTCTGTTTGAGGTCATGCATTAACCCTGCATCTCTTACCTAGCTTCTAGAGATATTGTTACTTTGCTCTGCCTCTTGTTAGGTAACTCTGTTAGGAGTAGTTGCCCTAGACCTCTTCTGTCTTTGAATGCTCTGTTGGATGCTATTATGGTTTAATGACTCTAATTCTTGAGTCAGACAGAATATCTGGACCTTTCGATGAGCACCTGACTTCCTCCCTCTGCGCCCCCATGGCTTTCAGAGCGTCCGCCATGCCCTTGCCTCAACAGACTTCACAGCCTGCTCTCAGAAGCCAAGAGGAGATGGGGTTCCTTTCGGGTTACTGCTTATATTTCTAAAGGATATATATGCGAAGCCTTGTTTCCCTGAACAAATAGGAATGAAGGACAAGAGGTGGCTTTCTGTACAGACACTCAGTAGTTCCCAACAGATCTCTGACTGTAAGAGTGATTTGGGGCTTCCTTTCTGTGGTAGCCATGTCATCCAATGCTTTCCTTCCTGGTGCCAAGAAACATACATTGCTGCAACCTAATCCATGGCCTGTTATTTTTGACCAATCCCAGTGAAGCTGGCCTTTTTTGCCCACATGTTATAGTTAATGCCCCCAGTTTCAGCCATTGCTCCATAAAGAAACTTGATTGAGTTTTCTGACAGGAGCTTGGGGTTTTCTAATAGGTGGGGAGTTCAACTTTCTGCAGAGTTATGTTTATTGGCAGATCTCACTTCTCGTCAATGCTTCCTCAAGTTCAGTTTGTGCTTCTACAGGCTTAGTCACTATAGGCACACTCAGTACAGCCTGTTCCCACTTCCCTTACTCTCTGTTTGCCTGGTGCTTTTGGGGAGTTTCTGTCTTAGGCTGTAAATACAGACAAATGCACATTGCTCTGCCTCCAAGCTGGCCAGAGCAGAGCCAGCTGTTCCAGGGATGCTGTAAAGCTACATTAGTGCAGCACCATGTTTGAACTAGCAAATCCTGCTTCTCAGAGAGGCTCATGTCTGTCCACACCAGTGGACATGGCTATGACTTGAAAGAACAAATGTGCAAAGCTGCTTGGGAATGCAGAAGAATATGTGACTGGTTGATATTCCATGTGTTGGAGTGGCTGGTCTTTTAAGAGGACTAGATTATGATTGCTGCCTTTCTTGCTTTCCTCCTTTCTATTTATGCCTAATTCTGTCAGTGCCACATTTTTTTACAGGAAAAAAATCTTACGATTAGTGTTGAAGGATAAGCTTTATGAGTCTGGAGTGAGGGCATTTGAAGCATCCGTTAGGTCACAAATGCCAACAGTTACTTGTTTGCCCTGAGCCTAATGAAATTGGTGAAACAGCTTGTGAACAAATAGGGAGCCAGGAGGCTAAGCTAACGAATGGCAAGAACATGCATTATCAGTTTCTTAGCTTTAGGAACTTCAGTACAGGAGCATAAGTGCTTTTGTGACCTATAATGAGATCTTTGTATCTGGTCAGAGGAAGAGCTTATCGAAACAGTTGGAGCAACTAGCAATAAAGAACTTCCTTGGGGATTTCAAAGACAGATAGTCTTGTTTTGTGTTGCTCAAGGCAAAAATAATGAACCCACTAAAGCCATCAGCTCTCTTAAGCGTTCACAAAACTACTACTTTATGGCTTGCCAACAAATTTTGTGCACTGATTATTTTTTGTGGCAGGGTGTGAAAACACTTCCTAAGGCACATGTACCTCTTTAATGGGTTGCCCTTTATGTTACACTTAACTGAAAGAGAAAAGAGTGTGTGTGTGTGAGAGAGGGAGAGAGAGGGAGGGATGTACTGAGCTCTCAGGTCCACAGATGTAGACTTTCATTAGCTCTTGTGACTTTGAGCAGGATTACTAGTGTGTCAGATTAATACCCAGCATAACTGCAAGTCTGTCTTGATCTTGGTACTTATTTATGTGTGTGTGATACCTGCTTTAATTCTTTTTGTTAAAGAAAATATATTGAGCAACCTATTTATTTCTTAGTCAAGTACATTCATATGTCTGGTGAGCTTTAGCCATGGTCTTTGTCTTTTAGGAAAAATATCCTGAAGAATGATATAATGGAAACACAGATTACAGGTTTTTAACGCAGCATGTTGTGTGTCCTGGAAGGCATGTGCAGGAATAGATATATGGTGTCTTTTTTTTTTTTCTTTTTTGCTCCCTAAAGTCTTTCGAAAGAGTTTTAGTAGAAAACAAGCTGCATGGCCTTTCTCCAGCTCTCTCCGAAGCCATCCAGAGCATTTCTCGCTGGGAACTAGTCCAAGCTGCGCTCCCACATGTGCTGCACTGCACTGCAACGTTGCTCTCCAACAGAAACAAGCTAGGTTAGTGCTCATTTGAGTTTGGTTTTCCCTGTTATTGAAGTTAACAGTCAAAACATCAGATTGATTCTCAGGGTGCCACACAACAAATTCTAAACCATATATTAGTTCATGCTGTGGGTTACGTCTCTTCATCTGTTCTCATTTATAGCAGGTAAACTGGGAGAGCTTCCTCAGTGAAGTTAATGGACTTCTGCTAGCCTTAGAAATCATGAGCATAAGAGTCAAATTAGTTCAATAATGTTTTGCTAGTTATTTTCCAAACTTACTAGAACCAACTTTTGCATAAGTCTTGCCACCTAACAAGGATGGGAATATGCATTTCTTTCAAGAGATGGTGCAGTGCCCAATTGCAGCAGGTACTTTTAATAACTTCAGTACCACCACCTGCCACCCCCACCCCAGAATAAAGTAGTTGATTGTCAGTTGGGATCCTCAGCAGAAAAGCCAATCAATCAGTTAGGGTAGGGCCAGGTCCAAATCTAACATACTTCACAAGTCTTCTGATTTCAACAGGAGTTTGCATCATGAGGCACGCTAGTAGGGGATGTTAACAGGACACAGTTCTAGCAGCTTGCAGCGCTTGCTTGTGTTTTGTTTTTATTCGATAGAGTCAAACAGACAAAGTTTTCAAGCCACCATCTTCTAAGACTGCTGTATGCCTATGCATGCAGTTGCCATGCAACTGACATTTCAGGGATTGAACTGCAAGTACTGTGAAGTAAATGGAGACTCGTGAATTAGGAGGTTTCGAATACAACCTGACAGAATGCTAATACTTTTACTGGTAGAACTTTAACTTTCAAGATTGCATCAGGAAATTGGACGGCCAGTTAGTTTCCTATGTGGCTCTGAAATTCTCAACAGTATCATGAGTGGAAAACCTGTGAGATACTGTGTTGCGTTTTTCCATCCAGGACATCAGGATAAGCTTGGAGTAGCTGAGACAAAGCTTCTTCACACTCTTCACTGGATGCTGCTGGAGGCCCCCCAGGACTGCAGCAATGACCGGTTTGGAGGAGACAGAGGTTCCAGCTGGGGAGGAAGCAGTAGCGCCTTTATCCACCAGATTGAAAACCAGGGATCACCAGGGCATCCCCGCCACAGCACCATGAATGATGATGAGGAGAATAACAGAAGGAGGTTCTTCCAGAACTCTATGGCCACAGTGGAGCTCTTTGTGTTTCTCTTTGCTCCCCTTGTCCACAGGATTAAAGTAAGTGGAACACTGATAAGGTATTTGTGGGGAGACACCTCTGGGAAGGGAAAGAGAATGATTCTGCCTTTATGGTTGTTTTAAGTCCTGCAACTGACCAGTTAATTCAGCCTACAGCATACCTCGGGCTACAACTGCAGATACTTTAAGGTGTTGGGACAATACCACTGCCATAAGGAATAGTTCCAGTGACATGAGCAATCATCACAGTGTCAGACAGGCACAAAGGCAAAAATATCTGAAGTGAAACACTTTCATCCCTCAGGAATGTCAAAGGTCTGTGGCTCTTGTGAAGTCTTTGGGAGCCTGAGGCCTGCAGAAAGGATTGTGAGCTTTAGCTTGCTCCAGTGATTCTCTCTGTCATTGCTCAGGAGTGCCTTGCTAGCTTTTCAGGGATTCCACCATGGAGCTGCCACTGAGATTTGTTGTTGTTGTCATTACTAATCGCCTTGATGCTAATTACCAGGAATGTGTGATAGTGGTATAAGCATGGCAGTGGCAGAGGTAATTAAGCATTCTTTTGTTCTGAAGTTGGAAGCAGGCTGCAGGCTTCCTGTCTGCCAAAGTCCCTTTCCTCGCTTTATGCTGAGTACATCAGCTTTGCAAAGCTGTGTAAAGAGGAGATGTTTTCTGTGTGCTCCAACTCCTGCCTCCTGTCTTCAGCATCTTGGGAGGGCTGCCTCTTGGCCTTCACGTTTCCAGCTAGGCCTTAGAAGAGAAACTGGCTCTGGAAAGTAGGTGTTCAGAAAAAGTCTGGGTTTTTTTTATTTAAAAAAAAAAAAAAAATTTTTGAATAGCTCCCCCTCCCCCCCCCCAAACCTCTTTAAAAGTATGCTTGACTCCTAAAAAAAAGATGTTATAATTGGCTACACTGGCAGGAGAATACTTGCACAACAGAACACACTTTGGTGTAAGTACTTTGGGAGCAAGACAACCAGAGTTGTGACCTGTTAGTTACCCACCGACTTTTCAAACTGTAATGGTCCCTTTCTGTTTATGCACACGTGTGTACAAAGGCAGTTAGAGTAAAATCGATCTAGGAAAGAAGTAAAAGAAATATTTTTTTTATCCAGTAAGAAACAGTATTTTTCCCTTTTATTTCCCAGTAGTTTTATTAGTAGCTGACATAAATATTCTACCTCTGTGGGGATGAAGCAAAGTCATGTAGTGATGTAGGCTGTCTGTGCTAATCCTGCTTTGTGTGCTGCAACAGTTGAAGGAGATAAAGTGCAGTAGAGAAAGCATAATCTTTTGGCTAGGACAAGTGAAAGCTGGTCTGGACAGCAAGATTCTTCCCCTACTTCTACTACTGAATTCCTGTACAGCATTGCTTGGTTCACTTAGCCCAAGCATTTCATACATGTTTACTAGTTTCCTGGTAAGCTACTCGAACTGCTGGGACATGACAGGATGAAATGTTGAGTTCTTCCCGGTGCTACACACGAGTGTGGGCTGCACTTTGAATAAATGAAATGAAATTGGAGGCAGGCTGTGGCTATCCAAGATTGGGTTCCCAATTGTTTTATATTAGTCTTTGAGGGTTAGTTTCCTGTTTTCAAAATGAGGCTAATAAGTGTCTCAGTTTTACCTTGAAAAAATTGTTGAAAATGTCCATGAATCTTTGAGATACTGCAGTGATGAACACTGGGAAAGCCCATGAAAATATGCACCATTCTGTCATGAAAGCAAGGCTCAGAGATGAGGTAAGTGAGGCATGTAGCTTGCTCACTAAGTCAGAATTGTCCTTTCTGCATTTCAGGGAGGCAGAGGTCTCTGTGGAAGAATACTGTCTGATCAGATAACTAAAATAAAGCATGTGCTCAAGGAAGATGATAAATGATTGTACAGGCAGCCTTAAATGCTGGAATTTCCTGACTTCTGAGAGGATTTGTGTATTTAGCAATGGTGTCTTAATGTAGGTGTTTGGGAGGCCTAGGGAGGGCGGTACATGTAATTCTGTAATGTAACAGCTGTGGTGAAAAGTGTTGGTGTACCACCAAAAGCTAGCAGTACAGAGCAAAACTGCAACGCTTCCGTTACTGCTAACACTTCCAAAAATATTGTGAGGTTTTCCTGAGTAAAAATAATTAAAACCAATAAGGTCAATTTGTGACAAAGCTTGTGAGGTTGCTTTTATGAGAGGGGACTAAAGAGTAGAGAATAGAAGGGCTGGGAAGCTACAAGGCATTCCTTTAGCTCTGTCTGCACCACAGACCTCAACCACTGAGGCTTGTGAAGCTGTACCAGCTGAAGAAGCTGGTGCAGCTATAGTTATGCTGCTAGAACTGTGCTATTACCAATGTTTGTTATGGCTTGCGGGGGATAGTTGAGCTATACAAGCACTAATGATTCCTAATGCAGATTTGGCAAGCTTGTTCAAGTAAGTGCATACCTGTATGCTAATCCTGCTAAGATTTACCTGTGTATTAATTTATGTGATTTTGGCTACTTGCAGGTGTAAAATGATGATGGCTCAAGTCTAAGTAGTACCAGTTGGCATTTCTCAAGTAACAATGGTGTTACTATCAACAGCAGTATTGTGTACTGGCTTTTCATATTAATTTGTGATGTTTCCTCGATTTCTAATTAAGATTTTTGTGTTTAATGTTCTCTTTCTTTTTGGGTAAGAAGTTCTGGTCTCAGACCTTCGTATGCTAAGGTTAAGATGAGGTTAAATACTAAATATAGGATTATTATATATGGTCAGGAGGGGTAATGAGATCTTTTGACACAGGAGTAGCCTTTTGTCTGGTAGGTTAAGGTCCTGGAGTTAGCATACACAGACCATAGTACAGCATGCAATATCACTCATTTCCTGTAAGGTCTGTGTCTCAGAAGGACAGTCCTTTCAAACTGGAAACAATGGTCTTTGATCTGAGCTGGTGTGATACAACCTCTGTGTTTCTTTCTAGGAATCTGACCTGACATTTCGGTTGGCTAGTGGCCTTGTTATTTGGCAGCCTATGTGGGAACACAGGCAGCCTGAGGTTTCTGCCTTCAACGCCTTGGTTAAACCGATCAGGAACATCATTACAGGTCTGTGACCGCTCTGGTAGTAACGCAGCTCTTGAGAACTGGGATCTCTCTCCCTTGGTTGGCTGATACTGCTGTATGTTATGTAGCCATCGTATATGAGGACTATGCCAATATTGCAGGAACTAGTTAAACCTTCAGACAGTAGTTTAAGGCTGTTTCCCCTCAGAGTCGATCAACATTTGCATAATATTTAAATAGGAGATGAGAGAGAAATCCTTTCTTCTTTAGTAGAGTTATTTCCTGTTTGCCTTGTCTCTGTTCACTATCTGTTCATTAGGTGCTAGGAAAGGTAGAAGCCCTATCTAGCACCAGTTTGACGCTGGTGGGGAAGGCTTACCTAAACTGGCAATGGACCTATTAACAGTGAAGAGCACACAGTCAACAATATAGGTTCTCTTCCTACCTGAACCTGAATTTCACAGTATTATGAAATTAAATATGGTAGTTTCAGAAGGCTCTGAGGCTGAAGACTTAGGGTATGAATTTGCTTTTGCATACCGGAAGGGGTTGCTCCTCATTTGTACATCAGCCATAGAGAGACTGGAGTTGGGTCCATAGGCTTCCCAAGCCTTTATGTCCTGTCTAGTTCCCCCATAAAATCTCTTTTGCTATCACATTATCAGACAATAATTTTGCATAATTCCTACAAGTTAGTGAATTGTAAGTGTACTGGGTATATCATTGTGGTGTTACTCATTCTCAGAAGCACAGAACAGTAGTTTTTCACTAGTTAGCTAAATAAAATTTTTTTCAAATGTGACAAGTTATTTTGGATGCCATCACTTACTCTGAAGGATTTGCAAGTCTTTGGGACAGTCTGGAATTAGACTCAGGTTTTTGACATCTAGGTCTACCTCTCTCCTGTAGGCTTCACCTTCTGGAAATACAGAATAGGCTTTCAGCGCTGGAACTAACAAAAGCAATTAGTCCTAAGTTTTCTCGAACCATTGGAATTTTTTCCGTGGGTGTGGGATATGATCAGAAAATCTTTAAAGTATAACTTCAGGAATAAAGTCTGTAATAGAAGATATTCTGTTATGTTTCAAAAACACTCTTGGCAGAACTGAAATAGAACTCGGAATGACGTTCTTTATGCCATGGAGTTCCTGATATCTTAGCGTTGTTGTCTCAGTTTGGGACAAAAAAGGTTAACTTAAATTTTCCTTCAAACCAGAAATGCAAAAAATTCTACCTCAGAAGCTTTACAATATTTTTTTTGGAGAGAGTTTGATAAGTTGCATCTGAATACCAGAACTGTTGTCCTAATCTCTGCAATGCCCTTGTTTTTCTATGGTATTGCTAATCAGACTCTCTGTATGACATACATGTATTTCCCATGATGCAGGAGTTGTTCAAATTGGAAATCACAATAGATTCTGTGAGATGTAGACTAGAAAAGGAGATGAATGTATATGAAAATAGGAGGAGGAAGATCCCCAAAAGACAAGGCACTATTATATACTAGGAAGACACTATTTAATGTTAAATGGACTTAGCATAACATTTAAATTCAAATTTTATTTTTAAAGGAACAAAGACTTTCTGTAAACAATGTTGTTGATGATAAAAGGAAAAGAATTGTGAAAAAGTTAAAATAATCTTTTTGTTTGTTTGTTTGGAGGGGGGGTGGAATTTCTTAATGGTTGCAGCTAATGCCTAAGAAGTCTGACACACCATAGAGATGCTGTTTTGTTTTGTTTTTTTCCTAGCAGGGAAATGGTTTATCCTTTTAGGTGGTATGGTGTAAATATTAGATGTTTCCTGAAATAGCCACCTCCTTCTTTTCTTTTATCAGCTAAGAGAACTTCTCCTACCAACAATCAGTGTGTGACTTGTGAATCCCCTAATCTGGACACTGGACATACGGAGGTAAACTCAGTGCTAAGGATAAATGAGCTAACGTAGGAAGCTGTGGAGCAGGGGGAAAACAAAAATAAAATGGGGGGGGGGGGAGGGTGGCAGGAGTCTTCCTCATGAGAGTATTGAAACAGCATTTGCAGTTATTACCCCAAATTATTCTATGTTCAGAAATTACAGTTGCTTGTATGGCCCAGCTTCCTACTTGCTGTTTCTCATAGTTTTCCAGAAGGCTCCCAACACTGCAGAGGAACGAAAGGGTATAGTCATCAGGATCTTCTTGGGCATATCCTAACTTACTCATTTTCTTTGGTAAGAGCCATGTCTTACCCTGTGCCTCTACAGTGCCTAGCACTTTGAAGTCCCAGACTTGATCAGATTCTCATGGTGTTATGGTGTAAGTAATAGTCATGTATAGATACAAACTGCAAGTAAGAAAACAAATATGGGAGAGATTGATGTTTATATACCAATTTCCTTTTATTAAAACTATCCAAAGGGACTACAAGTGGTCTGTGAGACAACCCAGCCAGATTCTGTACCTCCAAAGGCTGCTGTTTCAGCATGTCATCGTGGAAATTCCTTGGATGGAAGCATATCCTCCCAAACCTCTCAGGAGAGAGGTGCCCCACATCCCAGGTACAGACCCCTTCAGCAGAAAGTTAGACTTGTGTAACCCAATGGTGACCTCTACAGAAGTCCAAATGTTCAATCTGCTGTTGTCTCTACACCTTGAAGGTGCTAGATGCTTAGCTCAAGCTCTTAATTTAACAAATCTGTTCTAACACCTGGGTGATGAACAAGATGGTGACAATTGATATTCAATGCCACTTTCTTTGGAGAAATCTCCATTTGGACTGTTTTGGCAGTTTCTTTGGTCTCTTTAATATGTTATTTTCTCATAATTAAAGAGACTAGGGAGGGTTGGACCTGCAAGTTTAGCTGGATTCAGCTTCAGGTGGCTAGTAACTTTTCTGGCTTCCTTCTTCTTTCCCTTTAGCAAAGGAATTTTATGTAAGCTTCTCTCTGTTACCTTTGTAATAATGCCTTCTCTGCATCCTGCTGTTTAGTCAGCTTACTGTACACTCATGACCAGAAGAAACAGACTAACAAAAAAGCCTAGTTGCACAAATATCTTCCCAATTTGCCTTACAGAGCTTGGGCCAAGGTTTTCCAGTGTGGCACTGATAAATTAATCTCTTTACTCTAGATTTGGGCAGGTAAAGACAGAGCTGGATCTTCAGTAGTGCTGGACACTCACTAGTGTCATGAAGCAAATGAAGCTGATGACTGCTTAACATGTTCAGGGGGTGGAGAGGGAGGAAAGCCTGGCTATATTTTTAGGTCTTCATGGATTTAGGCATCTCACATAAACTCCTCATTTTTGGTTCTGCTGCTTGTCTCCTTTGGGAAATGTCATATCCACAACACTTCAATATTTTAAGAAGTTGCTTCATTACAGAAACAGAAGAAATGTGGGATGGAGTGGGATTCTGAATATAATCTAGAAACAGCTCTAATTGATTTTTCAAAAGAGGTTTGATGCACACTTTCACTGGTGGAAAGGGCAAAGCTGTTCTCCATGGTTCTGATCCCGTTAGGAGGCTTCCCTTGGGACTTTTTTTATCAGGCCTGCTGCCAGTTCTGGGTCTTTATTAGTTTGTATTAATGTGAGCCAGTGAAACTGAAGTTGGACTGCTGGTTTACAGAATTGCCTTTCTATGTGTGAACGCTACTGCTCAGAGTGTGCACAGGCATAAAAGAAAAATAAGCAGCCTTTGAAGAAGACAGAATCAGGTGATCAGTTTGTCAAGCTCAGTCTGGTGGTTGCTATGGAGATGAAGCTTCAGACAGCCTTTGAAGAGCGCATCATTGTCTCCTCGTTTGCAGGACTCATTGATCAGTTAAAACTGTACAGGGAGCTTTGGTTGCCAAGCAACAGACAACTGGGGAACAAATGTTTACTCCACTTACCAACAGACAGCCGCAGTATTCCTTTGTCCTTGGGCCCGGGGTTGAAGGAAGGCTGCCTTCCACTCCCTCTGCAGTCACAGGCAACCAAGAGCTGATTAAGTGGACGCTGGGTTTCATTCTAAATGAAGCACAGGTTTTAATTAGTCGTATCTCAGACACTTCTTAAGCAAATGGCTCATTCCTGCGATCCCGGGATCCCTGCTCCTTTCAGTGAAATTTCTCCATTTACAGATGATGGTTTAACACTGCAGAGCAATTGAATCCACAGCCCTTTATTCAGCTGCTGCCTTGAACGCTCTGCCTTGGAAATAGACTTTAGTGACAAATACTTCATAAGGAGAACATGCCCTGCTTCAGGCTGTGTTGTGCCTTGAGTATGCCTATGCCCCGTACAGGGGAGCATGAAATACTGTTTATACACAGACACTGATCTGGGTCTTGCAGTGTGACCAGGGAGCTATACATCATCCTCTACATTTGCTATTGAGGTAATGAGCTTTATTTCCATTGCTGGGATACTTTTGAGTATGCCAGCTATGCTTGTATTTCTGTACAGGCTGCATTTTTTTGACAGTCTTGACTGTAACAAAAGCAGCTTCCCCCATCAGTCTTTTGGGGGGCAAAAAATTGATGGTGCATTTCTATTTATTGTTGTTCTCTCCTTCCTAATTCAGTTGTTAGGGGGTTTTTTGTTGTTGTTTTTGTTTTTTAACAGCTTATCTTAGTTATCAAACTTGTTACATTTTTACCTTGAATACAGCACTAGGGGAAAAGCATTCAATCTATAGATTGAATGTAGTGACATATGCTGACACAGATGGGCTGGTCTGCAATCTCCAAGTGCCTTCAACATTGGCCTGTGGGGCTGGCAGCAAACCAGCTCCTGCAGATTTGAGTTCTAACTGCACATATTCCTCCAAGACCAGTCTTCCCACCTGCCCCCATTTCAGAGTGTGTAACACGGAGAGACTCATGTGATTCCAAGCGGTGTCAACATTCGCTGCACACTTTTCTCCTTTGCCAGTCTTATACCTGCATTGGATGTGCAGGGTAGCTTTGTAGCACTGGGCAGCAATCCACTAAAGCACTTAAGCATGCACTTAACTTTAAGCACTTAGAGGAGTTCCACTGAAGTCTATTGCTGCCTGTTGTCTAAGGGGCTGCTGGTTTGTGGCCTTGGACTCCTCTGTTCTGAATGTGGTACCCAGCTGTCAATGTCATTTGCATGTCTTTCAGCAGAGCTGAAAATATAAATTTTTTTTTTAAAAAAAAGTATTTGGTGTTCTTATGATGTCTCCCAAATGCCTGAGAATACAATTCATGGAATTGCTGTTGGGTTTGGGTTTTTTTGTTTTCTTGATTTTTTTTTTTTATTTTTTTTTCTGTTTAAGAGTCTAAAAATTGCAGAAGTACCCAGTTCACAGGGGTATATTTCTAAGATACTGAGTTGAGATATTTAGGAAGGGGGAGGGGAAAAAAAAAAAAAGGACAGGTCTCCAGCATTCCTTGTCCCCCAGCATTTCATACCTTTTGCCATGTCATGTACATTCCTGAGTCCCTTTCACTGCTTCTCTTCTGACTGATTGTCTCCTAAAAGCTAGGTACAGAGGGTGGATCAGGCCTGTTGTACTCTACTACGAGAGAAATGGGGAAAATGTCTTCTAAAGCTTTATGACAGGGATAGTTAATTCCCTTCAGAGCTTTTGTTTTCAAGCTGTCTTCAAACTCAGACATATGAATATTGCATCAGTTAAAGTCAAATCACCTTTGCAGTCTGGCAAAGTATACAATCAATGCAACATATAAATGACAGCAGGGATTCTGCTGTAAGCACTTGACTCTAGGAAACAGGGCTCTATCTTCAGTCTGGCGGTATTTACACCTTAATACAGGCCTACAAACAACCTGTTCACAGCAAAGCAGAATATTGTCAGCTATTACTGTTGAGTTGCTGGTAAAAGGATTCCTTTGAGACCAAGCCAGAAATTGCAGGTTCTCTCTATATAGAATGGCCTGGGTTTACATGTTTGAGAGGAGAGAAGATGAGAAGTATAATTTAATACTTGATAGCTTCTGTGTAGGGATGGTAGTATTTTTAGTTTTTTTTAAAAAAAAAACGAAAAAAAAGAAAAAAGAAAAGCTGGGCATGTTTATTGCAAGAAGATTGGCTCTGAAGAAAGATATGATCCCTTAGAAAGATCCTTGATCTCTGGAATCTTTGGAGTCTCATTTTTTTCAGACTTGCCACAGACACCTTGCTTTTGCATGCACTAAGTTCAAGCCTGCAGACTGCAATACCTCAGAAATTCCATACTAGAAACCATCACGAAATGACACCACCTAAAAGGCCAGAAAAACCATAGCGAAGGCTGAAATGTTGTCCTGTTCTCTAGCACACCTTGGTGAAGAAAATTTCCGTAACAGTAGCTTTTACGTTTAATTGGATTAAAAATGATTGATTAATTTAGCTGTCCTGCCTGCTTGGTGTGCGCAAGTGTAAATATTTCCTTAATATACACTACTAGTATCTGAACAGCAGATGATGGAGTTGCCTCTTTCCAGCTAGACAAATTATTCCCTTAACACAGGTGCTCGAGGGTTATCTTCAGACTACAGTTTAAGAAAGCAACCCTATCCAAGAAAATGCTTAACAAAGCGTTTGCCTGAGTTCTCTGGGGACCTGAAAGCTGAGTGTCTACTTACCTGCCTTCAGAAATGCTTTCCTCCATCAGAGCCCGAGTCCCAAAGGGTCAGTTTCAGTGTCCCTGTAAGCTCAAGCAGGCACAGCTGTGTGAACATCCTGGTGATTTCTGCAGACACAAGAGAGCAGGACAGCTCTTGATGAGTGGCCAGATCCTCTAGGCCTGTTAGTAGAGCTCTTGGGTCTTTTGGGGTGGACAGGCTTGTGTGCCAGGATAGAACTGGCTTCTAGCTATCAAAGAAGAACTTGTGGTATCAAGAGTGACCCCTTTAGAGCAGCTGGACATACAAACCTGATGCTGCATCCTTGAGCAGTTCTTTATTCACAGAGCTGAGTATCTAGGAAGGGCTTTAGGGCCCTGAAGACTCACTGTTCACACTTCTACTGTTTCTTTTGAAACAGGGTGTCTGTGGTAATCCCACCATGCCAGAAGTCTCGCTATGCCACATACTTTGATGTGGCAGTGCTGCGCTGTCTGCTGCAGCCACACTGGTCTGAGGAGGGCACGCAGTGGTCGCTAATGTACTACCTGCAGAGGCTGAGGCATATGCTACAGGAAAAGCCAGAGAAACCACCTGAGCCAGAGATCACTCCCTTGCCAAGACCTCGCAGCAGCTCCATGGTGGCTGCCACACCCTCTCTGGTGAATACCCACAAAACTCAGGTAAGCAGCTGCCGTCAATAACGGCGTCTGTCGTGTTGGTGCTGGGAAGTGGTGGTTGGATGACTAGTGAAAAGGACAGCTTTGGTACTGGTTAAATTGCCTACAGGTCAGATGTATGCATTCGTTCAGAAAAAGCCCCCTTATAATAATGAGGGTTTGGAGGCAGAATCTAGCTCAGTCAGAATTGATGATTGTTGGAAGCTTATGGGTTGGTTTGAGAGAATTAATCTAGGGTGAACTGTGATTAAAAGTTTGTAATGTGGAAATATCCTAATGTAGTTGTCAGAAAAAGTCATACTGCCTTTGTTTTGCAGTATAGTGCTCAGGACTCCCCAAGCTCTCTTCGGCATAACCCCCCAATAGAGAGTAAGGGAGTCGTGCTTGGTACAGCACTGGACATTCCACATGACTAACTTTGGTAAAATCTTGGAGCAGATTTTGCGAGCAGTGACAGTGAGCAAAACCTCTCTGTTATCCTTATTGCATAACTTACACCTTTATATCTGCCAGCAAAATTCCAGTGGACAGACTGTTCTGATAGGTGTCAAAACTTATTCCCCATTTTGCTGGAAAAGGAAGCCTGGACTCCCGAGCTTGATACATACAGTAAAAGGTTTTGTCTTAGAGCATAATTTGTTTTGTTTTGTTTTATTTTGGATAGATCGCTTTTGATCTAGGGATAAAAAGCGGATGCTGCTGCAGCTCCAGTTAATCTCCCCATTGATTTGTGCTGCTTTTAGGTTGTGAACTCTTTTCCTGTCGTGGATTTTTAACAGCAAATTCTGACTTACTAAGCTAGTAGAACTGCCTTACAGAATTTAATACAGTATTCTATCTATGCCACCCGCTATTTTCTGTTAATGTTGCTGTCAAATGTTTTTTCAGTCAGAATTCTCAAAATCTTTAGTGTTTTTTTTTTTTTTTTTTCCTTAAAATCCTTGCTTTCAGTATTGTAGAGATCTGGCAGTTTTTGAGCTGTCATTTTATAAGGGAGAGAGGTAGAATATCTTTTTCCTCTACAGCCCAGATGCTCATAAACCAGAAAACAAATATAAATAACATAAATACTGTTAGCATTGCTATTTTAAATCTCAGGATTTTATAACCATTCACATGATTTTTGTGAGGGCTAGTGGTTACTAATGGTCTTTAAGTCTCAGAAGTGGTGGTACCATTTAAACCATACTATATTTTAGTGTCATATCTATTAATTGTTGCTTGTTTCATCCCTGCAAAAGCTTGACATAGCTCCATAAAGGCCAGGTGATACAAATTACTATTTAGTCTTAATCTGCCTTTGCATGGGGATTTTATAGGATTGCTGTGCATGTACAGAAAATCCTCCGTAATATTATCTCCTGGAGGGAATGCCAGGTATTAGAACAGTACATTAAAAGATATTGCTGTAAATGTCGTTCACTGTCTCCATGCACGTACTTTGCCTTTCCTCTGACCAACTGAGTTATTTTGCACATAACATCGTTGCTACTAGTGGAGCAGGGCCTGCAGTCAGTGGTTCTCAGCACAGCAGCAGCATGAATGGAATTGTCCTCCATAGGCACTCTTTGCACGAGCATTACGCTGTTTTTTCTCCATACAGTGAGAGACTTTCCTCCTTTCACACAGTTGGCTATTTCTTGCTTTTCTAGGCTGTTTCTCTTGCTCTTCACTAATGTTTTTCTGTTAAATCCATTTGGCAGTTCCACTGGATACTTTTTAGCTGTTAACGTGAGGCTTCTGTCCAAGGCATTCTTCCCTTCAGGGCTAGATTTGATTGCTTTTGGTAACCTCTGTGTCAGTCTTGGGTATTTTTACTGTACTTCATCAAATTGGAATTCTGTTTAAAAAGGTTTCCAATTTATTAAGCAGAACAGCTGTGATGGAGGAGGTGAAAGGGTCTTCCATCCAGCAGAAGTTTCAGCTTTTTTCTCTTCTTTACAACACCAAAGCCTGAATGCTGTACAGCACACAGAGACATCTAGCCCCTGTTTCATCCCAGCTAATTGCAGGCACTTAACTGAGCTTCTTAAATCAGGACTTTCATCACACAAGGATCTCTGCTAGTCAGAAGAGAGAGTAGCACCTCCACAGGACAAGGCAATGTTCATAAGATTTGTCATTTCTTTGTAGCAATACAAGGAGTTTTATGCTGACTTTACCAACTCATCAATAAGAAACAAGGGATATGCTGGAAATCTGCATGTTCGGTATAGAACTTAAATTCCTAACCAGATGTCATCATTTTTGTTCACAGTTTGATGCCCGTAAAGTTAATGCTTTTCCAGTTCCTCAAAAATGCTGGCACTCACTGTTCAGTGGGATAGTTTTAAAGTGGCAGCCAGAAACTGATTAAAGACAAAAATAACTGCATGCAGATCAGATCAGGAATAGAGCAGTAGAATTTCTGATGAACTGCAGAGCAACGGGAAGAATGTGGATTTATCAGGTTAGCTTCCAGCATCTCCCTAAGTCTCAGCAGAAGTCTCTCACTTCTTGTTCATGTCTGTCTGCCTGAAATCACATTTCAGATACAATCTTGGGGTAAACAAGTTTGGATCAACTGTTAAGAGAAACCAAGAAATATTTTTCATGCATTGCCTAGTAAATTGAAGAGCAGAGTTGGAAAAGATTCAATGAGGCATGCCAACAATCTTTGTTGCAAAGCAAAAGGGGTACCGGATGAAGTGTGAATAAGATCAATACTGGCTTCCTGTAGAAAGTGACTTAAGTCTGAACATATTTCAGACCTGGTAACACATGATGAGGAAAACCTGCATTGCACCTGTATGCAGTGAATTCAGCACAAGGACAGGTCTAAGAAATGAAACCCTTGGGGGCTCACAAACCTCTACAGTCTTGCAATAACATTGCAGGGGCAAAGAGCCAAAGCTTAAATTAAACATAAGACCAATGTAGCTGTAATGAGTAGCTGCAATGCTAATATAAAGCCAGGAGTCTCAAGTGTAATACTTTGAGAGTTGAGAGAAGTATTAATGAGCAAGTATCTGCAGAGTCATGCAAAAGCAAGGCAAAAGCAATAGAAAACAGAAAGAAAAAGATCTAGAGTAGCAGCCCCCAAACTATTTTGCTTTCATATCCATCTTATGCGTATCATAAATATCACATTGTCTACTGCACAGATGTGGTAGTCACATTTTTAATCAATCTTGAATAGGAATATTAGCTTAATTTATTAAAATAGGTCATATACCACACTGTAGAGAGAAGCTGATTCTGTAATTCACTCTTAAAGTGTTGTTTGCTTGATACCTACACTAAGGAGTTTTCAGAGCTGGAACCATGTCTTTGTGTGTTTGTACAGCGTGTGTCACAGTAGGCCCTAGTCCTCACTCTGTCCTTCTGGTGACCATTAGCCACTTAATAAAACACTGCTTTAGTAACTAACAGACAAAGGTAATGAATCTGAATTAAATTCATCTGATATTTTTCCCAGCCAGAAGGAGCCAAAGAGCTTTAAAAGCCAAGAATCAAGCCATGTGAAGTACTGACTGGCCTCGATGTTGAGAGAGGCCAGGGCTGAAGCCTGGTTTGCTGTCTATTGGATTTTGCATATGGGTCCTTCCCTGAGTCTTAAATCATATTCGTAAAATGGTTCAAAAGCGTACATCGACTGACTCAGACTCAAAACAACTATGAAGAAGAATCTCTCTCTTGTGTGTCTTCTTCACTCTTGCATTGATAAAATAAATTGGAAGGATTTAAGGGTAGTCTTTGACTAGTCTGAAAAGTCTTGGAAGAACGTATGCGCTCCAGTATGGCAAATACTGCAGCTGATGCTTAACACTTCTGCTGCAAAGACTATCACTGGCTTCCTCTGAACCTTTGTATGCATAAAGCTGCACATTCGTGTGTATTGCAGAGCTGGGAAATGGTTAGCCAGGATGTAAACCTTCTATATTAAAGGAGTCACTTCATCTACCACTTGCTTGTGACTGTCTCTGGGTTGAGAGGCAAAAGGGGTTTTAACATGATCCAGTTCTTCAGCACAGCCTTTTTGATGGGGACGCAAGGAAGAATAAGGAAGAATAGCATCTCCAGTTGAAACAAGCTGATACTTAGGCAGAAGAAAATTATCCTGAGGGAATTTGGTCAGGTCAGCTGCACAAACATCTCATGAAAAGTAGCATCAGACTTTAATGAGAACAGATGGCTGGGAGCTGAGTTGATGCCACCTTTTGTAGCAAAGCCTTTCTTTACAGTAGGCAGCTGTGATGTGCCTGGCTCAGTGCAGAAGGGGTGTAGAGTGCCCTCTACTGAACTGTCAGTAAATTCCTCTCAAGATTTTTGCTGTGTGCAGATGCTCCATGCTATAGCCCTTTCACAAGTATGGGAAGAGAACTGTGATGTGAACGAGTAATCTGATCCTGGAGCACTGTTATTGCAAGTGAAGGTTGCTCACTGATCTAAAGTCTTAGGTTTCTTTAGTGGGTAGATAAAGTTGAAGGTGAGTATTGCCTCACTCCTGTCTCTCTTCCTTCCCCCAAAACAACCCATGTGGCAACAACAAAAGGCTTGCAACTTTGATAGGAAGTCTTATACTTGTGAAACTGTATAATGCAAATATTTTTACAAATCAAGTCTTTCTTGAACAGACCTTGCTGCTGATTGCTGTTCAGTTCCAAAATACATTATTAAAGGAATACGTTGTTAAGGGCATAGTCTCTTGGATCCTAAACAAAGTACTTCATAAAGGGTGGCCCTTATGATTGCTCGTATATATATATATATATACATATATGTATATGTAAAATAAGGCCTTAAGGAGATCATCTGCCACCCAAGGTCATACCTGGGGTCAGAATCAGAGCAGAGCAGAGCATGAGTCTTCCAGGCCACTAGACCATATTGCTAGCAATCCCTGTGGCTTTCTGTGGCAGCACAGTGGCATGCATTTTTTTGCATGATGACTAGAATATTTGACAAGGTCCATTTGTGTGAGGAATTGAAGGGTCTTTTTATCTACAACCCTCTTATGACAGATTTTGGAATTAGCTCTGTTTTTAAGTTGATTATCCTCTATTTCTCCTTGTGCTTATTGTCCTCTCTTGGGAGCTGCAGGATCTTACAATGAAATGTAATGAGGAGGAAAAATCACTAAGCACCGAGGCATTTTCTAAGGTTTCACTGACCAACTTGCGTAGGCCAGCAGTTCCAGATCTCTCCACTGACCTGGGTATGAACATCTTCAAAAAGGTGAGTGGAAGAAAGTTGTACTTTGATTTATCTATGATTCAGCATCTAAATATCTTGATAAGTAGCAGCTGAAGGTCTGCTTGGACTATGCATTCATGCTGTATGTGAGACGCGTGTCTCTTTTCATTTGAAGTAATTTTGTCTGTTATTACATAGGTTTTTATATGCATATTCCAACCACAATACTTAAATCTTTACACAGCTCACTCTTCTGTTGAGACTGAGCTGAGGGAGGGTACCCAAATAGTGCTGTTAAACAGCCAGATTTTTAAGTGCTGTTGCTTGCTGTAGGTCCAGCTAGTTTAGTGAACTTTTTCTGATGTTTCTATCTCATGAAGATCTGGATTTGCAGCCATCCAAGATGCTTAGCACAGTTTTGTGGATTGTACAAATCTAGCTATAGTCTCAAAATGTCATAAAATTATATAAAGGCATCCATATCCTCCTGGGGTATGAGTTCCTTAAAACACCTGCATGATCCCAGAGTGCAGATAGCTCCTATCAAGGTGACCAAAATGAAAGGCTCAGAGTGGAAGATTACAGTTGGGCCACACACACTTTTCTTTTTCCCTCAAATGGTAGTTGCATCCCTCAAAGCCTCTACGTGCTCTCATCTCTGCTCCTCTTCCTCCTGCAGTTTAAGAGCCGCAAAGAAGACAGAGAGCGTGAGCGCAAAGGGTCAATTCCTTTCCACCATGCTGGGAAGAAGCGGCAACGAAGGATGGGGGTACCCTTCCTTCTCCATGAGGATCATCTGGATGTCTCACCCACTCGCAGCACCTTCTCCTTTGGCAGTTTCTCTGGAATCGGAGAGGACCGGCGTGGCATTGAGAGGGGAGGATGGCAAACCACTATATTAGGTGGGACATTGTTATCTCTGCCCAGGTTCTGTGCCGTTTGTGCTCAGGGAACAGCAGAGGCTCTTTATTTCTCCTTCAGTCCTCAAGGGTTCCATCATCTTGTCCTGGCTTAACTTTCAGTTGTTTCCTTCTGACACTTCAGTGAAGTTGTATAGTCTGATGGTCAACATATCCTTCCTAGTTCAGAGACAGTTCCCCTCTTTTCCCAGGATCTTCTAATATGTAACTTACTATATTCCTGGAGAACTTCCTTTGCTTCAGCAACCCTCATCCCAATATACCTATTCTCTTTTGACAAAGGGAGCAAAAACCAAATTCCTATAATTTTCCCCAAAGCGGGGACTCTTTCAGCATTGACCAGCCTCATTTTCCCATTGCTGCTGGCGAGTGATGGTGGGAATGGGTCTGTGTCAGCTACATCAGTGTGTGCTGAGGTGAAGGGCCTTGTGGAGAGTTTATACAGTCAGTCTTTGTTGATGAGCCCCCATGAGCCATCCCATTAGAGTCTGTTTGGATCTACTTCACAGGGTCCTGGAAGGCCTTGATTTTAACTGACTCACATCCTTCAGTTTCTAACATGATGTACTGTCTCTTGCCTCCAGGCACCTCTCAGAGGTGTAAGCGAAGTATCTATCTCTTGATTTCACCCTAGGAAAGTTTACCAGACGGGGGAGCTCTGACACAGCAACGGAGATGGAAAGCCTCAGCGCTAGGCATTCACACTCTCACCACACCCTGGTCACTGACCTGCCAGACCACTCCAACAGCCATGGAGAGAACACAGTCAAAGAAGGTGAGCTTAACACAGTAAGAAAAAAACACTTTGCTGGAGTATGAACTCCAAGAAGCTGAGAAAGTGTTGCTGTTTCCATGTATTAGTATCTCACTAATCTGCTTGTGTTCTTTTTTTTTTTCCTTTATCGCTTGAGTTCTTTCTTTTGTTCTGTGTAGAAATATTTTCCGAGCCTTTCATCTTTATCTGGTGCAATTTGTCAAAAAAATTGGCAGCCATCAGTTGGGAGAATTACAGGTTTTTTTGCCTTACCACACACAACACAGCACAGGAGTTAAGGCAGAAACTTAGTGTTGGCAATTTTTGTGAATTCATGGGGAGTCTTGTGGTATTTAATGTCCTTTGTCAGTCCCCAGCTGCTGGGCTGTGCTCAGAATCCCACTTTTCTTTTAATTTCCCCGGTTCCCAATAGAAGCCTAGTTCTGAAATTTGCTTGAAACCCTGAAGTGTCCTTGGGGCCTGTCTGTCTTGGAGCCCTCTGCAGAAATAGCGATGCCAGCGTGACCACAGTGGGAGAGCCCGCGGTGGGATGAAGTGTGCTTCAGATGGAAGAGGTTTTCTGTTGGCCTGGCAGTTCTCCCTGTGTGAAACAACATTAGCCAAGATGAGGAAAGCTCTTCTGTCAGCAGAGCTGTTTGTACTGGGGGCTTTGCTGACACTGCTCTACTGCTTATATAGAATAAATTTGTTTTCCCCCATGTGGATAGTGCTACTAGCAAAACCTGGTCATAGAGATGAGGCCACACTTGTGGTATGGCTGAAGTGCAACCTTAAACCTCGATGAGGGAGCAGGCATCATAAACCCCACCGAGCAGGGCACAGTCTGTCTCTGCGCAAGGTGTCAGGCAACATACCTAGGAGGCTACAGATGCACTCACATGATGTGTGCCCTGGTCTTGGGAGCTCCCAAAGGTATGTGCTTTTTTAGCAGAGAAAATCTGAGTAGGCTGAGAGAGAACAGATTTGCAACAGCTCTAATCTAGCACAGGCACATCTCCTTCATCTCTGTGTCTGCCAGGCAAAGCTCTTCTCTGGGGTCAACTCTGTAGAATCTATCTTCTTGACCTGCATTTATCCTGTAGGACAGCAATCCCATTCACTGCACCAGCTTCCTAGCCAAGTATTTTCCAAAAGGTAGCCATACTCAATGCTTGACTCTCTAATTGGTCCCCCAGATGCAATTGTACTGCAAATATATGAATGTTAGGCCAGATTATACTATTGCCAGTGGTAGTTTATGGCTTTGAAGGAATGCATCGGTAATTAGGGAATAAATACAAATATTACATATTTCTTTTGTTTTGTGTGGCCAACTATATCCAAGCATCCTGGTCATTCATAATTCCTCATCTGTTGTCTACTTTCACTGGCCAGGAGAAATTTGTTAATAAGCTCATTTCTTCTGGCTGATACACTAAAAAACAGATGAAACAGCAGTTATGTCCATGTACCTGCTCAAGAGGAGTCATGGGCATATGCTTCAGGCATGCATGGGTGTAAATGAAGGGTCCTCAGTCCTCCTTCCCTAACTCTGAGAGTCCCATCCACAGGTCAGCTCTATCAGTGACCTTACTCATGAAATAAATACGCAGCACGGGAAAAGTTACTTTATATAGATTTCAAATATGGGTTTTCATTAACTTTTTCAAAACCCACTAAGCAGAATCTCAGCAAAACAAAAAAATAGCTACCCTTGGATAATCATCAAACTTGCTAGCTCAGGAACAAAATTTCCTAATTCCATATTTTCTTTATCATTATCTTCCCCATGCAAGCATCGCTGATTGTCATTGAAAAGTCATGCTTGTCAGCAAATAATCCTGTGGTCATACTAGGTACAGCAGGTACCTTCTGGCCTGATCATTGTCTGATTTGTAGCCTAGTTCCAGGTAGTGCCATTGATCTTAAAACATTTCTCTTAATAAATAGTGCTCGTTCAGTGCTGGCAGGGCTGCACAGGCTGTGAGGAAATGTCATTTTGTTCATCAGAATACATTATATCACCTTCAGTATAGATTCTTTGTTATTCCATGGTACTGTCTGGCAGAAGGTGATCCAATCAACACTGTGGGGTACCTTGGAGGCATAGGGTCTGTTTACACTGCAGAGTGTGTAGACCTACTTACAAAGTTGTGAAACCACAGTGAATACTTGATTAAATTGGTCTGTGTTGCCAAAATGCTCTCACTACCTGAGCTAACCAGTTTAAAGTTAAGCTTGGCTATATCCTGAGATCCCTGCTCTGAATGCTGTGAACTTAAACTTTATATTGCCTTTCTCATCACTCAGCTTTGCATTCTGGAGGTCTTTTAGACTGTCATAGGTAGTGTTAGGAGCATGTGGCTCCATTTTCTTTTTTTCTACAAGTGTGATGAATTCTTTCACGTTGGTGTCACTTAAAAAGCTGATCTGAATTGGTGCTGCTGTTATCCCACCTTCACTCCTGCATCCAGCTGCAGAATTCCCCTTCTTTCCCTTGCATTGGCACTGCTGCTTATGAGACCAGGCATTGGAGCAGTACAGGGAGCTGAGCTAGCCAAAAGCTACTAATCGCCCTTTTGGTAGGGCTAGATTTAAGCTGGTTGAGCTGCCTGATCTACTTAACTTGCATAGTTGACTGAGATCAATTTAAGCTGCCATGAAAATGAACTGTTAGAGCAACCTTGGAGTGGCTGTAACTTGTACTGACACCCAAAGATAATATTTTAAAGAAAGAAATGTATCTGTGCTTTTGTTCCTGTACCCACAGCAGGAATTAGGAACCTGTCCTGTGTTTCTGCATTGCAAGCTGCATTTTGAGCTGCTCACCTGTTGCAAATAAGCACAGCCTCAGTCTGTCATTTGATAACCCTAGAGAAAAAAATTCACAGGTAGCCATTTTCCTCCCTGCAGTGCGGTCCCAGATCTCCACCATCACTGTGGCCACCTTCAACACTACCCTGGCCTCATTCAATGTGGGGTACGCCGATTTCTTCAGTGAGCACATGAGGAAACTTTGCAACCAGGTGCCCATCCCTGAGATGCCCCATGAGCCACTGGCATGTGCCAACCTCCCACGGAGCCTGACAGACTCCTGCATCAATTACAGTTGCTTGGAGGATACGGATCACATTGATGGAACCAACAACTTTGTCCACAAGAACGGCATGCTGGATCTCTCGGTAATTGGCAAGGAGTGAGAAAAGCCAGGTCCCTCTTCTGTCAATATAGCTGTACCACTGGGATCAGGGTTTTGACGGGCTTTTCCTCTACCTCTTTATATGACTTCTCTCAGCAATACATAAAGGTCAGTCAGCTAAATTTGTGCATATCATAAAAGTCTCTTCTGAGATAGTGCAACTCCAATTACTCCTCGCAAGGAGTGCATGTGCATGTGGAATGCACACATCAAGTCTTCAAGTGCTATTATTTAATGGTTGTGCTCCCAGGGCATGCACCAAGTTCCCTGTAAAATAGCATAAAACTGAACACCACCTTTCTTCTAATGGCACCTTAAAACTCACCTTTGCTGCATTCCCCCTAATGACTTGACAGCTCCTGGTGCACTGAAGCAGTGTTCTTAGGCTCACAGATGTCATCTCATGGTTTCCCTTTCTGCCTGACTGTGCCTAGCCTGTGGTCCCTTGTCTTACACTTGGATTGTAGGCTTTTGGGGTTGAGGGTTGTATCATCTTCATTCTGAGTTTGTAAAGTGCCTCCTATAATGAGTTTCTGGTCTGTGACTGGAATTTCCAGGCACTAAATAGTAATAGGAGAGAAACCAAGTCTGACTTTGGAATATGATGTTTGAATCTGCCAGGTGGTCCTGAAGGCTGTTTATTTGGTCCTGAACCATGATATCAGCTCCCGGATCTGCGATGTGGCATTGAACATTGTTGAGTGCTTGCTTCAACTTGGCGTGGTGCCCTGTATAGAGAAAGTCCGGAGGAAGAGTGAGAATAAAGAAAATGAAGCCCCTGAAAAACGACCAAGTGAAGGATCCTTCCAGCTCAAAGGGGCTGCTTCCGGGGGTTCGGCTTGTGGATTTGGGGCTCCCCCAGTCAGTGGAGCTGGAGATGAAGGAGAAGAAGGAGGTGGTGGAAGTGGTGGAGCAGGAGGAGGTGGAAGCGATGGAGGTGGTGGTGGTGGAGGAGGAGGGCCCTATGAGAAGAACGACAAAAACCAAGAAAAGGTTTGTCTTGCTTCCTTTTATTAGGTTCCTGTGGGTACTGTAAAGTCTCTAAAGATGGAGTTATGTCTGCATATGCAACTGCCCTTCTGTTTTTCTTCGCTTTTCATTTACACCAAAATGACAAATTAATTTGTTTTTCTCCGGTGTTCACGGGGGTTCCTCTGAAGAAACACAATTGGGAATTCAGGCACTGTGACTGCTACAACAAAGCAGCAGCCACAAGCAGAGTTTGTAGGCATGGACATTTTCAATATCCTGTCAAATGCCTGAAATCCTCAATTGCAATGATTTTTTTTTAGGTGTATTGTGCAAATCTTTTAAGTAAAAACAGAATCTAGTGTGCGAGTACAGTTTGTTTTCTTTGACCGTAAATCATAAATTTTTCAATGTTGCTATGAGAATTAGCCAAGACAGGCTGCTGCTGGCCCCCAAAGTTGCAATTCATAGTGGCATAATGCCTTAGACATTTTAAAAAGATGCTTGTTTTTCTGTCCAAGCAAGCCAACTCTGTTTTTCAGGCAGAATTTGTTTAAAAAAAAGTAGTAAGCATTGAATATTATTAACAGCAGCTTGTAGGAGGCTTTCCATTTATAGCATGACTTTTTGAGGGGAGTTGAAAGGGAGGGGTCTGGTCCCTAAACTTAAAAAATAATTGCACTAGGCATTTCAAGAGTAATAGCTCAGTAATGAAGTGTCTGAGAAGAGAAATGGGGAGCAATTTGTAAAGAGTAAAATGCTAACAAATGCCAGTGATTGTGCCAGGGGTTTCACACCATGCTTTCCTCTGTGACTCAGGATGAAGGCACATCTGTCAGCACCCACAGGCTGGCACTCACAATGCTTATAAAAATTGTGAAATCCCTGGGTTGTGCCTATGGTTGTGGAGAAGGACACCGAGGGCTCTCTGGAGATCGCCTGAGACACCAGGTATTCCGGGAGAATGTAAGAAAATTAAAGCTCATTAAAGTGTCCTCCTTGTACTTCTGACATTGGCTGCCTGAGAACACTGTCTGCCCCCTCTGTAGCTTCCTACTGGCAGTAGATCTGTTGCTGTTTGTCCCAGCTCACAGACTGTGGTGCAGCCCAGCTACCTTCCTACCTTCCAGACTCTTGGGCTTGCCAGGAGTACGCCTGAGGCCTGGGGTGCTTCTGAGCCCTCCAGTGGCTGGCGTGGCTGGAAAAGACAAATGCATGGGAGCAAAGCCCCTGTGCGAGGTAGTGTAAGTCACTTCTTACACCGGCAGTCGAGTAGGCTATTTACAAGAGGTGCAGCCATTCTGAGTTGCATATCTGAATTCAGAAGTCCAATGTGTGGTGATGCTCACCTCTCCTTATGGTAATTATGGCTGATTGCTGCTGGGCTGCTCCATCAGCTCCTGGTAGTTGGAGTGCACTGTATGTGCAGGCATGTTCATGTGCTGAAAGCAAGTAGAAGACTCGTGCTTTATGGAAGGGCAGTGAGGGTGGTTACCTTTGATTCCTGACAGTTTTGTTTCTGCCCAAGTCAGAGCAGTGGAAAGTGCCCAGGATGTAGTCCAGACATCTGAATTCATCCAGAAGTGTTTTGAGTCTAGGCCTTGACAATCTTCCTGAGATCAGTCCAGTGCACTGGCAAGCTGTCAAAGGCTGTTTCCAGCACATGCTTCTTCCTCGCCTTCTGTGCTTGCAGCAGGGAGCATTTCTGATGCCTGCGATGAGAATTTACACTGTGCTCATCCACAGTGGGGGTCGGAGTGGGAGCTGGGAGCTTCTCCATGGCTTTGGTGAGTCTGAGCCATGCCAATGGAGCTATAATTTGGTTCTGGGATTTGAGCTAGCTTGCTCAGAGATGGATCTGCTGCCTCTGTATCATGCAGTATTCTGCTGTTAGCTAGACTTTTGGGTAATGGGGAGACTGCAGTAGTAATGTTAGTTCTGGATGCAATGGGACAAAGTGGGGTAAGAGTCCCAGTGATAACAGTGGAAAGGTTCTGCACAGAGCACTGATTAAAAATATATTCATCAGAATGGTAGAGTTTTACACTGTGTTGGAGCTGAGCCAGCAAAACATCTAGGCCTGTGCATAACATTAAGCATAAATGAATAGGCCTTTTGAAGCCAAAGTTTTTGTAAGACTCGTTGAATTGAGGTCTTCATGGGAAGAGATTTTACTACAGTTCTAAGTCTGCTGCTTTTTTCTGTGTGTTCGTCTGTCCAGACTGCTTTGCATGCATCATTTGTGTTGACTGCATGCACAATTGCATGTCTGAGTTCACTGAAAAGCTGAGCACCCTTTTGTAGGTAGCAGGAAGAGTACATGCTCCTCACAGAGCTGATATTTCAGACTTTCTAATTCCAGCCTGCTTGGGTCCCACTGGGATGGGTACTTTTGTGATAAGAAGTTGACAATTAATACCTTTTAAATAAAAAGGTTGGTTTGCGTAATATAAATTGATCAGCGGGAACAGGTTCATCAAATGGATGGGGTCTTGAGCTATAGGCTGAAAAATCAGATGCCTGAGGCTGGGAACCAGTCTGACCAAGGTAGTAAGTCATGAGTGATGTGGTATGTTCCTACTTCATTCATGTTCAGTGAGATTTTACTTTTGTGGGTAAAAGCGGAGGAGGAAAGGCAATGAGACATGGCTGGGAGTGACTTCAGCATACCACCACCTCCAAACAGTAGCACCCATACTGGTGCAGTGTTTCCTTGTACTGAATTTCTTGTTTGCTTCAGATATGAGTCTGTGTTCTGTTACAGGACCTGAACCTTCTGACTACTAGGGGAGGTTACTTTAGACAGCACAGTGGAGCACTGACAAATCAAGAGCAAAAAAGGGACCTCAAAATACTCTACTCCTATTAACAAAACTTGAACACTTACTTGATGCGATTTGATTTAATGAATGTCATTGCAGGCTCAGAATTGCCTCACAAAGCTGTACAAACTGGATAAGATGCAGTTCCGGCAGACCATGAGAGATTACGTGAACAGGGATTCTCTCAATAATGTGGTGGATTTCCTGCATGCTTTGCTGGGATTCTGCATGGAGCCGGTCACTGACAGTAAGTATAGCTGGCATCAGAAGCTGTCACTTGAATGTTCCTGAATGGTACCGACAGAAGGAAACTATGCCTTTTTCTCTTCCTTTTAAAAAGGAGAAAAATCTGTGAATTTCTACCATCAGAATGCAATGGTCAAATCCTTAGCCAGTGGAGGTCAGCGTGATTCCAGTGAAGGAGTTGGAACTCCTCTGATTTGGTCACTCAGTGATCTGGCCTAGATAACTGCATCACCCAATGGAACTAAAATTGAAGGCCTCTCTTTTGATTCATCCTACCTGCTGTTCATGGCTTCACAAAGAAAGTATTTTCACTCAACTATGCCTTGGGCACGAACTTTTCTGCTTTGTGACATGACCCGGTGCCAGCTGGAATGGCCTTGTATAATCCAGGGTTTATTCTGAATGGAGATTTAATTGAGCATTAAAACCCTCTGCAGTGCCTCAGGTGAGGCAGTAAATAGCGAGAACAGATCATATAAACAAGAACATGAACACACTGATGCACATGCCTGCAGTATGAGTCTCAGTGTGTATATATGAGTAGATATTCTTCTTTTCTTTAGTTAGGAAAATGATTCCAGATGCTATTAGAATGATTTGAATTTGTTTGGTCACTGCATGCAACAACAGTTAACAGTGATTGTTTGCAATATAGGAATAGCTGCTCCAGAGCACAAAATAAGTCTGTCTAGTCTGTTAGCCTGTTTCTGATCCCAGCATTTGAAAGAAAGCATCAAGAGAAACTATGTAGCAGGCTTTTGTGAAGAAGAGGCCCATAGGAAGTTTCGCCAAGTATTCATTGATTATTGACTGGCTTATACTTTGAAGCTGGGCAGCCCATGCTTTTGAAAGTCTGTCTTCTCACCTAATAAAACTGGGGTGGTTCTTGTTATCTGTATAAATGTATAATTCTTTTTTTAATCTTTCTCAGAGCTTGGCCTCTTTGGGCACCTTTTGAGAGCAGCATTTTTCGAGTTCAGAAGATTTTCCTTTCATGGGCATTGTTTGCCACTTTTCAGTTTAGTCAAGCATCTCTTGTTCTTTAGAAATAGTAAACAGAAAAGCTGGAGGTATTGTTCAAATTTAGTGTGTTATTTTGCACGTCTCTGAATGAGAGGTGTGGATAAAGGGAAGCCAAAGTGGCCCTGATCTTTTCAATCCATTTTCATACTATAATCGTTTCTGGGAAGATTCCATCCTTCTCATTTATTTTACCCTTCTCTTCTTCTATATTTTTTATGGATTTTAGGTGGGGATAGGATTTTAGGTGGGGACCTGCCTTTGTCTGATGTATCTGAATACCTTTACCTGTGTCGTTAAGCCATGTGTTTTAAATCGTTCTGAACAAGAGGGGCTTGCTTGTGCTTGAATTTTACAGATAAAGCTGGATTTGGGAATAATTTCACGACAGTGGACAACAAATCTACAGCCCAGAGTGTAGAAGGTATTATTGTCAGCGCCATGTTCAAATCATTGATCACTCGCTGTGCTTCCACTACACATGAACTGCACAGCCCAGAAAACCTGGTAAGCACTTGACTTCATGTTTGCAAAGTTGCCTTTTCACTTGAGTGTCGCCAATCAGTTTTTACAGTCAAGGCTGAATTCAGTCTAGCCAAATCCCATGGGCATAGCAAGCTATGCGGTGGTGGTTGAAACATGAGAAAAATGTCATGCCCTCTTTTTCTTCCTGCCTGGGAGCCTGACATAGCCAGGGTAAAGTTGTACCCTCTGAACTGTGGTTTCTTCTCTGTTCAGGCAGCAGCTTTGGTGGTTTTTTTCCATGAATTTGACCCTTTCCAAATGGGTTAGTTGCACTAGGCTGGATTAAGGGACTAATGAAAAGACTACTGCCAGCGTAAATCAACTTTCAGCAAAGTTAAAGCCAGTTTACTTCCTAGCTGTTGTTAGGAAACTCACATACTCTGCCATTGGTGGGCCACATCCTTAACTAAGTAAAGGATATGGCCCACCAATGGCAGACTATGTAGTTTCCTAACAGCAACTTGGTAGGTCTTCCCAGGGCTTAGACTTGTGTTCATTTACTGAGCAGCTGGAGTGGTGTAAGGTATCACTGGCCCCTGGCTATGTGCTGTCTCCTCAGAGCAGTCAGCAGAATGGATGATGTGAGCTCTCTTCTTCCAAACTTGTGCAGAGTCTGGCAGTTAATCTCAAACCACCTCCTTTATTACCTGAAATTAGGATTCTTTTTTGTGGAAGCAAACAAGAAACGCTCATGCACTCCATCCTGATGGCAGAGCTATGGAAGCACTGAAGTCCAGCTGAAGGGGCAGTAACCCTCTGCCAAGGGGAGGAGGGAGAGGGAAAGGCACAGCAACATCTTAAACCACCAGCATAGTCTCCTTATGTCCAGGTCCTCTTGTCCTGATGTAGATTCCTCTGGAATGTTTCTCAGCAGAGATTGAACAGTGGGATGCAGAAAAACATGCATCATTTATGAAACCTAGATTAGGATAACCATGTGTACTTCCCCATACAAATTGTATGCCTTTCTGGAGGTGACAGGGTTAGAGCACTAAGACTGCATTTCAGCTAGTGTATGAGCTCACACTTCTCTTTAAGCAGAGCACCATCAAGTGTATCTGTATAGAAAACATAGTATTCAGAGCATGTTAGAGGATTCCTTGTCATTGGGTCACTCTGTGGCTTTGAAGTCAGTCGTGTTTAATGTCTTGCTGAAGAAGTCTTAATCGGTATACAGATAGAATTATTTGTTCTTTATTTGCTGAATGTTGGCTCTGTAGTTTCTACCTGGGAATTTTCAGAATAATCCATCATGTTTCAGGGAAGTTTGCAGATCAAAAATCAGGCCTTGTAAAAGTCTTCCCTCCATCTCCTTGCCCCCAGAGATAGAGGTGACCTTGGCATGCCATGATGTGAGTGAATGTTTGGAACTAAAAAGAGCCTTGAGTGTAGGAGTAGATTGGGGAACGGGTGAGTCATTCCTCTCTCTTCCCATGATGTAGAGCTCTAAAATAATTAAGAAAAATCCCAAAACACCCACAGGTTTTGAAACAAAGCATGCAATTTCTTACACTCTGCTTTTTTTTCTCCCTTAATTTGGCTTTTTTCATGCCTTTTAAGATTATGGCTAGATAAATGGGATAAAAGAGGCTTTAAGTCATCTTTGCAGCTCCCTCATCTTGCAGCTGTTTTAGCCTCTGACACTTCTACAGCTGCCTTAGCCGATTGCAGAGCATGTTCTGTAACAGTAATGTTCCTCACTGTCTCCTTGTTCTACGTGCACTGAATAGAATTTCTAACTTTTGATCCCAGACAGAAAACACAAACCCTATATGTGGAGAGTAGATCAGCCAACAGCCAGAGGAAATAATGGCCTGCTTTAGGGTGGCACTTTAGAAACTACTGATTCGTGTTGCTTCTTTGCAAACTGCAGACTGCATTCTCATTCCCTTTCATGATGTCTTGTTAACCAGGGCTTGTACTGCGATATCCGACAGCTGGTCCAGTTTATCAAGGAGGCTCATGGGAATGTCTTTCGGAGAGTTGCACTCAGTGCCCTCTTGGATAGTGCTGAAAAGTTAATACCAGGGAAAAAAGCAGAAGAAACAGAGCAAGAGCCAAAACCTTCTGGGAGCAAAAGGTTGGTGTCTGGGAAGGAGAAAGTAAATGACTGACTTGCATTTAGCTGTATGATGACATGCACTGAACCCAAATCTATAAATTCCAAGGGTTTGTGTGTTTTATCTTCAAAGCATAGTGTGGCAGCAGTCTCCCTTAAAATTTAATGAACTGAGGCAGTCATAAATTCGCAGCAAAAAGTGTTAACCCTCATATGCAAGAGACCTAAGAGGACAACACAGTGGAAACACTGGGAGGAAGAAAGGGCAAGAGAAGTAAGAAACAAGGTGTCAGTACTGCAACACTGTGGTAACATAGCTTTTAATGTGAATCATATCCTGGGGGAGGTTAATGTTTATCTGACAGATACTCCCTGGTATGCAGAATAAGGCCCAAAAGAAATCTAGTCCTGACATGCTTCTCTATCACAAAGAAATTTTCTTTTGCTTTTTGAGGCTTGTCATATTACAGTGTAGGAAAGGAGGATCAGAAAGAGTTGAAAAGCTCCTAAAAGTTTTGCCCTTGCTTCTAAGACCTGGTGCATATTTGATGGGTGATATATATGAAGGCAGTAAGATGCTAAGAAGAGAATACATCTCTGAAGCGGTTTCATTGTTCAGCAGAGCCAGTTTCCATGTCCTGTAGCTATGTGATGATCATGAGATGGGCAATCCATTTGCTTTAGCTGACAATGTGCATTGTCTGTATAGATCCGAGGTGGGAAGCATCATTATTGACAAAGGTCAGGCATCAGCTGCCCCTGATGAATGTCGTAGTTACATCTCAAGCCGTCCAATGCAAACTCCAGAACAGTAAGTAAATATTGAATAGTTTGACCGCATTCTTGCCCACAGCTTTCTCTGGTGCTAGTACAAGTGGACAGGGCAGCAAGGACTCTTCTCTTTGGATGTTACAACAACTGCTTAGAGAGTCTGTTCAAGAGTTGCTGGTTACATCCAGGAAGTGCCTATTTTCAATGCTGCCAAGTGCACCGTGCTTGATTTTGGTGGGGAACCATTAGAGATTCTCAAGTAAGACTGCAGTAGATTTGTCAATATCTCATACTATGATAGCCATGAATAGGGTGTTAATTCTTAGAGGTGTTATCGCAGCTGTTCCCCATGCTCTGTTTGCACTTTTGGGGAGTGATTTCATTCGTTTTTCAACTTCCAAGTTGTTGCAAGGGTCATTAATCTTTTACTGCTTCCAAGAGTCAGCCTACTTCTGACTTGACTTGGATCTGCAGTCTCCTGCGATTGTTGCATTTCCCTCATCAGCAGAAGTGCTTTAACAATTCTCTTAATGAATGAATCAACCTGTTGTTAGGTGTTATGCGTGTTTGAAGCATCTATTGCCCAAAGAATTCTGCCATTTAATACTGAAGTAGATTTAATCAATATTCTGAGGAATTATAGAAGATTTTATAAATAGCCACTGGTCTTCTAACAAAGTTTGGACAAGTCATTTAACTTCTTTGTGCCTTTGAATCCCCATGTGTCTTGCTAAATTTCTTTGAGCTGCACTGTTGGAAGACATTGCACAAGGGACCAGAGCTCTATATTACATATTCTGTTGTTGAACTGAGCCTGCAGAGTCTCACTGTTGCTGAAATTGCAAGGAGAACAGAAAGCTCTTCACTGCTATGCAAAATTGCAGCAAGTTGTTCTGCTCGAAGCCCTGCCACAGCCGTGGAATATCTCAAGATTATAGCAAAATATACTGTTCTCATTCCAATACAGTAATGAGAATGATGATTCCAGCAGGTTCATAAATGGCCATCATGATGTCTAAAAGCTCTTTAGTACACATGCTTGTAGAAGGCACTAGTGTAGTCTTGTCCAATATGGGTCATTTTGACCTAAAGAAGATGATTTGTTTTTTACTTGTAGGAACTAAAAATTGGAACGACCTGCTCAGTGGGAAAGCTCCTCGGGTAGAAAAGATGGTTATTTTGTGCCTTGAACAATATCAAGTATGTGGTCAAATTTGATTATGTCCCACTGAGAGGAGTATGTTTGGAATTCAAACTGTAAAAACCTCAAAAAGCACAGAGGTCAGTAGGGGGCTAGGAGAGAGAGGCCTCGTTCTCTTGAGCATCCAGACTTCACTGAAACGCAGTTCACACTTCGCGTGCCTTTTCTTCCAGTGATGAGCAAATCCAAGGGGCCGTTCTGGGACGCAAGGACTTCTGGCGAAAGATGTTCAAGTCGCAGAGTGCAGCAAGTGATACCAGTAGCCAGTCCGAGCAGGACACATCTGAGTGCACCACTGCTCACTCTGGGACCACTACAGACAGGCGTTCCCGCTCCCGTTCCCGGCGAATCTCCCTCCGAAAGAAACTCAAACTCCCCATAGGTAAATGTATGTCTCTTCATATTCTATATACATACTGCATGTGAGAGAAACACAGATAGATGTATCTGTCTTAAGACATATTGTATCATAGTTCCTTACTGTCCAAATGTATTGTGTATTCTCCCAAGGGAAGCTGGGAAATGCTGCTCTCTCCATTTTACAGATGGGGAACTGAGGCAACAGAAAACATAAGCAATTTGCCTAAGGTAACAGAGGATACCTCTGGCAAACCAGAATATCGAATCCATGTCTCCAAAGTAGTAGGCTAGTACCGCAATCTCCCAGGCATTATTCCTTGCTGGAGAAGAGAAATATTCCAGGTAGCATTTGATAGACAAAGAAGAATACATCCTTTACAAAATCCTCCTTGCATGATAGTCAATGCACGTAAAATGAAGAGGCTGCCTTCCCATTTCCTCCAATTTTCCCATACCCTAGCATGGCCACTTCAGAGAAATATGCTAGAATTGCTAATAGGTTCTGCTTGGAGGCATTTTCAGAATTGTCCTCAGTGGCTTGTTCTGCAACAGGGAACTGGCTGAAGCGCTCCTCCCTCTCTGGCCTTGCTGATGGCGTGGAAGATCTCCTAGATATCAGCTCTGTTGACCGCCTGTCTTTCATCAGGCAGAGTTCCAAGGTAAATGAGTCAGAAGAGAGTCTTTGGAGTAGATTGCTATAGGAATTTGATATTGGACTGTTGTGGTCCTCAGCAAAGTGAGGGAGTCTCACTTTTAGGTGCAGGTCCACTTCCCAGAGTCAGAAGATGTGTTGGGTACTGAAAGGCCTCTGGGTAAGGACAAGAAGGAAAGCCTTCTTCCAGGCAATGGACATTATAACATTGCTGTTCCCTGGAAGCAAGCATGTCTTCTTTTCTCCTATACTCTTACCTGCTCTCCACTCCGGTCACTGTACATTCGAAGAACCTACCTTTTATGTAGGTGGGGTATGTGTGTTCATTCTTCAACTATTCCATTACTCCCTTCTGTGCAAAAGCTCTGCAGAGCTCCATGATTTGCCATTCCATATTGCAGGATTTCCAAATTCTGTCCTTCCTCAAATGCCTATGTGTTCCCCTGCTGCAGGCACAGCATGTGTTGTCTCCTCCAGTGCTATGCAAGAAAGAGCTGCCTTATGGAAAGTGGCAGCTTTCTCTGTCCTTTTCAAATAAGGGAGGTATTGTCTGGAGACAGGCCACTTGGGCACCAATGATATCCTTCAGTGTTTTTGAATATATGGTCTAATGTGTCCTGTACTGTATAACGCTAGAAAAATATTGAGGAGAAGCTTTAATGAAGCACAGACAGTATCTGGGATAATGATGAAGTGTATGCAGCTGTCTGGGTATGTGGGAGACAGAAGACACTTACCTAAAAGGGTAATGAAGTTTGAGTAAGGAACACTGTCTCAGTGCAGGAGGGTAAGGTCCCAAGATGTTATGATTTTATCAGGAAAAATGATGGAGCTGATTCTCTGCATGAAGGACATGATGATGGAAGCTGTGGTGTGTGAGTAGCTTCTTGAAGACTCCTGGAATCTACTAGATTAAACCTATGTTGTACTTGTCCATCTGTCTTTGTTCACTGAGAGAGAAATGCAGGTCCTGTCAATACATTTAAGGTTTAATGGTTGATCATAATGTTCCTTCCTTCTTTGTGCCTTTACAGCCTCTCATGAAAGACCAATCTTTTAAGTAGAAAGGTTAAAAGGCAGAGCTTCAGCATGCGTAAACTCGTGCAGACACAGTTGTGTTGCTATGGTGATCCACTGTGCTGCAGCCCTTCTGTAGATGCTTTGTGTCTAAGCAAGGAAGACCAAGAGGTGGTGGCATGGAGTAGCGTGACCTGGCCTTCTGTTTTTGCACAGGTGAAGTTTACCAGCGCAGTGAAGCTATCCGAAGGAGGGGGGCCAGGAGGTGGCCTGGAAAACGGTCGAGATGAAGAGGAGAATTTCTTCAAGCGTCTTGGTAAATGGCGCACCTGCCGAAGACACCCATCCAAGCTTCATCACACAGAAGAAAAAGATGGTTAGAAATCAGGGTTCTCGTCTCCTTTTTTCTTTCTTTTTATCTTTCTTTATTTTTCATCTCTTTCTTTCTGTATTTTGCCCCTTTCCCTTTTCTTCTGCTTTCTCCATAGTTTTTGTATCCATTCTAGCCTTCTCCAACTTTTCAGTCTTTGTAACTGTTTTCTTTCCCTTCCTTCTTTCTTTTGTTTTGATTTAGAAGAAACTCTAGCAAAGTAGAATTCTTAACAAAAAAAAAAGAAGTCTACCCAAATAAATTAAGCAAATATGGCATTTGGGCTTTTTGAATCAAATTAATTTGATCAACACATTTGTAAAATTAATGTTTGCTTCAAAGCACTGATTCAGTTAAAAATTAGGTGCGTAAATCTTTCATTGCCTAATATAATGATGGGTGTTCCATCAGGTTTTTTGTTTCCGTTTTTTTCAATTTGTGACCATTTGACAGTTTTAGCAAAGATCAACACTGATGAAATGGAAAACCCTGCACAAACCTTGTTATAATTATCTCTTTTCTTCTGTGTTTGCATGTCTAGTGTCTGCATATCATTCGTTACAGATGCTATCCCTTTTTCTTAGCACACAGTGTAATAATAACTGATTTTCCTTTCCAAGGAAGTATATTTAATTGCTGTGCATTTTTTTTAATTCAGCAATGTTTGAACAGTGCCTTTATAAATAGTACAAGGTCATGATATATTCTGTTTTCAAATGTCATGCAGCCATTCATATGCTCATGTCCTAAGCTCAGAGCTCTCATCCTTGTTGCTAGGGAGACAACCTTGTATATTCAAGTTCTATTACTGTTTATTCAAAAAAAAAAAACCTCCCAAAAACACAAAAGGAGTAGATTTTCACCATGGTTTCTGCAGCTTTTACAGTATATTCCATTCTCTGGCATTGTGTTTTTTATTCTCTCCCTGTGGCACTGCAATGTATGTATTTCACCATCACCTGTCCCAGGCCTGCAGTGTAATGCATATAAGTCATTGTTCAGGCAAGTGAGAGTAGCAGAGTATGAGCACATCTTGCCAGTGTTAACTGCTCATCATTCTACCACTGCAGAAACATTGGTGGTGGTTTTAAAGTAGCTCCTAGATGAAGATTATTGCTCCTTTAGAAGGAGGTACACCAGACCAGCAGCTTGTTGTTGCTTTGTAGCTGGAGGTGGATACTCTCACAGTGGAAGGAATTGCATTTTCCTCATCCACTACTTCGTGCTGAAGTAAAACTGAAATGCTCCCACCATCTTTTGCCACAGCTCTTACTGGGAGCAAACAGTTGAAGGGCAGTGAGATCTTTAAACTGCCGCAGCTCTTTCTACAATGTTCATGTGCTCATGTGGTGTCCTTCATATTTTCTTGCAGGAAGTAACTTTTTTTTTATCTTGCTAATCCTCATTTTACATCAGTATGAATTTGCTTATGTCTGGAGTTCCCATATTCCTGATTTAGTGGCACAGGTTTAATCTTGGCCCTGTGAGCAGCAGTAGCCTTGTTCAGTATGTGTGGCACATCATACGTCTGTACAAAACTGAGAGGACACACTAGTTACTGGCTCTGTGAATTTTGAAAGTGTTGTCCATATTTCAGCCTTCTGTGAATAACATCAGACTTTATCTAATTATTGTAATGAGGAGACCTCGAGACCTCCTTCACATTCCTGTGAGAGAAGAGATGTACGTGACATGTGCTTGGTTTTGACATACAATATGTGTATTAAAAATACTGTGATAAAAGTAATGCAATGGGTTAAAGAAAGAGACCCTCACATGTGAGTATGAGAAACGGGCAAATTGTCCAGTCATGTCAACAGTGAGTGTTGGGCCATTGCCTGATCACTGTCTGAACTGAAGGGAGTTTTTTCAAATTTATAAGGTGAAGTATGACAGCTGAGGAAGTGTACCACTATGTCCTTGAGGATCTCTGGTACACAATAAAAGCCACATACCAATAGCAAAAGTATTAGTTTAGTTGTACATGCCTGTGTGTGTACATACAGGTATGTGTGTAATCAAATCTATGAGACACCTTTTCAGGGTGGGACAGTTTAATAATACAGTAGAACAGCAGTGTACAGAGGGCCTTGACCTTTGCAGTGCTTTCATATCTTCCATGCAGATCAGTAGGATATATGTGCTTATAGAGAGGACAACAGAAGGCTGTTGAGGGTGGATGGGCATCAGGGACCTCAAGGTCTGATCCTGGAAGACTACTTCAGGATGTGTTTCAGCCTTCCCCTTGTCATTTGTGATGCTATGGCTATTGTTTTGCTCATGCTTTTTTCATGTAGTTCTTCCTCCTGTGTTTTGGGATTTTTTTTTAATGTTGTAGACCAAGTTTAAAAAGAAAAAAGATAGGAAAAATACATTGCAGAAAAAAAGCCAAAAAATATAGAATAATTTGTCATGGCATTTATGAATTGTAATCTTGATCATGGTATATCATCTAGACCACTGGAAATTGTCTGTCTCGGATATGTATGTATGCATGTGTGTGTGTGTGTACATATATATATATAAAAACTGTATGTGTGTATATGTATACATATATATACACATAAATATATGCACATTTATGCATAGCTAAATGTTTTCTTGAATGATCTTTTTACCTATACTAAGAACACAGCATGTATACAGAAGTGAGTAGCAGTGTGCTTTTATGAGAGCCTTAACATTTCTTCAGGCACTTACTGAAGACAATTTGAGTGACTATAGAGATTGTCAAAGTGTTCAAGCCATACAACACAGCTGAACAACAGCACAGGGCCTGCTCTGAGGGATAATCTCACATTCACACAGGAAGCAACTGCGAGATGGGAGCTTCTTGGACACGCAGTGTTCTCCTAGGTTAGGAAATGGTCTCTGCTCACTGGGTGAGACTGTAACCAGGTCTGGGTTGCACTAACCCTCTGTAACCCAGTGAGGGTTCCCCTGCTTACAGCAAGGCTTTCCCTCAGATGGGCTGTGTGGAGGGTAGCCATCAGCTGCCTCTGGAGGATTCTCTTGAAAAGCTTCAGCGAAGTGCAGGGCTGGGACTGTGAAGGCTTGCAAAAGGCTGTAGTGATTGATAGTAGGCAGTACCACTGACCTCAGAAAAAGTCAAGGGAGTCTGCTGTCACTCAGATGAACTGTCTGCTAGATCTTAATTATACTGGGGATTAGGAGTTGTCTTTGCCAGGCCTTTCTGTACCAGAAAGTCAAGTTTCTGTTCTTTATCTCATACAGGCACAGCTCTAACATGAGCCCTGAATAGAAAACACTTGTTTGTTCCTCAAATAAACATGTTACAACAGCTATAGCAGGTGGGCTCAGATAGCGTGCTACAGGCAATAGGTAAGCAGGAGGGGCTGGGAAAAAAAGGGTGTTTGTGCCCACTCATTTATGTAAGTGTTCTACCTGTTCTTTCTGCTTTTTTAATTTGTTTGTTTGTTCCATTTTGATGCAATATTTCCCAATGTACGAACATTCTGTTTACTGGAAAACTATGTGGAGCCTCACTGGAGAAAAAAAGGCACAGACATCCTAAAGAGATCTCTTGAAATTTGATCCACCTCTGTCTTCAGCAGGAAAAAAAGAAGATCCACATTGTCATTTTCTGTTGTGACTATTGTTTGTAGTACATAAGTGCTTCCCAAGTGATTCTGGGGAGTGAGATCTCAAAGGGACTGTGGGTTTTCAGTCATTCTTCTTTCCTGAGGAAGAAGTCAGATTCCTGTACAGCTTATGTTTTGCCTGTTGTCTTCCAAATCAATGTTTAAAACTAACCTTGAACTCTTCACTCAGTGTTCTGCTCTTCAGTGTTTTACCCTTCAGTATTTTGTAAACTTATATACTTTCACATGTAAATGGGGAGAGTATTATGGATAAAGACAAAAAGCCCAGAAGCTGGCCATTCTTGTTTTGGCCAGCCACCTTGGCCTCAGAACTGCTTTTCTGAACTCAATAAGTAGAGTTTAAAATCACACTTGGAAGAAGCTGGAGAGGGTGGGGGTGAGGAGCCAGCTTGATTTTTCAGAAGCAACTCTTATGTGGAGCCATCCCAAAGTATGCAAGACACTTCAAGGAGAGGCTGGATGATACCCAGGAATTGAGTCCAGTCTTGCTTTGGGTGTTCTGGCCATTGCAGCAGTTGTTAGGCTTAAAGTCATTTTTTTTAGGCCAAAAAAGGGCAGTAGTTGATTCCCACATAGAAAATTTGTAATATTTGCTACTGATTTTTCTGTCCTACCAGATAGCTTGATACTATTAAATTAATACATAAGGAATATGGTTTATGCATGATTTTCTGTAAGGTGAAGTTAGAGGCCAATAAAAAAGTAAGATAGCAGATTATTAAGGAAAAAGAGATAGTAAGCTTGCAGTTTTGTGTTAAAGAGGTGGGGAGGAAGTGCCATATTCTGGTTCACCTATGTTGGAGTGGTTCCTGGGCTTCCACACTGAGTACAGTGGAATAGTTTTGGGCGGACATCGGTATGACTAAGACCAGATTCTGGCTTGCTGTATGCCTCTCTCTCTTAAGTCATGAATGCTGTAAAAATGCCCCCGTTATTCTCAAGATAGCATATTAAGGTAAGGAAGGGGTTTGGACCGAAATTGTACTCATCAGTATTTTTGTGCCACTTTTTTTATTGGTGAGAAACTGTGTTCCCTTTTCCCCCCCTCCCCCCGCCCTGCATCCTCTCTCTGTGCCCTACCTCTTTAGGTTGCCATAGCTTTGATGATCACTTGACCTCCAACCAAGAAGGAGGAAAATCCAAGAATGTTGTGAACCTGGGAGCAATACGCCAAGGCATGAAGCGCTTTCAGTTTCTCCTGAACTGCTGTGAACCAGGCACTATCCCTGATGCCTCCATTTTGGCAGCAGCCCTAGATCTTGTAAGTCATTCACTGATGCATTGTTTACCTGCTGAGTGAGAGTATGTGCATATGCAGCGGTCCATTCTTGTTTACTGCTGTTGATTATGCCCACGCAGCAATCAGGTAAAGCGTTAACTGGTGGTGGCATTATTAGCTGGAGATTCAGTATCTGTGACTGGATGCATATGTGGAGAAAATGGATCTTTTTTATTATATGGCTCCTCATAACCAGATTATTGCTAGCACAAAGGTTTTATTGTCAGAGTTAAAATTTTGCTCATGGTCATTCAGCCCCTCTTCCTAGTATCAAAACTAACCTACAGGATAAAGAATGAAGACTGAATAGCTACCTGGGGAGGGATGGTAATTCCACTCAGGAATTCTGGTAGAGTGTTAAACAAATTAGGCAACACTGAGCTATTAGTCACTAGAGCCAGTGAGTGGAAAAACTTCAAATGTCAGTGTGTGCATACTGTTAAATGCAAATACTGCTAACTCGCAGGTCCAAATCACAGAAGTGACACAAGCTCAGTCTCTCCTTCCTGACACAGACTCTCTTCTGCATCTCTCTGCTTCCTTTCTTTACAGCTGCTCTTTTTTTTAACAGTCCCTCCAATCTCTAAAGCAGTAGCTTTCAACCTGTGGTTCATGGACCAGTGGGGTCTGTGAAATGCGTTTTGGAGGGTGTGGCAAAGACAGCAAAGAAGAGTCAGCCCATTATTAGTAACTTCTCTGCACAGTGGTCTTCCACCTTCATAAATGTTTAGATGCCTGCAGACTGAAGAAGGTTGACAGCTACTGCTCTGAGATCATCTACATTCTCTCTATCCTTTTGTCTCCCCAGCTCTCACATCTTTGACCATTGTGCCATTTGCTTACATTCAGTTTTTTTGCCCACTGCTGGAGTTATCAGGCCTGTGGACTCTCCTATTCTGCTAGTGCTGTGCTGCTGTGTCTTTTTCAGGTCTAGGGAGGATTTATTCTTTGTGTACTACCACTTTATACATTCTTCTTAACCTTGTACCCTTAGGCTGCAGATTCAAGTTCAGTCAGCATAAATACTGGCTGAAAGTCACTGTTGCTATCTGTTCACAGTCAGCTGTACTGTTGTAACTGGTACCCATCCATCTTCCAGTAGGCAGGTGTCGTCTTCACCAGTGCCTACCCTTGCTGTTGGTGTTGGTTGGCCCTTGGGCTGGAAGCTGTGGAAGCAGTGGCTCATACAGAAGCCTGTCGTACGCTCTCACCCTCAGAAGTGGTTCCTACCAGTGAGGGTTGCTGTGAGCTTTTAAGGTGGCCTAGGGAGGCAGTCACTTCTGCTGTGTGTGCTGCACAAAGACAGCTGCATTTTCCAAGGCTGTCAGGCTGCCACCCTGTTGTGAAATCTAAATTAACACACAGAATGTGAGGTGCGTGGGCAGGGTGGTGCTGACTGCTGCCATTTACGAGCTGGATTAGGTCACTAAGATCCTTCTGGGGATGCGGTACTCTGTGTGTGTGCTAATAAATCAGGCTGTAAATCATGGGTTGACAGTGATGACCCTGTTGCCTGAAAATTCCTTGTTTATTTTTTATATTTGTCACATACTCAAGCCACAGACCAACTTAGTCTGTGCCCATGTACGAAGTCAACCGAAAAGCTAGTGGTGGCAGTGAACTTCTTGAATATGTCTGTTCCTACCTCCAGAGCTGACTTACAAAACGGAGTTTCACAATTTCCTTTCCCACTGAAAGATGCAGAGGGCTTTGATGAGGGGCTGAATTGTTAAGGTAGCTGTTTCTGGCCAGAGCACAAGGTAAGGGAGCATCCTTGTTAAAGTCTGGGTATGGAATCTGATTTGGATATGGTGTTTGTCAGTCCATAATAACTCATTTAAAATGATTAGAATAGAAATTATTATAGTCAATAAAATAGTGTTGATTTCACTGTAGCTTCCACAAATAGGAATATGTTATGTAAAAAGTGTATTATATTGCATTCCTTGTACACATACAAGTACTTTCATGCATATAAAGCATGATAAAGTTTTAGGGACCTTAGTAATATTCTCATGTCAGGTCAGTGCCATCAGCATATTTTAATTAAGTTGTGCGTAGATTTGAGTTCTGTTCTGACAAGTTGACTCTGGAGATACTCAGGCTAAAGCCAGCTCCATTTTGTATTTTTATATTTACTATCAGTCTATAATCATCTAGTGAAAGTAGGACTGTATCACAGCATTTGCTATGAAGACTCGCTAATACTTCCCAGGATTATTGAACCAGTAAGGTTATTACAGTGAACTCTCTGGACCAAGGCCTTTTCTTGCTACCTGTGATTAGGATTGTGATATAGAGCAGAAAAGCAGTATTCAAGCTGCCCGAAGTCCAGCTTTTCATGCTTTCTTGGACTTCTGCTGTGTGTTCTCAGACAGGCTGTGACTTGAGACATGGAGCACAGCATTTTACATATGTGAGTTTGTAATTCTGCAACCCAGTAGTGGGGAGCAAGATAAGCTGGCTTGAATAGCTTGCCCCTTTAGAGGATATGTACAGAGTGGATATATATGCCACAAAGCAGAAATTATTAACTTAAACTCCAGTCTGTCATTTCAGTGACCATGAATTGGATTCTTGCTGTATGTTTTCTGATCATATTGCCTGCAGATATTCTCTGGACTGGGAGAGCTGCTCTATGCGGTGGTCTCATTTTGGAGGTAGCTATGGATGTTAATGGGAGCTCAAGCATCTGAGATCAGAATTTTACAAGGCTTGCAGCTAAAGATGAAGGAAACTTGTTTTAATTGCAGCCTGGGGAGACCCCTTACAAGTACCTACTCAGCTGACATTTTGTCTACAAAGTATTGGAAATATTTAGAAGTTAAGTTACATGCACTGTAGGTTTGAAAAGGTGACAGCTTGTCATTTCACTGTACTGCTAATGGCAACGTATGCTGTTATGGAAAATTCTCCCGTTTTATTTCAGTAGCGCATAGCCAACAGAAAACATGGTGTTTTTTTTAACTTCTGTTTTCAAGCTTTTGAAATAATAGTTGGAATCAGGTTTGATGCAAATTAAAAGCTACTTAAGTCATTTTACCTAGCCTAGTTGCTATGGCAACCTTTAAAAAAGTAAAGGAAAACGGCTCCAATTTCAGTTCTTTCTTAAGCTTTTTCAGCATGCTTTTTCATGCACATTTTCACAAGAAATTCCATTCTTACAATGACCTGATGTGACACAATGACCTGTGTGTAGTCTGGATGTGTATACAGATTTGCCACAGTGATTTAAAGAAATTAGTGAAACAAAGGTTGCATCAATTATGGAGGTAATGATTTATTTATATATTGAACTGGGGGTTGCCTTTGGACTAGAAACTATGTAGTAACATCCTTGATTGAATTTTATAAAACTACAAGCACTTTATGGCTTAGCAAACATTTAATGGCAAATTATAATACCTTGCAGACAGTTTGATCTCTGTGTCACCAACTGAAATCCAGACTTGGCAATAATAAAATTAAATCTCTTTCCCTTTATAAGAAACTTTGGAGGTTGAAAGGCAAGTGATATGATATCTCAGTCTGTGGTCAGGTTTCTGCACAGGGTTCTGACAAACCACTGTCTGGCTTGGCGTAAAGATGTCGCTTTAAGTATCCTAGAATAATTTAGATTGGAAGGGATCTTCAGAGGCCATCTAGTCCAGCCCCCTGCTCGAAACAGGTCTTAATTACATAGTGTTGCTTGGGGACTTGTACAGTTAAGTCTTTAACACCTCTAAGGATGGAGATTCCACAGTCTCTCTGGGCAACCTGTTCCTGTATTTGTTCACTCTCATAGTAATTTTTTTTAACAAATCTTACTGGAATTTCCCGTTTTCCAACTTGTGTCTGTTGCCTCTTATCCTATCACTGTGCACCTCTGAGAAGAGTCTGACTCCATCTTTTCTGTATTCTCCAGTCAGGTAGTTGTAGACTGCAACAAGGTCTTCCCTTAGGCTTCTTTTCTTAAGACTGAACAAAACCAGTTCTCTCAGTCTGTCCTCCAGTGTTTTGTTCTCCAGCCCCCTGGCCAGCTCAGTGGCCCTCCACTAGACTTGCTCCAGTATGTCAATATCTTTCTTGTATAGGGAAGCCCAAAACTGGATGCAGTACTCCCATGTGCTCTCACAAGTGCTGAATAGAGGGGAAGGCTCACTTCCCTGGACCTTCTAGCTACGCTCGTATTAATACAGCCCAGAATGCAACTGGCCTTCTTTGCTGCAAGGGCCCACTGCTGACTCACATTCAGCTTGTCCACTAGGACCTCCAGATCCTTTTCTGCAGAATGGCTTCCAGAATAGTCAGTTCCCAGCCTGTGCTGTTGCATGTGCATGGGGTATTTTATCCCACAGGTAAGACTCTGCGTTTGCTTATGCTGAACTTCATGAGGTTCTGGTCAGGCCATTTCTCCAGCCTGTCCAGGCCTCTCTGAATGTCAGCCCTGCCCTCAGCCATATTGACTGCTACCCCAAATTGGTCACATCCACAAACTTGCTGAGAGTGCTTTCCATTTCATCATCAAGGTTGTTAATAAAGACATTAAAAAGTACTGATCGTACCAGTTACTGGTCACTAGCTGGACTTTGCAGCACTGATCATAACTCACTGAACTTTATCGTCCACTTACACAGCCCGTATCTCGCCAATGTGATGATAAGGAGTCTGTGGGAGACTGTGTGAAAAGCCTTGCTAAAATCAAGATATACAACATTGACTGCCCTTCTCTTGTCCACAGCACCAGTCACCTTGCATAGAAAGCAATGAGGCAGAATATGCCTTTGCTAAACCCATGCTGGTTGCTCCCAGTCATCATCTTGTCCTTCATGCATCCAGAAATGACTTCTAAGAGGATTTGCTCCATCACCTTCCTAGGGACTGAGGTGAGGCTGACCAGCCTATAGTTGCTTGGACCCTTCTCCTTGCCCTTCTTGAAGGTGTGTGACATCTGCCCTTTTCCAGTCATCAGGAACCTATCCCAATTGCCATGATCTTTCAAAGATGATAGCTGCCTAACAATGATATCAGCCAGCTGCTTCAACACCCTTGGATGCATCCCATCTGGTCACATGGACTTGTGTAAGTCCAAGTGGGTTAAGGGATCCCTAATGATTTTTTCTCTACTGTGGGTATTACTTCACTCTCCCAAATCCTGCTAGGAGGCTCAGGGACCTGGAAGGCCTGAGGACAAGCCTGACCAGTAGAAAACATAGGCAAAAATGGCACTGAGTACCTCAGCTGTTTCTCTATTACTTGTCCCTAGATCTCCTGCCCCTTTGAGCAATGAGCCCACATTCTCTTTAGCCTTCTTTTTCCTACTGATAAACTTAGAAACCTTTCTTGATGCCCATCACCTACATGCATGGGCAAGGTGTTTGTATTCCTCCCAGGTAGCCTGTCCCTGCTTCCACCTTCTGTGTGCTTCCTTTTTGTGTTTGAGCTCAGTCAGGAGCAACATGTCTATCCATGCTGGGCTTCTGCCATGCTTGCTTGACTTGCTGCACTTCAGAAGGAGCATTCTTGTACTCTGAGGAGACAGGCTTTGAAGATGAGCCTAACTAGACTTTTGTACGTCGGATTGGTTTAGGGACTCAGGTGGAGAAATATGAGCTTTCGTTTGGCCAGTTTAGCACATGTGTGAAGTTTATCCCCATTACGCCTCTCCAGTACGTCCTCTAAGATATGTGAGCTAATCTGTTCTAACATGTATACTCCTCCTTCTTGAAATGTCATAACGGGACTGCTTTACAGCAGGATTGCGTTTGGAAGTATCTACCAAGCAGCAGTAGGATAGAAGCTAAGCCTAAGCTGGAAGAATAGTAATACTTGCTAACGTCCTGACTCGATGATACCACAGGTGTTAGGAAGACTTTGTTGTTCCCCTGTCCCTTCTTCCATATGGGGATTATATGACCATAGGGGGACATATGACCTGGAAGGAAATCAGAGATTGCTCTGAGCAGGCCACACATTATGGATCAGTGGAGACAGAAGCAAGGAGGTGTGTCATGGCTTCTACCTGACTCTTTTTAAACATAACTAGAGAGACTGAACTAACTTTTTTGAGGCAATTCTACTAGTCAGTGGTTAATAATTCACTCATGACCTTTTTTGCATATATATTCTCAGCTGCTTCTCAGGCCAGACTTGCTTTATGGCTAAATAAAGAGCAGAGCTATCCAACTAGCATCTTTGACAGTACTTGCATTTACTTTATTTATTTTCAAAGTAGATTGTTGCTGTTTTGCTTTTTTTTCTCTCCTGAAGAGATTGGGCCATTAGAAATGAATTTTTGTTCAAAGTGCCTTGAAGAGGATAAGGAAGGGCACAAGAAAATTACCACTGGTAAACTGGTCTTATAAAATTCATTGTCCTTGAAGAGAAAGCCAGACCTAAAAGCTCTTTGGTCATAAACCTCTCCAGAATCAGATGTACTTGGACAGTAATGTCATAATAAAATTCCAGATTCATTCTATATATGCTCCCACCCAGGTCTTTGCCTTTTCTGTTATTATCTGTTGAAAAGCTCCAATGGGAGTACTTGAAATATTGTTAAGGAAAAGGTGCATTCTTATTCATGTCAATTTACCCAGTGCAAAAACAATTTCCAAAAGGCAAAGTGATATGGTAGGTCTAATGTAGAAAGTACACTTTTGAATGGTTTCAAACGCAGAGGCAGTCTTGTGAGAGTATTGCTGCTGTGTTGAGTTTTGATAGTGACCATGGTAACTTGTGTTCTTTTCAGCTGTGTGTCGCCTGCCTGATTCATTTATCTCCATTTGTGATGTGTTTCTCTGTGGTGTGAATCCATCCCTGTCCATTCTGTCACATCTTCATCTTTTGCTTGCTGCTGCTTCAGGTTGCTCTGAGCCTCAGGTAAGCAATCACAGGGAGCTTGTGCCCTGTGATGTTGAGAAAATCCTCCTTCACGCACAGGGTCTTTTAAGTGTTTTTGAATTTGGAACTCCTGTTCCATCAGGACACATTCTTCCTCTCCTTTGCCCTCCATCCTACATGCCCTCCTTTAGTTTAGTATTTAAGTGCTTCCATAACCTTTACAACATGTATCTTTACCAGATTCCTGTATGGTGAGAAACTGTGATTTTTATTGTGAGCTAAAATAGAAGGCGACTAAGGCTGTGGCTTCATCTTCTCAATGCTTACATGTCTCCGTGTCTGGATAAGGTTTTACTCTGTAAGAATAAAAAAATAAATCCTCGTTTTTCCTGTGTCCTTGTGCCTGCATATTTCATGCAGGCAACTAGTAATTTGTGATGGTTTTCCCAGATGCTAGATACAAGCCTTGTTTCTGGCTGTCACTGAGTGTCTGACTTTGGATTTCTGCCTTCCTGGTCATGAATTGGGTTAGAATCTTGGGCCAGCTGTAATGTTATTTAAGAGAATTGTTAGAAGATTGATATTTTCTTCCATCATTTGAATAAAAAATGAATAAAAAGCTGCAACAGGATGCTGCATGAGAAAGCAATTAGCATATATGTTAATGTAGACAAAACTTGTTTTTATTTTTCATGGCTTTACTTTTTTCAGTCCTGTTAGTAGACACTTCTGGCTGTAAGCTTATCTGAACTGTAGAATTTCCTAAGGCAATTCCTGAACTTTTTGACTGCTGGTTCAAAATTTCATGCTTTGAACTTCTGATTAAAGCACTGTTGGAGGCACTATTTAATAATTTCCACAGTCCCACTACAAAACCATCTTCCATGATCTCAGGCAGCATCTGTTGTTTATGGACCACAGTTAAGGAACCTCCCCTTACAGGTAGATCCTGACCTGTTTAAATTATCTCATTAAACTGCCAGCATCTAAATATATGGAACACGTGTTTGTGCTCTGTGAAATCCCTATTACAGAACTTTTCAGAGGTGAATTGTGGACATTGTCATATTGTTGATTTTCCAGCCCGCTGGCCACAAGGATTTTTGCTTGTGAGAATTGCAGGAAGGGGGGGAATTAAAAGGAAACAAGGAGGGGCATTTGCTTTTAGTCACTTTCCATGATTGTAAAGAAATTATTTTCACAGAACTGTAGACTGCTGTCAAGGAAGCCCCTTCCCAAGTCTAAGAAACCCCTTAAGAAACAAATCGTAGTATCCATCTTTAAACATATTTGAGAGAGAGTTTCAGAAGCACTCTTTAGTGGTCAAGTCTGTTCCTGCAGGGCTGTTTTATACAAATTCAATTACATTCAGTATCATTTTTCCCATTAAAGAAAAGTGTGCTTTTGAGTGTGTGTGGGGGGGATTTTCCCTGAAAAATAATCAAGACCATCACTTTCAAACTCCGATGCCTAACGTTGAGCTTAAGGACTAAATTGTCTAATGCCTGCTAAGGCCAGTGAAGCTAGGCCAGTAAAATTTTATTGATTTACACCAGTAAAGGATTTGGCCCTCCATATGTGATTGTTATTAGTACAAAAGAGTACCTTTCCTAATTTCAGCAAGCCTCCATTCATGCTTCCACCCTGAAGCTGCACAAGCAGAAATTAATCATGACATGCACAAGCTAAGATTCACACGGCTGTACTGCCATTTGTGCTAAAGAAAACTGGACTCACTCCTCTGGTAAAAGTGTCAGTTGCATGCTTCTCATTTTTTGGTAGTTATATGGTTTCTGAAAGAAAGGATTATAGAAGGATAGTGAAATAGAAGACTGCTTATAACGTGGCACTTTTTGCCCCTCTAGTGGCTGGACTAAGTATAACTGTTCAGTGTTTACAGGTCTTGCTTTTAGCGCTAGAGGTGGGACTCATGCACAGAGGGCAGAGATCCTGGTTTCAGACTTTGATGGAGAGATTGCTCAGTCTGTGTGACTCCATGGCAAGCTTTTGAAGCAGTCAAACCTCTAACATTTGGAGAGCTTTTTGAATGTATTTGTATTTAAGGTGGGGGGTTTTTTGCAAACATTTCAGGAAGCTCCTGTGGTGGCGAGAGCAGCCCTGTTCCTTGAGTGTGCACGCTTTGTTCACCGCTGTAACCGTGGCAACTGGCCTGAGTGGATGAAGGGCCACCATGTGAATATTACCAAGAAAGGCCTGTCCCGTGGACGTTCTCCTATCGTAGGCAACAAAAGGAACCAGAAGCTGCAGTGGAATGCAGCGAAGCTGTTCTACCAGTGGGGAGATGTAAGTGCTTGTTTCTCATCTACTTGCATTCAAAAATACAGCGAATGTAATAGTAATTGGATCATACATAGAATTTCAATCCTAGTAAAATGGGGACTCACAAGCCTCCCTTCAAATTAGCACTTCATAGGATCAGCTGTTTTCCTAGCAGAAATGGACTGTATTAAGATGTAATACTGGCCACTCTTGTTCAGCTCGACAATTCATCTGGTGCACTGTCCTGTTTCCAGCACTTATCATATGGGAATGCCTAAGGAAGAGTAAGGGCAGTCGATATGATACTTATTGCTTTTTCCTAGCTTCCAACTATATTTAGCCCTGCATTGCTTGAGCTAGAAGTGATGCTGTGCATTTAGTAACCCTCAATGGCTTTCTCTTCAGCGTGCTTGTGCAGTCTCTCTCTGAGCCCATACAAACTGTTAACCCTCATCATCTTTTGCAAGGAATTCCACAGGTCTGCTACATGTCGTGTGAAGAACTGTCTCCTTTTGCTTGTTTTGAACTTGGGTCCTTCAAGTTTCATTTGATGCCTTCTTTTCACGGTCTCTTACAATATGTGAACTAGTCAATTACCCTGTCTGCCTGCTCAGTGCTTATTGCAAGTCATTTCACACAACTAAAAATAGTGGGAAAAGCTCCCTTTCTCTTTATGGTACCAGATACGTAATATACGTAGTAAGTCTGGCTGAAAGTGAGCTTTGTGCTTCTCACTTCTTTTCACAAAACCAAAGATCTTTTACAGTGAGAAGAAGAAAAAAAAATTTGGAGGGATTTGAAAACCAGATAGTCTGCAGTCTTGGAGTATTTACATAAGCCACGCTAAAAATGCCTCTCTGACCCATGTTCTCCTAGGTTAAAGCAATCTATGCTCCTCATGGGAGCACATTGCAGGGAACATTGAGCCAGTGCTGACCCATATCAGTACATCCCCACTACACAGCACAGCCCGCGGGAGAGCCTAGCTTTGGTTTGAGCACAGTATAGCCTCAGTGTGTGAACTAATAAACCTTGTGTCTTGGCTGTTGTCCTGCTTTTGTTTCTGAAGCTAGGCCAGGGAATGCTACCTGGGGACCCTTGCTCTACTCTCTGTTATGTCTCAAGCACAGGTGACTATCTTAAAAATCGCAGCACAGAGATCAAAGTTTCTTTTTAAAAAACAAAAACAAAAACGCTGTGTGAATTTATTTGCCCTCTGTATTTCAAGAGGTCACCACATTTGCCTAACTCCTTTGATGACTCCATCCAAGTGGGGAAGATAGGATTTGCATGCATTGCTGCCAGTCAGGGCTATATACCTCTCCTGGTGAACTTCATGCTTGTAGGTGCTTCTTTTCTTGAGTTTCTGAGAAAATGGGAGCTAGCGAGTAATCATTAAGAGGCAGTTAGTTCCCCTCTAACTGCCATTTTTAGAAACTAAAATAGGCTGAGTTAGAGAAAATCCAGGAAGGTTTCCTTTTCTAAATGTTAAAGTACCACCACATGATGCAAGAAGGAAGCAATGATGTGAGAAAGGAGCCAGGGAATTTTGATGGCAAGCAGCTTCTGTTTAATCTTTTTATACTCCTGATGATTTGTAATCGTAACAGGAGGAGTGGCTATGTCTTTAGGAAGAAGTACATGAAGAGTGCCTTGGTATGGTGTTTTTTGGTTTTTTTTGTTTTTTTTTTTTTAATTAAGGCTGTGCATTTCAAGTATAGGCCTTGCTAGCCCAGGCCTGAGAGGTAGAAGAATAGAAGATGTCTCTACTCAATCTGAGGACATTGGAGGGGAAATACTTACAAGGAATCTTTGATTTTGGACACTTGAAAATCAAGAAAATTCACTTCTCTCTCCTGTTTTCCTTGCCCTATAATATTACTGTGAAAAATGTGTTGTGGTCTCTGGAAATGAGACTTTCCTGTAATCCTCACTGGTATAGCTGATGATTTAGCATGGTTCAGCATGTAAACAGAATAGCACCTATAAAGAACTGCTAAAAGTGAAAAAATGTGTATTATCATTCTCCCTGACTCTCAGTTATATACACACATGGCACAAGTTAAAAGAAAAATGTCAAAGTGGGGATTTCTTATTACAACTTGTTGTTTCTTATATTTTAACTCTCCTTTTATTTCTTGTCCCCTCTTGGGATCTTTTAAATAAAACATACTTTTCTGTGGCAAATGCCGATTTCATTTTGTGAGTTTCAAATAGAGCAGAACCATCGTTTTCTTCCCTGTAGTTTTAGTAGCATTATAAGGCATATCTGGATGCATTCTCCACTCTAGGAATGGCACGTGTGTGTTAGCTGCTTAGCCACACCCCAGAGGGGAAAAGCATCACTTTTATCTTGCTCTAAGACAAGAGAGGATTTGGAGCATAATCTTTACCATGCGATTTTCTTCTCTTTATTGCACCCTTGAGAGGTGCCCTGCTGCCCACTAGCATTCTGTTTCTGCTCACTGGAGGCTGGGACAGTATACCTACCAAGAGCACCATCTGCCCCACACGGCTTCATGCTTCAGGGTTGGTCTGCACATAGCACTGCTGAGGTACACTCTTTTATGTTCTTTGAATGTTGGGAAAGGCTGGTCCTCTGGCTCTACTTTAGCCTCCTAGAAGCTGTTTCAGATGAAGCAGGCTGCAAGCGTAAATGACAGCCAGTAGCTAAGCCTGCAGGGCTAGAAACCTGCAAGCTGTGCTCTGCTCCTCAGACAGCTGCTTTAGTTGGCTCTGACCAGATTCCAATCAGAGTGGCTGAACCATGAGGAGAAACAACTTTCAATTGCTCTGGTAACAGGCACCTGCTACAGAACGTGTTGCCATTTCTGTGTGTTAACCTGCTCATCTTCCTATAGACAATATCAGCATGCTGGGCAGAGTTACTGTGCACACACATACCTCACTGAGCAGCTCTGGTATCAAGAAGATGGTATACCTCATCCAGCCCATCTCTGCTAGCTCAGATAAGGTCCTAAAGCTGATACCCAGCCTACAGTATGCAAAAAGGTTGGACCGGATCAGCCTACCCCAGGTTGCATATGCTGTACTTTTATGCCTCAAGTCTGGCTCTGTGCTACCAAAAAATTCTTGTCAGCACTGTACAACACACCATCCTTGGTGCTTTGTGACAGCAGAGCTGCTGCTGTGACAGGAAGATCCTTGGACAAAGGAAAAATAATATATTTGTCTCTGAATACACTGAGGCCTTGTTCTGTGGGGTTTTTTTTGTTTTTTTGTGTTTGTTTTTGAGGTCAGCAAGGTTGGAAATCTGTGCTAATTATGGTGATCCTTATTTGTCTGTCACTACTCACATATTGTGATGTAGGGTGCCATTATAAAAGTGCAGTGAGACCAAGAAAGAATGTAAAACCTTCCTTTCCCACCCAGATCCTTTAACTCAACCTCCCTAGTATCCACCAGAGAATGCCAGTGGTAAACCCTTCCACACTAGGTGGGATTTGGACTGCCCCTTAAAGTGATGAACCTACTGATTCATGCAATCTCACTTGTGATGCTGTCTTTTTGAATGAATGACAGATAGGTAAGGTTAGTCTATCATTCCCTTTGGCTGTTTCAGTTGAGAGGCATTTTCTTTTTAAGTGTGGCATGCTATCCATTTGCTGGGAGAACCAAGGATAATTCATGCAGACAATACATATCAGAAATTTAGTGCTCATTAGATAGGATACTGTGGGATTATGTATGATTGCTTTAATATTAGGGTAGGCAACAGAACATAAATAATATATGATAAATTATTCCTTTGGAGAGAGGCAAGCAGAACATTTCTTCCTTAAATGACTGAAACATGAGCAAAGAAAATGCGAGGGGTATGAAGTTTATATAGTAACATATAGGCTCACAGATAACTGAGACTGGCAACTATTTGCATCAGCTCTGAAGTGTCTTAGTAGGGAAGCATTCTTCTTGCTAACACACCCTTATCTGTAGCTTTGCTGACAGCATCAATGAGGGCTGTTTACATGTTGATAATGATGCTGGTAAACAGCCATGAATGAACAGTCAAAACCCTTCTGGAGAATGCAACTGTATTTGTTGGAAATCTGTCTGTCTGTGCTCCTTATGTAGATCTCCTTTACGCCATTACCCATGTATCTTGCAAGCTTTCATATGCATATTGTGAACTCTTTGGAAAGTACATCAGGGAGTCTCCCCTTTAAAGATGGAAATTAGCTTCCAATGGGCATGCAACAATTTTGTGGAGGAAAGAGGGAGTGGTTACTGGCTTCTTAAGTCACAGGCTAGTTTCTTAAACAGAGGACATATTCCCACTGTAAAGCCTTAGCAAATATCTGGTACACTTATTTTGAGTGGAGAAAGAAAAGTGGAAAAAATTCATGCAGAATAATGACCAAATCCCCTTCTGCCTGTCAATGTGCTGGCTTGCTTTTTTTTTTTTTTTAACCAAAAAAAAGTGGTTAAAAATCTGCCTAAAATTTGACCGTTTGCAAATTTGGTTTAAAAAAAGGAGGGGGGGGGATAAATGCTTGTTCTCCCTTTTCCCACTATACTGTGTTTTTCAGGCAACAAAAGTAAAGCCAGGGCATTCTGTTCTGAGCAGAACATCTCCACAGCCTACAGGAGGCAGAGCTCTGGACCACCAGTGAGGTACGCTGAAATTGCTTGTGCTTCTCTTTCTCCTTTCCTGTCCACAGGCAATCGGCATCCGCCTCAATGAGCTGTGCCATGCTGAGAGTGAGAGCCCTGCCAACTTGCTGGGCCTCATTTATGATGAGGAGACCAAGAGGCGCCTGAGAAAGGAGGATGAGGAGGAAGACTTTTTAGATGACAGTAAGGAGACTCCCTTTACTACAAGAACCCCCGCTTGTAAGAACCTCTGCTTTAGGAGCACTTAATTTTTCTTCTTTTTTCATCCTCTTGCCACCCAGCTATATTTCCCAGTCCCTCACCTCCACCCCAGCTTCCTCCACTGTTCTTTCCCTGCCTGGCTGTACAACGTGGCAGATAGGTAGCAGCACCGAGAGACTTTGAAAGAAAAGGGGTCAAAACCAGGCAGTGAGTTGCGATTCCTGTATATCAGCAACTGCAATTATAAGCAGGGCAATCATTTATTTCTTGGGTCTTGCTATCACCTGACTGCCAAAAGTGGTTCAGACTCCCATTCTTCCCAGTTATTTCTGCCAAACTATTTTTGTAAGATCAGCTGCTTTTGTGTTTCTTAACACTGAGGAGTCATCTCCACACCTGATGTGAATTGGCACAGCTCTAACAACGGCTTTTAAATCTTGACTTCAGTATATCTGCCTAGTTGTCAGGCAGAAGTATAGCACAGTGTTACAAAAAGTGGTATAAAACATATACTGGTGTAAGTGAAGGTGCTAACACACATTATGTCCTCTCCAGACATCATTCGTATGCATCTGTGTGCTGTAATGTACTGGTTCCTGTGTACATGTACTGCTGTTCACCACTGGATGTAGTGTGCTAGCACTGTTTATGTATCTCCTGGTCTCTTTCTCTCACGTTCTGTATTTGTTCTTATCACTGCATAAAGGCCAGCTTTGGGGTAGAGGTGAGAGATGGGAAATGACTTCGAGATGGGGTATTGGCCCTAAGCTAGATCTTCACACGTGTCATTATGTGGGGTGCCAGTGTTAGCAGGTACATGTGTCTGGGTAGCTGTGCTGGATACTTGATCGGCCCTTAAGGAGGCATATCCAAAGCAGGACCATGCACTGGCAATTTTCCCTGTGCTGCACAATGAATGACTTTGGAAAGATGAAAAAGAACTGCGTTCCCGTGGTCAAGAGACAGAATAGGCTGTCTCGCCCCTGCTTGCCAACTGATATCAGGCACTCTTAAGTGGATGTGGAGCTGCTTAGCAGGGTGGTCTGGGATAAGCAAACAGAAAGAACAGGCTGTGGTCTAGAAAACTGAGTAAAAGCTCAGGGCTTTTCTGAAAGCCACAGTCTGAAGATAACATTCTGCATTCTTTCAGAAGGCAGATATTCTTCCAAAAGCTACCCTGAGCACTGCAGGGGATGGACTGAGGAGCATAAAATATGCAGTTGGATACTTCATTACCCTGTGCATTACATCTGTATTTGAAATTTCAAATTATTTCAGTCCCTACGAATTCCATCATCCATTATGGGTAATGTGTGCAGAGAAGTTAGCAAGCATCAGAAAATTAATCTGGTTTGATCCCTGTGGTGTCCTCTCATTTTGTTTGATTTGGACTGTTTTCTTTGTGAAAAGTAGTTAGATTAGATGTGGGGAGGGAAGCAAGTGAAAACGCAAATCTCTCTCAAATGCATGTAGATGGTAATATCAGGCAGTATTTAAAAACAGATGTGGTTAGTTGTTGTCACACCTAACTTTCTTTTTTTTTCTTTCTGTTCATTATCCCAAATAGTGTTTTGCAAATTTGTCAAGTCTTGAAGAACGCTTCATACTTTTCAAGGTTGGAATGGCATTAGAGCATTATATGGGTTGCAAACTGTAGGGCTTTTGAAGCTGATTGTTTAGACTCATTTGAAGCAAAGGCACTGATATGTGTGTTTAACTTCAAGTATTTGATAATCCCTCTTTCTCTTTGCCCTTTGTTTTAAGTTAAGCGTTTGAATGCATAAATTGAAAAAACAGCTTGATTTTTTTTTACTTGATTATCTCTCAATGGCACTTGGATTCTGTGCACGTCTAAAGGAGCCTGATTTCAGAGGAAGCTGTCTTTTTCAGTTGTCAGGGTAGTAATTAATAATAGGCATAGTACCTCTTTGCTGACTAGTCATAACTCCGTATGTTTTGAGATATTTCTCCTGTTTTAAACTGGTGCTTTTTCAGAATTGCAGTAGATTTGGCTGAATGCAAAACTGTAAAAGGGCAGAAGGGTATCTGCTTCTTAACCTGTATTAACATTACATAAGAAGGTGTATACAGAATGCTAGAAGATCATGTTATTTTAGTAGATACTTCAATAGTAATACACTATAGTGTGCTGGTACTATAGTATGTGCTGGTAAATATATGGATTGATAGTTGTATGAATCTGTTCCTTTTAGTGTAGGAAAAGTAGCAGAGGAGTCTAGATTTTCCTCCTCTTTTTTTAGTTCAACTTGCATTGTGCACCATATGTGAAAATGTCCATCACCTCCTGGTTCCAGATGTTGCGTAATCTCCTTGCTCACCATAGAAATATTTTTTTGCAGGCACTGTGAATCCTACCAAATGTTGTTGCCCTTTTGCACTGAAAATGGCAGCCTGTCAGCTCCTCCTGGAGATAACCACTTTCCTCCGAGAGACCTTTCCCTACATGCCCAGGCCACGTACTGAGCCTCTTGTGGTAAGTGGAGCATAGAAATTGGAGAGAAGGAGGCATTCCCACCCAGTCACTGTGCTCTGTGCCTCTCTTAGGAGAGGTAGGAAGGGGAAGTAACCCAGGTGAATATCTGATGCAGAGAGAAAAGAGTGGTTGTCTGATGAATATGGAAGATGAGGAGGGCACATTAAATGGATCAATTAAGGGCATAAGCAGGTTTGTAGACTGGAGAAGCAGAACATGCACTGGAAGTCCAAGAAGGTTTTAAAATAGAGTGGAGGGCAGTAGATGGATTGGGAAGCTGAATGTTAGGGACCTGAGAGGTGTCGGAGATGGACTACAGCAGATGACAGATCAAGTGCTATGGAGCTGATTAGGAGGGCAAGTTGATAGAGAACTGAAGAGGACAGTGGGGGGAAGGATAAGAAGATGGCTTACAGGGAACTTGCTGGAGCTCAGTTCAGAGTTTGCAGATTTGGGCCTGGGTTAGACAATAGACTTGATGAGACTGGGGGAAATAAGGAAAGAAACAAAGGCAAAGAGGGCAAGAAAGGATATAGGCATCCATGAGAGTGAGAGAGGCACAGGCAAGTCCTGGCATGAGTAATGAGCTAAATAACTGGTTAAGTGACAACTATTTCTGTGAGTAGCAGCATCCATGAAACCTGACTTCCTATGGTTCCTTCTTGTACAGATTTTCTTGTGTCTAGTGACAGATGTCTAGTGATGTGGTTTAACACTACTACCTTCAGCCTATTTTTTCACAAAAGGCACAGACACTCAGGTTATCTTTTGTCAAATTGGGTTGAAAGTGGCCAGAGCTTCAGAGGTGACAAGGAGAATGGAATGAGATGAGGATTTTACGTCAGATGAGCAGTATGATCTTTTAAGCTTAATTTCTTTAGGAAAACAGGCTTAAAAAATTATGAAGGAAGAATAAGAAGTTGATTTTCCATGTGAAGCTAAAGAAAGATTTAGCCCCACCATTCTGGTTTTTATTAATTAGGATGACAATTGCGCATGACAGGCTGATGGCTGGGTATTGCTGCAATTAGGGTCTGAGATTGGTTTCCAAAGTCTGGACTAGACTTACGATGAAGTGACTCAGTCCCGAGGTGTGCAAGAAGGACAGTTTTAAAAAACAGAAATTCAGAAGGAGTCTTCATAAACACTTCATTGATATTTTCACCATGTAATAAATGACTGTCTCCAATAGCAGGATAATAGCAGGGTTTAGAATTTGTTTCAGTAAAGTAGTTAGGCTCAGAACTAAGAATACGTTGGGTAATTAGGGTCAATAGGAATTTGTGCCAGACAGCAATGAAGGTGATTAATAGCTTTTCAGACTCATCTCTGGGAGAGAAGGAGGAGGAAATATTTTGTGGTGTGTAGGCAGAAGAAACCGTAAGACCATATTATGCAAGAGCCCGTCAGAGGAAAGGACCAGAGTGCTTCTTTTAACTTAGTGCAAAGATGCAAAAAAGAGCTAATAACACTCCAGATTAAAAAGTGAAGTTTCTGTATTTATAGATTGATGAGAGTCTCTTCATATAAGAAAAAGCTGGCCTACTTGCTTCCTCTTTCAAAGAGAATCAGGTACATAATGTTACAGACAATGCAGCTGAAATTCCGGTAGAGCAGCTCTCACTTCTGTTGCTGTTTGCAGGCATACCTGGCTGAGAAGTTGGTCCTGAGTCATACCTGAAGTTTTTCTTGTTCCACAGATATGAACACAAACTTATAAGCAGTAGAGAACTGGTGCATTTGTAACTGAACTAGCTGTGATCAACCATTTTAAGTACACACAGTTTAGTCCATTCCAGGCTTGCCCAGCTGAGGGCATGAGCACCCCCATACCTCTGTTCCAGTGAGATACACAGTCCTGACTGAAACTCCAGCCAAAGCATTTTACTGAAGCTGGTAGAGTACATACAAGCTCACTTTACAAATGGCTGGACCTGATGAATACATTCTCTTGGAGCCTACTACTCCCACAGTAGAGCCAGATGACTGCAACATGTCATTTTCTATGGTACAAAGTCATTCATTTTTGCTTAAGCAGTTGCTGGACATAGAGCCCAGCTACCTGTGTGCAGAGGAGACATATTTTATTCTGTCAGTTAATTTGTGGGGGCAGTAAATTCCAGTGAGAGCATGTTGACAACAGCTGGGAGGAGTACTGTATTTAACAAACTCCGGCAAGGGGAACCATACCCTAGGAATGTACCTGTACGGCTATGGTGGCTCAGCTTATGAGTGCTAACTTATGAAGCTGCTGTAATGTGGTCAGGTTTGAGAACATACTTTTATCCTGAACAGCTTTAACATTTGTTTCACATTCTAAACTGTTTGTTAGATGCATTTTAAACTATTTATGTGAAAATTTTCAATGCCAGAGAGATTGCCAACCATTATTTTTAGGTACTTTTTTTATATCCCAGGTTTGATTGTTAAGCAAAGCCAAAATATTTCCCTTATTCTCATCAACTGTTAGTTCTTCTGACAGGCCATTTGGGATAATTTTTTTCTGGAGATGCAGAGCTGACTACAAATGGTTTGGGGCCTTCAGCTGGCATTAGGTGCACTAGCATCGGCTAACCCATTTCAGCACAGTTCGGTCTACAATGTATGATTGAGAAAACTTTTTTTTTCCAGACCAGCTGTTGAATAACAGACTTAGTCACTATCCAAGTAACTCCCAGTTACTTCTGTAGGAGTTCTGTATGCAAATTCCAGTAGGAGATTTCTTGAGCGTGCAGTATTTTATCTAAAATAACTATTTTGGATCATTTCGGACATTTTACTTTTGTATTCACCAACCCCTTGCTCTGTTATTTACAGAAAGTAGCTTTATGCCATCTTATATTTCAGTGGAGAGGTCTCAAAGCTGACTGTCACCAATCAAAAGGCACAAAGGGCCTCTTAAAGAGCCTAGCATTTTAACTGCATTTGCCAGTGTGGGAGATTACAGTCTAGCTTTCATTTTTTTTCTATCTGTGGTTACAGAAAACAGTTTATAATCCATAGCCTGTGGTACCTTAGGACTTAATGCTTTTTTGGAAGCCAGTATGTGGTACCATTAATGCTATTTCTGTTAATAGGAGAAAATGATGGTATAAACTAGTTTCTCTCTGGTGGGATAGTTTATTACCCAGAATTGCATTTCCCAGAATTGAAATGCAGCCAACACTTTCCTTGCTCATTGTTTCTCGCTGTGTCTTTTCAGTCTGATCTGCACACAAGAAGCTTGCTCTGGGCCGTGCTGTCATGGCTGTCACATTGTCAGCTAGCTTTCTCTCAGCTTTTCTTTCTGTGATGAATCCAGTTGCAGTGCATTCCCTGACAAACCACAGGGAAGCCCTTTGGAGTAGAGAACTTGCTCCTTCCCAGACCAGATCTTCTACCAAACACCTTGGCAACAACTGCCTTTTACTGCCAGCTGCCCATTAGGGACCATTTACCTTTTTTCCCCCTCATGAGCCTGCAGACAGGGTGCCAATTCACTCAGCTGTGTTAACCAGGAATGTGTGTGGGTCCAGTTACTGACACCTGTTAACTCTTCCATCCTGACTGTGTTTACAGCATGGCTGGGCATGCTGCAAACCCAAAGAGTACTTGAATTGGAAAGTGTCAGGGTAGATGGAGAAACATGTGATAGAAATAAATTCTCATCTGAGGCAGTTCTTCCTGAAGCTGAAAGTCTGTGGTTGTAAGGAAAAAGATGGGGGCTCATACTGTTTGCATGTCTATGTGATCTGCATACTGCCACAGGATCTGGAGAGCTGCAGGCTGCGTCTGGACCCTGAGATGGACCGGCACAGGTATGAAAGAAAGATCAGCTTTGCTGGAGTTCTGGATGAAAATGAAGATTCAAAGGATTCCCTGCACAGCAGCAGCCACACCCTCAAATCCGAGGCTGGTTTCGAGGAGAAAAAAGGTTTGTCGGCACAAAGCCACTTTTGTATTACCAGGGCTTGTGAAGTGGCGCTTGATTTTATGTTTTCGTTTGCATAAACTGTGTTAAAAAGCAGGCAGCCATGGAGTCACGTGGCTTTGAGTAATTTCTGAGATGCTTCTGGCCTTCAGGGTTCAAGATAGTAAATGTGAGAAGCAAAGACTTTAAATTTTATAAAACCACTGCTATGACTGAAACCAATTGAGAGCATTGCAATACTTCTAAAAAGGAAGATGCCTTATTTGAAACTCTCTCAGAGGAATGCTGTTACAAGCATCAGTATTTGATTCACTTCAAAAATAAATCAAAGGAGTTTTTATTTGTTTTTTATTCTGATTATAATTCTTCATTCAGGGAAAGCCACGGATAGGAGAGAAGATTGGAATCTTTCTGTGAAAATATTTACCAGTTTGCAAGTCATGGCATCTTACAAAATCAGTGGTTGATCCCTTGAATTCTTTGCTACCACATAAAAAACACACACGTGTGTGGCTTTTGACAGCTAGCAGATTAATGTTATCAACATACTGTATACTGTACAAGCAAACCTCAAGCTCACTGTGTTTGCTGAGAACAGCAGATTGTTTCCATTTTAAGCCATCTCATGCAAAACTCACATACTGATGGTACAAGTGTTGCAATACAATATACAGTCATCGTTAATATTTGCAGTTAGAGGCTGAACTGCCAGACAGTTATCTGTAAATGATTCTCCCTCTAATGAGTTTTCTAGATGAACTGTTTAAATTCTGTCTCTTAATAGCTGCGTAGAAGTGCAGATGTTTGAGTGATGATTTTGACGATTGTTTGAAAAAGATAAATGTTTGATGATTGTTTGAAAAGGATGGAGGCTGTGGCTAGTTATCCTCTAGGAATTATAATGTGTACTAATGATGCAGAGGAGCTTTTACTGAAATCAAAGGGCTTTGGATAAAGCCTGTGTTGTCTTCAGCTGTGATTCTACCACAATTACTAGAGAAAATATTAGAAGTGTTTCCAAGATTCCAGTGGTGTAAAACTGCCTCCAAAATTGTGTGCAGCATGGGATAGTTCCTTCTGCAAAGACAGCTAGCTATCCACCTAAGAGAGGTCAGCTGCATAAAATCATGCTCAACCTAGGTCTTTGTACCCTTGGCATACTGATAGCCCAGAGAAGTACATGTCCTTATGTTTGACAGTAAGATCAATGGGATAAGATGTCTCTAACTATTTAGATGAGGAAAATTTTGATTTTTTTGTTTGTTTGTTTATTTTTTTAAGATTATTACAACAATTACTTGAAATCACTTCTCAGCCTGTCAAGTAGCAGTCCCATCCACTGAAATGTTATCTGAGTGGGAGAATGCCTACAAGCATGTGGTCAAACTGGAAAATGGTGGTGGCAGGCCGCTAACTATCCCATTTTCCTCAGAGACAGTGTTGACTTAGGCTTGCCTCCACATGTTATTTTGCTACTGGCATTATCCAGAGTTGAGTTCTTTTTGCAAAGATGATAATATTAACTTTCTGCATCCGTGACTTTGGCGAACTACATTTTCCCTGCAGTTTCAGTTGGGTCTTTCCCCCTTCTCTCTTTTCCCTAAGCTGTCACATAGTTTTTCTTTACAAAAGCTGCCTCATTACTACATTTCAGGGATGGGAGAAGTGACTATGGTAGGAAGGTTGAATCTTAATATACATTAACAAAAATGATTATGCAGTATTTTGGAAGCTAAATAAATGCAAAATGATGCTATATTTCAAAATAATAATAATTATGTTCTTTTCTCTGGCCACAGCATATTCTTCTGGGGATCTACTTGGGCCAAACATAACAGATGCAGAGGCATCTTTTGTAATCTACACTTGTTTAGATAAGAAAATGTTGTCGTGTGACTGTAACTAAATTTTTCTCACCTGCAGTGATAGGTCTCTTTATCTCAACCTCTTTGATAAGTATTAATCTGTTTCCTTTCATTTCTTCCTGAGTGTTAAAAACTTTGCTTTCGTTGCTCACCCCAGGTGTGGCTTAACAGCTATCCAAAAGCTACGGTTTTTCTGTCTAGAATCTGCTCCAGGTAGGTCCAAAATATAGACAATTAAGCTAGGTAGATACAGGCATTCAGAGGATCGTATTTACTATTTGGATACTAAAATGGAATTCTGCAGACTTCATGAAATATATTTACGAGTGCTAAAATAATTTGGTGTTTGGGGAACTGAGCAGCTGTACTGAGCTTGATCTGAACTGAATTCAACCAGTAGTGATTGCTAAGGGACTCAGCTTGGTCACTTGGAGGGAGAGTCTCCAGTTGCTCGACAGTGATCTGCCAAGCTGGTTCGTGAGCACTGAGGAGTAGCTCTCAAAACCTATCCAGCTGTCTTTGGCCAGGACATTAGTCACCAGAAATGGGAGTGGGGATTGGGTTCTGTAGGAATAGGGGATTTCTCAGGAGTCAAGGCATGTTTGATTTTTTTTCCCCTATGTCAAAACACAGTTCTTTCGAAATATTTAGCTTACCCATTTTATCTAAAAAGCTGTATCCTGTTCATTCTCAACCACACACCGAAAGGTGATCGATCACACATGGCCTTGCGTGATTAGATCTGCAGTACAATGACTGAGTGTTGCAACATTTGGACTGACATGCTGCTATGTACTGCCTTTGAACTAAGAGGAGAATGAAAGTGCAAACGGTTGGTGCTTTGAACATTGAACCATTTCATGTTTGTGCTCATCAAAAATGCAGAGTGTCAATGGATGTTGTTAATGCCTGAAAGCTGCTGATTTGTCTGAAGGAGAGGATCTACGTGCTCCTGTTTCCTCTAAAGCATTCTAATGATGAAGAGTAACATGCAGAGACACGGATTTATGCAAATCTTACTTCAAAGAAGTCTTGTGTGCTAACCTCATGAAGCAGACTACCCTTCTGCAGTTACACGTGCTGTGTGAATAAATAGTTGATCCTACTTCAGAGCTCAGTGGTGTTTACAGAACCCAGGCCCACAGGAGGATAGGTTTGTCCATGATGCCTTGTTCATTCTTGGGATTCAGCCATCTATCCCTAGCAAGAGGCGATTCTGCACTAATGTAAACCCTAGGGCCTGGCAAAGAAAACTGCAATTTGCACCCATTGGGCAGACTCTGTTTCCTGGCAAGAGCTGATTCAGACTGGTGTGAATCGTAGGTTTTCCTTGTCCACATTTTGGGTTTCTGTTAGAGCAGCTGACTCTATTTGCTGGTGGTTGAACCAAGGCTAAATCCAGATACAAACAAGGCCAGAGGTGAGGTACCAGGTCTCCAGGAAAGGAGGTTCTGGACACATTTCTGTAAAACATCTTTACTGGCTGATTGACAGAGCTGCATTGGCGGTGGCTTTGGAGGGAGCCTCTGGCCCATATTCTTTGGTAGAAGAAGAGGTGCTGCAATACAGGCTGGCAGCAAAGGGTTGGGAGGGAAGGGAGGGCCAGGATATATATTTTTTTATATGGGGAAAAATTAAGGGGAAAAAAGTCCTCTTTTATTCTTTTAATACAGTTCCCAGCAGGAAGATCAGGATAGGAGGCTCCCGCTTGCTCCAGATTAAAGGAACCCGCAGTTTCCGGGTGAAGAAGGGGGGTTCCCTGTCCAGCATTCGCCGGGCCGGCAGCCTAAAGAGCACCAAGTTATCACGGCAGGACTCAGAGTCTGAGAATGAGGAGCTGCAGCTGTCCCACAGCAGGGACACTGTCACTGATATAGGTAACTTAGACGAGTGGGTGGAAAGGGAGGGGACTAATAGGCAGGGTCTAAACTCTTGATGTGATTGCAGCAGAGCTAGAAATGACAAGTGACTCCCCCCCGCCACCCCCAGCAAGCTAGGAAGAACCTGAAGCCCTCTTCATGGGCTGCCTGAGCTAGGGCCTGGGAAGAACAAAGTTCAAATCCTGCCGCCGGCGCCCTGGGTGCAGAGTTGGCTCCGTGCACAGTTTGTAAAGTCAGAGCTCCGTGTTAGAGCATGAACTCTTGGAATGCTGGTGTCCGCCAGCCAAACGCATGCTGTCTTTAGGGGTGCACATGCGTGTGTGTATATGTATATATGTATATGCACACACATACTCCTAAATCATGTGATATAAAGAATATGTGAGTTCATATGCACATATGACATTTTATTGTCCATATTAACGGATAGGATATATGTATGTACAGATATGCGCTTCATATTCTATGTAGCATATGATGTCATAGGCATGTCATATGACATATAAGATATATATATTCCTATATGTAGAATGCAACATTTATGTACATATTGCATACTGTATTTCTACATATTGGCATATACCTACATTTTAAAGATGCTTTCCTTAATCTTCAAAAGATGAATCCCAGTATATTTATCTTCTGGAAATCAAATGTACATCCCATCAAAAAAAATCTCCATCATAGTTGAAATAAAGGGGCTCCCCCTGCCAGGGTGTTAAGCAAAAACTGAGGTTTGGATTCTTTGGCAGCTGAAATAACCTGCCAAACTTAATGGTCATTTTTATGTTGCCCGAAAGTTACTTCAGTCGATAAACATAGAGAGTGGGATTGCCTGTTCTGTAGATTTTGGCAAGTCGCAGTTCACTTAAAGAAGAGAAAGAAAGGACTAACCAGAGTTAGTAACCCAGCCATCCATTAACAGCATTAGTGTTAGTATTACAGCAAGCCCATAGATAACGAAATGGCTGCAGGAAACACAGGGATCAGCATAGTTCCCAGAGAAGTTTGTCCCTTGCTTAAGTTCTTTAGAATTAGTATGCTAGAATCAGGATTTTTTTCCCCTTTCATCCCCGTGTTGTTAGCAGTTTCCATGGGCACTTAACAGTGACTTTGCCCATTGGTGTTTCTAGTTGGATGCCACTTCTGGTTGGATTTTTGTTGACATTTTAACCACAGAGCCCAGTCAATGCAGATCACTAAACCAACCATTTGCAGCATCTGAATGGTGCAAATAATTTGTTTCCTGTTGATTTTATTTTACCTTCTCCCCTTCCATTAAAGAAAAAAGTGGGGAGGGATCAGTGTTTGGTACTGCCAAGATGGCCTGAGCGCCGCATATGAGAGGTTCTTGTAATTGTCAAGCCAGCACAAAAAAAAAAGATTGGTGAGGGGTGTCCAAAAGCAGTCTGTCCAGCGTGGCATATTCTGTGTACTCTGATCTGTTTCCACAAGGCTGGCCTGGCTTACAAGTGCTGTCCCTAGGCTTTAAGCACATAGGGAGCAATAAAAGCAAACACCTTTTGGGTATTTTTCTTTTGAAGAAGGGAGTCCTTGGAGCGCGAGCGAACCTAGCATTGAGCCCGAGCTGCTGAGCAACACAGGCACGGAGGAGAACTATCATCGGAACATGTCGTGGCTGCATGTAAGTACGAGTCCCTGGCAGTGCTCTCGAGGCTGGTGTTTTTAGTAGGAAAACCTTTGTGCTGGCACTGACCTGATCAGAGTCTCTGCTTTCTTGATGTAGCATCAAGGATGTCAAGTGTAAGTAAGCTGCAACCTTTGGAAATTGGACATTTGCCATCTGCAAGCATCTGAAATGGAAAAAAACTGGAGAGTTTTTCTCTTGCTCCCTCTGTCCCTTTCATGTATTTAGTTTGTAAAGGACCGTTTCTCACTAGGCATGCTGGGACAGCCATGCTATCTCAGCTGAAAAGTCTGTCTGGTTCAGTATTTTATTTCTAGCATGGCTAGTAGCGAATAGTTCAGGAGGAGTAATAGGATAGGTTATAGCATGACCTTGTCTCCCAGCTTCTGCTAAATGATATTTTAGGAGCTACTTGGGTTGGAAGTTCTGTTGTGACCACTATGTTTAATAGCTATCAAAATATTTTTCCTCAGCAAGTTTGTCCAAGCCCTTTTTGAGCCAATTTATATACTTTTGTCTCCATGAAATCCTATGGCAATGAGCTTAATTATGCACCTTGTGAAAAGAAAATACCCTTGGAACATTTTATTTGATTATATTGAGTGCCTTCTATAACAATGTCTAACCCAGCAGAGCCTTGGGTAGTTTTGACTCTGACACATGCATGTGTCTCTGGTATTATTGTCTGCACAAATCACTGTCTTGGGGAGGGAAGGGTTATTACCCCCATTTTACAAGATGACAAACCAAGACAGATGTGCAGGGACTTAGTACTCTGCTTAAGAAGTAGGACAAGAAGTAGTGCAGCTAGTGGATCCAAGATAGTGACTGACTGGGCAGTTCATTCAGTCCATCTCCTGCTCCTCAAGGGAGGCCACAGGAAGGCAAATGGGCAAGAGTTGACACCTTGGGTTGGACAGTTGTCACTGTGGGTTGCAGATAGTCCTCAGGCTGTATTTTGAGGATCCACATCCTGAGTGATTTGCCCTCAGTCATGCAAGGAGTTTGAGGCAGGCCAGGGAACTTGAACTTCATGTGTCCCAGGCTAGTTCCTCAGCCCCTGGACTACTCCACTTTTCTGTCACTTTTCTAATGTTGTTGGCAATGATTACACCTCGTTTGAAAATGCCAGTGTACTAGGATAAGCATGTAGATAGGGGAGTGTGTACTAGGAGATGAAGTGCTAGAGGATGAAGGCATTTCCCTACCTAGCGGTTAGGATAGGATGCGGTGCTTTTGCTTGGTGTGGGAGGATATATGGACTCATAAAAATGAGGCATAAGCTGGAGGAAACTTGAGCTATTTCTCTCACTTTGCATGTGATTGGCCTGCATAGGAGAAAGGAAGATTTGAAAAATAACCTGCTCCAGTTAATGCCACGCAAGTACCAACATTGCATGAGAATTTTCTCTTTTTGCTCTTTGGAAAGAAAGTGTGGGTGAATGGTAACTAAAACTGCAGCAAAACAAAAGCCTGTTTTATTTAATGGCCATTAACAAACCACTCAAAAGAATCACTGGTTGCAGTTGCTTCTCTGCATGCACCAGCATTTCCTTTATCTGACCTTCACAGCAGCCCTGAGTCTGGTGTCCTCACTCTGTGGCAGTGCTCATAGCAAGTGTCTATCTGAGACTGGGTAGAGGCTATGCAGTGCTGATCAGATGTGCACCATTTGCACACTGGTATGCTGCAGCACTGGTGGCTTGAGTTATTCCTGAGTGACCCCCAAGTAATGTGGGGGGTTTAAATTAAGCTTCTGATTTTTTTGGAAGCCTGAATATTTGAGGGTTGGCAGTGATGTGGCTGCCTTACTTGAGGGAGCAGGTAGATTGCAGCTGCACAGGCATCAAATACATGGAAAAAGTGGAATAGCCTCTTTCTAGTGGTTCTGGGTATTTCCCCGCTAGTTTGTGAGATGAAGAGAAGGGTTCAAAAAGGCCAGTTATGGCTGACGTAACAGCTTGGGGGTGCCTGTGTGTTTTCTTTAGAGTGCTATGAAGTGGTTGTGTTTGTGTGTGACATGAAGACCTGTGTATGAAAGAGCTGCTGGCCTGAGCTCTGCTCCTCTAGGAGGGAACCTTCTGAGTTATGTCCAGAAGACAGTCACTGAAGTGTAGATCTACCCAAGGTTGCTTTTAATTGTTTAGTTTGGGGATAATAGCAATGTGTCTGCAGCAAAGCAGGGCTCAATATAGATAAATGCCCCGATATTTGCTATGTTTTTTAAATGGGTTTTGCAGCACTCTGCTGCCATATGACAGTACTTCTAGAAGTAGCAACTGAGCCAGCTAACGCAAAGCTAGGCTGGATGATCTGCCCAAGCACAGTGAGGGAAGCGTACACATGACAACTGGCACAGCTTATTCCTACTTGAGAGCATATCAGGACATTTCTGTTCCCTTTTCATAGAGGAAGCTAACCCCAGAACCTGGTTGGGTTTGCTACTTACTAATGATGATTGAGTTGACACTTTCCAGTCTAAGCCGTTGTCTCAGCGTTGGGGATACAACAGCTTTTCTGCAAACTGAGGGAATAGTTTCCCGCAGCCTTAGTCCTGCCACCAGCCAAGCATACAAATCTACAGCAACTCTGACTCTCTAACTGCTTTGTTAGCATTGATGTTTCTTTAGCCAAGCCTAGCACATTTGTAAACTACTTGCAAGTATGGAGCTCAGCACAGCCAGCCGCACCTTTTCAAAAAGCTGTGTTGAACTCCATGCCTCCGCAGCTAAGCTGTGGAAAAGTTAGCTTGACTGTCCCCTCACTGGCTGCCCTGTGTAGTTCTCTGCAACTCTCATTTCTGTAGGTAACTTTTTTTTTTTCCTTTCAAGGTTATGATCCTGTTGTGCAACCAGCAAAGTTTCATATGTACCCACATTGACTACTGTCACCCCCACTGCTACCTCCATCACAGCCGGTCCTGCGCTCGCCTTGTCCGGGCCATCAAACTCCTGTATGGAGACACAGTGGACTCTCTCCGAGAAAACAGCACACTGAACAGCGTGGCAAGAGGCAAAAAGCAAAAGGAGGTGAGTAGACAACCAAAGCAGATTTTCTTTTTTTTTTGTCCAGGCAGGGAATAATTGCCATGAAGGACTGCATAACATGCTTAAGCAGGGTTCTTTCATGGCAAATGGAACACAGTACTTCACAAATGCAGCTCTGCTGTAAGAAACTATTAAGTCATTTAGTATTAGGGAAGGAATGTAATCTGTATTGATTGAGAACAATCTTGGTTACTGCTAAGGACATTTAAAAGTCTAAAGCCTGACTTTAATGTTCTTTTATGGCGTCTGCTTTTCAGCCCCTGGAGTCTAGTCTCTTTCTTCATATGTTCTTTTTTGTCCATTAATAAAATCATTCTTGAAGTTTTTATAAACTTTTGCATAATTTCTTTTTTTTAGGTGTGAACTCCCGGATCTGTTCAAAGAATTATATACATTAGCTGCTGTCTTTAATGGTGCACTCTTTAGTGACAGACTTTTAATAACCAGTTCAGTGAGGTATTCAGATGAGATCGTGCCTTTTAGCTGTATGAGTGGTCCCTTTAAACTTTTAACTTCAGTGGAAATGCTTTTCAGCTGTCAGTAAAGCAACCAAAGAGATAGCAAGCTGAATCATGTCAACTGCTGATTAATACTTCTATATTCCTGATCACAGTAGACAGGCTACAGTTACTCTGAATGTTTGTAATGGTGGAGTCATTCAAAAACTTAGCAATAACACCAAAAGCAAAATGTTTGTGAAACTCTCTTCAAGATTTCAGTTGGGTAAAGTGTCTATCATCTCTAAAAGTGGAAGATGAAGGAGTATGAGATAAGTTCATAATGTTTCTTCATGAACCAGTAGATTGTTTGTTTCCTGCCAAGTTAGAAAATTGAAGGATGGCGTATGGAACGAAGCATAGAGCAGATGAAACAAGAGGTAATGATTCTGCTTTCTTGGAAACAGCATCTCCCATCTAGTTCCTGTGGCACAGAAAAGCAATGTATCACTCTGGATATTTAGGAAAAGAGGCAGTCATTTGCCCTGCAAAAGGCAGGCTTGAGATGAACAGCTGGCAGTGTTCATGAAAGGTAGCAGAAGAATAGTGTGCGTTCTTGCGTGTTGTTTCCTCACCAACTCTGAATTACAAGGTGAAGTGATACATGTTTCATGATCCTCCAAGGCCATCAAACAACAGCAAGGAAAAAAAGAAATCGAGAGACGATAAGGTTTCCTCCAAACACATGTGCTGTGTTTGTGCAGACCTCACTGTAGAAGAGGGATTGATAACATTTAGATCTTATCTAACTGTACACCTTTTCCCCGTGATCCCCATGTTTCAGTGTTCTTCAAGTGCTGTCATTCTCTGGCTACCTGGGCACCATTTTCACATTTATCAGGGTTCCAGAGGAACCTCACTTTTACCCTCACAGTTTGCAGTATGGAAGGCTGGAGATAGCTGCAGTATGCAAACGTGGTCATGTGCTCCCTTGAGGTTTGTGATTCCCCTGGTAAATGGTTGCAGAGCCCTGACGTTAAATAGCAGGCTACCAGCTTGGATAATTATTATTATCTACACTGTGGATAATGAACATAAGCAAGACTTGTCACTGTCAATTCAATGCATGGCAGTCTGGGACAGCTCTCAGGCAGGCATAAGCTCAGTTCCTGAAATACATTGTTGCTTGTGTTTTCTGAGGAAGAAGAGAGGAAAAACGTAGCTGAGACAAATCAATGTTGTACACAGCAAACACCTCAATTCAGTCATTTTGAGAAGGAACCTGTGGACTCTGTGCCCCTAATCTGTTTAAAGCACTGTTCTCCTAAAATACATAGCTGTGCCATCTCTGAAGATTGCACAGTGCACAGTCACATCCCTCATTTGGTTCATTGGCTTCTGCCTTAATCTTTTATTGGGAAAAGCAATATTAAAAAGAGTACAAAATTGGTGAGATACATCATCTCAGGGATGCCTAGGCCTGTTGCAAGGCATGCCACCTCTGCTACTGGACAGCTCCTAGTCTGTGGAAATTCCTCTTGGAAATGATTTCCTCGCTTTCCAAATTCTGGGAAACCTAAATCTGAACTCTTTTTTTTTTTTTTCCCCCAGTGCTCAGACAAGTCATGCTTGAGAACTCCCTCTCTAAAAAAGAGAGTGATCGATATCAACTTGGAAGGGAAGAAGGACTCTGGAATGTTAAAATACATCAGGCACCAGGTATTGAGTAGGCCATATGCTTGTTGGGAGGTTGATACATAGATGTCAGGTCAGATTTTAAGAAGAGGAAAAATGTATATGGAGCTCTGAGCCTGTGTGAAGGAAAGAACTGGCATTCCTGCATATCAGTTCAGGCCTATATGCTTCCCCCAGCTGAGTAATGCTAAATTTAAGCCTCTTAAGGTGACCCCTGTCAAAGAACCTTTAAACACACAGCTCAATTTAATGGTAATCACTGTTTCTCGCTTCCCATAGGCAAACATGTGTCAAATACTAGATCTACAAAAATAAAAAAAATCCCCAAATATGCTTAAATATAAGCTGTCAGTTTACAGCAAGATGGAATAGTTTTCTTCGTCCTTTCTTGCTTAGTGTTCCTAAAGAAGCACAGGGCTGTTAACAGGACTGTTCTTGGCAGTCTGTGAGACTTTCATGGCTATGTATCAGTGTTTGTGCAAAACCTTGGAGAAGTTTCTCTTTCTTTTTGCCCTTTTTATCAATGTTTTGGTGACATGAGTGACTAGCAACAGACTCAAGGAAGTAGCTTGCAAACCCTTCTGTTTCAGTGTAGTTTGAAAGCAACGTTCTTCTATGGAGCATTAACTGAAATGGCTAAAATCAGAGGTTGTCAGTGGATAATCTGCAGTCCAAAGCCCGGGTGAAATTACTAAGTGTATTATTCACTGTATATAGTTTGCACAGCTCAGTTCTGAGGCATGGCTTTGTTTTTTGCAGGTAATGAGCCTCTCTCCTGCACCTTTATCACTGCTAATCAAGGCAGCTCCTATCCTCACAGAGGAGATGTATGGGGACATCCAGCCCGCAGCATGGGAGCTCCTGCTCAGTGTAGATGAACACATGGCTGGAGCGGCAGGTAAGGGAACGAAACCAGTTAGTGTGGCTACCCCTGCCGCTCAGCTCACAGCAGACCACAGGGCCTTGCCAGTCTGCTTTGTAGTGGAGAAAGTCTTAAGGACATCAAGGTTTTTAGAGGGGCTGTTTAGTTTTGAAAGACCTGTGTGTGTTTTTGTGCTCTGTACAAAAGAGGTAATCAGAAGGATCAGGAAGGCAGTTTGTCAAGCCCTGGTTGCAGTTGATGGTTAGAGAATAAGCAAAATTGGTATTTGTGTTTGACCTGCTTTACAGGCAGAAGAAAAACAGCGATTTAATCTGTCCACAGAATTTACTGAAGTATTTGGTATTTTGCCTCCTGGAAATTGTTAGTACCAGCTGAGGGTCGATACAAAAACCAAGAAAGGGGATGAGAGTGGAACTGTCACAGCTCCTCTGCTGTGCTGAAAGAAAAATTCTCATGTTGCAAGGAGACAACAGCATTGCTCAGTGAACAGTCTTGGTATTTATTTTACATTTTCACTTGGTACTAAATTGTGTGGATACTATTTGCTGATGACACACAGCTGGGAGGCATCTTTAAGAGAGAAAAAGATCAGAATACCATATACCTGTGAGTGTATTACCTTGAAAAAGGAATTCTAGACATGAGATGAGATTTGTTATTACAAAGTCTAAGATTATGCCCTTGCAAACTAATATGAAGATTTTTCTGTTACGAGCTTGGATCTTCTGCCATAGAACTGATACAGCAGCAGAAAAGTTTGGGGTGTTTCAGTTGGCCAGAGGATGACTGTGAATTAGCAAGCCTAAGTCAGCTATGAAGACAACACATGTAGTCAGGATGTGTCAGAAGAGGTATTTCAGTAGCGATAGAAAGTATTAGTATTGTTGTGCAGCACATTGTACAGTTACCTGCAACACAGTGCAGCCATGCACAATTCTTGCCCAAGAAAGAAACATTTGAATGGGACAAGTACAATGAAAGACTGCTAGGACAGGAGGCAAAATGAAGAACTTGTATGATGAGGATATTTATTTAATTGATTTGGGTGAAGGCTGAGAGGGGATACTGTTGCACTTCATAAATGCATTCGAGCAGGAAGCAATAGACACCAGGCAAGGAGGAAGAATTATTTAAGCCATGGTGACATAAAGATAGTTATGAACTCTCCATGACTTCTTTCAGCTGGAAAACAGAAGATTTCTAACCACGAGAAAAGAGAGTAATCTGGAACAGCAAATGTACTCAGGTTTTGGAGTTTGTGAAAGGGATTGGATGCAACTGAGGAGGCCCCTTCTAGTCTTAGGATCCTGTCTAAACGCTCACAGCCAGTGTGTGCTGATGCCAGATGTTCAGAATCGTGGGCCAGGCCCCTAGAAATCATGACCATATCACACACACAAAACACAAATTACTTAAAATACAAATTTAAGCAATTGAGTTTGTTTGTTAGTCAATCTCCTGAGATTTTGGAATTCCGCCTTTCTGTACCCCTGCAGCCAGGTGAGTGCCTTAAGGACTGTGATCTTTCCTAGATTTGTGCATCTAAGGGAGTCACCACAGGAGTTTTTACAGTGGAGATTAAATTACAGGCATTTTTATCAAAAGCTGCTGACAGTACAAGAGCTTTGAAGTGCTCTTCAGACGTCTCTCCCCTTTTCCTCACACTCCAATCTAGGTTACCAGTCCTTCATTTTCCCCTCATAGCAATGAATTTTGCCCTGAAGTCCATTATTGTACTCTGCATCTCATCATCTTCATCAGTTCTGCTTCCCCCAGCTTTCCATCTGCTCCACCAGTGCACAGTGCGCTACCTCTTCAGCTCACAGTCTCCTGTGCCCTCCCCTTCACCTTTGCCTTCCCCAGGCCAAATGTGTTGAAAGGGAGAGAGGAGCAAAATAAAGAAGGGAAACCAGCTGCCTTAAACGCCGCTCCTTTCCCCCCTTCAAGGCCCTTTTAGGGGAATAATTTTGGCTGCTACTCTTCTCCTTTATCCAAAACTTACTGAAGCTTACAGAGAAGGGAATAGAGTTTTGCCATTCTCCCTGAGGAACCCTCGCTGACTGTGGGATACATCTTCCTCCCTCTCCCCTTCCTGTGAAGGGAGGATTAAAAACCGTTTGAAGGCCTGGAGTAGCTTTCTAGTTGCAAGAGTGATTTCAGCCCCAACATAAGTTGCTTTCATCAAGGAGAAAGCATGAGAAGTGGCAGTGGCGCATGCTAAAAGGAACTGCCATGCTAGTGTACAATGGCACCATCTACTGACCCCTTCCAAGGCTGTATTTCTTTTCTGAGCAGTGAAGCCTCTCAGCATGATTCACACTTTTAAATCAGGCCTACTAAGATTTGACATAGTTGCACTGAAAACACCAAAGGGTAGAAAATTCTTCTGAGCTGGTAAAACAGGAGGTTCCATATGGATTTGGAGCAGGATTTTGGGGCAGAACTAAGAGCCCTTGAAGTGGAAAGCTGAACCTAAGCACTGAAAGAGCAGCCGCCTTGTTCTGTGAATGTTCAGACTGCCCCCATCAGCACGACTGTCATGCCTGGCACCTTCTGAACAAGTGTTGAGGCAAACAAGATGGCAAATCTCCTCTTTCTACTAGGGGAAAACAGCCACATAATCTAGAGAAATTGTCTCCAGTGATCTATGGTGAGCTAGTGGTCTAAAGAAGCCGTGCTCTCTAACTGCCACCCAACTCCCACAGCACCACTATTCCCCCTGCTTTTGGTTCCTGTTCCTGCCCCACAGATACCCATCTAAATTAATTGGCCTCCATGGATTTGGAGTTGGGCTATGTCTATTTATATGCAGATATGCTCAAATGAAACAGCTATGGGCCAGCTCAACTTCTGTTGTGCTACTTTCCAGTTTGATCTGATCTTTTCTCTCTCAATTCATAGCAGCTCCATTTTCTCTTGGAGGCAGACTGTGATCACTGCACGGTGTCCAGCTGGCTAACAACCTTTCTTTAACCCAATAAAAATAGGCAAGTGAGTTCTCTATTAGTGCACTGCCTCCTGCTGTGAGAGGAAGGCTGAGCTTCTCTTGAGTCAGCCTTTATTAATCGTTACAGAAATCGCTTAGAAGTGAATCCTTGAAAGCCGAACCATATTAGTTTTGTTACTCCAAGAGGTGCTTGTTGCTTTAAATCAGTCATGACTGAGATTTTAGTGAGAAGGGCAAAGCTGTATTTTATTTTTAAAGCAGGTTTGTCAGAACCTTTTACAAGCATCACATATAATGCTGAATGGCTCCCAAAGATGGAATCTGACTTGCTTAGTTTCATGAAGCAGTGCAATTTTCACCAGGGCTGGTAAAGTGCTGATCTCATTTTTGGCGTCAAGGTTTCTTTTTGCTGTGGGAGTTTGTACAGCTGCAATTTCTGTCTGCCAAATAAACATATTAATGAGGAAAACAGATGATCAGATGTTCTCTCCTTGCAGCTGCCATGTTCCTGCTGTGTGCTGTGAAAGTGCCTGAGGCTGTTTCTGACATGCTGATGTCCGAATTTCATCACCCAGAAACAGTGCAAAGACTTAATGCCATTCTTAAATTTCACACGCTCTGGAGGTTCAGATATCAAGTTTGGCCACGAATGGAAGAGGGAGCACAGCAGATCTTTAAGGTAGGTGAGACACATGAAACACACTGTTGCCATTTGTAGCTTGCCTTGTGGGATGGATGTGTTGTGACTTGCTGCCATGAAATTGTCTCAAAATCAGATTAGAAAAAAAAAGGGTCACACAAGCCCCACTGGAGGGGGAGGCGATCTGTAGAATTCTTGTGCAAAATGGAGTCCAGTGGGGGTGCAGATCAGGAAAAGCATTAGAGAAGGAAAGAAACCTGTGTCATACATGGTCTTACAATGTAGAGAGATGCAGAGTTGGGATAATTTTGCAGAGCTAATTAATGTCTTGGGTACTTTTGCTCGTGTTTCATTAGCAGTGCAGTTTCATTAGCAGTGCAGTTTTGTTAATATTGGTATGCTGTAACTAAATGTCTTCCACAAATTGTAGAAGAGCCATTGCTTGACAAGTTGGTACTTTTCAATCTGACCCAGCAGTGCTAGAATTCATTTCACAGAGATGGCTTACGTTTTCTTTGATTGGAGCAGTGTTACAGGTGAACGATTTGTTTGCAGATGATTCTTGATAGAGGTTCTATAAATCCCAGAGCACATACTGTTCTTTTAACCTCATGCTGAATTGTGTCATGGACACGTCTATGAGACTATCTGCTTTTAAACTGAGAAACCGCCATTCGGACGGACAAAACAATTTCCTCTTTTCCCCCAAAATGCTCTATAGTTTGAAAAAAACATGGCTTGTTGCTGAACCATGTGCTGGGTGCAATTCCATGTTCATCTGTGAAAAGCACTAGCAGAAGGAACAGAAGTGTCTGTTCTGTATTTAAATCCATCCCCCAAATTATTTTTCTCTCTCCTCATTTTAATCCTCTGTGTTTTTGTTTAGATCCCTCCTCCAAGTATAAACTTCACTCTGCCTTCTCCTGTCCTGGGGATGCCATCTGTGCCAATGTTTGACCCCCCCTGGGTCCCTCAGTGCAGTGGGAGTGTGCAAGATCCTATCAACGAAGACCAGTCGGTAAGTAAAGACATTGTGAGAGTGAATGTTCTTTTTTCCCAATAAGGGCATGGGGGAAGCTTGAGCCAAAAGATGTGGTCTAAACTCTAATTTTTTTTGTCTCCCTCAGCTGGGGAGGATTTAATCAGTACACTGTCAGTGCAGGACACCCAGAATTTTCTATATGGCCATTAGGCTTTTCTGAGTGTTCAGCAAGAGACTGTACTGCATAACACAGCCCTATGAAAGACAGTAACTCAGATCTTAGTAGCACACAACTGTTCTCTCTCCAAAGGATTAGTTCACTGAACTTAGTGTTTGACAGACACAGTTTTCTCTGTGCTGGTTCATTCGGTATCTGTTCAGAGAAGTCTGTACCAAGGCTTATTGTAGACAAAAACTCTAAGAGGAGTAATCTCTGTTCAGCTAGCACTTGTCTGATTTGTATTTAGAAACTCAGTCGCTGAATGTCACTGAGGACTCTGGTGTGAAACCTGGGATGTGTGAGTCTTAACTAACTGCTTCAGGCTGTGTTTCTTCTCTTTCCTTTCTGACAGAAATCATTTTCAGCCAGAGCGGTGTCACGTTCCCATCAGCGAGCAGAGCACATCCTGAAGAATCTGCAGCAGGAGGAAGAAAAGAAACGCCTGGGCCGGGAAGCCAGTCTCATCACTGCCATCCCCATCACTCAGGAGGCCTGCTACGAGCCAACCTGCACACCAAGCTCAGAGCAGGAAGAAGAAGGTGTGCGGCAGGGCCTGGAACTCCCTTCCAGGAAAACTGAGAGCACCTGCCACCAGCATAGAGCATGGCTTAGGGGTGTGATGTCTCAGAACAGCAATCGTTAGTGCTAGGGAAGTCCCTACTTTGGTGTGCTCACCACTTCAGATCCTGCAAAAGCACTAGCACTGAATCAGTTTTGTAGCACTGTAAAGGTGGCAAGAAAGCACATCCATTTGTTGAAGAATGCAAATAAGAACAAGTGTAATTAAAAATTAGTGCAAGAAAAACACAAAAACTTGGAAACGCTGGGTGCTCACTATGTGTCCTGAGTCCCCCCTGCCCTGACTTCAGTGCAAAGTGCCAGCTCTTTCTGTCTCAATGCTCCAAGCATCTTGCAGGATCAGATTTTAATATGATGAGAATAGGGGACACTAAGAGTGAAATTTGTCTTTCCTAGCTTTAACCTTGTAATAGTTAAAGGGTAGGCTCCTTCCACAGCTGCTGCAGCAGGCAGTTCATCCTGTCTTAAGACTGGTGAGAGGAATCACCCATTGGAAGTACCTGTCTTAAGACACAGCTTAGGATAGGGTCAATTGCCTTGTGGAGTTTCCTCTCTTTATGGTGCCTAGAGGGGAAGCCTAGATGACCAGCTTAGCCTCAGTACTGAACGTTCAGATGGCCAAAATTATATGAGATGGATTGCACCCTGCAAGTTTAGTCTTTGGGTGAGCATTTTCATTGGTCCAGGCTAAGAGAGTGGAGAGAGTTCTTTAAAAGCATTCCAAGGTATATGCCATTGGGTAAGTTCAGTGGTGTCCAGATCTAGGCTTGCCATTGGGAAATTGGTGAGCAGAATAGCAGCTGAGTGGTACTTAGGAAAAAGTAAGCACCAGCAACCATGTTGGGTAATAGGATGTATATAAAGAGAAGTATACTTTAGAGCCACTCCGTTAAAACATGACTCACCAAAGCACTGGACACTCTCTTGGAGTGCTCTCCCCAGAGCATGAGGAAATTACCTACCTGATCTTTACAGATCTGAAATTGTGCCTTTTGAGTGTTGCCTGACTTCAATGTTCCACTTTGATTGCAAGTGCTCTCTCCTAGAAAGCTCTCTAAAGTCTGTCAGTTGGATCTGGATTGACATTTCCCACTCTCTTTGTCAGTAGAAGAAGTTGCCAACCTGGCCTCCCGCCGTCTCTCTGTGAGTCCTTCCTGCACCTCCAGTACATCTCATAGGAACTATTCTTTCCGCCGTGGCTCTGTCTGGTCAGTGCGGTCAGCAGTAAGTGCAGAAGGTGGGTTGACTACACTTTGGAGTATCCTTTCCTAGAATTTCCTTCCGTGGAAGCCTTTCTTGTTGACTTATGAAGTTGACAGCCTTTGCTTTTTGCTGAATGTGTTCACAAGCTCAAGCCACTTCAAAGTAAATTACTGCTCTGCATTATTTCGTTCATTCCTGCTTCACAGTGTCTCCCCTTATATCTCATTTTTTCATTTACACTGAGTAGTGTCTTGGAGAGCACTGTGGCTGAAATACAGTAATGAGTTCTGATTTCATTAAAAAGGAAATGAGTTGTCTAGAAAAAAGGAAGTATAAATTGAAAAAATAAATATTTACAATGAAAATCCTTGATGAAGAAGTTGGCTGGAGGCTCCGTTTCTTCTTGAAAATACCAGTAAAGCTGCCATGCTTGTGCAGCGATCAGATAGACTCTCATTTTGTTCTGTTTTTATAGCACATAACATAAATGTTTATTTAACCTACCTGGGTACTATTGCAGCTCATTCACTAATACAAACCTTCTGCTCTTCTTACTGCTCCAGATGAAGAACACACTACAGAGCATACTCCAAACCATCACGTGCCACAGCCACCTCAAGCTGTATTTCCAGCATGCATCTGTGCAGCGGTGCTCCCCATTGTCCATTTGATGGAAGATGGAGAAGTTCGGGAGGATGGAGTAGCTGGTACTGACCTAAATTAAATTTCCAGTAATTCTTGCTCAGGGGTGCCAGAATGTCCCAGTACTTTGAACAGTGACTTACATTTGTTAGGTGCCATAACTTAAATGTAAAAGAGGTATGACACAACACTATACTTGCTCATAGGTCCTGTCGCCTGTTATAATGTAACCATTTTACGGGCAGAAGTAGTATGTGTTATATATTATAAGCATGTTTTTTTGTTAAAATATTTACGAATAATCTATTAAATCCTCATAAACTATTTGAAAGTATATCTGCAACAGAATTGTGACCTTATAGGATTTTTTTCCTTTTTCCCATGATTTGTGTTTGGTTTTGAGAGTTTTTTTGTTATCTTCTTGGGCCCTTTTCTGGGCCTTCAATTCCAGGTGTTGAGAAGTTGGAAAGAGTCTAGTAGGAGGATACCAGAATGGTAAGAGGCCTAGAACAGGTGTTCTGTGAGGAGTGATTGCTGAAGCTTGGCTTGTTTGGTGTGGTGAAGAGGAAGCTAAGATGTAGAGGAAGTCTACAACTACTAGAAGAACAGTTATAAGGACTGTGGAGCCAAACTCTCCTTCATAGTGGCAGATAGTATAACACAAAAAAACAGCCGCAGCTTGCAGCTTGGGAGGTTCAGGTTGGAAACTGGAAAAAAAACTGCTTCACTAGGAATATAGTGCAGCCCTAGAACAAGTCACCTACACACCTGGTAGAATCTCCATCTTACAGCAGTCATCAAGCCTTGATTAGACAAAGCCATAGCTGACCTGATCTTAGGTTGGTGCTCCAAGCAGGAGGTTAGACTAGAGACCTTTGGAGGTCTGTTCCCACCAACATTTCTTTAGTCCAAATGGAAAGTTAACTACATACAGCTCAAACATTTTGTTTATGGTCTGTGATGTGCTTGTAAAGTAATAATAGGTTCTTCTGTATTTGTTTCTCTTAAATGTTTATAGATGGTGGATTGTTGCCCTTCCTTCCTATCTTATTCATCTTGTTGGCTGATTACACACTGATCAACTGTTACATTTGTCATTCATTTTAGGTGGGTGTAGCTAGCCACCCAAATAACATGTGCGTCATACTTTGATCAAGAACTGAGTACTAAAAACAAAATTTTGGGGAATTGATCAACCTTTCACAATCCCCTGCTGATTATTTGAATACTGTCCAAAAGTACCAAATAGAATCACTCAATAAATCATAGTGACATGGAGCTCCTATGCACCAAAAACTCCCAGAAGTATGTGAATTTATTTTTTTTTATTGTCTGATTTGCCCAGTGTGGAGTTGTTAATCTGAATAGTTATTTCCTTATTATTCCCCTGACTACACTGGCGAAGTGCTTCCTCTGATATCACCAGCAGTTGGGGAAGAAGGTTCAAATATTAGACCTGTCATTATTCACTACGATTGCTGCCCTGGTGACCAGGAATCCTGTTGCCTCAAAATGGCACCTCTGTTCTTTAGTCCAAAAACGATAATTGTAATAGAAGGTTAGGAATGTTTGCATCTAAGTGTGCCACTTCAAGGCTTTTCCAAGGCAGAGGGTTCTGACTTTCTTTTCTTTCTTTTACAGTAAGTGCTGTTGCTCAGCAGGTCCTGTGGAACTGCTTAATTGAAGACCCCTCTACAGTTCTGCGCCATTTTCTTGAGAAGCTCACAATAAGCAACCGACAGGTAGATTTTTTGTCTCCCCAGTGGTGTGTGTATTACATAGAGTAGAGGAGCATGGATGCAAGCAGAATCACTCTCTGGGTAGTGACTGAGGAATGTTTGCTATTATAATGTGGTTCAAAGTCTTTTAGGCCAATGTCATCGGTTGGCTTCAATCTGTGTACCACTGATGTGAATGGGACATAGCTGATTTACCCCCACGGAGGATCTGACCCTGCTTAAAGCCAAACCCTGAACAACTGTGAGTTAGTGAGCATAGCCCTCTCTATCTGATGTAAGCGATACTAACTCCACCCATACCACTCCGGTCAGTTCTCTCTGAAAGGTGAGAGTGGGCTTGTTTCTCCCTGGCTTATTAGATTGCTTTCTTGTGCTATGGCTAAAGTCTGTGGAAGAAAGGTTTGGCAGTTCAGACTGGATGAAAGGCAGAGTGCCTCTCCATACCAGTTTCTCAACTGCACACTTAGGGTATGATACTAATATCACTGTCCTCATCTTCCAAGCCACCATTTAAGAACTGACTGAAAAATGAGAAAGGCCAGGAAAGATTGCTTTACAGTTCCTTGAGTAATTAGGTCTCAGTGGTCTCACCATTCATGAGACTTCTCAGCCCCAGCCCCAGAAGTTTCTGTTTAAGTTCAAAGAGTCTCTCCTGTTTGTTAAGCATCTTTGAGAAGGAAGTTATTTATTGTCTAGTCTGAATGGCCTCTGAGCTGTCATAGTCTGCTGTTTTGTCATCTCCTCATAAGCCCACTACAACCAGAAGAGAACACAGAGAACAGGTATAGTTTCTTGGGAGCTTTCAGCAGATGTAGCATTGGCATGGGCAGTCCTGTGCATACTCATGCCCGTTATCACTAGCTCGAATAAGCTGTGGGTTAAGAGGATAAGGGCTGTTAGAAGGAACTTATGATATGGACCATTTGTCCTTGGCTGACAGTGAGATTCCTCCCTGCCTCCAGCTGCCTCCTAGACACACACTTCCCTAAAAGAACTTGCTAGTCTGCGTGAAAGAAAGCACCCCCTGGAAGAAGAAAAGTTAGATTCTGCTCCTGTATCTACCCAGAAACCACAAACATTGAGTTGAACTGAGCTAGATGGCACACTGTCTCTGCAAGATCATCCAGGTAGTGCTTCGTTGTGATAAGAAAGATTTAGTATTGTTGCAGGAAGAAGAGTGTGGAATCAGGACATTACAGTCAGGACAGATTACAGTAGGAAGTTTTGGCCTCTCTCAGGTCAAAAAGAAAGACATTGACCTGGGTACTGTGCCCTGGGCCTTACATTGGGAATCATGGTGACAGTCATATAGTTCCTCCTCATGCACTGAGAGACAGAGCAGAACAAGGGAGTATGGAAAAGTGGGGAAAAAACAAAACAAGGGAGGACAGACAGGAGAAGGCTTTTCTCTATTTTGTGATGGAAAAAAACCCCATTTGCTCTTCTCCCAGGATGAACTGATGTATATGTTGAGGAAGCTTTTGTTGAACATTGGAGACTTCCCTGCCCAAACATCGCATATCCTCTTTAACTATTTGGTGAGTAGTTCATGGGTTTACTGTGTAGCCCATAATCTTGGCTCTGCCAGCGTGTGTCCCAATGACTGGATGTCACAATCTGCAAGGAAATGAATGCTCTATAGCTTTTTCTTTATAGCTTGTATCTGCTACTGGCTGTTGAGGCAAATCACCAGGCTTACACCTGTCTTTTATTCCTTGTATTTAGGGAGAGGGAAAGGAATCTTTAACTTTTCTGTTAAGCCCCTAAACTCTGTCACGGGTTTCTAAGTTTTAACCATGAACGATAAATTGTAGACCAATGGAAGGATTCCAACACCTGAAACCTTTAACTATTACACTTAATTTTGATTCCTAAAGTGCTTTGCTTTTGGGCAGTCCCATTGGAGCAAATCTAGTAGCTTCTTTCATAACTGCGGAAAATGCAGTTGCTGCAGTTCTTTCAGAGCCTGGGCATGAAAAACTAGACAAAGATGTGTGCTACCCCAGGAGTCCTCTGTCCTTTGCGAGTTGTCTGTGTGGCAGCACATCAAAGCAGAAGGGATGGGAAGTCTCCTACTGCACAGGTTCTCCCTTTTCCTCACCTACATCTCCCTTTCCTCACCCACGTTGGCTTTTTAGGCTGGCCTGGAATAGTCATTTTGCGCAAACCTCCCACACTGCCTCTCTGTCCTTCCCAGAAGAAGAAAGAACAGTACGTTTACAGGCAGCATAGTACTGTATGTAGCATGTATGAATTTTCGGGACTTAAGTTTAATGATTTGATCCTTCTCTGAGTGAAGAAAGATATTCTTGTCCTTTGTTTATACAATGCCCTGCACAAATAGTGTGTGTAACCTGGTATTCCTCTTATTTGTTACCTGCAGGTGGGACTGATCATGTATTTTGTACGTACTCCATGTGAATGGGGCATGGATGCCATTTCTGCCACACTAACCTTCCTTTGGGAAGTGGTGGGTTATGTAGAAGGCCTTTTCTTCAAAGATCTCAAACAGACTATGAAGAAGGAACAGTGTGAAGTGAAACTGCTGGTGACTGCCTCAATGCCTGGTATAAGAACTGAGTCTTTAGAGCTTTTTCACTTCTAAGTTCACTTATTTGCATACAACCACTTTGCTGCCAAAAGGTAGATCCATCAGAACTGGATCAGAAAAAGCCCTGCTTCAAAAAGCTACATATTCTAAGTCAGTTGTCCTTGAATTGAGGCTTCAGTCAGTAAATTCCAACTCTAATTCCTGGAGAGTCAGAAGGCTGTTTTAAGAGCTCTGAAAGAAGTAAACAGAAAGAGAATTAGAACAATCTGTCCAACTCAGAGCTTTGTGCCAGTTGGCCTGTGGAAGGCTGGTGGGATGGATCCTTGTAAGACTGTACCATTCAGAGCCAGTTTGATTTGATGCAGCCTCTCGTTTAAGTCTTGAGAGAGGCCAGGAGGACCATGCTGTGAGCCTAGGACTTTATGAGCCAGGCAAGATATTTCCTGCTGAAAAACAGGTCTGACCTTTTAGGCTCATTCCTTCCTCAGAGTGACCGTTGCTGTAAAGCTAGCTCAGTCCCTTAGGAACAGGTCAATTTCTTATCAAATATGGAAGTACGAGGCCGTGCTAACACTGCATAATAGATTCCAGACAGGACTGACATTGTCTGTCTGCTCAGGAATGAATTTTAACTATCACTTTTCCTCCATGGGCGATACTTTGAAATTAAGTTACTAAAAGAAGCCAGGGAGAATGCAATTGCTTTTCTTCCTTTAGGCACAAAGACCCTTGTTGTGCATGGACAAAACGAGTGTGACATCCCAACTCAGTTACCAGTCCATGAGGACACACAGTTTGAAGCTCTCCTGAAGGTAGGAGTAAGTTTTTTGAACTAGACAAGCCACTTAGTAGTAGATTTTAGCTGCCATATCTGTATGCCAGCAATAGATTCTGCCTGATCTTCCTGTTTCAGTGTGGAGGAGAGAAGCTGTGCTCTGATAGGCATTTCTGATTTCATACAAGGAGAGGCTGGTTGCAAGAAACTCTTACATTTTTGTTTAACAGGATCCTGCTTTAAAGGGTAATAGAAATGCCCTGACCTCACAGCCAGCCAAAACCCCATAAATGCAACTACATTTGAAGAAACTGCAGCGTGTTGGGTATTTGCTGCATATTATTCTTTGGATAAATATGTAACAAACTGAAGTGTTCGGTTTAATCAACTATAAAGACTAAACAGAATGATCACGATCAGAAGAAGTGATGGTTCAGTAGCCATGCTGATATGTTGGGAGATGTGAGGTCAATCTCCTTTTCTGTCAAAAGATTTCCTGATCACCTTAACTGAGCCACATAGGAAACAGGCCAGTACAAGCCTCCAGTTTGTCCAGCTGTGTTGACACACAATACAGCTGGACAAACTGGAATTGGGCATCTCAGTGCTTTGAAGGATTTGAACTTTAGTGCCTCTGTACATCCCCTGTCTATAAAACTTGGTAAGTACATAGTATGGAAATGTAATCTACAATATCCATATGTATCATTTAACCAGACAAATACACTTAATATGAAGAGAGACATAGAAATAAGTAACATCAGTCCTCAGGACTGTGATACTAGCATGTTTTGATTGTTACAAACATATTCATGTATTTTTTGATTACAAAAGGAAATTAATAATTAATGCCTGAAGAGTGTATCAGCCTGACTGAGACATTCAGGTTTGGGCCGTTATACATTAACTAGACAGTAATTTTTTGGATATTGTAGTCTTTGTACAAGACAGCTAATAAGTAACAAGGTGTTTTTTCTTTTTTTTGTCTTCAGGAGTGTTTGGAGTTTTTTAACATACCTGAAACCCAATCTTCTCATTACTTTTTAATGGATAAGCGATGGAATCTTATTCATTACAACAAGGTGAGGCAAACGTGTCAGGTACAGATGACTTTGCTCTTTTTATCTCATCCTTTTTTAAACATCGAGGTTATGTGAAGGAAAACAGGCAGCCTATAAATGACCAGAATTCTGTCTGTAGGCACCACATCTCTGATATTTAGTTGCGTGTAGTGAAAGATGGGAGTTTGTTAGAAGAGGGAAGAGACAGAAGTGGAGGCCTTCCTCTTGAGTCATTAATATCTAACTTTCTCAGAAAAGAGGGCGGGCAAATTTCGCTTCTGTTTTTGGTCTTCCATGATGCTTGACACTGTCTGGAGGCCCCTACCCAAAAGCTTCAGAAAGTTCAAACAGTGCCTTCTCAGATTTTTCTTTTGAGAGGCTGCACATACTATCTTTGGTTCAATATCTGTGCAATGTCAAGACTGGAATTGGATTGTATCTGGACAGCTCAGGTGCAGGCAGAATGATCTGGGTTTTTCTACCCCTGCCCATGGTTTAGCACACTTTCTGAGAGTGATGAAGGAGAGGGGATAGCATTTTTATTTTACCAGTGCCAGTTTCCTCATCCCCACTAAAGGGCCTTTTATTCAGTCCTGATGAGTGATACTGTTACAATTGCATTTGTTTAAAATACACATTATTGTTTCCTCTCCTGGCAGACCTACGTCCGTGACATTTATCCTTTCCGGAGGTCAGTTTCTCCCCAACTCAACCTGGTGCAGATGCATCCGGAAAAAGGTCAAGAGCTCATTCAGAAGCAGGTATCTTACTGTCACCAAACATCTCTGCCCAGAAACAAACCCTGTAAATAAACCTTCCTTTCTTCTTCAAAGGTTTATGCTGCAGATATTGAGCTTTGCTGGAAAAGCAGCAATTAGCACAAAATCTGCCTTGGTGCCATTGAACAGGTGTATGGTATTTTGAGAAGAGTCAAAGAACACAATGTAAATTCCCTCCCCCTCTCTCCAGCCAGTTTCTTTTAGGCTGATCATTTTGCATTAGCCCAAACAGTGTCAATTGCCTCAGCCTTAAAGGATGCTTATTCCTTTCTCAGCACTACCTTTGGCTCTTTAAGAACCTTTTTTGAGGCCTTTTCTTCACAAGTCTGTCTGGCTCTGGAGCTGGAACCATCTGTTCTACGTTCCTCTCTGTCCTCTCACTACAGAGAATGTTTCCTGTCTCTCTTCCTAGTCCTGCTCTCAGATACTGGTCTTTTAGCAAAACCACCACCAGAGGCACAGCAGTAGTAACTGCTTCTTCTGGGGAATCTCTCCTCTCAGAAGGTTACTGTCCTCCATATCTTCCAGCCTCATGATGTGATAACCCGTCTGGTCCTGTTAATGCTGTGCAGCTCCCAGGAGCTCTCCCATAGGAGCTAAACGCTAACTAAAGCAGCACGGCAGTGCCTTTAATGTGCTGCATTAAGTGTGCTTTATTTATTTATTTATTTATTAATGTGCTGCATGATACCCATCGGGGTATCATTTCTTTAGAGAGTAAGATGATGATATTGAGCTCACTCCACCTGCAGAAAGTCACCTGCTCTGTTTTCCCACAAAGGCAGGGTAGTCTCAGTAGCACAGTACTGTTTAGGGAAAAGCTGCTGTAGGGGTATTTGGAAAGGATGACAGTAAGCAGGGAATAAAGATGGAGGGGAGTGTGATTACACTGAGTTCAGTATTAACAGCTTTACTATTCTAGCCAAAAAGCAGCTGCTGTAGTTGTGTCCCTGGCAGCTTGAGTGCAGGGACAGGAAATTATCATCAGGAATGGTTATAAAAAGCAGCTGTAAAGCTGGTTTAGTGGGACGAACAGATAAAATAATGGCACGTGTAGTTAATGCTGTCTGATATGTGTACAGTACAGAGTAGAGAAATATCCCATGTGCTGCACCTGTCAGTAGAAAATCTTTGAAAAACTGAAATGACTTGGGATCATTTTGGTTGCTTTTCTGCCAGAGATTATTCTCATTGTGGGTCTGGGAGATGTCTCCCACATATCAAATCTGAGTTTGATATGACCCACATCTCCCCAAAAGATTTAAATGGCCTGCCCAGATTTTTCAGGATATCATTTTACATTCCATATTCTTCTATTTAGAAGACTTAGAGGCCAAAATATTTCCTTTCTCTCTAGGCGAAACTTGCATCAAGCATCTGCTAGCCTCTCTGTAGTCATGCAGCAAGGTGTTGGACAGTATCCAACTTCAGCAATGAAAACAGTATGGTGGAATCTGCTCACAGAGCAGCAATCCATACAAAAGTACTTTCTTTATTGTTGAGTGAGCACCCAGTTCTAAGCTGAGTGCACTTCAGAGCAAGGTCATAGCAACTGAAGGACATGGGAAGCTGAGCTTTGGCACATGTTAAGACACATGTCCAAGTTTTGGCTTCAGCTCAGTAGCTAAGACCTGTCTCAAAACTGTTCCCAAAGACAGTTGCTTCTGCTACTGAGCATCACTCTGCCTTACAGTTACTCTCAGCACCTAAACAGAATAGCTACTATCTGACTAGTCCTACCAGTCAGAAGTTTAAAGGAGGCTGGTACAGTGTAACTAGGTTTCCCAGCTGATGTGAACCAGAATAGATATCTGAAGTCAACAGGGCTTTTTTATGTTTTATGACTGTCTTTCTTTTGCAACCATATATACAGTTGCTATGGTTAGATACAAGCCAGCTTTGACCCAAAAGGTACGTAACCATTTCAACCAGATGTTGACTGCTGTCTGAGACCTTACAGAGAGCAACACAACTGTATGGCTTTCAGTTTGGAATTGGTTTGCCTTTGACCAGCTTGGGGCTTACAGAGGCAAAGCTTACACTGATCTGCAAAAGACCGCATAACATAGTTGCAAGGTGTTTGACAGCCATTTGGGGCCCTCCATAAGACTTGATTGAAGTGTTGTTAAAACTTTACAAACACAATCCACCATTGATGAGCTGGGCTGAAAAACAGGGATCAGTCAACCCTAGAGAAAGGTGCAGCATCAGCCCCTGTGATGTTCAACATGTTCCTCTGGACCATGACTGCAGCATCCTGCCCATCAGGGAAAGCTGCAGAAGGACTATATTAACCTCAAAAAGTGTATATAATTTTCTGAAGAGCTTTTTGACCAGATTGATTCTGCTCCTTGTCTTTTTCTCTCCCAGGTGTTTACCCGCAAGCTAGAAGAGGTGGGGCGGGTGTTGTTTCTCATATCACTGACACAGAAAATCCCTGCTGCCCACAAGCAGTCCCATGTATCTATGCTCCAGGAAGACCTGCTCCGCTTGCCTTCCTTCCCCCGAAGTGCCATTGATGCTGAGTTCTCGCTCTTTAGTGACCCCCAAGGTATGGCCTTTTTGCTAGCTTTCTCTGGTGGTTGTACTGGGCCCAGAAGGTTTCTGTGAGGCACTTCTTCATTTGCCTTAGTAACATACAGGCTTGTAGCACTACTGAAGGCTGATGAAAACCTCTTCCTAGGGAAAACGATGCACAGACATTGGCATGTAAGCACAGCAGCAGTAAAGGCTATGCTGTGTTAGAGGTCTGCAGGCAAGGCTGCTTTCTTTGCATCCAAGCTGGAATATGTTATAATTATGTATTATAATTATGTATTAAAATTACGTATGAGACTAGAGCTGGAATACTGTGTCCTGTTTTGGTATCACCAGAACATGAGAGTTGTTGACAAACTGAAGAGAGTCCAGTGGAGAGTCACAAAGCTGGTTAAGGGGCTGGAGGTCTTCTCATATGAGAAGAGGTGAAAGGACCTGGGCTTGTTTAGTCTGGAGAAGACAAGGCTTGGGGCAGGGATCTAATTGCAGACTTCCACTAAAGGGATATTGTGGAGAGGACAGAGCCAGACGCTTCTAAGAAATGCACAGCAAAAGGAGAAGAGGCAACAGGCACAAGCTGCAGCAAGAGAAATTACAAATGGGTATAAAGAAAAAGATTTTCACAGTACAAGCAGTTAAGCACTGGAACAGGAACACAGGGAAGTGGTGGAATCTCCATCCACAGACATTTTCAAAACTCAGCCAAACAAGGCCCACCTCATATAGCTTTGAAGTTAGCCTTGCCTGAGCCAAGGAGTTGGACTACATGAACTCTGGAGGTCTCATCTAACCTTATTTGTTCTATAATGAGAGTCTTATTATTGATTTCTCTAAACTGTGGCTCAGAGCTCCAGTTAGCAGCACTCTCCACACTTGCATCCCTAGCATCCTGAGTGTGGGCCAGTGTTTCAAACCAAGCACCTGCAGCCCAGTTCAGAGAAAGTGTCTGGGACCCCACAGCATAACTACAGCTGAAAAGGACAGCTCAGAGCCCTTTACTGACCACTACAAGTGGTGCACCTAAAATGAAGATGTGGGCAGATTCTGTGGTAGAGATATAGAAACAGCTCTCCTTTTAGAAACTTTGCCTTGGAAGTCAGCTGGGATTTCCAGTTTGATGTGGGCATTAAACAGGCTACTGTGCTAGAAGCTGTTTCTTGCTGGGTGGTAAGCACTGGCAGGTTATGTAACAAGCCCTGAAGCCACTTCCTTTCCAAAGCATTATCGTAACGATGTATCAGTGTCCTGTAGTGTGTGGGACACTTGGAGGATAAAAATACAGCATGAATCTGTACAACTGTCCAAGCTCTTTGAGGCAGATGATGAACTTTTGGCTGTTTGTGCAAGCTCAGGTCGGCTTTCACTTGTAAGAGAATGAGAATTTCCAACCAGCGGGGAGCAGATTAAATGAGCTGTGTGATGGTCATCACTCTTTGGCTTCAAGTCTGTTGCTTTTTAAACAAGGTTGGCCAAGCCCAGTGGGCACCTGTAGAGGTGCAGGATGAATTAACTCATTTCAGGAGGCAAAACAAAGGTCAGCATTGTGGGAGGGATCTCTGTGGAGGCCTTCGGCCTCTGGGAGTGCTGTGAGGCTGGCTGAGGTGGGCAGGCTTGATTGTTTTTGCCTTCTCCTTCACAGCTGGAAAAGAGCTCTTTGGTCTTGACACTCTTCAGAAAAGCCTGTGGATTAAGCTGCTGGAGGAGATGTTCCTTGGCATGCCCAGCGAGTTCCCCTGGGGGGATGAGATCATGCTGTTCTTGAATGTCTTCAACGGTGCTCTGATCCTGCACCCTGAGGACAGTGCCTTGTTGAGGCAGTATGCTGCCACAGTCATCAACACAGCTGTGCACTTCAACCACCTCTTCTCCCTCAGTGGATACCAGTGGGTCCTCCCCAGCATGTTGCAGGTGAGCCATTTCCCCGAGTCCCGGTGAAATTACAGACTTCGGGGGCCCTGAGAAGACAAACAACAAATCAAGATGGGAAGGCCCAATTCAGGAGCCCCAGTGCTACATTTTCTTTTCTTCTTTATTTTAAGTAATTAAATATCTGTTTCCTTCACTGGTACGTCCACATAGAAATGTGAAATTTCTGGAAAATTTCTGGAGCTTGAGTCTCCCCCAGTGCTTTTTTCCTCCCAAGGATGGGTGAAATTTGGGAATAGTTGAAATATCTGGAATAGCTACTTGCTAACTGAAACTAAATTGTATTCACTTCTTCAAGTATGATAAATGTATTATCTGTAATTTAAATAGCAATAGAAAATAATGCTAAGTGTTTATGAAATAAAAATGTATACTCTCTTTTCATTTAAAGTATTATAGGTGGCAAGCATTAGAGGTAGAGTTTCTCTTCACTTCAGGGTGCTTAAGTATGTCCTTTCTCCTGTTGACATTTGTGAAAATGAGATACCTAAAATAAAAAACATCAATATAATTCTCTTCCAGACAAAAAAATTATTTCTGCAGGGCCTGATGATAGTATTTATATAGAGACTTAACATTATAATGCAAATACAGAGAAAAGTCTTGTTTCTGTAGAAGAAACAATGATCGTGACATTCCTATGTACATTTGTTTTAACATAGTTAACAGTGCTCAGTAGTTAAATTTAAATGGTGCTTAGTGATAAATTTAGCTATCTATACAAACTCTATAGAAACTGGAAACCCTAATAGCGTGCTCTGCATGGTTAGGCAAGTGAATTGGATCCAGGTCTGTGGCTTAGGTTTATTCATCAGAAACAAGACATTTGAAATAAAATAACTTCATTTGAAGTCCTTGTCAGGAGCCTTTCAGTCCTGTGAAGGTTTCTCCCTTTGTTTTCATTTTCCATACTGAGAGAAGTTACTTTTTGTAATTCTTTCCATTTTTCCCCCGTTACCAATTATTGCCAACTATCAAATTAATAAAATACCACCTTTGGGAGGCAAAAAGTAATTCCAAAAGACAACCAAAGTGTTGCTGACCCTGTTTGTTTTTCCAGAGCCTCACATATCAGTTCCAGCCACCCAAGACCAGCTGGTTTATTTGTGGTCGTCATGAATAAGTTCCTCTACCAGTTCTGGGGTTAAAGCATACCCTAGCTGTGAATAGCTTAATTCCTGATGCATCCATCCACGTGCCCCTACAGGGCTCTTTGTGTAGCAGGTTCTTCTGATTTCGTTGGTGAGATGCATATACTGTTAATTATTGCCCCCCTCTTATGTTAGTACAATATTGCAAGCGTGTCAGGCCATGTTGTTTGGGTGGCTTTGTAAGCATGCTAGATGCTTGTGATTGTAGTAGAGGCATACTAGTCTCTTCAGCCTCCTAGGCTGCTGGGAAGTGAGTGCATCTCTGCAGAGCTCTCACACTGATAATATTTTAGAAAACTTTAAGAACTCTGTGCTGTAATGTCAAATTTGCACTAACATAAAATTTCAGCATTACCTGTTGCCAGCAAATGTCAAGAAAATTCTTCCATCCTGCCTGCCTGCCTGCTGCCCCCCCTCCCCCCAGCCAACCCTCCTAAAGACTTGTACCTGCAGAGAAGTACAGACAGGCAATTGAAATGGACAAAAGAAGGAAGCACGGTGAAGTTGTTCCTAGCTAATTATACTGTTTACATAACGCTGAAGAACAGATCCCACATCTCTGAGAACACCTTGTCTGCATGGTTCAGTGGCCCTTCTGGAGGAAATGTTGCTCTGAAAACCTTAAGATAACTTAAAGGTGGGAGGAACTGCTAGCATGTTGGAGGATAGACTGGGTGTTCAAAAGCATCTTGACAAACTGGAGATGCAGTCTGAAAAAAGGGAAAAGCAGATCAACAAATGTTGATCAGGTTGGACAAGTGTAGGTTCTTATTTAGGAACAATCAGGCACATAAATATGGAAGGAAAACTAGCTGATTCGGTAGCACTTCTGCAGTGGAGAATATTGGAGTTGATATAGATCTGAAGCTGAACATGAATCAACAGTGCCTTGCTGTTGGAGGGAAAAAAAAACAATAAAAGAAAAGAAAAAAGGTGTCACATACTATTCTGGGGTGACTATACAGAATTATATCTTGTGAAAGGCACATGCAATAATTCTGCTACAATCAGCAGTGCTCCAAACTCAGAGTCCTGTCTCTGCCCAGTTGTAGGCACTGCACGTCTTTAAAAACATCAGTTAACTGAAGGGAGTGCAAGACTAGAACGTGGAGGTACATCTAGAAAACATGACACATGAGAAGGGACAGAAAGAGCTGGGATTTGATTAGCTGAAAAAGGTGCAGATTGATGGAGAAAGCACTATGTGGCATCAAACATGCAAAGTGCTTCTGAAAGGAGGTGGGAAGAATCTACCTCTGATATAGAGGACAAAAAATAGTGGACCAAAGTTGTGACAAAGAAAGTTCAAGTTTGACACAGGAAAGCCCTTTTTCCATGTGTAACCTGGACCTAAAACACAGCCTGGGATGGTGGTCAAGCCTCCGTCTCTAAAAACATGTCAGGAATGACAAGGCTGTAGTTGATTCTGCCTAGGGTGAGGAGATGGAGAGCCTTCCACTAGAGGAATACTTCCATGTTGTTTTTCATTTGCTTAGGTGTATGCTGACTATGAAAGCAACCCACAGTTACGCCAAGCAATTGAGTTTGCGTGCCGCCAGTTCTACATCCTGCATCGGAAGCCCTTTATTCTGCAGCTGTTTGCAAGTGTGGCCCCTCTGCTGGAGTTCCCTGTGAGTAAAAGCCATTGCCTGGGTACTGCGTGGGGAAGTCTGTGCAGGCAGCCAGGCCCCCATCACAGTTCACAAAGAGTAAACAGTGGAGCAGCAAGCGCAGTTCTTATTGATCATGCACTTACTGCACGTGGTTGCTGCCAGAACCATTTCCTGAACACAGGCTTTCTGCAGGCTTTTGTTGGGCAGCCGATTTATGCTTTATTTTACCTCCTGAATCATCTGATGATGGTCACTGTTGAGCAAGATGCTGAGATAATGGTCCACTGGTAAATGTGGTCTCACTTTAAATTTCTGTGTATAAGTAAGTTATAAAAGGACAATAATGATTTGTAGCACTTTAAACTGTGGCAAATCCTTTCTTAGAATCCAACAGTATGAACAAAAAGCTTATTGCCCAGTTTTACTGCATGTGAACTCTAAGACTGGATTAGCCATGTTTTGAAAAATCCACTGATGACTTTTTACCATTTTAGTGAGTTAAACAAGTTAATGCAATTTTAATTTAAAGGGGGACTGCCACATCAAACTATGAGCCCATGCAACCTACTCCTTCACAGGGCAGCAAAGATCTGCTTTTTCTGAGAAGGAAAGCTGTGCAGTTTTCAGATCATGTTTCCACTGTAGCATCAATGTTCTGAGTCAGGCAAAGCTTATTATTTGATAGCAGTAAACTAGTGAATTCCTGAAGTCTAGGTGAGCCCTTTGCTTTTTATATGTGTGTGTGTGCGCGTGTATATATGTATATAAAATGTGTATATATTTGCTTTTTATATGTGTGTGTGTGTGTGCGTGTATATATGTATATAAAACGTGTATATATATATATATATATATATATATATATATATAAAATATATATATGAAGAGTTGTGCACATCTCCAGAATCTCCAGATAAAGATTGCTGGGATGCACAAGGCCCTCAGAAAATTAACCACAAATGCATGTCATTGAAACAGGATGCTGCAAACAATGGATCCAACAAAGGAGTGTCAGCTCAGTGCCTGTTTGATCTGCTGCAATCTCTAGAGGGAGATACTCCAGACATTTTGGACATCTTAGAGCTGGTGAAAGCAGAAAAGCCTCTCAAATCATTAGGTAACAGCCAAGAACCCTTTATTAAGTAATTCTCATTTGTTATTTATTGACCCAGCGTGTATTTGATACAGCTTGATTTGTTCAGGGCCTTTTTCTTCTCCCAGAGTGCAGCAATACCTCTTTCTTGTGCTTCATGTATCTTTTAAGGTTGGGTTTATTGCCACTATCTCTTAGATATTTTCTGCAGGAAGGGAATTATTCCTTTATTTTGTTCCAGAACTGCTACTTCTGCACTGAACCTGCTAGCCTGAGACTAGCTCCTGGCATTTTGAATTTTATCATGTGTGGGTGAAGAATAAAGATGCCTAATAAACTCTGTCATGCTGACGAGATCAGTGTCATTCTCTCCCCTGCTCCATGTGGGCGGAAAACAAAAGATCCTTTCCCGTGGGCAGACTATGACTAGTAAATGATGGATGCCACCGAGAGATTTAACAGTGCTTAGCTCTGTGGGGGGAGTCAATTTGTCACAAAGCAGAATATACAGGGCTTTATGATGTATCCGGGACACTGTGTCTCTTGGTAGTAATCTATGTAATGCAGTATTTAGGAATTCAGCTGCTCTGTGATTTGCAGAGGAGTAATTTTTGCTAATTTTTATAAGGATCTTTGACTTATTTCTAGATTTGCACTTCCCTTAAATAATGCCGATTTTGATGAACTGTGATGCTGTACAACAATGTCACAAGTTATAATACAAAAATGATACAGAGACGGAAGATATTTTTTCCTCTTTGTGGATTGTAGTAAACATTTATATAAAGCTTTATCTTCTCTTTGGGTATGCAAAGGCATCTTTGAAAATTCCTAAGTGTGTGTTGAAGATGACACTGTAAGTGAAAATGTTTTATGCCTGGTATTTTCCCTGGGAAAATCAGAATTATCTAAAACATCTGATGGTGAGAAGGAAAAAGCAGAAGGGAACATAAAGATTGTCCTTAAGCTCGCGTGTTCTTGTCACGTGTGAGTTTAAGATTTTCCTTGTGATGGGTGACATCTGAAACAGGACTCCAATAGCAATTGTAGGCCTTGTGCTCAGCAGTGATTTGATCTGCTGAAAGTTGTTTCTCGCATACTGAGTTCTTGGATGGCAGGGTGAAAGTGGGAGTACAGCATGTGTTCCTTTTTTATGGATAAATTTGTTTCAATAATCAAGAGCCTTTTGAAATTGTTAACATGAGAAACAAGCGACTGAAAAGGGGGAGAAGAAAGGAGTGTGTTAGCTCCTTTCGTATTCAGTATATTCATGGGATAGTTTTCTCATGGTGTTTTACCTCCTCAGACTTCTGCTACGGGAATGAGGACTTGACCTTTTCGATCAGTGAAGCCATCAAACTCTGTGTGACAGTGGTGGCCTATGCTCCTGAATCGTTCAGAAGGTGCTACTCTGTTTCTTGGTTTGTGCATACTCAGGAAAGGCATAAGAGTTGCATATCCCATGAGAAAGGAAGACAGAGTATATATAAGGGCATTCCAAGGACTGGGCTTCTCTGTGAGTCTAAGCCATGGCAGTACTCCCAAGCGTTGGCCTGCAGTCCTAGGACACTGGCTACAACTGCTGCCATGCGCTAGCTAAAGAACTAAGCTGGATGGTGGCTTGAGCAGCAGCGCATAGGCTCTATTTCCAAAATGGTGAGTGAGGTAGGGATCACACTATGTTCTATGGGTTTCTGTAGTCGCTGAGGCAGTGGAGAGGGAATTGGAGGGGAGAAATAGACAGCTGGAAAGAACAGGAAAACACAGATTGAGAGGAGGTGAACTGTGAATGCAAAAACATTGGTTTCCAAGAGGGAACCAGAGAAGAAAGGAATCATTGGAAGGGAAAATGGATGTATGCAAATGGATGACATATTCAGAATATATCCAGGTTCAGGATGTTTTTATTATTATTGTTTCATGCATCAGCTAATTTTCCTCCTGAAGTCCCCCATCAAAGAGTTTCTTAGGCCCAGGACTGCTTACCTCGTGAGAAGCTAGGAAATCCCAGGCCAATGAGAGATCCAGGGGTCTTCAGATAGAAACCTAAGCCTCCACCTGAAATGAATTTCAGGATTGAGGGAATAAAGCTGAGCAAATATTGGTTGTCATTCCAGCCTCCAGATGCTGATGGTCTTAGAAGCACTGGTTCCCTGTTACTTGCAGAAACTGAAGCGACAAACCTCTCAAGTGGAGACTGTGACAGCAGCTCGTGAGGAGATTGCTGCTATGGCTGCACTTGCCACCTCTTTGCAAGCTCTCCTGTACAGTGTAGAAGTTCTCACCAGGTAACTCCCATGGACTAAAGGTCTCAGCCTCATTTAATGATCTGTTTGGGGAAAAGGAATGCCCAGGAGCCACATGGTGGGGAGTCGCAGTATGTAACTTACCTTGTGTAATGGCTGAGTTTTAAACATGGTAAAATTAGTGCCAGATTTCACCAGATCACAAGAAGAATTTCAGTGCAGTTGTTAGATTCAGTTTTTAGTGTGTTATTCACCTTTCCTTTGGCAGGCCTATGACAGCCCCACAGATGAGCAGGTGTGACCAAGGCCATAAAGGGACCACAACAGCTAACCACACTATGTCGGCAGGTGTGAACACCAGGTAGTTTTTCTTTCTTTCTCATTTTTCTCACAAGCTTTTTTTTTCTGGAGTAATGTCTCATTGCTCAGAGTGCTCAGAGCACTTCCTCAATTGCCCGAGGAAGTGCCCTAAATACTGGCAGTGTCTGTAAGAGAAAACAGTTAGATTAAAAAAAAAAACAACACATAGCCCAGGAGTGAATTTCTGTCGGTAACCAATATCTCCATTTTTAGAGTTTCCAGTTTAAAACCATGTGACTAAACTGAAGATCAGGATATCAAAATGGAGGACACACATCCTAGATGTCTTCTTTGTTTGCCTTTTTGCACCCTGGAAGTATACTGACAAAGCAACCATGTCCCTCAGTTTTCTGCTTTGCTTTCTTCTCAGTCCATTGTCAAAGAGGTCGCGGAGCAGAACCTGTTTGGGGAGCAGAAGGGTCTGTTCCTTCTGGCCTTGTTCCAAGAAAGTAACAGCAGTAAGAGCTCAATGCTGTGTGTTGGTTGAGATTCACAGAGATTTACACCTCCTCTAGTTTTCTTTTCTTCTCTTTTCTATCACCTTTACTTCAGCATTGGTCTAGGTTCTTTTTGCAATTATAGATAGCAAAGCAGAGGGTGTAGAGCATGTGACAGAAGGGGAAGAATGACAGGGAATATTTTTGCCCTGTGTTTAAAAAGCCAACAAACAAGCTACACACAGAAGAAGGAAATAAGATAGGAGATGGGGTTAGCAGACTGTAATACTGCTCCTTGACCAATGTGGCTGTTCAGGTTAGGCTGCTGTGAGGATAAGGCCACTAGACAATTTATCTAGTCACAGAGCAAGGGCTTAAGAAATCTTGTCATAAAAGCCAACCAAAAGCCTTTGAGACTTGAGGCAATTTTCTCTGCAGTACTGGTTACTCTTCTCAGAGGCCCTGCTGTACAGACTATACCTTACTGTGCTTAAAATCTGAGTGCTTGTGCTGGAAGAGAGGAAGTTCTCCTAGCAGGAGTTGGAGTAGCTGTTGCTTCCAGAGCAGAAGATTCCTGCTTGAATTCTCTTTGTTAGAAAGCAACTTGTAAGTAAGTCTGTGTACAGCCAACAGGCCGGTAAAATACAATGGGCTGTGTAGGACTGTAAATCAGGAATACATTTTTGGCAAGACATGCTTTCCAAGCGTTCCCTTTCTTTATATTCAAGGAGGATAGAAATCACTTTGCTACATGGATCATCAAAGGACCCCTATGTCAAGTTACAGGTGTATAGTGCACACATCTTGGTTGGTAACTCCTGGAATCAGTCTGTTACTATTTAAGATTAGTTCATCCAGTCTTGGAGTCTCAGAGGTGTATCCATCAGTTGGAGTGAATAAAGTCACAGCTTGATTTTTCAGGGCAAGATCTGAGAAACAGATAAACTACTTCTTGCCAAGGCCAGAAGTGGATATATGTGGCTTGCTTCCATTGCAAGATTGCCCAGTCTAAGAAAAATAACGTGTAGGGGAAAATACTGCTTTATATTTCTTGTCTGCCAATTTTGGGAAGCAGTTGATATATACCTGCTAACAGGCAGTTTAGAGAGTCCTGATACTGTGTGATTTGAATATTCTGATTTACGTTGCCAGACCTTTCTGATTAGCAAATATTCAGTCTCTGGTCCAAAATATTTTTGCGGAGATCTGTTTCCTGCTTGTTTTTTCTATTGTGTTATCATTGTAATAGACATCTGCTAGCAACAGCAAGTGTCATCATGGTAGAATGGTCACCGTTCCAGCCTTGGTCATATTAGCTAAGTGATGCAGGGCTTGTTAATCCTTTCTCCACAAGAAGTAACTAGCAAGAGAAAATGACAACAAAACAAAACTCTCTGAAATGTTCTTTCCACTAGGTGAACTCCAGCTTCGTGAAGCAAACCAAGCACCAGGATGAAAAAGTGCTTGAAAGAGTCTGTATTTTTATAAGCCCCAATTTTTCTTTTCATAGGAAGGGTATGGCCATTATTCATGTTTGTTCAAAACTATAGCAATCCGTTGTTTGCCGCCCATTGGGAGGCAAATGCTATTCAGTGAGATCAGTAGTAGTAATTGTTCCAGCAATATGAGATACCATCCTGTCCATGGGGAGTATTCCGCTGGGCTAGAACAGTGTCACCCTCTTTCAGAAAGGCACAGCGTAGCCATTCCTAAGTTGCTGTTTACAATTGCACTGTTTCTGTTTTCCCAGGTACCCAGAGCAGGGAGCCAAACTACACTTTATCAGGTACAGTAAGATCTTCACCCAATCTTCCCTAGCATGCCGTGATCTGCTGCTTAGCAGTTTCCAGGTTCACTGGGTCCCACGTACTGCTGCTGTGACAAGTGGCATAGTTTCAGGGGAAGATAGCAAAGGGTAGTTCATATAGACATTACTCTCATTCTTAACAAGACTTTGTAGGGGATAATTTCCCACTTTTCCTTTACCACAGATGCAACTGTCTTCAATTGCAGGGGAAGGCTTCTGTTACAAAACAGCAAGCTGGAGAGGTATAATCTACCCCTGCTCATCCTCTGCATATGACATTTCCTTCTCTTTCTTATATCCTCCAGGGAAAACCTTCACTTGCTGGAGGAGGGCCAGGGTCTTCCCCGAGAGGAGCTGGATGAGCGAATTGCCAGAGAGGAGTTCAGGAGACCGCGGGAGTCGTTGCTGAATATCTGCACGGAGTTCTACAAGCACTGTGGCCCGAGGCTGAAGATTTTGCAGAACCTGGCTGGGGAGCCCAGAGTGACCTCTCTGGAGCTGCTGGATGTGAAGTCCCACATGAGGTATTCCACAGACTTTCTGCTTTTGCTAGTTCATTTCAGGGGTTTTCCTTTCTTTTAGTTGTAATTTTTCATAAAAGCAGACTGGATCACTTTTTGGTAGTGTAGAGTTACATGTTGCTATCTGAACCACACAGAACTCGTTTTGGACGTTCCTTAGATTCTACCTTATGCTGCTTGTGTGTAAGGAAGGTTTCATACACGCAAGTGGTCTCATTCAGGCTCCCAGCTCCAGTGGGTGAAATAGCTCTGTGGGGATCATGTCTGGATACATCCGAATAAGACAGAGTGAGCAGCAGTGCAGTTAGGCTGCCTCTGCAGGGGAAGGGATGAGGAAGCTGCCTGGCTGGCTAAACGCAGCCTTTCTCCTTTCCTGCGACTCCACACACCAGACCCAGCCACCAACAAGCTGGGAGAGGAGGAAAGCCACCCCTGCACTGTATTGCATTAGCATCCGAAATACCATAGAGGATGGAGAAGGACCCATTTACAGGACCATCACCTCAGTGTGTGATGCAGCAGGTACACAAGTCTTTTACTGAGGTGAAGCACTGAGCCCAGCTTTCTGGTTGGAGGCTCGCTGCAAACTATTTCATGTGGTGCTGACCTAAGAGGAACGGGGGTTAGGCCCGTCTAAGTGATTCAGACCTGATTCTCTCCTACTCTGGGCTTGCTGTTCAGGTTAACCACAAAAGGGGGTCAAGTCGCCACTGAGAAGTTTGCCCAGATATAAAAGATGACAAAAGCAGTGGGACAAGAGGTACTGGGACCTGATTCTGTTATCAGGCTTTCACCTGTCTTCAGAGGAAGCTTTTCTCACCTACCATCATCTCTCAGAAAGCATAAACTCAGAGTTTGTGATTTGTTTCATGGTAAGAAGTGTCTCAGTGAAAACTGAAGAACCTCCCAAACTCTGAAGTAAAATTTTGAAATGTATGTGTTCTTGGTTTTTCTAAGCTCTCTAAGATATTCTGAGGTAAAATCCTGTGCGACTCTCACAAGTTTTTCCTTCCAGCTTTGAAGTTAAAAAATCAGTAAGAGAAAATTGACTTGGGATGTGTTGGTGTGTGCAGAGATATCTTTGTGGGACTTGACTACAGGGTGAATATGTTGTTCCCCTCATGCTGCTGATGTGTTTTGACAATGCGGATACTCTCTGAGGAAGTCACAGTTAGCACTGTACTGACTGTCATCTGTCACAAGGAAAGCTGGGACTAATATGGGGCTGTCTCAGGGTATCTGTGTGTGTGCGTGTTGTGTGGGGGGGAGTAGGAGGAGCCAGCTATCTGAGTGCTTTTAGGAGACATAGTGAAATACTTCAAGATCATTCTTTAAATTTAGAGCAGCCAAACGTCAACAGGGCATTTCTTTATGGCCTAAGCCAAACAGTGCTCAGCAGAGAATTAAAATAAATAGGAAAAATAGCAAAGATATTGTAGGCTGTCTGGCACTGGTCTGGTCCCAAAGGTAATCAAAACTAACTTAATAGTAGTTTATGTTAGGCCCTGAAGCCAAGAGGCCATTCTGGCTGCCAGTTTTTCCTCTGTCAAAGCTCTACACTGTTTCCGCAGGAATGCCCTGTGAAGGAAGCTGAAGGGTGACAGGTGTTAGCAATGCACCGAACCAGCTCTGTTCCTGCCCCCCGGACTACCAAAAACCCTCAGAAAGCTCTTCTACCTTTTACACACATGCTCTGGCACTCTGCAGAAAAATGACAAAGCCCCAAATCAGGCAGATTCTGTCACAGTTCAAGGTCTTTCACAATTCAGGCAATCTATGCAGAACACCAGTTTGTGTTTGATGTTAATTTAGGTCTTGTTTAACAAATGACCCAAATTCCTTGGGGAGTTTGGAGTTTTTTGATTCGTTAGCTACTTGCACATGTGCTGGATTTTGTTTTTCTCCTCCCCAGCAAATGTTCAGTAATTTAGAGGGTAATTTCAAACAAGACATGTCTGTTGTGACACGTGCATATCATTTTTATGTAGTGTTTGGCTGCAAACAAACTGGTTGAAAATCTGATGGACATGGATGCATTACAAACGCCATGACTCTTAGCAATAGGAGTCTGAGATGAGATCTTAAATTTTATGTTAGAAAGAAAAGGTGAGACTCTCAGGACAGAGTATGTCTTTAGTTTGACATGTTTTTTGGTGATTTCATTGGGAGTCAGGAGTATATGCCGAATGGATGAACTTGCTTTATTTAGTGCAGTAAAGTAAGGGACTTGCTATTTTTTTCCGTATTATGTTACTATCCTGGTCTTATATTTGCATGCAACATAAGACGGCTCTGTGTGTGCTCCCTAGAAGTAACTGCTGTTTCACAGGAATGTGGGAACTTCATTTCTGTGTGTTTTTATATTTTGAAGTTATTGAGCTTAATTGTTCTTAAACAAGTTTGTGTCCCTCTCTTAAGACAACTTAAATCCAGGTGTACAGAAGGTGTTATTGGTATATTTCTGGAAAGACGTTTTCCTGTGAGCAGATTCGAGTAAAACGGAGTCACAGCACATAGTAGCAGCTGGTAACTATTTCTGCATTCTTTTCAAGGCAGAAGTTGTTTCATGGTCAAAGGTTACAGCAGTCAAACTAAAGGTTTGATTTGCAGAAGATAATGAGTTGTGCTCCTGTTCTCTTATGTCTCTTGGAAGGTGCTGGAAATGACTATTTTATTGTGGTTAGAACCAGGATTGCTTTATTGTAGTTAGCACTAAATAAAATGGAACATCATCCTGATTCTTATATGAACTCTTTTCAAGAGTATCAGTGAAATGACTGACAAGACGCAGTCTCTGTAGGAAAGAACCTTTTCTAAGTAGAGAGCAGATTTAACAGAATGTGATGTGACAGCTGTGGTCTTGGGAGGCTGACATGCCAATTCAGAGACTTCAGAAAACAGGATAATACATTATACACTTCAGATGGCATTCATCTCACCTAATTTTAGCCATTTAAAAGTAAAATGTTTAGTCTAAACAAGTCATAAAGATCTCTTTGTATCCAGTGAACAGAGAGATGCACAACCAATAGACAGTTTATCCCAGTATTTTAGGAAGAGTTTAGGAAGAATTTCCTAGGTTGCTTATTTGTGCATGAAAAGAGCTAGAAGATTCATATCCCAAGTTTGATGAGATGGATCTCACACATTATAATGCATAAGAAAGTTTTCATATAACATTATATACTACTGATATTGTATTGCCAGGAAGAAGCAGAATTGCATGATAATTTAGATTTTATCATGTTTAACAAAGCAGACATATTCCATAGTAGGATGATGTACTTGCAAAAGTTAAGAGTAAAGAAATACTGGATAACGAAACACTTTTATACTACCTTTCATTAACCTGAGGAACTCATTGCCCTTGATATTGCTAGACAGATTTTAAAGAGGATGAATACATGTTCTAATAAATGAAGACATTTCAGAAAAAGCACTCACAATATGCATAAGATTATTCCATAATTGTCCACTACAAAGTCTGTTGAGGTTTCAGGGAGTATACAGGTTTCTATCCCTTTTATTAGTAGATGTGATGTGGCTAGCTTACCCATCTTTGTCTACAAGAAATCTACAAGTATTTGAGCAACTGTTTGTCAAACTGCAAGTATAAGTTAAATGTTGCCATGGTATTTCACAGTCAATATAGAAAATGCCATTGGCAAGGCCATCTGGGAGGATTAGAAGGAGCAACAGCAACACAATCTCTGGAGGTGTTAGGAAAAACAAATTGAAACTTCATGGATAAGTCATCATACACAATACATGCTGTGTAAACTTGTGGGATGGCACACTATTTTAAAAATTTAACACCTGAAAATTGCACAGTGAAATCTCTTAAACTGGTGTCACTGAAAAACAAGCATGAAACCAAAAACAGTTACTCATCAGTTGACATACAGGCGATGACTGTGTTTCACAGCTGTTGGCAATGTTGTAATCTTACTTAACAGCTCAGGTACTTTGTTTTTAGCAACACAGATCAGTGATTTCTTTTGATGCGTTTAATATCAACACAAAAATAGACAGGCTGATATATTCCTTTAGATGATTCATATGTATATAAATATGAACAGTAATCCCAGCAAAAGTGTGGGCCCAGAAGTGTGGCTGTTGGGCCTGAGGATTTAAATAGCAACATATTTGACTCTTGCATTCTTTTGTTAAGAAAAGCAAGTTGCACAGTATTAGATTGCCCTTTTAACAAACCCTGGTTTTAGGTTGGCAGAAATCGCGCATTCCCTTCTGAAATTGGCACCTTATGACACGCAGACAATGGAAAGCCGAGGTCTCCGGCGCTACATCATGGAGATGCTGCCCATCACTGACTGGACAGCTGAGGCGGTGAGACCTGCCCTTATCCTCATCTTAAAGAGATTGGATCGTATGTTCAATAAAATTCACAAGATGCCTACTTTGAGGTGAGCAGGTATAATGGAAACCTCTGGGGTCCATTTCTGATGTTGCAAGCCTTGAAAGATGGGTATGTCATTTTACTGAAACCGTCATGTTGTACTGAATCTTTACAGCATATCAGAAAATGAACAATTTTTTTTTTTAATGTTAGCGTGCATTTATGTTGACATTTTTCATTGTGGTGTCTTTTGGTAGCAAGAGAAGAAATGCATGGTAATTGAGAACTTGCAGAAATCTCATTTTTTTCTTCCTTTTCTCCCAAATAAGTCTTTAGATTTACACCACGTCTCTGCCCTCTTTATTTGTTTTGGTTGTGAGTTGAGATTAATTTTATTTTTTAATGGAAAGTTGAACTGTAGTATTTCTGGAATAGCTTCTTATGAAAATAGTGTTATTTCCTCTGTAAAGATAAGAATAGTCTGAAACTACATAGTAGCTTTAGAATGCTCCTTCATAAAGGGAGCAGAGCTGTAGCAATTGCATCTAGTCAGTGGTCGGTGAAAGCCCAGTGCTTCATAAAGTAGTGTTATGGTACAGGCCTTGGCGACTCCAAGAAGTATTCAATATGGAGCAGTTCCACCTTGGAGGCAGTGATACAAGTTGTGTCTCGGTAGTGTAAAATCTCCCAATGCTGATGACTTTCCAGCGATCTGAGTGTTCCAGTGTTGGTCTCAGTCACCTTCATGGACAAATGCTCTCACTCTAAAAGCTGCTTGAACCAGTCACCTTGTTGGTAGTCTGAGCCGAGAAGCCAGATGATGTTGGAGAATGTCAGAATTTGGGACTTAGACACAAAACTTTAAGTCCCAGTGGGAATCATATGTACCCAACTAAGATGGAGCAAATAATAGGGAGGTGACCTCTTTTTTCTAGCATGCCTACTACTGAATTCCATTTGACTAACAATCTCCCTTAAGAAACTCCTGTCCTTGTGGGGGAATTTAGAGAGGGAAATTTTGATGCTTTCCCTCCTTGCTGGCTTGATTCTTTGCCATATCTTGTCTGCTTCTTGCTCATTCTTTCTTTGTCTTGGCCTCAAAAGGGCAGCTCAGGGTTCTTCCAGTTCCTGAAGATCTTTCCTCTTTGTGTAAGTTGGATGAATGTTCATCAGTTTGAATTCCCTTCATATCCTCTCTGTAGCTGTGCCTATACTTCTGCCTGGCTGAAACTGCTCTTCCATACACACAGGGACGGAGACAGCAGAGCCACTGATCCAAATGCAGCAATCAGCTTTAAGCATGACTGGGCCAAGACACTTATCAGAGACTGGGCTGGGTGGCAGACCCCAGCAGCAGCCCATTGAGGTACTCACGTTAGTACCTTACATGCTGCCTCCTGTGGGTGCCCAGCCCCAAAACCAATGTCAGATCAGAGTGGTGTACGTGTAAGAGCAAGTACATGGTATTCTGGAGCAGGTTTGGAACAGCAGATGCTGAAAGATGAGATGTGTGTTTGCAAGCATAAGAACTTATGTAGTGAACGCTTGATCCTCCCTGTGCCTCTAAGAAGTCTTCTAAAGAGCTTGACTAAGTGTATCATTAAGCCTTGAGCTCTCTAATAAGTTATGCTAGCTTTGTCCTTCTCTCTCGATCAGTGCAAAGTCAGATGTTGGTTTGAGATCTGTGCTACCTCCAAAGAGTCAGTCGCCTGAGATGCAGGTTGGGAACCACTTTGATGTTACCTATGTTGTGTCTGCTTATGGTTAGGAAGGACTCAATTCAGCATCTGTCATGAGCCCTAAAGGCTGTTCAGTGTAAAAAAAGTATCAGAGAAGAAAGTATCCTGGATTGTAGGGCTTTGGTGCTGGTGGAGAATGAATCAGCTCCTCCCTGGGGCAGGGGAGGTGAAGACTGAGTGCTCCTTGGCCAGTTTAAATTCAGGGCAGACTCCATCTGGGAGCCACTCTGGCAGAGCAGACTAGACTGCAAAGTAGCTTGCAGAGCACAGTCACAGCTGACAGGGTTTGCTCTCTTCAGGCTAAATGGATGAGAACATCCACAAGCCAGAGAAGACTGAGGAATTACCCTCTGTCAGGAGTGTGGCACAGCAAACGGCTCGTTCCCAGACAGGCAGGCCTGAGACAGCTGTCTGGTGGCTCCCTTTAATTTACTATCTGTCAGAGGGAAGGAGTCAGGCAGTGAAATGTAGCCCATCTGCCATTGCTACTGTGAGAGTTTTTGCGTCCCCAGTACAGAGGGGCAGGAACACCTCTGCTATGTCTTTGGTCTCTCGAATGCCCAGTGTGCTCCGTGCTTTTCTGAGCTGCGTGGGTAACATCCTTTCTCTGTGACGCACTTTGTGCTCATCTTGGACGTCGTCGCTGTCTGAAACATTTCCTTTGTGGGCGTCCCTGTGTGTCAGTCGCCGTGTTTGCGAGTGTCTGGTGGGGGGCAGGAGGCCACCGGCTAACGGCACGTACTGTTGTATTCCAGGCGCCAGGTTGAGTGGGAGCCTGCCAGCAGTTTGATTGAAGGGGTTTGTTTGACACTTCAGAGGCAGCCAATCATATCCTTCCTGCCTCACCTTAGGTCTCTGATCAATGTGTGTGTCAACCTGGTGAGTAGCCGAGCGGCAACCCTGTGAACCTTTGCTAAACCTCAGTCTGCTGTTGACTTCTCTGGACTGAAGATGACAGTTCATTCCCATTCCTGTCATTTTACCTGTCCCCTTTACCCCTCACAAGGGGACTTCGCAAGTGACACTAGAGATAGCAAGGTTCATTTTTGAAGTGGTGCATGGGGAGATACAGCGACCGGTAGCCATGGTCAAGCGATTTATTTCCGTTACTTCCCACGCACCACTTTGAAGATCCACCTTTGCCACTTTGAGCTGAGAGTTGAGGGCTGCAAGTTGGAGAGTGGGGTGGTGGAGACTGCACACACCTGGTAGAGACGGGGGCGAGGGCGGCACTGGGGATACCTACCATCTCCAGTGGGGAAGGAACCTGATGGCTCTGTTAGAGGCCATCAGGTTTTGACTAGTTAGAAGGGTTTATGTGGGTGGATTCACCCCACTGTTTGCAATGTCCCTGGCTTGATCTAGTGCAGGTTTGCAGTGTACAATGTTCAGATCCCACTCTTAGCAGAATTTATGCCCATAAGTATGTTACACTGGAGAGATGATACAGGTAAAGCCTGCCTTGCCTGTCTGGTCATTCAGTGGTGGACTGTAGTGTTTCTACAGCTGTAACACTGGGGGCAAACCCTCAGTTGGAAATCAGTGCAACTACAGCCATTTGTACAAATGTACATGCTTATGTTCTGTGTGGAAAAATACAAATAAAAAGGGCATTTTTGTTGTATCGGATTTAATAATCTTTTAGTTTTAGAATGCAAATGTTGGAACTTTTTTTTAGCAGTAACAGAAAACCTGTCAAGTTCACCATTGCTCTGAGCAGCTCTGAAAACAAGGATTATCAATTCAGGTGCAGTATTGGTGTTTGTCAGCCTTCTGTCCTTCAAGCCTATACAGGACTCAGCTGCAAGGGCAGAGAAGCTCTAGGCTGCCAGAGTTCATGAGACTTCTTTCTTGTTTAAGCTGAAGTGGCTACTGGGAGGCACTGCAAATTTGGGTTCTCAGACTATGTAGGGTTGGTTGTTACAGAGTAAGTTCAAATACAGGTTTAGAGCAGACTTGCAGATTGGGAGGCAGACACGGCAGAGTGAATCATGCCACTGAGCACTCAAAGGGGCCCGTATTGAGAATCAGCCAGAGTGCACAAAAAAAGGCAAAAAGTTTTGCAGTGCTGAAATGCACTTAGTGCTTACCTTCAGCTGGCTGAGGACATCTGAGGATACCAGAAAAAGATGTACTCTTATTATTGAGTTGTATTTTATCATTAGCTGCCAAAACTGTGGCCACTGTGAGCTGTGGGAGAGCCCCTGACTGTATACAAATATTCATGTTTAGATCAGTTGCAGCATGAAGCCCAAAAAGAGAACAGCTGGGAAGGTGGGGAATTGTCTAAATGATAACAGAAAGGGCTATGCCTCCTCCCCTTCTAAATTATCCTTTGGCTTTCTGGAAGAAAACGTTACTGCCCTTCTTCCCAAGCTGAATTTGGAGAAATAGAGTGCAATCATCTTGCCTAAGTTTAGGGGTCTGCCATGTAGTCTCTCCTTGTTCCCATCGTCTAGGTGGGTCTAGTCATCATGGAGAGAAACAGGCAGATGCAGGGCTGTAACATAATTTCCTCCTGAGGAAAGATCCAAAACAGATCAAATAACTCTCCCCTAGAAGTGTTGTTTTCTTGTGCTGGTTGTTCAGGGGATTCCAGACAACCAGCTCACATGCAGATTGACTGCATTTCAGACATCTGGAGTCAGGTGAGACGAATCACACTCAGAGTCCCTAAGAACAGACTGTGTTTGAGAGGTATCTGAACATTGTACAAAATCTGGCTTAGGTCAGGCTTAGGACATTGGTTTTCCAGTAGATCAGCAAGAGAAGGGAAAAGATGTCCAGTTTCAATGCAGACTTTTTGCTTTGATGACATATTTTTATTTGTTACAGTCGTTACATGACATATCCTCCAACTCTAAATGTTCCACCAGTCCAGTGCTGGTCATTCAGGGCTGGTACTGGGTACATTATAAATGTACCAGGTTACCTCTGCACCCCTCCCATCCTTGCTGTTTTCCTCTCCTCCTTTCCCTTTGCCTGCTAGAACTCCTCCTCCTAACTGGCCCTGGCTCCTGCAAGGTCTGCCAGGGGGGTTGGTTCTCCTAGAGCCACCCCAACCTGGTGTTCAGTGGAAGGCCCCTCCATTTCACATCACGTTGGAGGATATGGCATGGATGAAACTGTAAGTAGTCAGTTGTGGTGATGTGCTCTGTTTGTATTGCAGGTGATGGGAGTGGTAGGACCCTCCAGTGTGGCTGACGGATTACCCCTTCTTCATCTCAGCCCTTATCTCTCGCCACCTCTGCCCTTCAGCACAGCTGTTGTCCGGCTTGTAGCATTGCAGATACAGGTGTGTCTGCCCTGGCCTGTGGCCAGGCCTGTTTTAGCTTCTAGTTGAGACACCAATTCCTCGGTGCTCTGTTTTTTTTCTGCAAAAGCTGGGCAAAAACTGTGGAACATACACCAAAAATCAAAGAGAAGCAACATGTAAATTCTCCCACATTTGTGAAGGCTTGAACTGAGCTCAGAATTCACCTGTTGGAGCCAAGTCCACAGCAAGCATCCATCAGCTTAACACTGCCATTGAAGTGCAGGGAGTTCGGCTGATTGATGCTATTTAAGGCTCTGACAGGTATATTAGGATTTTTCACAGGATCTAAGGGGCTTGCGTAAGTCTGCTGCAACTGGAGACAGGCCCTGACTTGGGTCATGCCCATGCAGCCCTAACTCTTCTCCTGTGGGTGCACGTGTGTAACCGAGAGTGGAGTTTGTGCTTGTCTGCTCTTACTTGGGCTGGTCACACAAGCGGCGTGCAGGCTCCAAGAGGCAGGGCAACTTGGCTTTTCAGCTGCTGAGTAGCATCCTTTTTGTCCAGAATACCAAACCCATCCTGGACTTTTTGGAGAATTTCATCACTATTCCTTTCTCATAGCAGTGCCATGACTATTACAGAGTCTTTCTTCCTCTGTAACCCTTACCCTGCACATTAGCCTAAAATCAGACAGAATGGAGACCATGGCAGGGGCAGAATGCAGGGACCGATTTCCTAATCCAGCTCCAACTTGTGTTTTTAAACATACATTGGCACATCTGGTTGGATTCTTTAGCAGGCATTTCTGAGCTGTGGGGCAGCTTGGGGAGGAAGGCTTATAGGTCATTGGATCAAAACACAGTGCTATCCCTCTGAGCATCAGACAGAAAAGGACTTTTTGACACTGACTGACACAGGAATAGCACGGATTTCTTCCAGCTCTGAGGTAATGGTTCTTTAAACAAAATCAAGAAAGGGCCACCCTCACCTTCTCTCAAATCTTTGCTCTTTTTTAAAAGCAGACACCAAATTAACCACTTTTTTAACAGTGCTGGGAATTTTCACTTGTATTATCTATTTACTATCTCTAATCGATTTATTATCCTCTGCTCCCTGTTTGCCCATTCTTTTCATGAGTTTTAAATGGAATGAAAACTAAACATGTCAGAAAAACACCTGAGAAGCCATATTCCTAATACTTCTGGCAGGATATGAAACAGAATTGCTTCACACCCCATCAGAAAATATCTCCTGGAATTTCTCAGCCTAAGTGTGCGAGCTTGAGGGGTTGCAAGGTTCAGTTTAATTTCACAGCTAAGTCTGTAGCAACCGGGAAAAGCTGTAAATATGCAGATGTTCTACTGACAGTCATTCGTGTTGCTACCACTAAAGAAGATGAAAGACCTTACGCTTTAGGCTTGAGTAAGTGTCAAGAAGTAAATGTGCATTTTAGTTATTTTTTCATACTTTGTGTTAGGGATGATGGTAGGGTAGTGCATGAGGCAGAGCAAAGACTGAGTTCAGGAATAACCTCCATGTTCAGACAGCAGAATATTTAGATTGTCATTTGTGTAACTCCTGCTTTTCATTATTTTATTCTATGTATTCTGGGCCAGATCCTGATCTCATTCACAGCAATGCAGAGATTGGGTTTAAAACCCAGCTGACTCCTGTGGGAAACATCTGGCTTTGCTAATGATGCCTATGAGTTAGGAATCTGGGCTTCTTATCTCGTGGCTATGACGAGCAGGTGACGCTTACGTTACTCCATGAATTCCTAACTCCTGACTAAGCGGTCTCAGGGCTTCTAATTCAATCAGGTCATCACTGCCTGTGTTGTACTGTGTAAGCAGGGTGCCTGGGGGTCATCATTCCCTGCAGTAACTTGTGTGCGTGATCTGCTGATGAAATCGTTTAATCCTTTCTTATTATTACTGCACAGGCTTTGAAAGAAGATTTCCCCCTAAGCCATGTCGTCTCCCCATTCACCAATCAGGAAAGAAGGGAAGGAATGCTTTTAAACCTACTGATTCCATTTGTGCTCACAGTAGGATCTGGAAGCAAAGGTCTGACTAATTTAACAAAAAGAATGTTTCTCCCCCTTTTCTGACAACCAATGTTTGTACTTTGCCTGCTTTCTGTTGACTTTTTTTTATTTGGTTTCCTGTCACTGGCAGTGTGTCAGCTAAAGTGCCCATTGGGTCTGAGACTCAAAAGAGTCCCATTGGGAGCAGTTGTTGTTGTTTCTCCTCTTAGTTTCAGACGTGCCTTCGTTCTCAGGTCAGGTCTTTCGTAGATGTGCTCCTCTTTTTGAAACAGGAGTGCAAGGCAAGACAAATCTGTTGCAGCAGAAGCCAGAGAGGGGAGCAGATGTCACAGAAATTGTGTGCCCCTGTGGATTGCACTCTGCCCAATCCATGCCACATGTCTGGCACAAATCCTGCTCCTTGCTTTCTTCTATGGAGGGTGATCACTGTTAAGTTCCTAAACGAAAGCAAAGAGTAGAGGGAGAGGGGGAGGCCAAAAAGAAATGAGATCATTAGATAACTGAACAGGACATTTCTTTGTGCTGTACAGCTCTGTGTTTATGTATGTGTGCTGGTGTTAAAATTAACTTTGCCTTTGCTTGCAGGAGGAGAAGAAGCATAACAAGGTGTGGGGGACTGATTTTGGCTTTAGGGGACGTTGAGATTGCACCGCATTTTGGAACTGAACAGGGTCTTTTGGGTGTCTTTGGGATGTGGCCTGATCTCTCTCTCTCTCTCCCCTCCCAAATGCATCTCAGACAGCCCCTGGCTGGAGCAGCCTGAGGTCCTGCTGCTGCTCCAGACTGTTATCAATATCCTTCTGCCACCTCGCATCATCAGCACTTCCCGCAGCAAGAACTTTATGCTCGAGAGCTCCCCTGCCCATTGCTCCACCCCAGGGGATGCGGGGAAGGACCTGCGGCGGGAAGGGCTTGCAGAGTCCACCAGCCAGGCTGCCTACCTGGGTGAGTGATGGCTTCTGCTCACCCCTGCGAAGAGACAGAGAAAAAATGAAGCATTCAAGACTGTAGATAGTACCAAAGAAAACCATCCCAGGCCAGAGCCAACTGAGCTCTTTAGAGCTGTCATATGTTTTGTCCTGAGCCAGAGGGACAGGCCAGAGTGGGAAGCCAGGATTTACTCTGAGAAGTGTTGCAATGTGAGTGGTATCTGCACTGCAGCTGGAGGAGGCTGCAGCAGAGGTAGAAGTTGCTCAGTTTTCACCCTGCCAGGCTACCGCAGTGAATGCGCAAAAGGCAAGTCAGCCTGCCCACCAGCCCCTAACGCCACAGCTTCAGTGCCCCTTGGCTAGCTAAGGTGAAGCGTGATGTAGTCTGCCTGCTGGCCCTGTGCGTACGCAGGCCTTACTGACTGGTGTACCTCTGCTCACTGTATGCTGCTGCAAGGTAGTGCTGTATTTTCTCACATATAGCCCACAGGTGAAAGGAAAGGAAAAAATAACTAAATCAGAGATCCAGCAGCAGTGCAGGTTATCGGGGAGGATGGAGAGAATTTTGTCTCAAAGCCCTCATTCGTCCAAGCAGCTTCTCTGCTTCTGATTTTGTGAGAGCATTTAACCAAAGACTTATATTCAGGCTTTCATTAACCTGTAGCTGAGATATGGGATAACACAGATGAAAAAGAGCCAATTCCCTACTGGTTTATCCCCTCACTCCTACCCCAAAAAACCTGCATACAGATGTGTGATGGCTGAGATGTCTTGGCCAGCCCACCAAGAAAGATGGAGTGAATCATTCCCCCAACTGTTCCCTGGCCTGCCTGTTCTAAGGCCCAAAGCAGGGGAGCAGGGAAGCAGGGAGATGCCTTCTCTCTCCTGTAAGCTGGCTGTTAGTCACAGTGCCTTAATATACAGTATTGTTTTTGAGCCTCATCTTTGTTCATCCTCATTTGTAGTGCAGTGCTCTTGTGAATGATGGCCCTTGGCTTACTGGACTGTATTTTTGTTTAGATTACAGTTTGTCTGTGACTCATGCAGCTGCATTACCAGAAAGGTTCTTTTCATTACCCCGTAAATAACCCAGAGGTGGTGGTGCTTACAGGGTGGCTCTTGTGTGGATATATTTGATCTAGATATCTGAGGCTGGCTGAACAGACAGGACTGTATTCCCATCCTGAGCTGGTTTCATACCTGAATTCAGGGGAGCAAAAGAAATGCTCTGGAAAAACACTGCAGGGAGGAAAAGGGGAAGCTAGAGCAAGAACACACAGGAACTTAGGTGTGAAGTAGGAAAATTTCTAGTAACCTCACAGGTAAAGCTGGAAATGGGGCTTACAGGCTCTAATCCTGAGATCTTTGCTGTAACAAGACTGCTCTCCTTCCCTGCAGCAGTTGGAGACTAACAGAAAAGACACTTGTGACTTTGAGGGGTGTGCGTGGGTGTGCGCGCATGTGCATGTGCATGCATGCATGCCGATGTAGATTCATGCCCACTGTGGCCCCCTGCTCCTCCCCCGATGCTTGTAAGGGACCCTGGTAACATCTCTGACTGCCCTTTGCTGGTGTGTGTTCCCCTGTAGCCCTGAAGGTGATCCTTGTTTGCTTTGAACGCCAGCTCGACAGCCAGTGGTACTGGCTGAGTCTGCAAGTCAAAGAGATGGCACTGCGCAAGGTGGGAGGGCTGGCCCTGTGGGATTTCCTCGACTTTATCGTGCGAACACGGATCCCTATCTTTGTGCTCCTTCGGCCCTTCATCCAGTGCAAGGTAACAGTTGCTTTGGCTCCTGCTAGATCACTCCCTGAAGGCAAGATATCCTTTATTCCCCTGCTGCGAACAGAGGCAACAGCACTCCTGAAAGAACTGGGTGTTTATGTAGGGAGTGACTTTTCAGATGTCTGGATATGCTATTAGGCCTGTGAACCCTTTGAAAGTAATCACAAAGCTTTTTCCTAGACAACAATAACAGTACACCAATCATACAGAAGCTCTGATCCACAGCGTTGTAGACCAGACTTAGCTCCCCAGGTTGGGAAGGTACTACCAGGCTTGACCAAGAGGTCTTACATGTCGACTTAGATTTGCAACAAAGATAGTCAGAGAACTTGGAAGTAGTGTGGATGCTCTGAATCTAGGAGGGAGTTGGTGTGGTTAGCAGAAAGCTTCAAGAAAAGCTCTTCTGAACAGAGCTCGGCAATACAGCTAACAGCCAGGAAGCACCTCTTGGCTTTACATCCCTCGGATATAGGTTCTGACAGGACTCCTGTGGATGGACAGACAGCTGCTAGGCTGAGGCTGTTAGGGCTTAAGCTAGTCATGGCTCTTCCCTGCTTACCATGTGCTATTCCACCTGATTATTTTGTCTTAGCCCACTGTGTCTCGCCCCTTGGACAGACTGAATCATCTTGGAGGCAGGAACTGTCTCTTACATGTGAGGGTAGAGCTTGGCGTAAGGAAGCCCTGATCCCCGTATACTAATGTCAGTGAGATTTCGATATCAGTTCAGTCAAATATGATTGTCCCTGAAAGACAGGTGGAAACCTCTCATAGTTGCAGTCAAAACCCCATGTCTACAAAGAGGACGGTCTGCTGGCTGCAGGCTGGCACTGCTCTGGAGACTAGTGCCAGCTCAGTGGGCATCATTTTGTTGCAGTGCTAACATGTCCCAATGTTGTTGATGCCTTTCTCAGCTGCTGGCCCAGCCGGCTGAGAACCACGAGGAGCTGACTGCCAGGCAGCACATTGCCGACCAGCTGGAGAGACGGTTCATCCCGCGCCCTCTCTGCAAGAGCTCCCTCATTGCAGAATTCAATAACGAACTGAAGATCCTGAAGGAGGCAGTGCACAGTGGGTCTGGTAAGGAGGACAGTGGAGAGGCAAGGGGCCATCAGCCCAGTCTGGATGGCTGGCTGGGCATGTAGGTTCGCTTCTGAGGCAGTCCTGCCCACTGTCTGGAAGGGAGACGGGATAGTCCACTTGCACACCAGCAGCCTCTCCCTGAATCAGTTGCTATGTCCAGCCCATCCTTGCAGCTAAACAGCTTGTCCCCTTTCCTGCACTTCTCCCAGCAGCTGCCTCTCACTGTCGCAGCCAGCCCCGACAGTGCAGAAGGCTGTTACCTAAATCTCTGCAAACCTGAAGCTGCTCTTGTAAAAACATCTGCCTGTTTGTCAGCAGCAATTTGTTTCCTCTTTTCTCCTCTAAGTCTCTTTTTGTTTTTCTTTACTGTTACCAACCAGTGAGGTGCAGTTTAGCATTTCTGCGCCCCCCAGCACACTGAACTCTGTCACTTTCCTTTCTGGAGGGGACACTTTTCTTCTGCGCTAGTTACCGTTGTGACCACGAGATGGCAGCCACGGCTTACACACGGGGAGAGATTTTACATGCTTTGTTCTGAAGAAAGGGAAAAAAAATTAGAAGAAAATGTCTTTTCTCCTTTGTAATAATTTGCCTTGTTTCTAAATGTTGCGGCTGATCTGGAAAATGTGGCAGTAAGGTTCAGGGAGAAAACCAGAGGGTGTAAGAAAACCAGCCACAGCAAAGATTTCAGAGAGATTAGGTGAGCCAGGGCAGCTGTATTCATGCAGCATGAAGTGAATCTCTGTTGAGAGAGTGTCTGTTCTACCACCTCCCTGCCCACTTGCTCCCCTTTCCGTGCAGGCTGAAGGTTCCTGATGTGGCTCCAGCGTTTGGCTCGTTATTTATTTCCAGTGCCATCACTAACTTGGGTTTGGTTTTCCCACTCTTGCACAGCTTACCAAGGGAAGACATCTGTCAGCACTGTGGGCACCTCCACGTCTGCTTACCGCCTGAGCCTCGCTACCATGTCCCGCTCCAACACAGGCACTGGCACTGTCTGGGAGCAGGACAGCGAGCCTTCCCAGCAGGCCTCACAGGACACGCTGAGCCGCACAGATGAGGAGGATGAAGAAAGTAGGTGGCTACTGATTTGAGCTAAGCACCCAACACTGAAGATGTTTTCTTGAGGTCCCAGAGGACAGCTGGGAGGGGAAGGCAGTTAGTTGGCCCTGTCCCTGTCCAAGTATGAACAAAAGGCACGTGGGGGCAGGAGGCTAAGAAATTGGTGTGAGATATTATCACCATGAGCTCCCTCCTGAGCAGGACTTCCCTCTACTCTCTTGAGTAGAGAAAAGGGAAGGGCACAGGGAGATTTTAGCATGCGAGTCCTGGGCTGGTATGCAGTCTTCACAGTGCTGACAAGGCAGTTAGTTATCAATCCTCTCTTGACCTTAATCGTGAGAGTAGGCTGGGGCTGTTGGCTGGCTCTGTAGTTAGTATCCTGTTGCTACAAGACCTTAGTACTTCCTGCTCCTCACTTCTGTCCAGATGCTCTGACGTGGAATATGTTGTCCTCGTGCTGCATGGGATCCAGCTGTGGCTCTCTGCAGGGTCGATTGGCTATGTGCTCGCGTTAACCGATTAGCAAAGAGGAAGTTAAGCCTTAAACCTATTAAGAACAAGCATTTGTTGTCCTTTCTGGGTAGCTGGCAAGTCCTGAGTTGCCAGGTTTTCTAGCACCAGTTTGAAAGGAATGGGCTAGTGAATCCTTTTGGTGCTGATTTGCAATGCCCTGAATGTTAATTCATCATTTCAACTGAGTTTCATGTTATTCTTGGAATCTTTCTTTCTTTCTGCTTCTGAGTTGACCATTGTTGAAAGCCAAGGTAGAAAACTGCTCATAGGTCATCAGGCTTGGGCTCCCCCCTACTTTATCAGGGATATTGTCTTCTGATGCTGCAATGGTTGATTGCCTCAGTGTCTTTTCAATTTTGTATTTGAGGACTGCTGGATATTCCCAAAAGACATTAGACAAAAAATGTGAAAATGGGCGGCTCAGAAAAAGGGCCTTTGTTGTTGTGGAGGAATTGTCTTTTGGGAGAAAACAGCCTGAAACTTTTCAGGCTCAGCCCAACTTTGTTTCAGCTGAGTTCATTATTGAACACTGCATAATGCACCCGATGTTGCACTGCTAATACATTGCTCAGTTAGACACTGTGGCAAATGCAGGTTTCAGCCACAGATTAATTGTGAGCTACTGTGTGGCATGATGAGCGCTATCTTCCTGTTTGCTTGCAGCAGTATTACCTCAGCCCTGCCTTTGTTTAAAGCTGCCATAAAATACTTCAGTATTTCAAAATAGGAAAAAGCCAAAAGAAAAGAGAAAATCACACAAAACTTCCCCTTTGTTTTATTTGTTTATTTATAATTAAAGTTGTTTTGATTAAAAAAAAACAAACTGCAGAGTAATTTCTTTCTAGATAATGTATATAATTTCAAAACAGCATTGAAAATTTTAAGCAGTCCTAATCACAGTCCAACTATCTGCATAGTTCAGCTGCAGTATGATGTATTTGAGTCAATTCATCCTTTTGTGTGTGTGTGTGTGACTTGTAAAATGCATGTCCCAAACCTTCTGAAGGTTAAAGGGTCAGTTTTGTATTTTGCTTTGTTATGCCTTTCATCTTTTACTTAACAGCTGTTTATTCTGTACCAGCAAAATATCCAGCTACAACTTTTATGCCAGAAAGCATTGTATATTAGTGAACAATTCAATAATCACAGGAGTCAAGCCCTAGTAGAAGCTGAATTCCCCACTTCTTCCTGAGAGACATAAACAGAAAACAGATAAATTCCTGCCCCATGTACACTGGGATCCTCATCCTGCAGAATTTTATGCATATATCTTTCTGAATTGTGATAGTAAAATCTAATAGAAGCGAGGCTTGGGGCCTTGATAAGTAAATGCTATGTATACCTTTGGAATCCTGTTATTGCTTGACAGCTCTAAATGTGTAGGTGGAATTTGGGGTGGTCGTTTCGCCTCCTTTCTTGTTTTTTCTTTCTTTCTAGATGACTCCTTGAGCATGCCCAGTGTGGTAAGTGAACAAGAAGCATACCTTATGGGTGCCATTGGGAGGAGGCGGTTCTCCAGCCATCTCTCCAGCGTGTCTGCACCTCAGGCTGAGGTGGGCATGTTACCCAGCCAAAGGTAACAACATGGGCTTTTCACCTTTCCCATTACATTCACGAGAGCAGAAATGGCACAGGTATATTATGTGTAACTCAGAGATGTGGGGTAGTAGAATCAGCGCCAACATAGTGATGCTGAATTTATTCATACTGAAGTAGTGTTGGACTAACGGAGCAGGTTTGGAAATACTGATTTTCCAGGACGTTCTGTGTTGCATAGGCTCCAGAAGAAAGAGCTGTCATCTCTAGAAACCTTCAACTTAAACAGTTTAGGAAATCCTCAGCTCTACTATTTTCCTCTGCTAATATAGTGAATAGCAAAAAGAGAAGACATGATTTTTGGTTCTGCATTGAGCCAGAGGACTCTACATGATCCCTGTAGGGAGTAGGGAGTAATCCCAAGAAGCTGGGAAAGAGGGCAGAGGTATTCTGTCTGATTTACTTTGTTTTCTTCCATGCAGTCTTTGTCCTTTCTAGAACAGTAACCAGCTTGTCTCAGAAAGCAAATGTCAAGTTCAAAGATGGGATTTAATGAGAGTGTTTAAAACCAGAAATATACTTGTTGATTGAAATAACCCCTGAATGCCTCTTACTCTTGGCTAACATGGAATGGGGAGAAAGGGATAGGAATTTGGGAAATGTACGTGTCTTCAGGACATTTGCAGAGAGGAGTTTTGCATTTACGTGTGTTTTTTTTCTAAGCAAGCATTTCTTCTTTTGCTTCTTTGTGACATAGTTATGCAAAGATATCTGACAATGAGCAGACTAATTTATGTTATTTCCTTTGAACCTTTAAAGAGTAAATTCTACATTATCTCTTGACCAGCCTTGGAAAATCAAACAGCATTGTCCTCTCCCCAGTCTTGCTTGGAATTAAAGGAATAACCTTGATGCACAAAGGAAAAGTAACAGCTGTGGTACATACCAGAAGAGATAGGAGAAGTGATTTACAAGGGCAGAGTTGCACAGATTTTATCTGGGAGTTTTCACAAAAGGGCTTACAGGAACTCATTTGACTTTTGAACCCAATTCATTCGGTCCCTTTGTTTCTTGAAAAATTAATATGCAAGACTGCATTTTCCCCAATCTTTCACTACAACCCATAATGCTTAAACTTTATATGAGCCACAGTTGACTGACTGCAATGTTTGCTTAGTGCAATTCCAAGTCATGGTGATGCTGAGAAAGAGAGTTTAATTAAAACAGAGCTTTGGTCTCTATGTTTTAAGTACATGGTATACCAGGAAAATTGCTTTTCAGCTGTGTAGGGGAAGTTACAAGCTCAGCAGGCATAATCATAGTCCACAACATCATGCCCTCTTTAGTTATGGATGGTCTCTGGGCTTTTTGACTACCTCACAAATGTAAAATAATTAATGTTAAGTAATATTATTATTGCTTTCCTGCTGGTTACCCAGCAGACTGCTTTCTTTTTCTTTCCTGTTTTTCCTATGAGCTGAGAGAGCTGCTCCTGCCTGAATGGCTGAAGTGTAGAAAGGCAATGTGATGGTGTACTCATTTGCCAGGATCCACGCCAGCTGTTTACTTACGGTTTCACTGCAGTACAAGACCTTGTTTTCCAGATGTTTGTCCTTAGAATTGTATCAGAATGAGAGTGGTCTGTAGCTCATGGGAAATAGATCAGCACTCCCTCAGGAAGAACTGATGGGTCATGGGGAAGGGGGAAGAAAAAGGCTTTATATGAAGCTAGGAGTAAGGAGAACTAAAATAAAGGAAAATGCTGCAGGAAAATGGCTTTGAAAACAGTTCCCTACCCTTATTTCCTGTGAAAATGCATCCTTCTGGACTTTGCAGCTCCCCAGTTCACAGCAGAGATTTAGAAGTCTCCATGGAGTGTAAACTCCTTCTCAAGATTGCTCCTGTTATCAGATGTTCTTTCAGCTCCTCTGAGTCATATATGTGCCGTTAAGCGTGCGAGACCAATTAATGTTACCGTCCTTTTTTTACTTTTTTCATTCCGTTGATATTTTTTCCCTTTCAAACAGAGACAGTCGCATGCTTTTTGCTTTTTCTTTCCCTAAATTCTTAATCTCCCTGCCCCTCCTGCAGTGAACCTAATGTCCTCGATGACTCCCCGAGCCTGGCCACTGAGGGCAGCCTCTCTAGGTACAGTGTTAACACTACCTGTCTGTCAGCGTGTGTGCCGGGAAACAAGCCGTTTCCAATCTCCTCTGTCTCTTTCCCTCACCTTTTGTTGCTCTTTCCATCTCTGTCTCTTGTGGCTCATCGATATTCAGGCCTGCAAGTCAAAGGTGTAGCAACCCACCTTCAGTTTTCAGCTTTGATTGCCAATAACTTTGAGGAAGTTAAGGGAAAGGGGAAAGAGAAAGTTGTAGCAAGTTAAATAGTGGTCTGGCTAGCCTTGAGGTTTTCCCCTTGTTTAGCAATTACTTGAAAGGCCTGAGGAAGATTATCCACAAGGCATTAGCTGTAGCCTGTTAAAAGCATTAGTCTGGAGGCTTATATAAAACAGAGACATCTGTTTTTCCACTCATCTCACAGTGCTGTCACCACAAAAACTTAATAACAACATTGAGCTGTGTTTTTTAACATTCACTAATAAAACTAATTATGATAAATCCTGTGGAATATAGTTCTCCATGGATGCTTTACAGTAATTCTACCTATTTTTACAAAGTGTTTCCAGTCCTCAAATAGCAGCTTTAGAAAGCTTGCAGGTAAACACCATTAATACGTATTTAAAATTGCCCTGTCAGAGCCCGAGTTCTGAACAGCCTGGCTGGCCACCATTCGCTGTGGACAGGAGAGTTTGCGTGCAAACACTGTTGTGGCCTTGCCTGTCAACTGGGTCAGCTGTGAGCTTGGAAGGGAGGTCTGCACCTTTAACAGTCAGCTCAGCCATGTTAATCATTCTTACTGTCCTGCTGCTGTGCTCATACCTCTCAACTGATCCTCACGAGGCCGGAGAGCTCTCCTTTGTCCCAAGAGCATCTCTGTTTCCTTCCAGAAGAACTCGGCCTCTTACGTTGACAACATGGAGGGTAACGCGCTATTTCATTACTTACTACACCAGCTGAAGATGTGGATATGTTGAGAGGCATTTGTGTGGATGGTTTTTATTTTGTTGGTTTGATTTGGTTTTAGATGTCAGTTGCTTCAGGGTGGGGACAGGCTGCTTTGTTTGTTCATCCTCCTTCTCTCTGCTGAAAAGTGGCAAGTTTATCATTGGTTGTGTCACTGAGATCATCCCATGATTCATGGCATCCTTTGTGCGCGTGAATCCTGCCTTGGCAGATTGGTCTCTAATCGGTGCTGCTGCAAGGGCAGCATGAGGAAGAGACATGAGCTCTTTGGCAGAGGCCGGAATATTGTTATTGGTTTTTGTTATGTAGCAAAATGGATTGCAGGGTCATCTGAGCATGTGTTGGAGCCTAAAGGGAACAGAAGTCATACAACTGAAGAAGTTAAGTGCACTCCCTTAACTACAGCTAGAAACTCACTGCAGCTGAGGATACGGAAAGGAGAAGAACAATATCTGAGCTAAAGCCATCATGAGCTCGTATCAGGTTACATCAGTGCTGAATTTGAAACTTTTTGATCTTGTTAAGTGGGAGTCACTCTTAGTAATAGCTCCTGGTGACAAGACCAAGGAATTCATGACAGTTAAATCAACTGATGACTTTGAATCCAATAATTTATTTTGATCCCTGAAATTTAATCAGCTGTACAGTAAGTTCTTACTAATTTCTGTCACACCAACTTTTGCAAGGAAGCAAGACACCATATCCTCCACATTGTTCTATGATACAGAGCTTTCCTTAGACCAAGAGATCACTAGGTGTGTTTGGGGGCTACTTCTACTGAGATTTATTTTTTTTTGTCAGGAGCAGGCATTGACATCTGCAGGAGAGGCATCAAGGCTGCAAAACCTTAGAAAAGAATGAAGGCAGCAAGGCAAATACTGCAAACTCTTCTAAAAAGTCTGGATTGCAGTTCCGTGCAGCAAGGAAAGACAATGTTTCAACTGCATTGTTAAATCTGCAAATTGGTTTCCTCCTCAAAAGGAGAAAAGTAATAAAGCAGACATCATAGAAGTTTATTGTGCTGTGAGAGTCACAGGACAGAGTGAATGTGTTTTTATATTCAGGAACATTACCTTTGAATAAAGCAGGCTTTACTTTTTCTCAAATAACTTTGACTTTGGCTGGAGCACAATGATAACAGCAGTTTAGGACTGCCTTGTGAATTCAAAGCTGATGTTTAGTCATAACTGACACAGAGAAATATATCATATGGAGAATAGACCTATATAGAAGGTAGGAGTTTCAGATAAATTAAACAAATAGTGACAAACACAAAGGAAATGAAGTCTATTTCCCTCTGTTCTTATAACAATTAGAGTCAGCCATGTAAAAAAGCAAGGAAGACAGGAAGGGAATGGCATTTAAGTGCTCTGGAGTAAGTAGATAGCATGTGGGACATAGCTGAGGAGCATTTGTGTTCAGCATTATGATTTATTGTGGTTATAATCTGAGAGGAGACAATATTTCTCCAAATCATGAATGGAAGAAGAATGAGAACTTGCTGTAATGGAAAGCTGCTGCACAGAGACATTTCCTTTTAAAGTTTCCAGTTATGCCTATCTTAAATTAATTGTGGCTAATAAGGAAAACTGGAACAAATTCATATTACCAGGGCAAGTGTAGAGGAAGAAGAGTTTTTTCCTACTGATCTAATGCTAACTTGTCTGGAAACATACGAGCTGGAGTTCATCTATGTTGCAGACCATTCTCTACTGGCCTTTGTCCATTAACCCCCTCGTTCAGATGTCTTGGGACACGAAGTGTGTACGTGCTTCCATAATGGCTGGGCAGGCATGTACACCTTTTTAACAGACTTTCAAAACTGCATGCTTCCTTTGCTGTGTTTTGTTTTCCTCCTTTTTTCTTTCCAGCTGCCTGTCACTTCTTATAATTCATGAAAATAACTTACCAATGCCAGTCTGACAAAGTTTCTTTTAGCCCCTACTATGTGATTGGCTGTCATTTCTTGTAGTGCTGGCAGCATGTTTCCATGAGGTCAGCTTTGCTTGCTCTTTTGTTCACCTGTGTGAGCCCTAACTATCTAATGGGAGTACCACTGTTGTGAAGATGCATCCCCTGTCAGCGATACTCAGGGAGTGATGGAACAGCATTTTGATGGGCAGGAAAATTTACTGGTTTGAAATTCCCAAGTAAATCTGGTTTATGTACTGTAACAAAACCCCTCATATCAATCACATTGGTGCAGGAGGGAAAGGTACCATTAGGTGAAATGGCATTTGATTCAGTATTGCTTGACTGGATCCCTACAGGCTGACAGAAAACCAATATACTCTTGATTTGGTTTGGTAAACAAGGAGAGACAGAAAAGGAGGGAGGGCTTACACAGAGTCAACAGTCTCTCTAACACACTAATTTTTGCTGAAACAAGATCAGTAGTGCTGTTCTTTGACAGGAAAACAAAGCCTCATGAAGTGCAAGGATATATCAGGAAATTCAGTCACTCATCTGAAGTTTGCAGTCTTTATGATTCTTTCTCTGTCTTTCCTTCCCTCCTTCAAAACTGGTGGGCAAAAGGCAAAAAATGCAGCCATACCAGGATTGTGCTGTGCGCAGGCAGCTCTGCAAAGCCCCACTGCCCTCTGGTCTACCATTTGCCTGCAATAGATGTCTGCAATTTCAGCTCATAAGATCATTCCAAATTATACCAATTTGTGTAATGATTCTGTACTGGAAATAAACATCCACCAGCTCACTAAATTCATTTCACTTATGATAGAAGCCAGGCTTAAAATCCCAGACTCCAGCAGGAAGACGCAAAGTCCAGCCATTTTGTTGCTCACCTCTCTATTGTTCGTCTTCAGTGCACAGATTACTCCATGGGAATCATTTCTTTCCTCATGTCTAGCCTCTGTGCATTCATGTGGTCTCCTTATCTAATGACCTTTTAAAGGTGTTTTCATGATGCTTGTGAAATGAGTTTTTTCATGACTATAAATAACTGTTTACACTGAATATAACTGTAGTCTTTCTGCTACAGACATTTAGGTGTCCTCACTCATAGAAGTAAGAGTCGTCTTCGATCAGAAATTGTAACAGTATTCTCAAAAGTTAGTTGAATAGAAAATTATGTTTACAAGACTTTTTCCAGCCAAATAATAGTTTTTTCCTACTTAATTCATATACTAGTAACTACCTTCAAAACTTCTTAAAAATCACTGGAGTAAGTTTTTATGTAATCCTAGAAATAGAAGTTTAAGAAAGTTTTACAAGCTTTAATTTCAAGTAGTCTGGATCATAAATTTAAAGACTAATTTAAGCTCAGCCTCTTTGCTTTCATAAAGAATGATGTGTTGCTTCTGGACCAAGCAGTCACACGTGCTGCAGTCACTGTCTGGGTCAAGGACGCAGTCCTGCTAACAGGAAGTAATGTCGAGGACTCTGCCTGTTCCTAGGGGGTGTTTGCATGATGTTTAGGATGCTTGGTGTATAAATCGTTTCAAAACTGTACACAAAAGCTGGATAATATATTCCAGAGGCTGATCATCTCATTTCAAAGAGCTGTGTGAGGGAGAAAAGGACTCAAATGTATCCTGTTTTTTTCTGGCTCTGAGCTTGCAGAAGCTCTTCCTTTGTTCCAAACCATTGCAGTCGCAGTGAGATTGCTGAGGGCATGGCTGCGATTAGAAGGCTGCGCTCAGACAATCAGCAGAGAAACAGTTTCAGGGGCTTAAGATAATGTCTTTCTACTGAAGTTGCCAGTTGCCTCCCCAGCAGAGTTGATGGAAACGTGTATGGTTCAGTGCAAAGTCTGACTTTAGTTTAAACTGATAAGGGAGGGAGGAATAGGACTTTCAGCTCAGTTAACGAGACTTTGACCTGAAGCAGAGCAGGAGTGCTCTCGCGGTCTGTTCCACCAAACCTACTGAGGGCAGTAACTTCTGCCAAAGGGAAGAATGAGCAGCATAGCAGAGAGAACTTTTTAAATGTCTTCACATCTTCCATGTTTTTTTCTGACTAGCTCCTTAGCTTTGTTGTCTTCTTCTGCTCCTGGTAAGTCAGGCATTAAACCTTCACTCTGTTGGTGATACTGAGCTCCTCCAGGAAGATCCAAGGAAAACATCCAGAGAAAAGAATGTTGTTTTCCTTTAGATTAACGCATGCCAAAGGCAAAATACTGAATCTTCAACAATGCATACCAAATATAGCTGGAAGTTGCTTAAATAGGACATGTGGCTGAGTGGATTCCAGTGTGTCCCAAATAAACAGCTGCCTGATTTAAAAGAAGTCTATCTAAATGTTAGTTACTATTGTAACCATATGTCTCTCAGACATAGTTGATTCAGCTGATATGTTTTGTGATCACTGCCTGCTAAGTGACCAATTTTAAACTGTTTGGAGGAATACAGTACTTTGATTAAAAAAAAAAGAAAAGGAAAAAGAAGGGAGGGTGGTATTTTTACATTAAGTAAATCAGTTAAATTAGTAAATCAATGATCAGTTGAATGGTAGAACGAGATGGTACGCAGCTGAGTGTTTCATTGCTAAAGATTCTTTTACTGGAGATTTTCAGATATTTTGTATGAAGATACTAACAGCTAAAATGTGTTTATGTATACATATATATATTTATATATTTATACTTGTATTTTTCACTTGTTAGCCACAAAGAGACTTAAGGCTGCAAGTGTTGAGTGTGGGGCCTTGTTCACATAAATCATGCATCCATTATGTGAATGGATCCTTTGTCACTTTGTGTTTGTTTTTTGTTCGTTGGCTTAAACTGAAATTAAAACCAGATGACAAAATTGTGATGAGGCTGTGGGGGCTAATTGGGAGGGGGGAAAAAAAGCTTTTAAAACCTGGTTCTTGAAAAAGGAAAAGCAAACAAGAAGGTTTTTGAGCTAGGAAGATGATATTCTTGCCTTTATTGATGAAGCCCATGTGGCAAAGGATGCAGAGAAGTGAGTGTTTTTCAGTGGGATGCATCAATCAATGACTGAAAACTGAAATTTGCAGTTATTTACAGTTGGATGCTACCTGTGTGTGGCCAAGTCCTGAATGCCATGACTCCTCCTCTCACCCTTTCCTAAGCCCTGGAAGCCACAAACCAACAGAAATGTCCCCCCATCCTTCAAAGACAGTATTGCTCTTTGAAGTGACTGTGCCATTAGTGGTTTATTTATTTATTTATTTATTTAAGTCACAATTGCCAGGACATCTGCTAATTATTCAGGGTGATTCTGTGCTTGGCCTAATGCTGTCGACATCTAACAGGGTGGCAAGCGTGCAGAGCGAGCCAGGCCAGCAGAACCTTCTTCTGCAGCAACCCCTGGGGAGGAAAAGAGGCCTACGACAGGTGAGAACAGAGGGAGGGAAAAAAACCTTCTTTCCTTCTGGTTGGTTTGGTTTGGTTTTTCTAGTCCGTGTCAGTTTTGGAACAATCTGTGAATGTGACCTATCCCTTTTATCTAATCTGCAAAATGCTAGCACAGTCATTTGAGTTAGCAAGCTCTGACAAAACCCTAAGAAAGGAGGTGCACTCTGTTTTAAATTCTCAAAATCTTTCCTGTATAGGCTTTTTTTTTTTTTTTTATTCGAATGAAGGTCACACAAACTACATTGTATTGAAGGTCACATAAACTGCATTGCATTACATTCACTATTTAAACTGAAAAGGCAGAAGAAGCAGAATTTCACTAGCTGTTTTTATATGAAGGAGATGTTTGAGCCATAGAAACCTTAAAATGTGTATCTGCTAAAAGCACAGTGAATGGACATCTAGAGGAACAGAGGATGATGACAATGATTTGTTCTCCTTAGAGGATTACAGTCTGTGTAATACGTGATCATGCCTCAGCCTAACATGACTCTTTCTTCCAATATTTAGCTTCGAAGACCACTTCTGTCACGTCAGAAAACCCAAACTGAACCTCGTAGCCGTCACGGAGCTCGACTTTCGACCACGCGGCGGAGCATCCAGCCAAAACCAAAGCCTAGTGGTAGGGCAGCACTGCATTTTCAGAACTAGCACTTCATATTTTAAAGTAGAAAACACTATCTTGTTATTTTGGCTTTAAGGAAGAGTTAATATCTTTGAAGAATATGTAAGCTCTTTTCATTGCAGAAGTAAGAGGTGCCATGTTTTACTAGTTTGTCTTTGGTTCAAGTTGGTAATGGCTGGAAATGGTTACAATCTGCTTGCTCTTCACTACCCTGTGTTAAGTGAAGTCCCCACAGTTTCATCTTTTTTCCTAGTGAGTGGATATCCTATCAGAAAATCATCCTTTCAAAACACTTTGATGGTTTCTCTGAAGGCCATCAAGGTGAGACTGGATACGGACAGTGAATTATCACGTCTCCTGAAGGTGTCCTCCACTGAGGATGCCTTGCCTGAAACACTCAGATGTGCAAATCTTTAAGCTGCTAGTGAGAGTGGTAGAAAGAAGGAAATTTCACATTATTTGCAACCATAGCAGTACAGACCTTTAGGGGTTGTACATGGAAATAAATAGGAGAACTGTTCTGGTCTTTGCTGCATCCACACAATATGTTTACAGGGGTCAGCCCTGCTAAGAAGGGCAGGTAGCTGTACTCTGTACCATCTAATGGTATTCTCAGATGTCCTGCAAAACCTTGGGGTAGTCCCTTACATATTTGCATCTTGGTTCTGCTTTAGTTGAGGGCAGTAACACCTAACTTACATGGGAATTCAATTCATTATATTCTTCTAGGGTGGAAAGATGTTATGGATGGCATTTATCTCACCAAGCTGTGACAAAGAGAGGTAGGATGAATAGTTTTCAGGAGATCCTTGCCCCTTTCATTGGCTTTAGAGTAAGACCAGGGTAAAAAGCTTTTAGATTAGACTCCATTTATACAGCTTACAAAGATGGAATGAATCATGAATCCTGTCTTAGTTGTAAAAACTCTAGGGATGCTCTTTTTGCTTTGCATGTTGTGTTTTCAGTCCTAAATTGGAGCATTTTAATACTCAGTTTTCTGTATCTTTTTGTGCCCTTAGTGGAGCAGAAGCGGTCAGTGACTTTCACTGAAACCCAGCCTGAGGCAACAACAGCCTCCACAGCCAACCCCTCGGCTGCAGTAGCCCAGCAGCAGGGCTGCAGCCTGAGCAGCCCCCCAGGGACCAGCAAGCAGGAAGCTCTGAGTAAACCTGTGCTGACTTCCTCGCCTGCCATCGTTGTAGCTGATCTCCATAGCCAGAGCACTGGCCAGGTAATGTGATTGACAGTTTTACCCATGTGTGCCTGCTGCATCATCTCACCTGGGCTGATTTAAGTTGCGGGGGAAATTTATAGGGAAATGCCTAATGCATCACAGCAATAAAATGAAAGCTAGCTTGTGAGTGAAGACAGCACTCTTCTATGTGTCTTTTCTTTAAGCTGTGTTTGCTGTCCATCCCCCTACTTTTATAAACCACCGACTTCTAGATCTTTGCAGTGATTCTGAATTTGCAGATATGTTTCCTGCATCTTCCCCTTTCATCTTCCCATCATACATACGAGTCATTCTGAACCTGCCCACCAGTGCAAGCATTCATCTACTTGTCTTCACAGCTTGCACTCTGAGAAGTGGAGCTGAGTATTTGCTAGACCACTTAGTCCTTAAGGAAGGTTTCCTTTAAAAACTCATGACTGTTTTAGCAAAAGTATCACATTGCAAAAGAAGCTGTTTGTCCAACGTTCTTCTGTGTTGGACACCACTGAGGGCAGTGCAAGGACAATCACAGTCGTCATTCCAATGCATCAGTGACATTGAGATCACCTTTATAAGCCCAGTGTCTAGTGTTCTAGTGTCTTGTGGATGAATGTTCTTTGCCATGAACAAATGAAGATATCCATTATAGAAAATGTACTCAAAAATGAAATGAAGAAGTACTAATGACTAACACTGGATAGCCTTTCTGGTCACGTCTATAAATTTGATTCACCAGCAAAAATATGCATCATCATTAGGGCAGAATTTTGGTGATTTATAACCTACAAATGCCCATCTCTTTAAAGCAAAAAGTAGTTATGGGTGAGAAGATATTTTATAGATGTTCCCTTGCATTTTTTTCTCCCTCCCTCTTTCTCCGAGTTCTAGCCTGACCACTGGCTCTCCTCAATTCCAGAGCGAGGCACTTTCTACTGAGAAGGAGAAGGAAAAAGAGGAGGGCTTGGAGTCCCGGCCAGCAACAGCACAAAGCACTCCACCCACACAGCTCTCTGACACTGAGGACTACGCTGGCCTCGAGACCACCAGCTTGCTGCAGCACGGGGACACCGTCCTGCACATCAGCGAGGACAATGGGATGGAGAACCCCTTGCTGGCCAGTCACTTCAGCTTCACGCACGTTGAGCTTGGGGAGACTGATGTCGATCTAGATGAATCTCATGTTTAAGTCTCGGGGAAGTGCAGCAATGGGAGGAGAGAGAGAAATTTTATCTTCTCCTTTGGTAACTGGTAACTGATTAAAACAAGAGCACTTTATTATCTAACAGCTGAATATAGCTAACAGCCAGTTTGCTATAGACTGGCAAATTTCTGATTGTCAAATCTGTTCCAGTTCAAGGTGAGACCACGGGAACAGAGGAGAATTTTTACAAAATTCTCAGGGTAGGGGAGTGTGTGCAAGTATGTATGTGGTCCATAAAACTTTGATCTGGCAGCTGTGTACTGTGACCATGATGAGCACCTTCTCTGGGTAAGCAGGCTGTTGTACTGTATGAGACAGAAAAGGAAAACCTCTTTGAGGTTGTGCCCACAGTTTATTTTTGTAGCTTTTTGGGAGCAGGGCTATATCCAAGGCTCTTAAAACTTGGTACTGACAGTCAAAATACTGACAAAAAGTACCAATCTGAAGCTTGATTTTTCACCCTGGGACCATTGTTTCTAACCAGGGAGCAATTAGACTTTTTTTTGGTCACTGCAGACTTTAGTTGAGTTTACTTTTGTCTGTTGGTTTCATTCCACTCTGTAAGATATTACTCTTGCACTACAAAAATATTTGCTCTGTAAAACTAAATACAGTACATACCATAGGAAGGAATGCACGTGCTGTGCACAGATATAGATGGGCAGGGGGCGAATGGTCTGCAGATGGCATAAATAGTCCTAGCTGTCCTGCTTAGAGGTACTGAGTAATTCATCTCTACTGTTTAAAAAAAACCCAAGAAACCGCATCAGAAATGCATGGACCTTCTGGTACCTAGCAACTGCTCCATTGATGCTGTCTTATGTACTTAGATATAGGGATTTAAAGTAAATATTTATATATGGTATTTTCATGTTCCCATATATATATATATATACGCACACATATATATGCACATTGTAAACAAAAAATGGGTATTGCAGGGCAGAAACTTGATGAAATAATCTATTTTTGGCATGTTGAGATTGTATTTAAAAAGGTTCCATTTTATGTACGTAGTGTTCATAGCTGCAAGTATTGGATACATACATGTAACATTTATATGTAGGTGGTGAGGCCCTTGGAGGATCAGCTGAAGTCACGGCTGAGTTGTGGTCTATGCTGCAGCATCATGGAGTTGAACTGAAATGTGAATTTAGCCACTAGCTGCAATGGGCAAACTGCAGAACAGCTGTGAAGCAAGCCATGAAATCATAAGCAATGCCCAAAGTTACCCTGTGCTTTGGGATTCATATACTGGATTTTTCAGCTTACGTTAGAAGAACAAGATACTAGAGTTTGTAATCATGGTGTTACTGTGCAAAGGAAAATCCTTAGATCATCCTGAGGGTTTCTAAAATGCGCTAATTTGCAGTTGGGGATTTTTTGGCCCCGAGGGTTCATAATGTGAATATATGTGTCATAAAACAGCCTTTCTGAAGAGATAGAATGATATCCTATCCATCCCCCACCCAAAAGAGTTCACAGATCTCTTCAACAACTCTGAAATACCTGTTTAAAATACTGCCGTAAAAATGACACTCACTGCTGTGGCGCAGCATGCAGGTTTTAATGTTGCTTGGAAAATTACTGTGTATCTGACTGAGGGCTTCAGGCTTTTCAAACCCATGGAGCCTTCACGCTGTGCTGCCATGTATTTGTCAAATGGTGTGTGCAGCTCCTATCAAATATAAGCAATGTGAGGAGAGAACTCATGCACGCTAAACATCTGGAGATAATGCAAGCTGTTCTCCCAGGCTTGTTCAGCGCCCAGATCACAGGTGTGGAGCATGCTCTGCTTCCATTGCGTTGGTGAGAGACGGAGACTCTCAGCACCTCTTGGAAAAAGCAGGGATAGAGAGGCAAATGTGTGCGTGTGTGTATACATGCACACACACATATATGTATATATGTACAGGTGGAACACTGATGTAACTTTAAAGTGCACGTGGTTTTGTGAAAGAGGTGACTGGGTGAAGATGGCAGTGGCTCAGTGGTGTTCTGAATGACAAACTGCTTAGTCTGCTGACCAAAAATATGCTGTACTGATTCTTATCTTCTCAGCACGCCGGAGCCAGCACCAGCTACCTATAGGAGACTGCTTTGGATTAGCTCCTAGCTTGGAGGTCACTCAAAGAATTGCTAAATTCGAGATGCTCAGTTTTATTATTAACAGTGATGCACAAATGAGAAAGGACACAGCTTCACTTTCAAATCCCAGGTAGGCTGGGCAGCCGGGTGGGAAGGAGGAGAGTTTTAGATGCAAGCTGGGTAAATAGCTGAGACACAACACAGGCAGAATTCATAGTGAGTTTTATAGAGTTTTCTGCTGATCATGAGAAGGAGAAATTCACTTTAATGCCAAGTAGATGCCTCACCGTGGTATTCCACGCTAATGATAAGAAAATAACGGTGATTCATTTCATTGAATTCAGTGTATGCAAATGTTTCCATTAAGGTTTCCCACTGGTGAATCCACAGTAGTAAGCCATAACAAGGACTAAAATGCCTCTTTTAAAGTCTGTCCTGCTAGAAATCAATGCAGCTTATAAATGATGTAATCTGTAATTTAGTTTTATTATTCAGGTGGCCCAGTGGATGGCTTTAATTTTGTTATATGGCTGTTAAGAGATTGAACAGACAGGCAGACCAGTCTGTTTTCTTGTGTATTTTCATATTGGTTGCACTTAATACTGTACTAATGAGGTGCATACACATGTACTTTAGCTGGTTCTGTGCTTTCTTCCAGTATCTCTATAACAAAAACTGGTATATTTCTGCTGTGGAAAAAAAAATGATGCTGCTTAATGAGTGTTAGAGGCCTTAAGTGCATGTCATGTTCAACAAATGTCTGGGTTGTACAAGTCTTGTCATTGTTGCAGTCGGTCCCATTGCCTTGGCACTTTATGCTAATGCCCACCGTGTCCCAAGGACTAAATACAGAGGAGCTTGACAGCAAAAGGACAGAGTGCTGTGTTTAAGCCTGTTGCACAACGCTGTACTGGTCTCCCTTTTTAAAAGGCTTTGATATCCTGCTATTTGAGACTGTTTTGTTCTGGGCTACAGACAACATTAGTTAAAACGTATCCATCAGCTGTTAATATGTGCCTCGCTGCAGCTCGCCAGACACCTGCTGTCCCGCATCAGCCTTGTACAAAGGGAGCAGTGTGGTCGTGGCCGGTCGCTGCGAACATTTGCGCGCCTCTGCGTCCCGTAACGTGCCCTAAACCCTGCCGGTTGCCTACGCGCATTTGTGTGTGCAAATACGCGCTGAGAGTGTCGCCGGGTGTTCTTAAGTAATACTGTTGCCTAGGTTTTTGGAGGAAAGCTGTTTCCGGGGATAACAAAGTAGGCCTGAGGGTGATTTTTAACTTACTGGGAACTTCAACAACAGAATCTGTGAAAAGCAGATACTCTCTCAAGCGAGGCCCTAAAGCCGCGGCAGCTTTTCAGTGGGCTCGGCTCCCTCCGGGGCTGCGCGGGGGCCGCGCTTGGGCCGTCTGCGCACAAACGCCGCCGTCCGAGTGCCCTTACCAAGGGCAAAGGCGGTGTCTGCGGCACAGCAGGGCGGGGGCGCGCAGCCGGGGGTGGGGGGCCGAAACCCCCGGGCTGGGCCACGGCGGCCCCGCGGGGCCTCGCTACGGGCTCTGGAGAGCGGGGAGCGCAGGCAGCCACCCGCCGCCCCAACGGCCCCAACGGCCGCGGGGGTGGGTGTGGGGGGCGGGGCCGCGTCCCGGCAGGCCGCGGGGCGGCGGCGCATGCGCGCGGCGGCGGCGGCGATGGCGTCGGGGTGCCGGATCGGGCCGTCCATCCTCAACAGCGACCTGGCGGCGCTGGGCGCCGAGTGCGGCCGCATGCTGGACTGCGGGGCCGACTACCTCCACCTGGATGTAATGGACGGGTAACGGCCGCGGCACCGGGGCCGGGGCTGGGCGGGGGCGGGGCAGGGGGGGCGCCGCTGGGCGCCCCGGGCCGGGCCGCCGTGTGTAACCGTGTGTGCGGGGGCGGGTTTCTCTCTTGGGCCCGAAAGACACTTCGTCCCGAACATCACCTTCGGCCACCCCGTCGTGGAGAGCCTGCGCAAGCAGCTGGGCCAGGAGCCCTTCTTCGGTAAGGCCGCGGCGGGGGCGGGCGGCTGCAGCCCGGTCCGGGCGCAGCAGCGGTCGCGGTTGGGCCCGGGGGGTTCAACGGGCGGGGCCGGCCGCCTTCCCGCTTCGCTGCGGCTGGGATCAGTCCGGTTCTCTTACCTGGGTGAGCAGCTCACACGTTGGCTGCGCTTGTAGCGTTATAGAAGCATGTTACACAACGCACACCAGAAAGCACAGCTGCGTGCTCGCTGCCTTTCTGGTAGTAGCTGTAGAGACGCCAATAGGGCACAGACCACAAGAGACCTGCTGCAGGCTAGTGCTGCAGCTGCCTGGTGCCGCCTCGGTCGCTTACTGTCTGTCTTCTGCTCTGCTCCGTTCTTCCAGATATGCATATGATGGTCGCCAGGCCAGAGCAGTGGGTGAAGCCAATGGCTGTTGCAGGTGCAAACCAATACACCTTTCATCTAGAAGCTACCGACAATCCAGGGGCATTGATAAAAGACATTCGGGAAAATGGGATGAAGGTGAGGGCACTGTGGGGATGGAGTTGCACACTGCATTTACCTTAACTGCCTTCTCTCTGGTAATGAAAAAGACAATAGTTTTATTTCCTGGAGACTGCAGATTGGTGCCTGCAGCCCTAACACTCTTTGTTCACAATCTTTAAAAAAAAAAAAGAAAAAGAAAAAAAATCAAAACTCTTTCTTTTTTAAAGGAGTCTGTTCTTACTGTAGGTGCTCCTACAAATTTCTAATTCAGTTCTTAGGAGTTTGTCACCAGCTGAGTCAATCTAGCTGTATTTTATTCTGAAGGTACACTTGGATTTGTCTTTCATCTGTAGGTTGGTTTGGCAATCAAACCTGGAACTACAGTTGAACACTTGGCACCCTGGGCCAATCAGATAGACATGGCTTTGGTGATGACAGTAGAACCTGGATTTGGAGGGCAGAAATTTATGGAAGATATGATGCCAAAGGTAAACTCATTTTCCCTGTTCTTATTTACTGAGCTTAAAACTAAAGACTAGTATGGAATGTAGCGGTGAAGTGAACAAAAAAAACCCTCGTCTCACTGTAAGAAGCTACATATTGCTGTAGCAGCTCAGTACAAGCTCTTAATGTAAGCTTGATTATACTGTTTTGTAGGTTCAGTGGCTGAGGACGCAGTTTCCCTCACTTGATATCGAAGTGGATGGCGGCGTCGGGCCTGACACCATCCACAAATGTGCAGAGGTAAGAGGCCGAAAGAGAACAGCATTCTTAAACAGCATGTTAAAAGACTTAGTCTTCTCTCAGAAAATAAATTTTTGGAGGTCTTGCAGTCTGGTTGTTTTTAGAGGAAGTAGTAAAGCAGACTTAGTATCAAAATGCACTTCAGGTCTAAGGTATAATCTTGCGACTTTTTTTAAGAGTGGCTACTGAGCCCTCCCCTGAGCTAGAGAAGTTGGTTGTTTCTTGTATGCCCGGGTTCTAATTCATTAAATTGGAGCGGCAATGAAGAAATTCAAGAGAACCTATTTGGGCAAGAGCAGTCTTTTCCAAAATTGATTGGCTGATGTAGTTAGAGGCATGATACCTATGTCCTGAAAGTTGTGCTAGTTTGCTCTCCAGTCTGGAGTTCACTGCCTCATTTTACAGCAAGAAACTCTTAAGAAAGGCATCTGTTGTGTGTTACTGAGTGGGTTGTTTAATGTCTTCCAGGCAGGTGCAAATATGATTGTATCTGGCAGTGCTATTATGAAGAGCGCAGATCCAAGATCTGTGATCAATCTTCTAAGGAATGTGTGTTCAGAAGCTGCTCAAAAGCGGTGTCTGGATCGATGAGACCTACTCAAGCAGTGTTCAAGAAGGCTCTGTGCGTGCAGGAGAACCCTTGTTTCTCATGCGTAAGGGAGGGCTGGATGAACGTTAATTATGGAAACTTGTTGCTGCTGAACAGAAGAATCATTCCTTCACTGCAATGAAGAAAGCAGCAGTGAAAAACATTCTGGCTGTTTTTCAGGGTTGGAAATGCAATGGTTTGAACCTGTCTCTTGATTCTGTGGAGGCTAATTTTATAGTACAACCTGTAAGGCTGACTGGAATGAACTAAAACTCAGTCAGTTTTCGCTTGCTAGAAGAGTGTAGCATCCCAACACGCAATCTCTTGTGGAAGACTCTAATGAAACTGCCTTCTGCTGTCTGTATATTGTCATTTGATCTGTGCATTCCTACCAAACTTTTCCAATGGTTGAATTAAACACTTCTCTTGGTGTGGTAAGTCTCTTCTAGCTGACTGTCAAAAATGAATGGTTTTGGTAGTGTGTTCAGGAAAAGTGCAGCTTGATTGGACTAAAAATCCCCATGCACGATAGGAATATTTACATTTTGTTTTTACTGCATAGACCATAGGCTGTTTAGTACTTGACCTACTAAGTCTCACAGCTCAACTTATACCTTCAACCAGGTCACAAACTGGGTAATGATTTCCCATTTACCCTACAACTAACCAGTTGAGACAGCTCTGACTGAAATCTGGAAGTGATGGGATTCCACAGAAGACTGTTGCTTTAAAAACCTACAGGGAGTTGACATGCTTTATCTTTACCCACAGCTTCTTTACTTTGTACTTGATCACGAAATGCTCAAGAGTGGCAGACTGGAATGTTATCTATCTGCTCAAGTGATTTCAGTGTGTGCAGGTTGACATACATTATGTCCCTGTGTGGAGATGGCTCTTCAACCATAAAGAAGTTTAAGTTTAGATTCTCATACCTTCCATTTGTTTGCTGTAACTTTCCAGCGTGTCCTATTCAGGCACGTTAAAGGCAGGGAGAATTAAAACCCACCAGAAGATGACCTCAGTAGGGTATTTCAGATAGACTTGCTTCCTGTGGCCCTAGTTAGTATTGCTGACTCCTTTAATATTTTACAGTGTTCTGCTTGGTATCTTTTTCATTTAAGTTGTAATTATAGGAGGGTTGTGAATGATCTGCTGCTCAGTGGCAACAGGCCAGAAAGCTAAAAAAAAAATCAATTTCCATTCCATTTCAGTAAGGCCCAAAACAGATCTGTGGCCCTTAGAGGCTGCTTTGCTGTATTACCTACCAAATGCTGAGGCACTACTGGAGTGGATGCACCCCCTCTTACTACGCTCAGGAACTGTGAGGTGTCCTCACAGGCTGGATGGAGCGCTGGCTGTAAGCTGGCAGTAAGAAAAAGCAGCAGCACTAAGCACTTGGTGCTGTGGAAGGAGACCATTGCGGTACAGTGCGGTACAATCTTAAGTTGAAAGAGTAGGACTAGTTCAGACAATCTAGATTAAGCCTCTCCAAAATGGCTAAACAACTTTTTTTCCTGTGTGGTTAATTGTGGTTTAGGTGAACAAATGTCTTTGCTTCCTATTTCTACTTTCACCCCCATTTGAGAAGTAGCAAAAGAAAAATGGAGTCATCTGGACCTACCACATTGAAGGCATCTTTCAGAAAGTCGTTGTGGAAAAAAAAAAAAAACTTGGCTAAGAAAGGTAACAGTTCAAATGGCTTTTAGATGTGTTAAAGCAGCTATTCCTGGTTCTGGAACAAGCTGTTTAGAGTCTAACATACTGTGCATATAAAAGTCTAGTCTCTTGTATTTAAAATGCAGGCTAAGCAGTCACAAAATATAGCTATGAAAAAGGTAGTTCCTAACTCAGAAATGTGGCTTTTCATGCTACTGAAAGCAGTGGCAGTATTCTAACCTCCTGCAACTGATCTCAAGCTAACTTAAAAGGATAATCAAACCTTTTCTGTTGTCTTTTTAATTAATTTGGGGGGGGGGAAAAAAGTGCCAGTTACTTGCATGTGGTATGCTTTGTTCTGAGCAAGGAACCATAGAGTATGTTTTCTTTCAAAGGGTTTACTCACTTATTTGCCACTGTTTTAAATTTGGTAGTTTGCACTTCTTTTGACTCTTAGATTAGGAGCATTGTGGGAGATAGAAGTTACATACAGAGGAAAATTACCTACTTGCTTCTTCCATCTGAATCCCATCCAGGTGAGTCTGAACAGTTTACTAGCACTGAGTCTCTTTTATTGTTACACCTGAGGTTGAGGTTAAAGCTATTAGTGACCCCAGAGATGAAGCATACATGGAAGTAATGATATTTGTTCTTCTCCTTCTTAAGAAATGTCCAGTTCCTTGCCTTGATACAGTACCTGAAGTGATAGATTAGACTGTTTAGGCCTGTCCTCCTACACTCAGTAACCTAACCCCACAGAGGAAGCCTTGCAGCTGCAGGACTTGAGCTGAACACTAATGTGACAACTAAATGCGCTGCTTGCATGGCACCCACAGGCTCAGACTCGGCCCCAGAGCTCTTAGATGTTCAAATGCTATAAGTAAAGTTTCAGCAACAGTGGAGAGACCAGACTATGGGTGATACAGAGTCAGTGAAGTCGCAGCCCCAGGGCAGTCTGACAGTGTAGTGGCACTGGAAAACAGGGTGAAAGAAACTCTCATATTTGAGTAAGGCTGCAGCTGGATGTATGTTCCATATAGCGGTATACAGCACATACCTGAGCAACACAAAAAGAGTGCAGTAGACACACGCAGAGCTTGATTTTAATAGGGCTTAGAATTCTGTATTCGTACTTACATTCCATTAAGGTCATGGACGTAGAGATGAAGCAAGTGTTTAAACCCTCATGGCAGCAGGGAGCAGAACATAAGCAGCCTTAAAAATTTCTTGATTGAAAATGGTAAACCAAGCACAAGGGAAGTAGCTAGTAGCTTTCTATATAAGGCTGCTACACCCGCATTTCATGTGTGAAGGCCTTGCTGCAGCATTTCACAGCCAGCCTTTGTAATACTTCTGGCCACATTAGAAGCAGCACTGACAGCTGTTTTTATAGCTTAACAGCTAAAGGACAAACAGCTTTTTTTGTTTAAAATTTTGAAAAGGAAAAACAAGCAGGAGTTTCTTGCACATTTTATGGCCTCAGGAATGATCCTGGCTCTGAGCTCTCGGCCTGTTCCCACCACCAGCTTTCCCGTGACGCTAAGATTCATGCAAAACAACAAACCGAATGGAGGTGGGAGCCCAGCTCCTGACAGAGACAGGCTGCAGGCTGTATACTACAGTACTATTACCAATTACAGATGCAGGCAGCACATGGAAGAAGATGAAAGGAAGGGGATGTTCCTGTGACCAAGTTCTGTTGAGCAAGTTTTTTAAACTTCTCCCAGTAGTGAAATGGTGCTATGGAAAAATACTGTACCTCATGGATTGCTGCAAGAAGGCTGCATGTGGTTAGATGTGCTGTGGGTGAGCAGCACAGCCAAGGGCTTCCTGGAAAGCATCTCATCTGACTGCATTACCTAGTGCACATGCACACAGAGTCCCCCATGTGCTGCCCCTGCTAGACGAACGGCTGTGGAAGGCAGGCAGTCACCATGAGAAAAATAAGTGCGGCCCATTCTTTGTCACCCCAGAGCCGTTCCCCTCCCCACTGAGATGTGCCTCTCACCTGATGGTAGCAACCTGCACACCAGTAACATTTTGAGAGCAGCTCCTAGGTGGAGGCTTCAGGTAGCAGAAATGCTCTGGCATAGCGTTCTCTAGTTTCACAGTTGTGCAGGCAGCTCTTTCTGTGAAGGCAGTCACAGTTTGCTGTTGCAGGTCTAGCCAGCTGAGAGGCAAATGTTAGAAGTCTTTTCTCTAACAGTGGAGGGGGTGGATATGACCAAATAAACATTTTTATAGTTTGTCCAGTTTACAGAGATATTTTTTTTTTTTTCCTCCAGTGTCCTGGCTGCTAAGTCTTTCTTTGCCAAGCCTTTTAATTACTGTGTTGTCAGGCACTAACTGTTTGACGCAATGGCTAAGAAAAAGCAGCTAAAGCAGGGACAAAGAAAATGTGCTTACCCTTGGCTCATACCAATAACCACTTGTAGTGACCCCACAGCTGGCAAGGTAACAAGCAGCTGCTTTAGCCTGGCATACTGGAGAGTGACCCAAAAGCAACACAGTGGTTCTACAGGACAGCACAGCTGGGAACTGAACAGCAATGCAGGAACTGCTTTCCTGTTTGCTACATTGGTCAAACTTTGTCCTTCTCCTTTCTCATTTTTTTTGTTGCCTCATTTTAACACTTTTACCCCCCCCCCCCCCAATCTAGAGGACACACTCTCCCCTTACCATAAAATACAGGATTGCATTTCCATTTCCTGACTACACCTTCAAGACAACAGCTAAGGCATCCAGCTGGCTGGTTTACTTTGTTCCAGCTCTAAATTGCAGAAACGTCTCTCACTGCCCCAGGGATCAGCCAGAGCAGAAAGCCCTGACCTTACAACAAAGCGGCACGAGAGCTGGTTGGATCAGACTTCCTCATGAATGGATAAAGGTAGGGAAGACCTGCAAAGCATTTGAGGCACTTAGCTTTAAGAAACCATTTCCCTGCAGCAGACACACATGCAGGAAGAGAAAAATGGAAAACTCACCTCTGTGCTCAGATGCGGGGGCGGGGGGACCTTAGCCTCACAGCCCACTAGCTATTGAATGAATCGTTATGATGCACCAATGCGACTTTGGTATGACAGCAAAGCGTAGTGCTGCTGCCCCTTTGGTGTGTTTGCAGAGCCATTCTCAGGCCAAGCATGTCTCTGTGCCAAGAGGAAGTATTACTGCTATTTCTTCACATCTTTCAAAAGGCCATCAAATTCAGACTCTATACACCATATATAGAAATAACTTTTAATTAAAAAAAACCAACCTTGCATCAAAGGTTACTGTATCAGACATTGAGGCAAGATTCAAGTTTAAGACAAACCAGTGTTAAAAAAAAAAAGTGTTTAAAAAAATAATCAGAATGTGCAATAACTACAATGTAGCAATAGGTTGTAGTGTTGAAACTTTACTGAACTGTTTTCAGATGTCCAGTGTATATTTCCTGTCATTTTGACAAAAAAAAAAAAAGGAAAAAAAGGAATTGACACTAAAACTGGGTCATCTGTCTAGTGCCATTCAGTTCCAGATATTTCAAGTGGAAGAAAATTTTGCACAAAAACAGAGACTCCTATAAAATTGCCTTCAACTGTCCTCCACAGAAAAACTTCCCATTGACTCATTATACTTACATTCACTGCTTAATCTTTGTTAGTATCTCTTGAGATTGCAGAGACATTCCAAACTATGCTATTTAGCTGCAAGTTTAAACAACTTGCTTTTGTTTCCTTACTGTGAACTGGCTGGGAAATTAGCAGTCTATCTTGACTCACAATGGAAAGCTTTGGGGCTTTTTTCTTTATTGGTCTTCTAGACATCAATAATCTTTTCCTTTTCAGCTAGTCACCAAATGTTGGCATACTTATGAGACTCTTAGAAGGCACTGTACAAAAATTTGAACAAGACTTTGCGTCTGTAACATATTAAAGCAAACTGTTATGAGTCTCATTTGCGACTGAAGGTCTAAGGAAGTAATATGACCCAAAACAATATTCAAAAAGAGCTGCATCACTGATTTGACTTGACTCCCCTTTCCTTCTGTTTCTCTATACCCACATGACAAACAGAAACACTACTTTCGGAGTAGCAGATATATCAACTATTGAAATACAGTGGACTATTTCTATCTTATTGCTTGAGGACATCTATATGAAACATGCCCTGGCACTACTGAGAGCTGAGTAATGCATTTTAAGCTAGATGCAAGGCTTCCACAACTCCTGCTTTCAAACTGATGGTTCTTACCTATCCCTATCTTATGCACGGGTTACACACATGCATTTAGAGGCAGATTTTTGCCCCAAGTTCATGCCACACAAGAAAATAATCAGAAACTGTCCCTTCTCACTATCTTTTCAAGTAGTTTTTCTGTGTTCAGTTGAAGTTGTTTAAGGTAGACAGCATATCCTGCTGTACCAGAATCCACTAGAACCAGAAAGGCATTTGAAAACAAGCAGAACAAAAAAGGATGATTATTAACAAATGTGGCAATATGACAACAGAAAGCAGTGAATGGTGCCAGCAATTTATGTGCGCCCACTCCCGACATTGGGAATATTAGACTTCCAGCTTGAAATAATTACTTTCTCTTGGGGTTCAGGAAGAAGAAAGTGTTGTCTTTGGGATTTATCCTGCCTGTTACAAAGCAAGAAAGAAAATATATTATGTGCGGCTAACATACAGGTTTTGAATTGTGCTGTCATACGTTGTGCGAACAAGAGAGATTTTACCTTACACTTTTCTCCACCTTAATTGGCTTTCTTAATGAACCACATTATTCCCTGTCACCTTTGTTTTCTTGTATTGTTGATTCCCAGGCAAACATTTTCGCAGTCTTCTGGCTCTTCTGTAGATTGTTTTTTTGGTAGATGGCCCTTGTCTGGCAAACCAGTGGGTATACAAGAAGTACAGAGAGAGTCGCTGGGGAAAGCTGCACTTGACATTTCAGTCTGATTCGTTATTTGATCTTGGCACAGTAAAGCTTCTACCTCTTCATCTTTTAGTGGAAAAACTCGAAGTTCCCACAGCCCAGACTGAAAGGAATCAGAAGGGTAGGAGTGGGGTTTGAAAAAGAGAAAGGGGGGGAAAGGGATTTCAGTTGAGTCTTAACTGATTAGCTATGTGCAGAATGATCTGCTATCAAATAACAAATGAGTATCATTCTCTACAATGTTTGCAGGGCTCTTCAGATAAAGAATACTACACTGCTAGGCACCAGCTGTCCGTGTAAGCTGGCTTCATACAGTTTGGAGTTAATAACAGAGCTACAATTGAACAGGCACAGTACAGGAAGGGGGAATGCTCTCTTTTCCGTGGTGCCAGACCACTAGGACACCTGTTCCCATAACAGTTAAGACTATCTGGAACCCCTGCCAACATCCCTGAGAAAGGATTCAGCATCCCTGATTCCAGGCCTGCCCTACTCGCCTCTAAAACATGTGCCATGTTTACTGAGCAATGAAAGTTTTACCTGTTGACAAATCTTGGACTTCATTCATAAGGGATATCAATCTAGTTCTAAACAGGAGCGCTATGTTCAGTCCACATAAACTAGGGCGACAGCCTGAGATTCTGAGCAAGGAGAGAGGTGGATACATTCAAGTTCTTTGTTTTAGGTTACGATCCAGTGGTCACTGAAGACCTGACCAAACCTGGAAGCTACTAAAGGCACCTACCTTTGCTTCCTGGCTCTCCCCGCAGAGCTGTGCAATCCCTGAACAAGCAGAACTGTGGGCTTCAGAGGTCAGGTCGGGAACAGGTTCAGGAGCGCAATGCAGTGAGGCGCAGGAACTGCCGTGGTGGTCTTTCTGCACTGAATCTTGGCTGTGTCGTCCATCAGCATTTTTGCTGTAAGACCTAGTATAGGAGCAAATAGAGTCTCAAGACCTACTCCCTGCCCTTTCACAAAGTGAGAAGAGTTTAGCTTCTCGTCTCAAAATGTTGCTCTGTACATGCTACTTAGTCAACACAAAAGAGCACATGAAAACACAAGGTACTTAATAACCTCACGGTGCCAAGCCAAAGCAAAGAGAGCTTTGTGGAGGATCTCACTGGATAAAATAGGGCTGGAACAGTCCCATTCTGACTGCAGACCAGCTGGTGGTTTGTCCCAGTCCTATGCCTTGCTCCACACGCTCCCCCAGAACTGTAATTTTGGACGCCAGAGATCACTGAACCATGGGCCGTTTCCACTTACGGGAACAGGGCATCTCTCACGGGAGCCTGCAGAGTCCTGACCGCACTGGTAGCCCTTTCCCAAGGATGAGACTGTGCCAATGCAACTCGAGAAGAAAGAGCAGGTCCTTGGGCTCCCTTTCCCCACCTCCACTCTGGATCACCCCTACAGTGCACGCTGGACTCCCCTGGCTGTGTATGGTAGGTACCCTCACTCTCATAAGCACTCATAAGAATTTGTTGTAATAAAATAAACATTTTGACCTAGTCTTTAATGCAAATTTGGACTTGATATAAAATACTGAAACACATTTTAAATGTGAGGTGAAAGCTGACTTGGTTCTTTCAGCTAAAAGTCAGCTAAGTGAAGAAGGGCTCATGTTACTACATTCAATGGCTAAAGTCATAATGGGGACTGGCACAAGCTAACAGTACGATGTGTCACTAATAGAGGATCACTAATATACTTACAGAATTTTGGCTCATTTGGCATACGTGCTTCAGAACTGCATAACTTTCCCTTTTTAGCTACAAACATACCTAGTACTGTCCCTGGCAAGCTAATTAATGAGGCCTGCCCTCATTTTCAAAGTTCTCTGTGAAAACATTTCTGAAACTGCTGCACTGACACAGACAACTCCAGTGTTTCAATAGGAATGCCCTTACAGAAGTTGGTACACCTGCCTGCTATTCCTCCTGGGCCAGCGGCTCTGCTCCCACAGCGACCACCTTGCTCTCTCTCTTTCTTCATACTTGGCATGACGCAAGGAAAAAACTTCATCTGACAGGTCTTCTATCTGTAATTACAAGTAGGAGATAGCTGCTGCCATAATTATGAACATAACTAAAAACAAAGACAGCTGATATGATATATAACTCTGTGAAGATCTGTTCACCAAACACAACAGATGATGACACAATGTAAACTTGCAATATAAAGGCACATAAAAACATAAGCATCAGCTTATACACTCATCAAAGCTCCAGTATAGGGGATGCTGTCACGTTCAGCTTATTTCTTTGCATGTCTGTGGCTGATGTGAACGGATATAAAAATTATACCCCAATACAAGTTTTTTGCTATTGTGGGAGACAGAAAATTAAGATAATTATTCATTTGTAAATGAAGTCAGCGTAGAAAGCACATTATGAAGACAAGCAGTGACACTAAGCGTTTCCAGAAAATGCTTTAGGAGGGGGTGGGAGGCAGCAGTATTTGCCAGGTGCGCTTTAAGCTTGGAGGAATAGGCCCGAGATCACCAAGGACAGCAGTAGCGCTTTAAGCTTGGAGGAATAGGCCCGAGATCACCAAGGACAGCAGTAGCGCTTTAAGCTTGGAGGAATAGGCCCGAGATCACTAAGGACAGCAGTAGCGCCACTTTGAGAGTAACTCAGCAAACCTGAGGTGCCGCATTCCTGCTATGAAGCCAGCCGTAAAATGGTTTCTGCTTTGAAGAGCATTCTTAGGAAGTGATTTGCATGCCTCCAGGACAACTTAACATGAATCTGACGCGTGTTTTAACTGCTCAGAGTCAAACAAGAGCCAGCTTTTTAGGTAAAACTCCTCAGATATAGCTACTAAATCTGACCTTCATTTTGAAAGAGCTGAGATCTTCCTTTTCCTTTGGCAGCACACCAGGACTGCTGCAGGGACTGCCCAGACACAGCTGGGCAAGGAGCACTTTGCTGCCCGCCACCCACACTCCCCAGACTGCAGGATGGGCTCTGGACTGGACCATTTGCTGGTGCAGTTTAGAATTATTTCAAAGTGCTCTAAACCATTCAGCGTCTTCAAAGTTCACCTAAAAAGTTGGGGGGGGGGGGGGGGGGAAGGGAGCATAAGAGTGCTATAGTTGCAGCTTTTACACCAGCTGCTCCCAATTCAAACGCAGAGCCAGTCTCGGAATGATAAATTCTTGGCCATAGGAGTTGTAAAGCTGCACTGCCAGATCAGCCCTGGACAACAGAACTATACCAAGAACTGGGGGTCAGGGAAAATAAATTGAATTTTCTATAAAAATAAAAGTCTCAGAGCTCTTATATAAGCAGTGACCTTCATCATCTGATTTAGTTTTATAAAATAGGGGAGCGAATGCAGATTCCTCACTACAACGCCACAGAGAGAGAGAGAGAGAGAGAGAGAGAGAGCGAGAGAGAGAGAGAGAGAGCGCGCGAGCGCGCGCACCATACAACATAGGTTACACCATCAACTGGAAATACTCTACTGCAGAGAACTAACAGCCCTGAGTTTTTTGGCTGAAACCTTTTTTTACATGAGGTCTTGCAGCACTAGAGTAGTTCATGATCATCATGGGTACAAATGCAAAACACTGCAACTTGTTTATGCTGCTGTAAAAATCTCTCAGAGTGGCCCTCCTCACCTGGCCAGAGAACACATTTCCAACCCAGGCTGCTGGCTGTGAACTACAGCCCCCATAACACAATTTAACTGAGTCAATTGAAAGGACCCAAATAAATAACTTCAGTGATACCTGACTTAGCCACAGAACCCGTCTGCCAAAGCTAGAGCTGGCTGGGTCCTCCCTAACCCAGCACCCAACAGGAACCTTCAGACAAACAGGCCTGCTTTGTTTGCCTATCTCATGATTTCTTTTTGAAGACTCCTCATTGTTTTTATTTATTTATGTTAAACACAAGCCACTTTGTCAGCTGCTTGGCTCCTTTCATGCAAGTCAACTTAATGGGTTTCCTCCTCTCTTTGGAATTCACCAGCTCTTTAGCTTGGATGGCATCTGTACATTGCTGTATCGCAGTTCAGATTCTGCCTTTCCAAGGTCAATGATGTATAGTGTGAAAGTGAGAGTTTTATGGACTACAAAAGTGCTATTCCCACTGGGAAAATTCAGGATTTTTCTGTGTGCTCAGATTTCCTTTGAAGTGGAAACAAAAGATAATTTTGAAAGACAAACTTAGACTTTGAAAATACTTTTCTTAGCAAATTGCCAAAACTTTTTCATGCTGGGAAGAAACTTCATTTTTAACAAACTTCCTTTTAAAAAAAGAAAAAAAAAATCCAAGTCCACATGCCTCTCCAAGCAAAGAGTTTTGAAGAAAAAAAAAAATACTGAAAATAAAGCTAACTGCTCCTTCTCCACAGCTCATATCAGAGATTTAAATACTTTGTTTCTCCACCAAATTTAGGTTAATTTACAGTTACTATAAATGGAAAAATGTGAAAATTTTTCACTAAGCTTAGTATGGAAAAGGACAAAGAACTGCCATTACTAGATGGAAGAACTTGGCAGTGATGTTGAGAGGAAACAGTATTGGAAAGGTCTGTTCATGAGGCATGTCTAATGATCTCACGCAAAGAAAAAGTCTTAAAGCAAACTAAGGTTTGTATCCCCCCCAGAGCATCTAGTCAAGCTACACTGTATATTCATGTCATATCAGACCAGGAATATTTCTGAAAAGTTCTCCAAACAACATACGCAAAGCTAATGCAGCCAAACTACACGTTCCAGCAAGGACACAAGAAGCAAAATGTTTCAAATCTTCAGCTTCATGGGAAACGGTCATAAAACACCATGAAAACACTTAGGCAAAAGTAATTACACCAAAAATTATGCCAAAGTACTTGCCATCACTGAAACAAACAACTACAGACTAAACTTGAAGGTTACTTTACAAACATGCCTTGCCAGAAACTTTAACCTGGGCAAAAGGAATTCAAAACAAAGTAAGACAGGAAAACCCATGCCACACCCTTCCGTGAATTAAAGCAACAATAGATTGCAAGTCTGTACATACAGACCAGGAAACTCAAACACTATTTCCAAAAAATTAAGTATGTTTAGTGTGAGCAATAGAACAGACACAGCTGGTAGACTAACTTTTGTATTGCCCAACTTTTTAATTTCATCCTTGTAAGGCAAAATTTCCAGAAACAGGTATTAGGCATCCAAAAAAGGTAAGCTTTTTGTACTTGACTAATGACACTACAAATAGGCCTCATTTTCAGAAAGTGCCAAGCTCCCATCCTTTGAAGTGTGGCTCCTACAGAACATGACAAATTTGGGACCCCACATTTTTTTTCCTTAACTTGCGGAATCGTTGAGTGCAAGTTTATTGCACTGATACAGGCTGTTGCACCGGAAGCCTTTTAATGAAATGGAAAAATCCCTAACTGCTGGTTGATGCAAGGACAACTCCAGAAATTTTAGATTTTGCCACTCAGAAGCTAGGCAGAAACAAAACTACTACACAATACCACCGAAGGCAGCTAGGCAGTGGAAGGCTAAGAGAAAGCTTACTTTATATAAAAGCAGAAAGTACATTTTGCGCTCTGCATCTCTCTCTCTGGTCCTTCACAGATAGTTTACTGAAGCTTGCCTTGATTTCAGGACAAGGAACAATTTCAAGAGAGTGAGACAGAGCATGAGTATAGAAAAGGTAATACTTTTCTTTCATCCTCACCCCTGTCCCCCCCCAACCCCGAGCTTACTCCGTAACAAATCTAACTCAGCCTAAAACCTAAAAGAAGTGGAAGAACTATGATCAGACAATGCCAACCAACCTTTTTCTGTACTCAGAAAGCATCCAAACCACTTAATATGATCCCAGAAGAAAGGATGAAAAATGGCAACAGATCATTTAGATAAACAAGATCTTTTGCATTTTTCTCTGATCTGACATCTCTCCTTTCTCATTCTACCCAGCAACTGACAGACAATATGGACGCAGTGGACCACAGCGGGAGGCCAAGCTGCCTTATTGTACTACTTTTTAAGTATTTCCTGGCCAAACAAATGATTCACACAGGCTCAATTAGTAATGCCAAATAAAAATGTACTGGGAGAGCTACTAAGCAAGCAATGAGTCTGCAGAATTTACAGAGAGACACCTCAAAGTCCATTCAGCTAAAAGTACATAAGACAAGTTGTCTACATGGCATCCAAAAGCAAGAAAACCCTCAAGTCCTCCCTGCAAGTCCCCTGAAACCCTGGAAAGAGAGAGGCAAATCACTGTTGATACTCTTCTTTTCTCCCCACAGATACTAGGACAAAGAGAAAGGAACAGCAGGTTCTCAAGGGACAGTGCTCCTTTGCTGCCTTATTAGTTATTCTGCAATAGTTTAATTAAACATCCTTGCAGGGGCACTCTCCTGTGTATGTAACTTGACCTTCCCGCTCCAAAAGAAGATAGGGGAAGTTTTCTGCTAACAGAGACAGTACCAAACCGAAAGGCAGTGGTGCAGGTGACAAAATCCAACCACCACCACAGAATTTCATGCCTGTGAGAAAAGGCAGGGACAGTGTAAGGTGTTCTCTTCTTTCAGGCCCAGAGTACAGTGCCAAATACAAAGGGTAAGCAGCAAAGACCATGATGTTCTCTGAAAGAAAAGGTTCACTTCTACCTTTACTGAGGAAGCTGCCGTTCACGGAGAGTGTATTTTCTACCCCAGGGAGTGGCAGGCATAATAATTTCATTTTTTTGTTTTTGACATAATATTCTGTACTTTTAAATAAATGCAGTTTTTGTTCTACCACTAAAGGCACCTAACCCTGGTTGCAGAGATTCTCTGAAAGTGGAGCTCAGGCAGGATATGCGAGATCAAGGTATGAATGCAAGTCCTAGGGCTACAGCAGCTGGTAGTGGCCTATGCAGTGACTGGAGGGAGACTAGAGATATCCAAAGGACAGCAAAACTGGTAGGTTTCTTTTTTGACACTGGGAAAAGACCAGATTAAAAAAAATGATGAGAAGGACACAAAACCAGACTAGAGAACAGACCCACTGGTGAGTTCACAATTGGCTTAGGAAGTGCCTCAGACCCCTGATTAGGCAAGACAGGAAACCCCCCCCCCTCAACTGGAAAGTCCAGGGACATTCCCTGAAGGAAAGAAAAAAGAAGGGGGGGAAAAAAAAAAAGTGTATTCTTATGTCTGGAGGAAGCAACAGTAGAACACAATGTGCAAACTTAGCTCAACAGGCAAGTGGGAAATGCTGAAGGTTACACTGTTCCTGACAAAGCAGAAAGAAGGAAAGTTTGCTCCCATCAACAGGAAATTGAACATTGAGAAGAAACTGAGAAAACCTGCTGGTCCCACAGGCAAAGCGCCAGATTACCTCCTGAAGAGCAACAGGCCATGGGAACCAGCTGTGAAAGATGTGAGAGAAGAACAGCCATTACAGCACAGGTACCACCAAAGAGAGCATCATACTGGGAGACCCAGCATCAGAGTCCCCTGGAGCTGGGGGTGCTGAGGCCTGACCAAAGGGACCCCAGGGGATCTCTGACTGCGCCTCCGCGCTGACAGCAAGGGATGGATGAGCCAAACGAATGAGTGACCAGGCCATCTCCTGTAGGCCAACTTGGAGTTACAGTTCCTCTACTCCTTTGATTCTTAATGGATAGAGTCACACTGATGTCACCTATCAGTGGAGTTGGGTTGATCTGTGAAAATACATCTTCTCCCAATCTGATATTTAATACTTTATTTTTGAAATCTGAAAAACTTACCTGTATTTTCATGAAGTCACTGACTTCTGAAAATATATACCGGTTATCACCACTTTAAATTATTAGCTAATTAAAATGTGGCCTACCTCTTCTTCATCTGTTTGAGATCCTTCCAAAGGTTGAAATTCAACAATTCTCCAGCTAGAAATGAGACAAGGCAAGTGAAATTAAGTTTACCTAAATGCTGTTTCATTATTTCAACAGTAAAGACAACTCTTCTGTTTCAACACTACACCATCACTCACTCTTTCCTCAACAGTGCTTGTGCTTCTGGAATTCTTTCAAATAAAATAATTTCAATCTAAGGTGCTGAAAAAACACCCTAATTTTAAGCTTTACCTTTTCCAACCCAGTATCTAAGCTTTCCTTTTCCCAACATGCTAAGCTCTTTGATAGTTTTTAAATAATATTCTTAGCTTTTAAAGACAGTATAAAAATTGACATGCAAATTAGAGATTTAAAATATGAAACAGCTGCATTTTGCTATTTCAGGTGATTTGCTGATATGCCACCGATTTACAACACAGGAGATCAATTCCTCTGTCTTAGAAATCTAAATATGCTCTGCGTTTTTCTGTTTTGTTTTCTTTTTTGAAAATGAGATGTCTCTAGAATCACAGATTACAAATAATGGGTTTACACCACATGGAAAACGTTAAGCTTATTCTACAATATTAGAATGGATAAATCTTAAAAACATATGCAAAAAAAAATTTTCTATTCAGTTCACTGAAGAAAATTAACTACCTTCTTCTGAACCATAAAACACCAAAAAGACAGCAATCTCAAAATAACCATTCAGAGAGAGAGTCAGCCTAATAGCACATGTAAGCCCACAAATATCACTAGAATTAAGATGATATAAACACACTTCTATTTTTAGTCAGCTGTGCATCTGCTGCTGCTCTGTGCATATCAGACTATTTCCCTTGTGCTGTCAGCTGTCCTTTCTTCCCACTACTCCAGTCTTCCATATACTCCTATACACAAATTGAAGTGCAGGGGGGGAAAAAAATCTTAGTATTATGAAATTATCTACTTACATGTTAATGCTATTCTTAATTAACATTCTCCTGTTCATTTTGCTATCTTTTTGTAAATAAGGAGATCATGAACAAACCTTGGGGTAAGGATTTCTTTATATTGTAGCTTCTCCAACTTCGATGGTGCCACCAGTGACATTGGAATAACAATGTTGTCTATATCGTAGGAGCTCTCACTTCTCAACCTCCTCCTTGAGTTATGCTTTAAAATATTAATACAAAGACATTCATCAGCTCAAATCATAGGAACCACATGTTAGCTGAAAAACTGCACAAGGAGAAATTCTGCAAATTGAACAGATTTACTAGAAGCTCGATGACTTTTTTAAAGGTGGAACTTCTGAAAGATGAAATAATTTATAAAGATTTGTTGATTCACTCAAAGCTAGCATAACTGTTACTGAAATCAGTGGGAGCTTCCCCTCCCCTGATTTCCGTTACGGTTACTTCCGAAAACTTTTGAAAACTTTTAATTTAATGCTATCTTCTTCATAATGTTCTGTCTACAAGGAAGACCTTCTAGGATCCATCTACTAACCCGTAACCCAAGTGGTTCTTCAGTGTGATACAGTTAAGAATTCCAATTCCATTGGTCTGCTCATGGAAGGGAAAATAAGAAAAAGTGTGCATTATCGAAACTGCCTGGAGGATGCAGATTTAAACTCAGCTACCCTGTAGTTATTCCAGGACTGAAACATGAGGATTTACAGAGCACCAGTGTACCATTAGGCTTTGTAGAACTATAGGCCTGCCTGAAATCTGAGTATTAAGATGATTAAATCCTTATGAACTGCAAGAAACCAAAGTGTTTCTGCATGGACTTCACTGAACCAGAGCTCCACTGTTCCTCAGCAATCTCATATGCCAGAGCTTTAACCAGCAGTTCTGTGCAAGAGGTTTTAAAAAGCAAAGATGAGACTTAAAGACTATGAAATTTGAAGGAAAAAAAATATATTAGAGGCTTAATGCCAATAAACTGAACTTAAAATTCAGGTTTATGATCCGCAAAATTCATTTACAAGCAATATCTGTTTTGGGAATGCCACGTATCCAATCTGGAGTAAATTACTTTATCTAATCCACTTAATTCACTTTAAAAATGTACTTTATTTTAACACAAATTTAAAGCCATGTATTTCTGGATTATTAGTTTGCGCAACTCCCTGTTAATGTTTCAGTTAAGGCACAGATATGTTTTTGGTTTACCTGTGAAGAAGTGCTGTGAGTGGGCCTAGACATCGCATTGATGCTGGTCACTGCAGCAAAATTGCTGTGGGATTCTGGTTCTGCATGTTGGAAGGAAAATGTCTCAAACCTAGGGTTACGTTCACCTGTCACAAAAAACAACAACAACAACAAAATGCGTACTGACTGTTTGTTGTCCATCACACTAAAGACATTTTTCCACACAGTAATAGAAAAATCATTTCTGGAAGCCCACAGCTGGCCACTTAGATTTAATGAATACTGAAAAAAGCTGTCTAAATAAACACTTCTTACTCATCCTGTCACTGTTCTACAAAGCTTGTCCCTCTCCTTCTAAGAAGGATTTCTTCTCTTGGAACCAACATCACATGATCAGACCCTGCGTCTTTTACCGAAGCTGTCACGGACTACACACACAGCAAATGCAGTCAGGCTTACAGGAATGCTCCCCGGTGCGTGCTTCCCTAACTGGGCTCCATCTCCCCAAAATACCGGTTAACTGAGCTCTGACAGTTTCCTCCTTGGAAAAATGACATGATAAAATTGGCAGCAAGGGTAACAACAACAACAACAACTAACAAAGTTAGTTTCTAGATCTCCATGTGGGATTTCTTCTAGTACCAGTTCACTGCTCCACATAAATTGTAATTCTTGCCTGTTCTTATTCAGTCCCAGTGTAAGCCGCGTTTAGGGGGATGCAGAAGTTAACCACTAGTGTCTTGCATTCCTGCTATCCTTAATTTACAGTAAGAAACGACAACTCAAATTTAAGACAAACTAATTTAAGATACAAACTAATAAAAAGAATCAGCAGATTCCAACATGAAAAAAAAGAGGTAAGACAGATCCTAAATACTGTATTGCACCGTCTGGGTCAAGTACATGAACTCTCCTCTCTCAGGCAGCTCTGCAACTCCTTGGCACACAGCTTTTATTTTTGGCCTTGTTCATCAAGCTGACCTTCCCCATGGATAATTTCTCCTAGACAGAGCCCAAATTAGGAATAAATATGTAGTACTACACCCTTAGCACTAATAAGCTAGAACTTCTGCTGCTACTCACAAATACACCACATAGCAGTTCTCTGGCATTGGGAAATGCCCAAATATCTATGATCCTCATGATAAAAGATGACTTTCTTCTTCCATTAACTTAAAGAGCTAAATTCCACTGGCAGAAGACTAACATACAACTTCAAAAGGTTTATACCAAAAGGCTTTATCTCTTCCTAGCGCTCCCAAGGAATTCAGACTGTTTCTCTCACTGTGCGCAACAGCACACTTGGAGCCCGGGAAGCAACGCGGCCACGAGCAGCCGGGCGCCAGCACCCCGCTTTGGAGGCTGGTTAGAGGGCAGGAGGGTGGGCGAGAGGGGACAGGGCAGAGCAGCCCCAAGGAGGAGACGGGCACAGAGCGCAAGCGAAGGCTGCACAGCAAAGGGAAGGAAAGGACTGCAGCACACGGGGAATTATGCATCTCATCAAAACCAGAGACAGTTTTCAGTCTGTCCAAAAACATCTTTTAGTTTCTCCTGTATTTATTTATTTATTTATTTATTTAAGTACATCATAATTTTTGGCTAAATCATCTCTGCAGTAATTCCCATATCCCTACCTCTGCTGCAAGATTACACCACCAGCTTTACCTGTAAGCACTTTTTTCTATAATATTAACTGATTATTTTAATTCTTTCTTAGTGAAATTTTTAAACCAGTATACTCTGTCCTCTTTCTTACTCTGTGATTTGTTTTGCTCAAATTCCTCATGAGGAATTTTGCCAAAAGCATTCCAAAAGTTCACACACGAGTTTTATCTGTAACGGAATCTGTTAGGCTTTTTGATTCCAATAGCATGGAGAGGTAAGATGCTGCTTCTCTTTACAATGGGACACCAAATTTTCTGTCCCTAAACAATCACATTACTCTATGTGGCTCTACAGAACTCTCATGGCAGTTTCTATTAATTTACCTAGTGCTGAAGTACAGATTCAATGGCTTGAACTATAAAGACAGCATGGGTGAAAACCCTAATTATAAACACTGGCTACCCACAAGTCCTCTTAACAGTCTGGAAGGAAACCAGAACCACAAATGACAGTACACAACAAATGAAACACAGCTGACCAAAGATTCCAGAAATAGTAAATGTTTGGTTGAGTGCATGATTTGACAGATTTGCAATTCAGTCTGTTTCACTGACTACTTAAAAAAAATTAAATAAATAAAAATAATGGCAACTGGCATTAGAAAAAACACAGCCAGACTGCTAGGCAGTTTCCTTAAAAAGTATTCTAGAAATAACAGAAGCTTGTCTACTTTTGTAATATACACTGAAGTAGAAAGAGAAGGATTACTATGCTTTGAAATAGTGCATTATTTTCATGGTGCTGCAAGTCCATTTCTTCACTGCTGTACAGCTTCACAGCAGTATCCTTTTTGAAGATAACTTAAAATTCATTCTTAAAAGCCCAGTGATAACAAACTCATTTACAGAGTAAGTATTTTAAGTAGTAGTACTATCTTAATACCATTTTTGTCTTACCTACTGCTGTCTCACTTAGGTGCCTTTTCTTTCTTCCCTCTGAGAGCTGGTCAGATGTTCCTGACACTGACTGACACTTGGAATTATATAAAGAGCCACTGCTCCATTGTTTGAGAGAAACGTTATGTTGATTATAGTCTACAACAGAAAAAGCATGTATCAAGTTGAATACTTATTTTCCACTAGTACAATTTACAGACAGTCTAAATTGCAGAACTATTTATAATGGAAAAAACAAAAAGACTTCTAACAGAAATGCAAGCAGTAAACAATACGGCAACCAGGCATCTGTGCACGCAAAGAGCCCCCGGCCGAATGCTCCCGGCTCGGCCTGCTGCCCCTCCTGCGGCTTTGGTGGACTTGGGTCAGCGTAACACAGGGGAACCTGCCACTGCTCCCTCCACAACCAAACTGCCCATAGCAAAGGTACCCTTGGAAATAACCTACTATGCTTGGAAGAAGAAAAAGGAAGAGGGGGTAAGAATGTCCTAAAGACTGTAACCTTTTGTGATGCCACAGTTCACTTGTAAAAACATGGATTTCCACTGCTGTTATTCATTTGCCATGCTACCTATAAAGATATATTTTTCAACTTTTTATCTTAAAAAAAACGTGAAGAAACAACCCCAGTGTAATCAGAAGATGAACCAAGTGGCCGGTCAGACCTATGAAGGTCTTCATGCAGTAAGACCCCTTCCATTTATTTTTTCCTAAGACAGATGCTCACCTCACTTGCCATGACCGGAAAGGACCCAGTTCCCCAATCCCACCAACCTCGTCCATGTGCCCGAAGCGCTTTGCTCCACCAGGGCCCTGGTGGGATTCTGCCGTTGCTAGTGGGCTGGCATTTCCTCCCGCCATGCTGCACAGGCACCTGAGATGGCCTGTTCTTTCATTTTTATACCTCTAGTCTATTTACTAATAAAAGCAACTGAAGTGGTACAATCCCATACTGTGAACCCAAGTATACAAAATTTGAGGACAAACTCAGACTTGTATAGTTCGCTTTTGCTCAGGAATAACCTCTCACCTCTGACTGATGACTACACAATGGATATAGTGTTCAATTTCCTTATCTTTTATTTGCCCAGAGCCTAAACACGTGTGTTTTACTCTGATGCCGTGTGTTCTGGGAAGTGTTCTTTTCCGCCCTTCCCAATCCCCTAGCCAGTTACCTTCTCCGAAAGCCTGCTTTGTGACAGTTTATAAATCCAAACTTCTTCAGGGCAGAAAATGCTGGCAAACTAACCAAAAACAGTCTTGCAAACATACAAATATCTTGCCTTACTTACCATTGTCTGGAGACATTTTAAATTCCACCCCCAGAGATGGCGCATCAACAGGTTCTCCTTTAACATCATCCTTTCTTAACAACGTTTCAAAATACACATGAAGAGGAATATCTAAAAACAAACACACACAAAACCCAAAGGAAAAGGCATCTATATGAGAAAGATGGCTACCTACGAACCAGTGAATTATTCATCATTGCTAAACGCCTAGGAATCGATTTACGCAAGGTTATGTAATATTCCCTACGAGCAATATAGCTGCCTCGAGTCCTTCAGCTCCTGAGGGACAGCAGTGCAGAGTAACTCCCGAGAGGACTGATCGACCGTACAGCAGCAGCAACTTCACACAGTCAAACTGGAGTCGATACAGGAGAGAACGGCCTGAAGACGGAGAGTGCCGCAAGCAAAACCCAATCATGGCATCTCAAAAAAGCCAAACCAGACATTTTGGAGATGTGATTTTTGCATATGTAAAAAATGTGAGGCAAGGTAATTCTCAGCAAGATAATTATTGCATATTTGTTACCCTCCACTGTAGACAAAGCATCCGTAGTATTTTCTATCAGGTATTTAAGACAGACAAGTACTATGCAGGATAATCTCCATTAACTGCCTGGAGGTAAAAACTCCTCATTTCTATTAGTGTGAGAGACATTAAGGGGAAATATGTCATCATAAGAAGCAGGCTTGACAGCTACTAAATTCAGAATGAGAAAGGGACTAACGGCAGGGCCAAAGGGGAGGCATGAAACCACTGTTATTTACATACAACCTTAGCCTCATGTGCCTTGAGGACTTGCCAGAAGAGGAACCTTCGACATACTTTGCTAACTAGAAAGAACAAATTATTTCAATTTGATACTGATCTAACCAGATACTCTGCAACAGGACTAAAGGTGACCTGCAAAAGGTTTTTTCTCCCCCAAGGTTTTTGGCTCTTTTCCTATTCTACATCTGAATGAAACATAAAGAAGGCTTGAAAGGTTTGTCAGTCACAGCTTTTAAGAAATAAACAAGAACATTTATCAGTGGGGAATCACCTGGATGTTTCAGAGATTATCTATTATGTGCTCCTACAGCTTAATTAAAAGGGCAGGAGCATTTGTTCCAGTTAAACCACAGGCTATGTGCAGAAATACCAGAAACGCCTCCCAAACTTCTTAGATACTAACTACAATTTTCCTGCTATTCAGGTGCAAGTTTAAAGAAGCACTTTTATGCTCAAGGTATGCTGCAACCACTCACATACTTTCTGGTAAAAACCCTTAGTGAAGTGGAAATTCCAAAGGGAAGACTTTGAAATGTAATGACAGTTACACTTCCAGAAGTAAGAACACTAGTGAGTCAGTCCAACTGCATTGTATTACTAAGTTACCTGCAAATTGTGATTCCTTCTTTAAAAGTAAGGAATAGGTACAATAGAGAACAACATCTGCATCTTGAATCTGAACCCCGTCTGCTCCTCAGCTAGGTGGCAACACAGCAGATAGTCTTCTCTTTAACCTGCATGTGTGAGCCGCAGTGAACCTGCCAGAGTGGAGACCACCTATGGATTCCCTGTCCACACTTGGGTCTTCTCTGCTGGCTGCTGAAGAGTTCTCCAAACTGAGGACTTGCTTCAGTCCCTGATTTCCTTATACCAGGATGGAGTGCATATACTGTCATTCTGGGAAGACAGTGGGTTCGATTAAAGACTTGAACAGTCCCTCGGAAGTCCCAGCCTCACATTCAGGATTACTTTGTGGCAAAGAATCCTCTGCAAAATAGCAGGGTTCCTGTACTGGTCAATAACTACCTGGAAGTAGGTTCTTCCTAAGGCAAAAATCAAGTCACATGAATCCCTTCTGCTGAGAGCAGCATTTAATATGCTATTTTGAAGTCTCAAGTGCTGTCAAGTCAGCTGCACTACTTTCAAGGCTAAGAAGAGTCAGAAACAACCTCTGCATTACTGTTCAAAAACATTTAAAGAATCAGTTTACAGAAAAGTTGAGCTTCAAAGATCACCAGAAAAGCTGACCATCACAAAAACAATTAGAAAAACTTAACTAAAGCTTTTTGGCCCTACAGCAAAGGGCCTGAACTGAAAGCTGCTCATGAAAACAGCAGAACCAAGATACACCATTCAGTGGGCAAAAGCACTATCAAAGGGACTGCTACCAACTCAGAGGGTTGTGATCAGCAGCACAAAGTCCAGCTGGAGGCCAGTCACTAGTGGTGTCCTCCAGGACTCAACGCTGGGGTCCACGCTGTCTAACATCTTCATTAATAACCTGGACAACCAGACCAAATGCACTCTCAGCAAGGCTGCTGATGACACAAAATTAGGAGCAGTGGCTGACACACCAGAGGGCTGTGCTGCCATTTAGAGGGACCTCGACAGGCTGGAGGGAGAGGCAGAGAGAAACCTCATGAAGTTCAAAGGGAAGTGCAAAGTCCTGCACATAGGGAGGAATAACCCCATGCACCAGTGCAGGCTGGGGGCTGAGCTGCTGAAAAGCAGCTTTGCAGATCATCTCCAGATCTGCTAACTCCAGTTATTTTCTGTGATTCTGTGACTCGATTAGAAATAAAGTAACCTGAAATGTGAAACTGCTTTCAAATATTTGGCATGCTAGCGAAACTCTGAAACTTGTTTTTACAACTGTATTTTTCGTAATTCTTTCTTCCTCAAACTTTAAACTCTGCCCATTACTGCACAGAAGACCTATGCAGGACAGTGGAAACTGACTGCTTGCATATGATACCAAAACAAAACACTGTGAAACATGCAAAACCACCTTAACCAGAAAGTTTTCCCTGGCCAGTCTCTCTTGGTGGTAAACACCCTGCCGGAATGTGAAATCTAGATATGTTTTTCAAAAGTCAGGATGAAGGTAAGATGTTTATTTAGTCTAAACTCAAGTATTCCATCAGCATGAAGTCTTCTGTAAGAGAAGTTCGTTCTAAAAATCACTCAAAAGAAAAGTTAGTCCATGAACTCTACAACTCTCACAAACACAGCAACCCTCCCCTCCGTTAGAGGCATGGAGTTGGAGTTACTTACCTGAAGGGAATGATAAGACCGGATGGAAAGAAGAGTCCAGCTCTTGCACGTAATCTAGTATTTTAGATGCCGTACTGTCACTGTCACTCAAAGGTGAGGCTGCAGCCGTATACGGTAACTGAGTTTTACACGTCAAGGAGGCATCTCTAGATGGCAAAGTCTGCAGGGATACACAGAGACAAAGGTTAACTTCTCCTTTACTCACTTTCTCAAACTGGACCAGAAAAAACAGCACCTCAGTGAGTGACACTCTTTGCTACGTGAATGGGAAAAGTATTCCTACAAGCCTGAGCTGGCCTAAATATGAGTAAGTATACTTATCACAGACTATGGTGCACCCGACAAAGAATAATAAAAATAAAGAGATACCTTTTATTCAGGGCCAGGAAACAGTTCCCAACGTTTCCAGGGCAGAATGTAACTGTTACCAATCATTATTTGGTTTTATCCCAAGACTGACAAACACGCCTTAAAATTCCCAGTCCAGTGCAACAGGCGTGATGCAGATGCACAAAACTAACACAAGACTACATACAGGGGTCTTCTCTGCTCATCCCCTTTGATGCCCTGAATTCCTTAGTATCTCTATCTCTAGACAGTTTGAGCTTATAAATTTTAATGCAAGACACAACATTAAACATTTTGAACACACTGTGTATTTACAGAAAGCAGGAGGGCAAAGTCCCTACCTTGTTATAATTTAAATGTCAGATAAGCAACACAAACAAAAAAAGATACAGAGCAATAAATATAGGAGAGGGATGCAGCAAGGATTGATTAATATGTAGTAAGAGGAATTATAAGAAAAGGAGAGTTGCAGAGAAAGACTAATCTAGCTGCTTGTTTGCAAGGCACCTTAAAGTATGGAAAGCATGCTTTATGCTTATGATGGACTGCACAGTAGTGGTAGGGGCAAGGTACCAAGAAAATAAGGCAGCAGGCAGGGTGAAAATGGACAGAAACAAGAAGCAGAATGTGGGCAGTATCACGCTGAGCTCTGACAGAAAGAACGAACGAACTGAATGGGAAAGGATACAGGGTAGTAGTCAAGAGAAGCCAAAGTAACAGAGTGAGCTACAAAAATACTGCAGGGAAATAGCGCTGCTGATTTTACTTTTGGCCTTACTGGACACTAATGGCAGTAGCCCAAAAGGTACCGATGTTCTTAAGGGCTTCCATTGCCATGTGCAAAAAAAAATGCCTTTTGCTACTTTGCCAAAGGCTGCAAAGCTCAAAGGCGGGAGGGGAGGGAGCGGGGGCACTGGGGGGCCCAGCCCTGTGCGGACTGCCACGTTTATCATCTCCTGCAACAAGATTTCTGCTTAAGAAACAGTATGAATGAATACAACAGCACAATTCTTGACTTTCTTACAATTTTTATGGAGTGAAAGGAAAACATCTAGCAGCTGCAACAGAGGCAAGATGATCAAATGAACTCTGGTTGTATTTTTAGTAATTCTACCTTCTGAATCCAAGAAATCTCTTTAGTTGTTTCTTCCTGCCTGAAATATTCCCAGCTGTACACAAGCAATGTCACTCATCTGATAGCGATGCTGTGATTATACCCACAACCTAACCACCCCCCCATCTGCGCACTGAAATCAGTGCTTCTGTCAGGTGGCATCAGCATTCATAACCCACACTGCAAGTCAGAAAATACCACATAAAAATGTTCTCTTTTCCCTCTCTTCCCTTCTTCTCAACCAAACAATTCCCTAAGCTGGTATTTTATTGCAGGCTCTATTAAAATTATGTCAATTGCATTTTATGAAGCCAGAGCGGAGTAGAGACCCTGTGCTGGTGGGAGTCTGTATTTCACAGTTTGTTCAAAGGAAAACATTAACAGCCCTAAATCCATCTTGATCCCCATATATAGGTTTACAAAGAAGTACTTCCAACTTAATTTGCAAAGAGTTCTTTTCTAATCCAGGACTCCTTCAAATCAATGCTTTGTTATTTCCTGTGACAGACATATGGGACTCTTCATCTGTTTAAGTTTAAACATCCATGAAGTGCTGGCAGAACTGGGACCTGCGTTTGGAAACACTGGAAGGACAAATCTGAAAGCAAATTTAATGCTTCCCATTCTATGGGCCATTAAACTAAAGCGTAAGTAGCTTTTAGGTAGTTGCTCCACCTTCAGTACAGTAAGGGTTTGCTTTTCAAAACTGCAGAAAAGCGTATTTCCCCTTGAGATTGCATTTGCTCTTCAGAAATGAGCCAGTTTCCCCACAGTCCACTACTTAAGCTGCTGCTGTATCCTCTGTGCTTGATGGGTTATGCTGTTCTTGTTTGTGTGTGCGGGCTTTTTTTTTTTTTTTTTTTTAAACACAGAAATGAATCCACATTACCATAAATAATAAATCTTGTTCTTTAAAAAAGAAAACCCAAATAGATTAGACTAACATATACTGACATCCAGTCTTTTAGTTCTGACTTGCTCTTTCTTCACTTTATTCCCACACACATTTAGAATATAGCTTGAAGCTAAGCCTGCTCCAAAACATGCATAATATGGTCAAATAACCTCCATAGTCTCAATCTATTCTGAAACAGTAACAAAACCCAATTGCCAACATTTATAAATACCAAATCCTTTTCCTCATGTTGTCTGTGGTGGGAGTTACGAAACACTATGCTTAAATTTGTACATTATTTCCTTGAATGCTCTGGCATCAACATCTAAATAATTACATCTTTCATTAAGTCAGTTCATCATTCAAGAGAAAATATGGACTTACATTGAAGCAAGAGCTATTTTATTTTAAATGCCTGCGAAGCTGCTAGAAATGAGCTAAACAATCTGGCAGAGTCTGTGCTCCTAGCTATTAGAGCCGCTTTAAATTTCTGATGGCGTAGTTTTCCACTGGAAAACGCTGAATTAGTGAAGTCATGATATTTGTCAGGAATATTGATTTAATCCACTCTTGATGAAAAAAAAAATTGCTGAAGCACTTCATTCTGGAATGAAAGCACGTTGCTCAGTCAAAGAAAGTGCTTCAACCTTACTGAAATAAAACTGGAGAATTTGCTTATTGGAAAACTCCACTCTGCCACCTTCCAATTCAGCACGCAGCAGAGTCTACGACCCAGCCGGACAAAACAACCTCACAAAAATAAACATTCAGCCACAGCAATGGCAAGTGCTTTCAAGAAACTAAGGCGTACAGTCCTTGGACTGTAGCCGGCTACAGCGGCAACCCTTCCGAAGGCAAAAACAGGTATTAGCAAACTCTTTTAAAGTTTTCCTCTGCTACGCTATACCTTGCACATATCTCCTGAAACTTTCTTCTTCCTCTTTGAAATCAGCTTAAGCAGATATGAGGAATAACATTACATTAAATTGACTCTATCATGGAAAAGCAAATACACTATTTAAGAGGAAATCACAAGCATGCAACCTTTACATTAAAGGAAAATAAGAGCTCTGTTTAAAGCTTCATAAGGAACAGTGGCACCAGCAGAACCCAACTTTCGATAGTATTATGAATTTTAATCTTCTTGCAATCTTTCTTTTTCAGCACTGTTTTACTGGGTCACAGAAAATAAAGTGAGCAACTTATGTTGATATTCAAAATGCATTCTTGCACTTGCCTGTGACAAACTGATGCCTTAGTCAAAGCCCGATTAGCTTATGCCTCTTTCGGGAGGACCAGAAAGCTAAACAGCATCAGCAACCATTCTTTGCACTGCGAAAAAAGTTTGCTTCTCTGAGGCAAACACTTGAGTGTAACAACTCAACAGAGAGCCACAGTTCAATTACACCAATATGTACGAATCCAGTAAGTTAATTAAGTCAGCTCAGATATACTCCACTGAATACCTGTCACGTCTGCTTCTGATTACTTTTATAAGCCTGAAAAAGGCAAGGAAAAAGCATCTATTCTCCCCCCACCAAACACACACACACAGAAGTTTACAGCAATATCAAAGGGCAGGTTTCCCCCCCGTTCCGTATAAGGGCAGGTGAGCAGAAAACTAGGTGCAGACTGAATCGTGGGATCAGAGAACCACGGCGTGGGTGGCTCTGCGGCAGAAGGGGATGCCTCCTCTTTGAACACCAGACACATTGCTCATTTTTTATCCTCTAAAAGCAGTGCGTACAGCTGCATCCACACAGCCCAAACAAGCTGAGCACCAAGTCACCAGCTTGCTGCTGTGCTTTAGCTTTAGAAATTACCTTAGCAGCCAACCCACCTCTTCCTGGCCTCCCTCTTCTGCACACAATCACCTGCTCTGAGCAGAGGTGCATCCCTCCGACAGAGCACACCGCTACCTGAAAGGTTTGTATTTCACAGGCTGAACATCAGGCGTTGCCTAAGCTAAGTACACAGCTTCAGTGTGCAGCGAAGGAGACATACACACACGGGTAGGGACAGGTTACACCGAAAGCCCCAAAGATCATCTCTTGTCAACACGTAGTGGGGGGAAGGTGATGAAGCATCCCTCCGTGGGAAGGAGCACAACAGATGATGCCAAAGATACAGACGACACCACGCAACCTCCCTACAGGTGCGGTTTCTACAGAGTCGGAGGCGCTGATCCTTCCCACGCCCTTGCTGCGATCTGCAGGTGGGGAAGGTGCGGTGATGCAAACGGCCCTGGGGCGCAAAGGAACCAGGCTGCCTCCAGCCCCTCCGCAGCTGCCGATACGGACAAAGCGGCAGATCCGGGATAAGGACAAAGCAGCAGATCCTGGGGCAGAGACTCATTCTTCCAGGAACAGAACTGAGAGAAACTGACTTCTGTAAAACATTAGTGACAACCTGCTCAGCATCCAGCTTGCCTCAAACTCAAATTCTGGGCCGGTGTCATAAAAGGATCAGTAACTTCGACCCTTCTCACAGGCCATCCACCTTGCCCAAGTATAAATGTAGTTTAGTTTCTTTACTCCTGTTTTAAGCCACTGAGAGATGGACTTTCACCTCCTCTGGGAGATGCACGCTGTATCAAACATCCCGAAACAAAGACCTTTTTGTTCAACTCACAAATTGACTGGAAATCAAAGTTACGTGTTTAATCTTTGACCAGTTAAACAAACCAAAAGGAGGAAGACTTTCCAACCCACAGGGATATGTTTTGTAAAAATGCCAGGTAGAAGCAAAGAGTAGATGTGATCAGTAAAACACTACAAAAATACCATAATAAGCTAATGCTACAGGACTGTGAAATGCATACCTCAGGCTCACCATTCTGCAAAAAAAACCCAAACTTACGTTTCAGGGACTGACTAGCTTGCCACAAACTTCTTCACAGGCTGCACTCAGTTCTGCTGGCAGTATCACAGTCTTGCGAGACCAGAGGTGTTCCCCTTCCTTCCTCCTCAGCAGACAACAGTCCCGTCACACATTCGCAATAGCTGGATGCCTGGGAATTCTTTTTTGCTTTTCAGAATAGGTGTTTTTACTAACAGAAGACTTTATTTTATTTATTTATTTTAGACTTCCAATGTTAAAACAGTAATTTTATCAACTATTACTGTCACTTATAACATGGTAAACCACACCCAAGGGATTCTCCTCCCCAGCCCGGGAGACTGACCTATCCACCAAGGTACCAGGCCGCTCTCCCTGCAGCAGGATGCATCCTCTTCTCGAAACCAGTCTGCAGGAGACTTGGCAACACAACAACATTCCTTATATTCATTGCTTTTTAGAAGCTGGCTATGCCAAGAAGCTATGCAGAAGCAGGTGGTGGAGCAAATATCTAGGGATAACAAGGAGGGGGATGAAAACCAACAGACTTCTTTCAGCGTGACTAAAGGGAAACGGCTGCTTCACTATGTTGAAAAACTAAATTTTTAGCTGGCTACTGAATAACATGTTTGCCAGTTACTACCCTAGGGAGTGTTTCTTTTGTTTTGGTTTGTTTTTTTCTTTTTAATTTACAGACTGAGTGAACCAGAGAAAGCAGTAACTGATAACAGTCGCAGAGAACTCACCTGTGTCTCCTCAGATACAAATGAGTTACAGTATGGACAATACTGCAGATGAAATGAGATTATGTTCTAGGAAGCAGTGTGTCTGTACACATACTTCTCTATGTGAAATAAAACTGAAGAAAACTGGAAAACTCAACTCATTGGAAATGAGAGGGAGGACACTCATCTGCAATTTTTGGTTCTAACTGTGGATCACTTGCAGGTAACAGACATTCAGCAAACATAAAGGCTCTGCTATGCTTTTATATAATACAAATTATATAAAACATACTTTTACCTAAAAAACAAAAGATCTGGTCTTTGCTCTCAGAGTCCCATATGTATTTATCACAAGGCATCTAAAAAAAAGTATCACCAGTTCTAAGTATGCATTAAGAAAGTAGTGGGACATACACACACACACACACACACACACACACACACACACACACACACACACACACACAAAATGAATCATAGAATTGGCATGGAAATTAGATTAAAGTAAGAAACCCCAAACCTAGAATTTAATTACAGTAGCTGGAAATTAAAAAAAACAAAACAAAACAAAACAACCCCACCACACACTGAATGAAAGCAGATTCTTATGCTCTCACGCAACTGCATCAATTGGAGTTCTATGAGAAAAAAGATATGCTGATACTCAACTGCAAGAGCAGGCAACATTATCCCAGTTGTGTGTTTGCGGTATCTAAAATGTGAGCTTTTGCACCTCTGTGCCGAGCTCTCAGGGTGCCGGCACATCTCCAAATCTGAATTCCGGCTTTCTGCACGGGCCCCAGGCCACACAGCCACATTTTCCTCCAGCAGGTGGAGATGCAGAATGCAATGAGAATTTTCAGATGAAAAAACCCACTGTGCTCCACAACCTTGCGAAGAGGAGGGTAGGACCAAATGTGAGAGTGTTCAGACCTCACTTCTCTGTTACTATTTACCGTTGTTTATAGCTGTATAACATTTTAATAAATTAAAGCACTACCTAGCCCCAATGACATCTCTCAGTGAAGCAAGACTGACCAAAAGAAGTGAAACTAGTATCTTCAGTTAGGATACTGTACAAGAAACTAACACAATGCATTGGCAAAACAAATGGTGTTGCTAAAAAAAATCTGCCACAAGCCCCACAAGATAAAATACTAGCAAAGAAATCATCAGGACATGTCAGCTAAGCAAAGACCCTTCTCAGCCCAAGTAGTAACAACTCTTGTACCTGTTGGCTGCTTTTAAGCAAACTCAACATAAGTTTTGAGATCTCAAAGGTAACTTGGTTCCTCCAAGTTTCTGCAAAAAAATAGCTGGAGGCAGAGATATTTAAGTTCTCACTGTAGAAAAAAGTATCTGCAGGAGCTCCTAGGCGTTAGACACTGGAGTATCCACAGTGGGTGGAAGAGTTGTAGTAAATGCAAGACATGTGGGAAAGACTGGAGCTCGTGCCTTTTTGGACGCTAAAGTCCTCAGACCAATCTGCTACTCACACTTGGTTTTAATGTTTTGATATTCTTTGCCCTCTTTCTTAGTGTTAAAACTAAATCATGTGCATTTTACAGGAGGAGACAATGGCCCAGAGGTTGTTTGACCACCTGTAGTGGTGCAGGCGAGGAGCAACTCCAGTGTTTCAAACGAAGCACTCCAGGGCTTCCACCCTGCGAACACGTGTTCCCCTACCAGCGCGTGCCTGCAGTGTACTCGCTTGTATTACCCTGCATGTGAGTTTTTAATATTCATTCAAATATCACGCTCCAGAAATGTGCAGCTACGTTCATGTCCTCTGTTCTGCAACACAGATTGTGATCCCAAGGCTTATTTTGTGTGTGGATTATTTTGAGAATGGCTTGTGCACTGACTCATGGTCAAGAAATGGCCTAAGCTCTTACCAAGCTATTTGGATAATGAAAGAAGAAAGATACAAAACAGATCCCACAGCCAAAAGATGACTCACAGCTCAGCTGTGGTACTTAGTCATTTTGAATTAGGGCATAAGAGGATCTGGCCCCTAAGGATGTTTCAGGTTGCTAAGGACCCTGACTGGCGACAGTTAAGGCAAACACCCTGCATCCTGTTTTATTTATCCCCACTGCAGGCTAGATATTGTGTTGATCTATCAGGTCTTCTAGAGTTTCAGGACAATTTCAGGGACTCATTTATTTTTGCAACTGCCTTTTGCGCAAGTTCTGTTTTCTTTTAGATGCTACTCTGCGTAAGCATTATTTCATTACAGGAGTATGTGAAGTCTTCAGAAGAGAAATACAGCAAAGCAGAGGACAATACAGAGCATCTCTCAAGAGGCACTGGGAGGCTACTAGGTCACCCAGTGCTCAAACTTTTGACAGTATTGTAAATGTATGCAGCATGGCAGTAGATAGGAAAAAAATGTGGCTCTCTTCCCAGTGACCTTATGAACTGACAGATGGGAGAGCAGCTCACAGTTCCATACTTTCCTTTTCCTAACATGGTAGGGGGGTGGGGGGAAATCAGCTTCCCAGAAGAGTCTGAAGGGATGTGAAGGACAAAATTCTGAATACCATTATATGAACAAAGGGTACGTACGCTCGTCCTTTCTCCCAGAGTAACAAATTCCTCCAAGTTAGCCTAGCGCCTCTTAATCTCCTTAAACACGGGAATTCTGCGTTTCAATGTAATTCTCTAGTCAGAATTCTTCAGTCATCATTTGCTCAAACTACTCTGCAGAGGGACATCGCCCACCGCATTGCCGGGCACTCTCTCGCCACAGGTTTGCGCCGGTCAGCCAGCACACGAGGGAGCGACCACGTGAGGACACCGGTGCAGGAGCCGAGGTGCCCAGAAGGTTCAGTCTTCTCCTCGGACCTCGGCAAGCTGGTCTCTCTTACCTCCCCATCTGCTTCCTTCAGAGTAATTTCCTTAAAGGTATGCAAGTCCTTGCACAGTATGGTACCGAGGGCTATATAAATATCTTAAACTAGAAGAAATATGGGAGGAGCACGTGCTAGAGACAGCACAGTAACATTACCTTACAATTTCAACTGCTTTCCATCCTGCTAAGAAGAAACTCCTTTTTCCATGTAAGCTAGAGGAAATGTGCTGGACTATCTATTGAGAATATAAATGCACCTTCATAGAAAAATAGCTATCAACCCCAGAGGCCATTCCCCATTTTGCAGTCCTGTCCTTCCAAATCTGCCTAATGTGGCAATTGGCCTGGGCTGATAGCCAGCGCTCTTCCCTTACAAGCCGAGCAATCTCATCCGCAGCTGGGTAACCAAGTGTAGCACGCGCAGGACTAAGGAAGCGACAAGGCCTGTTAGGCTACTGAAAGAATAAGATTTCTTGCAGGAAAAAAATACACTGATGATGGCTCTTAATTCAAGGACTTGATATGCATTTAAGTTAGATGGTCAAAACATACCGAAAGTGTCCAACTTAACTGTATCACTTCCCCCACAGGATTCCTGCTATTCCATTTTTAACGAACACTGCATAGGAGCCTTTGTTCACTGCTTCACCTTAATTTTGAAAACTTTAATCGAGTTTGGCACTTCCAAGAAGTCTGAAGATGACAGCTTGATTGCTGCCACCACCCCTTCTTTTCCGCAGGAATATGAGCAGAATCGGCAGCACGAGACACGGTTCTCCCCACACCCCTTGGTTAACTGCCCCGTGGGGAGGATGTTACAAAGCAGAGCATAACCACAGGTTTCTGTGCCGAGAGCTCCAGTTAGCATCAACCGCGATAATTATGGTGCATCTCAGTGCATACATTTCCACAGCCTATTGCTGGTGTTGTGGTTATCTGATCTTCGAACACCCCGAAGATGCTGAGATCCAGAGGCAATAAATACAACGTTAAACAAGAGGTGCAAATTAACGTCTCTCTCTTTTGATCCATAAGGTCCGTTATTAAAACTTAACGATTGTAAAATTGAGTTCTACGTATTTGGAAAGCAATGTAGACATTCCAAAACTATTAAATTCTGGATCACAGCACTGCAGGAGGAATATCTAGAAACTTTATCTATGCCCTAAAATTCCAGAATTTTAGACCAGAATTGCTTTACACGGAGGAAATCTACAGCTTCCATTTAACCTATGAAAACAGCTAGGCTCCTCTCTAAGAATGGGAGTGTCTTGCGGTTTTGGGGGAGGAGGAATAGGGGCAGTGGTGTCATTTTTAAATGGAAGGCAGCAAGAAGATATGTTCATTAAGCTCCAGGAGGCCTCTCTGACGCAGCACTCCCCACAAGGGTTTTTAACCACGCTGTCTTTGGACATCCCTGCACTTTCAGTACAGAGCCACGGGAGGTAGCTTAGCATGTAGTACCCAGCACTAGAAATGCCCAGAGCACCGGCCAGACACGCAGTTGCACCTGCTCCAGTATTTGAAGCCTTAACTGACAACTTCCAAATGCACTTCTTGGTTCTTGTCTAGGTGAACCCCTGAGCATGCAAAGCAGCTCAGTCGAAAATAAAGATGTAAATTCTGCTTTGTACTCCCATGGCTGGGCTGCACAAATTAAGGAAGATGAAAAGCCTAAGTGTCTAGGAGCTAGAGCTCCCAAACTCTCACCGCCCCCTGTCCCGGTCAACCCTCCAGGGAGGCTGCCAAACTACTTAGAAATCTTTAAACCCCACTGCCAGGAAGCTGGGAAGTCAAGCTAACAAGAAACGGACAGTTCTTCAATAAAAATTTCTTGCTTTCTGCTGGACTTTTGCTAAAACCAGGCCATTGTAGTTTTACAGAGGGTGCTGAACAAGCACACTCACAGAGAACCTCCTTTCGAGGGGGTTTCTCCCCAGATCTGTGGTGCACCTAGGAAATCCTGGACATGAGCAGAGGAGACGTGGAGATTTCTGTTAGTCTAGAATATATTTGTTACCTTAAAGCTGAACATCTAACTATTCTACATGTTAATTCTAAAGTAAAATTTAAAAATCTCCCTGTTCCTATGTAATGAAACCACTGGGAATCTACTACCACCCTAAAAAGAACCAGCTGCTCACAAATAGCGTTTCTTACACTTTCCCTGAAGGGCTGTCAGGAGTGCTGTTGTATTCCCCATATATCTTATATAAGACCATCTCCAACGTAATAGAAAAGTAGAAAAATGGCATCATGGGCACAGTTAAAAGACAGAACTAATTAAGGTAATTTAAATATATGCATTACCAAGTAGTAAGAGAGCAGAAAGTATCTCTGCAAAAGTGTCACTGACTTCCATTCCTATACATCCGCTGTAGCATTATAGTGGAAAATGCTAGTAGTCTATTCTGTTGTGATGCAAAAGCACCTATATTACACCACAGCTTCTAAGAGGCAAAGTAAGATGAATGATTTAGAATCATCTGGGACTAACACTGCTCTAAACAACGAGTTCACACTCTTTGCTCCCAAATTAGTTACTGTTGCTTTACACACAACAGTTAAATTCATTCTATGTTCTTAACAACAATATACTGTAAGTATCAGATGTGAACACATATGCCTTGTATTGCACATTGGGCAATGTTTTCTTCCACTTTAAATATTAATTCCTTTGTAATGCACAAAATTTTAAGAGTTTTAAAGCATTCATAAAAAGTCATGAAAGAGGCAATGTACCTAATCGGAAATGGCAAAAACGGAAATAAGATTAAGATATTGCAGTTTAATTTCCTAGAAAATAATGTGCCACCAGCTGTGTAAACTCTCTTGTAGTTAAAACAAATATTCTAAAAAAAGCCAGCAGCAGATTTACATTGTAGCATGTTTCCTCAGCAGTTAAGCCTCTAAAGAAAGCTCTCAAGTTGTCTCTCAGTAGGTAAAAAGACTTTAAAGACAGCCATGCAACAAACTGATTTGATGAGCAGGATTCTGAGCAATCTTTAATTTTTATGTTCAACTCGTTAACTCGGAGCTCCTGCTGACACAGCTGGTACTCCTGCCACATATACTACACGCTCCCTGAACGTAACAAATAACCAGCTCAGCGTGCGCCATTCTCCTGCCATACCAGACAGATGCTCGCAGACGCTAACAGCTGGACTATTCGGTTTTGTCTCCCGAAGAGTGAGGCGCGGGCTCACCTGCTGACTCCAGTAACAGGCCCCGGGCATTCTGTAGAGCTTCCTCTTCTGGAAACTATGAAGCGGCCTCGTTCGGGCAGATGTGCTCACATTAGCCACAGACAGCGATCTTAGTCTTGTCCTGTCTCTTCTTCTTTTCTTGATGTGTTGATGATCAAGCAGCCAGCTACTCGAAGAGGATACTTCTCTGTTGTCCGAAGCTCTGCAATGTCATAATTAACAGCGGGAGGAAATCCAAAAAGTTAAATATGCTCCACATGCACAGACCCAGGTTTTGAGCACTGATTAGTGCTAGCCATCTAATTCTAAGAGAATTTTATAAACACTAAAATATTTTAGCACACTGTTTCAGGAAATCATGCATGTGCTCTCTTTGTTCTTTGTTTTGTTCTTTATTTAATTCTGTGTTATGTCACAAAAGAAAGTTAATCATTCTTGCTCACTTTTCTCTTTATGGAAACAAATACCAAAATGAAGTTAAGACTGAGCATGTAACAGTTCTTGATTTTTCCCAGTTCAAGAATTGCATCTCTGATATTTTTAACACCTATCAGCTTTAAATTAATATTTCCTTACAAACTTGCATTCCATTCAAAACAACGATCCTGCTAACGTAAATGGATAGCTAGAGTCCTGCCATATTATTTTGAGATTTTCTAGGTTTCTTTTTTAAGAACTGAAACTTAAGTAAAGCTTTGCAAACCAGTGCCCACTCAGAATAGAGGCTGCAAGTGGGCGTGAAACATTTGTATCAAAAGTAGGAACTCTGCATATTTAGTTTAAACAATACAAGGCTATTAGACTTCATCTCTAGGGAAATGCCTACAACTGCCTTGCTCAGTAAAGACAACTGACACTTCCTTTAAGACTATCATAATGAAGCCATTGCAAAAAAAAAATCAAATTGTATTAGTCTGTCTAATCTACTATCTCATTATCATGGAACAGTATCCACTTTGTAGAGAAGCTCAAGGAGATGAGATGACAGCAGAAAACCTGGCTGGTAAAAAGCGTAACAGTTCTGTGCAAGAGCAGCATGCTGGACAGAGAGAGGGCTACGATCCCCACGTAAAGGGGAAAAGTATGGAAAAGATTCTTCCCAGCCTGTGTACTGACATATTGCAACCCCCAAAGTGGCAAGATCAAGTAGGAGAGGACCATTTCCCTCAACTTTCATTTTCAGTGATTTGCCACTCTTAAAATTGCTACTGTTGTTGGAAATTCATTCCTTACGATTTCATTCTTTTGTTTCTTATTTCCTTGCCTTCTCTTCTCAAATGGAGCTAAAGCCCACCCTAGGGAGGCTCTTGCGGAGGAGGGAGAGTTGAGTCTATCTGTCTGCCTTGAAGAGCTGGCAGCTGCTCGCACCCAGATGATTTGGAAGAACGCAAGTTCAGTTCCAAACACTAAGTGACGCCATCTTACCTAAACACATGCAAAGCTACATTTTATTATTCAGCCTCAGTCACACCTGGATTTCCCCAAGTCTGCCACCTTTAAATCCACTTCACGATTATAACATCATCCCCTAACCACCTTAGCCACATGCACACTTCTTGAAACTGCATCTTTAGTAATACAAAAGAGTTATCATCTGCCAAAATGGAGCCAAGAGCAGTTAAAAAACACAAAAACCAGACAACAGTACACATGTAATAGCTTGGATCACTCTCAGCGAACAACAGACTGTCTGCTCATCAGAACAAGGTGCGTTGCAAGGTAAGAATTCAAAACACCCTCCATTTGGGTGGGAAAGACTCAATGGGAAGAATGCACTTCACTTTTATAGTTATCCTGACTTTATGTTGTTGCTGTAGCAACATCTGCCTGCAAAGCTGAAGGCTTGCTGCAAAAAGCCCTCAAGTGTGCATTTATTTGTACAATACTGAAGACCTTGCCTGCAACACTGAACTGCCTGAGAAGTGCAGGTATATAAGGTATCTGTTGGCTCATAACAGGTAATCTGCCAGCACGAATGGTGATTTTCTCTCATGAATTTTATCTGGTAAGTCACAGGTTGATTATATCACTTAGTAAAGTTATGTAATGAAACATGAAAACTAATTTATTACAATGTCATTTATTGATCTTTTTTGACAAATAGCTGTCTGCTAACAGTACATTTTATTAAATAGAAGCAATTGTTATAAAAGCATGATTAAACACCACCACATGCTGTGCTGGTGTGGTAATAAAGTTTTATGGGCATGAATTTGAGATATCCTTTTGGCACATCAGAAACGCTCAACAAATGAAGCAGACCCAATGAGGAAAAAAGGTGCTAATGAAAGGAAGAATGGTACAAAGTATTTAAAGAAACATTAGTAAGTATCAAGAAATGGCCAAAAATACTGAAGCATGACATCCTTTTTGCTAACACCACATTTCTAAGGTTTGAGAAAGAAAATTTTAACAGTATTTAAAGCCTACGTGAAAGTTTCCCTAAATACTTTCCCTGAATCTCCAAAACGTTTTCTCTGCAGTCATCTGTTTTGACATCACATAGTATGAAGTCCAACTTCTGGACATCCATATATTTCCTTCTTATATGAAAGGCAACCTAGACAGGTAAATCAACACAAAAGTCACCTTCTCATCCAGGCTCTGATTCTGCCATTCCTGACTGTGTTCAGGTGGTCTGCCAAACTCTTGGATAATTTCCCTGCCGTCTTTGCCAGCTGCTCTGTTTACTCTCCTGCGCCTTAGAGTAACGCCCAGCTCCATTTTCAGACAGAGCGGAGGTCGGCTCTGTGGCTCGGAGCTCCAGTATACAGCAGCACGGCTTTCCTGCCACTTGTGCACACGGGCTTCCCAGGCCAGGTTGGCCTTTCTGGCACGGCAGCCTAGCTAAGGAGTAGAGACCTTGCTCACAGGTTCACGTATGCAGGAGAAGCCACAGGACAGGCTCTATTTGTACTGAAGTAAAGAAATTTCCCTCTCCTGATAAGAAAAGTTATCACCAGCTTAAGGAACTGCTTCTATATTTACCTTCACACAATGCATCTGGCTTGATCTTACATCAGTTGAATCTGGATCCCAAGAAGAGCTACATAAAAAAGGAATCTACTAATGAAATTAGACCTTGGCAAATGACGATTCAAGGTTATGCACATTTAATCAACCAGGAACCATACATACACCGCCAATTCCCCTGGGAATAACACACAAGTAACAGACCATACAGCAATTCCAGGACTGCCAACCTCAAAGCTTCTCAGGCTTAGACCTACTTTAACTATGGACTACTGTATCTTTCATGGCAAGAGCCTACAAATAATTTCAGGAATTTACCTAAGTAAAAAATAGCTATCATCCTTTCTTTTTCCTCTTCAAAATCCAAAAATCGCATTACTTTCCATTTTATTTTGACCCACTTTCTCAAGTACATAATACAGTCGGAGAGCACCCTGGAAAAAGTGAGAAGAGAAGCAGCCAAAGAATTAAGTTAACTCCAATACACCACAGTGTGAATTAACTGCACCCAAAACAAAACAAAGCAGAAAACAAACAGACAAAAGAAGAAAGACAGAAAAAGAGAACAGAAGAATCTAAATATGTTCAAGGAAACAAAAAGTAGAAGGAGACAGTGAAGTTCCCTGCAGGATTTCCATGATAACCATGCTATATTCTGTTCGATTACCACCTGTAAAAAGTAGTACTTATTTGTAGACCTCAAAACACTTCACGAGAGGTGAAAATTACTCTACTGTATAGCTTGAAAAATTAAAACCAAATATTTATCTGATTTTCAAGATGACATATAGAAAGATCTCAGTTTCTTAGATTCCCTTCCAATACCTAACTCACCGCCTCCAGTTAGAGCTACTGCACTGAGAAAAATCTTCCAAGTCCTCCCATTCTTCTTTGGCCATCAGTGGAAAACAGCCAGTCTTAGAGACAGCGCTACCCGAGCAAACAATTGTGTTGCTTATGACATGCAAAGAGGACCAGTTTGACAGTTCCTCGTAAACACCCAATGGAAAGTAAAGTACAGAAGTGGCCTGAAGTGACATCGCTAGAGCCCCTCATCACGAAGTCAACTTCATGCACTTCTAAAAACATTTAAAAGCAGGAACCCCTTCTCCATCTGCTTCATGAAAAGGTCACAGATTCAAGACACAGCTTTCTGAGAATCTGAACATCTCTCTCCTTACACACAGCCACCTCTAACTGCAACTCCTATTTCAGTACTATTTTTAATCCAAGATTCAGCTGAATCTTCTGATTTTTCCCTACCTTATTTGTAAATGACTGATACATCAGGAACGTGAATAATACAGGACAGGACCCCCTTTATGCTTAAATTTAGGGCGCAGTCACCCAATCGCTTTGGAACAGACGGCAGTTATGGAAGCTGCCCACCCAAGCTGCTCAGTATAATCTCTTTGCGGGAAGCTACGGCTTCTGCGGCAAAGCTGCTGAAACAGCCGGCACGGCTACCCCGAGCCCTTCTCGGTGCCGGGAGCCAGGGAATTATGTTCTGCTGCAGACACTGCCATAAACCGCCCGGCCCTAGCAGACAGTGAGCCCTCTCTTCATCCACCTGATCTTAATCAAGGCCTATGAATAACTCAGTAACCCCTCCACCCCCCCAAATCACATTAACAATATTGCAGGAGAAACAGCCTACATGTTTAGGCCTTTTATAAGACAGGACAGTAGTCAATAATCTTAATGTTGTTTTGAGACTAACACTGATTAATGTCTGTTCCGTATTTTAAAATCCTTGAATACTGTTATTAACAAGTGTGGAATAGTACTGAGAAATATTTTTCTATGGTATTATTCTCAAGCTGCTACAATCTTCATGGCAGGTAAATCCATCCAGAACAGAAGACCAAAAACTGAAAAATACTCTCTCAAAAATTACTGAAAAAGTAGCTGACAAAGATAAATCTTGCCTCATATTGAAGATGTGCTTAAAATTAACGAAGCTGGCACACAGATACTGACCCACGTTGAGGCACAGGTGACACTGCGTACGTACCCTACTCATCTAATAAAGACTCGTTTGTCACTTTTCCAGAAACAAAGTAGTACTCATGATGGCAGATTATCTAAAGTTTTAAATAATCAAAAGTACTGTGTTATTTACTATTTCCCTTTGCTACTTCAGAGATACATTCATCATACCAGTATTCAAACGCAATTACAGTAACTGTGTAATTTTATGATGTCTTTACGAACAAAATCAAAACCTACTACGTTGAGCCCTACAAGCAACACTTTTACTTCTCTTGAAGTTTACAGGAAACAGCTCTCTTTTCGTAACTTACTACTGTAAGGTTCATCTGTTTGATCTATGTAACATTACCAGCAGTTGTTCTCAAGCAAAATGCCCCATACTGTCACCCACCTGAAGGAGATGCCATTGACCAGCTGTCTGTGTCTACAAGTTTTGGACGAGAGAGGAGAAGAAGCTGGAGACAGATTGAGCGGAGCAATTAAGCTACTGATGATTTCACTCAGCTGCGCACTCTGAAAGAAAAAAAGGTAGTCAGACTTTCACCCAGACCTAACAGCTCAAAAGTTCTGGGGTTTTGTTCTGTTTTTCCTACTTGGGATCCCACACTCATACATCATGGAATAATCATACTTAGTTTCTGCTTCTAAATAACCAAGAACTGCATATTCTTTCCTTTCACAATTACATACAACTATACAAAACCAAAAAACAAACAAACAAAAAAGCGCTCAACTACCAGCCAAGGACATATTTTAGACATTTGGGTAAGCAGCGTACAAAACACATTAGTGATTTTTGTATTTGAACAAAAGGTTTTTAAAAAGGCAGAAGAAACCAGAACATTTTTACAGCTGATGTTACAACAGCTGCAGCTCAGAGCTGTTAACTGGCCTTTCAGAGATCATTTCAAAAGGAAAAAGATCTGCTGTCTCCTTACTGTACACTTTGCTGCCTCAAAGTAATTTCCTGTTAAAAGAATCCTCTTCATTTCTTACTGTAGTTGAGAAAGGTGGTTTCATAAAAGCCAGTAACTACAGGAGGACCACTGTAACTGCAGACAGAATGACCAAAAATCTTCTCACGTCCTCAAAAATGACAGTGAAAACCCTCCCTAACATCACCCTCCTCCCCAAAAACGCTGACTTTTAGAATTACCTCAAAGCAAAAGCAGCTCAGTTGTTAAGACTAAGAATTACTCCTTATAAAGCGATGAATTGCGGACTAACTCCAGATAACATTTCATAATGTTTTTGTCGTAAATGTTAAACCTTAATGGCTAGTCTGTCAATAAATGGAGCCACTAGCTTACTCAAAGGAAACTGCTGGCTGCATACTAAACATGAATGAACTGTACCTGAAATGGCACACACATGTTTAAAATATTTAAATTATTTGGTAGGATTATCAACCACGAACTGAGATTACTTAAAACAAGAGTTAACAAAGGCTACCCAATAAGTAGCTTTGTTTACATTTTCAGGCAGTACCATTTACGCAGAAAGAGGCAGAAAAAATTATTTTCCATTTTATTACCAGTCACGTCTTTTCTGTTAATGTTTAAGTGATGCAGTCGGGTAAAAATTTCATGTCTGAATAAAATATTCAGGGAAGGATATGAAAGCACAGAAATAGCAAGTCAATTATAAAAGGTCTGAAACAAAGCAAACAAGATGCCAGTAAAATATCTGGCAGATTGATTAAAAAATCCAAACAGTGTTCAATCTGTAAGGAGCAAAGCCTCTATCAAATGAATGTAAAAGTACCAGAACAATGGCAGAAATCCAAAACGCAAGGAAAAACATGTTTTTCTTAAAAAATATTTTACAGCTTTGGAAAGGACTTAAAGACGGAATTATAAATAAACAAACAAACAAATCACAAGGCTTAGTCACTCTTTATTCTTTATCATTTTTTTCTTCCCAAATTAAGGTATTTATTTTTAACAAATACTTTTCTTTAATATAGGACCCAAGAATTGCGGAACAACGAACTATGGACGTACTTTGGCTTGCGGCATCACTATTTCCAACAGTGAACAAGAAGAAACCCAGACCTCATCCTTCTGGGTCAACGTTGAGTTACAGAACTGATTGTGAAAAAAAAACCCACCGCCCAAAGCTTTTGGTGCTGTAAAGGGGAGAAAACTGATGAAATCAGTGAGATGCTTTAAATGAAGAACACCTTTATTCCCAAGTCATTTTCAGATAACCAAAGTTCTTGGACATCTGTTTGTAACTACTTAGGTAGTAGGAAACACACTGCTTTTACTTTAACTGACTAGTATGTATTAGAAATATGTATTTAATTCTCCAAGCAATCATTTAAGAGGGGACATTCACCACATTCTAAAAATGCTCTTTGCTTTACCTTGCGCAACTGCCAGCACTGAGCACATATATTTCCTGTTTCATTGCCTCCTCACTCCTGTCCGTTATGCTTAAGATCTATCAGACAGGGGAAGCATTTTAAGAGCAGGAGAGTATGACTATCAAATAAGAAAAACTGGCACAGAGATTCAGGAACAGGTATACTCCCTGAAGCTACTTCTACCTTATTTTAAGAATGTGTGTGTGACCAAGAATTTATGTATAGCAGCACAGTAATGCATTAATGCATCTCACCATCTTCGTTAGGTTTGCTTTACACTAACTATATAAATTCCTTCTGAAAACAAGTTTGTTGCATCTCCTTCAGTAATGTGATCCTACTAAATTTGTATATGCCCTTTCTAGCAAAAGAGAACCCTGCCACAGTCGACATCGCATTTCCTGGAATTAACCTTGGAAAGGACTGTTCAGAACACCACAAAGTGAAACGCTGCGAGAGCTACGCCTACGCGGGGCGAGGGCAGCAGTACGTGGCAGTCCAGAGCTGCTAACGGCAGTGCTCCATTGATGCTTGAAAAGGCCAGATCAACAATTATATTTTGTGGGTTTTTTGTTTGTTTGTTTTTAAATGTAACGTACCTCCATCTTCAGCTGTACTCTTTCATCTTACACAAGTGTGTCCTAACACAATCTGTGGCAACGCTACACTGAATGTAACTATAAAGGAGAGGTAGTTTTGTGGAGACCTATTAGAAGTGGTTATGCGGCCACTTTGATATAATCAAAGCAGCAACACAGACACATCTGAAATAAAAGGTTAATTTGTAAACCTGGTGACCAGTGGATTTATTTAAGTCTTTCAATTCACCAGCCCCCTCTGTCAGGTGCGTGAAATATCTTTCTTTCTGTAAGTAATCACCATGGAACCTGCCTATTTCTGAAAAAAATCACTTGGCTCCGCTGGACCTTCTGTTCTCATTTTACGTTACCTGTTTTTCTATGTTTCGTAAAAGCAGGGTAGGACTGCTGGGTGACATTTCAAAATCATGTTCCGGCAAAGAATCCTGTCTCTCAATGGCAGCTTGCGAATTCCCTGTGGCGTTTAATAAAGCTTCTTGGTCTGTCAATTGTATTTGCTTCTTCAAAATGTCTTTTGGAAATGGGAATTCTTCTAAGATCACCATCCCCTAGACAACAGCAATTGAACACAGTTGGTTGACAACAGATTAACCCTCCTAAATCATTTTTAAGCAGCAGTCAACCCTGGCACATCCCCCTTAAGCCCTCCCAGCAACTCTTTGGAGCACTTAACCTAGATTTTACATACACTTAACACCTAAAATATAGAAATACCAGCAATTTTTATTAATGAAAAGCTGCATCATTCATGTTATTCCTTATAATAACAATCACTCTACAGTTTTATACCACTGCTTAAACATCTGTGCCAAAATTCAAATCAGAAATTCATACTTATTAGAGCAACGACATGATCGTTTGCCTGCCAATTTAAGAAGAGGTTTTTCCTGTAAGAAACAACCACCTTCTGATTTGAAGTTTGTTATAGTCTTTGCAGCCAAGAAGTTTCTCTGGGGCATTTTAAGGTGTTCTATGTTTCTTATTCCCATCTATGACCTAAACAAAACATGAAGGCTGTTATTTTTTATATATCAGAGATGGACACAATTCCGAAAAGGTCTTTTACAATTTAATAATTGATTTTTTTTAAGGTGAGCATTTTTAGTTTCATAGTCACAGAGGCGACCATTCTAAATATTCTATCAATCTTACTGTTTTTCAAGACCATCTGCACGAAAGTGGTATCAGTCATGATCCATCACCTAGAGTACAAGTCTCTTAAAGAGATAAATATAGGCTTTTATGGTAGCGAAATAACAGAGTTTCAGAAACAGAAATAGGAAAAGAGTGCCCCCGTTGTGTTTTCCACAAGACAGATCACAAAAATAGCAATGTCTAAATACACTCCTAGGTAACATCTCAGTTGTTTTGAAGTAAATAAAATAATAAGCAAAAACAACTTTGAAACAGTCAAAAATGGTTCCTCAGATGGTCCCATTATTTTGTCACTATCTTGAGCATGTAGCATCAATACTCAGAAAATGCTATCAGACTTTTGCAGGTTTATTCCAAAAAGAAAGGGAAAAGATGTATTTGTTTTCAAGTACTGACTGTTACTCAAATATTAAGCAGGTATTGAAAGAATGGGATCACTCAACTACACTGTCTCAGATTTTCCTTTCTAGTCAGGATATTCTATTAAAAAGTGAGGGAAGATTGTCATCGTGTGACTTCAAGCAACCCTTGTATTATTCCTTTTAGGAAGACAGACTTTACCTAGATTATGGAAAATTAAGGATACTGTAGTTTTACTCTCCCCTTGTCACCTGCCTTAGCAGCAAATTGCTCTAGAACAAGAAAAGCAATTTGCTTCCAAAGAGAAGACTAGGAGAAAACATGGAACTGCCCTGTTCTTCTTGTGTCTCTCACTTATTCCCCTGTTTAAGTTATAAAGTTGAAGCTGACAACCAAGATACCCTCTTAAAAACACAACTAGATGCTTAAAGACTTGCTTCAGTGCTCAAAAGGCCCACAGAGATTCTGGATTTCCATCAGGCCAACACTAGATTTTTTACATTCGTTATCAGGTAGCAGCCCACCATCTGTGCTTGTCCATTTACAGCAGATGGAAACGAATCCAGCCAGTATCATTCTATAATCTGTAGACCACAGCAGTTACAGAATAGACACTACATTCAAGGAAATTTAAATATAGCTCTTATTTTAATGCACCACAATAGGAGGGCAAGCCAGCTCAATAGCTTTAGAATACAAGACAGTAAAAATATCATAGTCCATGATCACTAGAAGAGGAAAAAGAGATCCTAAAAAGCCTAAAACACAAATTCTAAAGTCAGAAGAATAGAAAAACAAATAAGAATAGCAGTCAAATGGGGGGACCCCCCCCAACTCTCTCCACTTGAGTTTGTTTTTTTTAATTAACAGAATACTGGTGATAAGCATGGAAAGAAAGCCTGGAAAGAAAGGATTGATCTGAAACACACCATAAAAAGAGAGAGAAGTAGCAGGCATAGAACAAAAGAGAAAGAGTAAAGGATGACTGACTATCTAGGAACTAAAAGTTAAATTGGCTGCAATCAGTAGGTTTTGGCAACAAGCTTTTTTTAAATTTAAATGTAATTATTTTGTTTGGCAGATAGATAGGTAGACAGATATCTACCAAACAAGCCAAACAAATATATGTAAACACACACTTTTTTCTTTTCTTTTTTTAAAAAAAAACAGAATCACTCTCAAAGACCCAGAGTTGCGACTTCTGGGTCCACAGGAATGGAGAAGACACTGCAAGAGGCCAGAAAACTGCCCACAAGTTAACCATCTGCGTTCTTGTGTTAGAGGTGTGGCATTTTGCTTGAAGTCATTGTAAACTGGCTATGAATCACTTTTTTTCCACTTATAACACAAGAAAAACACTTTGAAACCATCAAACACAGCAAACAAATTCTAATGATATTGTGTAACTCCTTTGCAGCCCTAAATGAAAACAAAGAGCTCTTCTATCAGCCTGCCTGTCCTGTGTCCTTCCGAAGCTGCTGTCTCGGTACGCTGCAAATACATATACCCTCCCACCTCCCGCTCCCAAAAAAAAAGAAAAAAAGGGGAAAAAAACCCCACAGAGCCAACAAAAATACATGTCTATCTTCTCTAAGGGACATAAAGCCAAATATTGAACCCCACAGCTAGTAAAAGGGGCATGAAGTTTGCAAAAAGGAATGTCACTAAAGATCTCCACCAGGAAGATGACTAGGCTCCAAGCCAACATACCACTTAATGTGAAGAAAATGCATGACTAAAAGAGCACTCTTTCTCTCATTTCTCTATTGCGGATTTCTGCCTGTTCTCCAGCTCATGAGACCTATGCCATCTGAAGCGTGATAGCTTTTAGTTGCAACAGGGTACCTGTACCTGGCATTTAGGACAACAGCAAGATATGGACATTCTCTCCCCTCCCTAAAACATGAAATCTCTGACCACTTCTATGGACAAAGAGGCAGGAGAGAGTCTCAAACAAAGCTCTTCAACTTGTTTTTAAAGAAAAACCTGATTGGGAAAAACGTTGCGAGCAGAATAGACACAAAGCTGGATAGGAAAACGAGGGCCTTAAGGGCAAAAGGAGAAGAGAGAATAATTCTTTATGCAATCAGAAGGAAATGCTCTCTATAGCGATTTTTCTCTCTGTTCTTCCTCCCTCCAAGACTCAGGTTCAGCCAGATAAAGTCCGAAGCATCCACTACCTCCTTTAAATTTGTGCTCGTTTAGCTCCAACATAAGACAAACCAACCTACATGAGGCTCAGAAATGATGAGTCAAAGAGCCCTCTCCTAAGACCCCTTCCTATGGCACCTACCAGAACTATCACAGGTTTTGGCTTCTTACACATGAGAATGACCTGGACAGCCCATTAAACTGATAGATAGATTATTAATGTTTTAGGAATGTGACTTACCACTGTCTAGCCAGTTTGATTTAAAAAAACTAGTACATGAGTTGTACACATTGGAATTTTAGTAATAATTAATCCTTGACCTGTTCAAAGCACTGTACAAACATTAACTTACTAATCCTCAGCATAAACATTCACTTAAATAACAAGAAAAAAAAAATCCCCTAACACAAAAAAGATAACAAACCACCCTCTCCTGAAAAACAAATCTCTTCTCTTCTACAGAGGGAAAGACTAGCATGGTAAGTGAAGTACCTCCTCCCAGGTCCCTGAAAGTCATCAGCAGAGTCACTATCAAGGATAGGAACGTAAAGAGTTCCTGGCTCCCAATCCTGTACTGATGCTTCTACACTACAACACTTCTTTTTAGCCCTGATGCCTTTCTCGTTAACCTTTGTAATAGTATGCAATAGTATGCTTGGATACCAGAACTCTGGGGGAAAAGCAACAACAACAACGAGGAAGCAAAAAAAAAAAAATTACAAGAGACACTGTCAAAAGATTATTTGAAGAGCCCATCTACGAGCTTACAGACAATACCTTGGTGGCACGTATCTGCCTGTGAAGGTCAGTTAGTTGTTGGATTTTGTATTCTAGTTCTGAAATCTGGGCTTGAAGCCATGTCCAACGGCAGCCAACTCTAGCTCTGTCTGCAAGCCACTTCCATTCAGAAGTATAGCTGCTGTGAAGACAAAATGCGGGTTAGTCCAAAAATAAAGATAACCACATTTGCACAAAAACATTTTTGACAGCTGCTCTGCCTCATGTTGCAAGCATCTCAGTCGCTTTCAGGAGATATCTGATTATACACAGCCAGTTTCACATCAGCTTATTTCTGTAACTACAGAACTTGCCCAAACCAGTGCAATCAAAGTTCCCTGGCTATTCCCAGGCTAAGCTAGTTTTCTGTTGTGTGCTGTAAAACCAAGTGCTGGAGAAAAGACCAAGCTCTATCAGTTAATGCAGAGCACAGATGTGTAAAGAATTCCAGTAACTCTGCAAGCAAGAATGAAAATCCTCTTACGCCGCACTTCCTCCCACAAGCTTCCAGGAATATCATTAGCTAACAACTGCCATCTAGGAGACAGCAATGACCAGCTAGATACCAACTCGCTACCCAAAAAACTCTGATGTCGTTCAGCTTTCTTTTATTCTACTTTTTTTGTAAGCTAGGTCAAAATAATGCCTCTTATTGCTGTTTACAAACAGGTGCGTTTATTAACATGAAAGGTACGTCTCCAAGACGTTTGACATTATGATTACCTTAACATTATTGCCCTAAAATCATCGCTGGTATCAGCAAGCTTTACTCAACCTATATATCAAATAAATGGATGGCACAATGGTACCACCCAACAAATCATTTTAATATTCAGACCAAAAAAAAAAAAAAAAAAGAGAGACATAATACAATATTTTAATATGCAACTTCCACTAGTACTCTATTATTAACTGAGTTTTTTTATTTTTATTTTGTAAGAAAACAACTGTATTTTTTGCCACTAAAGTTATCAAGTATTTTGCCACAGCTAACTTACAAGAATTGTAAAAACAAGACCAAATTTGTTCTGGAAAATATGCTTCTACCCCAGTAAGTGTTTGGGGTAACTACTGGATTTGAATCCTGGAGGAAACGGTATGGCAAGTTTTGCGTAGGCAGAATACATGATCTCACCGTTCATCTGGCAATAAGGAAATCTGGAAGCAAAACCCTACAGACAAAGGAAGTGATGGACGCTAGCGCTGACAAGTGACTTGGCACAGGAACACTAGGTAAGCAGCATTGTTTCAGGCGCAACTTTGTGCCAGCTACCTCACCAATGAAAAAAAAGGTAACACATCACATATAATGCAAAAATCTCACAATTTTCAGGTCTACTTTAGCAATCATAAGTTTCTGCCACGTCATCTTTAAAATACATAATTTCCCCTTGTTTTACATAATTTATCTTCCAGTTTCTGCCCACATAATTTACAACCAGCTTAAACTCTCTCCTACACAGCCCAGATGAACATACGAAATTAGGAGACTGAAATGGCTTGTGGAAGTCTAGATGCTATGTGCAACCAAATCAAGTGGATTACAATCACAAAAGAGACTCCAGGAACTCTATAAATACATATCATAATGAACTCCTTTTGTATGTTGTAATAATGATTTTGTCCCATGAAAAAAAGGCACACAAAGTCATTTTGTGAATACCCATTTTTCTGACAACCCTTCCTTATTTCTCTTTGCTTTCTCATTATCACTAGCACACAGAAATACCTCAGTTACTTGTGTTTCAAGTAGGCCCTCTTGATAGGAACTTTTTCTCTGTTCTCTTTGATCGGCAAGTTTTGCATATTTGTGCTTAAACAAGCGTGGTGGCTAGAATAGCCAGGATTTGTCTCAAGATCCTAAGATGGCAAAAAGCTAGTCCTAAGAGAAGAGCTGCTTAAGGAGGCTGTAACAAATCCCTTAGTTAATCATTTTAACAAAACAGCTAAATAGGAATAAAGCAGATAACAAAAAAAAAAAAAAAAAAAAGCGCCAAGGTGCTTACTTCCATGTCTTCCTCAACAAATAAATAAATAAAATAAAAATCCATGTGGGCAAAAGCCCAGGCTGAAAGAATGCAAATGAAAAAAGCAGAATTAAGTTCCAATCTAAATGCACCAGGTATAAGTGGGAGCTATCCTGAAAGGGAGCGAGGGGGACCCACCACCACCACCGCCAGTCTCTCATCACCAAGACGAGAAAGACAAAAAGCTACGCCCAGAGCTGGGAAACAGAAGGGGAGTGGAAAGGGCCGGAGCTGGCCTATGGCACAGGCCCGCATGAAATCAGTGCACCAGGAAAGGAGCCCGTACTTGGACACCAAACCACAACGGATGGCAGAACAGCTACTAATGATAATAAACAAGTCAGTATCTTCCATAAATTAGTGTCTCACATATAGAAAAATCCTCCCCAATGTAGTACCAGAAGTTATTTTTCAAAAACTTGTTTGGAATATGCTTTCTTTTCTTTTCTTTTCAACAGACAATATTACAATATTAGATCTTGAATTAATTGCATTCACTGTTAGATCTACTATTACATATATGTTTGTTTCCTTCTAAAATACCACATAAGTATTTCTTACGGCCTTAACATAAGTGTAGCATATAATTAAACTAACAGTATTTAATTATGCTGTAACAATGACATCCTCAGGCTCCTCCACCGGACTAAGCGCAAACATTTTAAGCGCGTGCTCATGCCAAAGGAAGCAACTCCGGCCGGCCTTCGCAGCCGCTGCAGCCTGCCCGCGCCTGCGCCAGCACCGGCACCAGGGCAGCTTCACGGCGACACGGATTAGAGAAGTGCTCGCGGTTAAATTTAACTCCGGGAGGGGGAAGGAGCAAGTCTGAGCCTGGATCCCTTCCCCAGTCTGGTGCCCTGCAGGCAGGCAGCCAGGCAGGCAGGCTGTTGCAGCAGGAAGCGCAGCGGGGCAGGCCCGGCTGTGTGGTGGCACCTCTATGCACCAGAGGCAAAAGCACGAGCCACGCGAGCTGCTCAAGCCTGCTCCCCACTCTGCCACTGGTCCCTTGTTTCATCTTACGTTCTTTATTTACCATCTTTGCTTTTAAGTCTATTTGTCTGCAAAACTATATATTAAACCTTGTAGCACCTTAGAGGAAGATAAAATCTTTATAAGCTAGCCTGATAGTCTTAAAGCGAGCTGTTTACATGCAAAATACTATGGTAACCCACGTGACAAATGATAACAACCCACTATTCCAATTAGGGGAAAAAATAAAGAAAATCCTGTTCCTGGGATGGTAGCGGGTACAGTATAATATTCCCTCAGGAAAGAAGACGAGGCAACAGGAACTGGTGGGGCATCCTTTGATGAGCAGGAGTAGATGACCAGCTCCTTCTGGCACCAGGATAACTAGGAAGCCCACGCTCCTCTGGTATCCCTCTTGCTCCTGCTTGGTAGCTTTATATGGAAAAAGCAAGCTGTTTTAAGGCGGGACCAGCAAATTCATTAACACTCCACATCCAGAGAAGAGCAAAGCCACAAGGGGTTACAAAAATAACCAGGGCTGTTGCTGAAGGAGGAAGTCAGAGCAGGTGCTAAAGTAAAAAGCTCCCTACTCTGCTGCTCTGCTGGGAATGAGACGTGAAAAAAAAAAGTTTCTGTCTGTCCCACTTCCTGTGCGCTCTTTTCGCAAAGCATCTTCCCTTGGTTTCTGTGCCTTTGACTCTAACCTCATACACCCTCAACAGGAATTTCAAAGTCATTCTTCTGCTGGCAATTCAATGTAAACCACGGCGTTGTATTTTCAGAGGTTTCAAATGTTCAGCACCGTAGTACATGGAAATGTTTATCAGCGTATAAACATACTGCTCTTGGGATGATTCTAAATCTGCAGATGATCCCCTGCTTTTATCCGCTACTATTAGAATGCAAGACAACACAGAAATACTGACTCCGTATGAATAAAACATCTCATTTTGATTTCCCTAGACGCACAGGTTGAAATTGCATCAGAGACAAAATTTCTCATCTGAGGTACTGGCTTGCATTTCCACAGTTCAGGTTGAGCGGCGAGAGGTCAATCCCCTGAAACTTGTGAGAGCAAACAAATAAATGCAAAAGAAACAACTAGCCAAAAAGAGCAGAGACACAAATGCAGACAGAAATACAAGCAGGAGGAAAACATTCAGACTGTACTGTATCACCCCAAAGTGTGGGAAAGATTTCAATTTGGGATTGCAGACACCAGCAGAGGCAGTATAAGCATTTCACTAAAGCTACTTGCTTTTGCTGAGACCGAAGAGGCAAGTGATGAGCCTTAAATAATATATTGCTTGAACTGCAAAAAGTTGATCGACACTACAGGATACGAATCCTTCCTCTCAGCTGTCACCCCCTCAGCACTCCTACCTTCCCCAAAAGGGAAAACAGAACTGAGAACAGTCTATGTTTTAAAGTAATCAAACCAGCACCACAGAAAGCAACAGCAATTTTGATAAGCATTTCCTTCTACCAATGCCTCCATTAAGCTGTGGGTGAGACTTATGTTTTCCCGATAGCTAAAGTCAGTCTGTGCCAAGAAACAAACGCAGGCACCTAACGGAGTGCAAAGGGGAACTGCTGGCCAAAATAAAGTTGCTGTGCTAGGCACACACAGCTGTTTGGGTCTGTTTTTTTTTTTTTTTCTGAGGGGGGGGTGCTGTTTACAGGGGACATAAGTCTTTTATCTCTATAAGCAAGCGAAACAATAGGCCTGAAAAACAGTTCATACATAACGTATAATTGTCAAGTTACAAGTTCTTGCAGATGAACCAGGCAGGGAGCAAGGCACCCACACAGTGTGGGCAAAACTTCCCCAGTTCAAAAACTCTAAGACCGGCTGCTCCTGACATCCTCTTGCCCTTGCATTTCCTCCTCCACCTCCTAACACGGTGTATTTTCCTCTTCATGCCATGCCAAGTTCCCTTCAGTTTAATCCCTGCTGTTCTGGCATCTAATTTTCATAGCCATTTCCCTACTCAGTTGGTCCCACAGCCTAATTTATAGCAAAGACATCGTTTCCTAGTCCTTGTTTACTCTCATAATATACAGACTCACAAAGAGGTGGCCAGTGCTGCTCACCACAAAGCCACCGGCTGGACGGGGAGCCCTCAGAGCAGGCTGCGGGCTGGGCTGGTCTCAGCGCTGAGATGATGGGCTGGGTCTGCAGTAGATTTGGTCCCAAAGTGACGTAATGACCCCGATCTCAGCCCTCCCTGCTGGCTCATCTCCCGCGCTCCCGGGGAGCTGCCAGTCCCACGGCAGCACCTTCCACACGAGCATTTGGGAGCAAGAAGCAACTCGTAAGCTACAGACAGGTCACTGTCAGGGTAAAAAGCTCATCATCTTCCTTGGTGGCAGTCACTAAAAATAACTGCAGAGGTTTATCATTTCGATGACGGGCATGACTCTGGATATTGAAAAGCATTAAAAAAAAAAAAACACAAAAAAAACCAGAAATTTGTCCAGAAGCTTTAAATCCTATCCAGACATCACATGTCTCATGATGAAATTCATGAGAGTTAAGACATATCGGGGGCGGGGGGGGTACCCCCAGTTCTCCCGGGAGGCTCACTCAGTTGTACAGAGATACAAAACAGTTCATATTGACCACGTGGCACCATATTGCCAACGCTAAACAGCAAACTAGTACTGTGGGGGTCCCAGAGGACGGGAGCCGCGAGGCTGTGACCTGCCCGAACCGGCGCTAGCGTTACCCCAGCGTCACACTCAGGTTTCCTGTGCCTGACCACACGGCAATGCTCGGAGAGCGGCTGCCTCCAACACCAACCTTCTCCGCAAGCCGCAAGGTGAGCACAAGGCTTTGCCATGCTCTGGCGCCGCGTTACTGAAGTTCAGCAGGCCCATTTCTCCTCCCCCTCCAAACACTGACACTTAGCAAGAGAACACCTATGAGAAGTAGGAGATGGTGTCATATCCAACATTTAAACGAGGTGACTTGAGAGACACAGTGCACGTATTTCAGATAATCTTATCTAGATTTTACTCGCAAGATAAAAATGCCCCCTCCTAACACAAACTTCCAACACTTGCAATGGCTGAACAAACATGTCCAACCGTGAAGTGACCCGTAAATGCTTTTTCAAGGACTAATTCTTCCAGCACACCTACTTAATGTTTGCTTTCAGAATGAACCAACTTTGCTTGCTGTTGAAGCATTAAATCCCCAGACCAGTTAACTGTTAAATCCATAATAACCACGTAGCTGAATAACAGCGAATGCTGTTATGAATGTTATGAATCTCTCCTAAGCATTTCAAAAAAGATGAAAACAAAACAAACCGGAAGAAATATCATCCTATGCTACCACACCTGATCAAGACAATGTAACAAAACACCATTTACTCTTAGCAGTCTTCTGCAAGCCTTTGCTCAGACTGTCCGTAAGCAGGCGCAGCAGAACGACTGCAGAGAGCAACGTGCTGCTGTTTTGTGATAACCAGCGTCAAACCAAGCTGTGTGCTGGAGAGGGGAAAATAAATAAATAAATAAATAAAATAAAATAAAATAAAATAAAATAAAATAAAAAAATCAATTCAGAGAGGCTCTCCGGTGCTCAGAACTACACCGCAATCTCTGCAAAGATCTGCAAGCAGGTCATTCTCTCCAAGCTGTCAGGCATACCTATCTTTCTGGATGCTAAATAGAAATCTTTACCTGGCAGGGATGTTTTCCCCCAAAACACCGCACGGCTTCGGAACAGACGGGTTACAGTTCTCCCTATCATCTGCAGACATCGGCAACTGCTTATCACAACAACTTCGGGCACTCGCGCCCGGTCCCGCCGTCTTTGACGTCCTGTTGCCATTTAATACTTTCAGAATTGCATCCAATAACATATGTCGATACTAACACATAATGCGCACCTTGTTTTCCCAAACGGAAAAATTTTATCCAACCTGATACTTCAGCTGAGCCATGAGGCCTATGGAAGTTATGCAATAATATCTGAAGTTATCAAGCATAATTGTGACTTTCCCCAAAAAGAAAATTCATGGTACAGAACTACTTGGGGGAAAAGTAAATAGCAACAGAGTAAGATTTTTACACCTTCCACAAATCAGCTTAGAAGGGGCAGAGGGAGGAGAAGAAAGGGGAAGAAAAAAAAAAATCACTCCCCAGGAAAAAAAGCCTATAGCAGATAACTGAAAATATAAACAGAAAAAGGGAAAGTAACTGCACACTCCATTCAGTTTTACATGTTTGGAGAAAGTTCACGGGGAGAATCACACTGGAGCTCTATAAGCTCCCTTATCTGAGAAGCTGCATCCTCTACGTTGATGAGGTGCCACAGCCAGTGTTTGCCAGCTGTGGGGTTCCTGCATAGAAACACACAATTATTACAGGTCTGATACTAAAAGTGGAATTGTTACAGTCACACTGAACTGTTAGCTCAATTTAGGGCTCAACAAAAGAAAAATTCAGATTCTTAGAGCGGCACGGCCCGCCTCTGTGCTGAACTTTCCCATCGGTTGACTTTATGACCCACTAGGTACTTTTCAATTCTGTTTACCCAGCTCTTTAGAGCTGTTTATGGTAAAAGGCTGAATTGGTTGGGGAGGTGGGGCTCAGTTTGAATATTAACTGCCCAAGAAGTAAAAACACATGGAAATAAATAAACAACAACTTTTCTCTTTAAATAAAAAACAAAAAAGCCCTGCAAAATGCATCTCTGCCAATACCTCTTGTTCAAAGCAATTTAGGAAATAAAGCCTGTAAGGGTCCATCAGTCCCCCAGCTTCTTCCACTAAACCGCAGCAAGCTGTAGTTAGGCCACCAAGGAGCAGACAAGCAGCAGGTAGTGGGGTATGCAGAGGAAAGCCGCTTCTCTCCTTGCTTTTGCAACGGCACCCATCAGTAGCCCAGCCAGAAAACTCCAGGAACGCAAGCCTAGAAATTCTCTTTAAATAAGTATCATACAACTGCTCTTGAACAAGAAAGAAAGTAGTGCTACAACTGGATCTCATACTTAACATAAGTGAAGAGAGAGCTTACAGTAAAGATACTTAGAAGGGGAACATTATACGAGCAGCATTATCAGTGCAGCACATTATACGAGCAGCATTATCAGTGCAGCCTTGCCACTGAAGCTGGTCCCCAGAGCTGTGTCCGCATCCTCACGGGAGGGAGGTGGGTATGGCATTCCCAGAGCATCTAACTCAGCTTGCAACTAGCTTCATCTAGCTATGTGAACAGTCAGATTTTGATGCAAAAGATGGATACGAAGCTTATTCTTTTCTGCGCAAGAGATTTTCTGAGCACAAAACTTAAAACAGTTGATCCAGAACTTAGATGCTAGGTAAAATGTTTGGATGTAAGTAAATTTGCAATAAAAGTAAAAATACATTTACAGCTATTTCAGTTTAAATAAAAAAGAGCATAGGTCAATATATTTAAATTTGACCTCTCAAGTTACATTCCTAATCCATATTTAGCAGTATGAATGAAATCCTGTTACAGGAGAGCATTCCTATTTTGGGAAGTCTTTATGCACGCTTTTTATTTCATGTGAAAAGGAAAGCATTTAAATGATTTCCTGAATCAGGAAGGACCCAAGTGCACCGACTCTTAAAGGCACTGGACATATCCCTTTGAAGTAGATTCTTATGAAATCAGTGTTATTTACAAAATAAAGTAATAATCTTCTTATTTTACAAGATGTTATCAAACATAGTTCATTGTTATTTGTAAATAAATCTTAAAAAAACAAACACATTTACTGGCTTAGCAGAAGTAAAATACTTAGCCATAAAATACTTACTAAGCAGCAGTTCACATCAAGAACCAAAATCTACTATTTAATAAAGTGTGCGAGGTTATCGTGCATGTACATATGTGTCTGATTATTAGATTTTCTATTCTACTATGTTGACTACCTACTAAATTGTCATTCAGAAGTTTTATTTAATTGCCAAGATTTTATTTAATATGCATTCAACACTTATCTAACTCGAAAGCTTTGACATTCCCAGCTCGGAGATTCCCTTGCAGGTTACAACTTGTCAAACCTTCTGCCTTACATTGAAATCTTTCAGTCTGCTTTCAGCAGCTGCAAAAATACTAATGCAATTACAGGTCAGAAATCAGGATCTTCACTCACAAGAGCATTACTCTGGTATTGCAAGAAAGAAGTCTTGCTCCAAACCAAGTTATTATTGCCATACATCAGGCTTCAAAATGAAAACAATAAATGCATGTGGGATCCTAAAGGAGTTGTAAGCTCATCTTATAGAAATCCAACCAAGTAAAGCTGAATATATTCTGAAATAATACATGTATCCCTAGAATGAAAACAGAACGTAATATAAAGCTAGCTTTTCTTTCATTCCCTGGTAACAATTCTCCTCCCACATCCTAGTGACAGGAGCCAAGAACTGAGAGAATGGAATTCATGAAAAAGCAATGTATAAAACATTTCAAAATCAGCATATTATTAGCACCTATGAGTCTATACTTATTCAAAAGGCCTCACATTAATTTTTCATGTAAATAAGACATTTTCTGGACTTGTAAAACTGAAGAGGCCTTAAAAACTGGAAACAATTGGGGTTTTGTGCATTACAAAAAAGAAAAAGTAGTATTTAGTCTCGGCAGACTCTTGCCCCCTCCCCTTCCCAAAAAACAGAATTCAGTTCTCTTATCAGGTATGAAGTGAAACTACAGCTCCGAGTAGAAAATTAGGATCTGATCTTGTAAAAACAAACAGCTTCCCCTTGTAATAGGGCTCAAAGACAGGCAATAAACCTCAGCCCTTAAGCACTGCCTTCTATAGTGCGGCCTGGAGCATTGCATTGATGTTGCTCAATTAGCCATGAGAAAAAACACTAGGAAAAATGGAAAATAATCTAGAACAAACAGATTAGATCTGGAGATATCAGTCATAGTATTTTCTTCCTTCCTGTATTCTCTCCCCCTTACTGCTCCCCTCCCTGCCAAGTATTTGTACTAAGAGCAGATTTCCCATCTTCTCTCTTTCCAGTTGGAAATCCAAGGGCAAGAGGGGGGGAAAGAGGAGAGAGAAGAAAAAAAAAAAAAAAAAAAAGCAGGGGATTTACTATCTCTGCACATTCATCATAAAAGTTTCCAGGCACAATAAACCCTGTGGGCATGGAAAAAATGTAACAGTGCTTCTTCGTCAGGCTTGAGGTTGCTGGAAGATAATCAGTAAAACATGTCTTGCAAAAAATCAGATGAAAAGCATAAAAGTACTTCAGAAGAAAAAAATCCACCAAGTGCTGGAAAAGGACTGAATTCAGCTGGGGGAAGGAGGATTGGGAAAACAGAGTAGAGGACTGTTTGCCGAAGGAACGTTTCAGGAGGGCCCATCAAGCCAGACTTCTTGTGACTAGACAGACACCTACTTGTTCTGCAGAAAATTCTATTGTAAGAAGCTTTTGTCTCTTATCAGCTGCGTACATACATTACTATTTCATGGCGCGAGCAGCTGTGCCTTCAAAGGATCACAGTGATCTATCTTTTGATCTTGAAAGATCATTCATTTCATGCATGTAAGAAGAAATTATCTTTACCTTGCAACTTTGAAGCTTTCCCACCTAACATCACCCCAGCATCAGACTTCTTTGTGGTGCATCTGTAAGCAACCAAACCTTTACTTCTAACCACATCAGGAGCACACACAAGTACATGAAGGAGGATGTAGAGCTGGCCTAGAAAGCTATGATCTGCAGCATCCAGAGCAGAGCTGCGCTGTTGAAAAACTTCAAGTATTCTCCCCCAAACCACCTTGTCTGAAATCTGCGATCATTTGTATGGATAACCTTTGTCATCACGAACCACAAAAAAAGAAGAAAAAGAAAATCAACGAGTTCCAAGGAAATGCAGCTGGTGAGATGCTGTCTGTTTCACTTCAGGTGGTTGATCGGAGCTGGGACCTCCTGAGGCAGCTACTTAGACTCAGCTGTGCGATATCCCCCTTGGGCCCTCCCTCCATTTTGGTTACTGTCTGGAAGGCACCTAATATCTGCCTTTGAGAAACCAGACAGTGTACACTATCACATCCCCTATGCAGCATCTCATGGCATTTCCTCTCCCAAAGGCTGCAACAGTACTAGAACATAATACAAAACACAGATGAAAGTTTGGTGCATTACCTAAGAAACCTTCCATGAAAGTTGTGACATATTAAAGACATTCCTGAGCTGACAGTAGCAGCAAAATGATAAAATTCCCCAAAAGAGCCAGCTATTTTTTCACATTTCCCTGTGGGAAATATTACAAAGGACCATGTATGTTCTGACTGAGCTCCTGAGATGGATGAGACTTTCCAGTTACTCTAGAAACTGGAGAAGTCCAATAAGTATTATGAATTACCAACTAAGAGATTTGAGCTCACCAGGAGACCAAGAATCTCTCATCTGAGGACAGCACCTATATAATGTGTGAGGGACGAACAACAGTCCAAATGTCTTCTAATAGCTATTTACAACTAAACAATATAGGTATTGAAATAGATGGATAAAGACAATCTTACTTGAGACACAAAGCATCGAGATACAGCTCAGGAGAGCTTATGTCAACACTCGTTGGGCACAAGTCTTTTCAGGATAATGAGAATGAACAGGTTCAAAATGCTAAAAACAGCTCCAGGCTTTTTCCTATCACGAAGAATTTGGAGCAGGAACCAGAACCTCTCACCCTTCTGACAGAACACAGACTGCTGTCAGGGAAATGCGGCACCCAGAAACACCTTTCCCCTTGCACATTGCATTGTCCAAATAAATAAATAAACACACAGTGAAGTGACAATTACTGCCTTAAGTTAGATGCACTGCGCAAACTGTGATATTGGGAAATTAGTTTCCTTCAGCCTATTTCTTTCCCTCCAAGCTTGGACTCCTTTTTTAGCGCATACCACACAGTGACCGTACAAAAGATCAACAGAAACTACCTGAGTGACAGGGAACCAGGACACTCTTCCCTGCTCATCACAACATTAATAGAAGCTTGTAACATCTACCACTGAATACGATGAAGAATATCACAGCAAGGAAGAGTCTTTGCAGCTCAGCAAAAGTCTTCACTATGAGAAATAAAAGTCACAAGCAAGGCAGTGAGTTTTCTCACCCACGTAATCATATTATTTCTGGAAAGCACTGAGAGCCAGTTCCCTAGGAGAGAAAGGCATTTCAAAGTAACATAAATCCACTTAGCAAGAAATAAAAACGGATCCTAACTTTATCTGTTTCTTTTGTCCAGCCCAAAGGCAATCCGAAGAACCTCAAAGCTCAGAAAATGGCAAATCCCAGCAACCGCGCTGGTCAGTGGCCGGTGTACCTTTGTCATCTAGCAGAAGCACAGCCTTCAGCCACAGAGACACACCTTGGAAAGGTGGAGCAGGGAGGAAAGCCACTCTAAGCTTAAGGAGGCAATAAATTCAAACAAGAGACAGCCGGTCCTCACTGCAATGTTAATTCAAGCATCGCCTCAGCCTATGCACACAGACAAAAACCTTCAGCTTAAATTAGGTGGTACTTTAACCCTGAGCTGGCTGGTGTGAGGGCACAGTTCAAACACAGGTGACTCCTGCACTTACAATGCAGCGAGGCCTTAGCTAATGCACACTGCTAACCTAGTCATCTCCGCGCCGGGACTGTTGTTCAACAGTAAGAACATCGAAAGGGGGGGAAAAAAAAAACGAACACGTTGCACTCAGTCAGGCTAAAGATCATCTGCCCAGTCTCTCATCTCTAACGGTGGCCAGGAGAAGTCTATCGACGAGGCAGGCATGGAGCAGCACTCCTCTCGGATACTTCCCAGCTTCTAGCACGTGGCAGCCTGGGGATTTCCTGAGCCAGAGGTGGCGTCTTTGTATTTAATAGTCCTCAGCGGATTTTTTCCTCGGAGCAACAAAACACACCAAATAACCTTTACGTGGAAAGATAACTGCAAGCAATTCAAAGGCCAGAAGGAGAAATAAAGGTGAAGGAACGTCAGAATTAGAAACCGCAATATCCTTGGCAAGAAGGAAAAAAAAATAATTCATGTAAAAACTCAATCCAAGTTTTAGATTATCCACTACCCTTTGAGAATTAGAATTAATTTTTCATCAGTTTTTCCGATTCAGTTTATGTACTCACAAGATAAGAACCCCAGAGGCAGAACTATTACTCAGAAGTTCACCCTTATCAGCGACGAGAAGGATGTTGATTCTGCTACGCTGGGAAGAGCCAACGATGCTTTTTTTCCATTAAAAATATTTCAGAAGGAGACTAGAATCTTTTGCGGACTCAAACCTTTAAGACAATCATAACTTAGCTGGTAACTCATTATGCTTTGGTTTAGTCTTTAATACAGTATTTATCATTCTGACAGTATGTAAAAGAAAAATCAAAACTCATTTATACTTTGCATTTTTTTCTCCCTATCTGCTTTCCAGACCTACAGAGTTTAACAAAATGCAGTAGCAATTTGATACTACAACCATGCTATACTGAAGCTTTCATAACTGAAGCTAATAAACACGTAACAGGGCACTTTCAGACTGTGCAATTTATGATGAAGCCTCCTTGATTTCTACCGAACATTACGCTTTTCAAGAAACAGACCAAGAAAAAAAATTGATGTTTATTTTTCCCCTAAAACTTCAGTGTCCCTCTTAATACTCTCCAGATATTTCTTAACAGCAGAGACTATAAGAAGACATCAGGAAACACTAAGTCTAAAAACCAAAGTTTTTGGACAAAAACAGTGCTGACTTCAAGCGCGAGAAATGTAAGTGCCATGAGATTCTTACCAAGCTGCTGTGTGCAGGAATTTCTGTTTGCATGTCACTGTCCTGACACCTAGCTTTTTCAGTGTTACATTCCCCCAACGACTGGATGGGTTGACACCTACATCAGATGATCATTTTTTGACTCTTTATCACATAGTAGTCGATTTTAAGATCCTAATACTGACTAATTCTTAATACTGCCAAAGAATAAAATTATTTTTATACCAGCCAAAAATATCATTTAGAGCACTTCTATCACTAGTTGTTTAAATTTATAGCATCATCTTAGTATTGAATAACTAGTGGCATTAATGCAATGCAAACTGATAGATAAGAGTACAAAAATCTAGCTTTCTACAGTCTAGTAGAGTAACGTTCCTCAAACGCTGTAACCAGTTCTTACTTTCTGCCCGGATCCTGCCAAACCTAGCTCACGCAGGCAGTCCTGCTGATTTCAGTTAGCACTATCTATTGAGTAAGGTTACTCACACAAGAAGGAATTTGCAGGTCTAGGCCCTCCTGGCTTGATTTATAACCATGAAGCACGAGTCTAGCAGTAATTTAACACTTACGCTTCCACAGTCGTTCTTGCGGTCTGCCCATCGCAGTCTTCGTCCGAGCTGCTACATGTTGCGTCAGAGTCCAGATCCTTCTCCACGCGAGAGAGCAGCCCTCCGGCAGAAAGTGCAAACCCCCGGATTTCACCCGGCGCAATGCAAAATCCATTCTGTACGTCTTTACTTGAACTATCCTCCAAAGTAGCTGCGCTGTTTTCTGGCCAACCTTCAGCGCACCTAAGGGAGCTACTGTCCGAAAATCTGGCTGGTTCGTGGAAAACCTTCATTCTTTGTAGCTGATGTTTCACAAAGCATTTCAGCTGCTGATCGCAGTGTTTGATAACATGCTTTGCCAGGAGCATTTGTAAACGTTTCTGAGTTCTTTTGGCGCGACTGATCTCCATTTGTTGCTTAGTGACACACTGGAGCAAGCGAGCATACACCTCCTCCCGGGTGCAGCTCAAAATCCCTTCTGAAGGCCTGTGAAGAATTTGGTGTAATAAATCCCCTTTTTTTGTTTCGGCACAAACTTCCAGAGCCCTACCCAAAAACCCATTCTTCTTGTACCATTTACCACTTAAAAGCTGCATTTCTTCTGTGCTACTGGATTCGGTTACACTTGAATCCAAAAGTCTTTGCATTTCTGCCAAATTCGGAAATGTGGTCTCTGAAAAAGTTTCCCCCTTGACCTGTTGCTCAGGTTGTGAACGACTGATCTGCCCGAATGATGTGTCAGCACCATTACATAAGGAATTCCTCATCTTGGAGCAGTCGGGCTCTCCAGATTGCCTTTGCTTACCGCTTTTGTTGCTAAACGCAGAATTGGTACTCATTAACAAGACAGACTGATAGCGCTTGGAGGACTGTGGAGAACCAAAATGCTGCCCACTGAAGAGGTCATTCCTGAGGGTGGGCTCAGCCGTGGGGAACCCCAGGACCGAGCACGTAATCCGTGCGATGGGATCCTCTCGTATCGCCTCTTCCACTGCTCTGGAATTTTCCATGCACAAAGTTGTATCAGACTCCATAGCTCTAGAGGACAAAGAAGGTGACAAGTGGATACCATGACCTTTTGTTGCTGCCTCTCTGAGGGCTGGTGTCATTATAGCTACTGTACGTAGTTTACAGCAAACCTGAAAATAACATGGGCCATGTAAATTTTCTCATTTTAATGACATTGTATACATATAACAATTCTATCAGGTATTTCATTTTTTTAAATCATTTCAACATTATTCAAAGATGTCACAGAAAAGCAAATTATCTAAAGAGCATGGATAGACCATACACCCTCATGAGTCAAACAAGAACAATCTATTTTTTCCTTATGTCCTACAGAGGTTGTTCCAAGTGCAGTAAGAGCTTTAATGTCTCAGGGGAGTAAGTGTTCATACCTCACTGCATTTCTGATCCTATTAGTCTGAGAAGTAAGACCCCCTAAGTTCGGTATCTAACCTTGCCTAAACTGAAAAACATGACTACAAGCCATAAGACTGGAAGGATGCATTTAAAAAGCACGCGCGTGCGCACACACACACACACACACACTCACTCCTAGAACTGTGGCTGGACTTTGTTTTAATTTGCTCTTGAATTAAGTATTGTTTTGAATTATATTCAGTTTTCATTCAAGCTTTTTATATCATTCAAATGAGTCAACAACAGCAGCACAGAAATGGCAGATATGCAGCTACTTAAAAGAAGTTCAGCAAAGCAGACCACATGATGAAACGCTCTGCAATAAACCCAGGGTTACTATTCAGAGAAATGGACTAGTTTATCAAATGCTTGGTGCATATAAACTTACACGAAATATAGTTTATACACTCACAAATGCGCTTTAGAAAACAATCGCCAAGGCTAACACTTCAAAAACAGAGATCTCTAAGTGTTTCCTACAACCTTTCCTGTGCTTTGTATCCAGTTCCTCTTTACTCATTGGGCACTGTTCACATAATATGAAAACAATATCCTGATAACTCTTTGTGAACAAAAAACTCTTTCCTTTTGCTCAATCTCCTCTGCCTGTGGCTTGAGGTAGCTTAGACCAACGGCTCCCAAACTTTGGAGATCAAAAGACCAGTGTCAGACCTTCCCCCCCGCCAGTCAGCAGCTACGCTGCCCTAACATGTATTATCATTTCACAGCCCACAGAGCAGGAATCTTTGTTTTACACCATACTTTCAACTTTGTTTAGGAGATTATTAAAAATACCCCAAAAGAGATTCACTTGGATGTGACCTGCAGAAGCCTGTAAGATAAGCTACCATCTGTTCCTCATTAAGAATAAATCCAGAAACAAGAGGAGAGCAGCGGCAGAAGTGACTGGAGCACAGTATTCTCAATCTTTTCTGTCTAATCTGTCTACTAGTTGAGTACCTTTTCCTCCACCTTATTCTACTATCTTCCATTTTTTTGATCTCCACAGCAATTGCCTGGCTCAGGAATTTTCAATCCACAGATCTCGTAAGGGGTCAACACTCCTGAGTTCATCGTTTACGGATCTTAAGAAAAGCAAGCCCCCTGTCTGTAGACTTGGCTTGGTTATAACTGCAGGTCATAACTGCAGGTCTGCACCTTCAAAGTAAAAACATTAAGGGCGGACACAGAAATAAAAAAAGTTGAGAAGTACAAGTCTGGATACTTTCTCCTTAACCCTCAGCACACCAAGCAAAACATGAGGAGCCACATCCCCTGGTCCCCTACGCTAGGGACTGTCTGCATGCGGCGTCCAGCTCTTGTTGCTCCACACACACACGTCTGCCGTGAGGCTCTCCTAACTCAACAGCGCTCTCAGCACCGGCCTGACACACAGCTTTTTGTCTTTCCACTTTTATAAATGCAGTGTTTTCAAACTCATCCTAAAAGAACTAGCAGGCGCAAGGTTTTTTTAAATCCAAGAGAATATGGATTCACTCACTCCATGCCTCCTCCCTTAGCTAATGGTAAATGACTAAAGTAAAAGTCATTTAGCATGGTTAAAATTAAGGGAAAGAGAGCTGCACCTTCTCTGAAACCATCACCTTCTCTGTGGGTTTGCTATAAACTCCAGAGCGAGTTCCCATACTAAATTTTTCCCTGGGAACCCCAAGAAGATCTCTCAGAAGGACACTGTCAGCAGGACATCTAAGCACGCTGAGTAATGAGGTTATAACCTCTCTCAACCATCTACCTTCCTTAACCTGTGCAATTTAACAATAACGGCTTACAAGCAGAAAACATCTGCACACAGTATAGCTACTGCTCAAACAAACGAGAAGTTTGGAGACAAGCTGCTTATTTCTCATCTATATAAAGTTAGAGGCTATTTAAAAAAAAAAAAAAGCAGCATAAAATTTTCAGACAGAAGTGTTGTGTTTCAACCTGATCACATTCCCTCAAATATTACACAGACTTCTGGTACAGTTTCAAATTTCCTAAATTGCAATGAATACCATTTGCAAATTACTTTAAGGCGTTTTTGAGTTTTGAGAATTTTTTTCTTTTTCAGGGGAAAAAGGGAGAGGAGAGAAAAAAATCAAAGTGCTCTCAAATTAAACCACTAACATTAAATAAAGTGCACCAGACAAACCACTGGCTAATCAGGACTTCCTGACATAAGATGCTTAAATTATAATATAGCTAAAAAAAGAGAAAACGCTTTCCAGAAGAGGAATCTCTCCATTAACCCTTTACCCAATGGCTTGCAAGCCTCACAAAATGCACTGCCCTGATGACAGTCATGTAAGGCACTTCAGGTGTGTTTCTCTAATTTCACTGACATTGAAGAGAACTGAAAAGCTGGTACTGTCACCGTCTCCAGTCTTAACTACAGAGCTCTCAGCATTTCTCTAAGAAGCTCATAACACACACACACACACACACACACACACACACACACACAAACTCTTTGTCATCAGTATGTAAACAAAACAAAGTATCATGCACAAAACGGTTTTAAAAAATTGAGTATAAGTACTTGGCTCCATAAAAATTGAAAAATTTTAAGGTTGACAATCTAGGGATATTTTATTTCATCCTGGCAGAAAGCAGCAAAAATAACTTCACTCCACCCTTACTGGATGCGAGTTTCCAGAGCCAAGCCTATTACCTCCTGCAGTAAAAAAAAAGGGGGGGGGGGGATGGAGGGGAAAATAGTCCAATATGGTGTCTAGGAATAGCTTGTAATTTCATCCCGGAAAAAGCTTTTCTGTCACAGGTAAACCTCTTGAAAGATTTTTTTTCCCAACGTATAGGACCTGAGGTTTCTCGTCCCGGCCTGCAGGCTGCTGCTTTTGCCCGTGGGCTCCTTCGCGCTGCCGCTCTTCCCCCCGCCCCGGGGTAGGGCTGTCGCTTTGCTACGCTCCGCTGAAGACGCCGCTCTGGAGGGCTTCTGCAGGGGGGATTTGTTTTTTAATGTTTCTCAGTTTCTGATCTGTTGGTTTTCAATTAAGGTAATACTTCACTTGTGGGGGGGGGATGTAAAACTCCTCTGTACCAGCCTATTGCTCTTCTCTCCTTGTAAATCAAGTCGCTTTTCGTCATCCCAGATACCTGAAACCCTGTTAATAATGAGGTTTCTGGAGATGAAGAGAAGATTTTTAAATTTACTATTTTTTGCTTTCAAATTCAGGGGCTTACTTTGCCTACAAATAACATTTCAAATTCATATAGCTAAACTGCTTCCAATTTTGTTTGTAGATTAACAATATTTCAGATATGTGAACTTCCAACGTTTATTAGCTGTTTGTACAGATCTTACAGACAGCAAAGCGCTTCAAAAGAAAAAAGAAGTTACTGGCAGCAATGTCTCGTGTAATACCCCAAATTAAGCTTCCCCAAGCCATGCCCTGGGGGAAGCATTTGCTCGGGTACACTTTACCTAGCTCCCAATTTTCACAAAACTCCTAAGATCATAATGATCTCTAAGAATTCATCCCTCTCTCAGATCCATTTGATCCTGGCTAATGAATTTCAAGACACTGGCTGTAAAAAAAGACAAGCAGCTCAGCAGGGTAATATTCAGTTCCTTTTAAAACAAAGTTTGCAGCAATGACCACAAAAGAGATATTGGTCCCACTGGATACGTCCCAGTTAGGAATATCACACAAAAAGCAAAGACTAGATTTAATACACTTGGGACTATTCCTTAAGAAAAGAAACTGTCTAAGTAGGCAGCTTTTGTTTTCAGTTCAAAAGCAGTACAGTTGCTCATGGCAAGTATTTAAACTTTTTAGTATTTTGTTCTATTAATAGATCGAAAAAAAACCAGGTCTACGTGGGGAGTCTCAGCTTTCAGCAGCGCTCGCTGTGCAGTCAGTACTATATAGATAAAATTGCAAGCTCTGATGTTTCTGCTCCCCGGAAGATGTAAGCATAAATTCCTTCTCTTTGAAAAAAACACACACCTAAGAAGGATTTCTCTTTGAACAATAAAAGAACTCAGTTTAAGACAGACCACCCAAACAGTTTTAATCATAAAAAACATCAAAAAGGACATATGTCAAGTGGAACTCATTAGCATTCATTTATGATAAAAGTCCGTGACTCATTAAAATCTCTGAACAAGGTTATTTTTTGCCTTGTTCATCAGTGCTTCTGAACAGAGGATCGCATGTTACATTCAAGTTTATTATCGTTCCATCAACTAATTCCTGTTCAGTCTGTAATATTAAATCATATGTTTTCAGCAGAACGTCCAATGTCATTTTTAAGGTATGCTAAAATTAAAGACTTTTTGCATTAAATAAACCACACACACCTCTCTAAATATGTCACATATGTCTCTAATATAAATATTTGTGATGCTTTTAGATACATTGTTATGTCCTTATTGACATTTCAGTTATCCTTTTGAATTTTGTTCTTTGAAGAGGGCCATAAAACCTGCTTTTAAACAGGACCAATTCAGCTCCTAGACGCTAATTAAGACGACTGGAATTTAAACTCCCCACATCATTTACAGGGTTTCACAATGTAGACCAATAAGGTAAGAGAGTCATAAGGCCCACAGGCCCGCTTTCCAAGTCAGCAGATTTATTAGCAGTAACACAATGCTTTATCCAGTGTCATTTTTAATTTATTTTTTATTAAATTAAGGGGGAAAAGGAAATCCAAGGTTTCTCTGACAGAAAACAAACTTTAGTCCGTCACTGGACTTTGATTTTGTTCGTAAGTCTGCTGCATCGTTTCTCATCGCTGAGTATCAAGTACCTTGTCATGCTTTATTTTGGGAAATGCTGCAACGTTTCGCAAACAGGGAGCCGATGCGCTAAGCAGATTAAAAGACTTGCTCAAGACCACACAGGAGTTTGGAGCAAAAGCTGAAAGATGCACCTGGATTTCAGGCTCGGTGCAGAGCTTTACGGTCTGCTTCATTAAACACATCTGCTTTGCAAGCGAGGGCTCGGCAGTTTGGGGAAGCGACTTGGAGGGATGCACGGGGCACCCGCGTCTCAGCTGAAGGCAAAGCAGCCTGCGGAAGGGCACTGGGCGCCGCTATCAGCGGCAAATTTCAGCCCAAGAGAAAACCGCGTGTGAGAACGCACGCCCAAGCCTTCCACGCGTCTATTAATCCAGCTATTAAAAACAACAGCTAAGAAAAATCGATGCACTGCGATAACGTGCTGCAGACCCGCGCAGGCCCCGCCGGGGGGAGGGCGAACCCCGCCCCGCCCCGCCCCGCCCCCCCCGCGGGGACGGCCCTGTCCCCGGCCCCGCCCCCCGCGCGGCCCCGCCCTCCCCGCGCGCCGCCGACGCCCCCCGCGGCGCCCAGGCCCCGCCCCGCTCCCATTGAGCCGCTGCCCCGCCCCGCGCCCCAGACCGTTAGCCCCTCCCGCCCCGCCCCCACCCCAGTCTCCTCCTCGCGCATGCGCGCGGCCCCTCGGCGGCGCCACCGCCGCGGGAAGCAACCGCCGCCCGGCCCCGCTTTGACCTCCCCCCCCGCCCCGCGCCTCAGCGCGGCGCTTCCCGCTCGCGCGCGACGGCGGCTGGCCGGCGGCCCCGCCGCCCGCCCCGGCCCCCCTCCGCAACGCCCCGCGCTTGCCTCCGCCCGCCGGCCTCTCCACAGCGGCGCTGCCGCCTCCAGCCCGCGCGGCGCGGCGCCCGGCGCGGCTCCCACTGCCGCTGTTGAACAGTCCGCGCCCAGCTAAAGCGCCGCTCGGGCGAGGAGGGCGGAGCCTCCCCCGCCGCGGGGGGAGGGGGCCGCGCCGCGGAGGGCAGAGGCGGGGCGGGGCCCGGCCAATCCGTCGCGCCCGGGGGCGGGGCCGGGCGCCCGGACGGCGGCGGCGGCCCGCCATTGGCGCGGCGCCCGACCCTTCCCCGGCGCGGGGCGCGCGCCTCCGCCAAAGGGCCGGGCGAGGGGGGAGGGGCGGCGGGCGGCGGCACATATTTCAGTCAGGGCGGAACGGCCGCCCTAACGGTTCCGCCGGTGGGCGCCGGCTTCGCGCAACACGCTCGCTGCCTCGGGGCCCCTCTCAACCCCCTGGCCCGAGTAACGACCCCCGGGGAAGCCCCCTCACGCTCCGACGGGCTTCGGTTTTTCAAGTAACACAGGCAACTGCCAGCGTGCATAGAAATACTTTATTGGATTTACCCAAACACAGTAATTAAAATAAGGCGTTCTTGGTGATGTGTAAACACGAAGGATAATCACACAGCCCATTCCCCCGTCATAGGTGGCTGCTGCCCAGTAAGTATGTGTACATAAAGGCTGCTCTTCTTTACCGAGTTCCATTAAGAGTATTCTTATGCAATAATAAACCGAGCGGCAGCAAAAGTTTCACGTTCTACTTCGGCACAGTGATAGTCATCAAGTGGCAGTGCAAATCCCAAGCTGCATTTAGTTCTAATTTTTTATTAGTTACTTTTTTTTTTAATTTGTTAAGAAAGTGGTTTGTTTCTAGGATGATGTGATTGGGTTTAATTCTGAGAATTGAGGGTTGGATTCGATACAACGACATTAAGTTTGAAAGACTGATCTATCCATAATATTCCAAACACAAAATCACTTTTCACTACCAGAACATATATATGAGGTTTTTGGAATTCAGAGATTAGTCTCAGTATTGTCCACCAAACTCAAAGTAGTCCATTAAATATCAGAAATCTTGTATATGACCACCTTGTTGTGACTACCACTCTCGTAACAGCCATTCTTAGTAATAGTTCTCTTCCTTCAAAGAGTAAAATATGCCACGTATCTGTTACTTACATTCTCGTGCCTAACTTTATCCCATATATTAATGTGAAAGGATTCAGGAACACTGTCCAAAGAAGTTAACATCTGCCCTATTTGTCACTGACAATATCTCTAGCAATAAGCTCTTTCATTATTTCATTGGTACCACCATAGATCGGTTGAACACGGGCATCCACAAAAGCTCTGAGGAAAAAAAGAAGAGAGATTAAAAAAAAAGACTTCTCAGAATGCATGTAGAGCCAAAAAGAAAGATATCAAGTCTTAATCTCTGGAGACCCCTTTTTTCCAAAGTATGTTATTCTTCTAGATTACAAAATTATACCTCTTTTATTAACTTTGATTAAGGAAGTATGCTATTTAAATAACTTCAGAAATTAATCTGGTCTGCTGTTCCTATTTTGAGCATCTGATCAAGTCTTGCTGCCACAGCTTAAAAAAAAAAAAAAAAAAAAAAGAATCCATTTTAATTCGCAGAGCATTGTGTGCATTAGGATTAATTTAGCCATTGTGGAAAAAATGAAGATGTATGACGTTACTCTAAATTTATGAAAGAACAATGGCATGGACTCAGAATTCGGCTTCAGTAGTGTGTTCAGTGAAAGACCACACATGACAATTTTACACTGTACAAAGGGAGAAAGTTCATTCAATTTGACCCAAGTTGAGGAAATTTAAATCCATTATTAAATAAAAATTTTTAATCAATTTTTACTTTCATCAATTTTATTCAATTATTTCAAAATATACTGCATAAAGAGGGAGGAAAAACAAAATCTGGACATTAAAAGCTATGGAAGTATGTAATCTCAACGCCTTAACTCTGCTCTATTATTTGCGAACCTTTTATTCCACATCCAGGAGGACACTGCGATGTAAACATTTTTTTGATAAATACGGCCTTTTTAAAAAGATGTGGAGAAATTCACAGCACGAGGCTACAAGTATTTTAAGATCTTATTTGCATAATTTATCAATGGAATCTAATAAAGCAGTAGGATTGCTTTTATTTTAGCACATTTTTACAGAGGTTCATTTTTTTCAGACAGGTTTCAACCACTGATGGCTGAACAGGTATCAGCTGGATGCAGCTTTTAGCAGATACCAACTCCGGCTCCGTTTGGGCTCGGAGCTCCAGCTAGCAATCAGAAAGCGACACGTAGCCAAACAATTCCCATCCGCAAGCTGGAACAGGCCCCAGTACACACGCGGCGGGTGACAGCACGCAGAACGATGACACTGTGCTTATTCATCTTAATTCTGCTCCTGCGTACAGACAAAGCACCCAAGAGCAATATGGCATTCCCAGGAAACACATGTTGCAGAGCTGTGGGGATAATAAAACCCTGTAGGGACAAATATTGCACATAAGGGGAAAGAGAGGTTCTAGGACTCCCCCAAACAGGGCTTGCTGGCCTTTCTATTATTAGTAGGAGGGTGCAGAACACTCAGAAATGTATGTTTGCTAAAAATATACATAAAGAAGTTATTGTTAGAGGATCATTTGATACTTTAAAGCTATTCAGAATAATAAATCTGAATCTAGTCAGTTTTAAAAATGATTCCACAATACCCATTTGTCAACTGCCAAAAGTCTTCTTTTTGTGATTTCTACTATCAGATTTTCCCCTTTTTTAAAAGAAAGCCTTACCTATGTTATTGAGGCAGTGGCAGGTACACAAAAAGGAAAAAAAAAATCTTCCTAAGCAATACACGGGGAAATATAAAAAACAGCACCATAAAACGCTCTCAAGTTCATAAAGTAGGCAAAAAAATTGGGAATGGCAAGTCTCTCTCTCACTCTCTCTCTCAGTTCTTCCATTTAAAAAAGTACAAAAAGCTGAGTGTGTCCTCTCAGGCTTTTGATTAAGCAATCTGTTATTTTATAGTATTACAAAACCTTTAGGCTGACCAACATAAAATTTTTTCTTCCCTTGATACATTTGCATTGAATGTAAGATAAAACATACAAACTAGCTTTCCCGGTTTGTTTTTACACTGCTTCTGTTTTTGATTAGTACTTTTTCTATAAAAAAAATCCATTTTTAGTTTGCAAAAAATAGATAAGAATTGCTCAATAGCTTATGAATTATTCACAGAATTAAAACCGAGCCTTCCCGCAGACGTCTGTACAGTGGATTGCCTTTCAATAAACATGATGACAAAAGGAACAGTAAATCAGCCCTACACAAAACAACTGACAAGCAGACGTAAAGGAAGTGCCTCATTTTACTTTGCTGGTAATCTTTCATTATTCAAGTCTGAAATGTTGCACTTACTTTGCAATTGGATACTCCCACATGTACCCCCATCCTCCGTGCAGTTGCACGCACTGAGTAGCCACACTGTTTTGGAGATCAGAAGACCTTAAATGGTCAAAAAGAAAAATGTTTTTAAAGCATATATGCTATGAAACTTTATTAGAGATACAGACAAGGTAGCAAGACAAAAATATAACTATCAAACTTTTTCCTCTACAAAGGCAATCTAAAATGTTGGGCACTGAAGTAGTTTATATTGTGAGGGCTTTTCTTCTTCCTGCATGAACGGTAAGAAATTAATGCATCAAATTGAAGAGTATTGAAGATCCATTCTCATTATGGAAGAGCTTTCACAGAAGAAAAACTTTCAAAATAGACAAGCTTGTGTGCCTTTTTAACAGGCTCACATGTGCCAAGAGATTTATTTTGTAAAGCAGGTTGGTGTGTTTTCTTATCAAATCCTTCAGTTGAATCATAAAAATTAACAGCATCACAGACTTTTTTCTACTAGCAACACACCAGGATGCTCTCTGAATAAAACTATCATCTGGGGATACTGCACTTCCCTCAATATATTTTACAGTTTTCTATTCTAAAAAAATATTGTAATGCTTAAACAGGACTCCTCACTGCAAGACAGTCTATTATTGTTTGCCTAAAAATTTTTTAAGCATTCCATTTTGTGCACCATCCCTCTAGAATTTGACAGACAACATGCCATTTATGGTTTATTTCTTGCATCTCAGCTTTTGGAAAGCTACATACTTGGTGCTCTTTCAAACACTCAGATGAAAGAACCTATAGGATGTTCACTGTACTGTAAGTTCAAGCTGATGTTAAAAGACATGAAGAAACACTTCCTAAGCATATGACTTGTGCAGAGTGGCAACGGAAGTAAAGAAAATGACTACTCAAAGCAATTGCTTCTCAGGTAAAAATGCAAGATTTCCTTCCTCCAAACGCCCCCTCCCCTCTGCTGATGTTCTTCGTTTATTGTATGAAGCTTATATCTGCAAGTGAGTTACTGCAACTGTCTTTCCTAAATATATCTCAAAATTAATTTAACTATGCAGTACAGCTGCTGTAACTGCAAAACAAAAACCTACACACCCTTCATTAGATATCTGTAAAGAGATGCATAAACTATTTTTGAAAATACTTCGAACCTCCACCTCAAAGGCCATTGACTGTACAAGAGGTTTTAAGCAAAATTAACTAGAGGTGGTCTCCTGAAACATTAAGGAAAAAAGCAATTCTTCATTCAAGCATTTTCTAAACTGTCTAGGAGAGTTTTATGGAAGAGAGTCACACGAACTCCATTATGGGAGAGGGGAAATCCACAACAAACTGCGAGCACTAGTATTTGGGAGGGTGGGGAAGTTTCAAATTCCTCACTTTGGAAAATCTGTTGAGGAAATAAGTCTATATCTGAGTTGGCACTAGTTGTTTCCTCCTCCTCCTCAAAAGTGAATGCCTCTGCTTATGTACCTGGTACTTCTAGGTAGTCAGCGCCAGGAATATCACTCAATGAAAACCCTTCCTTTCATTGTATATAGTCTCACTGGATTCCCTTAGCATTTTCTGAATATTTCCTCTGTACTTATATTTTAGAAGGCTTTATGCTGGTCTAGAATTTGTAAAGCTGTGCATCTTCTATAAAGTCATATGGTATCATAAGTGTCTGATCTGCATTTTCCCCCCATCTTTGCAAACAGAGAAAAACATAGAAGTGCCAAATTCATGGGCCGTATCTTAGATGCATCCACTCATCTAGCTTTCTTTGGTTAACAGATAACACCACCAAGTACGGGGAGAGGGAGGAGGAGTTCTGGCCAATAAAGGAAAGAACTGTTTAGTCTCAATTACAGCAGTAGCTGTAGCCAAGTATTTCTTCCTGAAACAGGATAGCTTCAAAAATTGTCTAGGCTGTACAGCTATCGCTAAGCAATGCTAACTCAAATGCATTCTGTATCTTATGGGCTTCCAATCAACCTGGGTTTTGGGTTTTTTTTTGAAGATTTGCCATGATAATGTGTAAACATCCTTCTAAACACCAATGGAATATTCACTTTTAATTGAAGCTAAAGTTGAGACCTGACCTTATTATTCAGGGAATACCACCTTAAAAGCATGCTGTTACTTTGAAATCGATCTGATTAACTAACACTGGTTTTCAGTGTAACTGTTTAAGACTTATTGACTACATGACTAAAGTTTCAGCTAATGGTGTCTATTAGAAGCTGACAATTTAATTATTAATCAGACTGTCATTTTATCATTTCATCAAATCTGAACAATTCAGACTTTTTACTATTTGGCTCCCATCAAGATCACGCGAGAAACACTTTCAAATTACTTTAACCACGTACCAATACTTTGCCATAGAAGCTGTAGAGGAGTCCAGACGTTTATCTGCATGCAGCTGCAAACAGCTGTCCACAAAAGCTCGGCCCACGCAAATCTGCGTTTTCATTTCTGCCAACTTGTGCTGCACCGTCTTATTTTGGAGGTGGATGGAGGAGCCAGAGGAAAGGAAAGCAGAAGTTGTGGTGTTTTTAAAGAATATTTCAAGTAGAAAATGGAGCATCTTCTAGAAGGATTTCTGTTAGATGAAGCCTCCTTCACAAGCAATCTGCCCAGTTAAAATAACGTACCCTTTCAAACAACTTTGACTCTATGCAGCAGAAGGTAACATAGGTAACATACTTTCCATACGATTATGTCTTTATCAATCTTATTAAAGAAAATTTTTGCCCTTTAATTTTCAAAACCAACTCAAAACATGACCTCATGAGAAAAACCCCAACCAACAGCCTGAATACATAAATTCCTAGAAAGTGCCAAGTATTAAGCATTGGATGCTTTGCTACCCTGCGCTCCCCCTTGTGGGCAAACAAACTTTTATTCTGCAGAGCCAGTAATTTCTCTAGTTTATTAATGTTTCATAATGTACTGGATATATTTTCTATGCATACGGTGTTTTAGAGTTTAAGTGAGATTCAAATACAAATAGAAGCAAAGGAAATTTTAGATTAACTATCAGAAAGTTTTCTAACATTGAGGTCTGTTACACTGAAAAAGAGTTTCTAGACAGAAGAGGTAAAATCCATTGCTAAGGCTAGGGAAAATCAGACAAGGTGAGCACTCAAATATCTTGCAGTGATTTCTACACTGGTAGGGAGAGGATAAGAATACAACCCAGTAACAAAAGTCTTTTCTGATCTCCTAGTTCTAAAATCCTATATAAGAAGTGTTCTTTCTTCCCTTGACCACTTAATATAATTGACCAGTCTACTATTACAAAGAAAAGATTGATTTTAAACACTGTACTGTGGCATGCCTAAATGAATTAGGCAAGACAGAGCTCTAATTAGAAAGGAGACAAGTTTTGGCTACATGCACATTTTAGTAATTAGCAAAAGGAAACTGAAAAGGCATACTAGAATTGATTCTTTAGGGCAAAAATATTACACTTTATAACATTTATTGGCCGCCTTGTGGCCGGCAATGAGTTAGCCTCAAAAAGGAGAATGCTTTGGAGGTCTCTGCATAGTGAACTACTATAATTAAAAAGCACCCCACACCTACATGAAAAAGACTGTAAAATATATCTATTTACTGTTAAGGTTGCACACTGCACAAATTCCATCTCAAATTATGTATTTCTAGTTGTAAACTTTCAGAACACAGATGAAGATCTTTATTGCCTGAAAGATACCTAGCATTCCAGCCTCCAAGGGCTCATTTCTGCTCCCGTTCACAAGTCTCAAGACTTAGAATGGGGGGGGGGGGTTGGTTTTGGGGGGTTTTGCTGTTTTTGACTTCAAGAGTGTATCATAATCAATAAAAAGGCCAATATTCTCTAATCTGTAAGTCATTCCTGTCCTATACACCAAACATGCAGGAGCTTGGTCTGCTTCAGGCCTAATAGCTAATGTGTTCTTCAGGAAAATTCTAACATCACAACACGAGGGAAAGCATCATCTGTTTTTATGACTGTAACTAAAGTGTGTAGACATAAATATCTCAAAATACAATTAACTACCATTGCCAGGAGTGAGTTATGTTCTCAGAGAATGACCCCACAGGCTTTATACACAGTCACCCAGTTACCTGGCAGCCGAGGAATCTTGTTACGACACCCATAAAGCTAAACACAAACAAGGACAACAAGGTCATTGCTTGGGAACCCTGACCGGCATCAGTCTCGGAGATCATGTTTCTGCAGCACATCACGTGCAGAGAGACATCACGCCCGCACACACACCAAGCTCTTCTGGAGTCCATAGCAAACCAGTCAGCTATAGAAATGCATGCAGGTGTAACATTCCCCGTGAACAGGACCTCAGACTGTAAAGTGCAAGCCTAACAGCAGCCAGATGAATTTTCATCGTAAGTAACAAGTCAGTATATTCTCTAGCTGCATATTTCACATCCAAAAGCAGCACTCCTGGAGGTATTTATGTAGCACATATATTTAGGGATTTGGGCTAAAAAAGCTAACCACGGGCAGGAAGACAGATGACAACAATAGTCCACCGGGCAAACCTATGCAAATAAATAACCCTTTGAAAACAGTCCAGTAATTTTCATTTGCTTAATATTCCACATATAGACATGTGAAACACAGATGCACGCTGAAACCTACAAGTCTCTCAGTTCAAACTCACCTGCAAGTGTGCAACTGTTTTCCCAAAAGCTTTTCTTTGCTTCACATAATTCCTTGTTTCTTCAAACATGAACTCACAGCTGGCAAGAGCCAGATCAGCAATCACCAGTCTTTCCTTTTGAAACACAAATTACAGACTCCAGTGAAATTAGTCCTACACTTCTGTGCATCAGGTGCACATGTGTACATGCACAATTGGGAAGCAGATGTTCTGTGTTGCTCATTAAGGGAGGAAAGCAGAAGTCACGCTAAGTATCAAACTAGACACACTGCTTTACTAGAATTAATTATTGGGACATGTCTCGATTTATGATGCCTGAAGCCCTCTTTTAAGGCTTTTGGGGCAATGTTCTAAAGTTTTATTAGGCCAATGATACCAAAATAGCTACAAATCAACTGCAGGACTCCTACTGACTAACTGACAAATTTACATCAAATTCTGTTTCCATTATTGATTTTCACTACTCAGTTAAAAACAAAATTGTATTCAACAATTTCAACAAGATGTTCCTGGAAAAAAAGAGCCTAGACTAAAAACACACAGCCATTTTTTCCTTCCTCTCATAACATGTTGAAAAACTGAAACAAAGTCCAGAATAATTACTTTTAACACTGTTGAAATAGTCGGATGCATCACTGAGAAACTATTCATGAGTGCATCTATGTTTTTAGAGCAGGGAAACATTTTCTGTCAAAGAACCAGGTAATAAAACAACCCTGCAAGCTGAAAGATCAGGTTTCATATTTACTCAGAGTATAAAATTAAACAAACATATCTCTACCAGATGAGGCAAATACGAAGTCAAAGTTTTGACAAAGCACAGTGATGTTCTGAAAACCCACATGGCTTCTCCGTCCTCCCAAGTAAATCCAAAATTTCAGTAAATTGCAACGTGTTGTTTCCACTAGAAAGGTATTTTGACAACTAAACAATTCCTCTATTTTGCTACATGGATAAAGAAAGAATTTCTTATATCTTTAATATATTTCTGCTGGCTAGAATAGCAGTGCTTGCTTCTTTCATTCAACAGAATGCCAAATGCACCAAAGACCCCCATGTTATATTTAATCTATTGAGCAAAATGTTTCCATTCTAGTAGAACACAAGAGAACTGTGGTGTGTTCTTTTTAATAGATTGCTCTAAACTCAGGTTCTCCAATACCTGGGTCATAGACTAAGGGATCTGGCTTTGAGCTGGTGGGATGTCCATGTTTTCACCAATGCCCCAAAGAACTGCATTTTTTAGCACTAGGAACTGCATTTTTCAATTAAAAAGCGGCAGTACCAACAGGATGTTGCTCACAGACATCCTGATTCTGAGCCTTCATCAAGATGAAGACAGATCCTTGCAATGGACAAAGAAGATATCTCTGATCTTCCCACTGGTAGCAAAGGCTTGTGTTCCTCTTACCTGAGGGAGTTCCATCATCAGATAATAGAAGCCTTTGTTCTCTTTTCCAAGCAAGGCACTGGCTGGCAACCGCACATCTTCGAAAAACAGCTCTGCTGTATCCTAAAAGGATTTTAAGATGCAACAGTTTACAGCCTGGCAATCTCGCCTCCTCATTCCACTACTTTTTCACAGTTTTCTTGCTATGGTATTCTTTAACTTGAAATCATAAAATCCTTTAGGTTTGAAGTGTCCGCCAGAGGTCATCTAGTCTACCTCCTGCTAAAAGCACATCTAGCAGGGCAGGCAGCTAAGGGCTTTCCATAATTCTAATGACAGAGACTCCACAACCTCCTCGGGACCCTGTTGCAGCGTCTGACCATTTTTACGGTGAAAACTTTTTTCCTAATACCTACTCGGATTTTTCCTCGATATAACTTGTGTCCCTTGCCTCTCTGCCTTTCACTGTGTATCTCTGACAAGAATCTGGCTCCATGATCTCCAAAACCACCCATTAGGTAGTTGAAGACAGTAAGATCCTGTCCTTCCAGGCTTCTCCAGCCTGAACAAACCCAGCTCCCTCAGCCTCTTTTTCCACATCGTGTACTCCAGACCTCCACAAACTATGCTCAGCATACATTCTTTGCATGTAGATATCCTGTTTGTTCCCTGAAGCCTAGGAACAAAAACAGAGGTACAGCTCCATCTTATCTTTACTTCACTGATTCCAGGTATTAAGTGCTTTTGGACTACCTCCAAGTCTGCTACATGTTAAGGGTCACATGAACTCACTTGGGCTTTCAGGCCAATTTTGTGCAGCTTGCGTCCTTTGATGAAACCTTTTGTTCCATTTTCCACCAGAAAAAGGCTAATCCCATGAGCAGGGGATTGGGCCTCACGGTTTGTAACTGCAACCACAATCACTACATCACTCATCCAACCATTCGTGATGAATACCTGTAAGAAAAGCAACATGGAATAAAGCAACAAGCTAGCTGGAAGGAAGTTAGAAGAGATTATAAAGCAACAGGAAGAGAGGAAGCACGGATACTTTTACAAGTGAATCAAGATGCAAGCTCTAAGTGTCCAGGAGGATTTTAAGAATTCAGAAAGAGTAAAGTGTGTTTCGGAATAAGATCTATTAAAGTAGGAATTGGTTCAAGAAGCAGCACGTGAATCAGAAGTGTGAAGTTAAAAGAAACAGACCTGTGCATTCTTTGTTTGTCCCATGATAAAGAAGGAATGTGGTATCAAATGTAGACATCAGACTAACATAGATGTTCTGTTTTCCAGAAATTAAACATGTAAGGTATAAAATGCAAAGTTATGGATGGCTTCCTGTCACAACCGCTCACTATAATTCTGTAGTATGATCCATCCACCTGCATGTAACATTGTAGGATAGGTACACGTGTCACAGTGCGTGGAAAGTTGGAACATACATTACAGAAGAGATGATTATAAATCAGAGCTCCAACAGACTTGACAGACCAAACAGAGAAACAAGAGACAAAATGCAAGAAGAATCTTAACTCTGCCAAAAGAAGTGAGCAATCTGTCTTGCTTGGTTTCAGTGAGGCAACATAAGCAAGTACTCTTTTAAACACATATGTACAGATTTGCTTGCGCACACACTCAGCACTCAAAATTCTGCTAAGGCCAGAAGTCTCTATCAGTACCAAGTTCTCATTAAAATCTCAAAAAAAAGGGGGAGAGAAAAACGATGAAAACAGCTTATAACCTTAAAAGAATCCTGTTGAACTCACACTTCCATTTAAACACTTTACTTCTTGCTTTCTTATTATGGGAACAAAAGGAAGTGTTAACGCTGCCAGCCCTGCAACAGCTTGACAGCACATGCATAGCATATGATACAGTAATTTTTTATCCTAACTTGAATAGCTGGCCCTTGAATAAAGATTCCACAAATTGTGTTGTGACAACAAAAGCTTCTACTCAGACTACAGAGGATTTCAAGGTGCAGTAGTACATACATTTTGCTGTTCCATCTCTGCACTGAGAAATAACCCCTGGTCCTGCTTATATTATGAAGATCCCCCCCATCCCCAGTTCAAGAGAAAATAAAGCCTTTAGACAAGGTTACTTAAAAGCTACAGAAAGAACCTACTCAAGACTTTCCATAAATTGGTCCATAAATTGCCAGCAGTAGAAGTATCTTAAGTCCTAAAATGCAATTGGCAAGTAAAACCAAAAAAAGTGGAAGAATGGTGGGGAGCTGCTGACAGTGGAGTACATCCTTCGCTGTCTGAATGCATTCAGTTCCCAAAGCGGTGTACATCTCTGTTCGCTTACCTTACTCCCATTAAGAATCCAATCACTTCCATCTTTTTTTGCATATGTTCGTACTCCCTGCAAGTCACTAAAATGAGATTTAAAAGGTCCTTTAAGACACCATTCAAGAAGCGGCAATTTGTATCTTAAATTATACCAAATATAAAATAAGGTAGACTATAAAGACTACCATCAAGATAGGCGCTCGGTGAAAATACATAGGGGGATAACGAAACACACCAAAATGGCTTAGAGTACAGCACAGAAACCAAAAGCACAGCAGGTAAAGGGATAATAAATTTCTGCAACCATACTAGAGCGCAAGGTCCCATCTTAACGCATCTGCTTGTGGAAGGTGGGGATAATGCAAGTACTGACACCAATGGGTCAGCAGCCCCCAAGCCAATACGCCTTAGAGGGCAAATGTCAAACGCCAGCCAAGAGTACGCTAAGTAGGCTCAGCGCAGATGAGGGGGCTCTGCAGCAAGCCACTGAAAACATCTACTGTCTGTAAAAGCATGACACCAAAGAGTTTTGCTCTTCACATGTTCCCTCCTCCCCCGCCACCATTTTGGCAACTGGCCAGATCAGCTGTGTCTACCCAATATATGTGCTGTCTGCCCTTCAATAATGATGATAAAGGAGGAAGATTTCTCTGTTTGAAAGGATTCAGAGGAAAGAAAATGAGGTGTGCTGTTCCACAATAAAAGCTAATACTAAAGAAGACAAGCCCTCTCTACCGAGGTATGTAATTTTCTTCCAAATACAACATTTCATATTAAAGTATGCAAAATCCAGACTATAAAAGCAAACACAGAAGTGTATTTGTCCAAAGTAGCATGATAAGGTAACTGCTTCTGAGCAAATATCCTGAAATGACAAAACTGTAATAAAGCAATCTATAAATAACAATTGTTTTTGACATTCTATCTACACTGGGATATTGTCTAGTCACTGAGATGACTATAAAACTAGGACGCTCAGTAATCTTTTCACTGAAAAATCAGTAGACAGCACATAACATTAAGACCATCTGTCTCTATTTTTAGCTTACCTGCCAGCCCCGGGTTCAGTCATGGCGATAGCTCCAATACACTTGCCTGCAACCATTTCGGGGATAAAACGTTTAATCTGTTCTTCAGAGCCATAGTTTGCAATGTAGGGCATGACTATATCCGAATGAAGGCTGAATCCTGGGCCAGTACAGTTAACGTACATCCTTGGAGAGTGGGAAGAGGAAAAAAGTTCAGACAAAAGCACTAAAAAGATTTAAATGTTGAACTTTACTCTGTTACAACATGGACCTGACACTGAAAAAAACCCCACCACACAAATGTCTCAGACTAATAATCTAAACTTGTGGCATTTGTACTGTTGTTTATAGGATGTACTTTCACAGCCAAACAGTTGTACAAGCTACCAGACTTAGGAAAATGCTTTCCCCAGCCACAAAGCCCTAACGGTAGGGCACAATGACATTTACTGTTTAAACAATTATCTGAAATACTTGCAAGAGGAGGAATTTACAGGTCTAAACTATCCTTTCCATTATAAAAATAATACTACTTTCTGTAAGGAAGTATGCTCTACAGTAAGGAAATCATATGAAAAAAATACAGTCTCTTCCTAACATGATAACTAAAACTCCTCCTGAAGTTTCTAGTACTTACTGCTCTTCCCAGACCACGGCTGAAGAGAGAATATCCCCTCCGATGCCTCCATGTTTTTCCGATATAGCAACGCCCAGCAGGCCCTGCCGTCCAGCTTTTTCCCAGAGCTCCCTGCTCACCTGGCCATCTTTCTCCCACCTGCAAACAACACAGGAACGGAGGCACACGTGAAATCCCCCGCGTGCTACTTTTTGTTGTCACGGCCGCTGCTTCACACCAGGGCATCCGTGGCCAGGTTTCACCGCTCAGGGGAGAGACTTTCAGTCTCCTACCAACTCACAACACATAGGGTGCACACGCAACTATGTCTTTTCCCAGCTAAGAAGAGGTGGCTTAATAGCAGGTTTTCCAATCTTTGAGTCCACGGATGCTGCTGACATTATAGAAACACCGAATGTATTTAACAGGTTTGAACTCCTGCTTCCAACATATAACCTGACATCTCTTTAAGCCTCATTACAAAAGGCAATGCTGCCTGTTGCTCCGAGTACCAGACTAGGATTTAGGAGATTTAGCCACGACCATCTGGATAACCACAGACAGGTCTATCTTCCTGACTTTTCATGTTCCCCATGTACAAAATGGGTATTAATACACCAGCTTCTGTGAAACACTTTGAGTCTACCAATGAGAATTGTTTTATAAGAACCAAGTGTTAACATATTTGTAACCTATCTAGAAATCGGTCTCTGTGCACTAGTACATGTCGGCACTGTCTCTTGGTAAATTGCAAAATCCGTCTCATAACCATCTTTGCCTTTCGCCTATTTTCAGGGCCATCCCTGTCTCTGCCTCACCCATCTCCTCCTTGTTACCATCATTCATGAATTATGGCTGCATCTGCTGATGCCACACTTGTCTCTTCCTACCAGCCTGGCTAATTAATATATTATGCCTGAAGCCTACTTGTTTATTTGAAAGGCGTGGGAAGAAAATGGTTCAGAGGTTCCTAAAGTGATGCAAGAATATAAGTCCAATTTGTTCCACTCTCTCTCGGCGAAACGGTTGTGTCAGCTAACTAGTAAACAGGATCTTCAGCAACCCCTATCTGAGCCAGTACTTATTCATGAACTGCACCAGAAGGAATGTGAACAAAAGATTCAGGGGAAAACGTCCGTTTTTGTGCACAGAAGACTTTTCTACAGAAGAAAAGCATTCTACTTTCAGGTCACTGTTTGAGGATGAAAATAATAGTTGGCAACAACCCTGATGTCAGCTGTTTCCATTGCCTCCCGCTGTTCATTTCTGCCCCTGAGCCACAACACGCCGCCCGCCCAATTGTGCCATCTCAACTGTTTGTGGATACACACTGTGAGCTGCATCAAGAAACTAATCTAGCAGCATGACTTAAGAACAAGCCCTTCTCCACCACCCCCCATTGTTTTTGCAGGAATCTTTTTCAAGTAAAGCAAAAAGAAAATTGCTTAAGACAGTACTGCAGCTTAATGCTTTGCATCTGAAAAAACACATTCCAAGTGAGCTAAGCCTCATGTATTTTAGCTATAACATGATCAGATTTAGCTAAAATAAGGGGGAACCCCCTCAAACTTCAGTTCAATGGAAGTACGACACCTCTACTCCATACAAGAGCCTGTATATAGATTTGCACAGGAGCAAGACAGACGCACATCTAGACCAAGTTATTTTGTGCAAGTTTCTCAATAACACGTTATACAGTTTACCATTCTGTGTGTATTGCACTTACAGTATCTGCTATGATGGAACCTAGACATGATATCAATATTTTTTGGATGACAACAGTTGCACCAGAAGTATCAAATGCCACAACAACGTGGTGACTAAACCGTCTTGCTAACTCTACCAGCAAGACATTGATGTCAGAGCTAATATATGCAAGCAAGGATACTTTGGCTGCAGCTCTGCAAATTGCAGTGGTCCTGCAAGGACGCCCGGTTGCTTTAAGCCTGGAGCTTAAAACATACATTAAGTTCTGATCACTTGCGTTTTCTTTCACGGCTGAGTTTCATGGGCAGTTCAGTTTTAAACAAGTCAGTTTAAAAAAAAATGCAAACTTATAAAGGGAAACAGGTATCCTGTTTATCTTGCTATATTAAGAGTAACACCCTAAAAAGCATTTGGGGGAAAAAATACAAATTATTTGGACAGAGGGTACAAAAGGTATCTTACTCTGCATGAAAAGGCACCACTTCTTCCTGGAAGAATTTCCTTGCGCTCTCCCTGAAGATATCATGATCTGAAGAGAAGATCCTCCGAGTTCCTATATCCGTTAAACTTTTAGCAGAAGACGGTTCCTGGCGTTTTGTGCCATGCTGCTCAGCTTGCAGAGCGCTTTAAAAAAAAAAAAAAAAAAAAAAAAAGTCTGTTAGGACACAGGCACCCCAATTCACACAACCCTTTCAAAGGAAAGAGGACACCTGCCTTGCCGAGCACAGCTCGCACGCGAGCCCAGCACGCTGTTAAATCCAAAGGACACTCAGTGTCAATATAAGGACCTAACGTATGCTGCGTTTTCCTGAGCCGCATGAGCAGGCAAAGCGAGCCTGTTTTGTCTTTAAATTACTTTAAGCTTTAAGGTAAATTAAAGTAAAAACAATAACCATATGTACACAGGGCTGTTTTCCTCTTGTTAGAGATGCCCAAAATCATCATTACTCCCCAAAACGCAGTTCAGTTTTAAACTGAACAAGTAAACTCTGTGGCGGGGTTTGTCCCTTTAGGTGTTTTCTACTTTAAAAAAGTAGATGATAATTTTACTGATTATTATTATTATTATTTTATTTTATTTTATTCAGTGCCCCCCAAGCCCCAACACTGCAAATCCCTGACGCTGGAAATTCAAAGGCTCCACCCGAAAGCACAACATGGACTCACCCCCCACCCCACCCCCCCCGAGAGCTGCCTTAAACCCTGCGCTACCAGGGCGACACCCGCGCACCCCCCCCCCCCCCCGAAAACAGCGCTTTTTAGCACTTTCTGACCCACGGGATTTTCGCGAGCGTTACAACGACGGACGCCGGCGCGGCCGGAGCAAAGCACAACGCCTTAAACACCCCCCCACACTCACAACAACCACCAGCGCGTGCGTGCGCGTTTAAACCCCCCCACACTAAACAGAGCCGCGAGTCCAAGCGCCCGCGCGCAGCCCCACGCGTGTCCGCGGCGCCCCCCCCCCGCACCTGGCCTGGGCGGAAAAGGGCCGGCGACCGTTGGCGCGCAGCAGGCGGAGCAGCCGCGCCGCCATCTTGCGCCGCAGGCTGGCAGCGGGGCGGGCCGGGGGCGGCGCCCGCCGCCGTTTTGGGCGCTACCTGGCGTTTTCCGAGGCTGAGCGCCCGCGGGGAGCCGCTCGCTCCCTTCAGGAGGAGGTTGAAGCTAACTAGTGCAGCCAGCTAGGGAGAGGTTTTTGTTATTCCTAAATGTTATTCCTGAAAAACGCGACACTTCCAAGCTAGCGCCATCACTTCCTGGGAGGAGAGTCATACGTGATCCGTTGAGCGCTTTTCGGCGGTCCGGGTGTTCCTGTATATTGGGCCGTGCTCTAAACCTGTCGTAATATTTTTCAGGAGACCCCCCCCCTCCCCACACACACACACACACACAAACAGACACACAAGGCAAGATGTTGGCCCATGCCCCTTTCAGCCTTGCTGTTCCTACACCCTGAGCCACGAGGTGGCACTACAGGAACAGCCACGAGCGCGGACGGGCTTGCCCACACCAGGCACTGGCAAACAGGTCGATGTTCTTCACACCGGCATTCTGGGCAGAAGAGAAGGTGTAAAAAAATGTGGATGCTAAGAGCAATGATTTTTTTTTACACGTATTAGCAAAAACGCAGAGCAGAAATGGGTACCGCAGCAGGCAGAGAGCGCGGGCACATGGCTGGCCTCTTCCTAGGTGCTGTCTCCAGGCAGGACGCTATCTCGGGGGTGTTTGGGGCTGGGTTTGGACCAGGGCAGCCCGATGGGACTTTGCAGAGGCACAGCATAGCCAGGGCTAAGTGACAGTGGAGTCCCCCTTCCCATGCGGGCTCAGCCGCAGGGTAAGGCTGCGATTTTGATTTTCACCTTCCTCATTTTGATTTTTAACAGTCTTGTCCCATACTGGTAGACGAGAAATGGCCTGTCTGTCCTTCCTGACCTCCTCCTCAAGATGAGGGTAAGGTTTGCCATGCGTTCTTGTGTGCAGGTCCTCCTGGACTAGTAGCTCTGCTCTCGTGTGTGGTTGGTGGGAGATGTTTTCCTCCGAGACTGCAGCTAGAGCTCTCTGTGTCACGCTGGTAAACGCTGAATCCCCCAGTCATGCCCAGCAGTAACTTCACCACCTCGCTTGTATTAGAAATGTCGCCAGAATGACATAAAGTCATGAAATCAGTGGGCTCCAGTACAAGGTGTTAACCCTGCCCTGACCTGAGGACGCTGTGGGTTTGGGGCTTTGTTTCAAATTGGTTTGGCTGAACGTTCTTCTCCTCTATCACCTCTTTATGTTCTTTTTTATGATTTCCAGTGTTTATAGTTGATTGCCGCGGTTGGAAGTGACCCATATTCCCTTCAGTGCCTGCTTTGTTGGGAACAATGTCTGATGTGCTTATCACAGTGAATGTAATTTAAAGCATTGCCTTGCTGGGAAAATGCATGTGGCCTTGCAAGATGCAAAGTTGAAAAACAAGGGAATTGTAGGTTAGCCGGAGAAAGCGTTCAAGTGCAGCTCTGTGGGCAAACAGGTTGAAATGTTTTTTTTTTCTTTTTGGTCAAACTTAATGTTCCCATTGTTCATCTGAGGAGGATCTCTTCTCCAGATGCAAAGACTACAAGTATACTCAGGTCAGAACAGTTGTATCAAATGAATTATCTTTTTTTTTTTTTTCAGAAGAGATTTTCTTTTCCATTCTTCATTTCCACTGACTGAAAGAAATCACAAAGGAATTGAGCAAATGAATCTTACTGCACGTGTTTTTTATGTCAAGTAAGTCACCTACGGCTTTACACATGCTCCTGAGCTAGGGCATCAGTAGTCCCATTCCATCTGCAGCAGTGCATATTGCTGTGGAAGGGTGTTCTCCAAGGGCAGGTGTGCTGGCTTTGGCTTTGATAACAGATGACTTAATGTGGAAAACTACAAGTTAATGCAGCCTTTGAATGCAAATGTCCAGGGTTTGGGGGGATTTTTGTGGCACTTGGCCTGTGCCATTGGCACGTGGCTTTTCAGTTATTTTTGATACCCAAGTGACAACTTTTTGAAGTGGGGGAACTGCTTAGAGGCATGTTCTTCTAGCCTGATAAGTCATCCAAAAGAGATTCTCTGACAGCTGGTAAATACTGTGTACAAGCCCTGAAGGTGATTTCTGCCAGATGGCCTAGGCTGTCAACGTATTTGGATACTAGAAACTCTTAAAGAACTATGGTTCTGTGTTTTCCTCTGTCTTGCTGCATGTGATGGCGATACTGTCAGTAAAGCCAGGCTGCAGGATTTGACAGGAAGCTTTGAAAACACAGTGAGGTCCAGCGCTGACCCCTCTCGCAAAGCTCTTTATTCGCTTTTTAGACTCCCAGTCTGTGTTGCAAAGAGAGTGTTCAACTATTCATCTCTGGTATGAATAGTCTAGTGGTTTGGTTTCTGAGTGTGCTATTTAAAGCTTGTGTGCTGTCTTCTTTCAAGAAGAACCCAGGTGCCAATTTAGCACGTCTGGACATGGTCTTCATCCAACTTTTTTATGCTGGCATCCTAGTGCAGGGCGAGCTTGAATAAGATGCAGAGCTCTCAGCTTACTTCTGCCTTGATACGTGAGTCTCCTTAGTGTGCCTTTGCACAGGGTCACACAATTTGAGGCATGTGGGTGCGAGATGTGACAGAGGGAGATGGGCTGCAGCCAGCACATGTGCCTCCTCGCAGCAGAGGCCCCTGGTAACCGGCTCTCGTTCCTCCATCCTGGCACGGTGCCACGATCGCACTCTCGCTTTCTGACCCCGTGCAGCATGCTGGTGCACCTCTGATGGGAGAGGCAGCTCCCGTTCAGCGTGTGCTTTGGAGCGCAGGAGGGAGACATGCAGGAGGGAGGCTGCAGCACTGCAGACCTCTCTGAGATGCAGAGATCGCTGGGTGACCATGGGGAGAGGGAGGTGGGAGTCAAGTGCGTGAGTCTCAGGAGCACAGGATGTGACTTGATGGGCCTGAAGGTGATGGAGACAGATGATCTCTCACCAAGGAACAAGACTTTTTTCCTCAGGTCTCTTAAAGTGAAACTTCAAACTATTATGTTTGAAAGGGTTGCCAATCCCGGGATGCTGGTCTGAAGTCTGTGAAGGCTTCCTACATATACAGGAGCCAGCATGCCTTTTTTTCTATTAGTTGGATAGCTGTCTACAATTTTCAGCGTGTGGTGGTGCTTACTTGGACCAGGCAACCTCAGCAGTTGCTCAGTAAATTATTTCAAAATCATTTCTGCCAAAGCTGAAGAAGCAGCAGCCATTTCAAGGAGCATTCCCAGTGAAGATGGAAGTTACAGATTGAAAGTATCTTGGTTTTAGCTGTGGGGAGAATTCATTACATTTAGTATCAAAGAAAGAAACTTCATCCACCAGGGTTGTTCATCAGTCAGTGTTCACCTTAGTATGCGTTAAATGTGATAAATGTCCTCAAAGAGGGCCCTGAAGACTTCAAAGTTTCAGCCAAGTTTGTCCCTTGATCAGAGATGTTGTCCTATGTAAATTGGTCACAGACTGCTAGGAGTATACTTAACTATCAAATAACATAAGCCAGAGCAGCAGTTGGTGAATATAAAAGGCACATTGCAGAATTCACTGAACAAAGCAGAGGTTAACATGTGAATTTTGTATTGCTGCAGGTTGAAAGTATGATTGTTGTCCAAAACAGCTCTGTGCAAATATGGCATCATCTCCCAAAACAGGTCTACTCCCTCTTTGTGTGATCAGGATTGTATTTATTTATATAAGGATTTTTTATATAAGCATTGTTTATATAAGGATTTTTATATAAGCACACATTTATAAGAATAAAAATACATTTTTGTACTTGTTATTAAATCAAGATCAAAATGAGTAGCATCCTGTGTTGTATTAATAAGCACATACAATAGCATTTTTAAGAGCTGCTTTTCAAGCAGTATTGATGCTTACAGTTTCAAACTTTATGTTCATTATTTGTGTAGTATTTGATAGAACGCTGTTCCATTTGGCTGGTTTAATGGAGCCCAAATGATAAAGTTAACACAGAAATCAGTCTTTGTGAACCACTCTTTCTTTATGTGTGACAAGTAACTTAGATGCTGGCATTCTATAATTCTGAATTTTGTAGGCTTTCCGCTCATTTAATGTAGTCTTTTTGTGCATAGAATACATACATATCATTTCAGCCATTTTTTCAATTAGCAGTCACTGAGGGATTAGGTGCTGTAGATTCTAATGAGCTACTCAGCATTTCCTTTGCAGGTCTTCAGCTGAAATCCAGCCTGACTCAGGCATTAATCAGAAATGTTCTCTTCGACTCAGTGTTAGTGCTTCTTGTGAAATGACTTTGGGAGGTTTCAGCTTCAGCTGTCGTATTCTCAGCTGATTCCCATGTTTTGTGCTAATTGTGATAGACACAGAGGCCAGGAGTTATCAGTCAGCTGTGGAGATCTGGCAGTCTCTGCTAGCGTAAACCAGGGCTCTTTCTTCCCAAATGTTGGTCTGGGTACAGGAGTGGAGCAGAGGCTGGGAGAAGCTCTTCCACCTATGCTGACTCTGCTGCAGTTCTTGAGCTTCCTTTAGTCCTCTTTCAGTCCCTTTAGCAAAAGAGAATGTGCCTGGTTTATCATAAGAGTATTTCACATTTTGGGAGATTTCAAAGCAGATTACAGAAAGGTAAGTCTGGTTATGCCTAGTTTATCAAAGGACTGGGAGAAAGGCAGGCTGTATGTAATGGACTAAGCCCTGAACTGAGTAGAAATGGTGTGATGGAAGCTACTGCTGAAGTGGAAGAACTAATGTGATGACTGCTGAGGAAAGAAGGATTCCTTGAATGGATGCTTCAGGGCTTTCAGGAGTCTGAATTAGCTGATTATGACTCTTGCAGGTGTAGGTGTTGAGCTGGGAGGATGCAGACAGGCGTGCTGGAGTTGTTGTGTTACCACTGTGGTGTTTACCAAGGCTGCCTTGTGATTGCAGGGCTGCACACTGGACTTGCATAGATGCTGGCCTGCCTTCCTTGCCCGGCTCATCACAAGATTGTAGTGGACTTGCCAGAAATGTGGGTAAGTCCTGCTCTTCTGCAAATGTGTTTTGCCATGTATGCTGTGGCCCGGATAGGTTGAAGTGATTGCTGTTCTTTGTTTCGTCAGGGACACGTGAGAGATACCATAGTTGACATCAGTGCTCACCCAGAAGATGAGTATGGGCCTGGACAGCTAGGGAACAGACCAGAGACAGCCTTGTAAGTAAAAGAAAAAAGTGCTTTATTTTTTTTGTTGTTGTCTAAAAGCAAACTTAGCTGTTCAGATGCACAGGAATGTTATAGCTGAGAAACTCTGAACTGACATCACTTTTTAAACAAATGAGGCACTTAATAAGCACTGTTGTTTGCGTTGGGGGATAAGGCATTGAAAAACGCTAGCATTTGGTATGGCATGAAGTAAAAATGTCTCACAAAGAACCAAAGAAAACCCTTTCTTGAGCAAACAGTCTGGGCAGTTGATGTTTGGAAAGATAAAAGTAGGAACTTCATTTTGGTTTTGTTTCTCTGATTTGGTAGAGCTGACTGTAATAGTCCAAGGAGTCAGCGTAATGTGCCCATCTTCAGTTTCCCCAGGGGTAGCAGGTGTACGTGTCACGTTAACATATGCAATGTTCATATTGTTCCTTAAACGGTATCTAGTGCTGGATATGTATGTCCTCTGTAACTAGAGTGTAGGAAGCAGTTAATCCCTCTGCATGGAAAAAGGTATGGCTTTCTGTCACTTCTGCAAGGGCTTTCAGGATTCAGTGGAGCTTGTCTGCCCCAGCCTGGAAAAGAGTTTAATTGTTGGTGGGTGAGAGCCTGGGAAGAGGAGCTTCCCCTGTGAGGAAAAACAACCTTTTAGGAATCCTGAAGACCAGGATCTCTGGAAAACAACCTTGAAACTTTGTTTATTTTCTTTGGAAACTGGCTCTCTAAACCATTCCCTATTTTAACTATGGGGTGGATGGCAATTTCTTTTTTTAGCATAGTCATTTTAAGGCCTTATTCTGTCATAATTTCTTGTACGGCCTTTAAAACTGATCCACAGATGCTCTGTGGCCTCTTGCTAAACATTTAGTAATGTGCAGTGTCCCCAGACACACTCAATTTACTGCAGGGTGGATGCAGGTTATGTTGTTATCATTTGCTAATTAGCTAGGTTGTAGGAAACTAAATACCATCATCCTCAGAGTAGCTGTGAGTAGAGATCATTGCTGTCCTACGTCTTTGAAGCATATGCAGAGAATACAAAATGAAGGAGACAGTCAATAGGGTTTTTGTAATAATAAAAGCCTTATTTCAGGATTGTGATCTCTGCCATACAGAGGAGTTTTTTCAAGTGGCAGTTATGCCTGATTGCAGGGTTTCTTCAGTATTTTCCTATTCTTTACATACTGTAAAGAATAGTTAAATATGGCTATGCTGTAGAGATTTTTTTGAACAAGAAACTCTTGCAAGTTTGCCAGTTCCAAAAAGGGTCTTTGAATTAAGTTAAATTTTTATTCTGAAAATGAAAATAAAAGCCCACTCTCATCACAAACTTCCTTCCCCAAATACAAACATTTTGTGGCTCCCAACTGCAAGACTATGTGAAGCGTGAATCAAGTTTTGAGTCTAAACCCTCCCCGCCCCCAAAAAAGATTGGCTTAAAGAGGCATGAGATTTACCTTTTTCCCAAATCTAACAAATTATGGCTGCTTGTTCCCCCCCCCCGCCCTGACTTTGAGCCTTCTTCACAAGCTTTGTGGTAACCATGAGAGAGGGGGAGAGAGATTTACTCTTCTTATTTCACATGATGCCTGGGGTTCCCATATGGTCTCTTGATGCCGGCAGTGCAGTCCTTTAGAAAATAACCTCAATAACATCAGACTTGGTGACATGGAAACAGTTATGCACCCCCTCTCTTTCCTGATACTCCGAAGGACCTGCCTCCATGGGAAATGGATACTACCCAACGCCTTCCTGCTAGGTATGTTCAAAAGAAGTTGGAAATTGCCCTCTGTCATGTGCTGTGATGCAGCCCACAGGCGCAGGGGTCTTTCCCTTTTGCTGCCTGGCATACAACAAGGAGGTGAGGAAGGAAAGGATTATTTGACAGACTCTTCTCTCTGCACTGACAACCAAGGAGAAACGCTCCAGACAGCTGCAGGGAACATACCTGAGGAGTCACTGTGAGGTGCCGCTTCTGTCATTGGCCTTCTCGAGACATTGTGCTCTCCCCTCTCAGTCCTTCCTTAAAGCGCTCTAAAGTGCTCCCCCTTGCCCTGTTTCACTCATCAGGCCATAAAGAGGCCAAGTGAGATTTGACGAATGTCTCTGCGGGTGGGCAGGACCAGAATTCCCGCAGAGCCTTGCCACTGGCTGAAACTTACTCTGTGACATTTCTCCATGCCTAAATGCCCTTCATCCAGGGGAAGATTGTGCACCCTTAAAGAAATAAACAATATGCATGGACTTGGAAGACACAGTAAAAAAGAATGTCTGCTTTAAAGTGTAATTACAATTACTGATTATCATGGCTGTTTTTTTCAATCGGCATGAACATTCCCTCTTGTAATACTCTTCATGCTGCTGAGGAAATATGCACATACTTTTTTATTGCTTTTATTAATCTCCCTCATTCATTGCTTAGTGCAGAGCCTTTCCATAGGATTAGCAATGGCCTTTCTGCTACAACAAACAGCTTGATTTAGGAGTGCTGCTGCCCATCATTGCTACATCGATAGAGAAATGAAATGTTTATGAACTAATCTATACCATCCTCCCAAACCATAGATTTTGGTAATGGAAAGTTCAGTTTAATACTCTATGGTGTGATACATACTGTGCCAATTAATCTAAAGGCTGATGTGAGAGTGAAATCTTACATTTTCAGCAACATTTCAAGCTTCATTCTGAAAAAAATGCAAGTGCGTGGCTAAATGAAAAAGTATTGCATTTTTCATTATAAAAGAAATGATAAAAGGTTACTAAGGAAGCATCCTTTCTTCATTGCACATTTGAACCCTTTTCTGTATCTGTATAAATAGAGAGCATAAGAAGAACGCAGATGTAAAGCTATAGCAGGACTGCAGGGACAGCAAGGTACTACTTAGAAGAAGACTGCTTGAACCTGTCATGTTAAAAATTGAGATTTGATTGAAAACCTGCTAAGATGGAGCAATCGTTCTTGCAACAGTGGTATGAACTACCTTAGAAGGGAGCCGATGTCAAAAGGGAAGATATTCCAGTGTGGGAGCAAGTTTATGTTGCTGGGAGGAGAGTTATTTGGTGGATTGAGGTCTTTGCTCAGACAGGAGTGTTGTATGTACTGTGACTTTTTGAGATCTCAGTATTAATGTAGAGAAGATGGACATGACGGCTCAGTGATGTGGACTACCAAGTTTGTCTGCTAGAGGAAGGACGTCTTCACCAAACTCTGCCTTCTTGCGTTTGCCATCGCAGCACGAGGGTCTGTTAGCAGATCTCTGTGAAGGATCACGGTGGCATTGTACAGTGATGTTGGGGACCTTGGTGACAGGAGACAGTTGTGTATATTGCTGTTGTGTGAAAGTGATGGAGGTGACTCCAAGGCTCTGCAGATTTGCCATCCATCTGTACTGATGCTATGAGATGACAGTGAGTATACACACTGGCTCCGGTTGTTTTAGGGTCAATTAATGCACCTTCTATACTCTTTTTGCTTTAGTTAGGAGTGACACAGCTGCTGTTGTACTTTCCTGGCTTCTTTAGTGTTCAGGTGTGACGGAGAAATGCCCAGCATCTAGCTGCTTCTGGGCACGAGAGAAGAAAACAACACAGAGCGGGTTGTGAGGAGACGTGTCTGAACAACTTTTAAGACCCAAATGAGCTTGGGGCAGTGGGTGGAGCATGCTGTGCACAGCACTTACATGCTCTAAGACCAGTAAATAACTCCTGATGCATCAGGCATGCCTGATTGCTGTGCCTTGTTCTCCGGGATAAAAGCCCCTTTCTGTCCTTCTGAGTTCATTGGTCTTTATTTCTGTGGTAAGCACAGAACTCTGCCAACTGCTGGCTGCAGAGGATTCTGCTAAAATGAATTAAAATCAGGTCCAAAAGTAGGGTGCAGAGGCAGTTGCTCCCTTTAAGAGCAGAGTGTCCTTGCTTTTGACACTCAAACTGCTCCATGTAAGAGAGAGACAACTGTAACGTGAGCGGGGCACCAAGAGCGGGAGGCCCTGTGTGGCAGAGAGGCTTGTGTGGCAGGTGGTGTCACTGCGGTCTGCTGTGCAAGTACTTTCGGGAGCCACGTGTCGCACAAAGCTTCTCCCTTTTCGCAGCCAAGGGCCTGGTCCCCAGGGCCCGGCTAGGCGAGGGGCTCTGCTTCTCTTGCAGTTTCTTGCCATCTCAAATCCCTCCCACTGAGTCCATGCAAACCCTCCTCTCGGAGGGGCTTCTTGGCTATCCCTGGCCTGGCAGAAACAGCTGTGGAGATTTCTTTGCTCATACATGAGGCAGGAGACCTCCTCCAGCGAACAAGCCTGTATCGAGAGCTTGGTTATATTCTTAGGCTCGGTGACCATCTTGACTCAGTTGTCCTGACCTTTCTGCCATGGCTTTGCACAGCGTCTGCTCTGTGGTGGTGGTCGCTGTGTCTAGTGTTACGTACCAAGAGCCGGTGTTTTGCGGCTTGACCTTTCTCTGGGGGTTTAGCCCTGGTCCCTAGGAGTTAAACTGTCAATTGCTTTGAGTAATGGAAAGTATGTTCATTAACAATGTTCTATTTAAAATACAAAGCAAATATAACGATAGCAAGAGGTGTCGGATGACCGGGACAGAGAATTACTTTTTCCGTTCAGAGGGTGAAGAGATACAGGGCAGGCTTCCCCAGCTGCTGGGATTTTTAATCTGTCTCTGCGAGTAAAAAAGCTCTCACCGTGCATTGCGTGCCGTAAAGGAGTGCAGCACAGTGGTACTTTTGTGTGGAGCACGTCTTTCCCTAGGGAACAGAAATGGGAGAGGAGGAGGAGGCCCCTTCTGGAGAGCATCCCCCCAAGATCGGAGCTCTGAGCGGTGTATGTGTTACTAGAGTTAAGCAACCAGTCTGAACATCATATGGTTTTGAGGCAAAGGAGGAGATTTCTCCTCTCTCCTACAGACAGGAGAGCTGGGTTTGGTGGGTTTCTCAATTTTAGGAAAAAAGAAAGTTGTTTTTCCCCACCTAAAACTGTCACATCTTGTTTCTACACTTTCAAAATAAAATATCAAATATGCACTTTTTAAAGATAATTGTCTATTGTTTTTTTAATTCCTAAAACTTCTAGATGGAATGAAAATCCAGTCCCTGCACAGCTCTATGAAATACTCTGGGACTCAGTCTGTTTAATGGGAAAGGAGTGTTCTCTTAATCACTATTTTGTTTGAAAAATTATTTCTGCTCTTATCTTTGTAGAGTGAAAGTAGTATAGATAATGTTACCTCCCTTGCTTGGAGTTGCAGTTCAGAGAAATACTATCAGGCTGGTTATGTCTCATAATCTGGGATTTTGTTTTAAACAAGAATGAGTGTAGGTTAAAAAAAAAAAAATTCAGAAAATATTCCCATGAGGCTTAAAAACCTGCCTACTTCTGCGCTGAAGTCATCCCATACTGTTAATACATCTTAGCAGCTCCAGGGTTGGGCCCCAAATATTTTAAAAATTAATAGAATTTGCAATTCTGGAGGGAGAAAAGATATTAATGGAAAATTTTTTTTGGACTTTGTAGGAACTCAATGCTGAGATTGACATGTAGTCATATAACCAGCCTATGTAGTGTGGCAGGGAAGTCTAAAAAGGAGGCTGATGGTCTATATGGGGAAACATTGTTTTGGTGGGGGGGTTGTTTGTTTTCGTTTTGTTTGTTTTTCCCCAGCAACTGTGGTCCACAGTTTACTTGGAAAGAGGAACTGCATGGTACCTGTGTATATGCAACAGGTTAAGAAACCGTAGGGTGGCTAGCAGTCCCTTGAAAGACACCCTTCAAGCTGAATTACTATAAATAACCTGCTTTAATGCATCTTACACTTTTTTTCCTTCCCTTCTTAGGATCAGATTAAATAACAACCTCCTTTTTCCCTTCTGTCGAGGGTTTCTCCTATTGTGCACGTGGGAGCCCCCTGTAAATAACCTGCTGGCTTAGGTCTCTGGGCAGGGCATCATTTGGAGATTAACTTGGCCCTGTCTGCCAGCATGTTGAGGGGTTAAGCGGGAGATTTTTTTGCGAAGCCTCGGGAAGGAGGCAGCTGCTGTGTCGGCAGTTGCCAGCACGCTGCGGGTTATTCTCACGCCGGCTCCCCCTCCGCTCCCTGCTGCACCTGTTGTCGCTTGAATTATGGTCATTTCATGCATAGTAACTTAATATGGCAAAGCTGGATTTTAATAGGACAAGCTGACACTTGGAGGGGAGATTAAGGTGGCTTCATGAGTGCTTAAGGAAAAGAAAAAGGAGTTAACGTTTAAGGGCGAGGATGCGCAGGTGACAAAACAGCTTTGCGATGTAGTCCCTCTCATGGTTGTCACCAAAGAGGAGCTCGGGCTCCTCTTGCTGCAGCCCCCGGAGCGACTGTCCTGGGGCCGGTTCCCCTGGTACAGAGCTGGTCGATATTTATGATCTCTTGTTCTATTTGTCCGCGGAACTATAAGTGATCCGGTAGCTAGGACCCCGTCCTCGTTGTGCTGCAGACCCGTTCTTGCCGTTGCAGCGCTGAGGAGGAGACTTTGCTGGGAAGAGCTGCTCCGCGGGGCTCCCCGGAGCAGGGCCACCCTGGCTGGTTTTGGGCCAGGCCTGGCGTGCCGCGGGTGTAGCGGGCAGGCGAGCACACGGGAGATGCTGCTCTTGGAGCCATTGACACCAGCTACCTGTTGTCTTTCTCCCAAGAGCAATCAAGTGCTGATTTAGGGAGTAGCTCCCTAATTAACCCTTCTCCCTATCCACAAAGAAATTGCTTTTCATGCAGATTGAGTAGGGTGACTTCCTGAAGAAGATGTTTATATATTTTATTTTCATAAAACTTTATTTTGTGAAATACAATATACAGAGAAAATAAATTAAGTATTGGGCGCTGCTTTGGATACGGTTTGAATAGCTGTAGAGAAAGAAAGACTTTATAGCCCCAAAGTGACCACAGGGATTTATTGACACTTTATTTTTCCAAGGGATTACATAGTTTCATTGGCAAACAACATGGAAAAAGATGCTTGGGAAGGATGGATGGCGGATGGTAGCACTTTGTTCCATCTAGCTTGCCTTAGTGGTTTTTGAAATGAAAGTGTAGTGACCCAGAGGGTGATACGTATGGATGCACTGGTAAAAAGTAGTGGGTTTGGAGGCACATTGTCCAGTCCTGTGTGGTATCTGTGTTGACAGTGACTGACAGAGCAAGAATTTCACTGAGACAAATCTCTGGTGCTGTCTGGTTTTTCCAAATTCAGCTTGTTCTGAGAAGGAATGGGAGAATTAGATTTGAAGTCACTTTACCTGGAGAAATGCTTGCAAAATGACAAATCGAGCCCTTGATTTCTCACTGCTTCCTTTTAAAGCATTTGTTGCATGCAAAGGTTGGAAATGTCCTTCCCAGGTTATTATAAGATAGTTTAAATGGGCCCTTAGACCCACAATATCTTATGTTTATATTTCAAAGACAGCTGCTGCTTTTTTTTTTTTTTTTTTTTTCTTCCTGTGGACAAAATAGCAGCATATCAAGGCTTTTTTTGTTCTACTTGCACAGTATTTCTAGATATGCAGGTATTTCTGAAGTCCTGTTTTGGCCACTGATCGTGACTGTTAGAATACTTTTATTTTCGGATGATTACTTGATTTTGTTTTAGGAACTCTTCTCATAGTTCACGAAGGTGTTCAAGCTACTCTCTGCTTTTCTGTGATCTACAAATCAGAAGGCATTGCTTCAAGATCATTTGTTTGAAAAAAGAAATCAAAGTGCTTATAGGATAAATGTCTTAAGCTGTCAATTTGCATAGCTTAAACTCTAATTTTGCCTTACAACAGAAATCTAGGATAACATTTAAGTTTCAGCATTTTTATGTCCACAGATGAACTGAGCATTTGTCGTGGTCTGGATGTGTTATCTTAGATGAATCCACTAAGCACTGCCTCAGTTTCCACCAGTTCTAGAGCTACGAACAGGATCCAGGAGTCTGGATTCCTGTTTTCTTTGCTCTTGTCCAACAGTCTATTTTGGTTTTATTTGTATTATTGAGGAGATGATACCATGTTGATTTGATAACCTATGTCTGGCCATGAGCAAGTAGAAACTGTTAAGCGTAGCTAGAGGGACAAGATTAAACATGCAAAAGAGAAGGACATACCCCTTGGTATCTGAGGAGGTCCACTTAGACGGACAAGATGTGCTTTACAAATGCTGTGGAAGAATACAGATATGATAGTTAGAAGCAGCGGCATACATTGGTTTGGGAAATACCTTTTAAAAATAAGAGCTGCTCGTGAGCTGAAGTCATTATAAAGACAAATTCCTGATCAGGTTTGATCTAATATACAGTTCTAAGTGTTTAATATTGTACACACCAAATTTTCTCCTTGCCTGGGTGTGATAAGAGTAAATATATGACAAATAAAGCACTTTTCCTAAGCGTTAGCTGTGGCTTAGCTTTCTTCCAACCATTGCAGTTTTTCCACAAAAACTCAGAGTCTAGAGATTTAGGGTTGACAAAAGTAGCCTTCGCTGTTGTGGGTAAATCTAGCCCTTTTAGCGGTATAACCGCAGGCTAAGTGTGTTGCAAATAGCAACAGTCACTTTCATGCATATTATACTTCTTTAGCCTAACTCAGATGCAGCGTTATCTGATTTGCCTGAGAAGCCTCACCATTAAAAGCCAACTGCAAAGGAACTCAGTGAGAGCGCGATGAAGTGTAGGATAAGAGGGTGTTGAACCTTTGTACCTACCCTCGTAGTTGATGCAGCCGTTGGAGTCTTCCTGACCTTTCATCAGTTCGTCTACTTCCTCTTCCGTCATCTTCTCACCTGGAGAATGGGGGGAGCCCAGTTAATTATTATACAGACACTCAACTGAGGCTGAACCCTAGAGATTTTCCAAAAGCGCCCCCCCCCCCCCCCCCGTCTTCCTGGGTTAGTAACAAAAAAGACCTATAACTGACCTGAGCTTTTTTAATTTTAACTTTTCTCAGATGTTCTGCACATGCACATAAACACAGATTTTTGTTACGCTACAAAGTAAAGAAACTGTGGGGCAAATCCTCTATTGTTGTCCATATGCTTTGTGTTACTTGCAGCCTTTTCTCTTTATTCCTCAAGTTACAGGCATTCTTAATACCTAGCCTGAGCTGAGAAACAGTAAAACAAACCTTTTCTTTTGGGCTTCCTACTGTGTTTTTTGTTCACTTTCCCTTTGGATTCCCAGTTTGGAAATCCAGAGTCTTGTCGGGCTTTTTAGCCTCCTACTTCCCTGGATGAGTTAGAACATCCTCTCCCTCTCTCATGTCTTCAGACAGCAGTAATTTTTTTTAAATACTCCCAGAGATGATAATCCCTTACCCAGAGTAGCCAGGACGTGGCGGAGTTCAGCCCCCATGACTGTGCCATTGCCCTCCTTGTCAAAAACACGCAGGCCTTCAACGAAGTCTTCATAGGTACCCTGGTCTTTGTTGTTAGCAGCTGCTTGCAGCATGGGCAGGAACTCTTCAAAAGTAATTTTCTTGGCATTCAGCTCTGGAAAGAAAATACCAGTTATTACCCTACGAGACCCTTCTACTTGTGCTCTCCTGTTGGGTTATTCACCCTGAAACGTGGGAGAGTCTCCCACCTCATTTGCTCACCTTTTTCTAGCATTTATTCTAGCTTCTGCCCCAGGATTTGGCAGTTCACTGCGGAATCTGGATTCTATTTTTCTTATCATGGGAGGTTACATTTTCACATCCATCTGATTTTTCACACCATTGCTCCAGCCCTCTTTTCACACAGTCTTAGATATTTCTGTTTGTGTGCATGTTGTATTTTTCTTTCAGAAATGAAACTTGCTATATGAGTTCATCTCTGAAAGGATAATGTTCTGGGAGTGGAGCTGCAGCATACAACACAATAGAAATCTGGAACCTCAAACAGTGAGAAAAGGTGACCAGAGAGGGGTGTTTAGACTTAGGCAAGCCCCAGGAGTTGCCTACATCATGTTACTAACCTCTTAAGGTTTCAAAGTGGCTGTTAGTTTGGGGATGGAGAAAAGATGGCTAAAAATCACTGTAACCTTCTTTGTGATCTTTGATCTTTCCTTATAAAGAGCAGGGCAGAGCACTTTTCCCTCTGTCTCAATTAATAAGAAAAGAAAAGCTGAAACCAGTTCACTGTATGCTATAAGGCCATATTATGAGCTGGAGTAAACCGAACCTCGATAGCATGAGTGGTGTTTAACTAATATCGAGGGCAGTATTCTGCAAAGAGAGGTTCTGTTGCTTTGAACTTACTCTCTTCCTCCAGCCGCGACAGCTTGGTCTCAAGTTTTGTTTTCTTTTACAAATTAGTTTTCCTATTTTGCAGGCTTTCTTGAACCTGGTAGCAGAGATTATTAGCTTAAAAATAGACTTGCTAAAAATAGGAGTGTCCACTCAGCACATGTGTTCAAATTCACTATTACCCCTGATCAGTGTGCAAGTCCAAGGGCTCACAAGCTTAGTGTGTTTAACACCTTTGTCTTCACGACCCAGAGGTGCTAATCCCCAGGGAGGCTTTCCCCAATTAGCTTTCATTGGAGCCAGGCCGCCAAATAAAGGGATCACTTTTTTTCCCTTAGATCTTTGCAAAGAGCAACCTTTAGCTGGGCAGATATAAAATGTGACAGATGAAAACATAGGAGAGATTTTTGAATATATATAATTATTATAGAAGTGGTTTTACTACTAGCTGTACAAAAATCACTGTCGGGTGTTGCTGTAGTCACTTAAAGGGCTGGGATGGTCTCACCTCTGTTAGTCCTTTACTTAGCGCTTCCCACTAGTGCAAATGCTTGACTTAGGTTCTCTGAATGGTCCCTCAGAAGACCCTCTGCCCCACGGGAGGGTTTGGATGTAACTTAGCCCGTCTTAGTATGGTCCTGCATGGTTGAAATCAGGATCAGCTGCAGATAGGTCCTTGTTAAAAGGAGGCTACCATGGTATCTACCATTTCTTTTCCCTCTGGGAGGGGAGGAAGGGAAACAGAAAATGACAGCTAATAAAGGGCTAACATATGCCTCAGCACGTCTGGGTTTGTAGCTGTTTTAAGCAGACCACCGCAGGCAGTGGAAATACACTGGTGGGTTTCCAGTCTCGGAGCGTGTCTAGGCTTGTGCACAGGAAAGGCCTCAAGAGGGGAGAGCATCAGCTGTTAGAAGTGGACCTACAGCTCCTCAGCGGCGGCTGAGGCACAGATGGATCCATGAGCTGTGTGAGCGTGTGTTATACCTACACCAAGCTGACGCCAAAATGATCTCTATTTTCCCTGTATGCCTGCTGGGGAGATTGTCGTGCTCCCCTAAGAGTGAGAGTTCCTCTCCCTCCTACTGTGGCCACGGGAGAAGCTGTAGGGTAGTTACCCTCTTTGCTGGGGTTGCCCAGGATCTTGTTGATCTCAGCGTTTGTAGGGTTCTGCCCCAGCGCGCGGATGATATCGCCAACCTGGCTCAGGGTGATCTTGGCATCGCCAGTCCTGTCAAAGAGGAGGAAGGCCTCCTTGAAGTCTGCAAGGAAAGAGCACGAGTTAAATCAAGCCAGGCAGCTCTGCATTGACGAGTTGTATTGACAAAGATGCGAGCCTGTTGTCTGCTGGCATCCTTCCACCAGCTCTGGGGGAGTTAGCCAGCAGAATCTTTGGCCCATGATTCCAAGAAAAACACCTCCCCTCTGACATTTTGGTTTCACTATTTTTAAACTTTTATATCTACCTTTCCTATCTTTCCTGACTCTGATAGCTATCAATAGCTTTGTAATTGATCCCGTAGTTATTTCAAGCACCGAGGAAGATAAGCTTGCTGCAAATGCTGCCATTTAAGAACAGGTTTCTTTACATGGCATAGCAGCAGAAGGTGAAAATGTTCTTGAATAATCTACTCCATTTTATTTCACCATGGGACTGAGACCCTTCCGTAAAAGTATCTAGCAGTGCAAAGCATCTGCCCGCTTTGGGTCCTGTCTGCAGTCCCAGTGTCTCAGCTACACGGTATTAATCAGAAACTTAAAGGTGGATTTCAAATGCTCCTGCATTTACTGTTCCTTAAAGTTGCCTTCTAATGACATTTTTACTCGTGTTTATTTTCTCTTGTCTGCCCTTTGTGATCTGTCTCTGCTTCTTAAAGATTCCTGAAGATCCAGCTTTTCCAGTGGCAACACTTTTGTGGTGCCTTATTCCAGTGTATTCCCATTAAATAAATTTTGAGACTCTACTTCTTCCAGTGCCCCCAAGTGATTATCATTCATTTATTTTCCCCTTTGGTGCAGAGCAAGGACTTGAGGTACTGATACTTCTACAAAAATCAGTGCAGGTAATCACCTTCATCACTTTGCCAGTCTTCATCTTCAGCTGCAAAGCTCCATGTTAATCATCTTACTATATTTTTTCAATCTTTTAGAAGTATTTGTTGCAGTAAGTAAAGAAATATGTAAAAAGTCAAAGAGTTTAACTAAAAGGCTTTCTTTGACTTTTATAGGTCGAGGGCAGCTTGGTCTATGCTATTGATCTCTTCTGCACTGCAACGTCTGACCATGCTGTGTTTTAACTCCAAGAAAACCAAGTGAAATATCTTTCTCTCTATCTGCTTAGGTGATCTAAAGGGCGCTGTGACCAAGCGAGGCTTTGCATTTTGCAGCATGTGTAGGTGGAATGTTCTTTTTGCCTTGGGGCCAGTTTAAGAGTAATAGGCTACATCTCTAATTATGTCTTTATTCATCTTATGCTGGAGACATAAGAAATGGAGGTATTTAGGTTCTTGCTTTAGCTATCCATGTACCGCCTCACTGGAGGAGTTGCTGGCACCCAGTAAAACTGCTGATACAGGATGTAGGCCTGCTAGGCTGTAATCTAATACGTCTGAAACTAATCCCCTTACTGTCTGATGTGCGAGACCTATAACCCTTTACTGCTAACACTCTCCCCTTACAGCTTTTATTGCCGACTGTAAAATCGAGGCCTTTTGGACCTGCGTGGAGCTTCCCCTTACAATCTATCAGCTTCATATTGGCTCCTGCCCTAGCAGCTGAGGTCGATGGAGCTGTGCTGATTTATGCCACGTGATCCAATCTTTCGTCTGGTTTGTGAACGACGTTTAGCTACAGCTAAGTGTAAAACAATGCCAGTTTGTTATTAGCAAAACCATCAGGAGAGTTTCTCTATTTTGTAAATCCCACGAAGTTTTATGTTCGTTGGGTTATGAACAGAGCTCCCTGGTTCAGAGAAAAGGGCCCGATTTTATCTTTGTCTCTCAGGTATGCATTTCACTGCAATACATCTTTGCTGATTTTCAGTTTATACCTCTGCTGAAATAAGCATGTCTAAAATCTGTCTCTGAACAGGGTTATGCCCAGCTGTTGGTGTGTCTGCGTCTGTGGACGGAAATAGCTATAGAGGGTGGAGCATCAATGTTTCAGGGAAATCCTCCTTTTCTCAAATGGCTTTTAATTGCTCCCCTACTTGGTTGGGTCATCACAGCATTACAGCAGCTGGATGACCTGAAATATGGAAGGAAGCTGAAAAAAATCTGTTGCTTTGTTATATATGCCAGTAGCTTTGAATTGATGGCATTTTTCCATAATCCCTCCCAACTCTTTTGTAAAGTTTTAGAATTACAAAGTGAGGATGAGTCCAAATAATTTCCTTTGTGATCAGGAGTGTTTGGACTGGAGGAAGAAGCACATTTACAGCACTGTACCCCTCCCTGTTGCTTTTGATGGTTATGATGGTGTAACCTAGAGCAGGATCGTGTTCAGGAAGTTCAGGGCTCTCTGTTAAGATATACTTCTAACTATTTTTCTGCCGCTGAATTTTTTAAGGAAATCCTTGTATTTTTCCTTCTAAATACTTCGTTCATGGTTGGGGAGTCTACTATATTTGAGTTTTGTTTTTGTTTTTTAAATACCTGTGTTACTTACTATAACCCAAATGCATCTATGAAGATATTAAAACACTTGGGCATAGATTTCTAAGGCTTCAGTAGTGATTTTTTTTTTTTTTTTTTAATGTCCAAACTTTTAATCAGGCCTGTCTAGCAGATTGAGGGGTGAAAAAAAAATCTGGAACTTGCTGGTGACTTGCTGCAAAGCAGGAAATACAGCATGGTGCTTTAGAATCACAGCATATCCAGACTGATACGTTATATGCAACAATTTACGTGAGTCATTTATCTGCCATCTATTTCCATGTTTCATAAACATATTTACAGTAAAACAGCCTCTCTTCTCCCCTTTCCACAACACCTTCTGGCAAAATTAACAAGCAGATCTTCGGTGAAACCTCTTAAACCTTCTGTTCGTGTAAAATTGCAATGTCACTACAGTTAGGTTAAATTTTCTGCTACCTCCCTCCTTCTGTTGTCCTTCCTCTGCTTATCTCCCTTGCGATTTTAAAGAACAAGACCCATTTTCATCATCCTTTAGAACAGTCGTTACATGAACACAGCTGAAAAATATTCAGCTGGTAGAGCTGGTAATACCGACCTGTTCCCTCTTCATACCATTGCATGAACTTATCAGCTCAGGCAGCACATAAACACTCAGATAAATTACATGGGAATCTAAGGTCAGATTCTCATTCAGTGCAAGTCAGCACAGCACCTTGGAAGGCAGCTAAAGTCCTAGGTCCTCTCTTTGTAAAGGTTAAACCTCCAGCTCGTAGCTCCTATTTGAACCCATGTACATGTAAAACACATTGGCCGTCTTGTAACTTACCATCCTGTTGCTCCTTGGAGAACTCGATCTGTTGGAAGGAAATCAATCACAAAAAATAGCTTAAGAAGGGGGGGCTAGGGGAAAACCTGTTTGTTTTTAAAGCATCCAGCTCAATCTGTAAGTCATCTTCCAAAGCAGTAGAAATGTGGCCTCTCAGATGTGCAGAAGTAATTCAGATACCGACAGAGCTGTTAAGACTAGTGAATATTTAGCATTCAGTAGATGTTACGTTTTTCCCACCATTAAAGTTTAATTTTTATTTCACTTACCATTAATTTGGTCAGGAGTGAAGGACTGCAGTTGGGAAGAAAAAAGAGAAAAAAAGAGAACTAGTACTGCTGAAAATGCACTGAGAGAAAGCAAATAGCACACGGTAGCCGAGCGCTCTGGCATCTCTGTCTTGCCTGATGCAATTAGGCCATGGCAACCTAAACTAACAACCTGCCTTGTAAAAATGTATCACCAGATCTGTTTTTAAAGATGTTGATGAAATCTGCATCCCAGGGAAAGCTAGTTTTGTGCTTTAAGCAACACAAATCTTAAGTCTCTTAACTAACAAAGAAACTGTTAATGTACAATCAGGTCATTTACTGCTTTAATATAGACCCATTTTATTAAGATCCTTTGAAGTAATATTGCTTAGCAAGCAGCTTTTTACATTAGCATAGAAAATAAACCCATCCATTAAAGTCTGTTTCAAATTAGTTTTTGACAGTACCTTGTTTCATAAACTACTAAATTATGATATTTTATTATACAAAAATATTGCTATTTTCCCTTGCAACTTTAGCAGGTCTCATCAGATAAAAAATGCTTAGCAGATAGCTCTAGCAAATTGTAAGTATCTTGCCTGAAGCTACAGGAACCACAGTTCTACCACTGCCTAGCGCAGAACTTCAGGCGAACTGGACAGCCCAACACAGTCCATTACGTTTGTTTGGCTTTCCTTCCTCAAACCAAACTGTTTTCTTCTGGCCTATCTCTCCCCCTAGAACTAACTCAAGCAAGAAGCTGGATTTACTCAGGTAAAACATGCTGGCTCACTGCTAAACATTAGCTTTCCGATGGACCCACCATGATTGAGAGTTGGAAAAGTAGAGCAGCAGACGGGCAGGAGGGATTAGCTGAGGTCTCTGAGAGTGGTCCTGCTTTCCTGGCCTTTCTTCTTCTTATTTATGTGGAGGTGCTGACGACATTGCCTAGATTAGGTGTCAGAAGGAAACCGCCACTCCCCTTGGCGAGTTCTTTAGCTTTCTTAGGGCAAAGTGACAGAAGGCTCCATGTCTTGATGGACATTCTACGATGACTATTTTTAGGAGGCCCGAGAGAGGCAGGGAGTGTCAAGCAGCGGTAAGTTTGAGTCATGTCAGCAATTTCTGGGTCTGTACCATCAAGAGGGGATATTCCTTATCTAGACCTACCAAGACTTCCTTATAGGGAGGGCTCCTCTTTCTCCTATAAGCTATAAAGTCAGCGAATGAGGAGTGCTGGGGACAAGAAGTCCCATGCGTTTGCCCAGCTGGCTGGCTTTCCAATGGCTGGCTGGTTGCGTGTTGTTAGGTGCAGCTGGATGGCAAGCTCCGGGCTTGTTTCAAAGCCCACAAAATTGTGCCTCTGCTGGGCTTTGCTCAGCCCCTTAGTTGGATAACATATTGCTCAACGTTAGCTCAGTGATGCTGCGGCTTGTCTGCCCTGGTGCAGCCTAGGTGTTGGTGCTGAGCAGAAGATTCGCGTGCTGACATGGGTGGTGTCCGACTGGGGAGCTCTTCTGCACTGGTCACGTTTTCCAGATTTTTAACATTTTTTCGGGAGAAGTTATCTATGTGTTTTGGAACCAGCTGCATTTCTAGACTTGCAACCGATGTGGAGATGTACCCGGCAGGGCAGTAGGAAATCTATTTTGGCAGTAGCCTGCACTCCGTGGGACCCCTTCCTTATAGGGCTGGCATTAAACAGGGCAGCAGTGCTTCGGAGCTCACTGGTGTGGTGAGAGGGGGAGGAGTTGCATCGCAGAATTGAAGATGTTTTTCTGATGTAGGCATGAAGGAAAAACGATGATAGAGGCAGGGACCCCAAAAGCTTTGTAAAGTGGATGAACACCTTGTAGCAGTGGGGAAGGAGGGGGCTTGCTTTTCAGGTTGCAGAGCAGAGGCGTTGTGGTGGGCTTCCAAGTGAGGAGTTTCCAGATACGTCGCAGGAGGGAGAAGCTGCAGTTTGTTCAGTAGCTAAGGCCTAGTCCCGATGCTGAGCATCCTCCGACCCCAGACCACATCTCCAAATTCACTCTATGAGATGTTGCGAAAGGATGTGAAAACTTTCCTGCAAACTTTTCCCTCTCCCTGTCACCTCACCTAGGTCAAGAGGGTTGTGCAGCCGGGGTGGGCATGATGGAGGGACAGATACAGACTCTGTCGCAAATTCAAATCCAGGCTCTCTCTAATTTCTATTGATTTCCTTTGTTGCACACGCTCCTTTCCTGATTCTTCAGTGATAAAATGTGATTAATAAGAATTATTTCTGCTGTAGCACAGTTAGGTACCCTGAAGATAAGTATAACCTTTCTGAACATCTGACTATTCTCAGTATATTGAGGGCTCTGAAAGAAAGAATCAAAACCAAACAGACCTTATTTTTTTTTTTTTTAAACTGAACAATCAAAATAGGTCAAAATATTTAGTTAGGCTAGTGTTTTTAACCTGCTCCCTCCCCTTCTAAAAACTAAAGATACAATTAAAGAGAAATCTCTAAGCAAGTCATTTTGGCTGAAAAATATTTTGTTAAAACAGATTCTTTGTGCTTTGGAGGAATATCTGGAAAACATACTAAGCGTGAAAATCCTACACAGCCTTCACTTCTGGTTGTTCTGTTATCTGTAATTTGTTGGCAGTTGGGAACAGGGACATATTCAGGAAAGAGTGTAGCTATGTCCAAGTTGGGTTGCATAGAAAAGGGGGCTGATGCTTTTGTCTGCATTAGCCACTGTAGGTTAAACAGTGCAGAGCCCCTGGTTAACACTAGCTGAGATCGAAGCTCGGGCAGTGAGAGAGCTAGTGTAGAACATGACTGTCTGTCCCAGTGCATCAACAGAGGAGCTCCCTAAAGGCTTTGGCAGAGCTGAAATGTTGCCTGGGTCTGTGCAGTACGTTGCCTTTTGTGGAATTTCCCTTTTGCTCTCGGCCTCTCGCTCTGCTGCTGGCAACTGGAAGATGTTTCCCTGAAAATGAGATTTAAAAAGAAAAGCTTTTCTTTTTTTTTTTTTCTTTTTTTCTCAAGGAAATGTTGGATTGATTCTCTAGAACACTTTTTCTCACTTTCAGATCAGCATTATGGTTGGTTAAAACAAAATCCATCCCAAAAGATTTCAGATGCTTATTAGGAAATGTTTGGGGACAGATTTGTTTTGGACATAGAAAACTGATTTCTAGATTAGCCAGCTGGCTTGGATGGACTATCAAGTACATAGAAGCTGAGAGAGGTCTCCGTCTAAGCCGATTGAACTCCTGATAGTGTGGGACTTTAGCCCAGATTTTACGTAAGAAAATACTGGTGAACTACAGCAGCCCTTCATTTTATTGCTGACTCTTGAATAAAAGTGCCCTGGGCAGAATTTTGCTGTGGAGGAATATTCTAGCATGGACACGCTGCGTACTCACGCATTAAGAATCACTTTGCTCTAAATCAGCAGAGTCTGTTACAGGCTTAAAATGCTATTCTCTTTGCGTAAGGGCACCTACAGATGGCCTCAGGATACAAAATATTTTGAGTGCTCCTTTCAAAAATTAAGAGCCTAATTAGGCAGGAACATTTTACAGTGGATCTGACCTTTATTCTGATCCCGACAATGTTCTCTCTGTTGTCAGAAAGCGATGCTTCTGGGGGCATTACAGAAGAATGAAAACTTAAAACTTCAGGAATTTGAGTTAAAAAAAAAAAAAGGAAAAAACAAAAACAACAAAAAACAAGCAGAAAGAATAAAAGGTTGAAGGAACTGCAATACATAGAAAGACCAGAAGGACCTGGATTTCTCTAATTTAACTCAGTGCTGATTAATGCACTAATTATTATCCAGAAGGATCTTTACACCAAAGAAAAGGTTTTAAAAGGTTAAGGGTTTTCCCTGTATTATTTGCAACCACCTTATATCTCACTCATTGCTAGAGGCATTTTGACCAGATCCCAGCTGTATAGGATATGTGTATGGGGGGGTTGAACGCACCTTTTAATCAGCAGGTGAGCATAAGATCCAATCCACAGGAATGTTTATTTCCAAACCTTTATCCAAGTTCCTAACTTTCCACCAGATCACCAGCTCCTGGGTGGCTGGATCGAGACCTTTGCTGCGCCGTGCTGCGCGCCTGTTGAGGTTGGTGGGCGCTGGGGCTGAAGTAGAGCCTTGCTGAGCGACTGTCGCTCTGCGCTCACGGTAACTGTGTAAAGGTCTGGGCAGGGTGAAAAGCCCTGGGAAAAGAGGCTGCTGGTAGCTAAAGTTGCTCTACCTGCTTGTTCCCTTTTGGGTGAATTATAGAGGGGAGAATCATCTCTGTTAGGATTTGATTACAGAACCTCCGGATATTTCAAAGTACTTTCTCCATAAAAGAGACTGAGAACATACTGGATGTCTCAGAGAAAATCAGAGGGGAGAAAATTAGAGAAACCCTTGGGACTCTTAAATAATCAATCTCCTATACAGGATGACTTTTTTTTTTTTTTCCTCTTGGTAGCGATCAGCTTGGTTGTGCCTACAGCAGTTCATACGATATCTGCTTGCCATTAATGTCTGATCCTTGATTAATATAGCTGCACATATTTTCTAGTAGGCATCATCAAGTACAGGATTACACAGCTCTCAAACACCTCTGAAAAGCGGGCTGTCGTTCTGCGGTCCCTCACCCTCGTTTGATAGCTCTGTGATCAAGGCCATGGATCACGGAGGGGCTATTTCTCATTTAGGGAAGAGTCAAACTCGTGGATTTAATCTTATGTCTTTTATGGGGCAAAGAAATATTAGGAGTAGATGAGCTCTCAAGAAACAGAGCTCCATTTTTGGAATGAAACTGCCTGGGAATGCAGTAGAAAGAATAAGAACAAGCACCACTAATATGAGAAAGAATTGTGTGAGATACCATCAGGGTTGGAAGAATAGTTTAAAACCTCTTAATTTAATGAACTAAACCATGGATGAATTCGTATTTTTTTTCCCCAACTGCTCTATGTAACTTTACAGTTTGTTTACTTTAAGTTTGTAACTTTGCAATTACCGTACAGTTGCACAAAAACTTTTGGATGAGCCTCGCCAACTCGATTAATGAATGTGCCCTTCTAAAATGTCTGGGAGTGAAACATACTCTGGCTGCGCCGCTGATCGTACCATTTTGCACAGACTTCATTGGCTTCATAGGGAGAAGTGGCATTCGGTTGGGCTCACTTGTAAAAATGTCCCTTTTTCTAATTGCATTTGGCTTTGCATGCATGTGTGTAATCAAGAGGATGTGTGGAGGAAATGTGCGGCTTTGGAGTTTTACTCAATCTCAAAGGGATCTGTTGTTTTAACATGCCTCCCAGTGGCCATGTTAGAGTATTAACGTTATTTAAACTATTGCAGCTTGACCTTTAAGTGCTATGCAATAAGGCAGCCAATGGAAAGTGCTTTTTGGCAATACGTGTAAGATGTAAGAAAGCCTCAAGGAAGCAGGAGCAAATTTCCAGCTATGGTCGTCTCATATCTCCTTACAGGCAACTTCTTTCTTTACTTGTCACAGGCTAAATTGGTCACCTTCTTTATACCTTACATAAGATGAATTCAAATATCTTGTTGCTATCCCTCTGTGTTCCTAGAGGTTTAAAAGAGTATTTTAGAAATATTTCAGACTTGTTTCGATTTTTTGAGGGGAGGAAGGCTCCCCCCTGCTACTGCTGCTAACACTAGAAATTAGTTTAAGTGAGCTTTTGAAATGTTACTCTTGGTGTAATTTGCTTTAGCTTCTATTATTTCTACCAAAATTTTTCACTGCTCAGACCCTCCAAAGGCTATAGGTACCTTCTTTTAAATGCTGCCAAAGCCGTGAATTACTAAGGATGGATCTTAGTATACATCAATTTTTAGGCTAGCAAATGTTAGAAAAAATATCTGCTGATATGTGAATAATTTCTACTTCAGAAGGACTCCTTGCTTAGTAACACATTAGGAAAGAAGGAGGTAAAGCTGTTCTGAAAATTTTTCTGTAAAAAAAGACGTTTCTGACAAAAAGTGGGGGTTTTCTATGCATTTTGGTTTTTTCATTTGTTCTTTTTCCTTCTGGTTTTCCCAAAGAGATGTCTCGGTGCGTAGCTGAGTGTGATGTCCGCATTACCTGCCCTGGGACGCCTTTGTGCTGCGCCTCGGCTACGCGGTGACTTGGTATCTGCCCGCAATTGCAAGCTGGCCCCGGTGAAGGCGGCATGGCTGGCGGGGGCAAGGGATTTGCCGAGGGCTGTTCTGCTCCGGGTGGATCCTGAGTGCTGCGGTGTCTCAGGGGTCAAAGTTGGAGCAGGAAGCTCATCTGGATGGTGTCAGGTGCTTTTACATTTCTGAAGACTAAGTCATATTTGCATTTGCCCCCTTTGAGCTTGAGGGGCACTTGGGACTAGTGACCTTGCCCAACGGGTATATACGTCCTAGGGAATCATTCTGGAGTCCTCACTGGGTTTGGATCAGGCACAATCTGAAGGCCTGGGGCAAACGTTTCAGCCAAAACCTTATCAGTTTCTAAGAAAGCCCATAGAGATATGATTGAAGCTACTGTTAGCATTCCTGTTCTCCTTCTACCACATCAAAAGTAGTTTGTCTGCAGCATGATCTCTCTCACAGCGCTTCAGCTGACATTTGCAGTCCCACTTGCCCTCCAGCCAGAAGCTTTCTGTCAGTGCATTTAGCGAGTTTACCTCTCTCTGGTTATATCCAATGCAATTTCTGTTCAGAGATGACCTACTTGAGTGGTGAGCGCAATAAGAATTAAGGACACTTGGAGAAACAGTTTTATACTGTCTTAAGAGCTCTGCATTTAAAAAGAAAATGATCACACGTGTTGGTTTCCATGCAGCAGGCTTTGTCATGCATCACACAGTTAAGCAAGGGCTTAGTAAGTCTTTGATAGATAGTTATGATTTTTATTTTATTTTATTTTCCCTGAAGATGCAGGTAATTTATTATCTGCAATTGAGCATTGCATAACTGGGCTCCAGTCCTGGGATTTCAGTCCTGAAAATGCTGGTATGGGAAGCACTCTATGCAGTGAGCATCACTTACAGCATGGATAGCTGTGAGAGCCTGATTGCTTTGCATTGCTAGAGTCACGCAGGTGTATCTTTTGAGCAAAGGGTCTGGTGTGATATCAGATCGGGGTGCTATGGTTTTAGCATCTCCAGCACCCAGGTCCCAAAGCTTTGCAGTCAGTGGGACTAGATTGGGTTTGGTCCCATGACTGGTTGTATGTGCTGGGAAGTGCCCTTAGATTTCTAACCAAAAAACAGTATGCTCTTCACATCGGCGATACAGTTTGAGTTAAACACAAGGAAGCATGGACAATATGAAGTTTATGCATTCCCCACTGCCTTAGTTGTCCCATCCCAATTACTGCAGCTAGAGACCTGTAACAGTGCTGGCCATCGGCTGGAAGTTTCTTCTCTCTGCAGCGTGTGCGTGAGAAGGAAGTTGACCGAACGGATGAGCTGCCTTTTGGGGACTGTCCTCGGCTACCATCTTAAGTACAAAACTCCTGGGGGCTCTTAAGAAATTAACCCAGATGGTCTTTCCTCTCAAATGTGGTCCGTTCCTGTTGTAGTCCATGTGGTAACTCTCAGACATGTCCGATTTAAATTATTAACCTCTATACCTAACATTCAAATCCAGGGCATACTAGTAATAAAGAAAACTGAAACTAAAAATTCAGCCTCAAAAGACCTGTGCAAAGCAGATTTCTGAGTTTTACGTTTTCTGAGTAGAGGGGAAAAAAAGGGCCTCTATACTTCCCTGTCAAAAGAAAACCACTCTCCTTCTCCCAGTCTATGCCTTGACTGTTTGCGGGGCTGTTGTACTATAGCCAAAGGTGAGCTGAGAAAGGGCAGAGTGTAGAGTCTCGCCTCTAGCAGGGCTCACTTTTCCTGTTAATCAGTTTTGTAGCCAATAGGTGGTGCTCAAAAATAGCAAATCCCCTACTGGCTGCTACTAGCACTAGCAAACCGCCAACTATTCGTTTTAAATGGGTCAGTCTAAGGTGAAGAAGGAACAGTCTCTATTAGCAAATGGGGTGAAAGGCCTGTTACCGCTTCTGAAGGTGACTGGCGATTTTGGGGGTGCCTGCATTTAAAAGCACCCAAACTGAGACCTCTTAAAAATAGGCCTGACTTTCAAAGTGTGCACCCCAAAAGGCTTTGAAAACCAGATTCCCTGAAGATGTGCAGGGCATCTAAGAGTAACCCAAAAGGAAACTATATATGAAAACCATTTTCTTAAGTTTTTGTTTTGGAGAATCTTGTAATCCCTGATGACAATTTAAAACAAAGCACACTGCCAATATTGGCTTACTTGGAGTAAATAAACCCTTATGAGATAATTCTGTGCTTACCAGCTCTGGTCATAACAGTTAGGAGGAGCGTAGATGTCCTTTTATGAAAGCTGGGAAAGCCTTTTAATATGAGCTCCTGTTGTGTGGCTCCCCAGATTGCTGTGAGCAGCACAATCTGGCGTTCCCAGTAACCCCTCTTTAGTGGCGAGCTTCGGCATGGCCACTAATTCCTCTGAGGAGCGGAGGGGAGGCTACTTGATGCTGTTCAGCATGCTGCAGGCTTTGACTCCACTCCTGATAGTCTGTGCAAAGAGCACCGTGGCAGGATCATTTACTGAGAGTCCAGGTGGAAAGCCTAGCTTTTTAAGTACTCTCCACCTCCAGAGTTTCATTGGAAATGATACCATGTCTTTTCCTGTGCTGATGCTTCACTGGTTAACTGGAAGGATTGGTTAATGCTAGTGAAGAGACTAGACTAAAATTCAGAAAATGTGAGTTGGATTCCTGACTCTGCTGCATACATCTCCCAGGCAAGTCGTTTATAAGAAGGCATTATTTCCCTTCATTGCCTGAGCTCTCAAAGGGTGAAGTTTGGTAACCCAGGACTGGTTGGGACCTTGGGAGGTCATCCAGTCCATACCCTCTGCTCCGAGGCAGGATCAACCATGTCATGATCGTTCCTGATTTCTTCTCAAAGAGCTCCATGTTCAAGACACCACAGTGTGCCTGGGCAGGCTATGACCACTGTGGGGGCTTGGGTGAGAGGGGAAGGTCAGGGCATGGAGGGGATATTTGTCACCCTCGCATGCAGCATGGGTTTCTGCATCACATTATGGTCACGGCTGTAGAGTTGTGTTGCGTGGCTGGGTACCCGTATTGCCCTGTGGTTCTGTATCCTCATTCACGCTGCTCTTATCTTTACTCATTTGCAAGTAGGAATAGTGACGCTTACGTGCTGTCACTAGTGCTAAAAGAGTAGTTTGTTCCTGCTAGTTCCCCCCCCTTTGAAGAGAAAATATTGTGTCTGATATTATCTTTTGAGAGAAAGAGAGAATTTAAGCAGACTATCTTCTTTTATCAGTCTGAATATGACAAAACCCAGATTCTTCTCTCTTTGTTACCAGTATATATCTCCTGCTGTAACAGAGAACTGTCTGGCTCGTACTGAACTGCAGAGATGCCTCAGACTACAGCCTGCCATTTTTTAACTGGTGATACACTATTAAGTCTATTTATGTAAAGATAGATTAGCTAGGATCACTGGAGTTGAAAATTCTATTTTCTCCTAATGAACTGGACAAAGAGAGCCATCAAATCATATTAAATTATTTAGTAGAAAATCTAGTTTGCATCCCCTCATCTCTGGAGATGAGTGAAATGTGAGGTCTAATCTAATTTTCAGACAGTATTCTCAAAAGCAGTTGACTGTCTGCATAGCCTTTATTATGATTATTCTAAATATTTCAAAATGTATTTCTTCTGGTTTTGCTTTGCCAGTGAGTTCAGATTCGGTCTTACTGGAAACTACATACTGGTTCAGCAAAATACTGGCTTATTGGAACCGGCTGGGAAAACTAAAGAAAACTTCAAGAAATTTAACTAAACGGGTCATAATCCTGGGACTATATGAATAACAGTGTATTTATTAAGGTAACTTTACCAGAATTCATCCTGAGATTAAAATGAGTAGGTCCTGTTAGGAGTCTCTGTACTCCTTCTTTTCTCCATAATAGGCATGATTCCTTATGTAGAATTTTGTAAACTGGTACTGGGACCAATCAGCTTGTCAGGTAGGTGGAGAATAACTATTTATAGTCAGAGCCACAGGACTAGGTTTGCCTCTTCGTCGCTTTATCTACTTCACCTCCCACTGCTCTTTCCTAAGTAAAGAATTTGGTGGCGTGGAGGAGTTCTCTTCCGAGTGTCGAGGCAACAATTAATGATGCTGATTGGCAAGATGAGTTCAAATGAAAGTGCCAGCAGAGGGAAACCTCCAAAAGACTTTTCCTCTTTGCAGCAACTTGCAAGTTATGAGCAAATACATAAGGGGAGAGGAAATCACCTGAAATAGTTCCATATGTGGCTCCAGCTCATGTTCTGAATCAGTGTTTGTTGTATGATGAAAATGGTAGTGGGGGGGGAAAAGATGAAACTGCCAAATCCCTCTTCATATTCCTCTGGGGTATTTTTGGGTTTCTGCTTTTAAAGGTAAGTGATACTGCTTTCAAAGCACATGACCAAGAGGTCATCACATGTTTGCATAAAATTTGGAAAGGAATTAGAGAGGAAACTGCAAAACAATGTATGATTTTAATACAGCACTACAGGAGAGCATTGCATTTCAAGTTTCAGTAACCCTTTCCAGTCCTCATGCATCTGCTTTAGTTTTTTTGGCAGAACTTTTAAATTCAGCTTTACCAAATGGGTTAGACTGATCTGATTTGGTCACAAGTTCTGAGGGCCACCCTCAAATATTTTGGAAATCACCAGGCTTTACTCTTGTGTTAAATCATGCGCCATGCCTTACACACCTCCAGCTACTTAAACAATCAAAAGCTCAGCCAGATCAAGAAATCCTTTGATTGAGGTTACTCATTCATTTCACTGCAGTCCCCAAACTGGAACCAAACACACACAACGTTTCACCGCAGGTTTCAGCAGGGACTCTGCTAACTTCCCCGTTTGAGAGCACTTTGGGTCAGTGATCAGCACACGTTCATCCATTTACCTTGATGCTCTTGAGATCAATTGCTGGTTCTTTGGGTTTAGCTGGTGCAGGCGCTGGTGCAGGCGCTGGTGCGGGTGCTGGCGCGGGCGCTGGTGCTGCAGCTGCTGCAGGTTTCTTTACGTCCTTCTTTGGTGCCATTTTGTTTAGTTTAAATTTGAAAGTAAAGTTGCCCCCCAAAAAACTTTAGAAAACCCTTAAAAGTGATTCCTGGGAGAGGAGCAATGGTCAGAATGATCTACAGCCTGTGCCTTGGAGGTGGACCCAATGTCTTGGACTCTATAAGGGCATATATATATTTCGCTTAGTGCCTCGTTCAGTCCTGACACATGCAGCTGGATTGGACAGTTTGCTAATCAAGGGGGATGTCATTCCAGCTCAGGCTATAAATGGAATATGAGAGTTCAGGGCTTCATGAGATCAAGGGACTTCAGTGGCTTTCCCCTCCTCCCCCTTTAAAAACCCCAACCACCTCCCCTGCCTTTTTTATGCATGAGAAGGAGAGGGAAATATGACAAACCCAGTTTCAGATATTCCGTTGACACTCTGACGTGGATTGAACAGCACTTTTTCTCAGCAGAATTTTAGTTCTGCTTAAGTAATACATCTCTTTTTCCTTCCCTCCCCTTTCCCCCATGCCTGCGTATCGCTCCAGGAGTATTTGGTTTCAAGCAGGAATTTTGACTTTCATGGCTGGGAAGATCATCCGTTTCCAAGCTCATTTGCCTCTCTCCCCACAGCCCCTTACTTCTCCTCTGCTTCCTTCTTTAACGAGGAAGTGTTGATCAAGCAAAGGCTCTGGGTGTTTAAAAATAAAACAGACGAATATGGAAAACACTGCAGTACTTTCAGCCAAGGTGTCTCTCCCAGACCCTGAGTGTTTTTCAGCTGCTTTGACTATTTCTTTCTATCACATTAAGACACTGTGTTTAAAATTGAAAATTGCTTCCTTTAATCTTTTCCTTTGATCTTCTTTTTTCTCTCCTATGGATAAGCCGAGCCCCTGATAGAAAGGAGATCAGCTGGATGTTATGTTTTCCCACACAAAAGGTTTCCTTTCATAACTTATTTATAATCACAAACTAGCCACCAGGCAAAGGGGGGGTATCTGTGTTTTCACTCTGTTTCATTGCCCATCTTAAGCTTCTTTCTTATCTTCCCACCCATTAGTCTCTGGATGGACCTCTTTGGTCCCTATGCTCTCCAGTTGTCACTGGAAGACACAACTTCCAGGAGGAGACAGCTTTTCTGTTTTCACTAGACTTCTTTTCAGCACAGCAAAAGAGCTTCTAACTCTTTTGAATTCAGTGATTCCCCCTGCTCTGTATAATGCAGACTTTTTTTGCGGAAAAATCCAGGGCTGCTGTTTGTTCTTCCCTTGTCTAGCAATCTCTCTCCCATTTACTCCCCAGACTCCTTAAGTTCTGCGCTAATAAGAGCAGGGCTCTTTATGGGGTCGTTATTTCTGTTTTGTGAATCCCTCTGTGGAATGTTTTGTAATTAGAAATTTGGAGACTGAAGGTCTGGACGGACCCTTCATGTCCCAAGCCCAGCAGGGCATCCAAGCACCTGCGTTTTTTGTTGCTGTGTTTTAAAGGAGGTACAAAAGTGCGTACGTGAAAACGTGATGGAGTGTGGCTAGAGGGTGTATTTTCATTTAAGAAAACCTGTGTTCAGATCCCTTCTTTGTGACAGTCTGTGACCTTGAGCAAGTGTCTTTTTGGAAGGTGAGTCCTCATCTCTCTCTCTCTTTAAGGTTTGGCCCTCAGTCTCTCCTGTTCTGTAAAGTGGAGATTTTATTTGCTGTTTTCTGCCTTTAGTTTTGTGATTTCTTTGGGAAAAAGAGTCTGTGATTTATGAGCTCTGCCAGTTGCCCTCAAGATGCCTGAGCAAGAAATCCCTGCTCTGCTTGTGCTTGTGTGATGGCGGGAATGGTGTCTGCTCCTACACCCCAGCATCTCTGGCCCGGCGACGACAGGACAGACGGACACGGTGAGCAGGAGCATGCTGGGCTGTTGTCCCCGAGGTGTCCAAGGGCTCCGGCTCATGGACCCTGCTGGACTTTGCTTGGGTGGCAGATGACAGACTGTCCCCACTGCTGTCCTCTGCAGAGCTGCTAGCACAAAGAGGTTCTCCTCCCCGCTGAAATGTCTGCATGCTGCAGTAGTCCCTCAGTGATTACAGGTACTAACATCAGCATATACCTACCCTGTTTCATTCAGGTCATCTACCTAATTTCATTTGTCCCGGTGGTCCTCAGGTTTTGCTGGCCAATGGTTACAACTCAGAGAAAGCTATCTCCAGGGAACAATACTGTGTTTTTCTCTCACTGCTGGCCTCTGTTACAATTTTTGAATTGTCTGCTGCTACAAGCATTAAGGCATTGAAATCATGCACTGAGGTGTCTTGTAGCACACATCATAGATCCCTGCCTTCTACAATGCCAATGTTTTCAGTATTGCTTAAGCATGCCAAACTGCAGGCCTCTCCAATGATGCTGATGTCTTATGTTGCAGAAACCAAACTTTAGGAAAAGCCAGCAGCAGAATTGGATCATAGCAATATAACTTATGCAGAAATAATCTGAAATAGTTCTTACATGCATCCCTAGGCCTATTAGAACTTTGAATGCAAGAAAGAACCGTCGAAGATCTAGTCATTTCTACACCCACCTTAGGGTTGTAATAAAATAAGCCTGAAGGCAACCATTAAATACATTTTGAAAGGAAGACCAGGCTTCAGTTAGTGCTGGCTCTGCACAGTACGGCCTGTCTGAGAATTCAGATACACCTGGACATGCTTCATGCTGCCAGAAAAGGCATTTTTATGAAGAACTGCCACAAAATAGTTGTATATTGATCAAGAGAGAAGATAAACAGGTGCAAATGAGAAAGAGGATGGCAGGTCCATATTTCGCTTGCTGCTCAGACAGCTGGGTTAAGGATTTGTCTCCTGTCAGGCTTCTGGGCTTGGGACAGAACAACGCGGGCTTGTCTGCCTGGCCCAGGCCCGGGCAAGTTGGGATGTGTCCCAGGACATCACTGGGGGTGCGGCAGGCCCCCAGGGTAGATACACGCTGCTCCTCTGAAAAACCTACTAGCCAAGCCAGAAGCATGGGGATACCCCAGCTGGCTTGGTATCCCTGCGTAGCATCACCTTGCACCAGGTAGATGTCTGTTGGGGGTCCTCAACTCTCCTTATCTCAGGTGTAAGACAGAGTAACAGTCCTACCTTCCTGTGAGTGTTGTGAGGATCTTGGATGCTGAGATCATGAGATGCCTGACAACATGGCAGAGCGGCTACAGGGATAGCGCAGGCAGGGAGGTGTGCTCCTGTCTGTCATCGTGGAGCAAACAGCCAGCTGACGCGCAGGAGATGAGTGTCTCTGCTTTTGCCTGGGAGCTGTCATCTGCTGTTCTCTGGCAGTATTGTGCCATCCCATCATGACCTGCAGACCTATTTCCAGGTATTACAGCAGTCTCCTCTTTCGCTTTTGACAGCAGTCTTATGTGAGCACGGATACTAGAACAAACTCCCTACCTCCCGCTTTCTCTCCCCTTTCTCCTTCACTGGGACTTACCGAGATCTGCTTCTAAGGGAAAGCAGCAGCGGCAGCAGCTGAGGATGTGAGTTATCGCTGGCATCTGCCTCGGGTGCGCAACTCCTTGAGAGCGTGTAGGTGCCTGCCGCCTCCCTCCTGCAGGAGAATCCATGTTGAAGAGAGGCATAATGAACGCTGAAGAGGCTTCAGCTTCCCCAGGCCCCAGAAAATCCAGCTGTGAGACAGCTGTTTCTTGGAAACTGTTCTGTTAGTCCTGTTACTCCTAGAAATAGGGTCTACTTTCTTGGGATTTTTTCTGTTTTACAAACAGTTTTGTTGAGGCAGATGGAGTTTTGGCCAATGCAAAACTTTATGAATTTGGGTCAAATGTGGTTGAATTCATAAAGAAGGGAGTAGGGTTTTGTTTTGTTTTGTTTTGTTTTTCTTCTGGAGCTTTGATACGATTTATTCTGACAGTTCTGAAATGAAATATGTTGCTTTTTCAGGCTAGAATCACAGAGACATGGGCATTGGTTGGCTACCAGAGTGGAAGTGGGAGTTCCTGGGCTGGGCTGAACTCCGTGTAATTACTTTGAAGTCTCTGCCTTTCTGGCCCAGTTTTAACATGAAATCCTGAGGCAGAGCCATCATACAGCTTAGGGAGTTTGGCCCTCCTCTAGGAGGGGGAAGCCCCTGGTTTAAATCCATGCTCTAAAGTAGGAAACTGGATCTCCCATATTTCAGGGGAGCGTGCGAGCCGCGGAGCTGTTGGCTGGAAGGATGAATGCTGCCGCCTCGTTGTGCTTCACACCCGACGGACTCCCTGTGAGACTTCTGCCTTTTGCTGTCTTTGTAACGCCTGAAAATGCAATGAACTTGTGCCCCATTTTGCCAGTAACTTAAAAATGAGGCGCTTGGTTTCTGATCGTCCAAAAATGAACTTTATTTTTCTCTTATGCTTTTGATAAGTCCACTAAGCCATACAGGCTATAAAGACTGTCTGAGAGACACTGGGACTAGTCAGAATGCATCTGTGGTGTGTCGCACAGGGGTAGGGAGTTAGAGCATGCTTCTTCCAGTGTACGTTTGCTCAGAAGGGCCTGGGCCATCAGTTTTCTTCCTGGTGCTTTACGCTGCTCAAGTCTGCTGGGGCAGTCACAGGGCTGGTCCAGGAGGCCACAGAGGAAAAGGATCCTTTTTGGGCAAGGCCACATTGATTTATAAGGGATTACTCCATGGTCAAAAGGGCCACTGCAAGTTTAGTGTGCTTCTGGTTGAGTGCGTGCTTACATGTGGTTTCCTTACCTTGTTTTATGAAACTATTGGCAAGACCATCACAGGACACCAGATTAAGCACTAAAGGAAGGGTTATTAGTCATTCAGAAGGCCCTTGCTTTCGGGCAGGATGTGTAACACTGAGAGTACAGGCAGTGTTTACAAATACCAAAGGATAGTCAACCTGTTCCAATCTCTTCTTGGAGTATTTCTTCTGTCCTATACCCACTTATCTTCCCTAATCTCAGCTGTCTGACATATCCTTCATTTCCTGTGATAAACTCCTGTCTGACACCTGTTGCTGTTAAATATTTGCTGTGTTCCTCCCCTGAAGGTTGGGTGATTGCGATGTCAGCAGGAAAAGTTGTAAATGCATGTGTAACATTTGGCAGGAAACAAAGCTTTCAGAAATGCTGAAATCTGTTTGGAGCTGTGCCCTGGTAGAACCACCTACTTAGTCCATTAACAGGTGGAGAAGTGATCCCATTATATAAAGCAGCAAGAAGCGCAGAGGAGTTCATTCGGAAGCCTTTGGAACAGAAGCAAGGGAGGTTCAGTGAAATTCCAAACTAATATGACAGAATGATGATTTTTCTGCACCGTTAGATTGTGAAACTCACTGTCATGGTGAATAGTTGAGGCCAAGAGCATAATAAGATGTAGAAAGGAACTGGGCATTTAAGTTGCTCTCAGGAATAGCACAGTTACTATAATTCATAACAAGTTTTGAAGGAAAGGATATTAAATTCGTATTACAGTGCTTGAGCCTTTCTTGAACTGATAGAGACCAGGTGGATCTCCAACCACAGGGTGGATTTTTCTGCATCAAGATACTGCAGAGATTCTTGTGCTATCTCTGAACCATACGATTTTGGCCATAAGAGAGATTACTGCCTCAGATGGAGAGAGAGGACTGCTCATCTGGTTTGATTTTTAGACGTTTCACAACAGGTTTAAAATAATGAACCAGGGATCTGCTGCCAGCAAAATCTCTCAAGATCTCAGCTGCAGTCTGTAATGCTGACTGTGTGCAATGGGCTGTCTAATTATCCTACTAAAGATTTGGCTTTGATGGTGCTCACAGCGTGCAAGGCACTTTAAATGCAGAAAAGCAAAGGGGGTTCCTACCTAAGGTGCTCACGTTTGCAAGACACCCTGACAAGCAGGTGGACCTGGTGTGGAAGAGATGCAGCATCAAGTTCAATAGATGGTCATGCTCATGTTCTTGTGGATCTTGGTCAAATGAGGTCTTATATAAATGTGTTTATACAGGAATGTAACTGTGCACTTCAGCTGGACTTCTCTTAAGGCACCATAAAAGGGGTGAGTCTTTGCAAAAGATTTAAGGATGAGAGATTGCAGCCGTGCTCAGGAAGGCAGTCTGCGAGTAGGGGAGAGTGTGGGAGGAGGCTGGAGGTGACTGTGCAAGAATTTGATAAGTGAGCAGTCAAGGCTGGCATCACTAGATTTGCATGTGGTGGTTAATAAGATGATGATGGACATAACCTGGGGATGACGTTATATAATGGCAACAAAGTTGAATTATATGCAAAAGGGGAGGTCAGGAGTGGGATATGAAGCAGGGAGTGGCTGTTCGTGGAGACAGGGAGCTAAGATGCTTTTGACACTGTAGGTTTGAGGGAGACACTGGGTATGTTTAGGAGGGAGAACTTGCCTCTTGGCTCCTCTGATTGCTGTGCGAGGTGTTGACAGCCTGAATACAGCCAGGGACACAGAGTAATAACAGGGTGACGTAGGCTGAAGTCAAGGGATGTCAAAGGAGCAGGCAAAGGAATGAATGTGTAAAGGAGAAAACGCAACAAGCCTAACGTGGTGGATTTGATCACAGAAAGCTTGAGAGAGCGCACTTGCCCCTTACGTGTGTGGAGGGCCGGCAGAAGCGTGTGCATGTGCACTGGTGTGTGCTGGGGGTGGGGAGGGCACCAACTGGCGCGCCGCATATAGCCCGCGGCTGACTTAGCACTTGTGCCGTGTTGCCCTCCCGCTCGAGGTTTTCTAATTCTGTCCCAGCCCGTGTCAGCGTCTCCCAGCAGTTGACAGGGAGACATACAAGACATTCCTCAGAGAGCTCCCGAGCATCTCCACCGCCCCTCTCCCCTGCCCATGGAGGGCCGATGGCAGGGAAAAACAGCTTCCGGAGGGTGGGCCTGCTTCTCGCCCTCCCTGAACAGCTCAGGGGCCGCCTTCAGCTCATACTCAGGTCTCATGGAAATCTTCCTGACACTGTGATTCTCTGGGGAGGAAAGCAAGCTGCTCAGGTGCTCTTTGCAGTTTGCTTTCTGCTGTCCCATAAAACTTTTGATCATTCCTGGCCTCTCCCTCCGTTTCCTCTGTGGCTGCACAAGCCTTGGTTTGTCCATCACAGTGCACCCAAGGCTTGAAATGGAAGTGCCCGGTTAAATGAAACCAGAATGCGAGTGAGCAGGACTGCGCCTGGCTCCTGTTCCCCGGCTCCTTTGGCAAGGGCCGTAGTTGAGGCAGAACGTGTGTATTGATTCTCATCAGGCAGGCTTTTCTTTTTTTAAACCAAGGAAGATGTTAGCTGGCAGGCCCAATGGGATAGTTCCCACTACATGGTTTTAAATGTAAAGATTAAGCACTGCGCAAGATGCTAATCCTGGCATACTCTCTCACACTGTGTAAGATAAAATCCCCCTGGTGCCTCTTTGGGCAATTAGGATTCCCGCAGCTTCAGTGCCCCACGCCCTGTGCACGAGCTGCAGAGATTCGCTGCCTTTCCCTTCCCCTCTCCTCCTTGGAGCGTGTGGCACAGGAGCTGTACTATTGCTCATTTGGATGGACTGTGTCTTTCTCAAGTCCCATTTCAATAGTCTGCCAGGAGACGGAATGACTTCAGAATTGGAAAGGGCATTGAAGGATAGCTAAGTGCATAGCATAGAGTCCCCACGTACCTGCATTGCCTGGAAAGTTTCAAAGTGACTCATGGAGCATCAACTCTTCCCTTTCCCCCTTTTTTTTTTCTCCCTTTCTTTTTTGACATACAGTATCCCAGAAAATCTTGAATCAACTCAAGATCTAAAGGCCAAACCACCAGCTGGGAGAAGTCACCAGATCTCTGGTGATGTGGGTTACGTTTTGCTGATTTCTATCAATAATGGTCTAGGCTTGAAATCTCTCAAAACTCAGGGAATATATCCATTTGTGTGTGTGCGTGTATGTATTCTCTGTAGTCTACAGGGCTTTGGGAAATCTGGTGTTGTCATCATCTAGACCACTTATCTTTTCAGCCATCAGTAAGACTTCTTTGCAACGACTGGTGGTATGGAGAGCCTTCGAGACCCAAAGCTGGGAGAAGTAAACATTGTTTTTGTGATTGTACGTTCTCTGTCATTGAAATCCTGTCTCTGCCAAACATACAGTATGCATTTGCTTAAACATTGCCAAATCTTCAGACGTTCTGAAATGTGTTGGATGCATCAGAACCCTGTTCTCTAAATTTGTGACTTTTACTGTTATTTTAAAATTTTTTAAAAAGTGTTATGTAGCTCAGTCCTATGCGAACCTTGAGAATGCCTAGCAAGAAGAAAGCTGTAAGAACTGGAATTTTTCAGCTATTTCCATGTCCAATAATAGATTGGTTTACGGAACCTGTATAAGGCTCCAGATAATATCTACGCATTTTGAATCATATTCATGAAGATGATGCTCTTTGGAGAGAGAAGGCAGCTCTGCTACAACATGATCAATTGCATCCTGTGCATCTCTGAAAATTGTTTTAAGAGTCTAATAAGCCCTGACAATGCTAGTTAAACCCGGATAGAGATCCATACAAGTATCCTAAATATGATCTGTACTATCACTATCCGAGGGGGCACAAACGGGCATAAAGCATTTGATTAGCTGTTTCTTTCTTGGGAGTCACTGTGGGAGTGTTTCTGAGCATCATGTGTACCACCTTAGTGTGTTCATTGCTACCTGTAAGAAGTTACAGGCAGAGCATTGATGCGGAGAGGTGGAGCTGACATTTCGCTTTGGAGCTTTGGGGATTTGAGGCCGTTTAGTGTCTGGTGGCAGGATAATCCCTGGTGGTGCCCCAGCCGTAGCAGCACTCCACAGTTGACACTAGGCCTCTGGTCCAGCCTCCCTGCCATCATAGCCCTCGGCTCAAGGTTGCCTTTGGGCTTGCTTCCTTCAACAGCATCAGCAGGTGCTTTTTGATGGCACCGTGTCCTCTCATCGCAGCAGGATCTTCCACCCCAGAGAGGTGGCCTCCAAGCAGCTGACTGATAAACTCTTGCAGGGCAGAGCTACCAGTGAGCAGTGCCGTTCCTCTCCTCCAGCGAGAGGCAAAGGAGGCCGCAGGAAGGGCCAGGCAGCGGTGCCTTGCGCTCCTCTACCCAGCCAGGGCACTGTCACGGGAGGGAGAGCTTGGGTCCCGTAAGGCCCTTTAGTGGGAGAGGGAAAGCTTTGCAACTTCAGTTGCAAAGGGGAAACAGGAAGGTCTTAGTCTCAGCACCGCTACCGATGTGCTAGATGAACCTGGCTGAGGTATTTCAGCCAGGATGGAGTTCAGCCTTTTGAGTTGTGCTCCTAAAAGCTCTGTGTTCCCTGTGTGTGAAAACTAACCTCTATAAAGCGCTCTGAGCTCCTTGCACCAAAGCTGCTTGCGAGCACAGGCCTGTGTTAGTGGGGAGCAGTGATGCACACACACACAACGTCTCTCCTCCAGGATGTGTCAAGAAGCTATGCTAACTTGCTTTAAATAGCCAGCTGGTTTTGAGACCCTTATTTAGCTGTAGGGAGACAAGTGACATGGTGATGCTCAAGAATGTCATTTTGCTTCTCGTGTGACCTATGAGATCAGAGGTAGTTAGCAGGAGATATACAGTGACTCTCACAGAAAGTTCTGTTGGATCTGGGCCCTGGAAACCCTGTCACAGCAGCAGGGTGTCAAAACACGGGTGGTGAAGGACCCCCAAGGGACTCTCCCACCATAGGGCACAAGCGAACACCTGAATGCACTATGAAAGCTTCTTATGTCCTCCACTTAGGGGCAAGTGCAAGCTGCATCTGCCTCCACTGGAGCTCTCTTAAAAATTATATGGGAAGTTGCTATTGCCTATATGGGGCAGGTAGCCAGGGTTGCTGAGGCTCACCTGCAGAATGCGATATGAGCAGGGTTTTGGGTTGCCACATTTTTGCTTGAATAGCCCCCCCCTGCATTTTTTTCCTGCTTGTTAAACTTCTGTCAAAGTCAGTTGCAAAATGCTTTGCAATATGAGATGACTTCAGAGTTGCCAGAGAGAGGCTGATGACATACTTTATGAAGACTGTTACCCCCAAAGGTAGTTCAGTAATGCAAGTTATTTTTATTAAATACTTTTGTCCCAAACTCATCTCTTCAGAGCAGCTCTGTTAAGCTGATGGAACTGCAACAGTTGGTCGTGGGCTTTTGGATGTGTCTGTGCAGATGTGACTCTTAGTTTTAACTCTTCCTCTTCCTAGTTGATTTCTACCTTTTTTTTTTTTCCCTAGAGAAATTTTGGAATACTGGACTGAGAACAGCAAGTGCAGCTGGACCCTAAGTGCCAAAGACAGTTTGGATGAATGGCTGTAGGAAGAAGAGTTTGAACTGGTGATGGTATGCAGAGTGGGAGAAATCTTCATTCTGTGGTTGTGGTGGCTCTGAAATAAGCAGGGGAGAGATCACATCATACGAGGTGTGGGTACCATGCGAGAGAGTTGCCTGACACAACCTCCACCCTCGTGACTTCCATTTCAATTAGATGTGCCACTTTTGTTTCAGAATGGTCACATTCAAAATGATTTACCCATTTACCCAAATTAGTTTTTGTTTCTAGATTTGTTAAGGCTTGATAAATGTAACTATTCTCAATTTAAACCATGAGCAATTAGACTAAATAGTATTTTTACTTCCTGCCTGGATTATCTAACTCTGATGCTGGAAGAAAACTTTTGTGATAACAGATTTATCATTATTTTTCAGCAAATACTTAAAAAAAAAAAAAAAAAAAAAAAAAAGTATATAAAGTGAATAGACTTGGTGATGATTTTTGCCGTAGAATAGAAGTCATTTCAAGAAATTTGAAGTAAGTGAACTGATTGAGAAATTCAGGTGAGTATTTTTTAGTAAATCTTTTTCAATATTCATGCAACAAAATTAGCCATGAAAAGAATTTAGTGTTTTTTACATAAGATGAACACTTACTTCATCTCTCATATGGAGATGAAGCACTAGTTTCTGGTACTTAGCTACTATTTCAGCAGCTGTGCTCTGTAGTACCTGTACTGCCCCAAGAGAGCAGAACTTCAGTAATGTTTTGCAAGTCATTTGATAAAATGAAATAAAGTTGATTTCATCACGGAGGAGCTTCTTCCGCCTTTTGCAATCTCAAATGCATTGTCTTAACTTCAGCTTCCTCTGGAGTACGACAGGACAATCCTTTGCGTGCTTCGTAGTACAAGAGATGGGATGCACATGGCTGTTCCTGTCTCCAGGTGTTTGTCCCGGAGCGTTCCTGGCTCGTGGTTATTGGTCATTTGCACTCTTCTTCCTCTTTGCCATCTTCTGTGGCTGATCACCTGTGCCACGTGGAGTTGGTTCTGCTTCCTGGTAGATATTTGAAGTAAACGATTTAGCTGAATGTCTGAATACTTTGAATTAGCAATAGCATGAAACCCTGTGAGCTGCAGTGATCTCAGGCCAGTGCTTTTCTTTCAGAAACTATTGTGAAACCACTTTGAGAGTGTGTGTGTGTTTATTTGTCCTTGCGTGTGTGTGTTATACAGATAATGACTGACAAAGACATTTTATTGGTTCTTCTCGTATTGTGCCTAAGCAAACTGGCAGGGGTGAAGGAGATTGTTTAGAATGAAATTATATGCTTTGGGGGCTGTGCAGTTGAATAACAGCTCTGTACACAGTGTGATCTCCCAGCTTTTACTTTGTTCCTTACAATGAGTATAAAGGATTTCTTATTATGTTCTGTAAAGCACATCAAATAAAATCATACTGAAATAATTCAGGGGCCTGAGAATCCAGACTTTTGGAAAGCTTTCTCTTGCTACAGGTAGAACTTGGATTTAGGCTCCATATTGTTGGATGCATTTTCCAAGGGATGGGAAGTAATGTAGCATTAGCATCCTCCTGCCAGGGTCTCCCTTCTCCCTCTTCCCAGTGATCTTCCCTGTGCTGAATGTCAGCTTCACGTAGCTTTTGCAAGCGTAGCCTGGAGAGGGCAGCAGATGTGCAGGGAATGCTGCCGTCGTTACCAGCCTGTGAGGCTGGAGGCTGGAATGTCATTTTTGTGCCCACTGCTTTTGATGGGAGTTGGTGTTGGGAGTATCTCCTGTTTGTGCTTTTCAGGGTCTAAAATCAATCGAGACTCTAAGTCTCTTTTAAAATTAGATGGGGCTTATGCTCCTTTAGAGCATCACTGTGGATACATTCCCCAAGGAAGCTTCCAGGGTGGAAGCTGTCCCAGCTGTCTCTTTTCTTAGCATCACTTGTACTTCTTACAGTTCCCTTTCATTGTTGTGATGTAGGCAAAGCTTTTATCACCCCCTTTGAAAGGTTTAATTTCCACAAAGATTTTGTTTAGCATTGTTATCATTTTAACAGTATTTAGCAGAAGAACCATAATCAAGTCCCGCAGTCTGCTGTGGGCACTAACATGTAATACAAATGTGCAGCTGATCCTGGGTAGCACATTTGCTTCTCTACCTGAGGGTGCTGAGTGCTGAAGAGCACCTCAGCTGCCCCCAACACATCGACTTTAGTTCTGCTTTCTTCACCTGGAGTTTAAAACTGACATTCCCCTCATTCTTAATTAACTCCACAGGTGCGTCTTGTCCCACAGTCCCATCCCTTCAAAGGGAATGACAAACCCAAAGCCACAGTGTGGTTTTGAACGCCTGTTCTCCCAGTTTGCTTGCTTGCTGGGAGGAGAGGAGCGTGCGTCTGCTGCAGCAGCAACAGAATTAGACAGCTGAAGAGAACAGCCCGACAAAATGACGGTGGCAGCTCCTGGGACAAGATGACATCTGCCAGGAAGAACATGTCACTGGCAGCTTCACCAGGTGAGGGTTGCTCTTCCCCCCTCTGCAATCTGGTACAGGCATGGTCTCCCTGCCATCCTTTGCTTAGTAATGAGGATGGTAATTGTTATTTATTGGCTGAGGATTTCAGCAATCGCAAGAGATTTTTCAGAGACCGATTCTGGGTTTTCAGGAAGTGGCAAACATTCTGCTGGGTTTTTTTGGTTTTTTTGTTTTTTTTTTAAAGCCTCCTTTTTTTCTGTTTTTAAGCTGAACATCTTCTAAACCAGGGTGTCTCAAATCATGTCACTTTGAAAATCTGTTGCTACAGGTGGGTTTTTAAAGAGCAAGCAATAGCTAACTCTGCTTTTAATGATGTCTCTGGTGCTACAAGTATGTGTAATATTCTGTATGTTGTGTGTTGCATTATCAGGGTTCAAATTAAGGAGAGAAAGAACCTAATAGGAAACAACAGTACAAAGAGGATAAAACTAGACATAAGTATGGTCAGGCAGCCCAGTAAGTGAGTTGAAGGCATGGAGAGAGCTAGAAAAACAGGTATGAACAGGATTTTGGTACCTGGCACTTTGAAGTGGCATCACCTGCAAACGTTTGGATGCTGAATTGACGTGAACGGTTTATCAGGAGTCCAACTGCCTTTTCTTTCTGAGCCCTGGGGGCAGGACAGACTGGCACAGTGACCATGTAATGGGGCCTGAATTCCAGTCCCAGTGCCCTATGAGGCAAACACCTGCTTTGGAAGCAAAGATGGGCGATTTTATTATTTCTGATTCAAATTAGGAAGACTTTCTCAAGACCATATAGAAAGTCAGTGGCAGAGCAGAAATTAGACCTGGCTGTTCAGCCTTCCCTTCAGACAGCAGGTTTTCGATTGCCCAGTGCGGTTTCCAGCTCCCTGTTTCGGCATCAGAGGAGACTCCTGGTAGGATTTGTTTCTCTTTTTTGTGCCTGTGTTTGTTCCCACCTTCTGCGCGTTCCTGCAAGATGGAGCTTTTCATCTTCCCAGGGGCATTGCAAGCTGCCTGTTGGACTTTTCTCTCTGCGTTGTCTTCTCTGCCAGCCCGAACTTCCAGCCTGTGCAGGGCTCCCAGCGCCACGTCGTACAGAAAGGTATGTCCAGCGAGGTAGCTGGGGCTGGATAAAGTGAGCCCAGCAGCTAGCAGGGCTCTGGGAGCGCTTGGCCTGCAGCTGGTTGGATGGTGAAGAGATCCCTGCTGTTTTTAATAGCTCTGTGACAGTCTTGGCCAACAAACATGGTGTGTTTCATTATAACTCAGTTTTCACACAAGCAAGTGACCTTTGCAGAGGGTAAGTAACTCGCTGCAAACTTTCAGTCCCTTTAAAGAGCTAGCGGCAATTTCCTTGCTTGCGGGCTGTGCGCTCTTCAGGGCTCATACCAGGGCTGGGTCGCGTGTGGGCAGAGGACATCACTGGGATGTGGATTGCAAGCAATCTTTCACTGCAGCCTGGTTCCCTGTGATCTGCCGCAGCGTAGCATGTCTCCCTTGAGCTTCCAGTGCTGAGCGAAGCTGACTGTGCGCAGTGGGGTTGTCAGCCCAGCTATACAAACGGCTCCTTTTACCCCTCTAGCTCAGCTAGCACACCTGGCTACAGGCAGGGAGAGAGTTTTGCAAATGCAAAGGGCTGGCGGGTACCTGTGAGATGCGGGATGCTGCCTTCTTTCTCTGCCTGGATGCTACGGATCTGGCCAAGATTTATCTCATGGTCATAGCAGTACCTCGCAGCTGCTGGTTTCAGGGAGTAGTCGGGGGCAGAATGTGATGATAATGGGTTAATCAGAGCACAAATGGTTCAAACATGCCTTCCTCAGCGAAATGGAGCAGTTCGATAAAGATTTTTTTCCTGATATTCTCTCATAGAGCTGAGATGGCACAATATCAGAGACATTAATTTTGCATCACTTCCAGCTTTATGTTTGTACATTTCATTTTTTGAGGTACTGTTTTCTTCCTCAGCAGCTTCTGAGCATCTCTGAAGCAATCTCAAAGTGATGCTCTTTGTACTAGGGCAAATGCAAGGTGAACCCCTGTGTTACCTGCTGTACTGAGAAATAATAAGAGACAGTCCTTACCTCAGGGATACGGTAGATTAAGTGAAGGAAACGGGAGAAAAATAAGGCAGAGAGCAGCCAAGTGATTTGCTGGAGGAGACCCAGCTTGGCAATTGCAGGCAGAGGAAGAAGGTTCCAGTCCAAGGCAAGGTGTATCCCCGGGAACGTGCTGTCTCCAGGAGCAGCTTTCAAACATGACCTCTGACCTCTACTCTCTAAATTTCTTCCCTTTTGATGAAATTATGATGTTTAGACAATTGTCGAGTGTCACGTAGAGACTTGATAAGCTGGAGTCCACCCCTTTGGACAGGGGTGACCCAAGTGGCTGCTCTGCAGCGGGTGGTGGCCTTCTCCCAGTTCCCAACAGTGCTCCCAAAACTACCTTCAGGAGTGGTACAGGGGGCTGTCCTGAGCTCATGGTTGGAGCACACCTGAAAACCAATTTTTGTGAGGCTTAAGGAGATGAGGCGTAAGGATTTGCCTTGTTTGTCCATGTTTCTGTATTCCCCCAGTAATACTTCAATTTCAGCCAGGTTAGAAAGAGGGACAGCGGTCTCGGAGATGATTGCCTTCCTATAAGTTTTGTGAAAATTGGCAGCTGGAAGAGTCCCAAATGAAGCCTTCCAGTGAGGGAAAGCAGGCAGGACTCAGCTGCTACCTGGTCTGTTGGGCAGCAGCCATCTGGTTAATTAGCTTACTTGTTTTCACTCTCCGGCAGCGTATGCGTGCTGGTTAGCATATAGCTCTGGAGTAGCCACCAGTCCTGCTGTCCTCTGTCCTGCAGAGGTTTCATAGCAGAGATGGAGAGGGTCTGAGGTTATTCACTTAGGAGGAGGAAGAATCAGGGAAGGAAGGGCACAAAATGTGGTAACTTAGGCTTGCTGGGTTTACATTAGAAGTGAGCTCAAATCTGAACAAATCACATCTTATTATAAATCATACATCATTTTTAACTCTCTCAGAGTGAGAAAAGCAAGAAGAGGATACTTGGCCATCTTTTTTCTTGTTATGAGGAATGTCTCTTTATTTTCCCCTCTGACATCTTCTGTCACAATCTACGGTATGGAAAGTAAGTGCTAATATCATTGCTTTTCTGTTTTACAAGGCAATGATTCAACACTTGAATGCATAGCCTATTCAGTTGAAGGCTAAGTGGTTATCAGAATGAATGAATTAGATTATTGCTGATGAAAACCGGGGAAGATGGAACTGTTGGTATTGTGAAGATAACAAAAGAGATAGAAAGAAAGTGGAAAATGAATGTCTTGTTATGAAATGCAGCCCAAATACTGCATCTGTGTGCTTCCAAAACCTGGAGACATTTGTACTCATCTGAGATCCCTACGTGAGGCTCAGTCTTCTCCATGTGCTTGCAAAGCACTGAATCAACCCTGCTGGAACAGGATATTTCCCAGCTTTGGGTGGTATAAACACCTAGGAGTTTATACTCTGTGGTGATGAATGACCAGGGGTTCCCAAACACTTCACTGGCAACTTCCCACTTCTGGTCCAGAGCCCAGCTTCTTGCAAATAAATTTCTCAGGCTTGTAAATACTAAGGGCTGTAGTCTGATGGGGCAGCAAGCCCTATTCTGGGAGCTGCTGCTCTGTATCCTGATGTGGCTTTCACCTAATGCCGACCCGCTGCCGGGTGAGGGGACTACTCTTCTTTCTCACGGTGGTGGTGAATGAGCTGCAGATTCCTCATGGGTATCCCTGGATGTGGGATCTCATCCAAAGTTTGTGTCTTACTGTGACCTTCTCACAGTCTTTTAGACTTTGTCTTTTGTGCTATCTTTCTTATTTGGCATCAGTGTTTAATTTCTCAGTCACTTGTATAATCTGATCCCTTCCTCCTTGCTATTGGGAGCATCGCTGAAAGAGGCATCACCTCAGTGAAGGAGCAAGGTGCTACAGAACGGCTCCAAAAAGCTTCTGGGAACAGGGAATCCGGTGCAACTAAAAGGGGCTTTGGACCCCTTCTGCAACGAGGCTGTTCAATGGGACCATGGTCTCCCCTTCATCAGTGAGACATGCCTTAAGGAAGGGCATTTGGTAGCTATAATAAAACTCGGCCAAATGGTGGAAATATGATCGACTCTTCAATTAATCTGATTAGAGCCAACAGCCGCTATGTGGAACACTTGTTCCTGCTCTGTATGCAGCTGCATACTATAGTGCAACTATTTACGGGCCGGGCTCCAGTGGGATTTATGGACGATGATGAGCTAGCAGTGGATTCAATTACCACCCAAGCTCACTGCAAATGTTGCAGCAAATTGCAACAGCTGCAAAACGAGCTTTGCGCAAGGGCTGCCCGAACACCATGTGTCCTGCTAGCTAGAAATTCTCCAGCCATGAAGAGATGGAGTTAAATGGCTCCCCACAGCTATGTTCTTATTTTCCCTTCTGAAGACTTTCATGGTTGTGTTTAGCACAGCCTCGGCATCTTCTCCAGTGCTGGGTCTTTGCCTCACTGCGGAGGAAGCAAAGCTGTGTCCTGTCATCCACAAGCTCCAAGGGTGCCCCTTCTTTGGGGGATTCACATGGCTGTTGTGCTTTTTGGTGACATTGCCATCTTTCACCCTCTGGAGAACGCAGAGAGGACACAGTACCTCAGGACAGAGGGCTGGCTAGGAGGTATCCTATGAAGCACTGGTGATGGCAAAAAAGCATGGCTTTTGTCCCTCTGGAGCTGAGGGCTACATGAAAAAGGGATTGTTCCTCTCCTCCCTCTTCTGCTGGCAACTCTTAGTATCTAGATTACCTGGATATTGTGGATAACGTTGTTCTGTGAATGGTCTTGGGTGCCCCTGGACTTTGCTCAGATGCCTGCTCCCCATGAGCAGCAGGGAGGGCACAGTTCTCCCTATATTATGATGGTTTTGCCTTAATCCCACACAGCACTTTGCCTTCCCCTCAAAGGTCCAGTACAACTGATTCATGAAATGATCCAGAGTAAAGCCCACCACCCTTCTTCCCCAAAAAGGTGGCGTGGGGACAGGAACAAGTAGGTCTCTACAGTGCAGTTGTTATGAAGTGATGTTTTCTTATCTTTTGGAAAGGTGGGGGACACAAGGGGGAAATAAATGCCTTTGTGTTAAAGGGAAAGTGCTTTCTACCAGCTTGTAGTAAAGGACTCTCTCAGAGGCCGTGTGATGAGGAACATCCCACTTGTCTCAATGATGGAAGAGTTTGTTCTTTTCAAGAGAAAAAAAAAATATATCAGGGCTTAGTTGCTGGGATCCTTTAATTAATATACCAAGGCTTGCTGTTAAGGTCAAGCACAAACAGGTTTATTAGCTAGGCCTGAAATCTGATCGACCATTCAAAGTTAATTAAACTCCTCCTGACTCCTACATTCAGCTGTTGCCGAAGGGATGGTTTCTAAATGGCTGTAAATCAGTGTAACTCCATGGGCTTTACATGGCTGAGATGCTGGCTCCAGATCTGACTTGCACAGATGATTTTTCCAGAACATCTCTGCCACCAAGAGAAGCAAAGATAAGGAGGAAAAAGAAATGGCAAACACAAGGCACAAGCTACTTTGCTTTGATTAACACAAGGAAGAGAACAGTCAATGAAACAACCCTCTCAGATTCACCTGTAACCTGGAAACTCATACTCAGCCATTTTGCCAGGGTTAATGAGCGGTGCTTGGTAAATTAAAAAGCCCATCTAAAAAGATGCTGAATCCAACTACTCCAGCGTTGCAGTCTACGTTGGCCTAGGCACTAGGTGTGTTTCCTGCTGGATTGAGAGTGGATCTAGATGTTCCTGTCGCACACCCACTTTGCATGGGCAGGAACAAGCTGCAGAGTTCAAGGCGAGGTGTTATTTGAAACCCCGCGTTAGGTAATAGGGGAGCTTGTGTTTTCACTTGTCTGGAGTTATCAAAAGGAAGCTGTAGATTCATGAATAACTATGAGTTAAAAAAGATCGCCTTGTCTTTTCTACGCTTTACTGGCTTTGCTAGAAGCTTCTGCTCTTTTGAGGTGCTCCCAAATCCGGGCTCTGGGGTGCCGGCTTCTGGAGGAAGCACGTTGGATGCAGGAATACCTTACAAAGCCAAGAGCGGTCTGCAGGGATGGTGGTGGTTTACTTTATAGTTTGGGGGAATGGGGGGCAGTTGGTGGAAATACTTGTACAATGTATGCAAAACTGAAGTTGGGAAGCACAAAGCATTTTCACATAACACAGGGAGCATTTTCCTGAAAACCTCTCTCTGCAGCTGAAGAGAGCGAGTTGTCATCCCCTGCGCAGTCTCGCAGCAGAGTTTGGGCAGGACTGGGAAGGCTTTCTCTCCCCGTGGATGTGTGTGTAAGTTGGGCCTCTCAAGGCCCAGTTTAGTAACTGAACCACAAAAGTGTCCTTGCTACGTTTTCTGCAGCACTCCCAGCAGCCTGCTGCATTAGCTTGTCTCACCCGTCTTGTTTATCTGAAGTTTCCTGTCATACCACGAGAGTATGTTGCATCCATCAGCAAATGGCTGGATCCTTGTGCTGACTAAGCTAAAAGTCTCTCAGGTAGTGCAATCAGGTGTTTAAATTTAGCTTACAGTAAAAATACTTTCTTTTGGACTTCATGTCCCATTTGTTTTGGCTAGATGGGGTTTCCTTGTCTTCCCTTTCAAAGCTGACATATCCTGACATCGTCCTCCACTGGCGACAGGGCACATCTCCTGTATCCCATCAAAAAGAATCCCTGCTGGTTTTAAAGTTTGGTTACCCCAGAATAACTTTCTCTGTATTTGAGGCTCTTCCTGGGGACTTTTGGGGGCATCTTCTCCAGGACAGCCTCCCTTGGCCAAATCAGTAGGAGCTAGGTTAAACTCGGCTGGGATTAACTCTTGGTATAGTCCTATGCTTTTCTCCCCCTTAGATGCTGAAAGTAGGAACTAATCCCTTCCTAACCCCTGTTCATGGTACCTTTGACTTCCGATCAGACATTTCAGCATGTTTAAGCTGTTTCAAGAGTTGACCATCTAATGAGAAGACTTAACCTGCTCATTGTATTATCACAGCTGCAACTCAAATGAGAAACCCTGAAATCTGCTGGCGAGCCCTCGTGGGACCACCAGCATGAACCTGTCCTGCTGATGCACCGGAGGGAAAGAGTGGGAGTCCTCTCAGCTGAAGGTGTGCGTCTGCCTGTCTTGGGGCTCTCTGGCTTGTAAGGTGTGGAAATGATGCTTCAAGTTAATCTTACAGACCAAGGGGCTCCAAGCAGCTTTCCCAAGTAGATCCCAGTCAGAAACTTCCTGGGCTGTTTGTATCTTCTCCCGTCGCTCACTGCTGTGACTCAGAGCGTGCAGCCAGCAGCAATGATGTAACCTTACACGAATAGTGCCCTTATGAAGGGTGCTGGCTTGACAGCTTGAATCCCTTCTTAACAAGGAGCTGCTTTGCAGAGAATAATGGTGTAAATCCCACTCTCCCTCCACAGACAGACGCACACTCCAACCTACTGAGGTCATCTCTGTCCACTCTCCTGAGTTTCTCCCTCCTCTTGCATGTGTGTCGGTCAGCTCCGGACCACAGTGTGGCTGAGCTGAGAGAGAAGGGAGTATTGACCCGGGCTGTGTCGAGGCCTGGGGTGGGCAGCATGAGCCAACATGTGCCTGGGGAGCGTGGAGAGGTGACCTGTGGTGGAGAGACAGAGCCCTTCAGGTGATCCAGGTACTCCGCAGAGCGGATCTGGCAGTGCCCCACTCACTGCAGCCCTGCAGATGTGGCTGCCCATCAGCCGGACTCAGCTGCCCCAGGCTAAATGTGTGCAATGTCTCAGTGCAGACCAAAGAAATTAGGAGCAGGTTTTGGTGTGGACACAGAGTCACCAGCTCCTGGAGTCCTGTGAAGAGGGCAGAACAAGGAACCTGTGTTTTTAGGTATGCGTGTATGTGTAAGTACAGAGGGAAACTGAGTTAAGTTGAATTGGAGATGAAATTAGGGCCACTGAAACCAATGGATTTACACAGGTGTCAGCGAGTTAAAACTGTTCCCCCAACTCTTGTGGTTGCTGGTAGGGAAACTGCTGGTTTCTCTGCTCGCTAGTAATATTAGTTTGCACTGTGCCTCTCAGCTTTGCTGTACTTTACAGTCTTGTTAGGGCTCTTGTGGGGATAAATCCCATCGGTAGCATTGACTCCATGATGCAGGAGGACTGTGAGCAGATGCTACTGATGGAGAATTAGGACATCTAATACAATCAAGAATGTAGGGCTTAAATAACACTGAGAACTGCTGCTGATGCAACAGAGAACACTTAAGGTGGGCATTTTTCACTCTCTTTGGCTGGACAGCTGCGAGAGGCCTCCTTATTTGTATTTTACTGTTGGTTTTAATATTTGACCCTAATATTTTTGGTGTTATGTCCAGAGTTTCAAGCAATGTAGAACTTGCACAGTGTTTTCTTAATCATGTTGACAGAGCAATGAAGTGAGAAGCTGAAAGAAAAAGAGCAGTGGGCAGAAGCTAAGCCGTGCCTGAGGACTGTCTCCTTAAGTTCGATGAGATGGGGTGGTCCTCGCTGTTGTGCTGTTAGGAGCGTGCTTTCCCAGCCGCGTCCCCGCTCTCGCCTGTGAGCCCGCAGACACTCGGGAAGAGGCAGAAGGGAGATGCCTTCCCGGGTGCACACGCTTCTGCAAAGTGGTGCTGGTACTGGCGCCTGTTTTCAGATCTCGTTAGAGCAGTCTCAACAAGTTGGCGTTTCCGAGTGGGGGAGGCTCCGCGGCAGGGTGGGAGAATTCGGCATGCCGAGTGCTTCGCGTTGTCCCAGCGGATAGAAGAGTTCAGGCATTCGCTGCGTTTGGGGATGCAGAGCCCTGACTCTGCTCTGCAGGTATCTGGGCATGGTTGACTAATGCATCGCAGCTGGGTCCTGGATTTTGGTCTTCCAATCTAATAACCATCCATTTCTCTTTCACTTTCGTTTCTTTGACAGCTGCTAAGTTAGGGGTTTTGAGCAGTTTGGATGAAGTGCTATCAAACACTAGCTAGTGTTGCAGTGTTCAGGGGGGTGAAGGCTCCGGTCGCTGAGGTTATGCTCTGAACTCTGTTGTCCTGCAGCACCTGCACACAGACGCAGGGGGTCCGGCAACACGGGGCTGTGCCCGAGTAGCTGCGGACGGAAGGAACGCAGTGTCGTGCCTGCTCTAGCAAGAGGTGTTGTTTCAAACAGATGTTGTTTCCTTTGGCTGTAAGCAGTGTCCAGGCACGGTGAGAGGAGCTGAGGGGCAGGGGGCCACAAGCAGCTCCGGGGCAGGCGAGGGCCCAGCCGGGCTCTGCTCACAGCTCGGTGGGCTTCTTGCTGTCAGGCTGCATTGCCACCTACTGGGGGGACACAGCCCTTTGCTAAGGCCACCACCTCCAGCCACACTTTACGGGTGTCCCCAAGCCATTCTGATCTGTGACAGATCCCCTCCCCCTACAAAGCTTGCAGAGGAAACCGTGGTTTCCCCTCATTTTCTGTGTTTAAGGCCCTTATGGGGGCACTCATGCTGTAGTGCCCTGCCCGTTTTGTAAAATCTAGTAGAAGAGAGTGAAGGTCAAAATGCCTTTTTGCAGCTTAGCGCTTGTGTGGAAGCATGGCCAGTGTCACCTCCCAGCCCGGCCTCCCTGGGAGAGGAACTGGGTGGGGGACAGAACCAGAAAACCCCTCAAAAACCCCAAACAGGAGCACTTCCGAGTGTTTAAGCTGGACCAACAGGCTACACAATGAGAACTGCATCGCCAGACCCACACGGGCACCTCCTTAGGGATAATATTATTGAAACTCCTTCAACAGGGCATGCTGAAAGCTGCTGAGGAATCCCTGACCCCGTTGCCAGTAGCAAACTTGTCGACTTCAGCACGTTTCTTCAGGCATTTATTGCAGGCAGCTCTGCTCTGCCCTCCTGCTATTGCACAGGACACATTCCTCTCTTGGATTTTCTCTTCAGACACTTTATAACTTCATGTGTTGCAACTCTTGGGGTTTAAATTTCCCAGTCTGGGTGTTTGCTTCGAGTTCAAGGTCTCTTTCTTTGGGTGCAGCAGAGGGGACGAGAGAGACCGCTGTAGCCAAAGTGCTCAGCCATTCTAGGCAGGGAGATCTGAGGAAGCTGTGCTACTCTTCCTCATGTAAAAACAAAAAAGCACAACCCAAAAAAAAGACTCTTACAACAATTTGTGTGTGCTAGGACCTTACTGCCTTGGAGCATGGCTTGTGGTCTCCCTGGGACCAGCCCTTTGGTATCATCAGGAAAAAACCCTGCTCAGATTTGGCCAGGGTACTACCCTTTGGGAAAAGAATGAACAAAAAAGAGGGGAAGAGGAAAAGGGGGAACAGGAGGATATAGCCTTCATTTTCTACCTTGCTCAGCTCCTCGCCTGGCAGACAGGAACAATGTCCCCCTTGCCTTTGGAGGTGGGAAGCATCCTTAATAATATTCTTCTCATGCTCTGTAACAGCCTGTCCTTACTGATAAATGTCGTCTTAGAATCGTACAGAATTTAAGGCACAGTTTTGCTAGGGACCATATTAGTCCAAAGTGTTTTCAAAGTGAGCCAGACTTCAGCATCCGATATGTATTAAATGACTGCAATGCTAGTTTATAAACTGATTTATTAAATGAGCTGTGCATCTGACTGCTAATGATGGAGGCGCTCACGACTGATGGTTATTTGGCAACAGAATATTAGCTGCAGATTTAGCGTCAGTGCAGGCTGCACTGCAGGCATATGAAAAGTTAATATTCAGGAATGGGAAATTAAACAAGTTGGACACAAGCAAAAACAGATCTGCCCCCTCCCACTGTCCCTCTCTTTATTTCATCTCTTTTATGGTTGGGCCTGCTGTCAGCTCTTGAGAGCTAAAATCACAGCTGGCTTTGGGGGGGAAATGCACACCTATAGATGCTGTTTGGCCAACAGTGTTTGGGACATTTTTCATCTTGCTGATAGCACTGCTAGGCATAGGAGTGAGCATGAATTGAGCCAGGCTGGCAGTGCATTCAAACTGTGGTTTTATTTCTTGCAGGTATGAGGCACTTGATTTTAAAACAAAACACCATTACGGACAAGCATAACCATCCCTAAGAACTACTCTTTAAATGTCTAAACTTCTGATAAAATCCATATGAAGTAGCTTGTTGAAAATAATTTTAAAATCCTACAAATTTTTAGGGCTTTACCGAATCTTTCTGAGGTCTGGCAATACCAGCTTTACTGTTCCCTTCCTTCCCTTCCACTCTGCATGTAACTGTTGCCTCTCCAGGCTTCGTCCTGCTCCCTCTGCTTGGCCCAGAGACGGGTGGAAGCGAGCAGCACCACAGCCCTGTATGAGGAAGGAGGGGCCACCAGTGAAGACTCATACTACGCCGCTTTCCCATCCCAGTTACTAGATGATCTCCCTGAAGAGCTTTGTCACGAACCTTAATAGAAATGGAAATCATAGAAAATATGGCTGTAAGGCACCTCAAGCAGCCAAATCTCTCCTGCTGGAGGGCTGGATCACATCCTCTTTCTGGTGGCTAATGCTGCAATAGTCCTACTGCTTTCGATAGTCCTGGTGCTTTCAAGAGCAAACATACATCGCGGCCTCCCCTTGGTTTCTCGGGCTCCTTAGTTTCAGGTAAAGCCCTGACAGTCCTTTACAGAGTAAAACTCATACTCTGTGTGTTAGTGAGCACCTGTGAAAAAGCCACTTTGGATTGCTGCAACTGGACGGGCAAAAGTGTCTGAAGCATCCCAGCAGCACTTATCTATTCACAGCGTAATCTGCAGTCACCTTCCATGTTATGGGTGCGTGAGAACATTGTAGCACCTTAACCAGAATGGCTGTTGGCGTATCTTGAACTCTTCAGCTGTGATTCCTGGTCATAAAGGGGGGGGGGGAAAATTCACCCAGTTTGTTTGTTTTAGCATTTTATTAAACAGTGCACCATCTGCCAGTTGTACACCAGGCCCTGGTGATTTTCAGACCAATATACGAACCCTGGGACATGATGCTGCCACGACACTAGGCTGCACGAACTGTCTCGTAGAGGGGAAATGATGCCCAGGAGGAATCCAGGCTTGCAGGCAAGTGCCACCACACTGCCACCACAACAGGCAGGCTGGAAGGTAGCTTATGGCAGGCCTCATTTACAGGACTCCCTGACATCCCTATGCTGTTCGATTAGCCAGATCCTGCTCCTGAGGCTGTGCTGCTTACTTTCCAGTCACTTGCCCATGCTGTTGCAACCCCATGAATGATAAGGAAAAAGACCACCGAGTCTGCATGAGCTTGAGGTTCCTGACAGGGACACCCACCCAAAAGCAGATGAGCTTCTCTGCACTTCAGGCTGTTTCTTAACAAAGCAGCTGAAGTGTGTGATGGCAGCACAAGGCTGGGCTGTGAGGAGACAGGTGACCTTGCAGGGGCTGGTTTCTACTGTTTGCTGAAGCAGCCCATCCACGAGGTTCTTGTGGGTCTGCCTGTGCCACCGTTAGAGGTTACACTGTTACCATGCCAGGTCTGGTCCTCGTGGCAAAAGCACGGCGTGCTCCGGAGCGGGCCAGGGCAGCTGAGGCTGCCTCAGCCTCCCTACTGCTGGTACGGGAGCTCGCCTGCTGGGAGGCCGCCCGGCCCTGCCTGGTGGGCCCTTGCCGGGGAGGCTGCTCTGAGGTAGCCTGAGCACTCGGTAAGTGCACCCTGGAAAGACTGAAACCCGCGTCCACACCTGTGCAGGCTGAGGAGCCTCCCGCAGCCAGCAAAACGCAGTACAACAGGTTCAGTAACTTTCGCTGCATTCAGCATTTAGCTCACGCTCTGGGGTAAGACAGTGGCTCACGGGATCAGGTCCCAAACTGCTGCAACTTCGCGTAGCATCAGCAGAGGACAGCAAAGCAGATTTACCCCTTGCCAGGATCTGGTATGCTGACAGCCTAAAGCTTTTTAACCTAGGGCGGATTTTGCAGCTGCTAGTTGGGTGGATTCGGGCTTGCATGTCAAACTACAACAAGCAGTAACAAGCCAAACAAGTCACTCGAACTATCCAGGTTTAGGAAAGCTTATAAAACAAAGCCTGTAAAAAAAGAAAAAAACACCTACACAGGTAACAGGTTTAAACACTGACAGAACTCAGTGGAATACATTTCTTTTCCCATGCTGCTGCTGGTAGGCTTGGTTCCACCTAACATCTATAAAGCTCGTACTCAATTTTAAACATGGACTGAAAAAAAAATTCAAAGCCGAACAGCAAGCATTCTTAGCTTACTTTTAAACTGAAGTTTTCCATTCAACGATCGATGGACTTTTGGAAGATTTACTGTAAGATCATGAATAAGCACAAAAGCCACTGGATTATTTGTTTGCCTGTCACTGAAAAAATGCACCAAAAGCTATACATAATAGCCTTTGCTTATAAAGCAGACAGGTGTAAATCTAGGACAAGGCTTTGGCATGTCAGCTCCAGCTGTGCCACTTGCAATCTGACAGAAAAGACATATATAGAGACTCTGCAGTCCATCACATTCACTTCATGTGGCGCAGCCCAGCTACTGAGCTTCCTACTCCCTGAATGGTCAGAAAGAAAATGTTCAGAAGCAAATTGCAGGGCAATAGTCTCAGTAGTTCAGTTCATCTTTTGTTTTCAAAAGGCAACTAAATTCCTGTAACTACTTGTCAGCACAGAAAAGTTAAATGGGCAAAGGTACGTTCAATAGAAAACTTTCTCCCAGTAAATGAGATACAGAAAATAGCAAAACTCTGTAAAGCCAATAAAATACTATATATTTCCTCCCTCCCACTCCCAGCCCTGCATTTTTAGGAGACACCAGCAAAATCCTAATTCTGTCTTTTAAATAAAAACAATGCAATGAGATGACTAGAAATGTTAAAGAACTCAGCATGTCATCAGGAGGACGGATTTACGTTCAGTTAGGTAAAGGCGATGAGTTTGGAAAGGGGAAAGCAACTTTGAACTGCTTTTCCAAGTGCAGAAGGATTCAGGCAGGGAATTGCCAAGCTCAGGTTTAGAGTTCAAATGCAGGGAACTTAGCCTTGGTCGGCACCAGCAGGTCAGCAAGAAAGTAAATCGTTCCAGCCATTCCTGAGGACAGAAAAAAGAAAAGTGCTAATACGGGTGCCCACAGGGAATCTCTCTGGAGCATGTTATCTAGAGGGTGTATGGATGAGTCACGAAGACAGAAACAAAGAAAATGTATTCAGAAGGACCTAAATCATTTCCAGGGTCTGAATGCAGTTCTCCCAAGCCACTCAGATGCTTGAGAAGGGAGAGCATTTTGAAGTTAATAAGATACTGAAAAAAGCCCCCCTTCTGTTTTATTTGTCCTCCGGTTTAAACATCTGGATGCCTTTGCAAAGCTTTGGGCCCTGTGATATTTTCCCTCAGATTCCTCTCTGATGTAACTAGCCTTGTTTGTGGACTGCAGCAAAGCTAGGGAGATTTACAGCAGCTGAGGCACTGACTTTTTCAGCAGTCCCCGCTGATGGCACCTTTTTGGGGAGCCGTTCACAGGAGCCATAAAGTGCCATGGGAGCCAGCAAGGCCTACAAGAATGACTCCATTTGTTCTTCCCTGATCACTGGAATGGAACTGGAAAGCCCAGGAAGGGTTTCAGTCCTTAAAAGGGCACAGACAAGCAAGACTGTCTGAGAAGCCAGGCTACAATAGCTGTAAGGTAAACTTTGGCCTGTACCCATTAAAGAATTCCTTTTGAGGCTTGTGAGCAGGAGTCCCAAGAAGACAAGATGCTCCAGCTGGAGCCATTGGCATGTGCTACAAGAAGACCACGTCTGAGAATGGGTAAAAACAGTGAATACAATTTCCCTCCCATCCTCTACACTGAGTTTTGAATTCAGAGAAACGTGTATTCAGTTCTCCTCAGTGCTGGACTAGATCTTACGCAGTTGCAAAACAAAGACTAGAGAGGGAGGTTACCTTCAAAGAGAGAGAACGGTGTGTCTGGAGTCCGGCACCCATGTTGACCATAGCTTAAACACCACTCTGCAAACTGGGTAAGGGGAACAGAAACGTCCACATTTTGTTAGAGATGGATTTTAAAAATTCCCACCCCCATCCTCACATCATCCCTTGACAGAGCAAGGCTTCTGCATGATATTCCTTCTGTACAGGCTGTCAGACCGTGACTGCGCTGTTGAAGGACTGTGCTGGTGGAGCTGGTTAAATCTAGAAATTAGCTTACAAAGGAAATGGCAGGGACGTAAAGGGCAGAAGTGAATAATCGCCCCCCCGCAGGCTCTCACCTTGCAGGCCCTGTACAGGTATTTCATGTTCTGAGTGAGGTTGTACAGTGCTAGGAAGCCATAGGCGTTGCCAGCTGTCCCGTGACACAGCCCGTAGCCTTTCTTCAGTAACCCGTACTGCCAGATCACTTCTGCGCACTGCAGGGCATCATTTAGGTACTGCTCTTCCCCAAACACCTGTGGAGATGAGAAAGATTACCCCCTTGCTGAGGCAATTTCCTCCACACTGACAGCATCCCTGGGTGAGCGGGGAAGCTCAGGTTAATTATTAGCTCCTCTCCTACTGAAGTTTTAATGCTGTTCTTTGCTGTCTGCTTTCAAAGGAGAGTGTTTTTAATGTGATGAATAGGGTTGTATGATATTACCTAACGCCCAGCTAGCTATCACCATCTGTCACCTGTGACACGACACCCTACACGGCTGGTGGGTATTTTCAGAAATACATTTTCAAAAGGCTAATTTCCGTTTCAGTCGGTGGTCCCTGTGGGGTGATTTCATGATGACAAGCCATCCTGCTCTCTGGCAAGGGGGTTCCCAAAAGAGTTTTCCCAGTGATCAAATTCCATGTTTAGGGGTCCCCAAAGGCTCCTAGGATGTCTTGTACCTTGTAGGCCTGAACAAGCATGTAGATAAGACCTGGTGCCCCATGGCACCAGTGGACGAGTAGGTCTCTGGTGTCATCGATACATGGAGGGTAATTGCCCGATGGGAACTTGAGCTGGCAGACGTAATCCACGCTGGGTTTGACTGCGTTGTGCAGTTTCACTTGGCTCACTCCAAGGCCAGGCTAAGAGAGAGAAAGTGTTAAATCAGAGAGAATTACCATTCTGTGTCTCCATAAAAGGCCCAAGGCCCGCTTGAAAGGCAGAAGCAAAACAGACTGTTGCGGCATCCCTTCTTGCTCCTTGTACATGAAGCTGTTTCTTTGGTCTGGGCTTTTGCAACTTCACAAAGACCCACTTGGCACTGAAGAACAGAGACACCAGGCTGCTCTGTCCTTCAGCAAGGTCTCACTTCCAGCCGTACCCTAGTGTCCTCAGAAACACTGACTGGCCCTAGTATGTCAGTCAGCCCTCTAAGCATGAGAGGACTTCTGAAGATGAGTAGCAATAGTTTCAGGTAGGAGGTAAAGCCTAGAGAAGCAAGGTTAAGGATGAATACCAAGAATAATTCCTAGCAGGCAGAGCACCTCAGCTCTGAGCTGCAGGGCCAGCCCAGCTGGAGGGCTGTGATGCTGTGTTTCCACAGATGTTCTCAGGTAACTGCGAGGTGGTGATTTCACCACTGATCTCAGATGAAAGCAGGAGAGGGACTTCAGTGTCCTCTTCCAATTACGCTGTCACAGATGAAATCTGTGCAGTTCTGACTTCTCTTGACAGACTGCAATAAAAACTCTAGTCTAAGGATCTCACTGTTCCCAGGTTGATAACTTGTAAATTAAAAATCGATATTTGCGCTGTAAAACCACTGGAGATAAAAGTCCAGCGTCCTCCTCTCCTTACTTCCCTTCTTTGCTTCCCCGGGACTTTCTGTGCGTTATGCCTGGCTGTTCCTCTCCGTTTCACACGGGGCACAACTTGTGCTTACAGGGAGCTGATCCTTGTATGGCCAAGAGCATTCCAGGCTCCTTGTACTGCGTACAGCAGGGCACATGCTTGAAGCCCAGATGGTAATTTATGGGCGACTTAGTCTTAAAATTCTTTAAAACATCAGTTTGGGAACGAGCTCAGGGGCTCGGTACAGATCTGGGCTTATAGCACACTGTAGTTTTCCCTGCCCCCAACTAAGCCATTCTGTATTCCAGGGTAATAATCACCCTCCATCTAATTTCTTCTCTTGCAAATCCCCTTCTGCTTCAAAAGCACCAACCACCCTTTCCTCTCTAACTGAGTTATATAAGAGGGTTAAATTCACAGAACTCCGCTCCTGCATATAGGCTTGAACTTTGAGGCTCCTACTTCAGACTTAAAGAAGAGCTCAAGTGCTTGAAAGCTTTTTTTTTTTTTTTCTCCCACCAGCTGTGGTAGTTGGGTCTAATGAAAGATATTATGTCTTTCTATGAACCTTGCCACGTTAAAGTAATTTGCATTACTCAGTTATCACTATTAATGCTTTGAAAATACAATGTTATTTATTGCTGTGATTTTTTAAGAACTCAAGCATTGTAAGCATATCCATACAGTGACCCACACCGGGGAACTATCACCTCCATTTCAGAGCTAGGTAATGGAAGATTGCCATAGCTCCAGTGAGTTATCCAAAATTGTGAGAAAGACAGTATCAAAGCAAAGGGGCACAGCAGCTCCTAGCTTCTTGTCTCATATTGTCTGCTTCAGGTGCTACAGACCTCAGCTGCTTTATAAAAGTAAAAAATTCTACCCCTTTAATATTTGGATATAAGCCCTGATTTGGAAACCCGGGCATTTCCCACTGTCCTACTATGACTTTGGTCTCTTTCACCAGGCTTTTCTTACAGAGATTTTCACTCTGAAATGATCTGAAGTTGCTCCAGGTAACCACCTCAGAAATGCAGGAAGGCCACAGATACCAACACATGGGAAGAATTCACAGCAATTAGCACAAGAGGCGGGAGCTCCAGACCAGCTGACCCACAGGGCTTCATCATGTGAAACTGCTGGTATAATGCAGGTCCCATTTTCCTGGGGATCTCCATGGAGGAAGGAAATCCAGTCTCACAGATGTACAAAAACCCCTGGAAGTAGGGATGCATAACCCAGCAAGGGAGCCTCCCTGGCTTCACATCACCCAGAGCCGATGCAGCCACTCCCCTGTGTTCAAAGAGAAGTGAAACAGCTGCCAAAGGTGCATCCCCTCTACCTGTCTCTTACCTGCATGAGATAGTAATAAATCCCAGCCAAGCCATGGGCTGCCCCTACGTAATACTCCTGGTACCACTCATACATGAGGGGGCTCTTTGCTGTGAAGTTCTTCCTTTTGGCCAAGTTCTCTCCTGAGGCCACGACTGCTTCGCAGACCTGTAGAGAGCAAGAGGTGGGTGAGGGAAACGCCGGTGCCTGGAGCCAGCACAGTGAGTATCCCAACACAGAACAAAGCCCGAGGCTGTTGTTATTCTGCATGTGCAGAGGGAAGACCATGAATGAGGGAGTGAAACAGCTCCCACTTCAGTGCCATGTGTGGATTTGCAAGGATTAGGAAGGGCATCTGATGCCCTTTCCCTTTGGAAGGATGGTACCAGCAGTGGGGATATCTGGAGATGGTTTTTTCACTTGTTGCCAGAGTTCTAGCATTAGTTTCTACCTGCCCAGAGATAAACTGGGTAGGAAGAGACAGAGGGCTGATTTAGCCTTTGCTGTTGAGAAGCTACGGTACCTGTTGAATGTGACTTTGAGGGATCTTTTCCTCTCCGAAGTGCTTGTTCACAAATAGCAATGCATAGAGATAGCCCATGCGCCCGTAAAGCAGCTCATCTGGCACTCGTGAGTCAAGCTTGTGTAGGTGGAGCAAGCTACAAAGGAAAATTTGTATAGGTGGATTAGCGGAACAGGACATCCAAAGCCATGTAACCAAACAGTGAGACTGGAGCTCAGAAATACTGTTTGTCCCCTAGTGCTGCCCACTCCCTGTGAGATGTCAGACCAGCCTCTGGGTCTTAGCCATCCACCTATGCGAGCTAGATAAACCCTCCTTCCGCTCTGCTTTTTGACTTGTGGCTTTAGTCTGTTCAGTGCTACGCAATCACAGCATGTGCTTGTTTCTATAGCACCAGCTCTGTAAAAACTCTTTGTGGGGAAGCCCGGGCTATAAGAGACAGGCAGCATAAAGCTGCTGACTGCTTGGGGAAAGCAGGCTGCCCCAGTTTGGTAATGAAAGCCTGTCCACTGTTACCCCTCCACAGTGCCTTTGGGAAGTCAGCCTGTTTGCCAGAAATGACTGTTTTCAAACTTAGCTGGTATCCGTTTAACTTGGCTGCTGGGGGAATGCTAGAAAACCAAGCCAGTGCTGAGGGTGTTTGGAAAAAATCTCACCCCTTATGCGTAAGTCCTGATTGAGATAGCAAAGCCACTTCCCCTCCATGCCCCCAAATGGCCAGGGCTACCCTGTCAGCAGAGAAAGAGGTGCTTGTAAGAGGTGAGGAGAAAGGGTTGGACATGTTCTTTAACATCAGGTCTCCACGGGACATGTAAGAAACCTCATCCAGGGAGAGTTAACCAGCCCAGGCAGAGCACAAGTGCTGCGGGCTGCCTGTAGTGCAGCCCCATGCCAAGGATTGCTTGGTTGGTGCCAGGCGTTAGCCCACAAGGTCAGAGCAAGAGGCCTGCTGGAGTCACAAAGTTTCAATGCAATTTTTTCAGGCAATTGGCATGTTGCAAATATGGTGATATGCAGGTGGTGCTAACAGTGACTGACAGCGCAAGTTTTTCTCCATTCTGCCTCTCATCACACTTCCAACAAAGCTGGATGTCCTTCCCTGTCAGAGCAGAGAGCAGGAGGCAGGGAGCAGATAGTTTTTAGCTTTACTTTTCTGTTCACCCAAGGCAGCAGTCTGAAAAATGCCAGTGCTTTTAAAACACCAGCGTGAGTAGCTTCAAGGCTGTTTCCGCAGCTGCATCCTGCCGTGGTCTCACCCTGGGAGAGTGGTGTGTGCAGGGCTCCCCTGCCACAGCAGCGTGAGGGACAGCAAAGGTGCCTCAGCAGCCCTTGCTCTCGGGCAAAACAATGTGCCACAAAGGAAGGAGCAGCCAAGTGTCCGGAGTGCTTGAGGAGCAGACAGGGGATGCCGGGCTCTGACTCTGTGGCATGAAAGCCTCCCTTGGCACTGGATTCAAAGTGAGCAGAGAGAGAGAAAGGAGAGAACAGTGTCTCAAGATGGATGGTGCAAGATGCCTGGGGTGCAGTTGGACTGATGGCATGCAGAATGCCTTTCTTGGGCATAAGGGGGTAAACTGAGGGCCCTGAAAGAAAGCCACTGCTCACAAACCATCCTATTATCTCAACTACAGAAAAATCAGTATTTTCTGGTCAGAGGAATAGTGAGGCAGTTGTACAGTAAGATGGGATTTTGCACGCCACTGGCTCTGAAAGCAACCCCCTGACCTCCTGAATTGGTGGGAGATGGCAGGTTAAAGAGGACTCCTGGAACATAGATCAGGTTTTCACAAGCTCTTGGAAAACAGGCTGTCCTGAAATATTAAGTCTCTCCAGAGCACGAAGTACATTTATTGGTCATGAACTCATTTCAGCAAGAGCAAGCAGCCAAAACCAGCAAGCTTCTGTCTCTTCTACTGCAGGGAGAACGTGGCTGATGAATTCTCTCCTCAGGCTCTTTTCTGTAGTATGTTCAAGCTAACTGCTCTGGGAATTGGCAGTAGAGTAAGGACAATGTAACTTGCTTCATGAAAGCCCTATTTTCTCTCCTTCAACTTGTGAAGAAACCTGTTTCCATGGCTCTGCCCTTATTATGCCATTAGATGGCAGTGCAGAATTAATCTTGGGTTTCCCTTCTGCCACAAAACTATAGACAGAACAGGAGGGACACATGGAGGGGAGAACTGCAGCAAGAAGATATGAACTGGGCACTTCCTACAACTTGGGGTTATATACCAACCACAACTGACCAGTACTGTTTGACAGCTTAGCACTGTCTCTGTTAGCAAATATATAAATCCTAGTGAGATTCACTGCTTTGCTATATTAAGCAAATTACTGCCTAAACCATCTTATTTCAAGAAGAAGAAAGGGAGTTCTGTCCTCTGACTGGCTGTATCTGCATAAAGCAGGAGCTACTTTTAGTAAGGCGTGGGAACTGAGTGTCCAAATCTTATAGGTACTTCTGATTCCCAATTTTGTTTTTTTATTATTATTCATTATTTTATTATATTATTGTTATATAATATTTTTATTATTATATTATTCATCTTTCACTGATGGCCATTCAGTGTCATTCAGAAGTTGCTGGGTTTTGTCTTGCTTGTGTGCTGACCACTCATAAATGGAAACTCTATCCAGGGCTGTTTCTCACCTTCTCAAAACTTATCTCCCTCAGGCAAGAAAAGCTTGCAACTGCAATCTCTTCCCTTTCTTAATGTTTTTTTTTCCCTTCCTCTGCCACTTCCTGATCTTATTGTAGGACTGCTTATAAGTCTTTACTTTTGTTGGATACTTAAAATAAAAAAATATTTGAAAACGGCTGAGGAAAGGCAGGTAATAGAAATAAATGAATCATAACCAGCTGCATTCAGCACTTGAAAGGGCACTCAATCATAGGTTTAAGTCAAAATCAACTAACAAATAAGAAAGGGAAGAGAGTGACAAAATTCTTCTAATAATCCTGCCCATTTCTCCTTTTCATCAAAATGCCTGCAGAAGCTAAATGTAAAGGTTCTTAAAATCCTAAACTTCAGTTTGTGGTTTTTGTTTGGTTGATGGGTGGGTTTTTCTTTTTTTCTTTTTTTTTTTTTTCCCTTAATTTTGTCAACACTTTTTCCTGTGTTTCACAGAATGCTGTGACTCCTACTTCTCTGAGTAATTCCTCAGATGGCAATACCAGCTTAAAATAACCTTGGTCCCTTACCCCTGGTCCCAGCCTGCAGGCTGCCAGACAGGAGCATTTGCCCTTAAGCTAGCTGTTTCTCCAGGGCCGAACAAATCTGTGTCGCTTTACTCAGTTGCTGGATTCTCTCTCTCTCTCATGCCAGACTGCGGCAAAACGCACTTGGGTTCAGAAGAAAGGGACTGGTAAAAGCCCAGACCAGCTCTAGGAGCAAGAGCAGGAGGAACATGAGGTCAAAAACATAACTGAACGTGTTACCGAGTGATGCAGTCTTCTGACTGCTTCTGGTTCTGCAGTTTGTGGTAGACGACAGCAGCCACTGCCAGGGGCCCAGCGTCTCCGCACAAGAAGGTGATGGATCGTCTTGTCAAGCAGTTCAGGCTCTTCTTCACGTACTCATGGGCCACCTGGAGGTAGGCTGGGTCTCCATACACATCGTACAGGTGCAAATACAGCAAGGCGATGCCTGCAAAAGGAACGTAAGGATTGCAACAAGTAGAAAAGTTTACCTATTTTGTCCTTTCCACTATGCATTGTGGCTGTTGTAACAAATCCAGAAGCCAGCCCTAGGCCTGATCTGGGGCATGTACCATTTAGGAAGGCTTCTTGGGCACAACTGGGAGCTGCTGCAGCATCCACAGCTTCTTTTCCTGCTCTGTGATCTCCTTGTACCTGGTGCCGCTGATGAGCGGACTGCAGGTCAAGGTGAACAGCAGTGTCTGGCCCAGGAGGTCCTGAGCGCAGCAGAGCTTCTAAAGCACAGGTTACAACTGTAGCAGCAGGAGAGCAAATGATGAGACCTAGACAAGCCTGCCTAGACCGATCAACTGTACCTGCGACTGTGCTGTTAAACAGTAAAGAGCATCAGGGACAGGCAAGATGGTACTTGTGGCAGAGTGGTGCTGAGACTGTAGCCTGTCTTGATCTCTCTTCCCCGTGCCAGGAAGTGGAGGGTTGGGTCACTTCCCTTGGACCAGCTGAGAAAAAGCAGCACGCCATCAACACTGAGAAGCAGCTTCCATGAGGTACCCCTGTTTCTTAAGTGGAGATCCCACTTGGCTCTTCTCTTCCTTCCGACTCAGAAGCACCAGCCAGGGGGTTATAACTCCCTGGACACCTGTGGCTGCTGAGCACGTCCCAAGGCCTACCTCAAGGACAGGAGCATCCTAGAAAAGAAAGGGGCTGCCAGACTCCCTCCTCCTGCCACACACCATTTATGAGCAGCCCTTGTCTGAAATATAAACAGCTACCTGAAACACTGGAAAATGCTCCCTGGTCCTCCCCTGATCTTTTCAGTGTGGTACCCAGCTACAAGAACAATGTTGGACTGCTACTGGGAAGTCGCATCAATAGCTGTCCTTTGACTCTGTCTGCCCTGTCTTCATCTTGCTCTTGGAGCTTTTAATGTGTGATTGAGGAGTCCTCAGCATGTCCATGTTAGAAAGGTTTGCCACATTTGAACCACCCTTGTGACTTATCCTCAAACATGCATCGGAGAAGCTACTGGCCTGCATCATTTCTAAAAAAGCTCATCTCTCCCCTTAGCAGTTACCATTTTTAAGAAGACAAGTCCTGTGTTTAAGTCTAAATTATTAGAGCCTATCTCTGTAGATCTTGATGCTGTAAGGAGAAAAGAAATGAGGGGAAACAAACAAACAAAAAAAGCATGCTGCAAAATTACTTTCCATGGTACTGAGGACAATTTTAAACTTAGATCATTTCCTCATTTTGCACAGGTAATCTCCAAAGCTTCATGCTACAGACAATTCAATTTCACATGCATATTAAGGGCAAATTTCTATTTCCTGCTGAAGTTAATAACATTGTCCTCTCTCTAAGCAGTTCAGTGTTAGTGTTTCCAGAGAGAAGCTGAGATGTATGGTACCATTGCTCAGGTTTGTAAGGATGTGGACATGAAGCTCTTTAAAGGGGAACTCTCCTTTTCCAGCGAGCAAATGTCAAGTGACTCTTTGATTCATTTAGCACCTAGCACAGCCTCTAGACTTCTAATAGGTCTGATAGCTGTCTGAGCACAACCTGCACTCTTGAGTTATTTGCTTTAATATCAGACTTCTTGCTCTATAAGTAGCTTCTAGTCCCACTGCTATCATACCACTCTAATTATGTATGTAACTACCCTGTCAAGGCTACTGCTAGGATTGAATTCTAGGAAAGTAAATGTTGCAGTATTGTTTTCCTCCAATTTCTTCTTTGCCACATGTCTTTTAAAACATCTCTCACCCCCTTTATCCCCAGGCCCAAGCATTCTGTAACAGTGGCTCTTTTGGCAAAGGCTCCAAGAATTTTGGCCTGTACTGAGGGATGGAAGTGAGACCTCTACCTCCCCAAATCGTTCATCTTTCTTTTTTCTTTTAAAAAACTTACAAACCCAATCTAAAGATGGTTTCCTCAACTTTGTAGAACAGCAAGCCTGTTCCTTCACTTGTAATTGGAAGGAATTCATATTCCCAAGCTGATAGCAAGAGCAAAGTGAGTGCTGCTTTCAGCATGTTGCTTGCCCTGTTCTTATCCAAGAGCCCAGAAGCAGGGAAGACCAGCAGAGGAGGGCAGGGCCCTGCATAAAGAGGCAATATTTAGCAGCTGCGTGTATAGAGATGTGCTGGTGATATGCAAGATATGGTCATTGAGGGGGAAATATCATATATTGACCTGTGTTTAAGATGTAGGCAGCTTGCTTTAGAGGTAGTACAGTCTAGAAGGTGGAGAGGTTCCAACTGATGATCTTGGCTTAATGAGGCAGTGTTGCTCTGCAAAAGTTATTCCATAGCTCTGCCTCGATCCCTCTCCAGTAGCATCACTCTCCTCCTATCACCACCCCACCTGACCAGGTAGTGTTTGAAGACTGACTTGGTGGGTTTTGGCATGCTTCAAGTGCTACGCAAACATTGCATCATCAGTCATATGGGACTAATAAACGGTAGATCTGCTCTGCTGCTGTGCGCCCTGGAGGGCTGTGTTCAGTGGACTGGTGTTTCAAATGTTTGTGACCACTCTCACACTCCTTCCTGATTATTCCCACCAGAACTGCCATGCAGTTGCTGCTTCTGGCCTGCTACTGCCCAAGATTTAAGAGCCCTGTTCTGTTTATAGGTTACTACTGGACCTTCTTCTCTGTAGCTTCTCCAGACTTCCAAGTTTCTTGCTCCTGGAAGTGTAAGACCTGCTGCCCAGCCTCATGTGATAGAGAATGCATCTGGCATCACCTGATGGTACAGGCTATGGTGAACCTGCATGTTAAGTGGCAGCATATCCTTCAGCAGAGCTCTGCTGACTGGAAGTGCTGTCCTGGTGTGCAGGAAGCCAGTGCATTGCAGTGTTAATGCTTGAGATACCTGCTAACTGTAGGGGATCATCCAATTTTTAAGTCTCCTGCAGAGCCTGTGTATCTAACATCTTCAGCAGGACAGTGAACAGCATCTCTCTTCTCTCACCATCATGGAGAGTGTTGTGCTTGCAGGGGGTGCTTGGCTGTGTTAGAGAAACTTGTTTTGAGGGATACATAGGGGAAGACTTAAATGCACACAGCCAAAATGGAACTATGCACCTGGCTGAACCAGACATTTAATACTGCTGGCTGATTTCCATGCTGACTTCAGCAACCGCTGTCTCCATCACAGCAGAGAGCACTGGAGATGTCAAGACAAGTTCTTGCTGGAGAGCTAAAGCACTGCAGTTAGCTGAAAAAATACCTTGTCCATGTGACACTGCTATTGAGCAAACAAAAGTAAAGCTGTGCCTTGACTTCCCTTCTTGTGCCAAGTTCAGACTTGTGCTTCGCGTGGGATTGTGCTTCCCTTGCAAAAAGTTCTGCTGGTGAGAGAACAGCCGTAGGAAACAAAGCTTTTCTTTCACACCGAACAGAGCGCATTAAGGCAAAAGGAAGCCCTGCTTGGTGTCAGCTCCACGGCAACCCCCTTGCTGATACCACGAGCAGGGATCCCCACCAGACTGTTCTGAACATGCCTCCTGTCTATGAGCAGCTGAACTGCAGTGTGGTCCTGTCACCAAGTTGCCACAAGAGGAGATTTCTGGGTCACTGCTAATTTGGACCAGTTCCAAACCTGTTGCCTATAGTAATAAAAAGCTCTGAGTGGGATGTCAAATGCAGATGGAAGAAGCAAAAACTTATCTTAGCACCTAGTGAGAAAACTGGATGATTTCTAGCAGGAAACCTGATGTCATTTTAATGAGTCAGGTATAGGGGTAAAAGTTACAGAGAGGGTAGAATAGCTCTGCTGCCTGCCTCAAAAGCTAATGAGCACGTCTTCTGGTGGAGGAATAGGGGATGTCAACTCAAATGTGTGTAGAAGGGGTGCTGAATGGGATGCTAGGGGGCTGTATCACCCCATGTTCAAAACTGCCTGGAGATTGACAGGTAGGTCTTACTACAGCTTGTCTTTCTAGTGCGTTGTGGGACATGGGGCATTTCTCAGGCTGCCTAAGCTTCTCCAGATGTAAAACTGGGGTAACAAAGCTTCTTTTGTGAAAACATACACTTCTTCTGTAAAAATGCAAAACAAGCACAGTCCAAAACAAAACTACTCCTTGTACCATCAAAAATCCTAGAATGGTTTAGGTTAGAAGGGACCTCTTGATCCAAGCACCCCTCAACATAATGCCAGCTTCAAACTTGCATCTGATTGCTCAGGGCTTTGTCCAGGAATATCTCCAAGAAGGCAACTTCACAAAAACAACCCACCAGGCACTTAGCAGGAATGTGGCTTATATGGGCATGAGGGCGACACAAGGCACTCCTCTCTCTCCTCGAATGTAGCCTCTTTTCCTCTCACTCTGTAGGCATTATTTGGGGATTTCTGTTCTTCTGAACAGAACTCTTTAAGGGGGTGCAAGTTCTGAGGTCTGAGTTTTGAGGTTAAAGCTAGGATATCATACTAAAGCAAACAGAAGATGTTTTTTTCAGAAGATTTCTTGGATAGGTGTGGTCAGAATTTCTATCCATTCTTAAATAGCTTCTCTCCCATCTGACATGCCTTCTGAAGAGTCCTCTCAAAAGCCAACTCAGCCCTACTCTTCTCTACTTGCCAACAAGCCAGCCAGAAGCTTTGAGTTGGGGCAAGCCACCTGGACTTGCTGGTTTGTTTCAGAAGACCTCAAGCTCTGAAAGCTCATTATATTGCTAGAGAAGGGAATGCTTGCATGGAAAACAAACTCCAAAAGCGCTGCCACAATGTGGAAGAAGGAGAATCTTTCCTTTACATGACATTTTAGGTAGAAGATCACCTCATCAGCTTGGAAAAATGCAGAAGTCTATCAGGCAGCAGACTCAGGAACTAGCTCCGCCATCAGCCTAAGAGGTGACAGCAGTGAAGTCGGTCTCCCTCCATTTGCTTTCCATCGCCTGTGCTTCCAATCTAAAGTCTTTGGAGTAAGGCCTCTTACACTATGAGAAATATCAACACGTGTATGTACTCTTAGGCATCCTCACGCTAATCTATTTGGAAGTGGATCAGACCGTTGTATTCCTGCCAGGATTTGAACTGCTTCCGATTCAGAACTAACGGCAGTTTACCTTCCCTCAGTCAACATTTTGATACCAGTGAAACAGATTAAAACCACAAAGGCTTTTACAGCAGTCTAGTTAAATTGATTAAAAGACAAAACAGAACACAAGAGCTGAGTCTGGTCTATACCCAGGCATGTACCAGGCTTGGCCTACAGAGCCCTGATCTCTGTGGGAAACTGAATGAGAGTGTAACAAGCTGATTCAAATGTGTTTTGAGGGCATTCAGCCTTACACTGGATAATTTTGATCTGAAGTGTGTTTTTGCTGCCTCTGAGCTGAAAACCTAAGTCCTTCTCTCCCTCTGCGCCAGCTTCCTGTGCCAAGAAGCTGTGGCTTCCCTGGCACAAATACAGGCCGGAGAAACGGGGCTCTCAAGTGTGTTGGGGAGGAAACGGGCACAGAAGTAAAATGCCAGCATATGCTGTGCATTACTGGCTGTAATGTAGTATGCTCAAGTACGTTACATATCATGCAGAGTTCGCGCTAAGAGGGTGCGTTTCAAACCTCTCTTATTAGCAGCCACAAGAGTGCAGGTTGATTTCAGACTGCTAGGCAATGATTTACATGAGAAGATACTCAACAAGCCTTTTCTACATAAGCAATTAAGGGAAAAAGCTGCTGTCTTGGCCCAATTAATTTCCTCTCTGGAAACCACACTGAATAAATTAATACAGCTAGGATTAGAAGACAAGGAGGGTGAGAAAGATACAGTGTAATATCTGCAAACCTCACTTCTCTGGCTGTGACCTGCAGGAAATCGTTCCAGGGGCTTATTCTAATCCCATCAGCCAGGGCGAGAAGGCTGTGTGCGCAATGAAGAATGATCCCCAGGGAGAAGAGAGGAATCCCTCTGGAGAAACTTCTTTCCAAGTGAAAACAAGCTGAAATCCTATCAGAGCTCTCACACCATTTCACAGCTGCAGCCACATTCTGGCATAAAGCTCCTTACGACCACCCTATGGAAGAAAACAGTCTCCTGGGAAAGGTGTTCACCTTCTCCCCACAGACTTTCAGAGTACTCCCAACAGCAGCTAGTTGTCCTGCTTTCTCCTGAAGTATTCCGGTCAGAGGCAGACTCTACTGCCATGGCAAGTAGCATCTTTGTGCCTGAAGAGCAGCTTCATGTAAGGAGTGCCTTTGAACCCAAGGGATCTCAGAGCAGGATCGTACAGACTGGAGGACTAAACGCATCTCCCAAGATGAGATCAGCCAGCACTGAGCAGAAGTGCATAAATTCACAGGCAGCAGCATCGGAGTGCTGCTAGGCAGCAAGTGAAGAAATCAACTCCCACGCTGGGATTTAGCACTGGCATCCTGGTATTTCTTGTGAAGCACTCTGCACTGCTGTCAGTGCCTCAGTCTACCTTACAAAAATTTTTAAGCAGGCATTTCTGGCATTGCTCTTGCTATGCTGCAACATTAGCTTAGCATCAACACAGTGAACACAATTCTCCTGAAAAAACTGTTGGCATAGTCTTCCAAACACAAGCCAGCCATACCCAGATCACAATGTAGAAAATCGCCATTTAAGATTGTAGTGTATAGTGCCAAAAAAAAAAAAAAAAAAAAAGGCCATGGAACAGAGAGCTGTGGCCAGGACAGGCAAAGATCTTGAGTGCATTAAGCTGGCAGCAAAATGAGACTGACTGTGACTCCCTAGAGTCTGTCACAGTGCAGAGAGAAGTGGCAGGAAGGCTGAAATAGCACACAGCGATAGTCAGGGATGATAAGGCAAAGAACAGTGTGTCCTTACTAGCTCTAGAGGGCGGCAATAGGGGAGGGGAAGGCAGGGCATGCTCCTAAGGCAGAAAAAATCCAGGCTGAAGATGTAGGACGAGAGGGAAAAAAAGCTTCTGGAACCTTTGCACAGAAAAGTCAGTGTAAAAAAGGCTTCTACCCTCACTTTATACTCTCATTTGAATATCTGCTCCCTCCAGCAGGTACTGGAGCAGAACTAGCCCCCAAAAAGTGAAGGGGCATTACCTTAGGAACAGGAACAGAGCAACCTGCCGATTGCAGAATGTCACGTAAGAAAAAATTCAACCCCAACTGAGAAGATGGATGTTATTTCAGGCTCTAGGCTTGCTAGTGCTGCTGTGCAAGAGCTCCTTACAGGAAAATGACCTATTGTGCATCTGTGCCTGCTCCACGGAGCAGTGGTTTGCCTGCCACCACCCTCACTGTGGAATGGGCTGGATTTGGAGCCAGCCCCTTTGAAGGCTCCAACATTTGCTCTCGACCAGATGCATTTCAATCCTTGAGCTTTATCCCTTGCAGAAGTTTGGCGCTATTAATCAAGAGGAGACCCAGTCCTGCCTTGCAGCGCTACAGTGTTCCCTCTGCAGTTTGCATTCAACTGCCAGAAATGAGGAGTCCCAAGAAAGACAGCCTCTTGGTTTAACTGATTAAAAATCCTGCAGAAGTACCATTCATGACGCAAAGCCACCCTGATCAAACAAACATCCAAAAATCAGGGTGTGATTTGGCCTAACATAGAAGTCAGTTTCAGAGAGGCCTAGCTCAGTTCTGAACAGATGTTCAAGCGTCTGTGTGGCCACCCTACCTGTCCAGCCAGTGTAAGCAGTGCAGTCCCGTGGGTCAGCAGACTTCAGGCCTCTCTCCATCTGCTGGAGCAGCTCCCTTATTTTGTTGTTCAGGCGCTGCGTGAACTCGGGAGTCAGCTGCAGAGAATCGAGAAATACCAAACAGTAAGTAAATATCAGCAGACAGATTGGCTGAGGTCTTGGTAAATGGCTGAACGCGTGTGGAGGAGCCTGGAGGGAGTACACCAAGGACCAGGGATTTTTCCAAGAGGCAGAAGTGTTTGCCTCCTTTTAGCAGTCTGAGGAGTCTTGGCTGGAAACTGTTACCTTACGACCAGGAGAAGATCAGTCACTGCCCCTTGGTTTCAGCACCTGCAGCTGTAAGGCCTAAAGTCACACTTGAGGAACAAAATTCAACTAGTTCTTACCCTGGTGTTAAATGTGGGCAGGCTGGAGACTCTCTGGAGTCCTGGCTGTCTAGTTTGAGTCTCCCTTCTTTAAAGCTCTGCTGCTGCAGGGCTGAGCAAGGTCTCCACCCTCCCAGTGACGGTTGGGATCTCTGTCGTAGCGAGTGTTTTACGCCACAGTGAAATCCGGGTGGGCTCTATTGTTCTCCCTTTACCTCATATTCTGCTAATGTCAAAGGAGTTGCTCCTGACAACCACCTACCTAGAGAAAACCATAACGATTAAGGCTGCGCCATATTGTAGAGACAAAGATGCATGTGAGGATAATGCAAGTCCATTCTCTGAGCTGCTCCTTGCCCGTGTTAACAATTCATGTTAAGTACTCTGCCAGCCATTTGGTGCAAAATATGATGATGCCAATAAAAAACAGGGAAAGAATGCTTTTTCCCTAAGAACTGAGATTTTGCAAACTCTCTGCAGAGTAGGCCAGGATGGACTGGGATTCAGAAGACCTCGCTTCTGTCCTTGGTTCTGCTCTGCAAGTCTCAGCTCCTCCCTGTCCCGTTAGGGGAATGACGCCGCTCGTTTACTGTAAAGGGGCAGGAAGCGTGGAAGAGGTAGGGGGGACCGGCCCCAGTCACCTGGCAGGCGACAGGCTGAGGCGCTTCAGCGAGTGGAAGAGCCGAGCAAAGATGGCACTGCTGGACGTGAGCTTGTCGCCGCAGAGCCGCCGACTCCTCTCAGCGCGCTGGGGCCGCCCTTCCGCAGCAGGGCGGGCTGGGATCGATCCGGGGCCGAGGGCAGAGACCCGCCTAAGGCCAGGCCGGCCCGGCTGAGCCCTCGCTAGCGAGCCCTGCGGCACGTGGCCGCCTGCGTCGGCGCCTGTGCCAGGCCTCGAGGTACCGCTTCCAGAGGCGTCGCGGCTGCTCGCGGGCCAGCCACCGAGGCCCGACCTGCTCCGCGCCAAGGTGCGGCCCGTCTGCAAACTGGTGATGCTGGGAAGCCGCCACGGGGACCTGCCGCGGCCCGTCCCGACGCGTCGGCGTTAGCCAAACCCTCCCGCCCGGGGGCCGCTTCGAGGCTGGGCACTGGCGCAAACCTCCCCGTGCCGGCGAGCGGAGGCCCCAGCCCGCCCCGCCGCAGCGTTTCGCTCATCCCGGCGCTGCTTCGCCCCGGCGGCGGGTACCGACCGGGCGGCGAAACGGCCCCCAGGCAGCGAAGCCCTGCCGGGGCCTCCCCGCGGCGGCGCCGCCCGCCCTGCCCTGCCCTGCCCTGCCCGGGAGGCGCCGCCGCACTCACCCGCCCGGCGGGGTCGAAGTAGCCCGTGGCCAGGGACTTGTCGTAGTCGGCGTAGGGGTTGCGCAGGGCCCGCTGCGCCATCATGGTGCCGGTGCCGCCGCCGCCGCCGCCGCCGCCGCCGCGGCCTCGCCTCGCCCCGCCCCGCCCGCCGCGCGCCGGCCCCGCCCCCGGCCCCGCCCCGCCCCGCGCGGCGCAGCCCCGCCCCGCCCCGCACTGCCTCAGGCCGCCTCGCGCCGTTCGCGCGTCCGTGGCCGCAGGCGGCTGCGCGGGGGGGGGAGGGGCGGGGGCTCGCGGCTCTGGGTAACTGCCTCTGTGGGGGCGAGGCTTCTGTGGGGTGTGGGGGCCCTGTGGGGCTGGCTCTGTGGGGTGTGGGGGCCCTCTGGGATGTGGAGGCCCTCTGGGGCTGGCTCTGTGGGGTTTAGGGGCTCTGTGGGGTGTGGAGGCCCTCTGGGGCTGGCTCTGTGGGGTTTAGGGGCTCTGTGGGGTGTGGAGGCCCTCTGGGGCTGGCTCTGTGGGGTTTAGGGGCTCTGTGGGGTGTGGAGGCCCTCTGGGGCTGGCTCTGTGGGGTGTGGGAGCCCTGTGGTGTTGCAGCTCTGTGTCACCGGCCCTGGGGGAGAGGGGTTTGGGGCTGTGTGGGGTCTCGAGGCCCTGTGGGGTCTGACCCCTGGGCGAGGCCGGGGCAGAGCGAGGCAGGGTTCCCCCTCACCATCCCCACCGGTGTTTCCCTAAAGCCGTGCGCTGTCTGTCGCTGCCGGAGGCCAAGTGGGGCTGAGTTGTCCTTAGTGCCGTATTTCTGAGTCAGGGCCTTTCTGCCTGGTGCAGTGCTGTGCCTGGCTGCCCTTCTCCTGCCTCTGCAGGCCTGAGGGGCCTTGAGGGCTGAACTTCTTGGTGGCTTGTGGGGGATTTAGGGCAAGCAGCTGCCTCATCCAGATTAATAAATTACCTTTTGCTGCTGGCTAGGAACACCTGTGGAATATATTGGGCTGCTCTGTTCATGTTTCGGGCAGTTGTTTTATATTAGGAATCCTGATTTTTCTGTCCGTGTGTCCATTCTTTATTACAATTTCAAATCAGAGCTCAAAGAGAGAAATTTATTCCAGGAGATGGTGGGAGAGCAGCAGAGGAGAGGGAATCCCAGTGATGTTCGCTTTCTGTTCCTTTTTCACTCAGCTGTTCCCCGTTTGGTGATATTTTGAGTCCTGTCAGCATTGTGTTGCATTCAAGAGAGGCAGACACACCGTGTGGCTTTTGTATTCAGGTAGGCAGCCCCAGCATCAGCAAAAGTTACGTGGAGTCTTCTGTTCGTGTCTGAATTCAGAGCCCTGTAGTACGTTTTTCTGTGTGTAGGTCAAAATGATAGTCTCTGCCTTCCTTACCCCAGGCAGAGTTTAATATTAACTCCCTGTGTAATACAGAGCTTCAGAATTTTTCTCTTGTCCTTGATTCCTCCCATATTCCTTTTCTTTTTTTTTTTCTTTAAGTCAGTTCGAGATAGAGATGCTTCTCCTAAGCTATCCTGGCCATACTCCTCAACCACCCACAAAGGATTGTGTTTCAGTGTGTTACTGTCTGAATGGCTGCAGTCAATTAGGTTTTGATGGAGTTGTCACTGCCCAGGATAAGTCAGGAGTGTCTCACTGTGACTGTCACCTCAAGCTCAGGTAAGTGAGTCGTGATTGTTCCTTAATAATCTACCCATACAGAACAGGCGATGAAATAAGGAAATGAATATGAGAGGGAAGCTGCTCCCATATTCTCATTAAAATCCCAGTCACTTTAGGGTTTTGTTTTGTTTTGTTTAAAAAGGGTCGTTTTGGATTCAAACAAAAAAAGGGTGATCAAGACAAATCTAGAAACTAGTTTTGTGTGAAAACAGTTGTCAGAGTAGTAATACATGGGGTGAAAAAAACAGGCTCCATTTAGCCAGTCTGGCTGTCCCATCACAAAGTTAGCCCTGGAAAGGTCTCAGTTACTGAAGTGACTCAAGGAGCTTGCTAATGTGTGATGATCAGAGGTTAAAAAGACATCCCAGTATTTTTTCACCAGTGAGAAAAGAACAGTATGCAATATTTCCTGTTCCACAGCATCAACTGAAGGACAAATCTTTATTGGGTTTTAGCAGCATAAGGTACTGTGGTTCTGGCTGTTGGTGGTCCCTACTAGACTGTTGCCTGCCTCTGAGCCCTGTGGTTATTTGGATAAAATTGATGTTTCACAGTTCTTTTTCCCCAAAGAAAACCTCAGGATGCCTGAATGTCTGCTCCCTCCTTATCCCAGTGATGAGGTGAATCCCAAATCCCTACAAGGTGCAATAGCTACCTACCGACTACTTGGCATCCTGCCTGAGGACTTGCTGAAACACCTCATTCCTGAGAGGAAGTGTCTTCTCCTGGAGTTACTGCCCTTTGCTGGTGCTAGGCATCCTTCAGTTTTGTAATGTCACCTGGCACTAATCTCCAGTCAACAGATGCCCAGTGTAGGTCTGGTCTTGCAAGCGGCATTTCCAAAATGGTGGTTCTGCATCTGCCCCTTTGTATAGCCTTCCCTCATGGTCGCATTGGCCCCAGACAGTGGTCTTCATGCTGTGAGCTGGATGGTCTTGGTGCAGTAGCCTCATAATAATAAATGTGAGGGTTGCCTGTCCTGCCTTTGCCACTGTATGCCACATGCAAACAAGTTGTGGGATCTATCTCCCTCTCTCTGCTTTGTTTTGTTTCTTTTTTGTGTTGGCTTCTTTGTGTTCAAGCTTCAGACAGTACAGAGTAAAAGCATGAAGCTTCCCAGCTGTAGTCATTACCCTTTCTTACACATTATTTATTCGGCAGCAGCTTGGCTAAAGATACTGCATATTTAAGCTTGATGTCTAAATTGTCCTAAGACGTACCAGTGATCAAAGCCAAAGATATCCTTTTCCCCCTTTAAAATAACAGTTACAAATAGCAGACGTTATTTCAGTAATATATAGTATTATGTAGTGTAGTATACCATTTTATAATATTGTACATAATGCTATGTATAATACAGTGATAGTTCTAGAAACTTTGCTGTTCTTTCATATTAGAGCCATGGCTTGGTGTGTTTGATCTCAGTAAAAACTGATATTACAAGATTGAAAATCATAGTGCCATTCTGAAGCTAAATAGACTTGTTTTTTTGAAGGTAAAGTAGATGTCGTATCTTTAGCATTATGATGATAAAATTTTTCATTTTGAAAGGACATGCAGAGGGGGGGAAAAAGCGTCTTTTATTGGATTCTTTCTTCCAGTTCACAGTGAGCATGATTTCAGATTGCACTGACTTTTTAGCAGCTTCTACAAAGAGATCAATGTCTGAGTGTTCTCCGCAGAAGCTGAACTAAGCTAGTTGATTATATTGACTGTGTATCTGGAGCACACCTATATCCTTCATACGTTCGTTGTAGCTAAATGTTAAGCAACATGTTCCAGGAAGAACAATGCTGACTCTGTACACATACAGTGATGGGCCTTGAGCTAGCTATTCCCGGTCAGGAAAGAGATTTCTGAGATATAGTGGGTGGTCCTGTGAAAACAGCAGCTCAGTGCTTAATAACAGCCAGAAGAAAGTCAGTTGTTACTAGGAACGCCGTTACGTATGTCGATGTCTCACCCGCATCTGAAGTACTGTGTTTTGTTCTGATCTCTTCATCTCAAAGAGCGTAGCAAACTAGAAGGGGTATAAATAGTAGAACTAAAAAGGGCAAAAAAGGATCAACTATGTGGAACGGCTTCTGTAAAAGGACTGACTAGCCAGGCTAGACTCTTTAGACCGGAGGGGGATAGCTAAAAAGGGCTCTCTTAGATGTCTGTAAAGTCTCAAGCAGTATCTTGAATGTCAGCAGGGAAAGGGGGCACACTCGCTCTTCCAATAGCAAAGTGAACAGGCATCAGATGCTCAAAGCTGAGGGAGATTATCGATGTGGTTAAGCTGTGACATCTCTGCCACATCTCTGGACACTGGGGCTACCAGAAGCCTTCTGCAGAGGTTAAAGAATCCGTGAGACCAATGAATGGAAGAAAAGTCCATCCAGGTTGCTAAGTAAAAGGTAGCAGTGTGCCTGTGCACAGCAGCACCTAAGCACAAACTTCTGGAAGCTCTGTGACTGCTGGGAGATACTGCTGCTCGCATTCACTAGTGCACTGTCCCCTGAGCATCTGACTGTAAAGTCAGTATTTGAGGATTGCATCTGAGCCAGTATGCCTGGTATTACAGGCTTATATTTTGATTCACTGCATGCTAGTCTGGTTAAAGCAGTTAATAGCCTAACAATTGTGCAGTGAACTGTCTCCATGCTGGCAGCAGTTGCATCTCACTTAAGCCACAAACGCATCCTTAACCGCAGTGTAGACACAACATGTTTTGCAGTGGCTTTACTTGCTCTTTTGGGGCTCAGCCACTAGATGCCCCTGTGGCATAAGCAGGAAACCAGAGAAGACTTGTGCTGCCATGACACACAGGGAAAGCAGCTGTGTGCTGCTTAGTGGGGTGTGTGTGGCTGTTTTCCCTAGTACCTAACTTGAGCAAAGATCGGTGGTTCTGTGTATCAAACCAGAGGCACTGCCTCCATCTTCTATTGCTTGAGTTCTTTAAAAAAATGCATGCTGCGATTCTCTCTGACATGTTGTCATTTCTTCCTCTTTGTGGGCTATGAGCTACCAGCTCCCAGTACAGCCCCCATCTAATGTGGGAATCCATCTTTTCTCAGCAGAGGAAAGAGAGTTTGGAGGGCAGACCCGACAGGAGAGAAGGTCAGTAAGGGCTACATGAGGCAGGAACAAAGAAAACAAAATAGAAAGCTGCTGAGGGCAGGATCAAGCACTCTTTTTTGGTAGCGAGGTCAGTGGAAAGTACATCTGGAAGACAGTAGGGTTTTCTGACACTTTGATACACTTCCATCCCTGGACAGGACTGACATTAAGTCAGACTTCTTTTGCTATGCTGTAATTGCTAAGGCAGTTCTGCTTATGGCACTTGCATCTTTAATACCATGTTTAAAGTTTAATGCCAGGTTTGGACGTGGTCACCAATGAAAATGTAGTATGGGTATGGCCGATTGCTCAGCCTGACTCTGTATTTGACATCTGTCTGCCCCTGAATTCGCCTTTGCACGTCTACAGGATGAGCAGTGCACAAGCATGACTGTTGACCTGTTTGCTTAGCTCTGTGAATGGTTTGGGGTGACAGTGACCAGCATGTTTATGACACAGAGCAATAAAGCTGGGTTTGACAGGAGATCTAAGGACTCTGCGTGGCACTGAAAGGACTCTGCTGTTTCATTTGGTGCCTTGTAAAAGTGCCTTATTCCTTATAAAGGAATCTTCTATTGCTCCAGGGTGTGCAAATGTTTTTGGAAGCTGCTGGGTATCTTATTCTTAAAGGACCTTCAACCTGGAGTGTCTGTATCACGGGCCCTGGGACACGCAGGCAGCATTGCAGGGTCTGTTCTGATCCAGCAATGCTTTGGCACCTGCACTAGTGTATCGGTACTCATCCTACCCATCCACCAGTATGGTCACAGGTTTGTATAGACTTGACTTGATAGGTAAATATGTGGTGTCAGGTCCCAGGCTTGCCATTCTGGTAGGTTTCAGGTAACTCCCATTTCTTAGAGCACTGGGCACTGTCTACAGTTCTTAGAAGATCACTCATTCGGGATTATCCCTCGGGGTCACGCAGCTTGATTCCTGTGCTCTGCCCTTGTAGGGTTGTTGCTGAGGTGAGTTGACCCTTGTGTCCTCCCCATCACCTGAGAAGGAGGTTGTGGCTGGCTCTGAGGGGTGCTTCTCATCTTCAAGGAAACCAAGTGGAGATTCGTCCATTTTTTTGAATGTTTACAGCCAGCGTTTTTAGACTCGAGAGCTAAAAGGATTGCGCCTGGTGAGGAATGGGAAAATTCCCATTTTGATGCAAAGCGAGTCAGGGCAGGTAGTGCATAGTCAGTCTCCCACTGCTTGGGATTGGCTTTGATAATATCTGTGGCTCAATTTCTGCCCAAAATTTTTCCTCAGAATCAGCATTCCTAGAAGTCTTTCTGCAGGGCTACTCAGTGCCGAATGGCGCTGCGCTTACAGCTGCTCTTTCGGCCACTCTTCTCTCCTACAGCCAAGTCAATAAGTCGCACACCTACAAGAGGCAGGAATTTCATAGCATGACCTAACACAGTCCCTGTGCTAGCACAGCTGTAACTAACAGTATGCAGCAGAAGTCCTGAGACAGCATCTAAATAAATGAGTTTACGTATTTATGTGGGGGTGGGATGTAATAACACCTAATCAACCTAATTTCCTATAGATTTTGGTCTCCTGCTAGATGCTCTAGAAGCTAGTAAGCTGTGAACTTTTGTCAAACTCTTTTTCTCATGGTTCAGGTGTTCATGATAGCTCTCTCCTTGCAGAGATTTTATAGTGTCTTGGTGTGCCTCAGATGCAAGCTGTTTCTTGGGGCGAAGCTGGGGTTAGAATTGTGTTGAATGTGGAGGCAGTTGGGTTGTCCTTTCTGACACGTTTAATTGCATTGACAGTTTCATGTCTGAGCCAGGAGTTTAACACAGGCATGCTAAAAGCGGTGGTAACTCTAATCTTTGTAGCTGTTTCTCAACAGGCAGGCATCGTGCAGTTCCTCTTGTGTGGCTGCGGTGCTGGGCTTGGTGCTGCTATGTGCACCGCAGTGCAAGAGGAAAACCGCTCAGAAGGACTTTTTCCAGGTGACCCTCGTAAAGCTCTGCTGGAGCCAGACCTCACTGTCCCCAGGGAAGGAGCTGCCCCTCACTAAAACACGACATAATTGCAGGCTTGGATTTGCGTCTGACCTTAGAGAAGGTTTATTTCATACCTCAGATCTGTCCATAATGCTCCATTATATTATTATTTTTCCTCTTTACAAAAAGCAAGCTGCAGAGCTGAGGCTTTTCGAGGGAGGACTCCTCCCTGCCTGGCGCGGGGCCAGCACAGCTGTCTGTCAGGCAGGCAGGAGCCCGCTTGCAGTGCCAGGATACAGGGCCACGCTTTCTTCTCCAGGGAGTGACATCTCTTGATGGGTCGCTGCCTGGAATACAGGAACAGAGCTTGCTGTGTGCTGGAGGGTTTCTTGCTCTCCTTGTCTTTTTTTTACATTTTGCTGTGTTTTTGTTTTCAGACAGGCTTTTTAAAACTGAGCCACTGAGGGTTGAAAATATTTTGTCAAGTGACGATGCTGCTCAAAGCCATAGGGGCCATATTCTTGCTACGTTCTCAGCCACGTGGCATCCCACCTTGCAGCGATAATATTTCATCTCGGTTTGCTTTCTTGTGACTCCTCTTATAACGGAGATGAAAGGAAGAGAAACAAATGGCTTATATTATAGGTGTACCTGTTATACTTAGAAAGGGCAGTATCTGTCTGCAGATATTGCTCCTCTAGCATTCTGCTCTGAAATTAGCTGATGTCTGATTTCTGCGTCCTTTCCAAAGCGTTTCCAAAACGGTGTACAATGCAGACAAGGAGTTACCTTGTACTTAAGGGGTGACTCTTCCCAGAGAAGGCCCTTGAATTTAGGGGGCAGCAGTGTGCAGAAGTTTGGCACTTAAAATGGGTGCCACTCTGCAAACTATTGTGTACTCACTTGCCTAAATCAGTTGATGTTGCCTCTGTTTTGAATGACTAAAGATACATTGACACGGTCCTTTGCAGGCAGGCCCATCCAAGAGGCTGGAGAAAAAACAAGTCTCGAAAGAGAAACTCTCTTATTCTGTTAGCAGCAGTGCCGTGCCCAAGCCATGAAGGTCAACAGCTTCTATTTATCTTGCGCTAGGTGGATTTTGAACTCGGGCAAAGCAACCACGAGTTTGCCTTCAAAGGGCTACGTAGACTTATTCTAAATGATACAGATGTGGCTTTAGTGCCTACTTATTCCTCAGTCTTGCAGCAATATGATGGAATTTTCCCATATGTATTCTTCTAGGCATGTAGAGGATGGAAAAAGAGGGTGTGTAACATCATAGCATTTCCAGTGTGGAGAGGCTGAAAACTAATGACTGACAAAGGCTAAAGAATTCCTCGTTCCTTATTTTGCTCTTTGGAGAGGTCTGAAGAGGTACACTGTGATATTTCTGGGGGATGCAAACAAAGACAGGGTGAAATTCGTCTCAGTTTCCCTCTTGACCGTTTGCAAAGTGAGAAAAGTATGTATCAGCTGACTGGCAGGATGGAAGGAAGTGCTGTTAGGGACCTTTACTGGAGAGCTCTAATGTTTTCCGAATGGATGCTATCCCAAAGGAAGCAACATAGTAGGTTGAAGCAGAGATTTACTGTGTCTTTTGAAGCATGTCATGAAACCTACTTCCCCAGGAAAGGCAGAATCAGCTACAGAGGGCAGTCTGACTGGGCTGAGCTGCAGGGTGGGATTTGCCTCATAGCTGATAGTGGGTTGGTACTTAAACACAGATTTCAGGTTGCTTCCAAAATCTTTCGACTTTCTTTTTTCCTGCAGGTTCTTGCTGTTGAAACAGCAGCCCCTTTTTCTCCTCCCAGCCAGTTACTGAATCTTCTTGTATGTGTTAAATTAAAATGTATCTGTTGTAGGAAGCTCGTAGTAAGATGATGGTAACAAATAGAAAATGAGAAGCATTCGGTGTGTACAAGCACTGCTATTCTAGCTGCCAGATTGCACAGGTGAAATGTTAGGGTGAGAGCTCCAAAGAAAAGAGCATACATTGCTAGGATGAGGTATGGTGGTAAGGCTCAGGGAAGAGGAGGACTGGGGCAAACCCAGGAATTCACATGGATAAAGGTTTTGAGCCTCATGTCAGTCAGCAGAGCGAAAGTAGTTTGAGTCTTTTCCAAAGTCATACTAGCTCTGGCTCAGGACCAATTTCTCCTGCTGCTCATGCTGGAAATCAGACCCATGCTGCCCAGAACATGCTTCCAAATTCTTCAGAGCACACTCCTGAGGGTGTCGCAGCTGCAGGGCTTTGCTAGGGGAGGAAAGGAAGGAAGGAGAGAATTAGGTTGTCTGATTTCTGGAGTGCGTGACTGGCTGACTCGCTGACTGGAACAGGAAAGGGGGAACATTTGTGTAAAGCATTCTTGCAGCTTTGCAGTTGAAATCCCCTAACAACGTTTCCATCCATCCTGCCTATCAGCTAATATATACTCTTTCCACTACATCATTTCTCAGTATTGTGTGCTTAATTCAAATAGTGTTTTCTGTTTCTGTGATTTCTTCCTTTTCTGAAGCAGACTGTGTGAGGCCCAGACAGCAGTGAGTTGTATTCCAGTTACCTGTGGTGCTTCTGCGTTGCTTGGAAGCATTCAGCGGTGCTTCTTTACAAAGTAGTCTCTTGATAAGCTTACTCCTAGGTCCTTGGTTTAGAGAATCCGTTTTTTTTTCCCCTGCAGTCATGCTGTGACACTTCAGATGGTCACCTCTTCCGTTGCATCAGCTTTGATATGTCAATCTTGGTGGTACTGTTCTGTAGTCTAAGAGGCTCTCGTGCAATAAGGGATGCATCTGATTTCTGGGCAGCTGTCCAAGCTGGAGAATACCCCAAGGTTATATTTGTAAGAGCTCGTGTTACATGGGGTGGATGCAGTAATATGGAGTTGTTCAGAAAAAGCAGGACTTCAAAGTATTTTTGTTCCATAACTGAACAACTGTGGGCTAGGTTTAAACCAGAGTTTCACTGACAAAATGTCAGCTTATCATGGACAGTGAATGCCAGTGACATTTGATATCTTGCTGTATGGATACCTGCTTTATAAGTGTGCCCAGTTCTGAGAGGTCCTGATTTTCCAGGCCTTATTTCCTCCCTTGAGTCAGGAATTGCAAACTGAGGCTGTTTCTGACCGTGCGCTGGTACAAGCCAACTCCCGATCTTTGCTGTGATTTCCTAACCACGTGCTATTGTTGGGGCCTCCTTGACCAGAGGAATGAAACGAAAACTTTCCAATGTACTTAGGTGTTGTGGTTTTTATCAAGTTAGCTCATTCTTACTACATTGGATGTGAGAGTTTGATTCCTTTGATTATAATGTATCATAGTATAGTGGAATCCTTAGGAAGTGGAAATAAATGAGTTAAGCTGATTTTACTGTACTTGTAGCAGTGGATAAATACAAAAAACCGTGATGCATTTGAATGACTTAAATGTATACAGGAAAACGAATATGCTACCTTTATACTGCTCACCTGTACATTTAGACTACTCATTTTACTAATAGCTGATAATATTCTAATCAAATCTGTACAAGTAGTTAGCTATCCTAACACTAAAGTCTGTGTTTAGACCTCTCAACTGAAATATGTACCAATAGCTAATTTTTTTTTAAAGTATATTTGATATACTCAGGCCTCAGTTTTGCCTCTTGTGGGGCTGAGAAATGAGAAAATGGCGGAGGAAGGTCAACATGCACATCCTCAGGAAAAACACAACCCAGTGGCATCCAAAGCCTACAGCCCTGGCCACACTCACACATCTGTTGCAGATGTGTGCCCTCTCTATGGGTGGGCAATAATCGCCCCTGCTCAAAGGCACGGACCCTCTTTAAGCCAAATGGTCTTTGTGGGAGAAGCCTGTTTCTGGGGTTTCTCTAAGGAAGTGATATGGTCTTGTAATTAACTCACTCCCACGCTCATAGTGTTTCCTCACTTACTATTACACAAATACCAGCTGAATGGGTGATGGTGGAGTTCTTTGGTTAAAGTCCTGAACACCTATTGGAGAGCATCGATTACATTTTCAGGCCTCTTTTCTCTCCTGCCCTAAATACCATTTTCTAGTCTATAAAAAATCATCCCTGTTTTCCCCCTTCCCAGCTAAATGGCATTATAAAGGCATATAGCAGGAATTTGTTGTCCTGTATGAAGAGCTATCTCCAGCCTCAGGCATGTATCTGCATATCTATCTGAATGCTTCACTGCCCAGCCCAGTGTACAGCAGCTGAAGCTTTTTATCTGTTTTTTTCCAGAGTAACCGCAGGAAAAAAAAAAGTAGGGGAGAAGAAAAAAGGCAAACAAATTTTGCAAGTCCTTGCAATCTGGAGCACCAGGCATGAAGCAACCAGTAAAATGCTGATTGATCAGGGATGCTGTATATATGGTAGGAGGCCAAGGCCATGTTAAGTAACTGAAATGTTAACACCTGCTTCCACCAAAACCAGGAGCAGCTAGTGCTGTGCAGACTGGTGCTAAAGGATAAGAAACTAGGCTAGAGAGAAGTTTTGTGTATGCCATTTTCAAAGAGTAAATACATACATTAAAAAGGAAGATTAATTTACTCATATATTCTTGAAGATTGGGAAGAAACTTTATGTAGGAAACTTCCTCCATCTTCACATGTGATATCTGTTGTAGTAAAAGAAATGTTAGAGCCTGTTATTAGCAGAGTGGTTGCTGCTCAGGACAAGCCTGGTTGTGGAGGATGGGAAGTTGACACTTTAATCAAATACTCGTGGTATTAGTCCATAAACTAATCATTGGGATTGCTCATACGTTCCCGCAGAGCTGCTGTTTTCCTCAAACTGAGCCTAGCTTTAGGTCTACCCAATAATACGCTGGAAAAAAGGAGTCTCTCTTGTTTAGTTTTTAGTCCAGGGATCAACCCCAGCATTGGCAGCAATACAGGTTTCCCCCACTGTCCCACCAGTGACTGCTGCTATGAGTTCACTTCAGGGTGCCCCGCTGCCAGGACTCATTGTTCTAGGAAATGTATGTGTGTATAACATGTTCTTCTGATTTGGTGTCTGTCTCTTCTGATGGCTGCTTTGTCTCTCTGCTCAGTTCCTGACTTCTCTTCTGGGTCTCCCTAGTCATAAATGTGCGATCACAGACTGCAGGGTGCCGTGTGATGGGTCTGGCCAAGATCCTCTGTAGATGTCCGCCAAGTGGTTTAGACCAAATGGTCTATCCTAGATCAAAAGGTCCATGAAAATAGTCTGGTCAGAGAAGTTTTGGTTTCAGTAAAGCTGTATTTAACTGGAGGAAAAAAAAAAAGGTAAAAAATAAATAAAAAAATAATAAGACTGAGTCCAAAAGAAAAATAACAAAACTGTCCACTCCAGTGAACACAATATGTGCACACATGCACAATTTTATGTGCATAAATTAGCAGCTCAGGCACAGTTTATGTTGCAGCCTTCATTCCACATAAAAGCCCATTAATTTATAGTCTAATCAAGGACAAGGCAATTTTGTTTTCCTTTGTTACAGCAAACACTGGGGTATGATAGTCTATCAGATATTCACCCATGATAAGACTTCCACTGAAGGAAGGAAGAGTAACATGAATCTTGAGCAAATGCAACTAATCTTGCATTGTAAGGTCATGTTATTTTTAAACTGTGTAAAGAATGCCTAGCAGGGGGGAGAGAGTGTTTGTCTGTGTAGTCCTTTTGATTTGTTTTTCTTTCATAAAGCTGGTTTGGCCTTTTTAGTGATCCGTGGGAGCAAGCCAGTGGCGTGCATGAGCCTCTGGAATCACAAGGGAAAGGGGATGATTCCTAATCCTGGCGCTCCTTTGTGTTTTTAAAAAAAAAAAAAAAGCCTTTTTACAAAATCTCAGGGAATAAGAAACCTTGCTGCCTTCCAAACATCTTCCAGTAAACAGAGTTCGGCCCTGGACTAAAGTCAGACACTGCGGACTCTTATCTGGGTAGCTTCGGGACACCTGGGGCTGGTCTCCATTAGTTGCATCAACATGAAAATAAGAGTAGCGTTTGACGTGCAGTGCTCAGTTGTGGCGTTGGGAGCAAATTGCCCTTTGCATAGTCATTACCACCACGTGGGCTATGCTTTTCTTGGCTTCACTCAGTTTTAGCGAAGTAAGGGTTTTTGAAATTGGCCTTTTGGAATGATGTCAGTCTCCTTCAGAAACTACAAGGGTTTTCTCTATTACTTCGAAATCAGCTGATCTAAGTGGAGCTGCTAATCCCAGTGGCAATGGAATTTGACCCATTTCCAAGACTTTGATTCTCTTTCTCTTGCTGAAGATAAGAAGAGAACCTTATCTTTGTCCAGTTTGGGTGAAACATGGGCTCAGTATCCCAGATAGCAGCGGAGCATAGCCTAGGCTACTCAAGCCTGAAAGAAAAGTTTAATCTCCTTGAAAATGGATTTTCTCTAACCTGGGAATGGATAAAACAGTCTTGTTGCCAAGCATCATATAAATCTTACTGGTCAAAAGTCTGTCTTGATTACTGTAATATGTGAGATCTGGAAAAAGGAGGTGCCAAGATGGGCAATTCAGAGTTAACAAGTAATTTGCCCTTTTTCTTCTTTCTTTTTTTTCCTTTTTTTTTTTTTTTTTTTTTTTTTTTTTTTTAAAAAAAGCTGTTTGCGCCTTCCATGTGGCCTTGGTGTGAGATTTTCAATTATTTGGCTACAATACTTCTTCCTTTTTACAAAATAAAAAGTCTTTATTATCTTTTAAAAGTATGATATGGGAAATTAAACTGTCACAGGACCTGATGATTGGTCCTTAACATTTTTGTGTCCTGAATGCCTGTGGTATTTGCTGCTGCCTGTGGATGCTTTGTTTATTTTGATGTATGCCTCCTCCATTTTATGAAACAAGGCATTGGGTACCAGGGTCTGTTTTCACAGCTAAGTATTTACCTTGCAGAGCTAAATTACTATTAGCTGTCATTCAGACTGAGCTCGTATTTTGGAAGAAAAAAATGAAATTGCATTTTAATTTGCTTCTGATGCTTTTTAACATTTCGATTACAAAAATCAAAATAAGTTTTCATTTAGTTTTTAACTGAAACTTACTTTTTGGTTTGTGTTTTGAAAACAAAAAGGGAATGAAAACTTCAACTTGAGAGAAACCTATTTCTTTACTAAAAATATATTTCTGCAGAAGTTCAAATAACTACTTGCAGTTTTTTATAAAATTGAATTCTTGAGAAACTCTGTTTAAACATCTCTTTATATGTCTTTTTTTGAGGCTCAAAGTGATATTCAGCTAGAGTTAGGAATATATTTCTGCATTACAGGTACTGTGTTTTCCATCCACAAGTATGAATGTATCCATATTTTTATTTCAGATTGGGTGCTTGTTAGCCAAAGACCTGCCAAAAAATGTTTTGAATTTTGCACAGTATCCAAAGGCCTCACAAAGATGAGCTTTGTGTGTCTTATTCAAATACTATTTGCAGTTTGTGCTTTCCATTAATGTAAATCATCTTGAGGCTTAGATCTGTATGTTCTCCTTCACCCAGATATGCATGCTTGTGTAGGTGAGGACTGCAGGGCTGAGACTCGCGAATGAGATTGTGCTGTTAAAACCAGATTTTATACTTTTTTTTTTTTTTAATTGGTTATTCCCTTCTGCAGGGAGTAGTTAAGCTTCAGTAGGATTCTGGTCATTCCTTGTGCAAGGTGCTGGTCAGCAGAGATGTGCAGTCAGAATCTGTCCTTCTAGAAAAAAAGCATCTTGTAGAAAAAAATGTAAAAACAAGGAGAAAAGGTGGAAGGGTGGGGGTTAATTCTGCTGCATTTCAGGGTAACTTCTACAAGCCAATTACAGGTATCATTAAAATGTTTACAGCTTTGTCTTTGGAAGCAGCTAAAACTGCTCTTGTATTCTCTCCATATTTAGCTGAGTCTTTGGCTAGAAGGTAGAGAAGATGTAAAATAAATCAATGTGAAGATACAGGCAGGCAAACAAAAGCAAAATTTCTGACTGTGTAGCTATGACATGAGCTTGTCATGATTATGATGGCTGTGAGTTAGGTTTTTCCAGCTGTTCTCCCCAATGGTTTTTCCTCAACCATGTTATTCAACAGCTGCTTTTCTTCAACAGGAGGGTCCTTCTCAGTGGCACTCTGAACTGAAAAGACCGGATTTTCTGAAGTTTTCCACAAGGAAAAATGGTCAACACAAGGAAAGGATAGAGCGGACCTGTGGATAAGCGCAGAATATGTTGCCCTGGCACTATTTTAGTCTGGTGGGTAAAACTGCATTTAAAATACTACAGATCCCTCCTTGTTCTTGCTTATCTCATCACTAGGAATTGTTTTTATCTAAAAAACGAATTTTCCTAGTGTGTATTTAATTATTCTTGGCTTTTTCTCAGTTTAAAAATTTTTTGCTCTTCTTCGGGGAGCTCAGGATAGAGTAAAGTTTAGGGTGAACTCTAGCTTCCTTGAGGTATTGTCACATCTGATCTCTGCTTTACTGGAAACTGGAATAGGCAGTTGAAAGTCCAGTTTTAGCCTAACGTATTCAGGTCTATGGTAGAATAATAAATAAAAGTCAGCAATCAGCTGTGCTTGGCTTTTGGATAACACTCTCTCCATTTCTGAGGAATGAAGCAGGTGGATTTTTAATAAGGTTTATTTGGCTTGTCAGTAAGTTAGACAAACAAAGAAAGTGGTTATCAGTGTTTATGCCACATGAAGGCACTCTGAAACAATAAGAGCCTGTGGACTTGAATGCACGTTGTTTCTCAAAATTTGACTGAGACTGAAATGGAAGAGACGTTGCTGTGGCCAAACTTTGATCTTTTTTCCATCTCTATGTAGTATACTTGTGTCAAAGTACCACTTGGCAGGAGCTGTCAGATCCCAGGTGTCGCAGAATGGATTAGCCGTTCTGCCAACTCACGACGTACTAACCTGCATATATTTTTCTGCCAGATTTCACGAGCTTTCCCAGTCATATCTGTGTGGACGTGCAGCATGGCTTGTGTGGTATGGATTCCCAACTGCAGGGCAGTGGCCGACCTGCCTTTCAAGCAGGTGTGCTGTCGAGCTGCGCGCATGCAGGGCATCTGATGTTTCCAGGAAACTTTGACTCAACAGAACTCACACATGGAGATCAATCTGTTCAGGCACAGCAGATACAGCCGGTATTTCTAGCTGCCCAGGAATCCTGAATGAATGTATGAAATCGTCAAATTCTGGTGCCGCAGAATTTCTGGCGAGACTTGAATGTGCAATAACTTGAAACGTAGCTTTTTATTTACCTTCTAGTGCTGAATCCCTTAGGTTATGTCCTAAAATTCTCTATCACAGCTCCAAACCTTTTTTTGCTTCATGTAGGAAGGCTGAAGTTCTCTGGTAACCAACTGCTGCCATTTGGCTGGACTTTAGGAAAGGGGGAAAAGGTCAAGATGCACAGTCATGTGGGTTGGTGAGGGTGGATCAGAATGCGGCACCTGGATCTGAAGATTGTTTTTTGATCTGCTGTGAACTTCTCCTATTAAAATTTAAAATACCCTTTTTCCTAAACCTCCTCTGAGATAGGACAGACTATGTGGGGGGGGGGGGGGGAAATCATTCTGGCTGTGGCTCAAATAACAGAAGTCAGGAGATCTAAGACATAAGGCTTGTGCATGATTCTTGTTCCTTTTAGCTTCTGCCCATATACTCAGGTGAAGCTCGGCCTTAGTTCTGAATTTCTTGGCTTGTGGCACTTTACATCATGATTACTGTGCTGTTCAGACATTGTGGGCTTTGTTCGAAATGCTTCATTTGGTCTGAGATTGGCTCAGAGCAGCAGGTCTGAAAGTGTAGCTGGCTTGCTTTCTCTCCTGAAGCAATCAGAGAGGATCAGGTGATGGAGGATGCCTGGATGCTGTCAGTTCATTTGCATGTGAACAAGATAACTTACTATTTCCTTGCGATACACAGAGGGAAATAAACTGAAGTTATGGCCTCCAAGGTAACAGGGGGTTGATAGAATTGTTAGCAGTATGCTGTGAACAAAAATTAACTTCCCTGGCTCAGGCTTATTGTTGTATCCACTGCAGTGATCTTGTCTGATAAACCAAGACCTGGTTAGAAAACATGTGGCAAATCTTAGCATTATTCAGGTGCTTTTAAACTGTCCTCTAAGTTCCTTGGGGAGCAAATGAAGCTTCCCTTGAAATTGAAGCCAGGGTTTCCAAGTCACTTTGGCATCTTTTCTGCTAGCTGTACAGAAGAAGAAGGGTATTCATCTTGTTCCCTGTGGCTGCAGAGAATTTCAGTTTTGGCACCTTCAAGTGCTCTGCTTTTCTGCTCAGGGTATTTTTGGAATGTATTTTAGACAGAAAGACAGGATGGTCAGAAATCGGACACAGCCTGACAGATGGCAGGAGACAGCTTCCAGAAGTATCTGAAGCACACTTGGAAAAATCTCCTCTCTGATCTCAGTCACAAGGAGGAGAGCCCAAGCAATTCACATGGACGGCTTGGTGCGCTGAGCCCAAGCCTAATCTCAGGGGAGATTTATGCCCGTGGAGCTCTGCTGAGGTGGTGGCAGTTACTTGGGACTTACCCTGATGTGAATCTGGGCCAGCATGTCCACAAACTGGCTCTAATCTCTTGTCTTTTAAATAATATATATATATATTATTTTTAGGAGAGAACTTGAAAATGACAGTCACTTTATTGCAATAGCTGTAAAAGTTGACATGAATGTGTCGATAGATCTGCCCAAACTTCATCCTCTGAAGGGAAAATATGATTAATAGTGGCGTACTGGCAGTCAAGAAAACACCGTGCCATTAACCCTAGGGAAGGTTTTAAGCCCATGCAGTGTGGTTGCATCTACTTAAAATCATTGATATCTACTTTCCTTTTTCTACTCTTCTGTGGTTGACTTCTTTATCCTCATTGATTCCCTGTTTCTTATTTATTTTGCCTCATCTGAAGATCTGTATGTTAAATTACATAGTAGGAAGCATATAATAAGAACTATCCAAAACAGAAAAGACTTACTGATATGCTAACAGACTTCTCTGAACTTAGGCTCCTCTCAGGAATACCTGCTACATTTGCTGGCCTGAAAGTGTCAACAGGTCATTACCTCTTTTTAGCACACCGGAGGTGAGAGGAATATGGCTTTGAGGTTGTTTCCTGCTTTTGGTAGAGAAAAATTTCTTTTGCCTTACATAGCAGTGGAGGTCTTGAAAATGGAGGTGCTTCTGACATTGGAGGGATAACCTTTTTAACCCCAAGAGGTCTGAGGTAGACTTAATAAATTAGTTTTGATAGTAAGAGAAAACAGCAGGGTCACATCCATTAGCAGTGGTCAATAGAGCATCATTGCTTTAACCTTGCTGTGGAGGTAATGAAAGGAAGTAGTTTCTTGCCTGTTGTTCCCCCATATAGCATTTAATTCAGAATATACAGCTGCCACATGAGCTCTGCGTATATACTGCAGGTCCCTGACAAACTGACTCTGGTTCATGATGTGGTTATGCATCTGTTTTCATCTGTCAGAATTTGCTGCTCTGCAAAAGGCACGGTCTTTTGTCCACTCTGTATTCGTGAATGGCCTCATGGTGAAAAGGAAAGGTTAGCTTTTAACTGGTCTATTCCCTGGTCTCACTCATTGGGCAGCTGTGTTAAAGCTCATGTGGTAGAAAGAAGTAGTGAGGAATGTGCAATTAAAATAGTTAAGCTGGCAGTATGGATTGATACTGGTTTAAACATGTGTGTGCAGGTGACTTCACTGATGTTGGCAGAGAATAAAATTGGTTGCCGAATTTGCCCTTCAGTGTAGTCATAAAGCAGGGCAGTACTTGTGACCTTCAGAGAGCTCTGTGTGACATTCATGGCAGGGTAAAGCTAACACATGTGAAATGTGACTTTGGAAGAAAGCTGGCTTATGATTTGCATGTGAGAGTTCACCTGTGTGTGTTTGCACGTGAAGATGACCTTTCTAGTAAAAGGTACAGGTCTTCGTAATCCACTCATTTATAAGTGTGCTTTTCCTTTTTGTACGTGTGTCCTCTTCCATATGTATATCCAGCTTGGATTGCTAGAGGCTGGAGCCAAGCAAATAGAGGAATAACTAACAAAACCATTTCCCAGTCCTCTGTATTTCTTTCTTTGCCAAAGCTCCTTCTATGAATTGGAATGATGGTCTGGTATCTTCCTGTAGAAAAATGGTGGAGTCTTTGCTAAACCATGTGCTAGTCACCAGTGAGCAGCAGGGAGCCTTGTTGGCTTGCTTCTCCCAGCTTTGCATGTTTGTGAAGCTTATCTTTAAGCTGTGAACTCCTCTGCACCTGGTCTGTCTTCCACTCTGTCCCTCTCTCTTTCATCTGGTTCCCGCCTTTTCCCATGTGTTTCTCATCCAAATCTCCAATATGCTCCCCATCATACCAAAGCCCCTTGTCCTCTCTTCTGTGTCTTTTATTAGGTGCACTACTATTCAACCTAGTGCTGCAACGAGCTGTGTAGGAAATACTTGCATGTGCTGCTGGCATCAATTTTGACTGATCTCAAACCACTGTATACAAAGATGTCCTAATTGTTACTGTCAGTGATTAAAAAAGGTCAACTAAACTTTTTAAAGCAGTATGTGTTGAGGTGCTCAAAAAAAAAAAAGTCTGAATATCTGTGTTTCCTCTCTCTGTGCTAATTGAAGCTTTGATCACCTGGGTTTTGAAAGATGCCTCACCATTCTAATTCATGAAGGAGAATAATGTGCATTCTTCTCCCACAGCTTGTGTGTTCATTAGACATTTTCACCTCTGGCTAATGAGGAACATGATTCTTTTTGAAGACTACAGCATGGGGTTATAGGAAATATGTGATAGTTATCAAGGTCTGTAATCAGTTAGGCGACAGCATATGGAACATTTCGTCTCATTTCAGCTGCTGTCCATTGAAATTTTGCCAAAAGGCTTATTTCTCTTACAATCGTTTTTTCCTGGCAATGTCCTTTTCATTTATTTGGGGAGAGGCAGCACTTTGGGTCCCCAGATGGGGCTTCTGGTGACTGTGCACTCTCCAAAAACAGAATAAAAAGACCACAGCTTTCCATAGAATTTAGTCCTCCCATTTTCCTTCTTTCATTACAAGTATGTTTGTAACAGTCAGGCTGTCCAGCTTGCTAATGTGTGGACCCCAGATCGCATGCTGGAGAGCACTAGAGAGCACACTATGAACAGAAACTCTTAATTTACATGGATCTCATGCTGCTAGAACAAGTGGCGCTGTTCCTTGTCTGCTACGGAAATAATAACCCAGATGTTCGTTTCCGTGTGTGAAGACTGTCTTCGTGGCTGTGGGTGCAACTTCGCTAGCAGGTTTTGCTGTCCTCCAGCAGACAGAGCTGGTGTTTGGCCTGTGATGCAACCCGTACAACAGTGCTTAGAAACCAACTTGAAGAAAAATGATGCAAGGGCGTCTAAGCAAGCACTCCTCCAAGGAGGGGCAGGAGGAGGTGGGGCTGCCCCGAAGACTTTTAATGGCAGAATGAATGGGAAGGTGTAGGGCATTGCTGTGCAGTCGGCCCAGCATACCGACGGTGCCTCTGGTCTCTCTGTTTCCTCTAATCTGCAAGAGTGTGTCGTCTGCGCCAAATCTTGAAGAAACGCATAGAAGCAGATTTTTGTTTTGTCTTGTGTTCTGTAAACATTAGTTACTCATCAGCAAGTGTCAAGATGACAAGAATTCTGACAGCTTGCAAAGTGGTGAAGACTTTGAAAGCCAGATTGGAGTTTTGCAATGTGTCTGCTGATCGCTGGAGTTTCTCAAGAACTGGTGCCAGGTTGTTGAGCATCAAGGTAACAGTGACTTAACTATTGTATCTCTCGGAGATGTTTGGCATGCTGGGAGATAGCCCAATGCAGATAACAGTGCTTGCTTAGACACACAAAAATGGACCAAAGGGGATTTGTCTGAACCCTAAACAAGGGATTTGCTTGGCTACAGGGCTTTACTGGGTAAGCAAATACTTTTTGCGTAGTGTGGAACAGAAATTATAGGAAAAATTGTACAAAAAGGTGGAAGTTCATGGCTGCTGTTAGTTATTATCCTATATTTTATTCACAAATGCCCTACCTTTCTATAGGGCTGACAGCTAACAGAGGCAGCTCCTTCAGCCCACGTCAGCCTGAATCAGCTAGATATTTAAACACGTGTAACTTCAAGCATGTGAGTAATCCAATTGGGTCCATGTAGGATCCATTTTCAATGTATCAGAAACCAAGCTGGCTCTGAGACAGAACGGGGATCTGTGCGGATGCACTCAAGTTCACCAGGGTTTTGGAAACTGTCTAGCCAGCTAAGCAGGACTGAACAGCTCTGCTGGAACAGCATCCTGGCTTGTCTCTATTGCTTCTGATACCTAACTTACTGTTTAGAGCTGGTTCTGTTGTTTCTGCCATGCTCTTTAAAGTGCAACAGTCGAAGGTTTGAGATGCAATGAGAGGTGAGTTCAAAAACACTTTACTGTGGCAAGTTGTTGTAACTGCAAACTAAAAGGCGGCTTCTGCCAGTGAAGCTTTGTGGCCTGTGGTTAGGACTGCTGGTTCAGTGTTTGTCGAGACAGCATTTTTATTTATGCCTTCCAGGGTAATTCTGGTAGGTACCTGTAGCTGGCTGGATCTGATGCATTCTTCTACTGATGGATTAGCATCTGAAGTTTGCATCTGCCATCTTAAATGACAGATTGATGATGTTAGGTACATATTTTGTCACTCATTCAAGGACTGCACAGTGGCAGACCTACCTGGTCATAGCTCACAATGCTGAGGCACCTAATTAAGAAGTTTCATGCTCATGGAAAACTGCTGCCCTACTCCGATGCAGTTACAGTACCAGCTGCTCTAGCGCCTGCCTTATTCTGCAGTTGTAAAGCTGTGCAGTGGTTGCTTAAAGCCAAAGGCACACCCACGTGCTAGCAGAAGGCAAGGAGAGTGCACACCAGTTTAAAAACGGTGCCAAGTGAAACCCCTGGGAACTGTTTTAACTTCAGTCCCAGCAATGGCAAATATACCTTGGATGAATCAGAACTATTTGGGCCCTGTTTCTATTTCAGAGTGTATTATCACAGGGTAGCCGAGACCCACCGTGTGTCAGAAGTGCTGAAGTCTGGTGGAGCATTTGTGTCTGCGTTGCAGCTGTGTGGCTCACCGCAAGCTGCGGTGCTAGCTGGCCCGCCCCAGAAGTGTCTTTATGGCATGGACTCTGTGACATCTTGTGCCTTGCCTAGTGGCATTGGCTCTGCATTTTCTTTAGAAACGACTTGATTAGTACCTACAGAGGTTTGTCCTGTCAGAGCGGGTGCTTGAACTCAGAGAGCAACATGGCCGATGTTTAATTTAGGAGCCTGCGGCTCTTAAATGGAGATCTCGGCTCAGATTTTTAACACCAATTCAAAACCTGGAAGACAAAAAGTTGAACTTTTACCAGCTTGGGGCTGTTGCTTTAAGGCAGCGTTAGGCTCATATACCACTATCCACAGGACATGCACAAGCAGAAGTCAGAGAGCCTCTGTAATGTAGATTTGCAAGCAGTAAACCAGCAGGCCTGAGAGAAAGTTTAGGGATAAGTGATCCTAAAAGGCCAACCTATTGCATAGCTTTGCTTAAGAGTATAGTAGTTGACTATAATTGTGTGAGACAAGTGACCAAATAGCAGCTTATGGCTGGGCTTGGTGTTCTGCCTGTCATTACAGGTAATGGATATTTGTAGGAAGTTTGGAGAAGGAGTGATGTGCACAGCAGTTAAGGTGTGTGGGCTAATAGCACTATAGGTAACAACCCTATTATTGTAGGTTTAAACGAGTGTTTAGTTGCCTTTGATTGCTTTTTCTCAGTGGGCTATTTTAGGGAGCATAACAAAATACAATAAAAAGCTTCCTGATCTATGTAGAAGCTAAGAAAAGTATTAGAGAGCATGAGGGAAAGGTGGTAGTTGTAGCAGAAGAAGCCCTAATAATTATTCTCCCAGGACTGTTTTCTGCCCAGTTAAACCCAGCATGTGTGAGGAAACATCACTTCAGATGAGCAGTTGGAGATGGGGGGACTCACAGATCCGTTTCCCTCATCCTGCAGGAGAGAGGTAGCATCCCTTGGCGAACGGGGCCCTTCCCTGCAGACTCGGGCTGTGCTTGCCCACAGAGAGCAGGTCCGAGACCCCTCTTCGCTTCACCTGGGCGAAGGAGCCTTTGGTGAAGGGTCCTGTGCTGAAGTGCTCGGTGTCACTGCTTTCAGAATAATTGAGCTTCTTTGCAGTTCAGAAACGGGCAGAGAGACTGCAGCTCAAAGCTCATATCATTTAATGCTCATCTGAGGCCAATGTAGTTAAATAGGGATGTAAAGAGTAGTACGAGCAATAAATAGGTGGCTTGTAACCATATAGCTGGCTCAGTAAGGAGAGAATTGGGAGAGCTATAAAACCACCAGGAGCAAGCTTAAAAGTACAATTAGAAGTGAGAGGCAGAAGAGGAAAATTTCTGAGCACTGGCTTTAGAGACTATTTCAGATAACTGTAAACAGGCTCCTCAAATATATTTTGAAGCAGGTGGAAAGTGGCGGAGAAGGGCATCAGTCTTGCATCTGGGCTGCTGCATGGGGACGCTTGCTCGTGGGCTGGGTGAGTGGCAGCAACGTACAGCGCTCCCCTGCCTGTACCACAACCACTATAGGCAGCAGGGCTGGAAAGACAGAACAAATATTCTTGACGTTGTTGTGAAGAACCTTAAGAAACGGCACAAGTTTGAGTTGTAGGAACTATAACTTTTCTACCATAGCATCTGTGCTGTGCTTCTGGCTTTGCTTCCTCTTTGGTTTTGATGATAAAGGAACTAACCCAAATCTTCTCCCTAAAGTTAGCCTAAATGTAAGTCGTCTTTTGATATTAAAAACTTTGACTTCACTTTTGATTCATTTTTAATTCCTGTCTTTCTGCTTTTCATAGTTCTAGCCAGGAGCAAATGTGCTAAAATAAAATTAAAAAAAAAAAGGTGGGCAAAAGAAGGCCTGTCTGTGAACGATGTTCAGATAGATTTCCAGCCTGCGATAGCCTAGTACTTCCAAGAAGAGATGTTTTTCCAGCAGAGAGAGGATTCTCCACTTTGTTGCTGGTTATTTGGTCTAGAGAGAGTGGATGAGGTGCAGTCCTGGCCCTGGGTTTCCACCCCAGAGGAACTCTGGGGTTTGGCCTCTTCTGCCATTCTGATACGTTGGCTGTTGTGCAGCCACCCAAATGTGTGTTTTGTGTCTAGAAACATTGTGCTGTGTGGAATTATGGCTCGTCTTAGAAAGGAGATGTTTTATCAGCTTCTTACTGGATGGAAATAAACTGGCCAGCGCTGCAGTCAAGCCCCAGCTGTGCCTGTGCCGTACACCAGCGCCTGTCCTGGCTTCGATACTCAGCGTCCTCCGGCAGCTCAGGGTTCAGCTTGGCTTTGCCAAGGGGAATTGCGGGATATCTTTGGAGAGAAGCACTCGGGGGCTGCCTGACTGGTTACCACATGAGGCAAGTTTGAATTCTAGAGGGAAAAAAACCTGCTCAGTCTTCAGAGAAGGGGTTTATAGCAGGCATGCTATAAAAAGCAAATTGCACTGCAGATCATCTGGGATTCAGCAGATCTTTATCATCCATCCTGTAAATGGGGAGGGCTGCTGGAGCAGGGAGAGCAACTGGAACTAAATTCATCCACTTTTTGACTTTTTTTTTTTTTTTAACTGCTACAGTGTTTTGTTTACTTCATGTGTGAAGTGCTTAGTGCAGCCGGACCTGAGCTAGTTAACTCTTCAAGTTGTTTTGATAATATGCACAAAATGTAGCCATACCGTGGGAACAGCAATCACCCTTTCTCTTAGCCATCTCCATCCTCAAAGCTCTTCAAGAGCCTTACAGCCGCTCTGGAGCCCTGGGAGCTGGGCTAAGGTAAAGTTGCCAGTGAGCAGGAAGGAGAAATCAGATTGTAAATGGTGTATGTCACAGTGGGTGTGCGTGCAGGAAACACTTTAGTTGAAACTACAACAAAGATTTATTTTGTGCTACATAGGGATGCTTCTGAAAAGCATGGAGACAAAAGGACCTCACAGCAGCTTTTTTGTTTATTATTGTTGTTGTTGTTATTTTATTTTATTTTTTAAAGTGAAAATCTCTCCCAGCTGAATCCAGGTTGGGTCAACTGTCCTTTTTTATAGCCTGTAAATCACCTTTCACATTAAAAAAACAACTGAAAAGCCAAGGTAGGTTGGCAGCTTAGGGATGTGGTAACACCTCCGCTAGAAATGTAAGCAAGAATAATTGCTCCAAGAATGCTCAACAAACAAACTAAGCTCTTAATTAAGAATAATAAATCAAGGAGGGGAGGGAAGTATCTGAATGTCTCTCCCTTGCTGTAGCTGAACACATGTGCAGGTTATGGTTGCTCAGGGACGTCCTTCTGCATTACTTGAACAGAGTGTAGGGTGCTTGTGTTCGCCTGAAGTTTTTTCTGCGCTTTTTTGGTGCGTACGAGAGCAGGAGGCCTGTTGTGGGGAGGGAAAGACGTGCAGATTCCTGCCAACTATTACAGTGAGGCTCAAAGGTCACAGTAATGGCTCTGGAGTTTGGCCCTCAGGAGCTAGGTGGATTTTAACTTTTCCAGTCATTCCACCAATGCGGACTTTGCTTCCTGGAGGAGTCCCCCCTCCCACAACCCCCCAGGCAGGTTTTGCAGCTGTGACTGCGATTCAAGGCAGTTACCCCAACTTGCGCCAACGTATGGCAGAACTTCCTGAAATGGAGTTGGTATTTGGGTATTGCCTACTTGCGGGGGGAATCCATCCCTGGAAGCTAAGGCTGGGAGAAGCAGGCTCCTGAGGTCGGTCTCCCACGTCAGCAGTGCAGGCTGGATTTCAGCAGGTTCAGAAAGGGCAGAGGCCTGTCCAAAGCCCCGGGCAAGGCGCCCAGCTGACCTCTCTGCTTTGGTTACGCTTCGAGTGTGTGGCAGCCCTTGTGAGGCAGATGCAACCTGCGGCCTGGACACTGCTGCTGCCCTTGCTTCAAAATCCGTCTTGAAGAAGCATCTTCCCTGTGCCAGGGAGAAAGCCCTTCCTTTGCAGGAGTCACTGCTTCCCGCAGGCATTTTAGAGTGAGCAGCTTTCTCTAATGAAAAGCTCAGTGAGATTTGGGAGCTGACCAAGCTGCAATTTCTGTTTGAGCTAGATCTAGGGGATTTAGCCACAAAAACTGTATTTATAAGTGAAGGGGGAGTTTGGTGTTGCTGACTCTCCCACCCTCTGGTATGGGGAGGCTCAGAAATGACGGCTAAACCTATTGAGAATGACTGGATGTTTGACACTAATGAGGAAAAAATGCAAGGCTAAAACCATCCCAGATGCACAGAATTCAATTACTTGGCAGTGTGGTTTGGTTTTTAGTGTATTTTGCAGTACATTAGTAATTGATCTGCACAGTATTTATAACTGCAGAGACACTCTAGATGAATGTTTGCCGTGATTGTTACAAAATGTTCAATTCTGGGAATGAAATTTCTCCTCACTGTGATTGTTCATCTGATTTACAGCTAATGGAAAAGAGCTCTTCTGCTCCTTTCTGCAAGAAATTGATCTTAGTTCTTCTCTAAAAATCCCTTCTTCTATTTAAAGAAAAGAAGAATCACCACATTTTGAGACATGCTGAGAGCTGCTGGCTGGTGGGCCAGCTTGGCACGTCTCCTCTGGCTTAGCCTGGTGGGGTTTCTGCACTGGTGCTTGCTCTGTGACTGCTTCTCCAGGCCCGGGAGGCAGCTCCGCCTGTGTTCCAGAAGTGGGAGTTTCTCGGGGTACGAAGGGTTCGTCTTCCAGATTTTGATCCCCTATTAAACATTGAAAGTCATTGGCAGATCTGTTTCCAGCTTTGCTTTTTTTCTTCCCCTGTTGGTCACTGGTGACTCTGGCGCCTGAATGAATCTCCCAGCTCGTTCTTTCTGTCGCCTATTTACTGGTCACCTTTTGGTAGAAGCTGGACAGGCTAAGAAAGGCTTAATTTCTAAATCAGACAAAAGGGGGTATGTTAGTCTGGTATGGGTGAAGACCCAGCTGTGCCATCGACTCTTTCAGTGACTTTTGTGAAGTCCCTCTTTGTGTCCTGTTTTCCTCAGCTGAACACAGTGCTAAGTCTGTAATGGATCCCCCATTTCGCGTTTGCCAGCTGCTCTCAGGGACTGCGGGAATGTCCCTCCTGAAGCTGTGGGGAAACGGCAGCGAGGAGGGTTGCTAACTTCTCACGAGTGTTCACTCTATTTGCTGTCTACCCAAAGAGGCAGAAGAAGGGGCACTGAGGCTGGTGTCCATGCTCTGCTTTGAGCTGTGCAGGTGAATGGTGTTTGTGATGGTAAATCGGGGTGGTGACTGTGCGAGGTGGGGGTGATGGGTGCAGCCCAGGCTGTCTCTGCGGAAAGTCTGGGTGCAACAGTCAGACTGCAGAGGTGGGAGTGCAGCTGATGGCTGCTGTGCGCAGACCTGAAGTACCAGTATTGGAGGTGTCTAACACGGTGTGTTTGTCCTGCTGGAGGCTCGAGGCACATAGTGTGGTGCATAGGCAGAGCTTGCAGTGTCTTCCCCTGAGCCAGCCTGGCGATGGCAAGCTCAGTCCTGGGTTTAGAGTTGCCCGCAGCCTCCAGCATGGGCTGGAGGTGACGTGCCTTTCAGATGAAGGTGTTGTGGAGCCCAGTGAGAGCCCTGTTGCCAGTGTGGTGGAGCAGACATGCAGCTGAGGTGGGTTCTTGTAACATACGGGCTTTGCCCGGCGCTTCTGATGGGTGGAAGAAGACCCATCAAAGGAGGAAGGCAGTGATCGCAGGGCCACAGCACCCTGTTGAGCAAAGATGCTACTGCCTGAAGATAGGGGTGCGTGCAGCCCAGGGTGAGTGGGTGGCTGTGATGCTGTGTGGCCCTGAGGCCACCCTGACCAGCCGTCCCCACGTCTGCCTCTTTGGGCTTATGATAGAGCCATACGCAAGGTGACAGAGAGCCACAGTGCTGTGCTGGGGACAGGAGAGTCCCTGAGGGAGAAAGAGCTGCAGACTAATGGAAGTGATCATTCCTCTGCTTTGGTGTGAGCTTGCTGAAAGGAAACGAATCAGGAGCGCGATCTGGAGAGACGGTTTTATTAACTTGCTATATCAGAGCATTTTAAATTCATGCAGTGTACCTGCATCTGCTCTCATGGTATGGGATCTCAGCTGTCACCCTCCTCTAGGAGCAGTGCTGCTTTCTTAGGGTTGTCACGTTATGGCAGATGTCACACGAGGCTCCCTTCCTCGTGGGTGCGACTCAGCCCTCCTAAATGCTTGCCAAAGCAGCTGCTGGTTTGTAGGAAGTTTCCCTCTAGGTGCTTATTCCACACCTACCTCTTCCAGGACAACTTATGCCTATCTCTGGGATAACTGAGACCATGAACGTCTGTCTCATCCATGAATTTTTCTTTCTGTGTCTGACAGGGGAATGGGCCTGTATTTAGAATTCTCTTTTCTGACACCGGTCTAGTTAAACATGCATTTTTTTTCTTTCTTTCTTTTTTTTTTTAAGCAGGTTTGCTGTACAGTTGCAACAGAAGTTCAGCACTTATGAAAGTGCCCGGCTCTGTGAGGGCCAGCATAGTCACCATCGAGCCTTGAGCAAACACTGAGGAAAAAGACAGTCCTTTCCCCCCAGAGTTACAGTCTTGGTTAGTTACAAGCTACAATGGGTGGATGAAACGAGCAAGGGGATGTGGCAGGAGGCAGGGTGATCTCATGGTAACAGCAGCACATGCTGCTCACAGGGAGGTTTGTCAGCTGCCTGGCCTTCATTAGGAGATGAATGGGTATTTCCTATGGGTTAGGAGGAAAAAGCATCAGGAGAGTAGTAAAGGGGGACAGAGACAGTATTTTGTTGGCTGGGGAGGGGAGAGGGGCAGGAATGCATAACACACGAGGTGTGAGGGGCAGGTGTCCTAGGTGTTACCTGTGTAAACATCAAACCTTTTCCTCCTGTATTTGAGTCTCTTTGTATGCCTTTCTCTAGGCGCAGACAGCAAACTTGGTGCTGGAAGATGGAACGAAGATGAAGGGCTATTCTTTTGGCCATCCATCCTCCATAGCAGGGGAAGTCGTATTCAACACTGGTCTTGCTGGGTAAGGCAAAAGCAAACAAGGTTTAAGGAAGCAAACTACTCTTGGAGCACATTAAAGTGGGAAAGCGATGATAGAACAGCTGCTTTTTCCAAGCTTATAGGGTGCTTATCCAGGCCTGTGGTGTTCTGTCCAGAAACTCTGTACTCTAGGGATATAGAGAGGGAATGAGTTAATTGAAGAGACATCAGTCAGTCCTTTTGTGTCATAGAGAGCATTTGTGATGATGGACAACTTTAAAGACTGATATAACTGACCATGGTAGTGAGGTATGCAGAGATCTGCCCACTTCCCATTGAAATGCAGGCACTGCTGATTTAGAGCAGAGGAGCTGCTCAGTGGCTCACAGGAACCGGACAGTAAGAATCCCAGTTAAATTTCTGTGCTGTCCCTCCAGTTTCTGGGTCAAATATGGAGGTTTGAATCATCTCTAGCCTTCTGGCTGATGGAACTTGCCATCTGAGTGCAAAATTTTTAAATCCAGAGGTTCCCAGGTTGGGTTCTCCTGTATGACGTGGTGGCTCATACCGCAGTTAAGAAAGCATTTGAACTCTGTGCCCTTTCCAGCTAAAGGGGAGGAAGGGTCAAATTCATTCCTAACCTAGCATGACTCTTGTGTCCTCTTGAGTGGTGGAAGCTTATGGCTGGCTTAGGATGGCAGCCAAATGCTGCCAGTCCTCCTCGTGAGCTGTTCTGAGTAGAGGAAATCTGGCCAGAGGAATGAGGTCTTTGATGAGGAGAGGTACATGTCCCTGGGGAGGTGACGCAGCTCTGAGATTGCTGGTGCCTGAGCTTTGCCTGCAGTCTTTCATAGCTGTCTTTGCCCAGCTGCCTTGTGCTCTCCAAATTCTGCTCTCCCTTTGAGAAACCGGTACCCACAGGATGAGTTTTTAAATGGTCCTGTTGGTGAGAATGTTAAATTGCTGCAGAGGGGAATCTGTTTGCAAAGTTTTGCATTAGGAAGCAATTATTTAAGCATTTTGACAGCACTAATTACTTGCTGTGTTAATATACCTGCCAACAAACAACTGTTTAATATAGATCAGAATGATGGAGGGCACCAGAGTTCTCTTCTCTGTGATAGATTATGGGCAATAAATCTTGTCACGTCACAAAAGTCGGGCAGGACCTGATGGATTAATTTCCCTTCCACATGTTAGCGTGGCAGCAGAAGCTGTTTGCTCATTTTCTGTCGATTTGGAGAGGATGTGTGTGAGAAGGGAGAACTGTTTTGCTCGGTGGAGCATATGGGGATGGAGGGAACATGCGAAACGTAAGGTTGTATCTTCAGTGCACTCTCCAGGAACGTAACCTTGATTGATTTGGAGAAGAGGAGGAGGAGGAGAGTTTGCAGCATTGTTGCAGATCACAGAAGTGACAGGGTTTGCTGCCAGTCCAGGGGCTGCTGCCCAGTGAAAGAAACGCTGTAGCTCTGCGTAGTGCTGCTGAGCTAAAAACGTTATGTGTCCAAAGGAACCCAGCTAAAGGTTTTCATTGGCACAGTGAGAGGCTAAGCGCCTCGTGAAGGAGGTGCTTTGGCAGGGTTGGGGCCTTTTACAGCCTGCCTGGGCCTACAGCTGTTTGTCAGTACAGGGAGCAGGAGGCTGGTAAAAGGATGATTTTGCCATGGCAGGTTTTAAGCCTCAGAGCCTCAAGCTTTCTGTGACCCGGCTGTTTCTAGACCCTGAATGGGGTCAGAACTGGCTTTGTGATGAGACAGTTAATGTGTTGTTCTGTACCCTGTCTCCTCATCTGGACTCCTACACTCTGATTCATGTTGTAGAACAGGGAGGCAAAGCACTTTTGTGTTCTTACAGCTTTTGGGTTTGAAGTAGCTGAGGCTAGCTGAAATGTTGTCTGATTACTCTAGGATAGAGGGCAGAGAGCATCATTTTCGGTGCAGAACGTTGAAATTTCATTAAAAAGGCGTTTGGATGAACTTTTTGAAAGCATTTGCTCAAAAAAACCTGAAAACCCTGGTGTTGCAGCCATCTGTTTGGAGTGGAAGAAAAGGAGGGGAGGAGTTTTTCAATTGAGAAAGAACTAAAATCCCTAAAAATGTTTCCGTGTTTAAATTAGCTCAGTAAATGCATTTGCTCCCAATACGTCTGCATGTGTTTCCCATGATATTCTAGTAAGAGAAGTGACTGACAGGAATTTCCTGATCTCAGGCAGGGCTTCAGGCAGGCGCGAAGAGGACTGGACCTTGCAGCGTCTCCAGAGCTTCTGCTCCCATCTGCTCCACGAGCCATCGTGCCTGCCTAAAGGGCATTATGTGCCAGTGCAGAGCTGTGCCTTTCTGCCTCAGCCGAGCCCAATGGCTCTTTGTCCTTGTTTGCTGATTACAAATAACATGCAAAGGTTAATTACATTAGCTTTGTCGTTAACAAAGAGTTTTTTGGAAGCGTAACCGATTGACTGGGAAGAAGAAAGAGATGCCAGATGTACACGTGCCATGTGCTTACTGCGATCACACTGCACTTTGCGTGGATGTTTACCCAACAGCAGGAAATACAGATTTGAACACAAGGAGAGGCCTACCTGGAAATGTTTCATGACTGTTGTTCATTAGACACTTCAGTTCTCAGATGTGGCTACTGTACTGTGTTGTCTGTATCTGCCAGCAACCATTCCAGGTTTCGTAAAGAGTTTCCCAATATCTGACAATTGAACTTCTGGCAGCAAGTCCAGTGTTCCATAAAAATGTCTCTTATGACTTGCTGATATCTGGTAGGTGGTTGGGGTTGCTAGTTATGTACTGTTTAAACAATGATGACAATAATAAATTATATTCTATATAGGGCAGAGTCATCTTGGAGCATTTTAATGCATTTGGCTAAATATTGGTGTAGATAACTTCATCAGTTGCTGAATGGTAGCTACTTTTGGGTTGAAAAACAGCAGTTGTTTAACTGCTTGCTGCAGCAGTATGCAACAATATAATGGAGAAAGTGAAGGCCTGCTTACTAATTTGAAGCTGCAGAATAGAAGCGTGGGTAGGCAGACCATAATTACCCTGTCATCCTCCTTAGGGTTGAAAGTGAGAATGGATCTGCTGGATCCAGAGCTGATAAAGCAGGTTTTGCAAAGTCTTAAGTTTGATTTCCCCATGAAAATCTGAAATCTTAGGTGCGATTCTCCATTACAGTAAAATGTTTCACCACGCTTCTAGATCTGCTCTTACTGGGGAGAATATTCAGGCAGGCGCTTGAACATAGTTGAATGTTTTTACATAAATGCTGCTTCTGTCTTTTGTCATATGGAAATCCAGGCCTATCTTATCTTTATTTATTTGCTCTCTTGTTTTCCTCTCACATTTCTGTTGCTTCTTGACCTAGATACACTGAAGCCTTGACAGATCCCAGCTACAAAGGACAGATTCTTACACTAGCTAACCCCATAATTGGGAATGGTGGAGTACCTGACACGGCTGCTTTGGACAAAATGGGCCTCAGGAGGTTTCTAGAGTCTGATGGAATCAAGGTAAAACCAGAATTGATTGAGGGGGAGGGTCTAGAAAGTTAAGTGTGTGCGTTTGTGCATCTGAAAATTTCACCCTCACAGAAATTGAAAGGAATAAACAATTCCCTTTTTTTTGTTTGTTTTTCTTCTGGGTATCCACGAGCAATACTGTCTTGCTTTCTGTACCAGGTCATGTGCTGTCTGAAAGTGGTGTGTTTCCCATTAGTGATACACATGGCACTGTTTTTGTGAACTGCTGTCCTGGATGGCTTTTTTCCCCACATTCCCTTCCCTATAAGATATGTCTGTGTCTGCCCAGGACTGGCTGCCACAGAGAAATCAGATGACAGAGCAGCTGCTGTGTGCAGAGATACTTCTCTATATGCCTGCACTGTCACACAAAGGGGAGGTGACGGTTGTGTGGAGAAGGCTGTACTTACTAGCACAGAAACCAATACTTAGGCTGTACTGGAACCTGTGCTGTCCCAGCAAGGTTTCTCTTGATGGTCTGAATTATGTCTCTGGCCTATACAGTCTTTGCTGACCCAACTGATAGCATATAATAAATTAAGGGGAGCCATATGGTATCCTGGCCCATTCTGGCTCTTTCCTTCTGGGTAAGAATAAAGGAACAATGGAGGGGAAATTTAAGTAAAGATCAAAAGTTAATGCTGTTAAGTGTGTTCCAAAAGGGCAGCATGTTAAGGCAGCTGAGAAGCCCATTTCTGCACTGTAAGGCCACCTGTGATGGCCCCATGTGTGACGTAGCCACAGCGGAGGGAAGGTCTGAGTGATCTTGAGGCTCTGTATCCTTTTGCTGAGGGGACATTGGCTAGGAGCAGGGGTGCGTCCATGTAGCAGTGGCAGTACTAGAAAATGAAGCAAAATGAAGCATAATCGTGTAACTGCAGCGCCAGTGAAATGCTTTATCTCTCCTGAGGTGAAATGACTCCTTTTTAAGCTGCTAACACCACTGGAAAATGCAGTTGCCTTTTGAAAAGAAATGTCACAAGTGAGTGTGGTGTTTTTTTTTTTTTTTTTTTTTTTTTTTTTTTTTTTTTTTTTTTTTTTTTTTTTTTTTTTAAGAAAAGTCAAAGTAAAGCATTTTGGCTTATCTTAAATTTAACCTCTCTTTCCAACAAGAAATGTTTCCTCAGTTCAGCCAAATTTGCAGCTTTGATTACCTGGAAGCCACATTCTTCTATGAATTTTCAACTAAAATGGCCCAGGTACGATCATGACAAAGCATGGAAGCATTTGTCTTTGCCCGTTACTTGTTCTGTGCACTCCCACTGTGAGGAACCAGTATTGCTTTCTTTTCATTGTAGAAGAACAGCCATCAGATCAGAGAATGGTCTGTTTAGCCTAGTGTCTTGTCCGTGACATGACTTGCAGGGGATGAAAAGTGAAAACCTGGAAGGCACGGGACAAGTACAGAGTGAACCTTCAATGCAAAATGCTGTTTCTTCTCTCTGCAGGTTTCAGGTTTGGTGGTACTGGATTACAGCAATGAATATAGTCACTGGCAGGCTGCTAGGAGCCTGGGAGAGTGGTTGCAGGAAGAAAAGGTGAGAGATCCTGGGGTAACTGCATTATGAGAACAGACCTGTGTGGATGGGACTGGGGGAAAGAACTGCTGGCCTTGTGTGGGTAACCGCTCTTCTCCTCTGATACCTTTGCCAGTCTGTACTGGGCTCATCCTGTGTTCCCTAGTTCTCTGGTTCTTCATCCATTTTTCTTTTTCAAGGTGCAAAGTTATTTTCAAGATCTGTCTAGGAGAAATGTTGATTAAATGGGGATGTTTGGTTTTTCATAAAAATAATCCACGTGAGGTTATATTCTCTCATCAAATGTTTCTGTAGTGCTGTTCCTAGTGGGTGCCACAGTCATAACCTCAAAAAGGTGTTTGTTGCCAACCCCCCCCCCGGCTTGAAGCCAAGAGAATGTGGCAGTAGAGTGCCACTGACTTATGACAGCTGGGAGGGTTAGGTGCTTGGGAATAAGGCAAAATGGGGCTCAGAAACAAGGTACGGATTTGCCATGTGAGCTTTCTTCCCCCCCCCCCCCCATGATTTTTAGTGCAGAAACTAGAAGATTTGGAGAACCAAGGTATTTGAGGGGAATAGGGAGAAGTGGGGAGAAAAAAGAGGCAGATGTGGGGCAGCCTTGGTAATAGAGCTGCTAACAGCTAGTGCTCCCTAACCAAGGATGTGCTTTTGTGAACAAAGTGATCTTGGCTGCTGACTTCCTCTGCCTGAGCTGCTTGTTCTCTAAGTTACCCTTCTCTAATGTTTCCTTCAGGTGCCTGCTCTGTATGGGATTGACACCAGAATGCTGTCCAAATTAATTCGGGACAAGGTATGATCCCCTTCCCTTGAACCAGGTGCATTAAACTTGCTGTTACTGGGCCCTTTTTCTGACATTGCAGCAAACCTGGGGTAGCGATGGTAGCTGCTGGGTTGCCTTGACCTCAGGTGCTGTTCAGAACCCCAGGCTCTTCCAAAGGCTCTGTGCCTCGTGTACAGCTGTGGCACTATTCGTATCCTGAGGATCCCCCTCTCCTTGGCTCTGTTCTAGGTTTCCTCTTCTATGTAAGTAAGCCAGCACAAGCTGATTTAAATGATAGGCCTCAGGTAGATGTGTAAACAGAGAGGCAGCAGCATTTCTGTGGGATTTTGTGCGTATTAGTTCGTAGGCAGCACCAGCTGTGTTCAACAGAAACTCCTCTGCTCCTCAGAGACATAAAGGAATGCTTACATCGACCTAAACTGGATTACTAACTCAGGCCAATTTTCCTTGCCTGAAGCCTTTTGTTAGTTTTTAATAGTCATTATTTCTGTCTGATTCTTGAGAGCTGACAACTGAAGGACTTGTGCAGGATTATGTTACTGAATGGGGGTTAATGTTAAGGTACATTTTACATCGACTAAAACAATGATCAAAGCCACTCTGAATATAAATTGTTGTGCCTCAGGGGCTCTTCTTTTGTAACGGATTATTTGAAGATGCTCTTTTCCATTTTGTTTAGGTGATCAATTTGCAATCTGCAGTCCAAACCCACACCCTCATTCATTCCACAGAATAAAATATGAATGACCCAGCTTGAATACAGGAATATTTGCAGAAGTGAATTCTTATGGGAAGGTAGGAGGTTTTCTGGCTCTTAGACAGCAGACAAGTGCAGTTTAGTACAATGGAAAATGGCAATACGTTTTCTCCTTTCTTGATAGATGCCATTTAATGGATCATCATTCCTTTCATCCAAAGTAAATATGCTTTCAATATTTATCCAGTAGCTTAGCAGACAGTATATGGCAGTAAGGCACATTATACTGGGACTCTGAGCGGTATTGGTTTATGTTTTTTTAAAATGATGCATAATGTAGCCTCTTCCCCCAGTCTTCTCAGTCAGGTTTTGGGGGAAAAACAAAGTTAATATTTCACTCCCTGTCCTTTTATAAATTGGGGGTGAGAACAGGCCTTCTTTGTGATAAATGCATAACTGAGCAGTGACTTGTTAAATTGGATTCTAAAGGTAAATGCAAGGTACCATTTCACCAAGGAACCCAGTGTCAAGGTAAGCCACAGAGCGCTTGTTTGTGAGTGAGGGCTTTGTCCTCAGCTTCTGTGGGGCTGGATGCGCCGTGGCACTTAGCAGTGTCTGTGGCTCCCAAGAACCCGGCCTTTTCAAGGTGACACTGGTCTTCTCAACATTCTTCCACACAAAGCATCCTAGAGCAGCTTGCGGTGTAAGGCACTATTCAAGGGGAGGTAGGGCGTCAGCCACAGGTAAGAGCAAAACTCTGCCTGTAAAACTTAGCCCTAGTAGCACATATGACAATGTAAGATCCTGAGTCTTTCTTGCCTTAGGGAAATGGTAAGGATATTTTAGGTATGACCAAGCACCAGTTTGGGGTAAGAAGGTTACCATGAGTAGGGAATACTTCCTTTCCAGAGTCCTAACAAGATGCTTTGGAGCTTGTTGTCTCTTTTTCCTATGCCTTTGCTCCTTCCAGCTGCAACTACCTGCTGCTTGTCTTCCTTCCATGAACCTGCTACCTTCTTCGTGGGCAATGGTGGCAGCTGCAGCCTGGACGATATTTCATGTAGATCACCAGGCCTATAGCGTTCTTGCCCCATTTGATGCTGCCAATAAAGGAAACTTCCTAAGTTCTGTCTTGCAGAGGTCAGTGAAACCAGTCTGTAGGCAGTACCTGTTACTCATGGAGGTATCCGTGAACCCATTGAGCAGTCCCCACGTGCATGCTAGTGTGATATGCACAGGGCGAGCTGGATTTAACATGTTCTATTGTTGCAGTGTTATATGTTGAAAGAGTGATCAGCAATCACTGGCTTTCTCTGTTTCCCCTTCCCCTTCCCATCCTTGAAAAGTTTTGTTTTGCGTGCCTTCTCCCACTGCTGAGAAGTTAATCCTAGGTTAATCCACTGGATTTAGGAGTGGGGCAAAGCCAAAATGGGGGATTTCCACTGAGCAGTTTAATGGGCAGAAGGTGGAGGAGGACATGCTGGCAACTGAGCAAAGGTGTCCTAGCTTCTGTGGGTGCTAAGAGCAGCAGAGAGCAGAGCTTGCTTGAGGTGATTTTTTTTTTTTTTTTTTTTAATAGCTCATTTGGAAAACAGCTGTGCTGACCTGCCTCCCCATACAGCTTTTCCTTACAGCATCTCTGCTGCCTTTCAGCTATCCACAGTGGGTGGTTGAAGACCTCACAGGAGGTTTCCAAAGTCAAAAAGCTGCAAGCTGACTTGTGGATTGCTCCCAAACCTACAAAATGGGGATTTGGGGAGCTGAATTCTGATCCTCCTGGAAGGCAACTCATTTTACTGTCACTAGACAGCTTGCCAAACTGCCTATTAACAGCTTTTACTGCTGGCAGTGCCTCTTCCCCAAATGAAGGATGTTTAAACAGCTTTTGGATACCAAGGCAAGCTTATAAGCTTCTGAAGATGCAGGAAGTGGTTATAAGCTGTCAAGAAACCATCTCCAAGCAGCTGTTCCAGTTCCTGTGCCTGTCAGCACCTGCCCTAGTATTCACAGCTGCTTCTTTGCTCACGCTTAGCTGTTTACTGCTGTATTTCCACAGGGCACCGTACTTGGTAAGATTGAATTTGAAGGTCAGCCTGTGGAGTTTGCAGATCCAAATAAGCAGAACTTAATTGCAGAAGTGTCAACCAAGGTGAGAAATTCTTCTCTAGTCCCAATGCTGTATACTCCGGATATTAACTGCTCCCCATTTGCCCTACAAATCGTCCATTTTGTCCAGACAAACCATTTGGGGACCTTTTCTAAACTATGTGCCTTTTTAGACCTTAAGAGGGCTGTGACCACAACATCTCTTCCTAGAATCCCTATGATTTCTTAGGTGCTGTGTTGAAGACGATGTTGAATAAGCTATATTGAGCTAGAGGTAGTCTGGATAGTACGCCAGCCGGGGGATCGTCTGTTACAAAGACAGGGTCAAGATGTATTGGGGATACAGTTAGAACTAGTGTAGGGGGGCATGTTTTCAGACATAATTTTTTTTCTAGTTGCTTCCCTTAAATAAAATTCAGGAAAGCTCATTATCATATTTGATAATCTGTGTTCAGGCATAACTTTTTGGAGTGATTCCAGAAGGTTTCTCCAGATCTTGAAAACGGACCAATTTAGGAGCCCCCTGGATCTAATATTATTGAAATTAGCTGGTCCTCTACGGATATTGTACAGAATAGCAGCTGAATTTGTGCTCTCTTAGCTGGGCATGAAAGCTACATTCCACCATAAGCTTGGTAGACCATTACAAATCACCAGGACATAGCAAACCAGCCCACTCTAAAAGTGGTAATTATGCTTGTACCAATGCAAGGGCCAGTGTCTTTGTCATGGACCCTTTGGTAGTGTAATTGTGGGATAAAGAGTGCCTTTGGGTGCCTTAATCCCATTGACTGGAATGGGAGCTGGGTGTACGAGTCCCTTTTACAAATTCCGTAATTAATATGATGTGCACCTCAGTCCTAAGCCATAATATGGGGGCAATATTGAAGGCAATAGAATCAGTGCTCTTTTGTATGTCTTCAAGACCTTCTCTTGAAGCAACACTCACAGTTGCTCTGTGTTTCTTCTTGATTCCCTGAGAAATCTCATGGACTTACTTCACCCTCTTCCATCAACTTCACCATGTATTACAAGCATGAAACGTGAATGCTATATGTTCACATTAAATGAATCAAAGCACACATTATAATAAACCAAACAAATCCTATCTCAATTATTTCTTCTTGACTCGCTTGACTGTTTTGTCTTCTCTTGTTATACCCATTGGACTATAGTTCTTTGAGGAAAGAACGTTCCTTGCTTTACATCTTTGGTTAGGCTTTATGCTCTTGAACTTGAGATCAAGCTCAAGGTTGTAGCCACCTACATTTGAGCGTCTGTCTTGTGATAGTGGAGATCTATCCAGTAAAGTCATTGGAGTTTGGGGGAGTGATCCAGCTCTGATACTTGGTCCCCTGCCTTTCTCTCCAGACTCCGATGACTTTATTGGATAGATTTATGTCATCACTGATCAGAATTGGACATGGATGCACTTTCTTTCAGACACCTAAGTTCTGCAACTTCCAGTCTGGTAATGAATCCCATTCTGTGCGTCATGGTCATTGTAGCCACAGTAGTGTAAGGGTATTGTTTAAACAAGTTTTGTGGATAGGAAATATCTTTTCTTTGTGCAGTTGTCATATAGCTGGAAAGAGTGCACAAGCTTTTGGGTGCCCAAGTCCTTCAGATGAGATAGAAGTAGCAGACCTCCAAGAGGAGTAGGATTTGAGAACAGAGGCTTGGTTTAATCAGATGCAAGTTGGACCCTCTCTGAAAGAAGATAACTACCTCCCTTGAAGTAGAAGTGGTAAATTCTCTGGTGCAAAAGGGAGAGTCTGGTAGTGTGGGACATGAGCTCAGTAGCAGGAGGAGATTTGGGAAGTAAAATCATGGTGTCCTAGTAAACTAGTATATCTTTCAAGTCTATTATTCTTGATGTCCAGATGAGTTACGAACTTTTGTTTGCAGTCTCGTTCCTGGGATGTATTTTGTAAGCTTTTTGAAGATCAGGCTGAGAGATCAGAGTGGAAGTGATTGTTTTGAGGGAAATGCTCCCCTAGTCTAACTAGATGTTTTCATGTTTTATCAGTAGTCTGGGTTAACTTGTTCTGGCGCACAGCGGTTGCTTAGTTTCACTTACGTAGTTGCCATGAGGGCATATGGCACACTGGATGATGCATGCTATGTTCTGGAAAGTGCAGGTGTAGACTTTCGCTATCATCACACATTCATTCCCTCATTAGGATCTTTAAGACCAGTGAGGCTCTGGAAGAGCTCTGCAAATGGTTACTTGTGTACTGTTCCGCACACGCGCTGGTGTGTTAGTGGCGTAAGTGAGAAGCTGTCCTGAACAGACTGGTCATTGAGCGAGTGGGAATTTGAAGCGCAGCCTCCATCCACACTTGGGTTTACCTGGCTGACTGGTTACCTGGGAACCGTCGGATTTCAGAGGCAGCCTTGCAGATCTCGGCCTCAGGGATTTCACCAGCTTATGCCAAGGCCTCCACTGTATTTTGAGTCAGGGCCTTGTTGCTGCATGGAAGCATGGTAACTGCTGATTGAGATTTTTGTAATCTATGATTACAAGATGCAGGTGGAGCCATTTTGAGCAGTAAGTCAGCAATAGGTAAGGTTGCTGATGCTAAACTCTGCAATTACTAGGAGAGAATTACTCTAAAGATGTTGCAAATAGCATCTAAAAAGGAGATATAAGAAGATTAACGGAGCTTTCGTGGTCTCATTATGCTTATAACTTCATTTTATAGGCATAAAAAGCAACATCACAAATAAAGCTGACAATGAAGTAAGCTGTTCAATGTTGGTAATTACTGGACATGATAATCTATCTGTTGCCAAACAGCTATTTTCATGTAAATCAGGATGCAGTAAGACCAGGAATCTGTTTCTCAGTTATACATTAGAAGTGACAGATTGATTCCCCTCACCCCCAGATGCTGGTGGTATAGGCTCTATTTGCTAAAGGTAGGGGAATGTAGAAAGCTGCCAGTGTTTTGGAGGAACTTTCAGCAGAGATTTATTTTGATGTGTGATGGTCAGGGTTCCAGCAGACAAGAGGTATTTGAGCATTTGAAGCTACGAGGTCACTTCTATCCAGACATACATGTACTCTTTCCATTTTCAGCAGTGCCAGCAGGAGTTTTTCCTTTCAATGACTGTTTGCTCGCAGCCTTCCCACATTGTACTCTCAGCCAGACTAGTTGTTTATAGACTGTGCAGTGAGCAGATGAGGGAAATCCTCTGGCTTTGGAAGGAACATACTTTAATAGGTCCCTGATCCAGTTCCCAGTCTGGCTTTTGGCTATACATAGGCTTGGCCAAATGCAGGGGTCAGTGCTCTGCAGTACAGAGGGAGAATGCATGTGAGAAGTGATGTGAGGAAGGGGTATGAAGAGAGCAACACCTAAAATCAGTCTTGCTGCTGAAGGAAATATGTTAACAAATCACAGCGTCAATAATTGGACGGAGGAAAGTTTTGAGATGAAAGTAATTAAAACAGCTCGAGCAGTTTTCTTCCCTTGGGTGTTTAGAACAGTCAAGGAGAACCTTTGAGGGTGATCTTTGCCTCATAGTTTTTCACAGCTCTCTTGAGTATGGGTGCTGTGAGGAACTGAGGGCTCCCTTAAAAAGGAACGTGAGCTTTTCTTAATGGACTCTGGTACAGAACATCAGATACTTTCATTGAGAACTGAGCACCTCAGTCCCCTTGATACTTTTGAAGCCCCATTCCCAGAAGTCGGAGGGCAGCAGATAGAAGAACCATGCTGTTGTCTTGCAGTGATACAGTTCCACCACAGACCATGGAACAAAAATCCATTTGTGTATTGGTGACTGTGAAGGTGTTGTCATATTTGCTTGTCAAGCACAGCATAAATCATATTAGAAGCCTTGAGGGATCTAACAAGATCAAGTTTCAGCAGAATTTCCATTCCATTTGCTGTCAAAAAAGGGACTGTGGGGTACGTTGCCACCTATTTATCTTTTGTGAACCACCAGATATATTCTGATACAACCTCTGCTTTCAGCATTACGCAGCAGGAGTCACAATAGCAGTGGTAACAACTACTGGCTCAGGTGGAGTCATGAACCACTCAGAGGTGGATTGTGGACCATTGGCAGTTCATGCGCTGCAGTCTGCAACCTTGTCATGGAGGGAGGCAGCCCCCTGCATCCCATCTCTTCCTCCCTTGCTCCTGACACAGCAGTCAGTTACTCCAGATGATGATCAGAGCTGACCTCACACAGGACATGTTACTGCTTACATGATAAACATCTCTTGATCTTGATCTTTGTGAAATTAAAGGTTCAAACAAGAATTGAATTAGGATAGCACAAAGGGAGGTGTTGTAATATACTGCTACTAAACTTCATCTTGGGCTCCCTGTAGAGGGGATGCTTTTCTTTCTGGCTGGTGGTATTCCTTCTGTGAAAGGGTTGTTTGTCACCTAGCACTAGGCAGAATGGGCGTGGAGTTTAACATCTCTTCATGAGGCAGCCCAGCTGTGACATATGGGTGCCAAGGAAGGTGATTAAAAGGGAGTTATTTTGTTAAAAGAAAAAAAAAATCAGTGGCGTGTTGGACAAGAGACTAGCGACTTTGGATGAAGTACAGTGGGGAATATCAGCTTTTGGGAGCTGATCTTAGCTTGGAGTAAGCACAGAGTGGGGTTTTTTTGTTTTGTTTTTGTTTTTTTTTTTTTTTTTTTTTTTTAAGAAGGAAGAAAGCTGCCTTGTGCACTCATTGATAAATAACATTCCAGCCTCATGTTAACTGCAGTTACTTAACAAATAAATAGTTTACCGTTCTTCAGGAAGAAGCTGTCCATAAATAACCCTACATCAGTATTACAACTGTCTGCCAATATATCTGTGTTGCAGTGTCAAGGCCCGTATAACATACGGTAGTGATTTGACTTCCCCATCTCGCAGCCTTGTTGCAACCAGTAGACAAGTGGCTGTACAAAGCATCATGGTCCGGATTTGGGACTGAGGCATATGGCCCGTGATGACACTTTACATTGTGCAATGGGTTAAGGGACAAAAGCTGGAAGAGGAGGTGCCAGGAGACGTATTGCCTGACATGTAAAACTCTCAGTGCCATATAAATGTAGGTCATGCTCAGTGGTGTACATGACAGATGACCGATCTATACTGCTGTGATACGCTAGAGATCATAGAATATATCCAGCTGTGGTGTATTTTGATCTTACTGTGACTGGAGGGTCAGAGTGGTCTTTAAATGTGATGGATCTTTAGCCAGTGCAAAGTGGCCTTGCTTCACTGGCATCAGCAGAGGGACTTCCCTTCAGCAGAGAATCTCTTCCAGCATATCTGACATTTCTCTTAGACTGCAAAAATCTGTGAGAATTCGCTTGCTACTTCGCTGCTAATGAGGTGAAGCACAGTAAAAAGTTTGTCATTAGCTATGGAAACATCTGATTTTTTTTTTTTTAGGGATTGTTGTTACTGCTGTAATTAACAATATATAGAAGAGCATTAAAGCTTCCACTTTCACAGAAAAAATGAAAGAAGCAGTAATGGTTGGTGCTTCTAGAGATTTCCTTAATTTTTAAGCACCAGTTGCTTCGTGTTAGTCAACAGTCATTCTGCTACCCATCTTCCCTGTGTTTGAGAGGGGTGTTCTATCATTTACAGCATAGTGTGTCTTTTTTCTAATCCTACCAACAGGAAATCAAAATATATGGTAGAGGGAATCCAATTAAAGTGGTAGCTGTTGACTGTGGGTTGAAGCACAACATTATCCGTCTGCTAGTAAAGGTAGGTGGGTGCTTTGTATCCTGCATCTCTTGCTTTGCTTTGGCATGAGCCTTGTCTGTGGGCTGTCGTATCTGTGTGCTCACGGGGCCTTTGTTCTACCTGGATATAGTCATCCTAGTAGCAGTTTCACCCCTAAAATGGGGTATAATTTTGGGATGATTCCTGAGGACTGGATAATATTTTCTGAGTTTGTTACATGGTAGCTGAGGTGGGGAATAAGCGTACCTGTACAGCAGCCTTGCAGCCATGAGAACTAGAATGTAAACTTAAGAGACAAGGCACAACCAGACAAGACAACCAACGTTGTCAAAAACAAGTTAATGGGGAAATTTTTTTGCAGTGGGGATTGTGAGAGGCTGAGACACAAGGGCCCAGAGAAGTTGTGGAATCTCCATCCGTGGAGATGTTCAAAACTCAACTAAGCAATGCCCTTGGCAACTTGATCTGAAGTTGAAGTTAGCCAGCCCTGCTTTGAGCAGGGATTGGACCAGATTACCTCCTGAGCTCCCTCCAGCCTAATTTATTCTTTAATTCTATGATTCTGTGAAAATGATTTTGGGTAGTGAAGATTTAGTAATCCTTGCTTTTCTAGCCAGATAGGAGGAATGAAGGTGGTGTCCTCACATTTTCTAGATGAACAAGTTTTCCTCATCTCCATTTTTAATTAATGTATATGTTCATCTCATTTTTGGTGTGCAGGACTGTTTCTGGCATGTCACAGAATGAGGCTGTGAGGCCCCAAGTTAGCGGTTAGAATGAGCGCCCTGTGTAAGAGGGAACCAAGCGGCTGCATTTTATGTGTGTATGTTTTTGTGTTCCATTAGTAAGTTTTGATCCCATTAGTGGATTTCAAACAAACTTGACAAACACTGAGAAGACTCAAAGATACTGAGTTCCTACCCATTTTGTGAGAATAATCTGGATAGATCATAGAGAGAAGCCTCGTGATTGTCCCTAATGAAGGAAAGGCTGAAATCTGTTCTCAACCTTTCTGGGACATCAGAGAATGGGAACAGCCTCCAGACTCAAATTCATTTGTTCCGCTGCTCCCTCTATTGCTTGTTCCCCTCTTGTTTCTCTCCCAGCGAGGTGCAGAAGTGCATTTGATTCCATGGGACCATGATTTCACCAGCATGGAGTATGATGGACTCTTAATTTCTGGAGGCCCAGGGGATCCACTGAAGGCCCAGGAGGTGATTCAGAATGTTAGAAAGGTACAGTGCGATAGCCAGTTTTCTTACTTATTTACATTTATTCATGTGCCTGAAATCTAAACAGTTGGTTTCACTAACATGTAATGGACCATTTAGTCATTTCATGTGTCATGTGCCTGCCACATTCCTCCTCTCTATCCACTGAGAGTTACATCTCCAGATCAGTGGTTGCAATAGGGCTGCGCAGACCCTGATGAACAGTAATACATGTGAACATGAATACCACCGTTACCAGTGCCTTGAAGTACCCATTCAGCACCACTGTCAGCTTGTGAAAGAGCAGCCCTGTTTTCACAGTTGCTTCCATTTGAAATAATGTCGTGCACTAAATGGCCCTGATATAAATTGTCGTTGTTCCTTCCCCTGGAGTAGATTGAGACACCAAACTGTGCTCAGAGGTTTCCTTTTGAAACAGAAGAGAAGAGGAAACTTACCTCTGTATGCTTTTGCCACCTTGCCTTCAGTCTTTTCCCAGGTCCATGTGACTGCTGTGAGGGAACTGCAGGAGAGTTGGACTTACTGCGTGGTTTATGCTGGAACTGCTGAACAGAGATACTTCGGTACCTCTTGAAAACCTTTTCATTTTAGGTCCTGGAGAGCAATCGCCCGGAGCCCTTGTTTGGAATCAGCATGGGCAGTCTGATCACTGGAATAGCGGCTGGAGCTACTTCCTACAAGATGCAGATGGCCAACAGGTATGGCAGCACTGCAGCTTCTCAGAGCCTGTACACACTGGCTCAGCATTGCAAAATGTCACAGAGCAGCAGTACTTTGCTCCTGAACTGCCTTAAGAGGAGCTAGTATGGCAGTAACATTACTTCTTCGTTCCAGACATTTTCCTTGCCTTAAATTTAACTGCCATGTTGTGCACTGCTTTTTTTGAGGGTGCTTTGAAAGTACTTGTTCTAATTTGTCCCCATCAAACTGAAGGCTAGCAAAGTTTCTGCTAGTATTTATCATTTTGAGTGGCTACAGTACTGTATAGCTACTACTGAACTGCTGTGGGTTTCCCCACGGCTATTAGCTATTTGTAAGTGTGGTGTTTGGGCACATCCTGCACTTCCTTCCCCTGTCTCCTGACCCTTTCCTTCCCCGCTTCTCTTTCAGAGGGCAGAACCAGCCCGTTTTGAACATGGTGAATGGACGAGCTGTCATCACTGCTCAGAACCACGGTTATGCCATCGACAGCTCTACCCTCCCACCTGGCTGGAAACCTCTGTTTGTGAATGCCAATGATCAAACAAACGAGGTGAGCACATGCTTTCTAGACACCTACACATCACAGCCTCTAGAGAGTGAAGACCATCTCCCCTTTATTTCATCCCCTGGAAGCTTGCTATAGGGTTGCCGCTAGTCATCAGGACTAAACTTGATGATCTGGCTATTTGCATTACTTGGGGACTTTCCTTACAGCCCCAAAAGGGGTGAGCCATTGCCAGTGTTCCTCATACTAGCCCAAAGAATCAGATCATGACAGTAACCTCATGATTTCCCTTGAAGAGCTGCCTTATTAACTTTGGTGATTTCCCCACTGTTAGTCGTGCTCACTCAGTTATCATTGTCTCTAGGGTTTGTGCCATAGGGGCACTAACCTATGCCACTGTCTTATGTTGGGTTCTTTGCCCAGCATAGAAAAGGAAAATTATTACAGTCTGATTTGGTCTGTTAACGTAGGTAGAATTCCAGGAACTAAAGGTCAGAAATTAAATTTCCTCCTATGATCAATAGAAAGGGGTAGTTGCCTCTTGAGAACAATTTAGATCTAAGTTAGAGGCTTCTTGTCAAGTGTCCTCCATTAAAAAAAACAACCGCCCGCCAGCCTCCCCCCCCCAAAATAGCCTTGGCTTCTGGAGGTTCACAACTGAGCAAGGAAAAGCATAGGAAGGAAGTAGTATTCCATAGCCAGATTTGACAGGGTCAGTTAGTCAGACACTTCGCAGGCTTTGTAATTGCCTGTTTTAAGTCTTGAGTGTTAGGCCCAGCTTCTGTGCAAGTCTGTGAAGTCTTTTTATTTATCAGAACACCACTGAAAAGATGTTTTCAAAGCTTATTTCCCCGATGGGAGTATGCCTCTATATAATTTTGCATAAGTGCCCCAAGTCAAGTCTTTTAGGTTGTTGAACAGTGCTGTTCTGGCATATCCTGGCTGTGCTTTTCAGGAACAGTAACTTCCAGCTGATGTTTTTAGAGCAAGTTTGTTGTTTGCCAGTTGGTGGTGTTTTCATCTCTACAGACCTATCTAAACAGAGACAAATATTACCAAACAAGATCTTAATACAAAAAATCTACAACTGTTTGGCTCAGCTTTCTAAATGGGTTTTTTGGCTGTGTTGATGAACTGAATCCTTCCATTCCCAGGCCTTTCGTGTTTGCTTTAGGTGGAGATTGGAGGTAAGTATGGCGGTGCTTCTGCATAAATCAGGTGATTAGGTTAGACCTGAGTTCTCTGGATCGAGAAGCATGACATTCTCTTCTGGTAGGGTACAGACCCTATCTGTGAGCCCCAAAGCAGCATCAGTCTCCTAAACCTCCATAGATTTGTCCATATGCTGGGGAGGGACAAGGAGCAATGTTAGTTTAGCATGGGACGTACAAGCAGGAACAAGATTGGATGGGCTGTCACGTGCAGTCTGTTACATTCCTCTACCTGGAAAAGAAAAAGCATTTCTTGTGTCTGACTGGACCAGTTGCAGCTGGACAGGGCCAGCACAAGTTTCCAAATCCTCACAAGACATGAAGTGAATATTTTTAAAAGGTGTTTGTAAGTAACTACAAATAACATGAACATTCAGGGAAAATGTGACAGGAGGATGACATTTTTCACTCAGAAGGCAGTAACTCATACCATAATGGATCATCTGTGGTCAGGAACTCATCTCTCATCCCTGTCCTATTCCAGCATCCCACCCTACACCTCTGAATGCCACTGTTGCTCTGCAGCAGCTGCTGGGACTCTGTTGTCTCTTCTTACAGGGAAGCAAGTTGTATCAGAGAAGTGTTTTCCTGTATTACATCTTGCGGGATTTCTCTGCCTTCACCTGGAACCAGGGGCCATTGGCAGTGGCACCTACATGGTTGTCTCCCTGTGGACCATACTGCTTGATGCTGTCAGGCCACAGAAATGAGAAGTCTGGTTCTTCTGGCACCAAGTGAAACTTCAAGCACCGTCTCACCTTAGGTCCTTCATAGCTATTGTTTGTCCATGGCCCCACTTTGTCACAGGCCTGAAAATAGGTGAGGGAAGAGATCGATGAGGCTCTGTGTCAGCATTTAAAGTGAGTTATGGAAGGCTGAAGTAAAGAGCACAAGCAAATTCCATATCTTCTCTAACAGAACCAGCCAGATCAGGGCAGTAAAATCAGTCCTTCTATAACAGCCGCCTTCAAGGTGATATCTTCTTGTTGTGTATGTTTTTCTTCTCCACCTGGTCTAGTGTTACCTCTGGAAGGGGATTAGCAAACATGCTCTGTTAAGCCCTTACAGTTTAATAGCATTTGCTACTGTAATGGCAGCAATGCCTTTGTTTTGCTTCTCAGCCACGCACAGTTCAGTGTGTTGCACAGGCCCACACTTGGAGCGTTAGCAAAAGAGCAAGAGGCTCTTTGGCTTATCAGATAAGTCGTTTGAAGACTGGGAATAAAATGAGTTTCAACTTGGCAGCCCTTAAATGAATCACAGTCCCTTGGCCTTCAGTACGTACAGGGGTAGTAAGTTCTCGCTTTCTGTTCTCTTGCCCATTAGCAAGGAGGTGTCTAAGACGATTGTTTTTATTTCTGCAGGGAATTATGCACGAGACCAAACCAATTTTCACAGCGCAGTTCTATCCAGAGGCAAATCCAGGGCCAACAGACACAGAGGTACTGCAGCGATTGATCTGGGTTTGCTTTGGGATGGCTTGGAGACTATAGATATATATTAGCTAAGGTGAAAAGTCTTTATGTGGTGGCGGTCTTGAATCTTGTTTTTAGAAAAGTCAGGATCCTAAAAGAGGGCCCAGCCATCCATGGGCTTGTGCCTGCTTAGCTTGATCCACAGCTAATTATAAGCAGCAACAAGGCATCTATTGACTTCTGTGTGCTCTGGATCAATGATTCCATTCATATGACTTGTATGCTTTGAGTCCTGGTGGGATTATTTGTGTGTTGGAAGTTACTGAAGTGTTTAAGCCTTTGCAGGATCAGGCTCAAATCTCTTCTACCTGGGGTGGTTGCAAAAGGAAAAAGAATCTATCTTATAGAAAAAAGTACTAGCCAGATGCTTTGTAATAAAATCATTGCCTTTCTAATACATTTTAGTTCCAGTTTCAAATTTAATAATTACTGTAGAGTTATGTAAATGGATTCACACTTCCTCACTCTCGTTCTCCTAAGTGAAATGAAATTTTAATCCCCCATCTGTGACTTCACACAAATTCCGTAGCAATGGTTGTGTAGTCACAGAGTATGACTCAGCAGCAGCAGGGGATGTGGAAGGCAGGGAAGGCATGTCTGAACATAAATACACTATTTAGCATTTTCTTGACAAAGCAAGCTTGAAGAATACTTAGAAATGATTTATTTTAATCTTAATTTGATATTGTTGATTAAACCTACAAGTAAATCTCTAGATATCAAGAAGTTTCCTACCAGTCTGATTGACTTGTGGTTTTGGGTTCTTTTAAATTCACCCTCAGCTATGTATTTTCCAAGCCATTGTGCGCTTCCCCTGCTTGGATGGGTTTGGTAAACATCCTGCCTATCCCGCTAGGCTTGCAGGACCCATCCATACTCCTCGCCATCAGTGATTCCCTGCAGCCAGCCTCAGGAGCCGTGTGGACAGAAGCAGCTCTGCAAGCTCAGAGCTGGGTGCAGCTGGAGCCTCCCCTGGCTGCTGGTGGCTGCCTGCACGCCAGCGAGGGTCGCGCTGCCTCCCGTGCCTGGCGCTTGGCTGGCTGTGAGGCAGGCAGGGCGGGCAGGAGGCGCATGGAAACGGGAGAAGAGTTTTCTCTGAAGTCCCCTCTGGAGGGCAATACTGATCCAGCACCACTGACATACAGATGCACCTATTCAGATCCCAGCTCAGCAGCAGACTTCGTTCCACGTAGTTCCCTTGATCTGGTTAAGTGTATGGTCTTCTGATTTTTAACTTTTTAATGCACAGTCATTTATTACACTGTCAGCTATGTACAAGCAGAGCACACAGACGTGATTTATGTGTGTTTTCTCCCTGATACGACCTCACTTTCTTGAATGCAGCTTTGTCAGATAGTCAGAAGTCATTAAATAGATTTCAGATATGGTCCCCCTCTTCTCTGATGGTGTAAATATACCTCCTAAAGGTAACAGAGCAGAGCTGATGACTTTAGCTCACGAATGGCCTGTTTTTTCCTTCTTTGCTTGGTATTTATTTAGTTCCACTTTGGGGATTAAATACATGTGTTTGTTTTTTCCTAGTTCCTCTTTGATTCGTTTATGTCACTGGTTAAGAAAGAGAAAGGCACTACCATTGCCTCGGTCCTGCCCAAGGCTGGAGCGGCAGCTTCCAGAGTAGAGGTCGGTGTACAGATACTCGTTATCCCTGCCGGTCAGTTAGGCTAGAAGCTGTTAAATCCTACTGAGCACAGGGTACAAAATACATAGCGTAAAAAGCTGACCAGGGATGCCAAAGACAGGCCTCCCATACAAAACCTGTTAGATCTTTCTGCCTGTCTCACAGTCATCAGGTCTCTCTTGTTGTGTTATTAACTTTCTTTTCTTTGAGGAGGCTTTAAGAGCTGACATTTCATGTATTTTACTTTGTAGTTCTCCCAAGAAAGGAGCTCTCCTAACAGTTTATGAGGTGCCCTTCGATAATCTGGCCATGAGAGTTTGCCAGCAGCTTAATGCTGATGCTCTGTTGCTTAGCAAATAAGTGTGGAATTCCTAGTATGAGATAAATTTCCTACAGTTTTGCTATCTTAGAAAGCAGCTGAACTTCACGGGCAGCCAGACTGAGGCATGGTTGTCTATAAGCGCATGATACACATTTATTGTATGCCTTATGCATAAGTCATGTGTTTGTCTAACCAGATACTCAGGGGAGAGGTTCAGTAGAAATATTCTTGGAAGTAAAATTGCAGTGTTTTTGAAGGTGACTTTTCTTCCCGTTTAGAACTTCCATTTTGTAATTTGAAGCTGTTCTGTGCTGCGCAGGCTGTTCATTCCCACCACTGTGGGAAACATGCTGACTGTTTCATACCATTTTGCACTTCTAGGTCTCCAAAGTTCTCCTTCTAGGATCTGGGGGTCTGTCGATCGGTCAGGCAGGGGAATTTGATTACTCTGGATCCCAGGCTGTGAAAGCCATGAAGGTGAGAGGATACTCTGAAAATGTTAATCTAATTTAATTTACTTTCCCTTCTCGTATCTAACTGTGATCGTCCAAGTGTCACTGGGGCAGGGAGGCTGGTGAGAATTAATGACTGTAGGTAAATCTAACTATTTTCTTCTGTTTGTGAATTTGTTGGTTGAGTGATTTGAGTTAACTATTCAGAATTATCTACCAGAGAGAAATTTCCTTGAGTTTGCATTGCAGTCTTTAAGCAGTTTATTATTTGTGGTGGGTGACTGGTCACTCTAGGCTTGTCATATTGTCAAATGAATGTAAATGAAGGGGAATATGGTCAGCAATGTCTGAGCTAAATTACTGAAACTTTTGTGGTAAGCAGAGACACTGCAAGGCTGAATACTGAAAAAGACTGAACTGTTGACTGCTGTCAAGACTGATATGCACAAGATTTTGAGCCCCTTATCAAGGCAGTTTTTGTAAATGAGATATATGTATATTTATTTTAAATGAGATAAAATTTTTAAAGCTTTAAATATTCCAAGCTTTGTTCCCAGAATAAATTTGTAAGCTTAAAAGGAACGAATGAAAAATTGTTCTTCGGGATGGATTTTGTCCGGTCAACTTACTGCCCAGTTTCTGCTGATCCTTTCCTGAAGATTGTAGGGATGTATGTTTGCTGGGATGAACACAAATGCATGTGTACGCCTGTATGTGCCTGAGAAATGCATGCTTTTGAGGAGGTCCTTGTGCATGTTTTGCTTGCAGCCTCCTGCATATTGACATGCGTGATGGGTTTCTGCATGCCATTCCTAAGCGAATGCATAGTACAACTGGGAGAGCTTGCAGAGCTCTGACAGATCCAGAGCAGATGTAGCAGCTGCCTTCAGACAAGGTGAAGATTGCGAGCGGCTCCAACACCAGTCTGACTTAAGTCAGGCCCGCTCTGTTCCTGTGCTGATCCTAGAGTTAGCAAAGGGAAAAGTCAATTAGAGTAACCTTAAAATTAATCTGGCGTAGGTCAGGGTTGAATCCCAGTTTTACAACACATCTGGTATTGCATATGCTTTGTTTGTGTCCTGTATTGAATCTGCTAGCTGCTAGTTTGAAGTGGCCACAGCATCAAGGAGACAAGAACAGATTAGGAGTGGATGATGCCAGAGTTGGTGAGCACAGATAACAGAGTCGGAAAGAAGGCCTCTCTCTTGCCTTCATTTTCTCTTTCGTCCTTCAAACTCAGCTCAAGTTTCTGGAATAAAAAGTGTTTTTTATGATAAATCTCCCTAGCTTGACCTTCCACAGTGCCCTTTCCCTTCCTGTGGCCACCAGCCAGCTGCTCTGATCTGCAGGCTCATCAGCCTTTCCAGCGGCAGCACTTGCTCTTCCTGACCTTGCCTCTGGCAGCGTGATTTACAGCTGCGTGTAGGAGAAGAGGCAGTTGGCCAGTGGCTGCCAAGGGAAAGCTGCAGAGTATGGATGGCAGACAATGGGGACAGTTAATAGGAGACAAAAGAGATTTCTTTCCCCTTAGACTATCTTTTTTTCTTTTAAATAATCAATATTGATTCTTACTGCTGGGCATTCTGCTTCACTCTGCTGCTTTTTGCTCTTCTTCATAGCCTGTTAGACCCCAATGCATTTTAAGACAAGTGCTGTTGTTTGCATTTAGTCTTGTACAGTTAAGTGTGTGCCTCTTTTTAAGAGTAAAATCCTTGTGGAGCTGGGCCTCCCCCTGGTCAGTGGATTTGTATTTGCAAGAATGTTCATGAGAGGCAGGAACATCCCATGAAGAGCAGGGCCTGGGAGCACCTGTGGATAACAGAGACCGGCTCATGGTCATCTGAAAAACCTTCTTGAGTACTTGCTTTGGGGATTCTCCCAACTGTTCTGAATACAGGTGGGTATTATACAAAAAGAGGTGCCCTCCTGGAGTGTTATTAATTCACTGTTTTAATTAACTCGTGACAAAGATCTCCAGTCAGGATAGAGGATCATTGCACAGAGTGCTGTGAGCTTGTCTGGAGAAAAAAAAAAAAAGAAAGAAAGAAAAAGAAAAGGCAGAAGTTGAAGGAAAAGGTTGCACAGGCAAACAAATGGATTAAAATCCAGCATCCCAAACAAATGGGCCTGAGGATGTGGTATCAGCAAAACGTGTCTCTCTTAGCACAGTGGGCATTAATTCTGCTCGTTAATTATCTTCCTCATCACTGCCAGCTGGTCCTTAAGACACCTTGCCCCAGATAAGTAGGAAAGCAAGGGCTGAGATATGCGGCTACTCCAGCTCATTGGAAAGTGATGTTCCTTCCCCCTCCCCTTTCATTGCAACAAAAGTATAACCATGAATTTCTGAGTGCACATATCAGAGAAGGATGTTTTGGTCAGAAAACTATCCTTCTCCCTCTGCACTGCCATGAAAATTAACCAGTTTGGGGTGATTTCTCTAAAACCCAAATATTTTCCATAACAGTTTAATCTCTTCTCTTCCTGCTCTGTTCCACACATGTCCAAAGCACACTTTTCTGTTCAGTGAAAAAATCCAATTTGCTGTGAGGAAAAAATGTCAGAAATTTATGGCCAGTCTTTAAAGTGGTATTTTAAGTTATTGAAGGAAAGTGAAGAAGTGTTATTCAGTGTCTGAACTTAGCAGGCAGAGAGAACATTGTGTAAGAATCCCACTGCTCCAGCTGAGCTATGTATTTGTTCCCACAAACAACTGGTTAAACAATACCAAATTTGAAGCAAACAGAAAAATCCTGTGGTGTTTTCATATTGTTTGTGAACTGAGGGGAAACAGCAAGCTCTGTATGGGTCCCAGTAATGCTTCCATAGCATTTGCTTGGGGAATGGCTAACTTCAGCCTACCAACCCTCTTCCTGTTTGTCTTTATTCTTTTTTTACCATTTCTAATCACAATTCCTATTTGTTCTGAAAGTTTGCATTCTTGTTTCTTATCCTCCCCTCTTTCTGTATAGTGTATCTTTTTCTTAAAATATATTTTACATCTGTAGTTAGTATTGTTTGCGAAGAATTTGTTTCTTTTGTAGAAGCTTATTTTCGTATAAGTTGATGGGAATGAGAGTGAGTTCCCATAAAAATCAGGCCACAGTCTTTTTACTTCCTGATACCCGTTTTCATAAAGCGGTAATGCACTGTTCTTTGTCTGTCTGTGGTTGACAGGTATGTTTAAGCTTAGCCACGTTCTAGTCTGATTGTTATTAGCCACACTTGGTCGGCTTCCTCATTACCCCCTAATGCTTCAAGAGAGAGGAGAGTTGATAATCTCAGCTCTGCCTTAAACTTTTGCATTATTGTGCAAATTGGAGTGAAATTCTGCCTGTAACTGGGAGGGTGGCAAAACTCACTGGTATAGCAGGAGACAGATTATAAACTTTAGTTTCTCTTTATCTCAGTTTCTCATCTGTGACAGAAAAAATTATGTGGTTTTTTTGGCTAACCTTTGCCTTGCACGTAGAGGCAGACTCCATCTTTTATTACATACGATATCAAATAAAAAGGTTTGGGAGAAGGTTTTTAAGTGTTACTTTGGAACACGTAACTGTGAGAAACCTTCTTCAAGTCTTTCTGAGCCTACAAAAAGGGACCTCAGACCGGTATAGATTTTTATTGCTGCTATCTTCTGTAAAAGTGGAGGTGATAACACCAGGAAAATTAAAGTCTGTTTCTGGAAAATCTAAAAATGTATTCTTGTACTTTTACTAGTGGGTACAAAAATTTGAGAACTATTCAGATACCTATGATCAAAGAGCTAATGCTTGGCAAGAAAAGACATGTTTTTTGATTAAAATTGCTTTGTTTTTTCATTTTCGGTCTGATTTCCAACAGAAATAAAACATATGTGATTATGCTGCTGTGTCTTCCAGTCTCCCCCATGTAACTTCTGAACGTATTAAACAATTTCAAACAAATTTTTGAACGGGGAGGGAATCTCCATTCCCTCAAGTTTCACAAAAGTAGAGGACAAAAGGAAAGAATCAGTGTCATACCAGTTGTTACAAGATACCAGAAGTCCATTATGGACTAAGCCATAAGGAACCGGGCTTTCTAAATTCTTCTGTTGGTGGCATTGCTTGTTGAAGGCCACCTCTCCTTGCTGCTGATAATGCTGTTAGCTCTTTTTCCACATATACCTAAATTTCATTGAGGTAAAATAAATTGAATTTAGTAAAATAAATGTAATGCCGACTTTCATTTTTCAGGAAGAAAATGTGAAAATCATTCTCATGAATCCCAATATTGCTTCAGTGCAGACCAATGAGACTGGCTTAAAGCAAGCTGATGCTGTCTACTTCCTCCCCATCACTCCACACTTTGTTACGGAGGTCATCAAGGCTGAGCGGCCTGACGGATTAATTCTGGGCATGGGCGGCCAGACGGCTCTCAACTGTGGTGGGTACAGTATAGGAGCCTTGGCTCTCCGCAGCTGAACTCATTGCTCTCACCATGTGTTAAGCAGGCTTCATTTCGACAGAAATATAAGACCCATGTGCCTGATACATTGTCCAGGTTGCCACAGGGAATGGGCAGAGATGCTGACTGTGGGTCAGTGAGTGATTGTTAAGCTGTGAACTTATATCCGATGGCTATTTTTGATACTTAAAAGTAATTTGGGTATTCTGCTTTGCAGCTTAAGTCTGTGTTACCATAGTTGGATTGGGGATATTCTAACTATAAACAGTGATCTGATGGGTGATCACCTTGAGGCAGAGACCAAAATGAAAAGTTGGTTGCCTTTAGCTCCTTGCAACGGTATCCAATAACACTGATCTGTTTTGGATTGCAGATGATGGCCAAACAGTAACTTCACCTCTAGTGCCAGGCTTCATAAATTTTAGGCCAGAAACTTTCGCTTTATGGCTCTGAGTTTTAATACTGATAAAGAATAGTAAAATTATGTGTTGATGAGGCCAGACAAGCAGTCAGCTAATCAGATATCTTCTGGATACTTTCTTCATCCACTGTAAGTCCTCAAAACTCTGGCTTGGCTTGTGCTGCAGGAGTGGAACTCTTCAAGCAAGGAGTGCTGCAGAAGTACGGTGTGAAGGTCCTAGGTACATCAGTTGAATCCATCATGGCTACAGAGGATAGACAGCTCTTTTCTGACAAACTGACTGAGCTGAATGAAAAGATTGCTCCTAGCTTTGCAGTGGAATCGGTAAATCAGACAGTTTTGAAGATGTGGTTACTGTTGCCTGTTTGAGTTATTAAAAAAAAATGGTTTTGTTTGAACGCTTAATACAGCCATGGACACTGTAGCTTGTACACTTTCATCAGCATTCCACAGTGATTGATGTTGGTTCAGAGTAATTTAGGATGGATGAAAATGAAATTAAGCACTTGGAAAGTATAAGCTAATTTAACCATTGACAAGAAAAGTAAATTAGGTCGGAGTCGTCTGTGCTGTAGTACAAAAATATATACCATTTCAGTGGCTACTCTTTTTTTTTTTTTTTTTTTTTTTTTTTTTTTTTTAATACTTGCGCAAGCCGTATAGGCTTAGGATTTCAGGTCCTCAAAATCAGCACTACTGAAATCCCTCCTGAAGTGAAAAAGTAATTGGTGCAGTGGGAAGGCCTGTTTGAGTTTGGAGGAAACTCTTAAACCGAGATGTCTGTTGGTTTATTTGATGCTATAGTCTGGGAAGACAGACCAGGTAAGGACATTTCCTTGGGAAGGCAGCAGGGAAGTCGACACGTAACTTAAGGACAGAATTCGCTTCCCGGAGTCCATGCTCCCATTTTCTGCTGCTTGGCAGAACAAAGCAGTGTTACAAAACAGAGTTAATTCTTTTTCTTTTGTCTTCAGACAGTGTAGTGTCTTACTCATTTCCAGTTAAATGAGCAAACGCAGTTGAAGACTTTATTCAGCTTAGCTTTTATCATGGCTTCTGAAACATATTTTCCTCTGCTTTAAGGTTGAAGATGCTTTGGAGGCAGCTGAAAAGATCTGCTACCCTGTCATGATACGTTCTGCTTATGCCCTTGGTGGTCTGGGATCAGGCATATGTCATGATAAGGAAAGTCTGCTGGATCTTGGTATCAAGGTATGTCTGCAATTGCAAACCCTAGGAATGGAGCCAGGACCTCTGATTTTTAGATATTCTTCTATTAGTTACAGTGTAGGGGGTACATACCCTATGTTTGTCCCTAAAATGTTATCATGATAGCTTGTAATGTCCTCTTTTCATAATTTCTGTTACTTACTTGGATAATGCAAATGATTAGATGACACATCAGTTAAATTCACCAGAAATTAGTCATAATTTGAGCAAATGTTTCAGTAATTATGCTCAAAAAAGAAACACAGTAGACTCCTTCCACCTGCCTTCAGGAGTGAATAGCACATGAAAGATGCGGAGGGAGTTAAAACTTCTGAAGAGCTCAGTGATAACAGTATCAGGGACAGAAGAGCTAGGAGGCTTGGGCCTCTGCTGTGTTTCCATCTAAATGTGGTGTTTTTGCAGGGTTGAACGCTCATGTAGAGATTTAACAGGACAGCACTTCAAAATTTGACATTGGCCAGCTGCCTCTGGCTAAGAAGTGACAGTTTTCTTTTTGTAGGAAATCTGATTGTTTTCTTTAAATTTGCTGTGAAAAGTAAACAGTTAATTGCAGGGGGGAAGCCTTTTTCTGGCAAAAATGCTGAATTTTAACAAAAAATATCAAGTTGTCTTTAAAAACCTTGGTTTTCTGTGTTTCCTGATTTACTGAGGTTCTTAATCCTTCATGAATCTCTGGAAAGAAACACTGCTGATGCCAGCAAGAAGAGCGCTATGTGAAAATTACTTTTTTATATTCCCCTAAACTGCTGTCTTTCTAACAGATTTTGAGCCCAGTGTGCACAGTGCTGAACAAATATCTGCTCGGGCAGCATCTGTCCCAGGGAGTCTCAGGGACAAGACAGACAGGAGCAGGAGAGAGGTGGTGGGTGCTGCAACCCCATGTTATGGATTGATGGCTGAAGTTGGGAACACTGCTTGCACAAGCTTACACATGGTCTCTATTCAGAAAAAGCAGAAATTTACTCAGAGACCTTCTGAATATAGCTCTCTGAAAGGTTTCTGTCAAAACATTTTTCAGTAGGAAAACCTGTTTTTGATCAGTGTTTCTTTTTGTTAATGAAAAATATTTTTGAACATCTCCATTTCTCTCTGAAAAAATGTAAAGCAACAGCTTTTTATAAACATCTTATTTTCTGTAAAATTTTAGGGGTGGTGCAATTAATATTTTTAGTAAAATATTCATATTTCTGAAACCTCCCTTTTTTTTCCTACCAGAAGTCCTATTCTATTTTACTATTTAAGTAAAGATTTCCATTTTTTTCAAAAATGTTGCTAAAGGAACTTCAACATTTTGAATAAAGAGCAATATTTCAAAATTTACCATGTAAAATAATTTGGGTATTTTTGGATTAGCTTTACTCTTGGCTCTCAGTTTCACAGCTCAGCAGAACCTCTGTTCTTTCCTTTTCAATTAAGAAGACAGTCTGTAGTATTTCTATGAACCAGATTTTCAAACGCTGGACTTCAGGCATGACTGACTGGGAATATAATTCAGATAACTGAACACCTGTAGGCATATCTTTTCCTAGCACAGCCAATTTAAGTATTCTGGCATTGAGTTGATGTCACCTGAGACAGCTCATCTTGAGTAACAGGAGGCACTAGAGGGTACCGCAGGAGCAGCACAGATTACAGGCACAGCTGGGTTTTCCCCTGCCAAACCTCCAGTTCGGTGCCTGTTTAGCGAAATGGCCAACTAGGTGGGTGTGAAGTACCACTCCTCTAGCCTACGCTCTTTTTTGGGAGTACAGCAGCTGAGCTAAGGGCAACATTTGAGTTACAGCTTGAGCTAGCTGTGCAGAGGGGACAGCACTGAAGACTGATTCATGGGCAGCATTAAAAAAGAGAAGTTTTGTAAAGGATGAATTGATAATGTGCCTGTTACTTTCTGGGATTCTAAGCGAGGTGTGATTAATGTTTTATGTCTGCTAATATTAAGGCCATTTTTTCACTTAGATAATACTCATTTACCAACAAACTATTTTTCATTTTTGTCTCCCGTGCTGAGGAGTGCTTTCAAGAATAGTTTAAGAATAAATCATGAATCTTGCTTCTGGTTAGTATGCCAGTGATAAGCAGCATTATTAGTGCTATTAAACAGTGTTTGCTAGCGCCTCCCATTGCTTTGTCATTTAGCTTTCTGCAGAGTTGTCCACCTGAAGTACATGGGTCTACCCACATACACCATATCAAGCATGTATCTGTTGCAGGATTGGAGCCTTAGATATTTTTATATTCCTATTCATTATTTATATGCCATTGCAAGCTCAAGTGCCTTGCTGTTTTTTCTGCCATCTAATCACACAAATATTTTCCATGCCTTTCAAATGAAGCTAATGCAAAATTATTAAAAGAAAAAAAAAAAACCAACAAAAACACATAAGGTGCTTGTCATCAGTGCTATAAACTTTGCTTATCTTCATCTTTCATTTTTTTTGTGTCGGTTTGGGATGTCTGGAGAGGTGCCACAGAACCTTAAATGTGAAAATATGTTCTAATAAGGTTTTCTTACTGTTCATTTTCTCTAACATATCCCCAGGCATTTGCAGTGACTAACCAAATTCTGGTGGAAAAGTCAGTTGTTGGCTGGAAGGAGATAGAGTATGAAGTTGTGAGAGATGCTGCTGATAACTGTATTGCTGTCTGCAATATGGAAAACATTGATGCTATGGGAGTCCACACAGGTAGGCTTGGGTGCAGGGCAGCTCACCACAAATGACTCTTTTTGCATTTCTGCGTAGTGCCCTTCTGCCTGCCACAGTTGACGTAGTTGTGTGATCAGTGGGGTGGGCTCTAGGAGTGCTTACTAGGTGTTGGGTACCTCTAGTTTGGGGGTGAAGCAGATTTTGCCAGGCAGCACCTACTGCTATGATCCCATTTTCCACAAGCTTACCAGTCTTCTCCAAAATCCAGTGCTGGGACTCCATCCGTCTATGCCTTTCATTGCACCCACAGTTTGAATGTCTGTTTAACTTTGTTGCTGGGAATAGGTTAGCAAAAAAAAGTGACCCATGTGGCTAGCATTTACAGCCACTGAAGTGCTTCTCTTTTTTCTTCTCTTGCTGACTTGTGATAAACAGGGGATTCTGTTGTAGTGGCTCCGAGCCAGACGCTCACTAATGAGGAATTTCAGATGCTGAGAGATCGTGCCATCAAGGTTGTCCGTCATTTGGGCATCGTGGGAGAGTGTAATATCCAGTTTGCTCTGCATCCAACTTCCCTGGACTACTACATCATTGAAGTTAATGCCAGGCTCTCAAGAAGTTCAGCTTTGGCATCCAAAGCAACAGGGTAAGATTATTTAAAAAAAAAAAAAAAAAAGGTGGGGGTGGGGGAGGAGAAACACACAAAGAGAAAATTATGGCAAAGAACTTGGATCAGTGTATTATTTAAATATGTAAGTGACAGCTGCAAGGAAGAAGAGTTCCTGCATCTGCTCTCCATGCAATTAAGATGAATAGGCACAGGTTTAATTTGTAGCAAGGAAGACTGAAAGTTGGCTGTTAGGGAGGACTGTGGGGCAGCGCGGGCAGTCGGGGGTGGAGTTCTGGATGGGATGTTTCTAAGAAAAGTTCCTCTCAGCATCTGCCAGGAAAGACCCAGGGAGAGCTGGTCCTGCTGTGAGATGGAGGAACGGGTTAGTGACCTCTTGGGGTCCGTTCCTACCTGCTGATGCTATTACTGTGGAAAATGGAAAAGCTCTTGGGGGAGAGGGGAAAGCAGGGGAGCCTGATAGCTGTCCTTACAAAGCATATCCACTATATCTGTATGTTGGTCACAAATCATCTCCAGGACCCAGAGGACACAGTTATTAATGAGCTGTCTGTCAGATTGACGCAAATGGTATTGCTAGCTGCCTTTGTTTTGTTGGCTAATCATAAACTAATCAAGATAAGGATGGTCAGAGCAGGCTGTTTAGAAATTGGCAGCTTAATTGCACTTTGCAGATGCTGTTGAGAGGTGCAAATTAATCTCTAATTTGCAGTTCTCAACAACTCTTGTGGTTGTTGAAGTGCCATAGCAGACCGAAGATGAGCCATGATAGCGGACAGTGGGCATTTGATGATTGTTTTCTTTTGGATGACAGACTTGCAGCAAAACATATCTGTGTGTGTCCGGTCTCACTGTGAATGTGGCACATATTTTAAATAGAGGCTTTGCGGATATACAGCCGGCCCCAGACCTAGACAGCTAGCTCTACAGCGAGTTAGGGTAGGAAGCCAGACAAGGGCTGCTGTGCTTAAGCACCATAATCTTCTATGATGTTGAAGAGGTGAAGTCACCTCACATCTGTTTAATTTGACCCACTTCTGGGATTCTCAAAAAACAAAAAGGCCCTTTTGAATAGTGGAAATGCTGGAGCTAGTTGTGCTATGGAAGACTTGGTGTTAAGACCTGGGTCACTCTTTGGGTGTGACAGAAGCAGTGGAGATTTCCTCAGAGCTGTTGCATGTGGATTGTCCTGACTGGAAGCTGCCCAAGCAAGTCATGGTGAAGTTGGCTTTGATAGAAATATAGGAATAGGGTCTGGAGAGAAGCAACTGTCTGCCTAGAGGAAGGTACCAAAAGGCATGTTTGGATTTGGCCTGTGATCCAGTACAACACATGGACTCAGATAGCAAAAGGTTTCCTGCAGATGGTGCCAGGGACCGGTGATCTCAAATATCCCATTTCAGTGAAGGAGAGAGAGACTCTGGAAAAACTCAGTGAAAGGCAATGTGCATAGTATCCTCGTTAAGAAGGCTTTTGGCTGAGGGCTCTTTCTTATGCTGTTGATGCAGCACCTCATACTACAGGGCTGTAGTTGTTTTTGCAATGTGTATTTTATAATAATCAGAGAGGCTCAGCTGTCAGTACTGGTCATGAAGACGTATGTGGCATAAGACGTAAATGTAGGGAATGTTGTTCGTAATTTTTCAAGATGAGATTTTTCTTATACTGGAATAAAGTAACTTGTCTGCCTGCTGATGAGGCCTTTCCAACCAACTGGAAATTATGAAGAATGACATCCTTAGCAAAATGAGAACAACAGACAGTTCTGCAAGTGACTCACTGCATTTCCTCTACTCCAGCCTGGCCAATATCAGCTTCATAGACCGGTTATCACTCTTCCTGCTGGTACTACATCTGATGCTGTGCAGACTGCCTAAGTCCACAAATAGCAAACTTCCCTCCTCTTCTGATGGCAGGATTCAAACAAAAAGTAACATTTTGGAGGCTTGGGGAAACCCATAATGTTCCCTTTGAGGAAAAAGGGAAAAGAAAAGCAAAAGGACTGTTTGGGGGTTTTTGTTTTGTTTTTATGGGGGAGGCTGAAGGTGGGGTTTTTGTGCGCTAAATGAGACACCATGAACTCTGGTGTCCGTCTGTGCTGTTGCTAAGTTCTCGCCAGAAGTGAAGGTTGTATTATTCTCACATTGGCGCCAAGCGGAGTTGGTTAACCTGGCTGCTTCCGACTGATGAGGCTGCACACGTGCATGTAGTGGTCCACGCATGCCAGTGGCCGTCCCAGCCCCGACCGGGTAGCGTCCAGATGCTGTTGCAGCCCCGAGGTATCAGGGATGTCTTGTGCAGGTGTACGGCGGAGTTGTTCTGTTCTGAAACAAGACACACCATAGAAATGCCGCAAACCTGCTGCTACCACATGGAGATACTCCGATCTTCCACCTCGGGTGGTCGTTCGGCTGAGGGGCCCGGCCGGGTCACTTGTGGTTGCAGCTGTGTGTGTGAGATACCTGTGTCTCTCAGCTGGGATCACGTGGTTTGCTCTTCAAGGAGAAGTCTGTCCTTTAGATTATTAGGCAGTTAGTCTGCCTGTTTATACTGGCAGACTGTGTGGCTTCACCCAAGCAGGGACTGTGTCACCTTGCCACGTGCAAAGTATAGTCCAGCCTGGCAGGAGCTCAGCGTTTAAAGGGAAAAAACAATCCAACCACCCGTAGTTCTAATTTTATGGGTAAAGAAGCGAGGCAGGGCGGTTAAGAAGCCATATTGAGAGGAAGTCAGTGGCAAAGCCAGGAACCAAATCCAAATGTCCTGAACCTTAGGGCCACAGTTTAAGCTTAAGGCTCTTGCTTTTTTTTTTAACGACTGTTTCCTACCTTTTAGTCTCTGTATACTAAGGATGCGATTTTCTTAGTAAGCCTCAGACTCATTTCTCAGATGAGCTATGCTTAACAGTCTGTGTACCAGGAACAGTGAGCTGTTGCAATTCACTTTTGCAAGTAATTTCATTAAAGCAAATTCAGAGGATTATGAAGCTTCCTTGTCGTTTGCAGCACCAGCCACAGTATTAAAGTGTTTCCCCCTCTACCATTCTCTTCCTCCCCTCTCTGGCAGGTATCCGTTAGCATTCATTGCTGCCAAAATTGCCTTAGGGATCACCCTACCAGAAATCAAAAACGTGGTGACAGGAAAAACCTCTGCCTGCTTTGAGCCCAGCCTGGATTACGTCGTTACCAAGATACCCCGCTGGGATTTGGACCGTTTTCAGGGTACCTCCAACCGGATAGGAAGCTCCATGAAAAGTGTGGGAGAGGTGAGTGAGAGACTGCTCTGCTTCCTTTACCTTCCATCACTGGAGAAAGTCATTTCTCTTTCTCAGGCACCCACAGGATATCTACTTTTCTAGGCCTCAGTAGGCCACACTGCTTGGGAGAACTGACTTTTGAAGATATTTATTCAGCTCAACTGAGTTTTGCCCACCACTATATTCAATTGGAATGAGTTAGGACTCTGTGATCTTGGGCATCATGGAATGGATTCATAAATAGTTCTTTTTTTTTTTTTTTTTTTTTAAAGGAATAGTCTGCTGCAGATTGCCTGAGGTTAACTTCATTCTTAACATGCACTAAAGGACTCCCAGATTTATTTTTTTGTTTGGAGTTCTGTAGCTGTGGTTAAAAAGAGTATAGCTTTTAGACTTGTAGTTTGTTAAGATTTTTAGTGATGTTCATTTTCAATGATTTTCAGTCCCTGTTAAAACGATGTACCTAATTTCAGCATACTTCTGCCCTTGAAAATGAAACACAACATGTAATCTTGCTCTAAAGTTTGACTTACTGCTCTTGGAATGTGATTATGTCTCTTATATCTGGAACATGACAGTGTGACTTTTAAACCCTGATTTTTTTAAGGTGTCTGGGACAATAACAGCATTTTCAGACCAAATTTTAAGAGGAGCAAAATGGGTAAATTACCTATCTAATTAGTTAATTACATATTATCAACCAACACAAAATAATTAATTGCCTATTTTGTTGGCTGCCTTTTTTTCCCTGTTGCTTTTCAAATAGCTATTCTATTAAATTATTTTGACTCATGAGACCTTTCTAACATCAATTCTACCTTGTGCAGACAACAAGCCCTCATCACAACTGGAAGAATTAATTAGAACTTGGTCTTTCTGTGGCAATTTTTACTTTTAATGGTGATAAGCTTTTCAGCAACTTGATGCTTATGCAGATGTTTCTTTTCCAGATTAACCCTCTCTGCTTAGAGGTTTTTACCATATTTTGTAGAGCTGTGATTCCTAAATACAGTTATCCTGTGCACTGTCAGCTGTAAACGCTTCCTGGCCATATGCATCTGCAGGAGGAATTACTGAGTCCCTGCAGGGGTTGTATATCACAAAAGCATGAAACCGCCATGCTTCTTGGGATGGGACGCCAGTGTGGGACTCCGTGTCCTGCTCCTTAGCTTGGAGCAAGCCCCTTCCAGTCTCCAATTGCAGAAACAGCAACAGCTGGGTAGCGGGGAGAGGGAGATACAAGACGAGTCAGTGCTTCAACCATCCTGCTCTGTGACTGCCGGGGGGCGAGCTGCAGTGGTGGTGAAGCCGAAGCGTTGCAGCTTACTCCTGGTGGAGGCAGTCAGCAAAAGGTTAATCTCTAGGACCTGTGAGTAAGACAGGGCTTCTTTGAAGCAAAGAGCTTCTTGCAGCTGTATCTCTATTAGTATGGCACAGTCGTCTCCGAACCTGAAACCAGATCGCAGCACCTACTGCATTTTTATTAATTGAGTGGTCTGGTCTGGCCTGGTTTTTCCTGAGCGCTGTTGTGCTGGGCAGTGGAGCTGTGAGAAAAGAGAGAACAATGTTATTTTTTTCTCTGACGCTTTTCAACATTGTGCTTGAGATTTTTATGCTGTTAGGGTTACATTGCCCTGGAAAATAAAAATGTAGGAATTTGAAAAAGGGCTCTGTTACCTCACAGGTTTCCACACAGAAAGGCTTGGTTTTTTATTAGCCGTGGTGTCAAGTTTCAAGGAGGGAAGCTCCAGTGCTGCTTTACCAGAAAGGAGTAATCTTTAAGACAGTCCTCATAGGGGAGTGTCACCATTAAATGTAATGTAAAGGGAAAGGAACAGATTTCTTCTTCTGAACCTTAAAATTCCCACTGTGGGTTTCCATCTCTAACAGGTTGTTAAACAGAAATGTCTTTCTGTATTACTACCTGCGTGCTGTTGCATAATGCTTTCCTCTACTAAAGTGCTTCAAAGCATTTTACAGAGCAGAGCAGCAACTTCCTTTATTTTACGGTTAGGGAGACCAAAGCACACAGTCACTTGTCTGAAATTCCCCATTGCTAATTATGGGCAGAGTCAGACCTAGAACTGGCACTCTCACGGCTCAGTCAACTGTGCCTGCCGCAAAGCCAGCGTGGGTGCCTCAGGGAAGGGGTCCGAAGGCTGTAATCTTTCTGTGTGTCAGTTCAGTCTATTTTTATGGTTGAAATTTGCAGCTGTCTGTTATTCAGAGGCTCGCAGGGCAGCCGCTCGCCATACCTAACATGGAAGTGCTCTCCGTTGCAGGTCATGGCTATCGGACGCACTTTCGAAGAGAGCTTCCAGAAGGCCTTGCGAATGTGCCACCCCTCCGTGGATGGCTTCACTTCGCGTCTGCCCATGAACAAAGCCTGGTCAGCCAACTTCGACCTCCGGAAGGAGCTCTCAGAGCCGTCCAGCACTCGGATATATGCGATGGCCAAGGTAACAAAAGATACAAGGCCCTTGACTTATGTCTCTTGAATGTAGTTACGCGCTTGGATCAACCAAGGTGACAGAGGTAGAGTATTCTTTACCCCCTTGCTTCTCTCACTCACGCACACTGGGATCATCTTGTGTAGCACGATCCTTGCTGTTGAGGTACAGATGTTTTCTATCGCTCAGAATTTCCTCTGCAGAGCACAGTAGCCGGGTAGATATGTGTCTTCTCTCATTATCACCTGTATTTTTGCGACGTCATCCGCATGTGTTGCATTCAGCAGCAGGTGCGGTCCATGCCCACATCTTGGCATGTCAGTCTGTAGCTGAATGCTAGTGGAAATGTGGATCTCTTTTCTTTTGCTTGCTCCTGTAACATAATTGTTTGCTAAATATTTGCTATTGTTCAGCCCTCATTTACCCTAGCATAAGCCACAGTCAAATTTGGCCAGTTTTGCAGATTTTTATTACTTTTTGTGAAAGGAAGAAGGAAAAAAATGATCCTTTTGAGAAGTGAAACAAAGAAGGATGAAGAATGGTAAGCTGCAATCCAAGAGCACTTTCTTTTTGCAATTGCTGCTTTGCCATGGCTTGAAACTAAGAAGACAAAAACAAAACAAAACAAACCCTGTATTTAAATTTAGCATCCCTGTTCTCTGAATCCCCTGCTGTCTGAAATAGGCTCTGCTTCTCTTAGCATTCTTTAAGCCATCTCCTGTCACCTTAGGCAAATCACTTCATCTTTCAAGGCCTCCGGGTAAGGGTGGGTGTTATTGTGAGGGGAGCTGGGGTGTGAAATTATCTCTTCCCTCTGCTCCATGGTTACTGCCTGTGTGTATATCTCATGGCGGATGTGGAGTTAGCTACTTTACGGAGCAGATGCAATTTCACACCTTGGCTTTCCTGCAGCTAATTTGTCCACCTGCCCATACCCTCTATGAAGAGGAGGGGACAGTTGTCTTTTATAGCCCATATGTGTCTTGTTCTCTAAGATTGCAAACCCTCCTGGCAAGGAACTCCCACTTACTATGTTTTGTGCCTCTGACTTTGTACGGTGGAGTTTTTAAGCCCTCTATGCTCATGTGGATACACCTCACTTCATCTTCCACGTAAGTGTAGGAAGCTGAGGTTGTGCTATATTTGTAAAAAGGTTTTCACATATCTGTCCCTCTTACAAATGACCTGAATGAAAAACACAAGATGCTCCATAAGTGTATGGCTTGTCCAGCTGTTGACTCTCGCTTATCAAGCAGGGGGATATGTGTGTTCATGAGTATAGAACACACTTCAGCAGCTGTGCTTAGTTATTATAGCTTTCTCCTGTATCTGAGAGGAGAAATCTTGCTCGTCCCCTGCCTTAGTGGCCTCCCCTCAGAGGGCTTCTCTAAAGGTTAATCTTAGGCCCCATTTAACACTCTGGGTGTTCCCAGCTGTTGGCATTTTCACTGGAAGTTGTTGAAAAAAGGAACATCATGGTCTTAATTCCTCCGTAAAAGGAGCTGCCTTTGTCTGATGCTGTGCAACTAATTCACCCCAGTTAATAACTGAGGCAAGCCCTGCTGTTCCGGCTTTGGCAGTATCAGTAAGAGGTACCTCAGGCAGCTGGGGTGGCCTGCCTGGAAATCTCTATCCAGCTTGCTGACATTTAAAAACCAACAGCTAGTCCCCCATTAGCCCTGAGCTTTGTTTAAAACAAGATGACGCTTCATTGCATGTCTTATTCCCCACCGCCACCCCAACCCCCATTACCCAGCTCTCAAGGCTTTTTACTTTTTCTCTCTCTCCTTTTTCTGTTGGATGGTGAAAACAGTAATGGTTCAGTTGAAAAGAGAGTTTGGTTCCCTTTCAGAGCTATTGCTGTTGTAATGGGACTCCCTGTTGCATGTAAAAGAAGGCAGTAGGAGAGAGGCTGGAATAAATAAGACTAGTTCCTTGACGAAGAGTGACCCAAGTGCCACCAGAAGATATGTTTGTCTAATGAACAGGGCTGTTCTGGTTATGTCATGTCTCTTCTGGGTCCTTTGAGGGATTGTATACATCCGGCCTCAGTAGACTTATGCTGTGGACTTGATCCACTCTCTGCTTCACACCAAGGCCTTGGTTTCCTTGTTGTCCACATTGCAGACATGTTAGTTTGCTGTTGAGCTCCCATCTGCAATCAGCTAAATATTTCCTTTAGTAAGGAGCAGGGGCAGAAGAGAACAGGGTGCTGGCCCTAGAGACAGCACTGCTCAGCCTGGAGACCAGGCCGGCACCCGACACGCGGTGTGGAGGCAGTCCTGCAAACCCCTGGCCTGGCAGCATGGGCCAAAGCGTCTTAACAGGTGGACGGTCGCATGCAGGTGAGCAGGGCTCTGAAGCCATGCTGCCCTGCTAAAAGGTTTTGTCTTCTTGTGTGCTCACCCCTCCCGTCTTCCCTTCTTCCTTGCTCTTTTTTTAGACTATAGACTGTCATGTAGGCTTGAATGAGGAAAAGCAGTCTCAGGGTGATCTCCTGGGCCCCTGATCAAAGCCTACAGGGATTTTCTGCGCAGAAGCCTGACTTACACTGGTAGCTGTGGTAGTTTGGGAGCAGCAGCTGTCTGCAAGTGCATTCTTCTCTTCCAGGCTCCAGATTTCTGCCACAGGGGATGAAGATAATTTAGATTCTCTTCCCCACCTCTGATGAAGGGAGGGGTAGGCATTTGTCTTCTCCAGTTTCCATGAAATTCCCTAGGACTTTCAAACAAAGTGTCCTAAGTAGACTATGTGTGTGTGGCCATGCTACCTCTGTGTGTGTGAGAGAGACTGATGGTTGGATATCTTAAAGATGTGTAAGCTTGTACATATTTTGTGAAGATGGATGGCCAGCAGAAGGAGCTGCTCGTGTCCCCACTAATGTTGTATGTGACCTCACCCTCCGAGCACTAAAGGACTGAGATGGGAGAGCCCTCTTACGAGTTACCCTATACCAGTATTGTATCCAGTGGTAAGGAAAGCTTCGTTTGAAATTCACAGTGCAGATGCAAATCTATTTAAAAAAAAAAAAAAGAAAAAAAAAAGCCTTTTTAGTGCCACTACTCATGGGAGTGCTGTGACGGTCCTGAACTTCATGTTGCCTGTGTCTGGAAGGCTTGTAGGCCTGTGGGGTCCTAGCCCAAGGTGCAGCCTGTAAATGACTGGTTCCCACTAAAGGAACAAAATGTGCAGCAGAGACTTTCACTGCTGTTTCTGCTCTTTGTGAGGAGGCAGTATTTTTGGTCAGCAGCTTAGTATCTCTCTGGGCAAGAGACTCGTTGTGGGAGGGAGGCCCCGGCAAGCTGCCTGGAAATCCTTTGGAAGAGGTAGAAATTGCTTTGAGGTGCTGTCAGTGTTTGCAATACCTGATGAGAGAGCTGCTGCACATCCTTTATGCGGCTGGTGCCTTCCGGGAGCACAGCACTGAAGTGACCTATGTATTTCTCTCAGCTGGCATAAAGTCTCCATATCGCAGGGCCGAAGCACGTGGTGACAATACAACGTTGTGTCCACAGCCTGATAACTCGGAGGTATAACGTCAGTGTGCAGTAGGCCAAGCTTGTTCCTGGATTAGCCCTGGCTTTCGGCAGTGGCATTATGCTGGCTTTGTTCCAGGGAGGTTGCCCCTGCAAGAACAAAATTAAGCCTAGTAACAAATTAATGAGCCTGATTACTTCAGCTCAGCAAAGATACCATGCTGGTATTATCGTTACGGTTGATTGTGGTTGTTTTATCAGGAGAGTTGTAACAATACAACCGACGGTGAGAACTGTTTAATTTCAGTGTTGTGATAGAAGATACAACTGCATCATGTTGGGGCACTCTCTGGGATTTTTTTTTAATGCTTTAATGTTCTGTACAATGTTGTCTTTTGATGAATAGCTCTATGGATTTCCTTTTTACCCCATGACTGCAAATAGTTCTGATAAAAATTAAAAAAAAAAAACAAAAACAAAAAAACCCCACAGCCTCAGTAAGATGATACAGGGGGATTTGAATGGTGTTGACATTAACTTGAGATACAGGGAGAGAAGCTAGAGTTATGCTGTAGCTGCAAAGTGTTGCCTGGGACTGGACTCTCCCTTCAGAGATATTTTAAGGCCACATGTTTTGATTCAGCCTTGTTTTAAAGGGTAAGTCAAGATTTCTGCTCCAAAGCAATGAGTTTGTCCAGAGTAGAGAATCTGGACCCTTCTGTTTAACCTTTACAACTAGGAGGTTGACATTATGACTGAGATTTAGGGAAACTTAGCAATAATGGATGCAGATGGAGGAGTTCACACAGCAGGCTGAGTATGCCTGTCTCTACGGCAGATTATGGCAGATAGTCGCCTACCACCAGGCCTTGCTGACATCAGTCGAAGTTTGGCTGGTGGCTCTGTGAAAAGCAAATTCTGTGTCTCACTCAAGCAGAATCCAGCTTTCATTAAGCATGTGCAGGAGTCAGCTGGGAATGGACTGGTCTCTCATTACGTTCTGCTGGAGGTACACAGTTTTGGTCTCTGTGGGAGACACGATCCTGGGGTAGATGAACCTTTGGTTTTTGCCGTATGGCCTATGCTTGTTCTTATGTCTTTATATTATACGATTATGGCTACCTGTTTGCAACTAGCTTTGTATTTCTGAAGCGTGTATTAAAGGATCTGGTTGGTGTTGTCCTCCTTTTGGCAGGCCTTGGATAATGAAGTATCTGTGGATGACATTCACAAACTCACAGCCATTGACAAGTGGTTCCTCTACAAGATGCGTGGTATTGTGAACATGGAGAAGATCTTGAAGGAAGCAAACAGGTAAGGGGAAAAAAAAAAACAACAAAAAAACCCAGCTTTGTCTTAGGACACAGCGGTTCTCCAGGAATCTTCTGCTGGGAAAGCTGTGGTAGACCCTGAGCAGAGATGTGGCAAGTGCTGCAGAGTTTACCTCAGTGCTCAGTGTATGCATTGTTGTCTTCAACCCTGGTCCATTCCCAGACAGAGGAAATGTCTGAGGACACTATTCTTGGGAAAAGCACTTCTTTGGCTGTTTAAGCATCTTGGTTGCTCAGAGAGATTATGGAAATGCCAGTTTATTTAGCAAAATTTTGCTCTATCTTCGTGGCTAGGATTAGGAACATGGATGCCCTGCAACTGGTAACAGCAGGCTGCATTCACGTACCTAGGACAGAGGTAGCCTTCAAGCACAAGACCTGTCCTGACTTATTACACCTGAGGGTCAAATATAGTGCATTTTTTGGCCTGGCTGATTGATTTTTAAGCTTTTCTGCCTTACTGTGATAATGCAGCGTGTGTTGCTTTTGTACTTCACTTTCAAACACCTATAATTCCAGACATATTTGAATATAAATCTTCTGCTTTCTTTAAGAAAAATGACCATATAAAACTAAGCAGAAAAGATAGCAGTAAATTAAAGTGCTCGGCTGTATTTCAGTTCCAGCCTCTTGCTGACTTGAGCTTTCCCTTCATAGTTTACGAGGTTGGGAGAACCTCCTTGCTGAGTTATTGGCTGCTTGTTGGCTTACTTTTCTGCTTTGGGTACCCATTGTGTTAACTGCGTTTTACCACATGATGGCACTGGAAATGCACAGTACCCAGGCTGTCAGGAAGGTGCTAGTTAGTTTGTCTGCTGTGATTTCTGTTTCTTTGACCAGCTGCACAGTTTTAATTGAGCAGTTCTTAGTCTCCCTTGCCCCCTGGAACAAGCTGGGTTGGGAGCTGAACAAAAATAAATGTAGGGGGAGATGTTGAAGAGGAGGAATAGCTTGGTTATTTACAGAAATCTGTTTGGCTGCACAAATTTTTGCCCTCTTGGGTGCCTTAAATATATACCTGTAGCTCCTGAGGATGAAAAAATAATACCCAGAATCAGTTTGATTTCCTCACTGTTGGATGGCACATTCTGGAATGATACACCTGAGACCTCAGAGGTTGGTCATATCCTCAATTGCTATAAATCTAGCTTCAGTCCACTGAGGCTAATTGTGCTGAACTGTCTTATATCACTGAGGTTACTTGCCCCTTCTCCACTACAGGTAGCAAGCAGTGATACTGCTAGCAATGTGACCAGTAACTAGTCCTATTCCACACTGTTTTTCATCCTTATAAAGAGTAAGTAACAGACGATATAGCCTGCCTGCTACAGGAAGCCCCTCTGCAGTGTCCAACCTTGCGTTCATATCATACGAGGGATGCAATACACAGGAGATGTAGGTGGATTCATGCAATTCAACTAAAATTGCTGGTGATGTAAATTAACCTAGCCCCATTCACTGATCAGTGCAGATTTCTATTGCGGTATCCTTACTCGGACCTTCCCAAGGAGACTGTTTTAGCTCTCAGCCTGGGAAGGTGGGAGTGTAACCCGCTCTGGAAGGAGGGGACGGACTGTCCGGATGCATTATGTTGAAGGCGTGTTGGCACAAGGACAAAGAGCCGGGGGAAAACACTTCTGACCTGAACTAAGAGACTAGTCCAGTGAGCCACATCAGGAAACACGTCTCCACAGTACCCAAGGGGAAGCTAATTGAGTGATGCAAATGAGACTTGGCACATGTGTGCCCTTCCTGCAGCCAGCTGTTTCCAGTCCCCAGTATGCCTGGCACGAGTTTTACCTGTGCTGCGGGATTATTTCCAATTGAAAAGAATGGGCTGTGACACAGTCATTGCATTAAATCTTTTTGTTGTTGTTGAAATATAGTCACTGTAACCAGAAGCATTTGCCCTGTTACCAGGCACTGCTGTTGGCTGTAAGCTCACTTTCAAATAGGTCAAACCTATCCCTTTCTTTTTGTCTCCTGGTGGGATCTGGGGATCTCTGCAGCAAGGTTTGGGATGCAGTTGAGTTGCAGCTCTGCCAAAAGTTCTTGATTTGGGCCCTGTGGATCTGCTGCACAACCTGGTAGCAAGGTGATGGTCTCTGCTGTGAGGCAGTTCAGAGACAGAACAAGTGGCTGCAACAGGCAGATGGGGAGAGGGAGGGCTCAGAGGCACAGGGAGACCTTTGTGAGCCTTCCCACACCACCGGCTGCCTTGCCAGACCTGCCTGGAGAGACTCGGTTGAGCACGAGGCCTCAGATTTACGCGGAGGAGCTGTTTCCACCTGTGAAAGGTTGCACAGGATAAAGTTATGGGGAGAAACCTTTATAACCTATAAATACTTGTCCCTTCCCATTGGTGTGTGGGCAGGACCAACCACTTGCATAAACAGTAGAGAGTGGGAGACGCACCCTCTGCACCATTTGCATTTGTCCCAAAGAACTTCTTTCCAAGGAAACTTGGACCTGATGCTTGTGAGACTGTAGAGTTGTCATGCTGCAGCAATGTTTCAATTTGAATGTACTTCTGGGCCTTCTAAGATGGGGCAGGAGTTCTTTCAGGTGGTATGATTTGTCTGCAGGAGAGCAAATGGCCTGAGATGAAGAGGGGGGGAACCATTTCAAGGATACTTGCAAGAGTATCCAATAATGTCACATGCAACGTCAAGTGTGTGCCTCTGCCCTTTCTTCTGTGACCTACAGCCTCTCAACATATTTTCTTTTTAGTGGATGCTTCAGTGTTGTGGTTTTTTTTTTTTTTTTCCCCTTGGGAAGTTCTTCCCCTAGGTTTGGCCTCACCTGTCCCATGAGAGAAAATTGAGGGAAGGGGCCCTGGAGTGACCCCCCCCCACTTCATCGCACTGACAGCTCATGAAGGAGATGGGAATTCAGACAGACCATGTCCAGCTGGCTGAGATAGGAGGGAGGTGTGACTTGAAGGCCAGGGTTATGGAGCCAAACCATAGGGTCCAATAGCATTTTAATCCCCAAGACCGCAACTGAAGCCCAGATTTGGAAATAACAGCTGGTGCATCAAGACACTCTCAAGACGCTTGGGTGGCTGGGGTGCAAGATAAAGCCTCTGCTGTGCTCCCTGAGAACTGTGGCTGTACGCAGAAAGAGCATATGACAAATAATAGTATTTGTAGGTGCGAAGGTAGGCAGCTATGGTAAAATAGCCACTTATGCCCAAATGACAAGAGGACAGAAGCCCTATTGAAAATCAGTAACTAAGTCGCTTGGGTGTCTTTGCAGCAATTGAACCTGGAATTGGTTGCATTTGGCAGTAGTTGGGAGCTCATAGGGATGGGAGAGAAGGAAGGGTAATGAGGTCAAGTTCTCTGCTGGGGTGAATCTGAGCAACTCTTATTTCGGAGAAGACTGGGCCACCTCGCAATATGCAGAACAGTGAGCATATTGCCCCAAGAGGAGCATTTCAGCACTGGTAGAAAGCTGTAAGGATGAATGGAAGTGAGAAAAGGGGATCAGGTTAACCCCCTACTTCACGGTTGAGGAGCTGAACACAGAGATGGTGAGACTTGCCCAAAGTCTCAAGGGCAGTCTGGCAGAGCAAGGAACTGAACTCTGTCTCCTTAAAGCTCAAATTACCCATAATGAAACCAGCAGATCTTCCCTTGGGTGGATTCCAGATAAAATTAACCAGTTCATTAGCAGCAGGGGGTGAGGGCAGTAGTCTCAGTTTGATAATGTTATACTTAAGGGCTTTGTTTGAGAGGAGGATGTATCCCTGAACCACCTCATGACCTGTGGTTTGCGGAAAAGAGGTAGGTGCAGCCCTGAATGTTGATCTTGCGGCTTCTAAGGAGACACAGTTTAACAGTGGGGAAAGCTGGGTGGGGCGGAGGGTGCGGACCCCCTTCAGCCCAGCATTTGTAGCTAAGTGCTCTGCTCAGTGGCCTGTGGATGTTGTTGTTCATTTGTGAATTCCTTTTCTAAGCTAATGTCCTTGGGTCTGTGAAAGGTGTGCTTTAAAAGCAGCTTGCAGGAAGCATGACTCGGTTTCAAAACATTACTGTAGTGGAGTAGCCACCAAAATGCAGGTGCTGGAATTAAAGCCTGGCTCCAGCCGGTGACCTGGGAAACAACGCAGGGAGGAAAGATCAGACAGGCCATCAATAAACTATGTTTCTCCAAGGTGGGTGTTGCATACCTACTCTTCTCAAAAGCAGGTTTTCTGCTGACTTACATGCTTTTGGGGCAGGTCAGAAAGCATAGGTCAGATCTTCTGTGGATATAAAGCAGAGTAGCTCCAGCGACGCTAAATAAGGCTGCACTGATTTATACTGTTTGAGGAGCTGTTGCTGACATATTTGTTGTATTCACTTCTCACAATCTGGGAAGATTACATGTGTCTTCTGAGTGCACTGGAGGGCAAGGAAGACTCGGAAACAAATTAGGAATTCAGTACATGAGAGGAGAATATAATATAAGCAGTTATATAGCAGAGGTGTTGTTTGTGCTTTGCGGGGATCTGCCTTAAGATACTTTGTCTTAGAGAGGCACTGGTGGTAATTTCACGGCTGTATTTTCCTTTGAAGTGTCTGTACGTTTGTAAACGTCACTCTGCGTTTTTTTTTTCCTCGATGCACCTGGTATACAGGTGTGCCCCTAACAGCTGCTGGGGAGTCTCTGCTTCCAGAACGCTACGTGCTGGGTGTCCATACCGTGGTGTTCCTGCAGGGACCTCAAACGATCCTTTGTCAGGGTAAAAAATAGCATCTGTGACCCGTTGCCTGGCTATGGTTTGGCTTGAGCTGCTGCTTCAGCACATCACTTAACTCTCAGTGTGAGTCGTTTAGGTTTTAGGAAGTAATGTGAGGTTCATGTTACTTAAGACGTCCACAATGAAATTTACTGGCCCACGGACCTGACTGTTAAAGATGCAGAGCACTAGAGCGATGGTTGTTCAGCGAGCAAGATGTGCTGGTTTACAGCTCCTGCTTCCCTAAATGCTCCTTAGACCGCTTTTTGTCAGTCATCTCATGAGTTTCTCAGGAGGGGAAAAAGGATAACAATCTGCCTCCTTGAGAAGAGATGCAGGGAGAGAATTTATACACCGATCTCATTATTTTAATTGTAGCATGCTCAAAATCTTGTGAAACGTCAGGAGCAATCAAGGAAGCCACTAGGAGCCTTGAAGTAGGGAGGGTTGGTGAGGAAAAGAGGCAGACTACGCCTTTGCGCATAATCCAGCCTAAAAGCCAGCAGGCTTGTGAAATGCTCCAGGGCTGTGACTCTCCTGAGAAGGGGAGAGCGCTCAGGAGACATTAGGATTTTTTGGCTCCAGCACTGCTTGCTTCTGTCCGCTTTGCTGGCAATGGTCAAACTTCAATTTGGGCTTAAAGCCACCCCTTCCATGTTCCAGAGGAGCTGAGTTCAGGGTCCATGATGGGGGACTGAGGTGGTGATGGTTCACCTTTCCAAAGCCCGCCTGTATTTCCAGGCCATGTGAATAGTTGCTGAGATACCTCTGAGATGTCCTGCTTACTGGATGAATGTTACGCAGTGTAACAGATGTGTCCTGAATGCTCCCAGCTCAGGCTTTTTGGCCCAATTCACCAAATACTTCTGATCCACGTGATTAAAGCCTATTTAGGTGTGCCTAAGTAATACGCAGGGTGGGTATAGACTTGACAACATACCTGATGTGAAGCAGGGCCTGATTTGGGAGCCAAGAAAAAGAGTGCTTCTTTGCGTACAGAGCTGGGGTTTTCTGCTGGCACGTTTATTTAGTATTACTCCTGAACTGGTGGATCAGATGAAAGTCGAGTGGAAGAGGGGGCTGTTGTGAGCTGAGCAGGCTCTCCTGATAATTGCAATGCTGCCAGCGTTCTTCCAGTCACTTAACAGATTTCCCCAGGTCTTCTGTGCCAGGTGAAAATTTCCTCATTAAGGGGAATTTATTCCGTTTCCTTTTACCATGTGTTATTGAAGAAGCAGCGTGAATGGATGGAGTTCCAAAGATGACAGGGTAGAATTTTTAAGCAAAAAGCAACAACAAATTGACACTGGAAGCCTCAAAGGCAGCACAGGCAAGGTTTGGGAGAGGCTTGTGTTGTTTATCAGCTGCAAAACGTGCAGGGAGCCTAGCTGTCTGGGGAAACGAACAGCCATTAAATGCTTATGGCAGTGTGGAAGAAGTCTGATTGTCTGGTTTTGAAGCTCTAAAGCTTTTGACTGTCGTTTTGCAAAGGTGATTGTTGGAAAACGGTGCTTTAGAGGAGTCTGGAATCACGGCCACTTAATCCTGCTTTGTTTCTGAATTGATTACAAACCCGTTGGTTCAGTCTTTGGAAGATTTTTTTGCTCGGTCTACGAAGAGTAAGTGATGCCCCAGGGAAAGTGGGAAGGCAGTGATGTAGGACTGGGTCATGTGTTTGGGAATAGCCCAAATTGAGTGGGTTTTCTTCTATTTTTAGTGCTTAATTGCTGGAGAGGTCTTGGAAGGGTCATTTGCACTCAAACTTTCAGAGATCAACGTGATTCTGCTCTTGCTGGCTTTAGTGTGTATAGCAAATCTAAAGGGCCAACTTTGGGCAAAGGCAGTGGGACCAGAATTGTTTAATGCTCTGTCTTAAAAACCATCACCTTTTAACCTCAGCATGTCTCGGTTTCACTCTCTTTTATATGGGTTTTGCCCTACCAACACTCTTTGCATGTTTCTTTATATTCTTAAGGTGGTAGTTGGAAGGTATATGCTAAAAATTATCATTATTAGTAAAGTGGAAATTAGCCAGTTGTAAAGATGTCTGTCCGGTGCACCTAGGGAAGCAGCTGCGAGTTTGGATTTGCAGCTCTCTGATCCGGTTGCTCTGAAGACAACAGGAGCAATTGCGCTGGTTTACACTGTGTGCCCTTCCTCTGACTGTGCCCCCAAATCCCTGGGTGCTGCCTCCGGGGCTGCTTTGCTTCTCATCTTGTGGCAGATCCTGAGCTCAGGCTTGGCAGACAGCACTGGTGAGTGTTTGACTTGCCTTGGTTTTCTATGATGATATCAAATGGCAAAACTTGTCCTTACGTCCACAGAGCTGGGTTGTCAGTCCTGACCCGATCTAAGCTGCTAGCCCAAGGCAAATGAATTGTGTCATAAAATTATCACTGGTTCTTGTCCACCCACCCTGCTGGGGGGTGCGGGTGGGGGGCTGGAAATGGTAATGAATAATATTATTATAATGGGATACAAAAAATGGAATTGAAGCAAGACACAAATGAAGGCAATGTTCTTTCTCTGTCGGTAATCAAATGGCAGCTAGCTATGTGTGTTTCTGAGACAGGAGCGAGGGCAAGAGAGGGAGCGAAAACGCGCTGGAACAGACTCATTTTCTTGGGGTCGTCAGGTCTGCTCACTTGTACTTCAGCAGCGCGGAATCCGGGAGAGGGATGTAATGTGGCTGTGTCCTTTCTAATTGCCGGCGATGGCTAGCATCCGCTTTGCAAGAAAATCTGCAGGTTGCTTGCTCTGTTTCCTCCTGTAAAACACTCACACCTGCCTTTGGTTCTGGCCTTCACAGTTCACGCAGGAAGTCCTGCCCTGGAGCTGAAGTCAGCCAGTCGGAAGGGCTCTCTGGAGAAGCAGAGGAGTTTTGCAGTGGAAGAGTTAGTGCATGGAAACCGCAGGCTTTAATGTAACTACTGGGATGCTGCAAAGCAGGTCTTATTTTGGGAAGTCTTTCTGCACCTAGAACCACATCCAAAACGTGGAAGCTCAAAGTAGCTGGATCAGGCAGGACTGTTCCCTTGTGGCACTAGCAAAGAGCAGGATCTGTCGGAGTAATAAAAATGAGGTGGCAAGGGGCTGTGTAGGACATCCAGGCTGTGAGCGGTACTCCCGCCTGGAGTGCCCCGAGGGCAGGAACAGGCTGGTTTGGTTACCCCGTTACTGGCCGATGGGACACAGCTCAGAGCGTCGTGGTTTCGATGAGCGTTTCCTCTTTGCAGATGTTCACAAGCTGTCTGCTCCTCTCTTGTAGGCAGGTAGAGCGTCATATTCTCATGTTGCAGGGCAGAGACGTGGCATTAGAGGGAAAATGTGATGGATTGTGTCATGGAGGGAAACCCACGTACCTGGGGATTTGGATCCAGGAGTTTCTGGTCCCCAGTTCTGCCCTCAGGAGAGCTGCTTTGCTGTTCCTGTGGCTCTCACCTACCTGACACCAGCCTGGCTTCAGGGAGGGCAGTGGAGCTGCTCCGTACCCAAGCCAGAGTGGAAAATCCAATCCAATGACTCTTTCATGCTTCAGCTTCCTGACACGTTCCAATAAAGCAGCCTTACCCCTCTCCTCCCGCTCAAATAACATAATGCTATTTATTTAAAAATACCATCAAGCAAAGGACATAATTCAAAAGCTCTGATTTAGGAAAATAGCTTGTTTGTTAATCATTTCCCTTCTCCTGATTCAGAGCTTGCTTGCTCATGAAATATTGATTTATTGGGCAGGCAACGGTGCTCTTGGCAATGAAGATGAAAAGCAGAAGTGCTGATAAAAATACATAGGCTTTTTTATGTTTTTGCAAAAGCTAAGCTTAGAAAAGGTAGCTTAGAAACAGATAGGCAGAAACTATCAGGGCTATATGTGGAGTCAAAACAAAATGAAACGAAGTTAGTATGGGAGAGAGAAAAGTGTGTGATGGAGGAAATAAAATGGGGATGGAGAAGATGAAAAATTCACAAGCAAAACGGGCAAGAAACCATTGAGCTGCCGAGAGCTGAGGAAAACAGACTTCAAACAAACAGCAAAAACTAGGACTCCTAAAAAGCAAAAACAGAAGGGAAACTAGACCATGTGGAAGTGCTAAGAGGCCCTGCTTGCAAATAAATATGAGATGACAAAAGGTGTGCCCTGGGTCTGCCCTGTCTACCTCTCTCTCTCTCTCTCTCTCTCTCCCTTTTTTATAATGCAAGAAGCAGCACAAATGATGTGAAAAAAGTGTACTTGAGGCGAACAGAAGGAAATGGCTAGCTGTGCACATGCGCCTCTGGAGGTCACTTCCACTACGTCTGTCCTGAAGCCAAATACTTTTTCAAAAGACTGGCCATTTCTGGAGATAGATAGAACATCCCTAGTGACAGAAAGCAGAGTTTGTTTGAGACAGATGGTAGTGCTTTGAGGCAAGTAGCTCCCAGCTCGATAGGATCAGGGGGCAATTAAACCCCTGAACAAGTCACCCCAAAACACTGGGATTTTCACACCTCTGCGGGGAGCATGTGGCTGCTGTGAGAGGCAGGAGGTCCAAGTACCTGCGCTGTGGATCCAGCCCAGTCTGGCAAGGCCCGTATTTTAAAATTTAGAATGGGAGGAGAAAAGCAAGGGAGATATTCAGTTGAATTCCAAGCGTGTGGATGTGGGGACACTGAATCCAAGAGAGTAACTGCCCCGAGTCTCCTGGGGAGGCCGTGCTGGTAAATGAGCATATGGATGCTGTGGGTATGATGAGCTTCTACTAGCCTGGTGGAAAATGCTGCCTGGGAAATGGTGAGCCCCATCATGAGTCACTCTTTGGTGTCTCACAAATGTGATGAAAAACAACGTTGCACATCCCAGCGGCAGAAGTGTGCCTATAGGCTTTACCTGATAGGTGTTTGTACGGGACATACGTCAGAGGTCCCTTTTGTGTTGGATGAGGATGGCTTAGCTGGGCCGTTGTCTTCCCTTTACGCCCATGTTCCTACTGCAGCAGCCCCTCAATGCAGCATGGGAGACACAAGCACTCACGTGTCTTCAGACTTGTACTATAAAGCCTTACGTAGAGTTTTCTGTATTTAAACCCAGCGAAGCTGTTCCAGAAGAGACACTGAGGAGAGCCAAACAGATCGGCTTCTCGGACAGGCAGATTGGGAAGTGCCTGGGGCTGACTGAAGTCCAGAGCCGTCAGCTGAGACGGAGGAAGAATATAGTGCCCTGGGTGAAGCAGGTACTGTGAGAAACATTACTGTGTGCTGATGATGATGGCGTGGGGGCTTCTAAGGGTGCAAGAAAGAGGACATCTCCATGCTGTTAGAAAAAGTAGAGGTAAATGAAGCAGAAACCCTGGCTGTGTTAACATCAAGAGGAATTTTGATGTTGACTTTAGAGGAAGCAGTATTTCATCCATCTAGCTGTTAATTCTTCACTGCAGTCCTCAGGGCAATGACATGAACCTGTAGACTGAACATCCCTGAAGAGAGACTTGAAATAGTCTAGCTCCCTTTGTGTGTGGCTGAGATGGAAACAGCTATCTGGCTTCAGAAAGAGGCTGCGAAGACTGATGCTGGCCCACCATGTTGTGACCATAAAAAGCATAGTGTGTCTTTTCTCCTGGTAGTAACTTTTTACAGGGTAGTACTTTATTGGAAATGTCCTATTGTTATGGGTTCATTTGCTATTCATTGTGATAGCACCGAGCATAATGAGCTCATCTCGTATTCAAGACAGCGTCACAAGTGCTTTGCTAGGTGTTCTGTTGCAGCAGTTTAAGGGATGTTGGTATTAAAGTGTCACCAGCAGTTTTTTGCCTTTAAAGAGGGGGAAAAAACACTCCAAACTATTGAGTGTTTCTGAAAGACCCCATCTGAATCCTCAGGAGATCCAGATGTCCTGCTGTTCCACAGCTTCTGTTTTCCTTCTGTGTCCTCGCCTGGCCTATAGAAATGTGGCTGGTTTTGCACTATGTTTTTTCAACTGCATATGGCACTGCAGTGCTGAATTGATTTGTGTGCCGAGGTTTCTTTAATAAGGTCATTCTACTTATGCTTGCATTTGTGGCACCAAAGCATATGTTTCTTTTTGAGCCATGAGGTACAAGTCGCAGTAATAGCAACAGTAATGAGCAACAGAGACTTACATAGTGCTAACGACATAAGGTCACACTCTTCATTACTCACAAGGATTTGGACAACCGGTGGGGATTTGTGAAAATGCTTGGAGAGTGGAAAGATCCTTAAATTGTAGGATGTAAAAGGTCATGGCAGGACTGCTTTAATATTGTTGCCCGTTTGGTATTCTGCGTAGAAATGTTTCAGCTCTTCGTTCAGGGAACTTTAGCTAGTGACCTAGATGAACTAGTTACCATAACGTGTAATAAGTAGTTGACACACATGGTTTATGAACAGCCTGGTAGGGAAACTATTCTTCTGGGCTCTCTGGTGACTAATTACTTAAGAAAAGTTCCTGAAAAGTACATGTGAGGCGTGGCTGAAAGCCACTCTTGTTTTGTGTGCCATTTAATTATCAAAGCAAGAGATTTATTATAACATAAATACAGAGTACTTTCACTGCTACTACTCAAGACAATCACTAAGTGATAATAGTCTATGCGTTTGTATTCAGTGAGGGATTAAGATGGGGTCAAGAGTACAGCATGAAGAACCCAGATGGTGCAGCTAAGAAATGCAGGAGGCCTGGAGGAATGGAGATCTGTGCAATTCATGCTGTCAAAGTAACTAGAGAATGAGGAGGGCAGAGGGAAGAAGGGGTGGAGGGAAAAAGATCGTGAGCTGTGGAGGTGTTTTATCAAATGGGTGTGGAGCTGAAACTGCAGCTTGTGAAGAGAAGGTAAAGCCTTCTGCTGACTGAACTGGAAGGCCTGGGGGAAAGGCCAGGCAATGAAAGAGACTGTCCTTTTGCTGCTTTGCCAGCATATCACAGTTCAGATCATCTCCTCTGTTGAGGAAAGACATGATGGGAAAACATAATACAGAAAGGGAGGGGATGAGGGTGGAAAGAACAAACTGTATGTAAGAAAAATCTTGTCACTTGTGCCAGGTCACAATCCCTTCTCTCCTTCCTTCTTACAGATTGACACGCTGGCAGCAGAATACGCTGCGGTAACTAATTACCTCTACATCACGTACAATGGGCAGGTAGGTGCATTTGAAAACACCAGTCTCATTGCTGTCTGTTTTGATTTCTTCCCCCTATGTCACATTATTTCTGGAGACCTTGCAGATGTCTCTGTAGTGGTTATTTTGCAGTGTTATGTGTAAACCCCTTTCAGCAGGCCTGGGACTTTCACTTGCCCAGTACTGGTCCAGTGCATTTAGTGTTAACGGGCTGTATGTTGTTGTGATCTGTGCTATATCAACTGCATTTACATCCACTGTGTATGGATCAGGTGCTGGGGACACAGCCCTCTGTGACTCATGCATCATCCCTTCCTAGCATTCATTTTTTAGGAAATGCACAGCTCCTCAGGCTGTTTGAGCAGGTAAGAAAGTCAAATAAGTGGTGCTGTGTCTCTTCTCATTTAGGTACAGCACCATTAATTCCAGTGGAGTTGCACCTGATTTACACAGCAGTAAATGAGATCAGACTTGAGCCCTGAAGGATCGGACTGTTGGATGTGGCTGAACACCAGAAATTGTTTGTTCTCGGAAGCATGGAGTTAGGTGCTGCTGAGTGCAGATCCTAATGACTTCTCTCCCTCCCTTCTCAGGAACATGATGTAAAATTTGATGACTGTGGAGTGATGGTGTTGGGCTGTGGACCATATCACATAGGTAAATCTTTCTTACAACTCCTCTGTCCTCCTTGCACCCTCGAGCCTTCTTGGATATTCTTGTGGTTCATTTGTTCCTCTTTACATATGGTGCCAAAATCCTCTGGAGCACAGTGCATAGGACATCAATTCCTAGCACAAGGTTTGTCTTTTACACTTGCTTGGGGACTTCATTTCACGCCCTGGAAAAATAGGAGACTCTTTATTACTTTTCACTTGAAACTGGAAAGCACATCACCTAGTTGTGATTTCCGCAGAGGGTTTTTCTTTTTTTAATCTTACTTTTTGCAAGTGTTAAGGCCTTTAGAATCTGGTACATTATTATGGAAGTTTGTTGCTGCTGCAGCTATCTTCAATCAAATGTGTTTACTGCCAGCTCATGAGTATGTTGTTACATGCTATCTGTTTTATTGCTGTAAGCATACATGTTTATGATAATATTTGGATATCTTCAGCTACTTTTGTATAAACAATTCTCCATGTGCTGTTATTTCAGCCCACTGTAACGATTATGCAGTGTAAGAGTTTTCTCATGGTTATGAGGACTGGGTAGACAGATTGTGCTGAATTCTTCGCATGGTGACTTTTTCTTTTCATGAATCCTTTCCAAATAGCTTGCAATTATTAAGAAGAAAAAAACCTGTAATTCAGAAATATTTTTTGCTCTGCATCTCACAAGCAGTGGTAATAGTTTTTGATAGCTGAAATTTAAACTGCATTCATTCATTTTGCTCGGACAGACGAGTCACGTGATACACTTCTGTTGCTGATTGTGGGACGTGTCTTTTTGAACTCTGTTTCACTCATCTCAATATTCGTACTGGAAATCAGGAGGAACGCTCCAAGATTATGCTGTTTTCTGTGAACGCTTCTGCTAGTCAATGTGCCGTGTAGGACAGTTGCAAAAACTGGACGTGAAAAGGATGGCAATGATCTTTAATAATTTGATCGAATGCAGGTGAAAATATTTTGCACTGTTCACCTGAAACTACTGGTAATGTAGATTAAGCATATAGGTCTGATCTTGGTCTTGCCTGTTCTGTAATTTTGATTAGATCATGACAGTCTTCGGAGAAGATTGTAACTAAATAAAGCCTGCTAATAGAGGAAAATGGTTGCTAGTTACTACCATCTACAAGATGTTTTCCAGGTGCAATAGCCAAGATGGTTTTTTTTGTTTTCTTTTGTTAGCCTTGGAAAGCAATTATGCAGTGTGCATTTTGCCTATGCTTTCAGAACTGTAATCTTAATTCAATGGGATCTACTTAGTGTTCTCTGTGGATTTACATTTACAAAACAGGGACAGGTCAGAAATAGGTAAATGATTTGGATGGAAGTTTTAAAAAAAAAAAATTGTGAAGTTACCATTTTTAACCAAGCTTCTTCTTTGCTTTGTGAAAACTAAGTTTTAACTTGAAAATTAGGAATTTAGTTCAAAAATATTTGAAAAATATATTATAGGAAAATGTTGATAATATTGGCGTTTTTGCACAACAATAAACTTTTTTGGAGGAAGTGTGAGGTCGTTTCATAGGTCATGCTATAGTTTGTATATAGAAAAAAAAATTACCCAAATTGAGCTGTTTTATTTATTTTCCTGTTCTTTCTTGATAACTAAGATGACAAGTAGAGACATGATATGACCTGGTACAGTTAAGGACTCCTGACCTTCAGAGAGCGCTGTGACCCCCGGCTCCTCGAGAGCCTGAACTGCAGAGCGCAGCCTCTGTTGGTCACAGATTCAGGGCGATGCTTGCTCTTCCCTCCTGCCCTGAGGCTGTACCCTGTGCTGGGCGAGGGACGCCCTGGCCGGGTTTTGTTCCTTTGAAAGTCAGTCCTGAGAGGATCAAAACCTGAAAGTGAGTTCAAAAACATGCATGTATTGATGTAGTAATTATCTTTGCAGGAGCAGCGTCTGGTTATATTACAACAGTCATTACCGGTATTACTAATTGTTTGCTGTCTTCCCCTTTGCCGCTGTTCGGGCGCAACCATTACTGGATGTGGCTGGAATACACTTACATGTGTTTGGCTGTTTTCCTGGGTAGTATCCAAAGCAGTCAGGTGGGGACTCTGGGTGACCTTCGTGTCCCAAATTTGAGGTTACATATACATATAAGAATACCTGAATAATGGCAGTGAAATAAAAAAAAGTAAAAATAAAAATAAAAAAAGAACGACCGTTCTTGTTGACCGTTCAGGAACTGTTCAGTTTCAAACATGATTTCCCTCTTTGCTGTGGGGTTTTAGCTGCGGCCTAGTTATGCGACGAGATTCCTGTTTGCAGGCGTAGGGGCCTGTCAGCGAGTGACCTGTGGCAGCCGTCTGCTCCTTGCTAGCTGTTGTGGAGACAGCAGTTCAGCACAGTCTGAGTTTTCAGCCTATCTTATGACACAAGTATATATGAAAATGCTGATGTCAGTAGTTAACTCTCATGTAATGACGGTGAATACATCATCATGAGGCCAAGGTTTTGTAAGCATAACCATTTAATGATGTTCTTTAAGTTTAAATATGCATCATGCTCTGTTGAGAGTAGCCCTCTTAGATGTTTGAGCATAGAAATTCGTAGGACACTCACTAGCTGTTAGCCTAGCGGTCTGGATTACAGTGCTCTCTGGGGCCAGCAGTGTGCCCCCAAGTCCTAACTCCCCAGCTCTCTAGACCAGGGACCTTTCAGAGTCCTGGGTGGGTCCCTCTTTGCCTCTTCCCTTGAGATGTGGCCACAGTGCTTCCTCGGGGCTGAGGGCTGTAGGATGTGCCGGCCCCAGAGTCCTGCCAGAGCCACCGTGGCCTTTAAACCACCGTAAAAGGATCACAAAGTGGCTCTAAAAGTATTCCTCTATCGATTTGCCTCACCTAGAGTCAGCGCTTGGGAAAGTCAAACCTGCTGTCCTGTAGCTTATCTGTTGTTTGGTTAGCCACACTCTGCTTTTGGCAAAGGAAAAACACTTCTCTCTTCTTTTTTTAAACCACGTCTAGGCAAGTGCTCCGTGTTTCCTGGACTGAACAGTGCCGTCTCCTAATCACGCGCACTCATTCTGTCGCCTCTAAGTTTCTGTCTCTTTGGTTCGTCTTGGACAAAGTGTGTTGGTCAGCAGTCAGTAGGAGCTGGATGGGCAGCAAGAGCTGACAGGAGTGTTTACGCATGCGGGATGACGGCCATGTTAGAGGCCTGTCGTTCCCGCGCAACTGGGCTGGCGTACGTGTTGTGCTTGCGAGCTCACACTTGTGGGTGCTTAGTTTCCATGGGAAGACGATTAGATTTCTCACTCTGAACTGACAGGAACCAATGCTGTTTCGTTTTTTTGTTTGTTTGTTTTGTTTTTTTTTTTTTGGGTTTTTTTTAAGCTTGAAAGCTAAGGACATTTGTTTGTGTTCCCCCCCCCCCCCGCCCCACCCCATGCTTCCCATCTTTGCCCACTTTTCTGTCCCCTGGCAGGCAGCAGCGTGGAGTTTGATTGGTGTGCGGTCTCCAGCATCCGCACGCTGCGTCAGCTTGGCAACAAGACAGTCGTGGTGAATTGCAACCCGGAGACAGTGAGCACAGATTTTGATGAGTGTGACAGACTGTACTTTGAAGAGCTGTCATTGGAAAGGATCTTGGACATCTACCAACACGAGGTAAAGAAAAGCAGTAGTAGCAACCAGAAGCCATGAAGCAGACCAAACGTCTCAAAATTCATGTCGCCAGCTTGCTTTGGCAAAGCATCTGGGGGCACGGGGGGAGAGCTCGCTAGCTAAAGCTGTTTGGTTTGGATCCCGATGTTGCATTTTACACATCGTTGATGTTCCTAGCAGGCTGCTCAATAATGAATGCCAAATAAATATTAAATTATTTTGCAAGATGCCATATTGTGCAATATTTACAAGCAGATTTAATTTGCTGCACAGTCATTTATCGCGCAAATTGTTCTGCCCTTGCGGTGCTGAGCTTCAGCACTTGAGCATATCCTTGACTTTAAGCGCAAGTACCCCCCCGAAACAAGTAGAACAACTTACATACATAATGCTAACTTGCGCTTAAGAGCTCGCAGTCTTGTGCCTCACAACGCAGTGGGGATGTGTTGCATGTCGTCCAGCATGCAAACAGGCAGGCCGGGAATGGGCCACTGGAATCGCCATCGAACCGTAAGATGTTCCAGTTCCTGATCCAGGTATCGCATGTGTCCGTCAGGGGGTTTTAAGAGCTCAGAGCTTTAAGATATGGAGAGGAGTCCCAGGCAGATTTGGTGGTGGGAGGATTTATGATGGAAACAATTTGTCCTAATATAGAAAATGTTGATTTCTGTCTGGTGATGCACTCATCTTGGATGCTGTGGCTGCCTGAGACTTTCAGAAATACTTACAGGTATTTCATCTCCCTTGAAATTTGGTGGGAGTTCGCTATATAACTTGCTGAAGCAACTTTGCAGAACCCAGGTCATCTTAAGCTTTTGATTTTTCTTGGCTCTTCTTTCAGTACATGATACTTTGAGATGAGCTCCCTTGTGACTGGGAGCAAGTGTCTAATATGGTTTTATAACTTGGCTACATTTTGATCATTCCCAAATTTGGAACCATGCAAAAAGCCACTCAGAACTCAGGTCCCATTCTCTAAACTTTGCTCTTGAAAACCACTTGCAAAATACTGTCTTGGGACCATTTTCAGATTGCACCTTCATATTTAACTATTTTTTCATCTTTTTTTACATTGTCTTTAAACTTTCATGAAAACAGACTCCTACTGGAAATCATAGATTTAGGACGGGCTGAAAGACTAGCAGCTTACAGGAGTCTTAAAGGCTGATTTTTTTTTTTCCAGATGCGTTAGGATTTTCCATTAGATTCAGCTCTATAACATCGAACTCTTGTTTACTTAAACAAAACTGAACTTGTGAACTCAGGGCATGGAGGAAATTGGTGTGATGGTCTGTCAGAGAAATAACACTGATGAAACAGCATCTAATTACTGCAGGATCAAAGACAAGGTAGAGAGAGGTGATGAGGGAGCAGCTACTCATTTTAAAAGCATAGTGCTCATAATTAGCAAGTTGGTCAAGAAAAATACGTGAAAAGAATAACGCATACATATTGAGGGTTATGTTGCTTGTGGCAGCAGTGCTTGGTGAGCTGGAGGTCATGTTTCTCAGTCCATGTTCTGGCCTTGCTCATGCTGGGAGGCGTTGCAGACCTCAGGGTCGAACAGCAGCCTTCTCCGGTACCTGGAGCTGAAGGGGAAGGATGCTCCGGCAATTACACCGGCTCAGCCAGCTGTGCTCATCAGCTGAACCATGATAATGCTTCTGGGCATGCTTTTAGCCTGGTGATGGGAGTGAAAAACGGGGAGAAGGGCGATGCGGGGAGTTTGCAGGAGATTCTGGTAGCCTGGCTTGGGTACGAAAGCCACCAATTCGACGTTTGCTCTGCTGGTGTTAAGTCCATTAGGATCTGAGTCGAAGCGGACGAAGTTTTGCTGTCTAGTACGTCTGAAGAAGAAGAATGAATGCTCAGCTGTTTTGGAGCACTTCTCTTAGGCAGTGACAACAGGGAATGGTGTCATTATGCTGAATTTGCAAGTGAGGAAACTGAGTCTCTGAGGTGCGGAGAGACTGCAGAGAGTCACGCAAAAGGCCCCTGGCAGCCCTGGGGACAGACCCCAGATCTCCAGCAGCATATGGTCCAAAATGGATCATTTGCTGTTTGTTGGTTTTTTTTTTTTTTTTTTTAATGAGCGCGCCAAATGCTAATGTCCTGTTAACAAAATCCTTCCTCAAGAAAATGTGGCTGGAAGTCAGTCCCTAAGGAAACAACCGAGTTAAAAACTGAGCTTCTGATTCAGGGATCTCTCACTGATCCTGCAAATACCTCCTCTCCCAGCTTAATGTAAAACACACGGATAGTGCCATGATTTCAGCCTTTTTAAACTTTCCTGCTCATCAGACTTTCAAGGTGCAATGAACAGCGTCAGTGAGGCAAATCCTTTGAAAAGTGCTGGAGCAGTGACAACACACAGGTAAAACCATGGGCAAAAAATGGACAAAGCCTTTTGCCCTCAGCAGGGACAGTTTGTACATCAGCTCCCTAAACATTAGGATTAGCATCGAACTGTAGGCAACTATTAACCTTAGCTGTGCAGGTGCACTGACTTGTCCCGGTTTTCTGATCAGACAAATTAGGCTATATTAAGGAGTAGGTTTACCAGCGAGACTGTGGGAACTGGGACCTGCCCACTAGTGTTGCTCAGAGCGTTGCACGGTCCTGTCCCGGTGACGTATTCGGAGCTCCTGCCTCTTGCTCTCCCTCATGTCCCTTTGCCTCTCCCTCTCCACTCAGCGTTCACAGCTCTGCAGAACAGAGCCCTGCTTTGGAGGGAAGCTTAATTTACTGTGAATGTGCAAAGTTACGTGGCAGTCTGTGGGGACAATAATTTAAAAAAAAAAAAATCCCTTCCCTCAGATTTATTTGCTTTTTGTTTCCCGAGGAGATGTTCCCTTTTTATTTTAATATCTATCTGCTTGAGGGTCTCTTCTGATCTTTTTTCAGTTTCTGAAACAATTCATAAAACTAAAGGAGGCTCTTAGGTACAATTTTAATGGTCTAATTTGTTTTCAAACTCAGGGAAGAAGAAAAACCAACTCTATTACTAATGGCATAAAAGCAAGGTAGTAATAAAGGGAGCGATTTTTATTATAAAGTGGAAAATAATTCTCTTTCGGCTTCTTTCACTGGATTACGTACAGCGTATATTTAAAAAAGATATGCTGGCAAAGATATTTATTTTCTTTATAGTTAAAATATGGCCGATGACAGTGTGTTAGGTAGTAGCAGTCCATATCTGTCTGCCCACAGTGCTCGGTGGTGCAGCCCTGCTCCTGGCGGGGCAGCGCTGGTCTTTAGGTGAGTGTTATTTGGGAAATACTGCAGAACTGTAGGAATTCAGGCTGAAAGCTGAGCCTCAGTTTGTGGCTCTTTCTGAGTAAAAATGAGCACCTGAGTCTTTGCTCTCTGTTTGAGTAAGTCATCCCCTCTGTCTTCTTGGGATGGGAGTCCCTAGTGCCATCCCAGCTTTGATGTTGGCAGTATTTTGATTTTACAGGCTCGGTGACTGGAATTGTTTTGAAGGAAGAGAGAAGAGACAGAAAGCTGGAAAGCGGGAGGTTAAAATACCTTTAGGATAGATTGAGCTAGCTCTGAGGCCGTGGGGCAGCCCTGACCGGGCTCGTAGCAGCCCCCGGCCTCGACGAACGAGGTGCGCTTCGCTCCCGGCCCCGGGCTGCCGCGGGCAGCCGCTGCTGGCCAGCAGCCGCATGTCGTCCCGTGAGCGAGTGCTCGGGGAAAAGCAAGAAGCGTGATTTCCAGCACTGTGTATTAGCACGTTAGGCAAATGAGTAATCTTGTTGTCCTTGGGATAATAAGCACTACTTAAATGCCAGGCTTTTTTAGTGGATCTTTATTACGGTAGGAAATTAACCACATTAAAGTTAAGCTGGGTTTGTATTAGCATTTATCATCTGTTTTTTTTCTGAGTCGCTTGTAGTCCATCCTGCTTACAGCTTACAAGTCTTCCACTCTAAATCCCTTTAAATCCCTCATTAAGAAGTTCCTTTTCCAGGAAGGCCAGTGGTGTTAACCTTCTTCAGGAAAAACGCACTTCTTAATTAAAAGAACATTGATACTCTAAAAGATAGAGCCAAGCTGTGGATCACCCTGTGCATCGGGTGTTTGATTTATGCTTCTCATTTGCTACAGGTGGGTAAAGCTGTGTGAAACACAGCTCTTGGTTCAGAAGAGCCCTTCAGTACAGCAGTACTGTGGGCCTGATTCTCCTTTGGGCAAAGTTTCACCAGCTTTAATTTGGAAGTAAAGTGCCCACTATTTAATTACCCTGAATTATTACGTGAGCTAAATGTAATTCACATCACCATTGTTGCAGTTGTTGCCGGTACTCTAAGGCCTGTTATTCTTACCATTGAAAAATTTCATGCTAGACTATTTTGAACTTGAAAGCTGAAGGGGGATCTACGTAGAAAATGCCCATATTTGCACCTGAAAAAGGATGTATTTGCAAGCGAGCTCACCTGTCTTTTTGTTTTATGCCACTTATTATTTCCTCACTTAAAATGTTCTGGTCACGCAGTAAGAAACACAAAATATGCCGTTGTGGCTGAAGGATGCTGCGTGACCTGATCTGCCTCATCTGCTTCAGAAATTGAGGCACTTACAAATCACCTGCAATAGAAAGGAGCTTGTATCTGGCTGAACACTTGCGACTACCACAAGGAGCTAGTCAAGAGTAATGAGGGGCAATGAAAATAAAGGGTTAAACGTCCCAGGCTGTCGAACAGATCAGCCTCTGTTGAGCTACACTCTGCTTTGCTTTGTATGGGCCAGCACAGGGTCAGCAGTGAGCACTCCTTAAAGGTTGGCTTCTGGGGCTAGGAAGGATGTTTGCTTAGCAAATAAGTGTGCTGGCAGAAAAGAAATGACTGCTTCCAGTTGTTTTCCGTTGCCCCTCTGCTGGAGGTTACTGCTCTGGTGCTCTGTGACCAGGAGCAAGGGAGGAGAGGCTGTTCACTCTGAAGAGCTGGGCCTAAAACACCGTGTTTGTTCGTGCTGTTGTGTCTGGGGGCCACAGCGGGGGGGTGGGAGCAGGCTCGGTTGCAGTGATGGTCCCCATGTCTGCACGTAGAGAGCCCGGGGGGACCGCTGACCGGGAAAGGAGTTTGACATTTTGTTGGCGTAGCTGCAAAGCTGGGGAGTGCCTGGCGGTCTTGGGCTTATCCTCACTGGGAAAGCAGAAGCAGCTAAACAAGAATGGAAAACAAGGTAACAGTCTGTGGTTCTAACAGTAGCTATAAACTCTTGGCTTAACATCCAAAGGCATGTGAACGCTGCAGGCTCCTGCGGCTTCTGAGGGAATTAAACTTCAAGTTACTGCTGTGTGCTGAGAGACATCAAGCAGGGTACTGTTTTTAGGGAGGATACACTCCGTATCGTGCTTTGCTGCCTGGGTGCCTCTGGGTCAGCATATGTATGATCTGCCTTTACTCATAGCAACTGAAAAGTGATGTAATCTAAATATTGTATCCTTACTTACAACAGCTCTTAATGTTTAGTAAGATTGAATGTGACTGTGTTACCTTCTCTCTGCCAACAGGGATGCAGTGGTTGCATTATTTCTGTAGGTGGGCAGATTCCCAATAACTTGGCTGTGCCACTGTACCAGAGTGGAGTGAAGATCCTTGGCACGAATCCTTTGCAGATTGACCGGGCAGAAGATCGCGCCACGTTCTCGGCTGTTTTGGACGAGCTGCACGTGGCCCAGGCCCACTGGAAGGCAGTCAGCACTCTGGTGGGTCAGGATGCACAGCTGGGAAATGATAAAGTGGCTCGGGGTTTTTGTGAGCATCTCCTCGGGGGGGGCTGACTTACTGATAAATGTTGAGATTCTGAAGATGCTTAACATTTGGCAGTTTTTAAACTGCTAGGGTTTATGAACTTCTTGATCCCTGCTGTAGCTCAGGTCTTCCAGCCAAGCTGTGCTTCATGGGAGTAGATGGAAATTGGAAGGGAAGTGTCTTTAAATCTTCCTCACAAAATGTGAGGAATATACCCAGCAAAAGTTAGAGCCACTCCTAGGTTACTCGAGTTTATCCTGCTGGCCTTGAAAACTATTCTAGCAGGTGGAGATTGCAAAGGAAAAGAGATTTGACAGCACTGCTCTTTTTCCCTGCTGAAGATCTCTGGACAGGGAGGGTCTGAAGAAGACAACTCTGGAATACAGAGGGGGGGTGTATTCAGTTCAGCGCAGGCTGTAGTCCCCTACTTTTTTTTCCCCCTGCTATCTTAATTGCTAGTAAAGTGCAAATGCAGCTAGAGTTGACATTTTAAATATGACTTGAAAATATTTTCTTGTTCACAGCATGTTTTTCCTCCCTGTCTTTAGAAAGATGCAGTTGAATTTGCAAGCTCCATGAGTTACCCATGCTTGTTGAGGCCTTCCTATGTCCTGAGGTAAAGCTCAACCATCAGAGCTCATGATGTTGGGTGTATGAACTGCAAAAACTGTGTCAAAGCAGGGGAGAGAAGAATTTCATGGCACATGTGGAAAACGCTGTGCTGGGTGCATGCAGAATAAAGCTGCCAGGCTTAACAGGTGGGACAACTGCTCAAACCAATGAAGGAAGCCAATGGATCTCTTACATTCCTCAGGCACAGAGCAAAGATAGCATATGATCATAATAGTGTTTGTTTAATGCAATTACCTTTTCTGTATCTCGAGGCCAAAACCACGAGCCATCTGGGATATTCCTTAAGGCCCCTGAGACTATTCCATTGAGTCTGCCTGTACAATTAAGCCAGAAGATTGTTTGCCAGCAGTAAAACAGAAGGGAACATGCTGAGGCCATTTATTGGGGTTAGCATCTGTTTTCAGAAAATGACAGTACATCTTTTGAATGCAGCTTCTGATTTGCAGGACTCCCCTGCTTACAGGCATGTTTTATGTCTCCTGTACTTTGTCAGCTGCTTCTCTTTAAGTAGATGGTATACAGGACCACACACTTCTGACAGCTAGACTTTTTGAAAGGAGTTGTATCAGCACACACAAATTATGAATGATCACTCTTCTCTGTGAGGAGTTTCTTCATATCTCAGCACAGAGAGACAGTGTGGGCACAGTTTACAAGTGCAGATAGAATTGGAAACAGGAACCTTATAACATGGAAAAGAAACACATGTCAAAATGAAAGGGCATAATATTCATTTTCACTGGAGTCAAAAAATACTTTTATTTAGGAAAAAAAGAGAGAGAGGGAGGAGGAGAGAGGAGGATTTCATACATGTTCAACCCCCAAAGGAGGTATCAAAGGATATTTGAAAGGAAGTATCCTTTAGAAGCTCCTGCTGAACGATGACTTTCCTCTCTAGTGTCTGAATCTTGCAGTGGCGTTGCAGAGCAAAGTTCAAAGCCCCCATTCAGTTCAGGCAGACAAGTTAGAAAGTGATGATGTTGTTCTCTAGATTTTTGGGACATACTGCTTTTAGCCTGTTTCCATACCTATTAAATTCAGTATAGGCGTTTTCCATGCAAGTATTTGCTAATGCAGTATTTCCAAGGTAGTTTGAGCAATTCAAGGCTGTTTAGGGGGTTAGGAGTACTTTAGGGAGAAAGATGAAACTGCGGAAGGTCAAACTTGAAGAAACAGAGAGTGAAAAGCCCTAGCACAGCATACTGTGGCTTCTATTTGCAGAGCAGCAGCCAGCCCTCAGCTATGTTCCTTCGTACTTTGAACAGTTATGGCCCTTAGTATTTGCCCATTGCCTTGGAACACTAAATGCATTCCCCCCCCCCCCCCCAACTTGTGTAGTATGCGCCAGCTCACATCCTCAATGGCGTAAGTGACACAGGTCTTTGGATTTAATTGAACCCTATTGATTTACATCAGCTGAAGATACAGCCCAGTAAGTATAAGTAACCATAGCTACTTGTAGCTATTTATCTTTGGTGAACGTGACAAATTTCTACCAGATTTCCTGGGATAGATCCTTCCTCCACTTTTCCCCACAGCTTCTGTGAACTTGCCCACCAAAGCAAAGGGGAAGCTGAGCAGCAGTGTGGCAGAAGTGGCCAATATAGCATCTTTTAGAAAAGCTCCCTCTCTTTAAAAAGGAGCTGAATCACTGATTCCCAAACCATCTTTTCCTAAATCCCCTTCTCTGATATTACTAGCAGCTCCATTTCAAAGTATATGGCTTTCAGATACAGCATTCAGGCATTGGCAAGCCTTTAGGGGATGGGCACAGCAAAATAATTGCCCAACAAAGAACTGTCCATTTTCATTTGCACTCATAACCAGCACCTGGGGCCTTGTGCTTTCCTGACTTCCTCTGTCACTGATGAGCCCGTGGGCTAAAGGTGGGTCGTGTATCTTTTGTAGTGAGCTGAGAGCTAACCTGCATATAGAGTGGAAAAAGTCTCGGTCTTGAGCAGGGATCTCTGGCTGAGTGGCCATCTCCTCCAGCTTAAAAGGAGGTTTAAAGGCTTGGATCAAAAAGGGGATTTGGCAGCAGTGCTAGGGCTCTATAATTGCAGTTCTTTATTTGATCCTTCGCTATGGTTCTGGTGGTCACTTGCCTTCTCTAGGAAGTGTAATGGAGGTTCATTGAGTACCACTCTGCCTTGCTTTCAGTCAAGAGAGGAGCAAGCGGCTCAAGTCAGGAGCTTGCTTGGCCAGTCTTTCACGTAAGGGTGGTTGGCAACCCCGCGCTCCTGTGTCTAGCGCTCTGATGTCTCCCTTGAAGGTGCAAGGGAAGCTGACTGATTTTCTTTGCTTTGTCTTTCTCACAGTGGGTCTGCAATGAATGTAGTATTCACTGAGGAGGAGATGAAGACGTTCTTAGCAGAAGCCACCAGAGTCTCCCAGGTATCAGCCCTTGCCCTGTCTGCGGTTTTGCTCGTCCTGATGTTTGCTGTATTTGTTCACCTGCGCTAACTTTGTTTTCCATCTCTGTCTTTCTGTATTGCTTTTTCCCTTGCACTTTACCTTCCTCATTTGGGGAGGAGCCAGTGAGATGTGACTTTGTCCACTCAGTTCGATCCCTGAAGGGCAGACCCTGAGAGCCTGTGCAAGCATCCTCACTTACACCAGTGGGATCCCCCTGTGGAGCAGGGACAGCACTTAGAGGCACCCATGCTGCTATTTCTGACCAGTTTGTTATATAAAAGCCAATATAGGGTAATGGTCTGGTACCCCACATACCCCATCCAAACTTGCTAGTAGCAAGCTAAGCCAACCAGCTAAGCCAACCATGATAGCCATGAACTTCCCTTTCACTTAATTTCTGAACCATTTTCCTGGCTTCTTTGAACAGCTTAAACTTTATGCTGGCGTCTCCTCTCCCACTGATGATGTAGGTCGTCTTTTCTTTTCTCTCCCCCCCCCCCCAATCCATTTCTTAAACGCAGAAACCTTTGCAAGTTTTTGATATGACATTTAACTCTCCAGATCACGTACTGAGTTCCATTTTCCTTTGATACAAAAGCAGGACTGCTGCCTGCTTACTGTTAATCCAGTGGGATTATTGATCTGCAGAGTATGTAATGTAGAAGATGAAAGCTCTAGTTTCCTTTTTGAATGTTTTTCAAAAGTAAATTTGGAGGTTTTTTTTTTTCTGGTCTTTTTTTCTATCAAAGAGAGGGATTTGGTCTTGTACATTGAAATTTAGAAGAGTAAAATCTGAGCAATTTCCCAAAGACATGAGTGCTTCAGAACATAGTAAACACAATTCAAAGCTTGAGTTTCTTCTGTACTTTATATCAGCGTTATTGTAACAAGGGATGTTTGGGGAGCTGAGAAGGTAGGAGGAGGAAAACATTTAACGATTGGGCTTGAATGAGGAATATACAAAATTTTGAGTCTGATTTTTCAGCATTCTCTGAGTTTGGCCTGGTCTCTTAGCCTGTTTCCTTTTTTTTGGTAATGGTGGTTTTTGGTTTTGTTTTTTGCATGGTCCCTATTCAGAACAGTACTGCAGCACAGTAAACACTACTGTCACAGGAACCTTGGTGTTAGAAATAAGTAAGTTAAAGAGGAACCCTGAAAACACAGCTGGCTGTGAAAGCCAGCCACATTACTGTTTACTTAGAGGATTTCTGAGGTCATTAAGGAAAAGGAACAAAACCATGTGATTTTTCAAGTGTATGAGGTGGAGGTTGAGTCTTTTCAGTAAGAGAGGAAGGAATCAAGTGAAGACACCTTGCCAAGTAATAATATTCTGGAGGGATAGGTTAGTTGGAGGAAAGAAGACTGCTTAGTACCGTCTGTCAACAATTTCAAAGGGACTTTCAAAGGAAGGAGAATATTCATAATTAATTCTCAAAAGACTACAGGGTCAACCTGTGGTGGAAATCAGATTCTCAGCAATTCTCAGTCTCCAAAAATACCTGGCTTCTCTCAGTGCTTAGTCTTAAGTACCCTGCTATGTTTTTCTCCCGTACAGTCACAGAAGCAGAACAGGCAGCAGCTGTCAGGCTTGTTCAGCAAGACAGATCGGATCCCCATCTCATGCCACTGTGGATAGCTTATGGTGGCAATGGAAGTCCTTCAGAAGTTTGAAGCCCAGGAAGGTGATCCATGGTCAGCTTAACTTGTCGCAGCTTGGTTGGCTTTAATTGGGCAATGATGCTCCTCACTGCTGAGAGGTCTCATCTGTAGTACAGGAGGTCCTGCTGGGAGTTGGAGTTGTGGAGTCTTGGCTATATGTGATGTATTCCTGATGAAAAGAGTGGATGTTCCCATGGGATCCTTGTGATGCTCAGATTCTGCTGCAGTAACGAGGCATTGATGCTTGCTGTGGCCATGACCAGTTGCATTTCTCTGGCAAACCATGCGTCTTTGGGTGCTCTGGCCCTGATCCTGCAGTGACTTTTGCTAGATTTACATGCTGAATTTTTGCTAGTGTACTCAGACTGCCAGGGGAAACTTTATTTTTTTCATGTGGTATTTCTGCATTGTGAAAAGGCTTTGTATAGTTGAACTAGGCTAGCAAAAAGCAAACCAGAACAAAAGTAGTATATTCTACTTCTAAGCTAGGGGAGTTTACTGATGCACATTTTTTACATTAGTCGAGGCTTTATGGGCTGTGAGTGGTTCCATTGAAGCCAGCAGTATTACTTGTGAGCATACAAGTGAGTAAGAGCACCTTTGTGGGACACAGACTTAATTTTTCTAGTTACAAAGCCTTACTTGAATCTGCTCCACCCGATAAAGCTTCTCCAGCTCAAGAAGTGCCTGACTAGTGTTATTCTGTTGTTTTAGCTTCATCACTGTTATGCTGTTGCATTATTATAGCATTTTGGCTGTCAATGTTCAAAACTTCTTGGAAGAGTTGAGACAGATTTGAATAAACAAGACTGAATGCACATGTAAAACCTTCTGGTGAAAAACTGCAGCAAGTCAGAAAGTTATAGGACACAAGCCACTAAATTTATGAAATGGTGTAGGCTGTGGCATTGTCCTTGCCTTTGAATTTACCCTTGCACTGATAAATGTAAGAGATTGTCTCTTGTAACTTTTGAAGTTGCTTTATATTTTTTCAAAAGGAGCCTTTTGAGCATGCACAGACCGTCATTTATTCTATTTTATTCTCTAATAAATAACAAGCAGTTAATAGTGGATGGGAAAAGTAAAATGTTGAGTCATAAAGGTGGCCTGGAAGAATGCTGTGGATTAGATTTCAACTGTCCGCTGGAGCTGGTGACTGGAAGGAGAAAGCCTCAGAGAAGAGTGGGCAGTGTGGGCTGGCATCCCAGAGAAGGGCACGGAGAAGAGGGCAGAAAACTGTGAATACAGGGGAATGTATTGAGAGTCAAGGGTGGGTCATTCCTGGCCAGCTATGATGTGGCAGCTTCTCCCCAGGAAACTTGGGAAAGCGGGCAGAGAAATGAGAAAGAATGGATCTGTTGCATAAAATGTGCAACTTACTGAACTAGCAGTCGGCCACTATGCAGAGTCATTGCAAGTATGCCAAGAACCAGTTACTGCATGAACCAATGTCCCCAGCTCGGGGGCCGAGAGGCTGAGAGGGAGGAAGAAGGGAGATCTTGGAGGGAGGTAAGGGACATCTTTGGGAGACAAGATCGGAGGTCACTGAATCCATGCAAGTGTCCTACCATCCTCTTTGGGCTAGGGTCTCACCTGAAAGCTCTTTATGTTTTTGCCTCAAATTTCCCTGTCGTGGTGACAAATTGTGGAGGACTCAGTCCTGCTTGACTAATGCAGCAGCTTTGGGGAGATCATGCCAGGTTTGCCCCATTGTTTCTTTGGCAAAGTTCACCTGTCTGCAGAAACAAGGATATTAATAACTGGTCGTGTGGGATTCTGCTTCCAAAGCTTTTTCCGGTGATGAATAGTGGAACACTTGGATGGTCCCCAAATACTCTCAAATAAAAGCTTTCTTTTTTCTTGTCTTGATGACAGGATCACCCTGTGGTGCTCACTAAATTTATTGAAGATGCCCGCGAGGTGGAAATGGATGCTGTAGCCAAGACAGGAAGAGTAAGAATTTTGCTTTTCCTTAATATTTAACTTCTTTAAATCAGAGGCTTGCAGAAATGTGTGGCTTGAGTGTTTTACTATACAAACATGGGTTTGTGCAGAGTAGGGTAACAAGAAGAGATGAATTCATGTGAGGTCTAAAAAAAAATCATGCTTGCAAAGCTCAAGACGCCCTTACCCTATTGTATGCATCTAACTACTTACTTTTTAGATGTCGCTTAACCACATGAATGAGTCCTTTAGAACATAATTTTTACTGGATTCACAAATCACTGACTTTGCAAGTGACTTGCATCAGAATTATATCAGCACTCAGTACGATATTGCCACAGTTGTTTTCTTATTACAACTTCATCTTGTGTTTCATTACTAACCAAAAACAATTCTTACAAACAACCACAAATTTTTTATGTAACAGAAATACTTTGTTTTCAGTCTTCCTTTTTAACCGGCAGACAAAATCATTGCCTCTTTGGGTATCAAGGTACCGCAACTTGATGCAATTCATTTAGCTTAAACTCCTTAGGCCTGAACTTCCCATGCTTGCATTTCTCTACGATTAACCCCTCCCCAAGGGGTCAACAAATATGTACAAATGATGTTATTACACAGTTGTTCCTATTGGAAAATGTCAAGCAGATCTTAGAGAGCTGGTTTAAAGGCTTTTAATTAGTTTTTACCTTCTGAGTCAAAAACGTGTGTTAAAAAGAGGAGGAAAGTGAAAGAGATTCAAGAGTGTCATAGGTTTTAACACGTTTGCAGTTTGCTTAGCCATAGTATGAAAGACACTAGCATCATCGCCTTGTCCCTATGTCCTGTAGATGCTTCAGGCCTATTCTGTCCAAGAGCCTTTTCCCATTTCTCTGCTCTTTTGGATACAGCTCAGTTCAGGAGTCTGTGCTATGCTATACTTAGAAGAGGGCATGGAGATGGGGAGGACAGCTCATGAGACCGGGTGAGGTGACTAATAGCTCTCTTGGTACTGTGTGCAGGTTATCTCGCATGCCATTTCAGAGCACGTGGAGAATGCAGGCGTTCACTCTGGAGATGCCACCCTCATGTTGCCCACACAGACTATTAGCCAGGGAGCTTTGGAGAAGGTAGGTATTGTCCGAATACTGAAAAGAGGAAGGACAATAAGGGTTTGAATCTGCTTCCCCCTTGCTTGGGAGAACTTCCTTTGATTTCAGGAGAAATCAGCTCAGTAATGGTTGTGAAGGCCAGTGTGATCTGTGCAATTGTAGCATGTACGCCCCCAATGAGCAGCTGTAATGTGTGTGGAGTCACCTGAACTGTGGTGTGTGTAGAGGTACACACTTTTCTGGATCCACTGGGGTTTTTGTTTCTGTTTCATTGTTTTAGGACAAGCTTCCATAGCAGCAGCAGAGCATCTAATGTGCATGAGCGCTATGGTCCACTCTCCCCTTCCTCCTCTCCCCTGATCCTTAAATGATTAGACCAAGTTGTATGACTTTTAACTGCCTCTCTTGTATGGAAAGGGTGTCAAAATGAATGAAACTCACCTAATCTTCACTTCTTCCCCCTTCAAAAATAAATCTAGTGATGCAAAGTCAGCTTTCAAAGTGCATTTTCTAAATGAAATAGGTCATTGCCTGTGATGTCATTCTGTAAAGGGCTTGCTTTGAAGCTAGTAAGAGCTGTAATGGAATGGTCTGTGCTCCAGCTGTCTGCAAAAGTGTCCCAAGCCTTGTTCCTGAAAACAGTTACCTCCTGAAACTAAGATATTCAAATGCCTGTAGCAAAGTGGAGTGTAGTTTCATGACAATCTAGAAAGTAAGACCATGGTGTTTTCTTCCAGTTTGTTCCAGAGTATTGCTGTTGACTCGGCTCCCACTGATCTGTGATGGGATGGGAGGTTGGTGAAAGCCTCTTGAGAGACCTGCAGACCTAGTAGTTAATCTCAAATGGCAAAACCTCATTATTCATTATTTCACCAAGAAACATATACAGGCTCCAGTGTGCAGTGCCAGAATTGCTACTGGCAGGACAAGCTTTTTTCACTTTCACACGTGTACACAGAGCTGCCTTTTTACTTCTCAAATGGAGCTCCTGTTTCTAGATTATTAGGCAAATTAAACACTTCACTTCTGAAAGATAATACTATTGCCAGAATAAGGGTATAGAGAAAAATTATGCTTGAGCAGAGGGATATGAAATTTAAAGGAATGCACGTGTGAGGTGATTTATTGACATGATGCTCTCTGTTTGGGAGGGGGTGTTAATTTTTTTAGGTATATTTTAATTGCTTATTTCTTTATTTTTGTAGGTAAAAACTGCCACAAGAAAGATTGCAAATGCCTTTGCCATCTCTGGTCCATTCAACATTCAGTTCTTGGTGCGAGGAAATGATGTGCTGGTAAGAGCTCTTGTGACTTTGGGAGCAGACTCTGCTCCGGGTGTTTTGTTGCATGGTTCCTGCAGTCCCTTGTCACAGAAACTCTGTGACAATAGAAGCTGTGGGTTTCAAACCTGTTTTGTCTGGTGTGTGGCTTGCTTGTGCCACCCCTGTGTCACACAGCTCTCTGAATGTGTGGGAGGGAGCATTCTCTCCTGCCAATGCAGTGCAGCCATTAAGGGTTAAGCAGGTCTGGTTGCCCTATCTATCAACATTAGCTTTAATTTCTCTGTGGGCTTTGGTCTTTCTCAAAACTGTCAATTTTGAGTATGGTAGATAGTGAGACCTATGCTTCAACTTATGATTCGAATGCCGTTGTTTACAGCTCTCTGATATCCTCTCTGATCTTTGGCTAGTTTGATCATTACAGCAAGCCTTCCACGTCACTGGAAAGAAAGCAAGATAATTTAAGTGCTTAAGCCATTAAGATAAGCCATTAAGATGGTTATTGAAACTGTGGTCTTAGTAGATATCAATAACAGAAGTACAGCAGATGTCTGGCCCTTTGTGGATAACAGCTGGCATGCTGTTGCTAATGGAGGAAGCTCGGAGGAATGAGAGCAGAGTAAGGCTGAGGAAGCAGTGAATGGAAAGCCTGAGGTGGAGTGGAGCAGTGCATTGGTGGAAGATCCTACTGGTGGAAGTCTGGGCTATTAACTGAGAAAAATGTACTTATAGCTCTTCACCTTTCTTTTGGTTCACCCACAGAGTTTGTTACTCATTGTTATTCAGAGGGAGATAAAGGAGTCCTCCATTCCTTGCTTTCCCTCAGCTGTGTTTGCCTCTCTGAATTACCCTTTTTTTCCTTCCACCTTTTTTATTCTTGGCTGCCACCTTCATTCTCAGTTGCAGCGATTCCTCTCTTGCTAATGAACTCCACAGTAGCTTTCTCAGCAGGATGCAGAACTTCTTTTTTTTTTTTTTTTTTTTTCTTTCTTGGGTCACTGAATGTTGGTGAGGAAAGTCGGTAACAAATGATTGCCCAGTCATTCATGAACCAGTACTATGGAAAAAGAACAAGGAGAGCAGAGTATGTGCCTCTTATTCGTCAATCTGAAGAGTATCTCCACAAAGAGAAGGAAGAAATGCTTTCCAGAAACCTGAATCAATCTGTTTCTTTACTGCATGATGCCTAATCCTGATATTTCTTCTTTTTAATCTCATCAGGTGATAGAGTGCAATTTGCGGGCTTCACGCTCCTTCCCTTTTGTATCCAAGACTCTGGGTGTGGACTTCATTGATGTGGCCACAAAAGTGATGATTGGAAAGGAGGTTAATGAGTCATCCCTTCCCACACTGGAGCATCCAATTATTCCCTCCAAATACGTTGGGATTAAGGTACAGTTTCAGAAAGAAGAATGCAAGAAAAGAAAACAACAAAGCCAGCATCTAGCACATTAGCAGGCATTAGTACTTTAATGCCCAGAGAGCAATTTACTCCCTGAGAGAATTGCTCTTCAGCTAAAGGCCGAGTTGACCTTTTCCAGTGTCCATTGTGGTAATGGACATTCAGAATTTCAGAGAAAAATCAAAGGAAAATTTTCCATTGATTATTAACAAAATTAGTTACCCTTTGTTTGTTATTTCTAACCACTCTGAATTGTGTTTCTAAACTGCCTGATAAATATGCACTTGCAGAATTGAATGCTGAAGTTCAGGCCTTTCAGTAATACTATCTGATGTATATTTGTGGAGATGTACTAATCTGTGTTTTGAGTGACCCCAGATTTTGTCTCCAAGATTTGAGACATGGGCTTTTCAGTGCACAGAATTACTTTTAGATGCACCACCAATTCAAGTGTGGATGAAAGTCTTAGATCCTTTGAATTCAGTGGGACTGAATTCAGTGGGACTGAGACTTCACTTTAAGTAATTACTAAGCTTTTACAGCACCTGAGATACCAAAAAATACTCTAGACATTATTGAGTGCTAGGTTGGAAAAAAAATTAATTGAAGTTCCTAATCATAAAAATCTAGAACAGCAGTGCAGAAAATACGATGGTTAATGAGATTTGTTTATACAGAAACTTTCAAGCTTTAGTAGTTTCCATATCAAGTGAATACTGAGAAACAGAAAACAGAGCTAACATCTTTCTAATAAAATGTTCAGACCCATTAAAATGCAGTTGAAACCAATGGGCCAAGCCAGCTTATGTTATTTGCAAGCCAGTCAGTCTAGAAGCAGCTTTGCATTTTATTTTGATGCCATAGATTAAAGTTTTCTGAAATTCTCATCTGAAATTTTTATTTTTGTTAGTGTGATTTATTTTTATAAATTTCTATTATTTGAACCTGGAGCTTCTGCACTGTTACTAGCTAAACTGTCAAGAGTTCCATCTCTGCTGGGAATGCTGGCTTCAGAGCAGAAAGCACAGCAGTACTCCTGAAAACTTCACTACAAAGCCTTTTGCACTGCTTGTGTTCTGTGTGGATTTGTCAAAGATAAAATCATGCTAATGCCTTTGGAAATGCAAAACTTTGAAAAATGTACCAGTTAAACCTGGTTCTCGTTATTCATGCATCTTATTTTCTGTACTTTCACATTTTTGTTGCTAGGAATATGTGCCTGAAAATGGGATTTTGTTTCTTCAGCAGTTCTTAAATGCCCAGAAAAGAGAACATGAAACTAGTGCCTTCTTTCTCGACGTAGCTGCTCCCTTGTGAATTCAGATTTCCACCGTTTTAGCTTTAGCAACTAAAATACTGTCTTGTCATGTTTGCCTGCAGAGTGGCAGGACTACCGTGGGCTGACCAAGATTAAATCCTGGGTAATGCATGACTAAGTGTTAAATAAGTTTCAATTGCATTACGCGAGTATTGACATGTTTTCATATTCACGGCAAGCAAAACTCAGGGAGCTGGTTAGGAGGCTTTTGTCAATTGTTATCTTTTGAGACAATGTGTGTGTTAAAACGAATCTACCTTGCCTGTCAGCTCTCAGCTTGAGACTGTAGGGTTGGCTGCTGTAGAAAATTACTCTTTACTGGTAAATAAAGCAAGACTGATCTAGAAGGCACCAATACACGTACTGTTTATTGACGCCCTTTTCACAGCAAAATTCTGCTGTCACGTTTTAGTTGGTCATTGTTGGGTGTCATGAAACAGCCTCCTTCTTATCTGCAGTATTACCCTCAAAGAATTCCAACAGAAATATGGCTTTGGATTTAAATACAGATTCTTTTCTAAGCAGCAAGGATGCTGTCTTTATGTAAGTAGCATTAGTAGTTTAAGATGATGGAGAGAGTAACTGTATAGGAAATTATCCCTTAGCAGAACATTGTTGAATTGTTCCATGCTTGTCAAATATGGTCATTGGCTTTTTACCAGGGAGTTTTTGTTTTTTTGTTTTTTTTTTTTTTGTAGTCAAATTAGATCAGAGAACTCAGAGGCTAGTGAAGACTGCAATGCCCTAAATCGTCAGAATAGTGATGATGATTAGGGGGTTTTACTATATTCAAACAAAAGGTCAAAAAATTTGGGGGGGGAGAGAGGTAAGATCTAAAAATCTTTTGCAAAGTTTCATCTTCTTTCTACTGGAAGTGTGTTCCTGTGGAATACTTTCATTCCTGTGAATGAAAAATTTCTGTTGGAGAAAGGCTTCAGATAGTATCTCTCCTTGTTTCATGAATTAGATGCTTCACAACATTTTTTAAAATGTATCTTAAAAATGCTAGCGAACTACCACAGATTAGAAATCCGCCATCAGAATGTGAGCAGGCTTACAAGACTTAGGAGGAAGATTTATTGGTGAAATGCATGTTTATTTGTTCCAGTCCTTCATCAAGATGCTGGGGAAACTGATTTGCCAAGTACTCCTTTGCTTATCAGACTTGACCAATGCTTATTCTAGATTAAGTCATCTCTCACTCACTGTCACTGGGTTTTCTACTGATCCATTAAATTTTCATTCACCTGCTTTTAATTTTCCTGTCTTTCACCAGGCCCCAATGTTCTCCTGGTCTCGGCTGAGAGATGCTGACCCTGTTCTTCGATGTGAAATGGCCTCTACTGGGGAGGTATCTCAGCATTTTTTTCTATTTTTTAAACCAAGTGGTCTTTAAACATTAATTTTTAAATGTGACCTTATTACAGCCTGAATCATAACAGAGTTTGTGGGTTCTTCAGAAAAACCATCTTTCCTATCTGTAAAAACACAGTGTGGAGAACCCAATTTATTCAGCCACTGGATGTCCCTCTTTAGCTGTGTCTCAGGTTCCTGAGTTGGACCTGCTTGGTGTGGCAGCATGAAATGAGTTTCTTTAAGAGAGCTGTCGGGTTCTGGGACATTCTCAGTATGTCAGCCCATTTTATGAATCGCCTGCTTCTTGACAGACAAGTGTATGCAGCTTTCAAAACCCCCATCGAAGCATATCAGAATAGCAATATCAAGACTTCAGGTCATGACTGTTTGGTGTTGAACGTACTATTTAATGGCTACAGATATGTGCGGTGATATTTTTGTTGTTGCCTGGTATCAAGGTATGTCCCAAGGTGCAAAAGGTGAGGAAGAATGAATAAAATGTGATGGCTGCAGGACTGAGCCGAGTCAGGGTGGGAGGGGAGCAGCTGGACTACTTTGCCCGCTCTTTCTCCAGGTCGGGCTCTGAAGTGCTTCTGAAACGTGTCTCTGCCTTATGCTTGAGCGCACCGTAACAGGCCCAAAGCTGTTCCTATTCCTGCGTAGGCTTGGTGCTCTGGTATGATGAGAGCCTTGACCTCTTAAGAGGGTATAGTTTTCCATATACATTATTTGAAGAGATCTTAACTCATCTAGGGTAAAGAAGCCTCCAAGCTTGTTTACAAGTTATTGCTGATTTGTCAGTAGCTTCTGCAGACATGTCCACACGATCTTTAAGCTTGCTAGTTCTGTAACTTCTAGAAGAGAGTCGCAGTAGCAAGGGGCTACTGGATTTAATACTGAGGCCATGAAAGTAGGCTTAGCTCTGCTCTGTCTTAGCTAGACAGGCGGCAGAGCCTGGGCTGTTCCATTTGACATGGGCTTGGGCATGTCTATATGAGCTGTAGGTTTTCATGAGGCAAGACTTACCATTTTAGTATGAACAAGCAGTAGACCAGGTACAGAGCTGGAATAGCCTTAGGTTTTCTACTCTCTCCAGAACTGTTTTATTCTGCTCTTTATAATGTGTGTGAAAGCAGTATAGCAGAAGGTTTCCTCTTAATATAGTTAATGGGCAGAAAAAAGCCAAGTATTCTCCTTATTTTCAGAATAAAATTGACTTTGCAGAAAACAAACCAAACCCACGTCCCCTCCCCCCAAACAAAAATAGAATAAAAATGTAACTAAGGGCAAGAAATATTTTTCTGAGCTTTATATGGAGTTAGAGATTGTCTTGGTCATAAGGGAGGGATTATTAACTTTTATGAGTTGGAAAGATCTATATTCACAAATGCCATAAAATGTGACAGTTATGAAGGTCTTTCTTATGAGTGAAGTAAGGATAATAACTCTCTTCTGGTAAAATGCTCAATTATTCCTCAAAGACATATTTAACTCACGCGACTTGATTTGGGCTTGAATTTGTCACATCTATTTGGCAAAGATGTATTTTGCTGGCAGTAGCAGTTCCCACATCAGTAGAAATCGCAGTGCTCGGGGTCCCTTGTGTATTGTGGCTGTTTTGACCATGCTGCAGTGATAAACCTCTGCAGGTGGGCTGGAAACCCCACTGCTCCCAGCCTGATGGGTAGGGCTGTCCGTGTCCCTAGAAAAGCCCAGGACATACATAACCCCTCAGAGTCAGATACACTGGAGAGCAGACCTAACATTCAGAGTGGTGTTTTTAGGGAAAAGCTGAGAAACAAGTTGTCATGAATTTTTTTTTCTCTTCCCTTCTGGGATTTTTTTTGTTTGGTTGAGTGTTCTTTTTTTACTTCAGAAGTTTGGGCAAATCATCGTTTATTCCTCATGTGAAATCCTGGTTTCTATTCACCATGGTAACAATGCAGCCACAAGTGTGAAGGCTCACTCTGTGTTGGGAAGGACCATGAGAGGAAAAGAGAGCAGTTCTCAATCAGCCCCTTTATCCCATCTGTATATATGTGTAGATTTGTTATTTCAAAGAGAAAAATCTGTCACAATATCTGCTTCTAACTGTTCTTCAACAAACATGGAGTTGGTAGAAAAAGTTATTTATTTATTTATTTTTAACTGTTTATCAAAATTTTTGCATTCCTCTTTTTGTTATCAAAATTCCAAATTTGGATGAGGAACACAGTTTAAGTCTTGGAGAAGATCATTACTGTATGACCTTCTGTAAGCAACTGAGATCCACAGAGACTTCTGGATGATGGAGTACTGCTACATGATTTTTATTGATATATTTCTCAGGTTTTTATTCGTATAAGATAAATTCTTTTGAATTGTTGTGATTGATTTGTGATTTCCTTTGGTATATACTAACACTTCACTTGCATTTTAAAAGTCTGTGGAGTTTTAATGGAAGACCATCTTTAAAAGCTGTGGTATCTTTCCACAGGAAATGCCTGGGAGGACATGACAGCACAAGTGGAATCTTAGCACAGTTTGCTCCACACACACACAGAAACATGCCTGCGTGCATAATGCTCACTGGTACTTAAGCATTATATAATGTTAAACATTTTGCAACGCACTCACAAACACTGTGGAGCAGAAGCTGTGTACACCATCCACATAACTCATAGCAAAATCAATTGCTCTTACTCCTTGGTGTGCTGTTCAAAACTAAAGTGTTGCTTATTCCTTTATTATTGCTTCATTAAAATCATGAGATTTGTCTGCAATGATTTTCTAGGCTTTTTTTTTCAACTTGCCTGCAGACTCCAGGGGAAAAAAAAAGTCTGATTCTGTGTGAAGAAGTCAAAAGAGCATATTCAAACATTTTATCTCTGTTTCTTTTTAAAGCATTTTTTTTTCTGATGCCTTTTTCTTTGTACCTTTTCACAGGTTGCCTGCTTTGGGGAGGATGTGTACTCCGCCTTCCAGAAGGCTATGCTTGCCACAGGGTTTACGTTTCCTAAGAAAGGAATTCTGATCGGAATCCAAGTGAGTCCAAAAAATCAAAGCTGAGAAAGAACTGACACAGACTCCATAACTTTTGCTTTCTTCTCATTCATGTGTCTTTATGGCTTAAAAGAGAGTTATCTGCTTAAATGCATTTCCCTACAATGCATCTTGAAGTGTGACAGGACAGCGGGGAACGAACACAAAAGCAGGGATCTTTTGTGGATTCCCTGGAGCTAGGCAACTTCTTTCCTTCACTCCTTATAGTTTCTAGTGGGAGATGCAGAGGTTTGCTGAAGGCCAGTCCCTTGGATCTCTGCAAGCCGAGGCCTGGGACTGGGGAATTAGGAGCCACCTTCGTGCGGTGGGTAAAAGTTCGTAGACGATCTGCTTAGGGAGACCTCCCAGGTGGAACCAGCATACATCTGTGTAGTCGCACTTTTGCTTTCCCTGTCTTGCCAGAGCGCTCTCGCGCTCCCCAAAGCTCTCCCCTCCTAGGGACTACATCTCCGATACATGTTCTGCTGCTCCAGTGATTCTGCATGAGACTAGAGCCTGGATTTGGGTGTTTCATCTCTTGCTGTTGGCATCCCTCAAAGCTGCTTTACATGGCTGGAAGTTTAAACAGCGTCATAGTGGGAACATCCTTCAGTGCAGTGGCTTCTGTAAATTCCTCTGGGCCATTCTTGGGCCCCATAAAGACTGTTGATTACCCTCTGGCATATTCCTGTTGTGTTTGTAATAAGATTATGCCCTGCATGATTGTAGAAAGCCGGTAAACAAAAAAGTTGAACATGTGAATTCTCCAAGCAGAATATGGATGTATAAAGTGTGCTGGGCTGTCTGTGCCAGCTGAAGATGTGAAGGAAGAGTGTGAGAATTGGCCAGTAAGGAGCATGGCTTGTGCAAGCACAGATGACCACTTCTTCCTTAAAAAAAAATATATATATATATACAGGAATTGAAACCATTGCTAGAAGTTACCTCAAATTAGCAGGGAAGTCTTGGCTTGCTACCTAGATAAAGTTAAAAAGTTCACTATGAAACTCTGGTCGGTTGGTACCTTTGCCTGTAATCACTACAATATTAAGATTTTAAAACAGCAGTTAAAAGGGGGGAGGGGGAAAAAAGCCAAGAAAATAAAAAAGAGCCCAGTGTCTAAAATTCAAGCCTATTTGCCTGGTAGTAGTTAAAAGGGAACAGGCAGCAAAGAGTAATTTTGGCTATATAAAGCATTTGTGTGACTTCTGTGTCAGTATCTGTTAAACTGAGCCAAATGTTCTTTGTACAAAGGTCTTAAGAAGAGGGAAAAAAACAGGGAAAAAGAAAGATAGAACAACCCCAGAAGTCCAATCCCCCAAGCCTTTTAAAAGTAACAAGCTTCTGTCCTTTTTCATGAGTGGTTTACAGTTCATTTTCTTGCAAAAGAGACTGGAAAACAACAGATCAGTCATTTAAAGGTGTCTCTTTATCTCAGAAAACTTCTTATATAATTAAACTCCAAAACAAGAAGTGTAAAGCTAACGCTGAGGACCAAATACTGCTCTCTCACCTCTCTGGAGTTTGTCCCATACTCACCTTTCAATGTTTTTTTTTTTGTTTTTTTGTTTTTTTTTTTTTTTTGAAATCTGCCGAATCTGCAGGCAGAGAGGAGAAATGAAGCCTCTTAAAAGAGGAAGGTTGCCATCCTGATCTAGACCTGATGCATAAACTATGCGTACTGTCTCCCCTGAGTACAGGCTGGAGAAAAGAGGAGCCATCCTCTGCAGAAACTAGAGGCATGAGGACAGCGGCAGCAGGTGGGCCATAAACACCAGCAGCGTTGTTCTCATTTTAATCACATATGTGAGGACGTCTACATCAAACTGGCAAGGTGGCAATGTATCCTCGTAGGAGAAATATCTCTCGCTCGGGGACAAACTGAAGCCACCCTCTGTGGTTGCCCGAGACATTGCAGCACACAGGAACGCGGGTCTGTCCACTCCCTCAGCTTTCAGCTGCAGCATCATTTCTGTTAGCTGCTCTCATGCACTCGGGCCTGATTCCTGGCAGGAGCATGTGCACCAGCCCACTCGGTAAACTGTGAGGAAAGTGCTATGTTTCATCTGCAGTGGATGACAAACTGAAAACATACCCCTTTTGGAGATTTTTTGCTTAGTGATTAGCTGCTTTCTCTGATCTTAGACTGGACTTCTAGGCCTTACGTAAGTAGAAAGAAGGAAATGGTGGTGAAGCCTGCTTCCTTCCAATGTGTCTAAGGAGACCCTGTCTCAATATATTTAGGTTATTCCGTGTAGCACACCTTGGTGTCGTTGGTATTAATTACGTAGAGATGGGAGGTGGTTGCCTTCTGGAGTGGTAAAGTCACACAGATGTCTAACTATAGCAGAGAGGGAGCTCTTAGTTTCCCTGCAAACGTGCCACTGGAGCATTTTGTGAATCAGGAGTCGAATGGCTGTGATGTGATTTTTGATCCACAGCCAAAACAGGTCTCAATATGCCCAGGGAATGAAACCCAGCCTTGCTAAGAGACTTTCAGGTTGGTGTACTAATAGTTTGCAATTCCTGTGGTAAATCCTACTAAGGCCACTTAAAAATATGGCTAACTAATCATGTTGAAGGTGAAAGAGGCAAACAGTCCTTTATATCTGCGTGGCACCCTGAGGCAGTTTGGGTTACCAGCCTGGCCCGCAACCCTCCTGGCTTGTCCCGGAGTTGTTAGCACTGTCTGACATGGTGTGACTCGAGGTTCCCCAGGGTTTCAGAGGCCTGCTGCGCTCCCGGGGCAAATGGAGCATGGCTGTCTCGTTAGACGGGTGGATCTCTGCCAGTTTATGCAAGCTGATCATCTGACCTCCTTTCTTCTCACAATTTGGAGAAATCTATGATGCTGAAACCCTGAGTCTGCCATTAAATAATTTATATTTTATGCAAGAGGAATTGAAAAGCTCATTTTATTTTCTTCCCTGATTGGGCTATTCAGTCCTATCTCTGGGATGGAGTGCATCTGTCTTACATCTGTGGTGGTGACCACGAGATGCAGAAAACATTAATGGAGTATTTTATTTTTAAATCTTGCCATTCCAAGACTGTTGCTTCAAGGTAACCTTCTTCCATATCTACTGCCATAGTTCGTTAGGTGCAAAAAGTCTTGCATGCCTTACAGTGGGCTTGGATACAGCATTCAAGATGAGAGATGAGCTAGTTTTTTTTGAGCCTGATCTTAGTAAAAACTGGTATAGCTATATTGAAATAACTGAGGATTTAGCCCTTTACGAATAGCAAGGCATGCTAGCAAATGTGGGAGAGAGGTTATAAGAAATAGAACTTTTCCTGTAAAGGAGAAAGAATACTCTTCTGCAATAAATATCTTGCACTAAATAAATCTGCTTGTACTTTTCACCTTTAGTAACTAATGGTTTCTTACACAGGTTCGTTCAGTCAGCTTGTAAATCTGCAGCTGCTCCAATGCAAGCTGACAGCTGTAATTTCTTTTCATGGAGAGGCTGTTTTATGTGTCACAAGTGTTCAGTACATGTTTGATAGAAGTTTATAATACTGTTGTGAAAGCCAACCCTCCTGACCAGAAGGCAGAATGGTTCTCTCTGACTGGGAAGCTGCCAGCCCTGTCACATTGTATATTTTTATTTTCCAGTTAGTGTACAGAACAGAACAGCTTTAAAATGAAATTCTTTCCAGGGTCTGCAGTGCTCAAAAAACCTGTTGACTCCTTTTCTTCATAGGAAATAGTTCACCCTTCAGAATACTGCTGTCTTGCCCAGGCAGGTTAAGGCCATCGGTAGTGCCAGCAGGGAGAAGGGAGTCCGCAGTAAATCTATCTGCAAAAGCCCAGAGTGGGCTAGGGTTAAAAGTGAAATTCAGGTTGGCTTTGAAATGAGAAGGGCATACCTTGCTTTTGATCTTTGCTTTGCTATACCTTCAGCATATATTTTCAGAAGAAAATATATGCCAGCATCAAATTTCTGCTCACATCTTGCTCTAAAATGGCTGGCTCAGGAGCAGGCTGTCTACAAGAGGTCGTCTCATCTTTATTTCTTCTAAACAGCCGTTGGATCTGGGTGTGCCTTACCAGAGAGCTTCTCAGATGTGCCCTAAGTGCCTGAGTATTCAGGTCCTCATGGGCATGGGGCATCCCAGTCTCTCAAGTGGTTTTGTATTTTGCATTTCCACATGCCCATGGGAGTGAGAAATGAACTCCTGCATAAACAGGCTCTTCATCGTGTCAGTTTGCAAACAGATCATCCAAAAGCATCCCAAAGCCTGTTCATATTTGCCATTTGCCAGAATGGAAGGCCAAATGTTTGGGCAGTGATAGGAAAAAACACTTAATTAAGAATGCTACTTAATAAAGTAGGCGTCTCTGGTTGGTGAATTTGAGAAAATGATTGCCCTGATATTTAATATACAAGGCTGTTTTGTAATTGCAGCAAAACTTAATATGGGAACACATACCCTGGCGTTGTAACAGAGCGTGTCTCAGCTAGGAGTGACTTTGGGTTTCAATATCCAGACAGTTTTCTTGGCATGCCACTGTACAGACACATACGCACGTGCACGTGGACAGGCAGACCAAGCACAAAGAGGCACATCTGCCTCATTGCACAGTCAGTAGAGCTGTGTTGCCCGATGAAACACTCTGTTTCTAAATCCTAGCTTTGATGCTTTATCTAATGAATTTCTTTTTCAGGATTCCTTCCGCCCAAAATTCCTCAGTGTGGCAGAACTACTTCACGAGGAAGGTTTGAAGGTAGGTGGTTTGAGTACTTAAACCTAGAGAGCTTTCTAAATCTGAAATGTCATCAGCCAGCTATGGGAAAGAAGAACTTCAAAGCTGATTTAGGGACAGAGAAAACAGAGGAAATTTTTAAAGTGCAGCAGGGATTTTTAGCTGAGTGATCCATAAAGCCAGCGGGTATCACGCAACCAGAATTCTTCATAATTATTTAATTGAACAAATAGGATTAAGTCACGAGGGTAAGAGCAGCCCTGGCTCTGCTGTCAGCCTGCAGCTGGGATGTCACATGATAAATCCCTCCAAGTTCTCCAAGAAACAAAACTGCCAGTCAGGTTGTCACATATGAGAGGAGGGGAGGGAGATGGAGCCCTTTATATAGGGAAGGTCTTTACAGTGTTTCATCTTCAATGGTACTTACAAGCTGTGGCTGTATGAATTTTGTGCTGGGTTGCATTCCTCTGGTAACTCTTTTCTGCATCGTTTTGCATCCATATCCCTGCTGCAAGTACACACTGTGATCATGGAAGATTGAGGAGTGCTTTTTAGTATTAAGTGCTGTTTGTGGGTAGCTCAGTGGTGTTAGTGTAACTGTTGGATTTACAGTTCCACCTTTCAACACTTAGGTGGTAGGCAAATTAAAAAAAACCCTACAATTCAGTCTAAGTGACTGAGCCTAAATCCTGCTGAAAGTCGGAGGGATTTAGGTTTTCCTAACTGTCCCTGGATGCATTACTGCCATTCATTGGCTGTCATCTGTCAGCAGATCACTGATAACAGAAAATGGAGAAAGTCATGCCATTCTCTGTCTCTTTATATGGAGAGACCCATGCAATGAAAAATGCCCTCCAAAATCAGCTGACAACCAGACTGAACATTGGGTCTGACCCACATGGGTTAAATGAGATGTTTCTGTATTATAAAGCACACAGTAACCTGTTTTCCCTTAACAGCTTTATGCCACAGAAGCAACTTCTGACTGGCTCAATGCTAACAGTATCCCAGCAACTTCTGTGGCATGGCCATCGCAGGAAAGCCAGAGCCCCAGGCTCCCTTCGGTCAGGAGGTAAGGGCAGCACTCAGCTTGTCAAAGCTGTGTTAGAGAGGCAACGTGCAAGAGCAAGGTGCAAATTCCTGGTCTGGTTGAGATCAGGGACAGTGACTGTAATGGGACTTCAGGGTTCCATCCCAAAGTTTCATTTTACTCAGTTTTGCTTGCATTGCCACAGCAGGGAGACTTTGGCTTAATTAATGAACATCTCATGGAACAGTCCTGATCAATATGTCATGGATGTATTTCTCCATGTTAATTTTTTTGAGCAAGGGCACATGGGATCTGAATATTCAGCCTTCAGTGACACTGAGTCATGTGTTTAACAGAGTTGTGCTGAGTTGTATGAAGGTTGAGTTTTGCTTTATATTGCTAAATGGGACAGAAACAAAACCCACATCGCAGCTTGGTGCCTTAATCCTTCAATCCTTCTTTCTTAGGATGAAGGACTTAAAAATAAAGGCTAAGCTCAAACAGTCTTCAGCATTGTTTAGTTGCATGCCTGTGCTATTCATTGTAGAGTTTTGTTAGGCAAGGTGCACTGCGATACTGTCTTGTGCATTGTCTCTTTCAGGCTGGTAAGGGACAGGAAGATAGATCTGGTGATTAACCTGCCCAACAGCAACACCAAGTTTGTCCGTGATAATTATGTGATCCGGCGGCTGGCTGTTGACAGTGGGATTGCTCTGCTCACTAATTTCCAGGTACTTTCCAGGTCATTCTTTCTCCTCTTAGTCACAGGAGCCTTCAGAGCTTTCCAAGCACTCGTGACCTTAGGTTTCAGTGTATAGGGACCCTTGTTATCTTTGAGAAATAATAATGTGGCTGAAAATCATGGCAACACAATTGTTTGAATATATTTTCTTTGTGCTACTATGCAAAGTAATGTTGCTCAAAGCAAAACAAAAAAGGAAATTTGGAGTCCTGTACTGCAGCCCAAGGTTGCTTCTGTTTCATTTCCAGTTCAGAGCAAACTCCCTGCACAGGATTCCCTGTAACATGTTTAAATTATGAGTGGGAACATTTTTTTTTTTAGTAGGAAGCTTTGCCAGTACAAGTCCTTAAAGTGTAGAGCAGGTTGGAGCTGTACTTTCTTGGGTGATTCTTAGGGCAATCCGATTCCAGAATGCCATCCAGGTGGAAATGCTGCCTGTGGATTTAGTCCCGTTGTAGTCCCCAGCTGCCAAACATTTTGTGTGTTGTCACTTCTGACAACCCCCTTTCCCTTATTGATAGGGGAAGGGACACTTAGTAATGCAAAGTAGGGCTCCTGCTGCCAGCAGTACCTCAACTTCCTTTACAAGTGGCTTCAACTGTCACAAAAGGGCCTCATCTGGCTCTCACTAAACACAGCAGCCAAATTCCTGTTGATTTTAGTGAGTGCTGACTTGGAACCCAATGACTTGAACTGATGTCTAGCTGTGCAAAATCTTCTGCTGTGATTTGAGTGAATGGAGAGCAGACAGAGTGCCAAGCTCCAAGTTCACAGACGGGATAGTGCCAAGCATGATTACTAGGAATGGGAAATCGAAAACCCATCCTTTGCCTATTAGCAAAACACACACTGACAACCAGAAAGGGGGTCCCCATCCAAAATTTATTGCTGCAGCTGCTTGATACGTTTAACTGAGCCCTTTTGATTGCGGAGTTCAAATCTCTTGAGTGTGAGAGAGGAAAACGACCCTAATTTCTTTTAAAGGCTTGGACTGTAGGGAGACGCAACATCTCTCGTTGTCTTGCTGTCACAGCTGTCTTGCCCAAGAAAGCCAGCACCTCCGTGTACCTCTCTCTGGGCAGCAGGCTCTGAGGCTGGGGCCGACCTCCATGCACAGTCGCCTTGAAATTGGTACCGACTTCGATGGATTCGAGGGCTGGACCTGCACAGGGTAGCTGCAGGGGGAGAGCGTCGAAGCGTGGATCCTGCTCTATTACTCAGCCTTCTGCAGAAGGCTTTGCAACGCTCAGTCTTCCTCTGCTTTATATTCACAGGTGACGAAGCTGTTTGCTGAAGCTATGAAGTACTCTGGGAAACTGGACTCCAAGAGTCTCTTCCACTACAGACAGTGTGACAGTGGAGACCAAGCATAGAAGAGCTATCCCCAGCCTGCAGTCTTACTGCTTCTGGCACTACAAGAGAGGCGATCTTGGACCATCCATCTAACCATCTTTCCATGTATTTGATAGCATCTGCAACGTTTGTCTTTCCAGCTTACAGAAACTAATACCCAGCCAATACTTTTGATCAAGAGGTTTATTGGAAAGCCGTCCTCTCCCCAGCCTCTCCATCCTCTTTTCCCCATTTCCACTTAGCAAATATTAGTTACCTACTAGATGGGTAAATCCGGATGGCACCATAGCAAAGGAGTTGGAAGGAGATGCAAATGATTCTACATGGAGATATTTCCTTCTTTTTATAACCAAGCCTGCTCCTCCTTTGAAGGTCCTTCCTTGGGTCCATACCTGCAGCCGTTCTCATGCTGCACTGCTAGAGCCTGGCCCCAGGCTTCCATAGAACAACGTTTAGTTTTCTCTTTCCATTGCTGATTTTTGAGGATTATATAACAATTAGCCTTCCTCCTACTTGATCCACCATGAACACCTGCTGCGGTGCAGAACTGCTGAGGGTCATGATTGTGACAGGAACTCTTTAAAGATGAAAGAATATGAACTATTCCATGACAGCAAGTGACAGGCAGGATGCAGCTACTTTCTGTTTGTTTTTTAACTCTGGCCAAGCATCATCTTTTGCAGCCTACAGATTTGTTGGGAGAGGGAGGCTGTATGTGTGTGTGCTGGAATTGCTTCCAAGTTCTGCTCAGTCCTTCAGGCGCTCTCTCTCTCTCTCTTTTTTTTTTTTTTTTTTTTTTTTTTTTTTTTTTTTTAATGCTGGTTCATCGTTCTGATTTCAGGCAGCAGTCCCTGTATTATAAGGACTCTCTTGTGTCTGGCTTCCAAGGTGGGGAGCTCCCAGAAGACTCCTGTATATTACTGTCCAGCATTTTGTGCCATGCTTGTGGGCATTAAAATTGAATCCTTTCAGAATGAGGTGAAAGTGTTGCAGTGCTTTACTAATTAGTGACCCTTTCACTTTTGCTCCAGGCTTCTCTGCTGCTGTTTCAGCTCTAGCAACACCTGCAAATCCTGTCCACGGAGCAAACTCCTACTGTGCCACATGTTGCATGTTACCCCTTGCCGTCTGCCCGGCAGAAGAGTTCAGCAGCTCCACAGCCAACAGCGCTACATTTTGTATACGTATGCAGCAGACAGATGGTGCCTGCCTCTAAACGTTTACCAGCTAAGGAGCACACGTGTCTCTCTTTGCCATATTGCAGTATGTACATAGCACACCCCAGAATCGGGAAGATTCAAGGTTGGACGACAACTCTGATGCTTGCTGAGCGGCCCTAGGATAAGCTAAAGCAGAGCGTGTTCCCCCAGCCGCTCCCCCTCTACTGGGGATGCCGGTCCAAGGGCACTGCTGGCGGGTAGCTCCCTCCATCCTAAGTATGCAGCAAAGCCTAAATACCAGGAAACTGCCTGCTAGTACCAGATAGATGGTGGTGGAGCCAGGCTGAGCAGGCCCAGCAGGGCTTGTGCTGAAGCTATCAGCACTAGAAGTAGTGCGCTTTGGGCTGTGCTCAGGAGATGAGCCGACCTAGACCCCTTCTTGCCTGTGCTCTCGAGTTCCCTTGGATCCCAGGAAGCTTCAAATGTAAGTAGAGAGGAAGCAAGGACTGACGGATAGTCTGGGTTTTTTATAACTAGTGCTAAATAGTTTCAGAAAGGATATTAAATCTCATGAGAGATGTTAACAAAACAAGGTGCAAAGGAGTAGAGACAGGCTTTGATGCCTTAGGAACGAGGGGCTGTGACGCTCTTGGTGCCTAAGTTCTGAATGTGGCCTGGATTCGGCCCTTCCGAAGTCGGGGCTCTGACCTTGCTGCTGAGCTCCTCCAGCCCCTGCCTGCGGGGTGCCGCTACCCGAATTTTGCTGGCGGCCCTGGCTGCGCAAATGCTCCCAGACCTCCATCAGACTGTGCTGGGCTGGCTCGCAGGCGGAGGTGCTGCGCTCCGCTGTCAATTACGGATTCTCCGGGGATCCTGCCGGCGCGCGGCTCCCTGGGCATGGCCGGCGCGTGGGCACGCCAAGCCCCTCCGTGGGCTGCGCCGCTGGAGGAGGGTCTGGCGAGGGAGCATGTGCTGTGCTGGCTGAGCTGGCCAGCACGGCGAAGTGCTCCCATCTGAAATGATTGGGTGTTTCAAATGTGGCATGACATCTCTTGAGTAAAAGATAGATATTGTATAAGGTCTCTACTTAAAAGGAAAGTCATCTGCCCCCCCAGAGCAGTGATGACTGCTGGCCTGTTAGGAAACCACCACTCTTAGGTTTGACAGAAGTGAATGCCCATTTCAAAGGCAGAGCTCCTGTATGCCCCAGAGATCAGGCAGTGGTGGGAAACGAGCAGCAGCAGGACGGGGCAGCCGTCCATCTGGAAGATGGGGGAAAATGGAGAAACCTTTGCTGCTTTTGATTCAATTTTCTTTAACAGTGGTCCTGCCTAGCAGCTAACACTGTGAGTGTATGTGTATCTATGTATGCATCTATCTATACATTTGTATCATTATTTATTACAGCAGCTGCAGGTACTTGAGCCACAGCTTCTTCTCTGTCCACAGACTCTCGTACAATTAGAGTGGAAATTAGTAGCGAAACACCACGGCTGAATGTGTGCTGAGTACTCGGTAATTACGCTGCACTGTTAACATTTTGCTGCTGGTGCTGAACATGGTTTTCCCCCCGCCCCAAGCAGGTGTCACAAATGTGCTTCCAAACTTAATCAGACACATCTATATATACACCACCCCCTTTGCCCGCAAAGTCACTGCTGGCTTCTCCTCCGTCTCCTTTTGGTGCCTTCTCCCCTTCCCCTGGAGAAGAAGTTGTTCTTGTGGCTCTTGACTGATGTAAGATGAAACTGTAAGTCCTGTGGTGGTCAGAAAGGAGCCAGGAAGTCACCCCAAGCTTACCGAGTGCAAACATGGAATTACTGCCTGGCTGAATTTGTTTCTCCATATCCTTTTCTTCTTTGCATAATGAAGGTTCAGACACTATAGGAATAGATTTTCAAGTAGCTACAGCTGTTGGGATCAATGCAGATGTGAAAAAATAATAATAATACAATTAGTAGCCTTTGTACCGCATTCATCTCTGCCTTCAACAGATTTTGCCTTGTACATGTATTTTTCATATTAATCTTGGGGAGGGTGACAATCACTGATGAAAGGGGATGTTGTTCCGGGCAAGAAATGGCCATTTGCTAATCTGCGAGCTGTCAGATTGTTTTGTTCTTTTTTCACTGTCTAAAAAAACCCCGAGTTAATAGAGAGCCACATGAAGGAAAAAGAGACAGTACAAAGCACAATTTTTGAGATAGCACAGTATCAGCAAGAGCTATGAGGGCATATGGGTGGACTTAATTTCTAGTAACAGAGACTTTTATTTTTCTCAGAAGTAGTCCAGCTGCTGAGCCGCTGTCTGGAGCCGTAGCTTCTCAAGGGTGCCGAGTGCTAGGAGTTGTAGAGGCTCAGCTTCCCAGGAGGTGCCGCTGAATATTGAGGTCAGGCTCTTTATCCCTTTCGTCACCTCCCTGAATTTACTTCTCCTCCAGTTAACATCATTTAAATCACTTGGAGACTGCTCAGGCAGCCCCAGCAAAGGTTATTAGCAAAGCAGTGATAATGTGGCATGCTGAAAGAAATAAGAAAATAATGTAGGAGAGTGGAGGCAACTTTTTGTTACCATTTCCTACTTCTTTAATAGAGGCTTTAAAACACAGTGGGATGAAAGCATGCATCTTGTATAAGCAAAGCAAGCAATGAAAAGCTTTGAGAAACCTCTTTGCTCTGGGACCATTTAAAACAGCTGAAATCAGGTTTCTGAAAGTTCTAGGAGGTGGCCAACTAGGAGAGACTGTGATTTGAGAAAGCTCCTGGCAGTGAGCAGAGGGATGCGTCTTGCTTGGCTTACAGCTCGCTGGGTTTTTCTGGACTGGATGTTGCCACCAGGCTGTAAGACAGCTTTTTTCTTCCCCTGCGTACTTACTGTATTTTGCACCATCGAGGGATAAAGCCTTATTTGTGCTTTGGTCCTCTGTGCTTGCATCAGAGGCATGTAGGAGTCTGGCCAGTTATGACTTTATTATAAAGAGATTAAGGCAGCCAAGAGGTTGGATGTTAGCGCTGTGTTAAGACCCACAGCTGCAGCGCGGGCGGCCGCGGTGGCGTGGTGCACGCCCGCTGCCCGCATCCCCCGCCGGCGGGAGGGTGGGCTCCTGCGACAACCGAGGTAGAGGGCGGCCTGGGCTCCTTCTGGGGAGAGCGTTTATAACGCCGGCTCGTAAGCAGAGCAGCCCTTGACCTTGGGAAGCTTGCGGCAGGCGCAGTTAGTGCTGCGGTCGCCTCTGCAAGGGCAGGAGGTGCTGCTGTGCCATGTGAAGCGTGTGAACGCTGCTGCCATAGCCATCTGCAGGACACTGAAATCGGCTGTGCTGCAGCAGCGAGCTGCCAAACATTACTCAAAGCCTCTGTTTCTGTTCCTCGTGCATCTCAATGTATGGTGCAACATAATGCAATTTATAGGGAATAATTTAATTGCACCGTAACATTTGTTTCACTCTTTACCATTGAAGAGGATTTAAACCTTTTAATATCTCTTAATTAAATGGGGAACATGATATTTTGTCATTAACTAGCTGGGCTAAACTCTCAGTCATGCTCATAATTAAAGTATATTGAGTTCTGCAGAGTGATGATACTAGTTGAGGTAAATTCTTTTAATTCAGGGAAGTTTGTAACGATGAAACTGAGAGACAGAAGCATTTGTTGCAAGTTATGTTCAAGCTTCATGGTAATATACTTTGGGAAAAGATGAGTATTTGCTAGGGAGTGATCTAGTGCTTTGGAATTACCATGATGTTGGGTGAATGCACTGCTTCATCTGAGCCACTATCTGAGAGTAGCAAGTACCAGCAGTTTCACAGGGAGCCGCAAAGATTGCCCTGAGCTGGTAGTTCCGGCACAGTTCATTCCCCTGGGAAAGTTTCCTCATGATTTCTTGTTATTGAAGATTTTTTTTTTTTTTTTTTTTTACCTGAAGCATAAAGTTTTTTAAACTCTAGGGATATGGTTTCTATCAGTCTCTGCAGAGTTGCCTGCACCAGTACAAAGCCAGCATGATAATGTTGCTATGCTGATTTTACAGCGCTTTTGGCCTCTAGTGTAAATGATTGTACATGATGTTTACTGTAGAGAATCAGACCCCTTTTCAAGAAAAATATTTCCTCTTCCAGCTCTAGCCAATCTTGTTCTTTTTCTGACTTCCTGAGCATTACTAAATGCTGCTAAGCTCTTGTCCTTCAAGATCTCTTGTAGTAATGAGACCTCATTATAGCTTAAAATGGCCCTCTGCCATTCACCCTCTTTGAGAGAGAGAAATGTTACAATCATCCCTTATGACAGTGGCAACGTCCTCTTTCGGGAAAGAAGTGCGTTGTGTTTTGACTAAGCATCACGTGGCACAGGATGAAATGTTTGCTGCCTTTCACAATGTATGGGAAACAGTGTGGTAGAACTGGGAAATGAGAAGAAACTTTCAAAATGTGACCTTTGGTGAAGATCAGACCTGAGCCTTCAGTCTGCATTTTGACTAAATTGATGTGGCCAGCTGAAGGCAAATAAATACTGTGTTCTTACTACCAGCAGGTCTGAGTTCTTAGTGTATCCGAAAGTGAGTGCAGAAATATTTTGTAGTGCTCTGAAAGCAGTTACAAAGACAGCAGTGTTTATCTGTTTTGCAGCTTAGCCTTTAGCTGTTGACCCTGAAATGAAAGTCCCACCATTCCCATGTCATCCGTTTCTCCTTCTGAGATGCTACGTGGATACCCCAAAACACGGTGCCCCAGTAGCAGTATCTCATGGGGAGTCTCTCCCGTGGAGTTTTCCTGTGAACAACAAAATACGTGTTGCTGTTAGCGAGGCAGCTGGCTATCGGAGCTTGGCACAGGTAAGCAGACAAATCCTTTAATGGTGCTGAAGGGGAGGTATCTGTCCGTGTTATAATGGACACTAGTAATGTATAGTATAGTGATGCTATTAACCATCTGAACCCAGTGCAAGGCAGACAGAGTCAGTATAGACCCGTAAGGGCACTATGGCTCGTAAATAAAGAGTACAGGGGGGAAAAGTCGTCATTTAAGCCCCTGGGCACATTCCAGATTGGTTAGTTCATATTTGTTAGTAAATGCTTTTTAGTCAGATATGATAGATTTGGTAGATATGATAGCAACAGAGATTGCTATCTTATGAAAGGACTGGAAGCTATTGCAGTGCAAGGAAGACATGCTCTGTAGGCAGCTGTGAGAGAAATCCATGAGAGGAGCATCACGATGAATATGGGAGCGCGGCTGATGGTCCTGCTCCATCCTTGTGCTCCTGTCTTGCAGTTCAAGATGGGTGAGATACTCCACTGGACTGGAGTGGAAGTAGTTCATGCTCTCTTTGGAACGGTTTGTGATGGCATAAAGTGCAGGGGGAGCGCGAGTGTGGGTCATAGCCGTGTCAGCACGGCTCTGAAATAAATACATGACAAAGCAACCACTTACGATTTCTGTTCTTGCAGGCGTGAATGTGCCTGAAATTAAGCTGGAGACGTCCGGCTGTTTTGAAATGAGAGGAAAGTACCTCTGAACAGATAATGAAGATCTGAGACCTTGGCCGAGTGGAGAATGCCAATTATGTAAAAGCATATCTAAGAGCTGAGTTGCTCAAAGATTGCATTTCTGTTCTGTGGGATCTAAACTTAGCACAATTGCACTGTTTCATATATTAGTGTAAGCTTAGGCATCCTTAACTAAAAGCTGGATTTTTTTTTTTTAATTAACTGCAGGAAAAAGAGCCTCAACAAATTCTGTTCACTATCTACCATCAAGAAAAGCCTATTAACAGTAATTGTTGGGTTTTTAGTTTTCAAAGAACCCATAATTAAATTTTATTGTCTCATAAGTGATTAGAATTAATTGCTTCCACACTGGCTCTGGTGCTTATTATCTGCTTTAAATTGGGAGTGGCTATTCTGCAGAATTCCTCCGTTTACCACAATCCCTTTCTGTTACGTTCTGTGCCAAAGCAAATCCATCGCAGAGGCTATTCACCCTGAGGAATTACTAGAAAGTGACAGGTGTTGATTTAATGCATCTTCTTTGAGAGATCAGGATTAACTAAACAGAATAGCTTCTCCCACAGTTTAAAAAGAAATGTTACATGTGACAGAAGGGGATGGAGAAACCCACAGCCACGTTGGTTAGATGTTCAAACTCATGCATTAAGACCGAGTACCGTGCACGAGCTCTCTTCTAAATGGTTTTGCTGTGCTAATCTGGGGATTGATCCTGTGTAGGGGGGAGGATGCGTTAGAGACTCGCTCATGTGTTCCAGTAAGTAATGGTAGTTGTATTATCTTTAGTTGCTGCTATACTGGTTTAGACCACTTTCACACCAGTTTTGCTAGGATTGAGTCTGACCTTCTAATCGCTAGAGCTGTGCCTTTTATAAGCTTGATTTTCAACACCCGAGGGGTCTTACAAATCCTGCAGACCTGCTTCAGGGCCAGAGTACATCATGTCGGTGACCAGCCACATCCCGTTCTCTGTCCATACGCAGCCCTTGCCAGTTGGGATTTGTCTCAGCAAAACCCCTGGGTCTGGCCAGCTGATGTGCAGTGTCATGCCTGCTTTACCAGTAGTCTTCTCCAGGGGCCTTTCTAGGCAGCAGGTAGGAATGAAGGTGTCATCCCTTGTCTGCATCTTTTGCACGACCTTTATTTCACTGCTCCAGGTTTGGGTTTGCGTTCCCTTCCCACCTAGTGCCTATTTGCATCAAAAAGTGGAACTTGCTTTTATCCTAAATTAGCTTTGTCAAGTACTATTTAGTCTGGCCAAGGTCTTGAGCCTCCTGCCCGAATGTCTCTAAGCCACTGTAAGAGCTTCCAAAAGCTGCAGCGCTCCTGGGGCACAGCTGAAGAGCAGGGTTCATCTCCTCATGCCTTTTCATGGACCACTCGCTGAAACACAAATGTTGCTGCCTTTTCCCTGCCATGCAAGGTGGAGATGTTTGGCCTTCCATCTCCCATATTAACATCTAGCAATGGGCGGCTGTATAAAATCTGCTTGTAATGACTTCTGGAATTGAATGGATTTTATTTTATTATCTGTCCTATGGAACGTTATCACTGTCTATTCAGCTCCAGGACATAGCAGGAGGTATGAGGGATTTGCTCTGTACAAATGTAAGTATTAGACTGTAAGGAGTATAGTCACAGAGAATTTATATGGACAATTTCCAGTCCAGCTGAATAACTTTGCATATGTGAAAATATTAGTAGAACGGGTTTCCTTAAAACTCAGCAACTAAATGTCTAGAGGGATTTGGATAAGGGCGAGTCTCACAGAGAGCAGGAGGTAGTACTCTGTGGGGAAAAGTTAGTAGGAAGGACTGTATATATACATATTTTAGATCACTTTAATAGGATTGAAAAGTCAGAGTCCAGAAGTCCTATGTTATGGGCAGTGTGGTTCATCTGTAACGCTGTAACCACATAAACAGCAGGCTCTGTAACAGGATTAACTTGGGCCCATGTGTTTCCCAGCAGGAATTTATGGGTTACCATTAAAATGGCAGGAGGCACCCTGGTCCTAGACACAAGGGGTGCATGGCGCAGTGTGCATTTGCTGCACTTCGTAGTTAGCAGCATCACTTTGATCCCTGGTGGACGTGTTACAACCATGAGCTGCTGCACTAGGACGCTGATTTAGGTTACCGTGCTCCAGAGCGGAGGCGTGTGGGGCAGGCCGGACGACCACCTAATGCTGTCTGCCCAGTGATTTTCTCGCTTGGCGACAAGGAATTAAGCTCTTCAGAAGCTGCTGCGTGTTGTCTGGAGATAGCGGGCCTCTGTTGCGATGCAAGAGCTGATGGAGTGAGCGCACCCAGCCTGTTGCAAGTGCCAAGGGAAACGAGCTAGCTTAACTAACTAATGTCTAAGATTGCGCCCCAAAGCCATGGTGATTTGAGCATTTGTGTCACATTAGGAGGATGCACACAGACAAGTGAGGCAGCTCTTTCTGGCTTTGGTTGGGAGGTCTTTAAAGGTGTGCTAACTCCATCTTGCCACGGGTCTACATGCTGAGGCTGTGCGTGGAGCAATATTGAGCGTACAGAGGCCGTTTCTAACAGTGCTGAGAGTCTCCAAGATAAATGATAATCCTCGTTGCCGTACAGTACCTTCATCGTGTGCTGACAACTTGAGTAGAAAGGTAAAGGTGTGATTCAGCAGCTTTGGGGAGCACCAATGGCTGCTGGTGGGTCCCCAGCTGCCCCGGGCGCAACCCTCCGTCTGCAGTCCCTCCTTCGGGTTGCAGTGCTGGCACGCCACGTCGGCAGCTGACTGTGCAGGAAGCATTCATGCAAAAAAATCTTCTTTTCAGTGGGATTATTTCAGTGTTTCTTTTTTTTAAGGAAAACAGGGAGAGTGGGAAAATATTTTTAAGTCATCTTTTGAGGATCGTTTTTGTTTATGTTTGTGTTAAAAACCATAAAGAAAGCAGCTCCTAAAACCAGACTGTCTTCACAGTAAAATGTGTAGCAAATAGTGCCACTTCGGTAAATGTTACCATTCATTTTTCAATAAATTACCAATTTATACTTCTGAATGTGGTAATAAAAAGAGATAAAAGGACAGAAGGAGGAGGAAAAACTTGGGAGGTTTATGTTTACTGCCAAGCATTTGGTTTTATGTTTATCTCATGGAAAGTTACTCCATATATCATGATAATTGACTTCACCAAGTACCTTTAAAAAAAGACTGCTACAAAGCAGTGTCTTACGAGAGAGCAGGCTATACGTGGTTTTTCCACTAAGTAAAACATTCTCCTTGGAATCAATGGCTTAAGGTTTTTACAATGTTCCTATTTTGTGGTTCGTTTGCCCAATCAGCTGCTGAGAACGAGCAAGGTCGTGGCGGAAATAAAAGCAAAATATTTATAGTTCCCTTAAACCTCAAACAAATCACCACTTATCTACCATCGCTCCACACTAATTGATTCTTGAGAACTTTATGGAGCAAAGGCTTTTTTCTCCCCCTTACTTCCAGCAATGTGCAGGCAGTTTTTCCATGTTCCCGACCAGATTTGGACCCACCAGACTTGTGAGGGGCCGCTAGATGTTTCCGCAGCGTCCTGGAGCAGGAAGTGAGGACTGGCAAACAGCTGAAATCCTGGATTTTTCCATCACTCAACACAACAAAAGCAAGTTTTATTGCCGATCTATTTTGGAAACCGCATTTGCGACAGTTCCTCTCTGAGTCAGCCAGAAGAGCAGAGGATGGGACTGTGGCAGGCAATAAAAAACCCTGCTGTTCCTATAAGGACTTTAATTACTCACCTCGTTACAGGTGAGACCGAAGGAGGCTGGCAGCAATGCCAGCTCCAGCCCAGCTGCGAAGGATTTATTTTTCTCAATGATGAGTGGAAGAGGCTGTAAAAATACTATACAAGGTTGGCTAATAAACTGTATTTTATTAGCCATACTTATTAGGAGTGTTTACAGGCTAGTGTGCTGATGGGCATTTTGATGAGCTAGTACTCCTTAATTGCCGTCGTTCTGGGATTACAAAATAAAGGATAGAAAGCCAAGAAACCTGGAAAACTTAACATATGCATGTGTCAGGTCAAGATTTATAGCCAGACAGTGAGTAACTAGCTTGGCAGCAGGTATTTTAAATTGTTACGGTGTTGGCCTCATCGAGTCGTTTGTTGCTTGTTGAGAGCAGACTGATGGTGCCCATGAACCACAGTTGGTTGTGGTCGTGGAGAAGACACGTGTGCTTGACCTGTGCTTCTCCTTGGAGCATCTGGGGCCCATAGCAGACCTGCCAGCCAGTATTGTCCCCGGGTTGGCTGGCTGCTGTCCATGGGTCTTTTGAGTCCCGATCTAACACCACTGTCTTCTGCCGTGGTTTTCCCTGTACAATTTACCTTTCTGAGTTCCTGCGAACAAACTGGCTTCTTGCAGCTCTCATCGCAGATTGGAGCCATTTTCTAGAGTGCTTCCAGCTAGTGATAGCAGTGCACTTTCTAGAAATGCTGCTTTGTAGGGCTTGTGATGTTCTCGCGTGTTGGCAGCGTTACATCTCGGGCTATCATACACCAATAGCAACAGTCCTATAATCAAAGTAATGACAAGCTAGTGGGAAATTAAGTTTGATCTGAGAAGAGGCTCTGAAAGTGCCTTCATGCTTATGGTCTTTGGCTCTCTGCTTATTGTCTTTCAGTCACACAACTGAAAACGTGATCTGCTTGCAAGCAAAAAAGGTTTTATTGAATTTTTCTGATTGTGCTTCCTTCTCACCCTCCCCCAGTGCTGGCAGCTCTGCAAATCCCACCTGAGTTGCTGGTTTCTTTACTTCTTATGCCTAATCTGCAGTAGTAAATGTGGTGCAGGCAGGAGCGGCATCCTCGGCGGCTCTGCGAGCCTGTTGCGGGCTGCCGGTCTGCCCGGGGTGACCGTGTGCTGCTCGGCAGATAGCTGCGAGCACGGCAGGCAGCGGAGCAGGCTGCGCGCTGCCGTCTGAGCCCAGACACTCCTGCAGTCCCGACAGAGCAAAAGGGCTGTGAAAGCAGATAACATTCAGAACAGCAGTCACCTGGGACCCGGCTTTTAAAGAAATTAGGTATCTAAAGATGCAGATCACCAGAAGTTACTTGGTACGTATTTTTGTAAATCCTACTTCGTATCAATGGCCATCTTAGGAGTGATAATACCATTCAAATCTGGCCTTCTATCTCAGTCCCTCTCTGATATAGAGGAAAAAGCAGGTATTCCCTGGTCTGGTGGAGTGCTGTAAGAATAAATCTGTGAATATCTCTGGTGGAGCTGGAGTTTCTGACTTGAAGCCTGATGAATCCTCTTGGGAGACTTTCTGTTAATTTTGGGGGGGTTGATGGAGAGCCCAGAGGATTATTTACCCAGATATGAAAGGATCAAATAGATTTGTAGCTTCTCCTCTTCTCTCCCAGAGCTGACTCCTTTTCCACTGTTTACATCCAGGAAAAGAAGCAAAAATCATATATCCTAGTATTTTAGGATGTAAGCAACGGCTGCCGGTAATGGGAATGCTGTGCATTCATGAATGGTATAGGAGCTGCTCTGTGAATTTTACTATGAAGCAAGTAGCACCAGTGAGGTAGTCATCTAGTTAAAGATGTGGGCCGTGCTACCCTGCTCTCTGTGCTAAGACGGGATAAGCAGTACCCAATACCTGGTTGAGCTGGGGGGGAATTATGCTATAGGGTGCAATTACTCTAACTAGTGTTTCAATAGGTTCTGTGCTGTGAGGGCTTCTTTTTTTCTGTTGGTTCTTAATTTGGGCAACATCTTTTTAGAAATTGCATGTGACTACTCTTAATTTGAAAAGAAATTGCTGTTCTCATTAAACTTCAAAAAGTGGTCTGAAAAATTATTTTGGTCTTATAAATGCAGCAGAAACACTCTCAGATCTGTTGGTAAGAGTGCTGCAAGAGTGTTTGTAAAAAGAGGGGCTGTTCTGGAGACTGATAAAGACAATCTCAAACAGCTTTACAAAAATTGTTTTCTATTTTGTTCCCCTCATTTGAGCATCAGATCTTTAAAAAGTACAAATCACTGGAACAGCTGCATCATCTCACTGCCACCCCACCAAAACCAATCTCTCTCCTCCCACCAACTGCAAGATTAGATATTGCTCTTCATTACCTCTGAAAGGAAAAGAAACATTTTATTGAATCATTGATACTCTGTCTTTTCTTAATGGTCCCATATCTAAATATTGACTAAGTGCAACCTTATGTGCTTATAGGACAGCCAGAAGATTTTTTTTTTGAAGAGCAATATGTTAAAAAATAAATATATATATTATATTTATATATATATATTTATATTTATATATATAAAAATAAAAAAACAGACCTATTTCTATTTCTTGAATTACAAGAGTAGTCATTTCCAAACAAACAATCTTTGTGCTTCTTTTTTCAGTTCAAAGAATGCGGTGTTCATTTGCCGGGTGGAACAGAGAAGGAAAATGACAAACAGCGGCATTAGGGTTAGGTCTGTAAGTACTCTGAGGCTTGATATTACAAGAAAGTTGGTCTTGCCTGTTTGGTGAGCACTGTGAAGATAGTGGCCAAGTGTGTTAACATCTGCACTGGACAGTAGGGCTAATCATGCCGAATTAATGATATTCTGACAAATGCAGTTCTGTCTCCCTCCATATACTGTGTGTGAAATTGCAGGTGGCTGTTATGACATGGGGAGGAAATGTAGGGTTCAGTGATCTACAAGGAAGGAGTCTTTATTAGACTTTAAGAGCAGGAAAAAATTGAGGTGAATCTCCCCTAAAATTATGCGTATTTGATGAAAGAGTGGAAACTCCATAGTTACTTGGCTGGTGTCAGATAAACAGCCGTGTCTGCAGACTCCGTGCACTGGATCCTGTGGTTTTCACCACTGGGACAACCAGGGAGGAGAAGGAGAAGTCAGTGGAGATAAAAGGGCTGAAACTTGTGTCTTTTGAATCCTATTCTAATGCTAATTCTGTTCTCTTCAGCAAGGACTAGCAGGATGTTTTTTCTGTCTAGACGCTTGAGATCACACCACCTTCCTCATACCTACCTTGATGAGGGGTTAGAGCTCCACAGTCAGATTCATCCTCCCTAACTTCAGGTGTGTCGAAATCACACATCTAGTCTAAGCTAGCTGAGTTTGGGTCCCTCTAACTGGTGGAAAGAAAAACTTCCTCATTTGCTTACATGCGATATCTATCTTAGGACAGTATGAACCTCCCTTTGGAGGGGCTTGTCTCTCCATTGCTGATGGTACAGAGCTATTCAGGGCAGGGTAGGGAATAAAGCCTGCCAAGTATGAGCAAAAATGCAATGTAATGTGATGCAGTTATGAAAAATAATCCTAACTTCCTATATAAGATAGTGGGCTTTGTATTGGCCATTCCCACTGAAGTATGAGATATTAGGGTTACAGTGGAAAGTCTAACAGAAATGTCAGCCCAGTGCTGAGTAGAAACCCCCAAATGTTGGGACGATTAGGAGAGCAGTACAAAAGGATGTCTAAATGCTGCTGTCCGAATCCGTGGCTGACCCACAACTTGAATACTGTTGGCAGATCTGGTCTCTGCATCTCACAAAGGATATAGTAGAATGGAAGGAGGCTCAGGAAAATGCAACAAGATTGATCAATAGTAAAGCTTCCACATGAGGAATGAGTTGGAAGGCTTTAATTCTACAGACAGAAAAAAATTGTGACTGAGGGACGCTGTGGTAGAGTCTATGAAAACATGAGTGAGAAAGTGAGGATGAGTGGTAATCAGCTGGTCACTGCAAGATTATATATGTTTAAATGAACCTGGAACATGCTCATGAAAAAGAAATCCACTGTTATAAACACACAGCAATAACATTCAGTGCTGGAAGATGGTGAGCTGAAAGTAGTGGGAGGTGCAGCCATTTTATGTTCTTACATTAATTACAAATTACAGCAAAAATTCCTAGGGATCTGGTTCTTTGGCTGGAGAAGCTGTGTTGCCATATGAAGAACACCTATCTGTGGTCATTTGGAGGTTTACAGTCCAAGACAGATCTAGTAGCACAAACCTTGGGCACGCAGGTATGTACCGAGTTAGGTACGGTCTCTACAGATTTTGCCCCATAGGGTCTCCAACCTGTCAAGCTAAATTAAGCTCTTTTGGTAGGCCAACTGTTTTATGTTTCGGTGTTTTGTGTTATGCTTACAAATTCACAAAGATAATGCTAAAATAGAACATTTCTTTCTAGAAAGTGTTGTCTTGAGGAAAAACATTGATCCTTGCTGTGGTATGTGCAGTGAAGGTAGATATCTCAGGTAAAATCTCTTGTGTGTACCTTGCAGTCATTCAAACAGTCTTTCTCAGCAAGATGTGAAAGACGGATTTGACTGGAGCTGATCCAGCGCTTTGTGGCTGCAAGTATAGAAGAGATATCGAGGTACTGAATCTAGGGGCTAGGTGGAAAGTATAAATCAGGTCAGAACCTGTCCCGTAGGCTGCAGCCTTCTCTCTGTTGCTCCAAGTTTCAGAGAAGGTTTGGGTCTATTGACAGGTTTTGAAACTGATGGCCTGATCAGATGTAAAATCCCTCCCCCAGCAGTATCCCTGCTTAAAATTCCTAGCTATCAAGCAGTCACTTCCTCCCAGATTATTGGCTTTTCATGTTGCTCAAGTGCAGCCTTTTCATCAGATTGCATATGTTCTGATCACTTTCTGGCAATTTTTCTTATTGTAAATAGAGCCCATTCAGCCATAGTTTATATAACCACTATGCAGATAATACCCTCCTAATGACCACTTTCCCGGGAGAAACACAATTATATCTCTTTCCCATTTCTGCCAATTGCATTTGAGTTTGCCATGAAGCCCAACATGGACCAGCTATTGTACTAGTGCAGATGGGTGGGAGCCACAAAAGCCTGAATTGGAAAATTCCCAATCTCCAGGCAAGTCCAGAGCATTGGTTTACTTCTTTCTGCATTAGGGGTTCCCATCGAATGAGTTGGACAGAAAACTTTTGTGTGCTTTCAGACTTATTCACATGCTTGAATGGAAACGATTTCAAAAGGTTGGTGGAAAATTAGAAGGTTCATGCCTAGTCAGGAGTGCAAATGGGCAATGTACCCGCAAATCTCGCCTGATGGAGTGCTGGTTAATGGCATGGGCTTTGGACTTACTTTTGTCATAGGTACACATTGTCCACTTTTAAGATGGTTGGGGTCCAGTTAAGCTGCTACAGATGTATGTAGCCTGGGGATCCAAGGCAGGTGAGGGTTAGAGACCAGTGGGCTGGAGGACACATGAGAGGTTATCAGAAGGAATAGTCAATAGCTCTGCCATCATCTGACAGGTAGCAGCAAGAGGTATGTGTGAATGTTCTAGCAGCAGGTTAGACTGGTTGGTTGCTGTGTCAAAATTCTGCAAAATTCTGCTTCCTGTGATATTTTGAAGGGCTGGGTTCCCAAAGTATACCTCTGAAACGAGGGCAGCTGGAGTGAGGAGTGGTTCAGAGCGCAGGGCAGCTAGTGGCTACCTTCTGGACCTGCAAAGCTAATATGCCTGCTGTGATAAAGCCTTGCTCCCTTTCTTGAAGTCTCTGTGTGAGTAATTTGGGTGACCGTATGTGTCAGACCTCTTGTCCTGAGCCTGGCAAGTGATCGGGGCGAGAATGTCCTTGTTACTGCTTTCCTGCAGGCTTCCCTGAGCTCTGCAACATGGGGAGATCTTAGGAAAAAGGGGACAAGACTACAGATGCTGGATGAGCTGTGCTTCTCTGAGCTGGCATGTCAATGTTACCTCTCCCAGCTCCCCATCCTGCTGCAGGTGAGGCCGGTGATGAGTAGGTGTTTGGCATGGTGTTCCCCCCCTCCTGTGAGGACATGACAGACTGAATGGTTTGGGAAAACAGTGACGGATTTAAGAAGTCTTCCACCAAGTTTTTCAGGTGCCTGCATGCTTGAGCATCTGCCAGAAGACCCTATAAATTGCCTGAATTTTCATAGTATTCTCTAAAAGAAAGTTGTTGCTTTTAATGTGTTTCAAGTGGAGAGTCCAAAATTGTTAGCTGGGCAGAATTCTTAGGCTGTGGATTTGGCTGCTTCCAAAGGGAGGTGAAATGCTCCCTGGACAGCTGCTGCAACCCAGGTGCTCTCAGGTCACCCAGAAGATAATAACAATTAGCCAAATATCAAAGCAGGTGCAACTATTTAATTCTGTAGCTTGGAGACTCAACTAGAAAAATTGAAGGAGGAGGGACAGACAAGTCTGAGCTAGAATGGTGCCTTCCCACAGGTGGCAATATGCATAATGACAAAGGTTTAGTGTTATTCTTGTACAACTAAGCAACACTTGGTTTGTTTTAGGATAGGTGCGGTGGCCTTGTATCTGCCTGCAAAAGACTATATAGACATGTTCTCAGAATAGCCATAGAAATACTTGCATGTACATACATAGATGGATTGCAATTACAGACGTTCAGAAAGTGAAGTATCTCTCACAGGAGTACTGATGTATTTAGAATCTATTTCGTTTCTTGGGGAAAGAAGACAAATCATGCATTTTTTCCCCTCACAAGCAACTTAAGTATCGCAGCTTAAAAACATCCTGGTTGAGGAAGCCTGCCAGCAGAACGAAACAGCATGCTCTCAGGCCAAGCAGAACAGAAGGGAAGAGCAGGGGAAACCCAAAATGTCTTCAAATACCTTTGTGCGAATCAAGCACAAGTTATCCTTCTGCCCTTCTGTAGTGGGAATTGCATCATATGCTGCTCTGTGAGGGAAAACTCCCGATCCCTGCAGCCTTTGCACGTTGTCCTTGATATAAGAGCTCAGGCTGGTTGTTTTAGCTCTAAGCATACTGCCAGCAAGGAGCTCTTAGACTCAGGCTTTGGATGCAAGGCCCAAGACTCCCCATTTTGGCAAGGGGACCACAGGAATGTGGTACAACATGGACCGACAGCCTGGCTGGAAGTAATACCTGACAGGTTTCCCATTAAGCAATGAGAGAGAAAAAGAGAATCCGTTCATGTCTTCACTAGCTGCCTTTGGTCATGAGAGCCCTTCCTTCCCCTGTCACTCTTCCTTGGACTTTACACTAATGTTCCTAACCTGGACCCTGTTGCTCCTCCTTGTTTAGCTCGTTGGAGACTTTCCTCCTCTTCAGTACTCGATCTTTGATCCTTCTCCGGTTTGCTGCACTGGAGTTCTGGTGGCCCATGAAGAGCGCTGTGGCCGTGGGTGGTTCAGGCCAGGAAGGCTGCAGGGTGAGGAGACAACAGGAGCACTTAGCACTGCCAGTGCAGGACATGGCTGAGGCGTCATAAACTGAGGGCAGTGCCCCGGTAATCTGGATTTAATGGGTTGATTTAGGGCCTGTGATCAATGCATCCCTCTGAGAGATTATCCCAGTGAGTTTGTGACATTACCCATTTGTGTCATTTTGCGGAGAACTATATGAAAAGTCTTAAAAACAGACCGTGTATATGTGGAAGAGTTTCTCTCCCAGCAGTTCATCATCTGTAATAAAGTCTGGGCTTGGACCCAATGGGTGTGTTGTAGGCCACAAACCCACTGCGCTACGTGCCATACATGTTCCTCCAAGAAAGACTGTTACTGCCCACAACTCATGCACAACTTGGAAATTAAGCAACTAAATAAATATCCCTGTACCCTCAAACTGTGCAAAATGAGGGACCTATTGGCTGCATTAGGCTACAGCAGGAAGTTTGCAAACTGTTAGCAGTGATTTTTAATGTGCAGTATTTATAAATACTTTTATATATTTAATATTCTGTGGAGATTTGGCTGATGCTGCAGTTCTTAAAATTGCACTGAAACATGATATATAGCATGCTCAATGGTCCAGTATATATCAGTGTGCATCTCCAAATTGCTACCTGCATTCTGGGGATGTTTTCAAGGTAAATCTGTACAGGAAAATAATTGCTGGCTGAAGTGTCAATGCCAAGTTCTGTGATGTTGGATCACAGCTTTCATTTCTTAAAAACAGCCTGATTCTGCTCTGTTAGATTGCCAGTGATGCCGCTGGGAGGAGAAATCAAGCCTGCAGCCCCTACTTGGGCCAGATGGCCTCTCGGACCTGTAGGCCAGGCTCTGATCTCGCTGACACAAGGCTGGATCCATCACAGTGTCACGTCACCCTTCTCAGGACTTGAATCGCTCCAGACCAATGCAGGTAGGTGACAGAGCCTGGAGTCTGGCTAAATGATCAGCAAGGCCTTTGCGGGTTGCCTGCAAAGCTTTCAGTCTCTCTGTGGGTCTTGTGGCAAATAAAACCCTGTCAGGAATTGGCCCCAAATGAGTAATACCGCGGCTGGCTCAGACACAGAAGTCAGCAGCACTCCCACTCTCAGAGAAAACAGTAGCAGGTTTTCAGCCCAGAAGAAATGGGAAAGTGAACCACAGGGCTCAAAGTAACCGTCTGGCAAAGAAAATATGTCCTGAACAGCAAATGATTTAAACCGCCACACTGATTTTGCTGCTCTCTTGTGTCAGCGACATCTATCTATTGCTTGTTTACTTATTTTTAAGGAAGGGATTTTCAGGAAAACGGCCAAGCTGTAGAAACTCCTGGAGTCCAGGAGATGGATTTCATGCTGCCCCCAAAGGGTTGCGTGTGGCAGTGGGTCCCACCAGGGCACTGCCAGTGCCTAGCAGATGAGAATCCAGATCGCAGGGAGGACTTGAATAGTATGAGCAGGACCTGACCCGCTGTTAGGTGGGCTGCAGCAGCATTTAACTGTATGTTTGACATTATGCTGGGTGTAAGTTGTCTCCTGTTTACCGAATGACTTCAATACAAGCCTCGCAAAACCACCACACTTTGCGTTGTTTGTTTGCCCCAGGGGTTTTGGATATAGAAAGATTAATGAGAAACTCTGACTCTGCTGGAACGGGTGGACAGACTCCCAGTGAATCAGGGCTGTCCCTGCCCATGTGATTTGGGCATAGCCAGGGGCCAATGGGGTGGCCCTCCAGGTACAGAAAGGGCAGGCAAAAGACACCTTGGAGTTTTGCCCTGTCATTTCAAGAGGCCTTTTCTATACAGACACATCTCTAGGGCAGAAAAGGTGTGTCTGGACCTCATGTAGACATCCCCAAGCCAGCTGTAGACTACCAAGTTGAAGTATTGCTACCAGTTAACTCTGCAGCCCTGGAACTGCCAAAGGGAGGAGGTATAACCATTATTTACCATTTATTTTATAAGATGACTGTATTCGGGGTACAATACCCTGAGTACAACACCTCCAGTCAATACTGTTTAAGATAGGCACCTCTTCCCAGACCAGCTCTGGCTCTAGGAGAAATGGGTAATGATGAAGCCACGTATTTGTTCAACCCTGTTTGGAATTTACAGCACTATGTAAATGATTTATAACAATCCTAAATAATTGATGCCTCTGGAAATAGATTCCTGTCAACAAAACATTCTGACCCAGGCCTCCATTTCAGCCTCAATATCCATTTAACAGGGAAATTGGTTTGGTTGCTTTAGATTCTCTTTCGTCTATTGAAATGTAATGCTTATATAACTGGCGACAGTTCTCTTCTGTAAAAGGCAAACTATGGAGAGACTGAAGGCCCTGTGGGTACCTGATGAGCTGTGATATACTTCCTACTTCTGAATGGGCAATGCCCTACTTTTGAGGGTGATATGAGGTATCCTAGTTGGGGCTTTCTGGTACACTGTTGGTCTGAAAACTGGAGTCTTCCAAGGAAAACAGCATCCCCAGAAAGTCCTGACTGAGCAGGCTACACATAGAGAGATGAAAAAGTTAAAGCAAATCTTTTCCTCTCACTCCTTACTTTTCCTCAGCTAGCCTAAGCTTGAGGTGGAGAATCCTCTACTTGTTATCTGACCTCGAAACTTCTTCCAGGAGACCATTTCCTTTCTTGCTTCTTCTACCAGGTAGGCCAGTTTTAGGCTTTTCATCGGATTGTCCTCTTTCTCAATGATGTGTTGGGAGAGCTTTTGTTTGGGAGTCTTCATCTTGTAGGACCAGGTCTGTTGCCCTGTTGTTAGATCTGGTTCCCATCTACTTCCATCAACTTATTGACTGGCTCTAAGTGCTCACTGCCTCGGCCAGGGCCTCTCTCCTAAAAGAAAAAAAGGATGTTTGGGATTATGGTGGAATTGGTTGTTCCCTTGTAGCTGCAGTCAGTCCCTGGTGTTCCCACGAGGGAAAACATCAGCACAGAAAATATGGAGATGTTGCAGGTGTTCAAGAATGGGCATTTGCCTGTGAGCTCCTGCCACCACACAAATTGAATGCAAAGCAGAAATTCAAAGAAGGAAAGATCACTTAGCAGGAGGTGGTGCAGATCTGTGAGGTAAGTTGGTCGTATCTGCATTCAGTCCACCCTCTTCCACAGAATTTTGATGGCTGTGGTTTTAGTCACTTTGACCTGTGGTCTCGTCGGTGACTATAAGAGTAGTTCTGTGAAGTGAAACACATTGCTTATGTATTTTGGAAGTAAGTATAAAAAGCTCATATGTATTTATGAATAAATGCAATAGAAAAATAATTCAACTTGTCCTTTAGAGTCAGTAATCCCAAACAGCCAGAGGCTAGGCATTTCACCTAGTGCCTGATTACTGTTTTCAATCATCTCATTAAGTGCCTGGTTTCACAGTGACTGTAGCACATATCTCCAAGGGGATTAGCACACTGAATACGGAGTAATTGAGACCTTGCGATCATTCTGTCACAAATATCAACAGAAAGGAGGAAAAACTGCTATTTTTTAAGCAAGATACTGCAAAGGAAGGAATTGCCTTCCAAAAATAGAAGCTGGCACTTTCAGAAGTCACTTATGATTTTGAGGTGTCACTGTTGTTTGATACATGACTTAATACATCTTAAAGGCTGCTGGTTTTAGGGTTGTGATGGCTTCACCATGCTGTTTACTGAATTGTGCGTAGGGACCACGCAACAGTATAGAGGGAACTTCAGCTCCTCTGGTAAGAGGGCCAGTCTGGGAGGGATGAAGTCTCTCTGGGCATGCCCTGTAACATGCCACCAGGCAAGCTGTCCTGGTGCTCCGAGATAGCACTAGACCGTGCCCGAAGTAGTCTGAAACAAGGTAGGACAGACCTGAGGCTCCAGATTGCTTTTTTAATTTCCTCTTAAATGCTCTGGAGGTAAGGCAGTATAGTGCTGCTTTTGTGTGGCTCGAAGCAAAGCTACCTTTGAGCCTGCAGCATGAATGAGTCAGCTGAGATTTGCCAGCTGGGGACTCTTCTCCGAAGACTTAGCTCTTCCTTTCCTTTGAGTAATCTCCTGGCTGTTCAAGACCCAGTTTCTGCTCTTGTCTGTCATATGCGCTGTGTTGGTGGGTTTTCGTCTTTATCGTGAGGCTGACATCTACACCGCTAGGAAAGCTGAGGCTTGGTGATGTGCGGCTGAGTTCTCCAGGAGCGTTCACGTGACTGGCAGATGGAGGCAGCCGGTGCTTTACGGGCGAGCGATCACGACACGGCTGCCAGGCACGCTGCAAACCCTTCAAAAGGCCAGCAAGGAGTCGAAGGGAATTAGACGTGTTACCCAAAACCTAGCTGCAAAGCATGCAGGGTAAACAAACGGCTTCGCTAGTTCAAGCAGAAGGAAAGCAAGATGTTTGATGGCCTTGGCCCGCGTCCAGCCCGCTGGTGACAACTCGCAGCCTTGCTGTTGTTTAGCTGTTAGCTGGGGTGGGTTTCTCGCTCCCAGAGGTGGGGATGTAACAGCGAGACTGGGATGCAACAGCGAGACCGTGGTCCCTTCCCTCGGGTGCTTGTGTGCACAGTCCCGGCACACGTGCTCTTTGCTCCCGTCCGTGGTGAGAAAACAACCGTGCCCATCCCTGCAGAAGGCCCCGCACGAGGGGAGGCTGAACCCGGAGCCGATGTCTGAAGGAGGCTTCCCGGGATGCGCTCCTGCCCAAAGGCGCCTGGGCCTGGGGCCCAGTGGTGCTGGATGCTCGGCGGCAGCCCTGAGCCGCTGTGCTGCTGATAACATGAGGACAGTTTTGCAGGCTGTTGGTGACCGTTGTGCCTGAGTTGGCCAGCTGAAGGGTAATGGGATTTAATTGCTCTTTGGAGGAGAGAGGGCTTTTTCTTTTTTCTTCTTTTCTTTCTTCTCTTCTTTTTTCTTTTTTTATTTCACACTGTGGAATGCATTTAAAAAACACTTTATGAGGTGAGGCTGGAAGGGGAGAGGGAGTGGGAATGGCTATGAGCCTTTATGGGGTGGGATGAAGCAGCTTTAGAAGGCAAACGGTATTCTTAAACACTTTTTCGAAGTAGCTTTGTGGATCCAGGCTGTGGGTCTGGCGAGTTTGTGGCCCTGCTGCCTTCGGGCTCCCAACCTGCCCTAGGTATTGGGGGGCTCTGTGGGACCGTTTTACTTCCATCCTACCAACCGTCTGTCCAAGCTGCAGAAATCGCCCTGTAATTTAATTTGACTCCGTCCTGTGTGGTTTGGCTCTTTCTGTGCAGGGTGGAAACGTCGGGGGCATTGGCAGGCCGGCGCGGACGCGAATCTGACGCAGCAGTAGCGGGGAGCCCCTGTTTGCCCGGCGTCTGGCACCAGCTTTCAGTCTGCCCCTTGAAACTCGCTCCTTCCCGAGGAAATAAAAAGAGACGTCTTGGCTCCTTTCTCCCCCAGCAAGCGTCCTGGCAATGGAGAAAGGTCAGTAATGGTTTTCCCCTCCCTTCTCCTGTCCTGCTCCTTCTGTCTGGCACGAGGAGCTCTGGCAAATCCAATTTATTTATTCATTTTTCATCCTTGGCAGCGCATTTGAAGCGCTAACTAGTGCCACGGGAAATGAGCTGTGGTGGAGCCCCTGCGGGGCCCTGGGGCAGCACGAGCGCTGATGGATTGTGCACATCGGGACACTAAAGGAGCAGCTCTCTTTTTCCATGTTTAAAGGTGCCATAAAGCACAGTGCCCAGGATGCAGCTTAAATGAACACACCCACAGGGGATTCCTGTTGGAGACATTTTTATCTACATTAAGAATATTCATGGCTCCTTGTTTCTCAAGACTATTGCAATTTCCCTTATTTATTAAGACTGGAGTAAAGGAAATCCATCATAGATGTTTAAACATTTGTCCTGAAAATACCTTTTCAAACACTGTGCTGCCTTTGGCTTTGCCTACAAGCTTCTAGGTGATGGTTGTATCATGTTTTGTTTTCTGCTTTTTTTTTCTTTTTTCCCCCCTACCAATTTAATCTTCTTGCATCTAGCCCAGAGATGATGAACTTGTATGATGGGCTTTTATGGTGTCTGTTAAACGCTTCCTTTGAAGCAAGCTAAGCTAATGATATGGGTAATTAAACGTCATGCTTCAGGATATAAGATGATTGGCGGCAGAATCAGGATGGCTTTATTTCCTCCCCACCGCCGCTGTCCCTGGCCCAATGCAGCTGTGCACAGCTGCCAGGGGCCGGTGTGTGTGGGCACGTCACCTCTCTCTGGAGCTGCCAGGTTTCTGGGAGAGGCTGGGGTTAACAGGGGCTGATGCATACCTGTGGTCTGTCCCACTGTGCCAGGCTCCGTGTGCGGAGGTGCAGGCAGACCTTGGTTCCCTGAAATCTCAGTCTGAGCCCTGAAAAGGGGGATGCTGCTGCCCAAGCAGGCTAGAGCAAGCTCCGTGCCCTATCTTGCCAAGAAGCGTCTTGGACAGGCCCTTGAAATTAAAGGGTGGCTCTTCCCATGCGAACGTTAAAGTCATTATGGAATCTACATTAGCTGAAACGGTCTCCTTTGCAAAAATTAATGTTCCTTCCAAATAGCCCTTCACCTTGCTATGCAGCTGGATAATGCTCCTTCCTTTCCTCTTTCTGCATTTGATGGGCTGCACCGAAATGCATCCAGAGTGGCCATGCACGGATCAGAGATCGACTAGGTCTTTAATACCAGAAGCAGAGATGTGATAGTGATGAGAACTTGTGGAAAAATCTCACTGTCGCTCTTTTATTTTCTAGCTCCTTTGGCTGTGAAACAGGAAAGAGTTGCTCGCTTTCTTTGAAATATTGCTAAGTTAATCCAAAGATGGGTCTACAGTGTAAGAAACCACAAGCAACTCATTAGCTGTTGGAGACGTGGTAAGTTACCTGCCGGGGAAAGTGATAAATTTGTTTTCTCACAAGTTTCTACACTTTACTCTCTTCCCCGCAGTAATTAAGACTGCTTAATGACAATTTCAGTGACCCGAGTATATCACTGACCCATATTTGCAACAGCTAACTAGCACTGTGTGTTGCACATAATGTAAGGGCTTAATTTTATATAGTTCAGAGTAGCACCACTCTGGTTGTAGAGTACCTCTATCTGTCGGGCACTATCTGTAGCATCATTTAATTGTTTGGAGCAAAGAGAAAAGCAATGACCCACCCACTCCCCCATGCAAAAAGATAAAACTGTAGATAAGTTTATATTTTCTATTCTGAACATCAGATTCAGAGACCTGCTTTAAGAGCTGCATCAGCTTTTATTTTTATCTCTGATCCAAAAGCTGTCTGGGAACTTTCAGCCAGTTTTCAGACTTGGTTTAAAGCTAAGCAGCAGTCTCTCTTGAACCTCTTTTATAGGAACATCTTCATTGTAAAGCTATACAGTAAGTATTTCTTTTAATGATTTGCCTTTTAACGTCCTCCAGCACTATGTCTTTGTCCATCCATGAGCTAGCATACTGATCTGACACATTGCAGCAGTGTAGTTCTGTTAATACTGAAAGGCAGTACCAGTCCATGCTTCAGGAGTCACGAGCTTTGTTTTAGAGCTGATGTAAACTGTCATATTGCTTGAAAGAAAGTGCACAGCCTCTGTGCAATGGGTTCTCTGCAGGACTGAACAGGTTTTCCTTGACAAATCAGTTCAGGCCAGATCTTCAAAGATACTGACTGGAGTGGGAGTTAAGCATTTATATACCTTGAGACCCGATGTCCACTCCTTTACAATGAGTCCTGCCCTAGCTGAAGCTGCTAGACACTGTCCTCATAAGAACTCAATAATATTTTCTAATAAAAATAGCTGCAATTTTATCTTGTCAGTATTTGCAGCAAGTATTTTTTAGACTGCTCTGTTTTCAGGATTTCATTATTAATTTTGGTTAACTCTCACGATGTATTATCTTCAAATTGTTCTGCTGTGTCATAGTTGTATGTCCTAAACCTTTAAATAGCTCCCCATTAGAGCTGGATTGGAACTGGTGTGATTTCAGTGAACAGATTTTCTCCAACTGTTACCAAACCCTCTGTTTTTATCACGAGTCTTGTGCATCAATCTGCAGCTTGGGGAATCAAGTGAGTTTCAGAGTGTTGCAGCTTAAATGAGGAAAAATCAAAGCCCAGAGGCATGGATGGGTGCAGACCCTACACCCTGACTGGAAACACCTTGGCAGGATCAGGTTGAAAGAGGTGATTTAAAATGAAAGGCTGGTTCGATTTGGAAGCCTGCTTCCCTTGCTGGTTCCCTAGGGGAAACCCCAGCAGGAGCCCCGATCTGAGCAGAGGCCGAAGGGGCGTTCCCCAGGGAATGCTGAATTGCCCCGGTCAGGGACAGTGGTTTGGCTGCATAACAGTGCCTTCAAGCTTGGAAAATCCAGGTGCAAACACTGGCCTCCATTGAAACAGGTTAGCAGGTTACCATCCTGTTTCTGAGCCCCAAGGCTGCAAGCTGGTTGTTGGCAGCACAGTGTTAACTATCTGCAAAGGACTGAAGTGTAAAAACCAGCGAAACAGCCTGCTCACCTTCCTCTGCTCCCACACAGTCACTGAATGTGTTCACAGGGGATTCTTTAATGCTGGAAAGGGGGCGGGGGGGGGGGGGGGGAAACAACCCAGCCCTTTCAAGGACTCTGTTAATGGCCCAGGGACTGAGCTATATCTCAGGAGATGGAGCTGTCTTTCTTACACAAGAGCTGCAGAGCCTACTGGAAAAGCACATGTACCAAGAACATTTTCATTATACTCCATTATGCTCTGCTTTGATATGCTGAAAGATAAGGACAGTTATGCTAGTCGTGATTTCTCTCGCTTTCTCCCCTTCCTCTGACGCTTCCACACTGAAAGCTAGATTTCTTGGTCTCCACTGTCCCAGTGAACTTTTGCTGTAGCAGAAATGCCTTGTTCACCTTGTTCCTTACTGGTAAGACCAGCCCTCAGGAATCCCAAGTCCCCAAGACCAGAGGGCGCATCTGGAGCAATGAAGACTAACCCTCAGTGGAGGAGGAGGATCAGGTTAGGGAACACTTGAACTGCATGTACCTGAGTCCGTGGGCCCTGACGGGACACACCCAGCAGTGCTGAGGGAGCTGACCGATGTCATTGCAAAGGTGCTTTCGATTATCTTTGCAAGGTTGTGGCATCTGGGAGAGGTTCCTGAGGACTGGAAGAAAGCAGTCGTCACCCTTGCCTTCAAGGAGGAGAGTCCAGGGAACTACAGTCCAGTCAGCCTCACCTCCATCCCTGGTAAGGTGATGGAGCAGTTAATCGTGGAGGCTGTTTGCAGACATGTGAAGGACAGGATCCTGTGTCAAAGAGAAAAATCACCCTCCCCGCCTCAGTGGGAATTGCTGGGGATCTGAAGTAAATGAGTGTACTTTCACTGATATAAAATTACTTCAGTGAAGAAGCAGCCCCTGAGTTTTTGATATTTTATTGGAAAAGAGGGGGAACCATGACTGATGACACATCTCTAAGGACACGTAACCTAATTAACGCTGCATGTCTCATGTGCAGTCTGCTGGGTTGCAAATGCAATGAAGCATTTTTAATTTCCTCCTCATATTGCCTTGTACAGTTTACATAGCAGCTTTGGACCAGGTGGGGGGCTGGGAAATTGTTAGTTCAAGCCTCCACCTTTTGGTTGCAAGCTTCCCTGACAGAGATGTGTGATAGTTTTGTTCAGCTATACATGAAAGAGAGAAGTTATATATTAGAAAATCAGAATGCTGGATGTCATGAAGGTGGTATCTCTTTGGCTGTGATGAAGGAGGTTGTGGGAGCCCTGGGGAGCCAGCTCTCAGAAAGCGAGTGCAGGATTTTTGAAGTGCTGAGTGAAAGCATGCATAATACTTTGTATGGATGGTCCTTCAAAGAACCGTGTTTGTGCCCCTGGCACCCTGTGAATGCAGGCCCTCAGCGAAACTCCTGGAGAAAATTGGGCATCTGTGGGTTGGGAATTTCTGTGGTAAAACCAGTGCTGGAAGAAAACAACTTCGCAAACTGATGATAATTTTGTATGTGATATTCTTCACGTAGAGCTCAGTGTCTAGCTGCCGTTCTGGAAGTGGGACCTTCTCAAGTTTAGGTTAGACAGAAGACCTGGACTCAGTGAAGCCAGGTAGTAGCTTGCCCGACTCCCGTCAATAAAGTGCAGACACTCACGTTTTAATCTGGTTATCAACCATTTCTCTGATCAGATCAGTGGGTTCTTGCAAAACATCTAATACAGCCTTGTGGCACGGTCTCTCTGAGAGATGGCATATAACTAGGAAACACTTTCCCCCCGCCCCCCCCCCCCCCCCCCCCATTGTGCTACTAGTTAGTAATCGTAGCAAATGGAGAAGCAGTTTGGAATGATTTAGACTCTTACGCCACCAGCAATGGTGGCTATTTTAGACCTACTGGAAAGAAAACCTTGATTATAAGGACTTTAAAATGACATGTGAGAGAGGACGAGAGAGTCTCTCTTGTAGTGTGGTAGTTTGATCACAGTGCTGTGTCCCTAAGCTCAGGAGGATGAGGCCAGATGTTGAGACTCACTACTTACTCCTCTGTCTCGAACGCTTACCCTCGCTGTGTGCTGGTAGGGGTGGGATGGGATGGGGGCGTTAGTTTTTGGGATGCCGCTGTGTTTCCTGCTAAGGTTTTAGAAAGCAGAGTGTTTTTATTTTCTGAAGCAGTTACCTTGATAGATAATGACCAAGCCTCACCCAACTAAAACGTCCCAATGCCTTAGCAACTGCCTTCCACTGCTAGGAAATGATGAATTAAGTAATCTGTGGTGCAGTGCTCCTGGCTGCAAGGTTGTAAATGGCATGCGTGTGGCCCCAGAAATATGAGATCCCACACTGGTTTTTAAAGAACTGCATCAACAGTAATGCTGATAATATCTTCTTCTCCCAGGGAGAACGTGCTGAACCGAAGTCTGCTCTAGACAGGCCCATGCATCAACGGGTGATGAGCACATGCATCTGACAGCAGATGCTTCCCTTTAAGGGCTGCTGAGCTGAGTGAAATATTTCTTCCTGAGACATTTTGCGGTAGGTTAGCATGTTACTGTACGTGAACTATTGCTGAGGCGGTTGTTGGCAAACGAGAGCCATTTAGAAATAAAATGAGAATGGAATGAGTCATAGAAACAAAGCCTTTCCTATTCAAAAGGACGCTTCTGTGCCCTGAGCATCACCATGGACCGAGTCCGTAGCCGGTGCGGTTGTCCATCTTTTTGTTGGCTTCAAGCGGGTGATGCCAATTTGTACCAGTCAAGGCCTGAAGTCAGATCTTCATGCCAGCAAACCAACAGAAATAGCTATGCAAGAACAGTGCTCTCATGTTTCTCATCCTCAGCAGGGAGCTAGTGGGAAGATGGGAATGTTTGGCTGCTGAGGAACAGGTTGTGGCATCTAATGCAAGCTCTGAATCTGTGCGTCATCCTGAGCACTAGGTTTCTCTGGCAGCAAAAGTGATGTTTGCTGCCTCCAGTTTGTTGTGATTCAAGCAACTGTGGGGCCACACTCTCCAGTCAGGTCAGGTCAGTGCTAAGGGCTGGTGGTGTTTAAATGACTTTCAAAGGTTTATGGAGGGGTTGCTTGTTCTGAGTGTGTGGTATTTGGGGGTGGTTGTTTGTTAAAAATTTGGACTGTTGCAATGTTCTGGTTAGCACAAAACTCCAAACTGTTGAACTGGTATAACTGGGGTGGACAGGGAAGAGCATGCTATGTCCTACAGTGGTCTGGTGCCAAGAAAAAAACAAAATATTGACTCAAGCCTTAAGGGAAAACCTGAAGTTTGCCTAGCCCAGTAAGCCCATCTCCTCAAATGGGGTACGCTGGCTGCTGGCTGGCAGCTGCCTTGCAGCAGCCCGTTGGTCTCAGGGAAGCACTTGCTGTCTGGACTGAGCTCCTGCCCCCAAGTCCAAGCTCCGCTTTGGGTTGCCTATTCATAGCTACATCCTGTTTTGTCCACATGCTTCGTCTCCTGTGTGCTAAACACTGTATTTTCTAACTGCTCCGAGATCATGGTTTCCAACTCCTACCTGCCACAGTGGTCTTTGGCACTGGGCAGGAGACAGCAAACACTGAAGCACGGCAATCAGCAGAGGCACCTTGGTGTCCTGCACAAGGCTTGTCTGTGGGCAAGGCCCATCATCCCTCGAATCCTGCTGTTCTGTTCCAGGGAGAAAAATTCCTTTCCATCTGCAGACCACAGGGCATTTTTACCCCAAACCCGTGGGTGATGTGCCCCAGAAACAGCTGGGAGGCTTTAACACCACTGGGAGAACATGGGCATGCAGTTTACCTGGGTCCAAACTCTCATGTTTCAGAGCAAAGTGAAAGGCAGCAATAATCAAAAAGTGAATTTAAGAGGTGGGGTGTGATTTGAATCCTCTTGGGTTGACAGGGCTGCATCTGAGACCTGCTCATCTAGAACAGAGCTAGTCTCCCTTTTGAAGAAGGACAGGAGCCCGACACTGGCTCTGGGGCTTAACCTCATGGCTCCCGGTGTGAGCTTGAGCAAAAGGTCTTCTGCAGGCTGCCGTGCGTCGGAGGGGCTCGCCGTGCCCGACCACACGAGCTCAGCCGGAGCCCTCCTGCTGCATCGCGTCCCCTGGGGAAACGCAGAAGCAGCCTGTTAAACAGTGACTTTATTATACAGCCCGAAGGGGGATTGAAGGAGTCCAACAAACTCGTCGTTTGCATTAGGGCTGCTAGGTGGAGCGTGATGGCGGCGGGGAGGAGCCGCGCAGCGCTGCCATCGCTGCTTCCTAAGGGTCGGAGCAAGCGGAAGCCTTCTGTGCCTGGCTTTGCTCCAGCATCGCTGTCTGCTCCATCCAGCCGGCAGAGAAGCTGCCTGAGCACTGCTAGAGGGAAAAGTGACAAAACCGCACTCCAAATGCGGCTCTTTCATGCTCTCTGAGTGACAGAAAACACCTGACACGGTGTATTGGGGAAGGCTGCCTCTTCCTTTCAGCATGCTGACAGGGGCATTAAAATGTATTTATAACAGCTGGGGATGGCTTGCCCTGAGGAGTGAACTTAATTCGTAGTCTGCCAGGCACTCCTTTGTGAATGACAGTGATTTGTCCCCTGTGTGTTCGTTCTCCTTCTTGCCCTCTTCCGTTCTCCTTGCATTTTATAAAGCTGTATTTGACAGTCTAATTTCATATAACTAATAAAATTACGTAGCGAAATGGGCTCAAATGTCCATTTAGCTCTCCAACACTGAACTACGTGCTAAACACTACTTTTCCCACCTGTCCTCTAGAGCCACCGCTGTGGTTAAGTCTTCTGATCTCTCTTTAAAACAAATATTTTGATGAGAGAAGTGCCCTGACTTCTTCCTTCCGTGTGACTAAGCCAGGGAAGTCTGTTAGACAGCCAGAAGAGACCCTTTGTTGATAAGGTGCAGCAAGTATCTAAATAAAAAGCTAACCTGCAGCCTGAAAGCGGCCACTTTAATTTTTTGTATAGACTTCTTGACACCACATCTTAACTGTCTCCCTCATCTTGACATCTAAACAAAATGAATGCGGAAATCCCAGCCCTGCTGCAGTCAGTGAGGGTGCTGATGTGGACTTGACAGGCATCAGGCTTTGCCTCCGTTGCTGCTGGTCTTTCCCATCCCTCCCCGGTCTGTAGCCGTAGCGAGCCAGGTTGCTTCGCGCAGGCGAGAGGGGCCTTTCTGGCAGAGGGCATGGATGAGGCTGTAACGCGGCACATGATAGAGGGAGCTGCGGAAATGCAGGGCTTCAGGAAGGGGCAGGATGCCTGAGAAAACTGGCAATTCGAGTTGCCTAATTAGAGGGATTTTCTTAATAAGTCTCACCAGTCAATTTATAGCTGAGGATATATATTCCACATGCCGTAACTGCGCACAGGTTTCTGTCACCCGGAGATATGACTAAGTTTTTGTAATGACTTTTTACAAAGTTTTTGCTCTCGGCCGTGAAATGCCTTAGGGCACTCAGTTCTGCTGGTTGAGGCTGTGGAAGAAATTTTCTTTCAGTAGCTCCTCGCATACATAGCAAGGAGATATAGCTCTGCGGCCTTGTATGGAAAAGGTGCAAACGAGCATTTGCTGTGTCATCATCAACTACTTTATCCTGCCCTTGGTTTTCTCTACCTCTGTCATCATCTTATTTTTCTCTCGGGAAACTATGCAATCCCATCTGCTACCTGTGTCCCTGCGAGGAAGTGTCGATGCAGGTCACCTCTGGCGCCCACCTTTGGAGCCCACTTGCTTCGGAGAGCCAAGCCTGTCTCCATCCTTTCCCGCGCCAAGGGACAGGACGCTCAGCTGATAATGAACCAGTTTGAGGAACCAGACTCTCCAGAACTGTTTTGAAGCTAATACTTTTTAAATCCTTTTTTTTTTCTTTTGACTCTCTGCTTCTTCAAGTAATTGCACTGCATTACGTCTATGAATAATATGTTTTCATTGAATCTTCCATCAAATTCTTGCTAGCAAGCTGCAACAAAAGCTTTTGATTGAAAGCTGCATCTTCTACAGAGTAGCCCTGGCCCCTGGCCTCATCTTTCCTCAGCCGTGCCTTAGCCTTGGGATCTGAGCATTAACATGGATGTTCCTCACTTTCAGCAAGATGAATTCTCTAAAAAGGGAATGGAAGAAAAACCCCAAAGTTGGCAGCCTCGCAGACCTCATCCATTCAACAGAGCAGTGCAACTGGCTCTGCTTCTTACCTGTACTGCAGGGTATCGGGGCACATCCTCCAGAAATGGGAGAAACACTTCCCACGTGGGGGCAGAACGTGAAGGGAGGTGACTGGTAACGGTCAGATCCTTCTGCTGATATTTTGCCTCTTCTGTTCCCTACCATGCTGTGCAAACACCAACCAACCGATGCTGGCTTCCCTTTGGGGTGGAGGAGAAGGAAGGACATCGCACAGATAGCAGGTATGCCCTCCCTCACCCTTTCAGCCCATATGGAGTGGAAACTCAGTTCTGGAGAAAAAGCCAGAAAAGTACTTAATATTGTATTTTTAATAATAAGTATGGCCATGTGGAATAATTAGAGAGATGGCCAGTGCCAGACTGTGAAAAGGTTACTTTCTGATGTTTGCACTGACATCGGTTCTTTTGGCTGGCCTCAAAATCACAGTTGGTATGGCCTACATTAGCAGATCTCAGTTGCACATCTGAGAAAAGCTGCAGATCTTTTTTCCTTCCTAGCAGTCTTTATAAAGCTGGCTCAATGGATTTTTTCCACTCTTACTCATTAATATACATTTTAAATGCTTAATTTAGAAACAACTGTGGTCCTTGATCACCTTCCTGTTTACATTTTGACGTTGTACTCGGAGCAAAGGGACCCCCCTTGTACTTCATCTCCCTCCTCCACTCTCTGAGCTTTGTCACCCTCCTTTGGGATCTCTTTTGAAAGGATCAAGAGTAGAGAGAAGGCTTCAGATGCCATAAATATTGCAGGAACCAGTGTTGATCAGAGAATGGCCTCCTTTAAGATCAATATGTCTTCCTGAGGGGGCATTCAGTCCTTCAAAGTAAACAAGCTGGGAACATTAATTCAAATGCTTTTATACTAAATACATATACATGAATTGGCCTGCGTGGCTGTGATAAATAAGTGTTATATAAGTGAGGTTTAAAACAAACCACACATGCAGAAAAAGGCAGACTCTGCAAATTTCCTAGGCACAAGCCAATTCCTGCTGCAGATCATCTGACAACCGAGATAATTTCGTTAAAGGGCTAAAAGGAAGTTCTCCTAACCTTCATAAATAGATTGATCTGGACTGTGAGAATCCTTTCCTGGGAGGAGGAATACCATTATGCTGATGCATAAGTCAGGACATTTGGCAAAACTTGCGGAGTGTGCGTTTTTGCAGTCTGTCATTGCCTGCACTCGAGAATGTGTTCATTGCTGTGGCGGGGGGAGAGACGGAGGAGGGTTACCTCCATCTCCAGGAGGTAAGGTGGAGGCAACCTGCCTTTATTTCTTCCCGTGTCTGAAGCTGAAAACTGGCTCAGACCAAAGTCAGTTATTTTGAGCTGGATCGCAAGCTGCCAGTCCTCCCCGAGGTGGGTGAATTGCATTGCTGTCAGCACCCTGAAATGAAAGCCCGGCAAAGATTTGGCTTGTTTGAGGCGATGCCATTTGACTCTTTCCTGATTCTGATGCCAGCTTCCCTCCTCCCAGTGCCACGAAATACCACGACAAATTAAACTTGTCCAACGAGGGCTCCATGGAAATTCAGGTGTTGTGGGTGGTGGGTTTGAGGGAGTAATTCTTTTCCCTGTTTCTCTCCTGGCTCCCCCACCAGTCTCATCTTGCTGGCAGGGTGATATGACTGCAGAGTATTCCCTCTACTGGAGAGAAAGAATAAACCCAACGGTTTTTGCAGTCATTGCTGAGTTGCGTACGCATAATCTGCAAGACTGCTCTTTTTCAGTGCATGTCTTACGTCAACATAAACCAGAAATAATTTCTTTTGATTCAGTGCAGTCCCATTGTGTTAGAAATCTGTCAAGCACAATGTACAGCTATATGATATTTCGATGGAGAATGTATGAAGTCGTAAGGCAGAGTAAGACTTGACTCCTTGAGAGCCTCCTGCTCGCTCTAGAGGGCATCAGAGGTGAGACATTCCGAAGTCAGAATGGTCCCAAATGGAATATTTGAAGCTGTTCGTATTCAAGGTAGCACCTGTCCCTCAGTAAAATTATAGTCTCCTGCAACTCTGGAGGAGTTAAGTGTTCCTAAAAACACTTGAGGCTTTAGGTTATTAACTCTGGATGATGGTTTCAAGAAGATCCTTCCCTGATAAAGTGTAATAGGGGAAAGAAGTGAGCAAAAAAATTTTGCTAGGGAGCGAGGAGAGGTTGATCATAGAGAAACTTATTAATTATCATTCATTTGAGAAAAAGATTAGAATTGCTAGGTGGAAGGAAGGGGAAGGGGGAAAAACCTAAACAAGTATAGGAATTAGCAGGAAAAATAGCCTTGTGGTCATTAATTCAAATCTAGCACAGCTGGTAATTCCAAAACAGTCACATCATATGATAGCAAGCATGGTGGCCGGTTGCTAAAGTGTGGGGGCAAGGTGATAACATTTACACTGCTGCGATCTGTTTTTTCTTGTGTTTGAACAACTAGAGAAATTCCTTGTAACCCACAAGTTTTGTGATCCTGCAGGGTGGAAAGAGTCAAAAACCTTCAGCATGGCTGGGCCAGGTCTCCTGATTGTGCCAGGCATCAGTATAGCAAAAACGTATCTCCAGGCCCATGCAGGTGCAGACTTGGAGTGCAGCAGACATGGTAAAGTACCAGCATCTTCATTTTTTATCACTGCCATCAATTACTTTAACCTACTTTGTTTGTGTAACCGCTCACCTGAGCACAGAAGTTAAATGATCATAAAAAAAGCAAACCTCTTCCTGTTTGTTATGTGAGTGAGTTGCTGACCAGGTCAAACCAGTGGTCTGCCAAGACCAGCTGACCCTGGCTGTGAGAAAGATTATGTCGGAAGAAGGTGTGAGAGCCAGCGAGCTGGGCACTACCAGGGCTCTGCTCTCCTGGGCAGGCTCCAGCAGCAGTGGTGTTCAAAGATTATGGAGCAAACACCCCCTGGAGAAAATCGTGTGATTCGTTTGAATCATGTGATTAAAGCAGAGGATTCATTTATCTGACTGTGTGAATACCTGTCCCCTATCTTCATATTCCCACTCTCCCATGTTTTACTTTTGCATTAAGGACTACACCAGTTTAGGGATCCAAGACTTTACTTTTCTCCTTCCTGCCCTTCAGCTGGTGCTGAACATAAAGTGCTGGTTGTGAGCTCTTGTCCTGACACGTGCAGGTTATATGCTCTCTGCCCTTGCTGTGGCCCTGTCAGTGTAAATAGGTATGTTCTCATCGCTTTACGGTTAAGCCTTTGAAGTAGTTGATCGATTAGTTTTTACACAGTTTTTAATTTTATTCCTGCCTGTGTACAGAGTCTCTGATCTCAGGTGGTAGAGAGTGGATTTGTAACGCAGCATGGTGTGCTGACATACCCATACATGAGGATGTCCTTCATGCCTTCAGGTAGGGGTGGCTCTGTCCACCTATTTTTCTAAGTACAGTTTCTTTCTGGGTCACGATATCTCCATTCAGCAGCCTTGAGTGCTGTGGCTAAGACTCATGGGGAGACCAGTGCCACGAGTAAGCAGTGTGCAAGGGCAGGCATTGCTGGGTCATTAATAAGAGCGCTTTGTAAGGTGAGGAGCAGGGCTGGCAGCTAAAAGGTTGTAGCTGAGAGGCAGTTGTGCCTCTCAGTTGTGCCCTACGCCCTTGTTTTGAAGGGTCAATTCCACTCTTTGCTGCAGAATGATAGTGTTGCTAATAATTTTGGCAAAGGAAGCTGCCTGCGCCCAGGTCCTGAGGCACCCCTCGCTCTCCTAGCCAGTAGCTGACACAGGATTTCCATTCATGTTATTCTTTACCTTTAAACTAACAGGCTGAAAGCTCCAAGTAAGGTTCTTTTGATCTCTCCGGTTTGAGGCTGTATTTCTCTGAAGGAAGGTTAATGGGATGCAAAACTACCAGCCAGAAGAGTCAGTTTTCATGTGGTCATTCTGGTCCTGACATGCAATACATACAATTCAAGGGAAGTTCATCCAGGAGGGCTGGAGGAACAAATGATAAATCCAGCAGGCCTGGTAAGGCTGCTGTGAGTTATTCCTTGACCTTGGGCAGCTCCACAATATATATGTGCATTTCGCTCAAGGCTTCCAGCTCAGAGATCGCACTGCAATGGGGACGATAGACTCCCGAGACATCTCCCAGGGCCTCTGACAGGAAAGCCACAAGCTCCCGCTCTTCACTGACTGCACTCAGTACTGCTGAACCTGGCCTGCCTGTTTAGGATTGTCATCCTTTCTTTCTCAGAAAGTGGCTGACATCAGTGCTCTTTCTGAAGAATGTGAAAACAGCCATGTGTGCTGAATATGTGGAGGAGTATCAGTTCAGACTAAAATCAATATAATTATGTATATTTTAATGAAGAGTGCCGAAAATATTTGCAGCATTGCAAATAACTGGGAGGTGACGTTTGACTAGCTTTTGGAGTTATACATGTTTTCCATGTATGTAGCTGGCAGGTCACTTTTGGAATTTGTATTATTCTACTGCAAAAAAACCTTTGAAAGGAATGAGAATAAAGCAAAAGCATCCAAACAGTCTAGAAGGGAAGTGTCTACTGCACAAGTTATTGTGCAGAATAAGAGCACATGTCTCCCTCAATAATGTGCCATCATTTGTTCTTTCATTAGCTCTAGCTCTTGTGCTTGAGCAACTGTTTCACATTCCTGAAAGCTCCTGATAGCTGCAATTCTCCTCTCCTGTCCCAAATCCAATTCTGATCCAAAGCCACGTGTAGTCAATGCAAAGACTCTCACTGACTTCATAGTTCTTGAATCGGACCTTAGTGGGTTTTTTAGACACAGAGAAAAAGCAGTTACAGCTTTTTTATAGAAGTTACAGCTACAGCCATCCCACTCTTTCCCCCCATTCTTTCTCCTACTGACTCTCATGGTTATGACTCCACAGGTTCTTTTTTGGTCTGAATATTTGGTTTTAAAGGGGGAATTCCCAGTGCTCTGTACAAGTACAAAGAAGCAGGGCATGTCCATATGGTCAGTACTGACACGAAAAGCCAACTCCACCTGAGCACTGGGCTAATATGGTGCAAGCCACCTGTCTGGAAGCTGTGAGGCAGGTTAGGGTGGGCTTGTGCCCAAGTGATTTAATTTGCCACTCAGATCTGTTCCCTAGACCTAGCAGAACAGTGGGCTACTGGTACCAGTCCAGTAAAGAGCACAGCTTGCTGAAGCACGCCTTGCTGAAGGCAGAATGAGGCATTGGTGTACTGGAAGTCTGGATGACAGCAAGCCAAGTACCCACCTGGATTAGCTCTGTGCAAAGCTTCCCTCAAAATACAGCTTTATATTTTACTCAGTTTGGGATTTTCAATGTATAGGGTGCTGGTGCCCACCCACCCTTCCTGGCCATGCGAGGCAGACCATTGCTCAGCAAATGTGACCCATGAAATGAAAATGCAGCAAAGGGTTTCTTGGAACTTCTCCTTCTTTGATTTGTTTAATTTGGCTCCCACTGTGCCTCACGCTGTGACTAAAGGTGGGGAAGGCACAAGCAGGCAGGCTGCAATATGAAAGGTTAGCTGCAGAGAGACGCTGGTGTATGAACAAGCAGAAGCCAACACTGAAAAAAGGTCAGCTGTTTAAATGGTCTGATTTAAATAAGGCACATGTCAGGCTCTACTGCCCCCAGAGGAGATTCCTTGTGTGGGTTTATGAACTCTGGGAAAGGGGCCAAGTTAGCCCTAATTATATTCTGTTTAATCAGCTATTTAAATAGCGAACTGTTTTCTTGGCTCTCTTCCCTGGCAAGATCACATCTTTATACTGTTGACCTTTTTATTTTACGCAAGAAGCTCTCTTGTTGGTTGGGACCATGCTTCTGAACCCAGATAAGTTGTCTGCACTTAGTTTGCTCATATATCACCTCTCTTCTTGGAGGAGAGAAAGTCCAAGGTTATTTATTTCCCATGTTCTCAATATAAAAATGAAATACAGGATTTCATTTTTTTCATTTTCACTATGCAAACTCAAGAAAGCCCTCTGGAAAAAAAAGGCAGTAAGTTTAAAGATGTAAAGTAAGTAGATTTCCAGTCAATATCAGGAACCTTTTGTCGCTTTTGCTTTGAACAGTACTTGGAGAAAAACACAGCTCAAGTATCTTCAAAATATGTATCCCTCTTCCCTTCCAAAGCTTCAATTAGCTGTTAAAGAAATGACAGGAGAGCAAAGGAGCTAACTTTCTGAGAAGTCCATGCAGTGTGTTTCACAGGACTGTTCTCTACCATCAATACTGAGTTCCCCTGAAAGCAGGGTCTGGAAGTAGATCAGTTGAAGAGCAGACAACTAAAACCATACTCAGGCCTTTCCCACCTCTCGGTTTGGGAAGGAGTAAGATCTGGGCTATGTACAACTTCCTTTCTGAAGAGCTAATATCATAGATTTTGTCCTGGCCCCTACCTGGTGGTAGACTGAGATCTACATGTTATCTTCGGGAGCTGGAGACAGACACGTCACAGTTATGGCTGTGATTTCCTTCCAAGCATTTCTGAGCCTCCAGTGCTATTGAGATGACATATTCTGCTGTTTGTGTTAGGCCAGAGGTGTCCAGTTTCTCAGTTGCTTCTCAAGAGTATGGAAAACAGTTTAAGCAGACTCTTGTGGCTTTAACAAGAACAACATGCTACCAAACAGCAACCAGGTGGATTTTAACGGGGAACGGGCCAGCTTATCTTGTAGCCAGGCTCATGCTTCCCAGTTGGACATGGAAGTTTTAGCAACAGCATTTTATATCTTTTGCCCTTGGCTGGGAGCAGCTCTTCGGGCTGCCCCTCTTTAAAAGGAGCATCCTTACACTTCAGTCCCTAAAGTCGCCCTCTCTGAAGGAGACCTCTGCCATCTCACCTCTGTTATGGTGTGTTTGTGGTTACAGAAATGTTGAAAATATGATTGTCGAGAAAAAGGACCACTGGCACTGCAGAAACTGATCTCACGGGACTTTGGGCCTGCTGTACCGCTTCCCTTTCTGTGCAACACGGGCTCCGGTAGGTCGCACTCGCAGTTGTGAGCACTGCCGTCCCCAGTTATGAGCATCCCGCTGGACTCAGTCATGTGCATTTACTCACCCCCTTGCAGTGCTGCCGGGCTGCCGGGGAGTGGGTTTTGTCCTTGCTCTGGCAGCAGGGCATGCTTCTGCTGGCTCAGGAGCAGGGGGCTGGGGGTCACTTGTGCACCAAGGTGATGTCTGCTCTGCGAAAATAACCTGGCTTTTGAAGAGGTGTGAGTATTGCCATTTTACTGTTAGGACACAAACTTGCTCCTGGCGCAAATCTGCTTTCTCAGAGTAAGGACTATGGGGTCGCCGTGTTGAACAGCCATTGAGACATTTTGGGCATTTCTGGGCTTCTCCAAGGAGGGGGAGCAAAAGCAATTTTCCAGCTGAGAAAGCATAGAAGTGGCCTCTGTTTCTAGGGCAGCTGCTGCCTTTCTCCCTGCTTGTCCTCTCCTTTCTCCCTACCCTCCTCTTGCGGTGATGTGCACCCACTGGTGGCACCTGAAGGAAACAGTCGATATTGTTTCCCCAGTGCTGGTAAATGCAGTTTTGCTGAGGAGGAGCCCGGTGATTCCGTGGCACCAAGAGCGTCTGACCTTCCCCTATACACCCCCAGTGGCACTCTGGTCCTGAGGGGATGGACAGACTGAATTTTAAATGACAAATCAGCTCCAATCTTTACTTGGAACATTTTAGTTTCAGGAGGAGTGTCTGAAAACAAAGGCAACTTGCATTGAAGGAGTCCATGGGCAAGCAAGGGAAGTATCAGTAGAAATCATGTGCTTTTGAAAACGGCAGAGTTGTCACTCTGCCGCACGTTCCCCTTCAATACGTCTCTGCCTCCCGGAGGAAAACTGCTCCACGCATCCTGGATTGCAAGAATCTAAATGATTCAGGCCTCCCTTTCCCTCTTTGGTAAGGTAAGGCAGGCTTCAGGATTAGTTATGCATCTGATTGTGCCTCTAATAAACTAAATGTAATTAAAAAATAGAGCAGGGCCATTGCATTTTAACAGCTTGGAGCTTTCCCTGTGGAAGGATCAGCAAACAGTGAAAGAATATGAAGATTCAGCTCCCCGGCACCTGCTGGGCAGCCTCTGTCAAGATTAACAGCATCTCACCAGATTATTAGAGTGAACATGAATACTTTGGAGGCTCTGTGGGTAGTTATGGTATCACGTTTTATTATCTTCCACTGAAATGAAATTACTTATTGTAATTGCTTGTCAGTCACAGGCCAACAAATCTGACAAAGGAAAGCTTTTGTGCTGCGAACGGGGAGCGGGAGACAGAGGGAAGAAGATGGACTGAGCAAAATTAGGTTCCGATTTTTTTGCAGGGAGGGGGGGATGTTGAGAAAATACAGTCACAGGGGAAGGGAGGGAAGGCCTTCGGCTCCTTGCTTTGCATAGTGATCTGAGACAAGCAATTATGCCCAAATGACCTAAACTGAGCAAGCATCTTCAAAAGCCATGAAGGGAATGAGTGAGCTAAGCTAGGGTGGTAAGTTTGGTTGGGTGGAAGTGACTGCTTTGTGGGTAGTGCATCAGCACAGCAGCTCAGCAGAGTTTCTCAGTAACATCAAATATTGTATCTCACAGAGACAGTGCCGAAGTTTGATGTCTGGGGAGCACCAGTCAGCAGGAGGTGTAGGCTTTGCACATCGCAGAGATCAGAGCCAGACAAGAAAATGATCCATTTGGTTCCTTGAAGAGTCAGACTCGAAGGAGAGAGAACAGCGCCTGGGAACAAAGGTGCTGGGAGCAAAGGGGAGAGGAGGAGAGCGCTGCGGATATTTGGAAGTGAAGTTTGATGTATCAGCATCTGTGTGTGTTCTTCTAAGAACAGCTCAGGGCACCACGATTGCAGTAGCTGAATAATCATGCATAGTCTCATCTAGTGCAAGAGAGAGACATGATCATTTTAACTGAGGGCAGTCAGCAGTTCAAGGCCACCACGGCATCTTGTGTGCTGCCATAGCCAGTGCATATGCCTAGATAAGACCACAGGAGCAAGGCATCATTCAGTACTTGCTCAGTCTTCATTCCCACTTTTCTGCTCTCTGTAGCTCAGACTTCCAAGTCAGAAGTATTATATTTGATTTTTCCATCCATGATATTGATATTCCATCACTTTATCCAGTCACATTTGGGACCTGTGTCTGTTACAGGATCAGTAGCCTTGAGTAATACTTGAAGTACTTATCTCCTTTCATTTATTCTGAACTTGTTGCTTCCTAATTTTATTTGATAACTCCTAGTTGCTGCTCCAGAAGGGACCATGCACAATTGTTACTTATGCTATGACTCATGCTTCTCACAAAATGCTGGCTCTGTGACTGATAATCACATACCTCCTCAACCAGTGAAGTCAAACTGGTTATGAGAAAGGCATGGGAAACAGCAGCTTCTGGCTTCATCCCGGATGTAGAAGCAAAACACAGCAGTGAGCCTTACAGGGCGTGCTGGAAGGCCAGTGTAGATCACCAGCTCAGACGGTTCCTCTGTGCCCCAGCATAAGGGTGTGATCTTACATTTACACGAGTGTAAAAATGCTAGACTCTGTTCCAGAAGCAAATATGTTCAGTCCTTTAATTATTGCCTTGTCTACTGTATCTAATTTCCTAATGCATGAATCTCTGTCCTGAGATAGTTGTTGTTATGTAATCGCTGTTAACGATTAGAGCTCAGCGTTAATTAAACAGATCGGTTTTCATTCTGAGACATTTTATTTAAGATGCCTTCAGGCTATTAGGCCGGAAGGGCTTTTTTCCCCCCTCTTTTTTAAAAGCATATCTTCCTAAAAGCTCATGTCTCTTTTTATCTGCAGATCAGATTTCTTGATTGTCTTTGTACTGGAAGATCAACCAGAGTACTATCAGCTTTTCTTCCCTCTCAGTAGTAACTAAACTCCTGTACTTTATTAGAGATGTAAAAGATGCCTAGTCATACAAATACAGTTCATACCTTTTGTTATTTTGGCTCCTGCCCTACTGGCTGCTTTTTGAATCATGAATGAAAATGCGGTATTTACATACCACTTTTACAACCTAACGTTAAGACTAGCTGCTATGACATGCTTTATTATTTTCAACTGAGCTTTATACTTCAGCTATATCCCTTCTTCCTTTGAAGTTTATTCTATGATGAAGCATCTAAATGTGCACTGGTTGTGATAACAATTGCAAGCTTTGTTAACAGTAGGGGCAGAAGGAATCATTGAGATTGTTCAGACATGAACACAAACTGAAAAATGTCATGTAATAATTCTTACTGCTCCTATCTTCTGTATGAGCTGCAGTGGACCCTTAGGAAAGACATCCAATCTTGATTTAAAGCAGAGGTGAATCCATCACATTCCTGTCTTCCTGTAGTTAATTATCTTATTCATTGGGAACATGAATCTTATTTTGAATCAGAGTCTGTACATTTTAAATTTTTAGTCAATGAATCTTGTAATTTCTCTGATATATGTAAAATGCCCTAAACTAATGGAAAGCTTCAATTCCATAAAGATAATTATAGATAAGGTGCTCAAGTGTTATGTCCAATTTGAATTTCAAAATGGAAATGATTAAAATTGCTATACTCTTTAGCAAGGAGGTTTGAACCTTTCTGAATTTTCATGATTTTAGAAGGTGGGATGCTTCTGTAATGGAATAATCAATATCCTTCTTTGAGAGATAGGAGCTGGTTCTGGAGACCTCTTATCAGAAGATCTCACCAAATGACTGTGGCCAGGTAGCACATGTGTGATGTGTGCTTCTTAGTTTGAAACAAGTGCTATACTTTTCCAGGATGGTAGCCTTCTTAATGCAGTTTGTTTCTCCATTCCTTTGTTCAGTTCCTGCTGATCTTTGGGCTACAGATTATGAGGCTTGATGGGTCATCTTAGACTGGATAAAGTATTTACTAATGTGGACATCTTGTGAACTACAGATGTTTTTCTTTATAAACTTATCTGGTGGCCTGTATGGTATTACACTGTCAGCCACGGTGCTGTGCATAGCTGTTCAGACTCTTGCCTAAGTTCACTTTGAAGAAATTAGTGAGAGCTTGAAGAAATTAGTGAGAGCTTGGTTGAGACAAAGTGTAGAAATGGGTCCACGTTTTCTGTCCTTTGCAGCAATATTTATCTTTAGAGTTCCCCAGCTGACACCAGATACTCCAAAGTGCTGTAGGTCTTATGGCTCAGAAGCGAATGGGAAAGAAAAACTTATAAAAGCAGCAACAAAATACAACCTTTTTTTTGGTTTTCTGTTTATCAGATGACAGAAGTCATCAGTAGGAAATGGATAATAGAACTGGACAAAATACTCCTGAATGCCACTGTTCAGTCATTTACAAAAATGAAGGATTGTCCTCTGCATGGCACACCTGTAAGGGCTTCATCTTCTCTTGCACACCTGTAACTCCTTTGGCAAATTATTCTGGTATCTTATTGATTGCTTTCTGGCATGTTACCTAACACACATTACAATTTACTTCTTTTTAGTTTCAGTCCTTTGCATCCTCCTACAATGCACATAGCTTGGCCATGTAGTGGGATTCTTTTTCTCTTACACGCTCAAGTTTATAGCTTTATGCAATTTTTAATCTTCTCTTCAACATCCCCTCATGCTTCTGATCTTTATGTCTTTGAGGAGATCATGTCAGAGTCATTAGTTAAAGCATAGTTTTGTTTTATTTTGTGTGGGACAAATATCCAAACTATAAGGCTAAGTTACAACTTTGCTTGTCTCGTTAACTCCGGTTTTTGAGTTCATACCTTCTTCCATTAGCAAACAAATATGTAACACAGTAAAGTTGAAAAAGAGTGAGGCTGGTGTTCTGGCCCATGCTTTGCCCAGACGCTGTGACTGGGGTAGCCTTCGCAGTCACAGTCTAGCCCTAGGGGCCTTTTCCAAGGCTCAGTTAAGTCAATTGGGACCATTGATTTAAAGTGATGGATTGGCTTTTCATTGCTTGTGTGGGAAAGGTTATTCATCTGCTTTGCAAAATAAGGTCCTCTGGATGGAAATAATGGCCAGGAGACCTAATCCCATCCTGATTCCCCAGTATATCTTTCCTTATTTGAAAAGATTTATGTGATTTTTTTTTTTTTAAATATAATTTCCCTCAGAAATGAAATTGTAACCAAATACATTGTGATACAGGTTTCAAAGCTCATTTCCTGGGTGGATAATCTTAAATCTCTATTGCTCTAATTCTTAAACACTTCCAGAGTCAGTAAATTACAATTTGGTGGCAGCGACTCTTGCTCACAAATTTTTTGCTCTGGAGAAAAAAAAAAAAAGAGAGAGAGAGAGATCGCCATAAAGAGGGGGCTGCGATGAGGTAAAAAGTAATAAATTTTTGGTGTTTTTAAAATGACTGCTTAGATATGCTTTGCCTCATATTAAAATGGGTTGATATAAACAATGTTTTCTGTTTGAAAAGACATATTTAAAGCTCGTAGGAGTGCAGCTGGCCTTCCTTTTTTTTCCCCCTACCTAATCAAATTAAGTGTAATATATAACGCCTTTCTACAAAGAAAAGTAGAATGCACTTCTCGTCAATTGAAGAGCAGCCTGTGGCAGTATTTAAAAAAATTAATTAAAAGTTGTTCTGTTTTGAGGAGCAAGCCTGAAGCATAGATCCTCCTACATGCGTTTAATATTTCTAAAGCCTGCCTGTGAGATAAGCGTCTCCTCTGAAATGTTCCAGGCAAGCTTTCCCGCACTGATGGTTTGTGAGGTTGGCAGAGCAGCCAAGAAGAGCGGTGGGGGACTGACCACGTGTGGGAGCGCTCCAGAGAGCTGCTGGTTTCATCTTTGTCTTAAGACTCCACCCCAACTTTTTCCCGCTTGTATCAAGAAACTTTATCTGGAGAAATCTGAGGATTTGTAAATAAGCCTCTCTATGCCATCTCTCCCATGGGTCTCCAGGTGCTTGCTGTGTCACGTGAAGCCAAACACCCAGTAGGCCTGGCGGAGGTGGCGAGGGCAAGGCTGGACTGCGGAACAGTGCGAGTTGCACATAAGATCTGAAAATCAACTGGGACTTTGAAGGTCTGTGTTTCTACTCTCAATGCTTCTAAGACATGGACAAAACCTTTGCTCCCACTACTTTAAGTAGCACCTATCTCCCTGAAGGTAATGAGAAACCTTTGCTATCCTGTGTTTTTTGGAAGGTGTGATTGTGTGGATGAGAGTGCGTGATCTCTCCTTGCTGAAAACAAGGGGACAAAAGCAGTGTCTGGGCAATGTTTTCAAGTAGAGAATGCAAAGAAGTCTTGAAAGAAGAGAAATCGAATAGATGTTCTACCTAAATTCTGTAGGTCTGTCTGGACAGGTCATGACCAGTGAGGGATCCTCCTTGAAGAGTGTGGCATATGACGACATGGACCTCAGGTAGGGTGGTGCAAGAGATCTCCTTTATTGAGATGACAAAGGCTGGTTATATAGCAACCAAGCCCAGCCCCTCCTCCTTCCGCGTGTCTCCTGTGCATTGTGGCATCTTGTGACAGGTAGGAAGGCATATCCTGATCCCTGGCAGGCGGGCAGGAAGGCACACTGTGATCGCTGGCACGTAGGCTGGAAGGCACACCGTGATCACTGGCAACTCACGTGCACACATTCTGGCCACAGATCATAGTCACCACATCATCACTTTCTGCCTTAGAGATTCTCCACTGTCTTACACAGTGTCATCCTATTTTGGTCCCCAACAGAAGAGGGTTATGAACAGGAGCAAAGTATAAGCCAGAGAAATCTAGTAGCCTTGAAATCGTTCCGTACTCCTGTTCCTCCTTCTGGGGCTAGGGACGCTACATTTACACTGAGCAGTGTTCTCTCTAACAGAGAAGTAAATGGGGCGTGAACAGCAATTCAAGTCCCTGGGGAAATATAAGGAAACTAAATCAGATTGAGCATGTAGGAAAGAATTGTCAAAACCATCCCAGGTGATGGAGTTGTGGAGGAACAAGAAAGGACATAGACAAATGTGGGCACAAGAAATAGGCACCGAATGCTATGATGCCTACTGTGTCAATCCCGCCAGCAACAGAGGCGTTCTGACCTTCAGAGGGTGGAAGAAAGACGTTTGAAAGACTGATGATTACTTGTCCTCAACATCTTCAAAAAACAAAGCTGAGAAAGACCTAGCTAGTAAAAAATAAAACAAAATAAAATGAGGGCTAAGTAGTTTTGTTTACCAAATGAAGATCCAAGTGCAAGATCTGTGTGTGCCAGGTAAAGAAGCAGATCGGCATGATGTCTGGTGACTGAGGGAGTGAGATGTTCCAGAGAGACTGCTGATTGTGGCCAGTGTGAGAATGAGCAATGCTGGCAGAGAGGGGCTTGAGAAGTCGATTGAATATGACACTCGTGGAGCAAGAAGTGAGAGCAAAGAAAGAGGAATAGTACAGGACAGTTAATAGTGTTAGCTGTCGAGACTGCGTGGGGGAGGTTTGGATTCACAATGCATCTATCTGTCTTCTCAGAGGAGAGGATAAATGGACACTTCCCACTTGTGCAGAAGTGGTAACACCATGCTAGTTTCATCTCCTCTGATTTATTGGACGTACTTTAAAGAGGCTGCAAATTCTTAGGGAAGGAGGGATTTTCTGACATCCAAACATTAGGAACAGGCAGAAGACAGGAGTCTTTTCCAGGAGTACATGAAGGAGGAGAAGGAAATTCAGGCAATACCAAAAGTGTAAAAATACCTAAGGAAAAGGAAGAAATGGTAATCGTGATCAAACACTCTCCTGGGCAATAGGTTAGGATCAGTCATGTAACTGGCACATCCAGTGTCCTCAGTCAGACTGCCTAGGAGAAGAGGAGGATGAGGGAATACAGGCAGAGCTGGTGTTTTATTGAAAAATAGTTTCGTTCTAGGAAATTACGAGGTTTAAGCATACAAGGAGAAAGTACTCGTGGTAAGGGTACAAGGGATAAAAACATCAAAGTGTTAGAATGAGTAGGAAAATTATCATGGACAGTTCTTGAGATATCAGAAAACAGCATGTTCTAGATACATGGAGACTATTCACTATCAGCAGTCCCCAGGTTAAGCAAACACAGCCCACCCTCTGAAGTCATTTCTGGTTTATAAAGATGATTATTTTATGATTCTGCCAGGGATCTCGGTTAAGGACTTTCTGCTCCTTCCTCACCGGCAGATCAAGAAGCTGAGATGATCAGTGCATCGTTTTTAGCCATGACCATGAGCAAATGGAATTGAACAACTGCAAGAAACGAATTCACTATCAGTGGAATTTATCCCTTTTTGCTGGACTATCTCAGTATCTATATGTCACGTAAGTCCCACCTGGTTTGTAGCCTTTTCCACTGGTATGAATTTTACCACAAATGCACCTTTACGTGAGTATTACACTTCTGAAAAAAATATTTATTTGGGGGGAATAAGAAATCTAGAAAATAGATAACAATAGGTAGTCTCTACTACGAGCGAAGAGCATCACAAAATCCTTGGAGATACCATTAATAAGGCATGGTGCATCTTAACTCTTTGGAAGAGAAGAGTGCAGGGGAGAAAAAGCAGCTAGCATCTCCTCGGGAGGCCACTTGCAGGTGGCATTTTAAAGAAAACTTCCTATAATTGAAACAGACACGAGAGAATGAGCATGAAAAAGGAGCACACCGTAGGTGTAAGCAAGCAGGTGCAAAAAGGAGAGCAGCAAATCCCTCCTCCCCTGCTCCCTCCTCCGCTTCCTCTGGCTGCAAATAAGTTAAAAGACAAATTGTTTAGAAGGGAGTAGTGGACACGATGAATTAAAACTCAAGAACAAGTGCTGGCAAAACAATGCACTGAGAAGGAGAATAAATGAAAAATACACCTGATGCCTCTCATGTGAAGATTAAGATTTGTCATCTAATTGCACTCTGTCATGTATGTAAGAAGTGAGACTGGAGATCGTACTCCAGGTTTTTAGCCTTGCTTTTACGTTCAGAAAGGGCAGCAAACCAGGAATCCTCCCTTGCAACAAAGTCCATCTCTAATGAACATGTGTGGAATATATAATGTTTACTTTCCCATCCTGGACTTGACTGAATAGTCTGAATCATTAGCGGAATGGGAAGGGATCTCCAGAAAAACCTGCGTCCTGAATAAGCCAAAGTGACGGTTTCCAGCTTTGTGGCTGTCTGTGGCATGGCTCTAGGCTGTGTATGGGCAAGCCCTTTCCAGAAGGATCATTAGGTCTTTGATGGACTAATTTTTGTTCCCCACAGAAAAGTGGGAAAAAAAATCCACTGAACAATTACATTTGGAAAAAATGAGAAAGAAAAAAAGAGTGAGTGAGTGAGGGGAGCTCTTCTGTTTCTGACCCGCATTAGCTATGGTTTGAAAGCAGCTGAATATTCAAACTTGGGGCAGGAAAAGCTCGAAAGCCAGGAAGGAAGCTATTGTTTCCTGGGTGAAGGACAGAGCATGGAAAAGGTGCAAGAAAGGAAGAGAATATATGTATGATCTCTGTAGGTTTAAGGTCTTGTCTCAGCCAACATTTACTCTCTGGATTAAGGAGATGAAATCAGCCCAAATGTACACAGTGCTCTGTCTCTTCTTTATACACGTTTCCAAAGGCACAGTCTGCGGTGTTTCAGCATGCAATGGTGGTATTAAATTACAGAGTACGAGGATTTTCCTGCACTTTCTTCACTAGGAGAGGACGGTAGGCCATTGAGTAGGTTATAGCAACAAGAATAAGCTATCCAGCATCCAGCTATAGCACCGCTGAAAAGGGTTGTAGAATAGGATGAATCACTTTGATTATGTTCCTTGTCAAAATGGTTGATTGATCTATGAACATGGCAAATCGCAAGTCTGCCAGTGCCAGTCCGACAAGCAGTTTGCTTGGTTAAACGTAGAAGTGGTTCAAATTTACCATGTTTCCAGTGATTTTTTTTGTTAAATATTTATGTCCAATATGCTCTCCTCCCCCAGAAAAATATTGAGCTGTCAGTGCAGTTGAAAATTGCGGGGGACTCTTGCCTTTGACAGTCGATTTGGTTAAGCAAATTTGGCAGTAAATTTTTTTACAATATTTCAACTTTTCTTTAAAAAGAGGCCAAGGAAAGGGTGAAAAACAAAATCCCGCAGAGCTTCTCCCCGGCTTTGCTGCTGTGTTGCTTCGTTCTGGGAATTGCTGGTAGTCATGTGGAGTCCTCAGACCCCAGGGTTCAGGTAGCTCATGTTCTCCTGTTGCTTTTGCCCCTAGGATGGCGGCTGGATTAGAAGTCACGAGAGGGTCTTTAGAGGAAAATACATTTGCAGTAAATCTGTGAACCCAGTAGCCTTTCAAGTGTGTATCTGGAATGCACCGTCCAGGTATTTTAACTGCTCTTTCGTTGATTTGGACGTGCAGAGAGGTACTTCTGGAATAGTACATTGCTACTTCTCTATCACTCCAGATCTCCTGGAGCCAGAGTTGAGTGGAGAAGCCAAACCAGCACAGTTTCCTGATGGCATGTTGCTGCAGTGCTTGTTTCCAGGAGGACGGAGCAAAGGTTGTTTTTGGTAAGGTCTTCAAGGTGTATGCTGATTACATATACAAGGATATATTTCCAGCCAGTAATGCATTTCTCAACTGCTTAACATAAATACCAAAGTAACAAGATGTCCATGAGGCAGCATGTTTTTTGTCCATGTTGTAATCCAATGTCTGCTGTTAAAAGAAAGAGCAGGCTATGTCTTTGTACTGTATAGATGGAAAGAGGATTTCAGCTAAGGCCATGGTATTCCTAAAAGCCTAAGAATTATGTATTTAGTTCCTGTTGAATCTCAGTGAGATTTGGGTACACACAGATTCCTTCTAAAATATTCTCTCTCCAAATATTTAACACTCTTTTGCTTTTCCCCCTCTCCAGCTACCCACTAATGCACTCTCCTGCACTTTACTGTGTTTATTGCAGCAGGTCTCTAGCCTTCATCCAGAGGCAACTTTCCTCAAACAGACTGAAGTATTTTGGAACAGGCACGGAGACATTTGAATGAGTATGAACCAAACTAGGTAACTACTTCTAAAATATGACTGACTCTTATCTGTGCTGATATCGCTAAAACGGCAAGAGGAAGGGTTAAGAAAGTCAAATTTGGAGGTAATGGTGTACTAGGGAAATGTATTCAGAATTAATATCTCCATATAAATATTGTAGAGTAAATTGTTTGCCAAATAGCATTCATTACTCCACTGCAGAGGTCAAATAATGGAGAAAATGTATTTGTGAATAAATTATTCAACAATTAATGCAAAATGTAGCAGCTAAATTATTCACAGATACTAATTCAACCAGTTTCTAGCTCTTTTCCACTTTGATGGTGGTTTTGGGTAGAGCTGCGTGAGCATTTTAGGTGGGCCCCAAGTGTGCTTTTGGAGTGGATCTCCCCGTTGCCGGCATGTTCATGGCTTTGGTTCCCACGGCCGAGGAGGTGAGGAGCATGCGAACGGGCTTCCTCGTGGAGGAAGCTGGGCTGGGGATGCCCTCAGAGAGCAGCCCTTGTGCTCCTGGGAATGACCCCCTAAAACACACACGACGCGGGCGCCGCATCCTCTCTGCGGATGTGTCCGTGGTGCCGCGTGGCTCCCTAAGCCAGGCATAGCCTTCGGAGAGCCACAACCCCGTAGCTGAGTCCTGTGGGAAACCTGCTGTCATATTGCTTTCTGAGGATGTATTGATTCCCTAGATCGTTCCTCCCAATGTTAACTATGCTGGTATTATAAAAAAATCTGCAAATTATTCTCCAATCGAATTTGTCTGGCTTCAGAGACAACTCGCTGGAAGTCATTATGCCACTTTCTGCCAGACTGTAGATTTTTTTTTTTTTTTTTTTTTTTTAGGTAACCAAACCCGCTTCAGCATATGGATCTTAATATTCCTTTTCAGTTAGATAAGTGGTTTGACCTCTGTCAGCTTCAACTTGTAAGCTCGTTTCTCAGTCCCTCAAATCCTGGCTGCATAGAAGACACTCACAAACTCCTATTTGTTAGACGTGTTTAAAGAGAAAGTAAGCAGAATCCCATGGGGTGTTTAATTATTGGTTTGACTAATAACACAGACTTGAAGTAATCTCACCGCTTCTGCTCATTAGCTTTTTTTTCTTTAAGGAATCACTAGCACCGTTTTGTGACAGCGTCGTAGCTCGTCCCTTGATTGTGCTGGTTTTGAGGGAGGGTGAGACCAGCAGCTCCGATTGCCTGGGACCCCGCAGTGCACAGTTGCAGGAGTGAGGAAAGGATGGGGACCCTCCTTTTCAGTGCTGCAATGCCAGTCAGGTTAGTGCAACTGCATGAAGGAGGTAAGAATTACATGTGTATTAAGGAGGTTAGGTCATGTAAACAAAAAGGTCTTAAAAAAAAAAAAAAGTCATTTTTGATAGTTAATTGCAGTGTGTAGCAATAAGAAGTACAGCGTTCTTGCCAAGATAAAATCTGAATGAGGAGGAGCACAAAAGAGAAGCTTGGGATATTCACATATTTTGAAACATTGTTTTTCCTTTAGAATAAAATTAGCTGTGCTTCCCAGCTTGCGTAAAAAAGCCAGTAAATGGCTCTTTAAGAAGCCAGACAGTTTCTGAATGGGCATTTTTTTGTTTTTTCCTTCTGGATAGAGGCTGCAGGCTGCCCCCATCCAGGGGCCTCCCAGGATTTGGGTGCAAAGAGGCCGACACATGCAGGTAATGGGCTCCCTGCCTGCCGGCGGTGGCAGGACTAGAGTCGCCCCTGGGATTGGGGCATCCTGGTGCTGTGGGGCCTGGGAAAGCAGGCGATGCTCAGAGGCATTGTGGAGCAGAGGGCACTGCTGAGAAACCCTCCCAAAAAATGAAACGAGAGCCTCAGCTGTCCACTTGCTGTCTGGGGCCACCTCAGAGTTATTGTAGGGCTGCTGTAAAGAAGGAAAGTGAAAAATTATGGCCTTCTCTAATTCAGTATATTAGAGCCTAAAAATCACTGAGGTCTGAGGGCGAGCTGTCAAGTGAACGGATGAAAAATATGCCATTGAATGGTGGTTTCCTTCTTTGAGTAGCGAGATATGGTGTGCAATGGTTGCTGTTAGCAAACTTTATTTTCCTTCCACGTCCTGTTAGAAACGGCCTCCTGATGCAGTTTGCAAATGGAGAAGCAGTGGACTCCCCATAAAAAGGACGGTTTTTTTTAACCCAGCCATTTTGCCAGAGGGCCCAGCCCTTACAAGTTCAGAACTGTTTGGAAACTAGGATCTCTGCGCAATTATGGCCCATGGCAAGATGTTATGGGCATTATTAGTTGATGCTATTGCTTCCATGGTGAGTTGCCTCAAAAATACCTAGACTTTCAGAAATTGAATCTGTGGCGTTTATTTGAATTTACTTTTGGGAGATGTGATTTAACATACTCTTTGCTTGATGTAATGGAAGCTTTATCCAAAGTAATATTTCTCTATTTCAAGGACATACTATTTTAAAATAGCTGCTGTTTTTTAATGTTCCTTGATTTTTTTTTTTTATTATTATTTTTTTTCTATCATATATCATAACCAGAAAATTGGAACAGGTCATTTGTTCCAGTGACACAATTTTTTATTGCCACTGGATTAGAACCCCAAATTTGCAGCATTCATTTATGCCTTTGCTATGTGGCACTGAAGTATAACAAATACATGGATGCCTCAGTAACACACCCAGATGCCTTGAAAAATAACCTTGAAAATTAACTAGCCCAGGCATAAAATCTACTTTTGACCTCACCGTGATCGTGTGGGTATTAATCAGAGGGAAAAGAAGCTATTAGCCAACTCACAAAGAATATAAAATAAAATTATTCATTTTCAGTGAGGGAGATGCTGAAGTTTTTACTAGATCTCCATGTTTTATCATCTCTGAAGACTCATAGTTTGCTTTGACTTCCCACCCTGGCGCAGCCTTGGCAGCCCAGGTTTGGAGGAGACGTGTTTTGGTGGGAAGGGCTGGTGCCATGTCTCAGTGGTTAGTGGCACCAGCACCTGCTGGGGACGTGCTGCTCCCTTGCATGTGTTTACAGGGAGCTTAGTATCAACTTTGGTGTGGAGAAAGTGCATCAGGTTTTGTAGCATTTCACGCTGCATCTCTCGGTTGTCTCTCAGGACTAAATCTGCTTTTGTGTTGCTGGTATTGGGAGTAACTGCTGAAGTCCCTGGTGTTATAGCAATGTAATATCAGCATCAGGCGCCTGGAAAGAGATCTAGTTTGCCAGGTCTCAGCCTCAAAAGCGAGTTACTGTGCCTTAATGAATTATCCTGCATTAGCTGAGCAGCGGAGGCTGTGTGCCCTTACCCCAAACATGAGATAAAGCAACGTTAGAGCAAGACTCTCTCATTCAGGTTTAAATTAGCTACGCGAACATTTGCTACGTTTGGAGTACATGCCTGGCTGCGCCGGAGGCTGTCTGCCTGGCGATCAACAAGAGATGGCAGTGTTTGCGTGAGATGGCAGTGTTTCTATTGCTGGATCCTCATTTACAGCTGTGTCTGACAGAAGGGCGTTTTAACTACACAGAAATATACTTTTTATAATCACCTCTAAGAATATTATGACAGACAATTAATAATCTGACAGCAAAGTAACTATTTTTAATGGCTTTAACCGAGCACTTTATTTCATCTTTGAGCCAATCATCACTGTAATCCCATTACCATAATAGAAGTTTTGGTAGCAGAATATGTGCTTGACCCTTTCTTGTGATTCTCTTATCAGCTCTGTGCCATCAAGAGTGCAGCTTGGAGGAGCGTGTCCATTGCTGATGCAAAAGCTGTTGGGCATGGCTGACCCGCTGGGGCACGGCTGGTTTTCAGAGCCTTGGTGGAGATGATCTCTGCAGAGGTTTGGTGATGCCGGAGAATGCTGTAGGTATGAAAATCTGCACCTGGTTTTTAAATGGGGACAATGAGGTGCACACAGGAGTGCCGGATCTCCTGTAACACATGACATAAAATTTAAGCCAGATTCTGCTGAACTGAGCTTGAATAATTTGCAAGGTGAACCTGAACCATTCCCAGCAACTGTTTGGGAGCTTTAGATGCGCCTTTGCTTGCTGGTAATTGCTCCTTGGTATGTAAGCACCGTTGGTCAGGTTTATTCTGCTGGGTGATCATTGCTACAGGTTTCCTTATTCCACATTGCCACCTGTTGCAATTTTCATTTGGGAATCTCAAATCTGCTGTCCCTAACGTCCAGGGAAAACCTAGTATCTGATCCTTGGATGCAGCTTTTGAAAAATAATAAAGTCGCTGGTTGCCTGTAAAGAAGGCTGTGTAGTTTTCAGTTAAAACTACGCTACTTTTGCAAGATGTGGAACTGTACAATGAATTGTTTTCTACTGTACTTCGTTGTAGCACACAGCGTGTGCATTTGAAGGGGGGTTAATAGAGTATTTTGAATGATCATTGGTAAATGTTACACAGTACATGGCTTAAATCCAGAATGTGTCAGATACTGCAGCTGGCTGTGATTCAGGTAAGGAACATGAATGATTCACGAGATGGGTAGAAGTAGAGTAAGTAATTCTTTCATCTTGATCATTTTCTCCCTGAAGCCAAATATCTTGCATGCAGTGACAGCTTTGTAAAATAGTGTGATGGCCAGTAAGGATAGGTGAAGCTTAGAAGAGACTTGCTAAAAGAGATTTGTTTTGGATAGAAGAGATAGAACCTGTCTCTCTCTTTCTTTTTTTTTTTCTTTCTTTTTCTTTCCCTGGCTTTCTCTCTGGGTGCGCAGGGGATTGTAAGGAATGAAAACGAACTGGCCCAGAATGCTAATATTGCTGCTTTGCTAAGTCTGTGAGATGTTTTAATTAGGAAGACGATGCAAAGACTTAAAAGAACTTATTTACTTGTGTTATTTGAAAACCCTGGAAATAATCCTGAGAGGCAATAGGCTGAGGAACAAATACAGTTTATTTCTCTGGGAAGATGTAGTCAGGTTCAAGGCCAGAGCTGCAGAAGGCAAAAAGAAAGTGTAACCAGTCACTTTTCCGCTGTCTCACTGCCCTATGAATTGTGTAGGCCTATTTAAAATGCCACTTTTTTACTTAAACAAAATCAGAAGGCTGTTTTTAGACAATTACCTCATGTTCACACTGGCCACAGAATTATGTATGGGTTTCTGAGATGGCTTTGTAGGAAAACACCCATGTGATTCTGTGCAAGTTGGCTGTTTTCCAGACAGAAGAGCCCTAAAATGCACTTAGCATGCTCTCCACTGCTGCGACCTTGAACCTTCTTGCTTGCTTTAACAGTGTGGATTAAAGAGCATCTTCACCTGAGCCAAGACCATAGTCTAGTAAATTAGATGATCCCACTTGGAAGATGCGAGAGGTGGTCCATCGAGGTATCCGTGCAGTTAGCTGAAGGAGAGGGGATGGCTTGTTGCGCTGCCAAACTTCAGCACGATTCATTGTTGGAAGCTGCGTCTTGCCAGAAGTGGCTTTGTGATGCAGACTGGCCGTATCGGCCCACCAGGGACTGGCCAGGCACGTAGAGAGGGACTCTCAGTCTCTGTGCCAGCCCTAGCAGCAGTGGCATGTTAGATTAAAGGTTTTGAGGTCAGAACATCCCTGTGCCTTGATCGCTTGCAAAATCATTGCCAGGCTCTGCACTCTTGATAGGATGATTTACCGTAACTTAACATTGACTTCAGTATCTGTCTCTAGCTGCTTTCTTTTTTGTTTCTCTCTTTTCTTCTTTCCTCCTTTTTTTTCCTCCTCCTGTCCGCTGTCCTCCTCAGGTGTAATTTCAGGTCATCAGTACAAGGCTTTCCCTGACTCACCTCTGCATCAGAAAGAGGAGTTTCATGAGCCATTGCGAGGCATCATTGCCTTCTCTCTTGCCTGCAGTGCACTCCTCAGTACAATGATAAACTACTTGTATTAAACAACAGAAGAAGAAGTTTGAGGCAATAAATAAATCATCTCCCTGCAGAGCACATTGGTAAATGTGAACAGGGTAAGCTTTAAGCATTTCCAACCTCAGGAGCCCCACCATGCATTAAGGATTTGATCCAACCCTGCCAAAGTCAGTGAAAAGAGTCCTGCAGGCTTCTAGGAGCTTTGGATCAGGTTATGTGATTTCTGTGGATATGTGGGCTATCAATATTCTCTTTCTCCCCAGCTGCCTCCATTGAAAAGCTAAACAAACCTCGTATGTTGTAGTTTCACGCTGATCCCCAGCTGGCACACTGATCCCTCAGTGGCGCAAGGGCAAGCAGCAACCTGGACTTTTGCAAATACTGCTAATACCACTTCACTCTCTCTTCCACAGTATTCATGGTAATATTTCGTTTTTAGTTTAAAAAAGTAGATTTAAAGAAAACGATTAGCACTATTTTTGCCTTCTGTGGCTTGTTGTTAATTTTTGACAATTTACATTTTGACAAAATTACTTTCAGTGATAATACTTCAATCAGTTGGAATGTTTACTGTAATTATGAGCTTTGTAAGCCTGAAATCCACAGTCACACATTTATTCAGTAAAAATGTTTGTCATGTGATTTTTAAAGATGATCAGAAAGTTTTTTTTCTTTTTTTTTTTGTTTACTACTAGGAAGCAAATAGCAGAGGCATTTGAGAGCTTTGGCCTTATTCTGTCTCCTTTATTGTCTCTGGTCACAGAAGTTGGTGTATTTGGATGAAAGCAGACCTATGGAGAGAGGGCAATGTTTCTCAGCAAATCCACTTGCAAGAAAGCTCAAAAGCAATTACAGTAGGTAAACAAGAAAAGGTGTTGTAGATCTTGTCCCTTTTTCTAGTTGGGTACTAAATGCAAAGCTGACGGGATTATTTGATTTCACCCTTCCAAATCCTGCTGTGTGTTATCTTTGCAGAATGACTTTTATGTAATCTTTAGTGTGGATAAATATATGTTAACAGTAAAAATAATGCAATGAAAATACAATGACAAGCATTGAAAGCAAAGTGTTGTCATGCAAACATCATGAATGGCTTGTGATTTATGTTTTCGTGTGAAAGTTAAGCCCGTTGGCTTGGATGCTGCAGGACTTCATTATGCTCTTTCTCCAGAGTGCAGTTTCAAAACAAATCTGATGCTATATGGAAGCCGGACACACGCTGTTGGTTTAAAGCACTGAAGAAAGCTTTGTGTGGTTGTAACTGTGATTTTCACCTGATCTAGGTGTATTTGTTCCCCTGCTTTTTATCAGGCATTAATCATAGAGCAGATTGGAGGGATTGCTCACCTCCAGATCTCCACCTTTGTTTTCTTGTGTGCGCGTTTGTCCTTGCAAGTCTTGTAGCCAATGTATACTGTGAAGCTCCTCACCTCATAATAAAGTCCATGTCCCTGTTTAGAGGTCACGATGAGAACTTGCATCAAAACTTGTCACCGTGAAACAAAATGGGAGTCTTTCTGCTTTCTCCAAGGGGATTCTTAGGAGAGGGATATGTAAAGAGCTCTGTAGCAACTGTAATAATTCTTCATTTCATTGCAACTGCCATTCAGAGGGGCTGTCGTCCCTTATTTCACATACCAGATGGTGCCACAGACTCTGTAGTGAAGGTCTGTATCTCTTTAACACTCCAGCGTAACTCTTCGTAACCATTTAGGAAGGAACTAAATGATATCTTTTAGAGTCAGAGGTACAGGAGGAAGGTAAACCATGTTGTCTCTCACTTTTGCATTTCAGGGAACGCAGGGTACTCTCCAGGAATTTAAAAAACAGGTTAGAAGCACTTATACCATGCTGGCTCCAGTCACGTTACTCGTTGAACCAACGCACCGGTTTATACTGGGTCCATTCTTGCCTGTGACCTGCAGTGGGCCTGCAGCCGTTTCTTCAGTATCCGCTGTTCAGTACCAGCCTGGCCTGACCCTCCTCCTCTCGTCATCGTAAGGCCCCGAAGGTAAGCCTAGAAAAGGAGAGCATCTACTTTCAGGAGAAAGTTGAAGCAATAGTGCTTAGGTGGATTATGATTTGTATTTCTGATTGTGAATTTGTTTTTATGTTTGTGGAATATTTTGAGGTTTAAAGGATTGAAAAACGCCCTCTTTTCAAGGTTTGATTGCACATTCATTACTCATTACCCAGTGGTACGCCGTTTGCTGTATGGAGTAGCAGTAATGCTATCAATAATATCTAGTGTAATTAGCATTTGAAGATAGGAACTTTGGAGTTGGGCCAACCAAGTCCGATTTTGCATCTTGGAAATGATAAACAGGAAAATTGCACATACATGAAATAATTTCACCTTAGGCTTGGGCAACTTTCTAATTATGGAATGATGGACCTTCTGCTGTTGGAACTGGTGGGGGGTGCAGGTCCACCTTTTCACAGTCAAGAAAACTGATCACGAATATCTCACTGCACTGATGGCATCTCCGTACTTGTACAGCTTTAATATTCGTAACTGTATTGTCCAACTGCATCTTAATTCGGCTCAGTTTGTTTGGACTTCTTGCAATATTGTAAATTCTATAAGCTGCCCACATGCTGTGTAAAGCGGTGTCTTTCATTTGTTTGACATTTACATGGTGGCGGTATTGCTTGAACTCTTGTTCTCATAATATGAATTGGTAGAAAAAGGAGAGAGAGATCATTTTCATATTATGCCCTTCATAATCATAAATACTTTAATAAAACTGCTTCTAACTGTACTATAAAGTGAGAATGCAGATTTAATGGTGACTTACAAAAGAGTTTAGCAAAAAAAAGGCCATATATTTTTTTTTAATTCTTTATGGTGGTCGAAGAACAGCAGGAAAGGGTTGGAGATGTAATGTTTTTTAACTTAATTGTAGTTGGAATAGGGTTAGAACACTATGGGCAAAACAACAATTCAGTCAAAGTGTTATTTTATCAAAGCTGGAGGGTTTTGCAGGGGCATATTTAATTCTAGGATCTTCTTGGAGGAGACTCGTGGGTCTGCAGCAGAAAGCAGTGTTTTATGCACTGACCTGGGATGCAAAGAACTTGTGTTCAAATCCTTTATTTAGGATGAAGGCAAAAAAATAAAAAAGTGCTTAAATTTTGCAGACTGGGCACTTTGGAGCTGGGATTTTTGCATGAGAGCTCCTCATGAAAAATACCCACTGGATAGTCGACTTGCAGCATTTTGCTACCATGGTTTTATCCCAAGATCTGAGTGTCGATGGAGAGAAGAAGGACTTCGCTGCTCCTTCATAAGATTTGTACGCATGTTGCTTGCTGTGAAATTCTGCAGGGCTATTATCACAGATGCTAAGAGTTCACCCCTGGTACTTTCATCGTGACCGAAGTTGCGTTTGGTTTCCATGCAGAGAGTTGAGAGAAATGAGAACTGGAAGGAAAGCCTGCAACCTGCTTTCCTCCTGCCTTTCTGTGGGGCTTATGAAAACCAGCTCTTTCTCAAAATACCACTTTTTTTTTCACGATTCTTTGGCTCTTTGCTTAATGTGAAGTAGTCTTGATTTAAGGGACATTGAAGCAGCTGGAGTCAGGTTGATTTTAGACCTTTCTGAATTGTTTCCTAAATGTAACGTAAGTTGCAGTGAGAAATTTACAGCAGGGTGAGAACAGGCCTTTCAAAATGTCAGATTGTATCTGCAAATTGCCATCGCTGGTAATAAACCTACCTGTCAAGTAACTGGCAGTTGCAGCCTATTGGTGAATCTGATTTTTGCTATATACCATTTCTCGAATGAATCAGAGACAGGGCAAAACTAGCAATTCTTTCTCATAATCTTAACAAATTCTTGGGACTGCAGATAAAAGAGAACCTGAATCTGTTAAATTGAATGCCCCAACTAGTTGAAAACAACCCTGGGGAAATAAAATTGTAAAGCCACACAGTTGAGCACTCAGATCAGGAATTCTGTAAGCTAAGGTTTATTCTTTAAACCTGCTCTTTAGCTTGGTTATATGTGTAGAAAACAGTAGCCTACAAACACCTCCCTTTAAAGACTTGCTTCACAGTGTATTATTATCCTTCCTGAACGTTTTGAACACACACATGCAGCATGATGTCTGATGGGCTTTAATTCTTTCAGCTCAGCCATCTAATCTGAAGAAGGAAGCAAAATTATAGCAGTAAAACTGTATCCTCTGATTCACCTTCCTGTTCTATTTATGATTTTTGCAACTGGGATGAATAAACTCCGTAGTCAGCTTTCGAATGGCCGGGTGCCTGCTTAGCTCATTTCTCTGCACGTGTCCTCAGAAGAGAATAGTAAATCTGGCTATTTTTGAAAACACTTCACTGCAATATTGTAATTATAATTCTTTTGGCATATTTTGGCTCTAAATGTGATGAATTGGAGGTGAATTAAACTGGGAAGTGTTCTCGGAGTTGTACCACTGAAGGTCATGTGTGAGTTAATTAGAAGTCAATTGCATTAAAACACTGTAAAAAGATACGAGGGTGCAAGTCCTCTGCATGGGTGATTATCCAAAATGCCTTGCCCATCATCTGTTGATGTCATTTCTTCCTCTCACCAACACATCCAAAAATCATGAAACAAGAACTGGCAATGGTGTGCATGTGTATAAACAGTGGTATCACCCTCGAGTGTCCTCGAAATGTATCTGGTCTACGACTTGCCCAGTTAGGTGGGGATTTATTTGGTAGTTTTATTTTGATCCTTTCTTCTTTTTTGCAAGTGTTCAAGCTCAGGTGTGGGCATTCCTTGCTTGCAAAGAAAACCATGACAAAAATACCATCCTAAGGTGTGAGTGCTAAATAGCTGTGCTTTAGGAACCAGCAACTAGAGGGGTCAGCCACCTGGTCTGCAGCTTTCTCTGCTTAGAGACTTTACTTGACTGGGGAGTCTTAAAGTGTGTGCTACCTCGTGGAGAATGTTATAGCACATAGCAGCAGTGCTGGGGCGTCTGATGTGCAAGGCTTTGTGTTCTTCCTGGTAACTTTTTTGAGCACGTCTTAATCCTGCAGGTTTTTTGCAAGCAATCGCATGACTTCTAAAGGGTTGTTTATTTTAGCCTCCATCTTACTATGAGTGCCCTGTACTCTGGGTGGTGATCCTTTCTAGACCTCTTCAAATTTCTGCTAATATTTCCCGTGGTGAAGCTTTGTGGGGTGGTGGGGAAAGGAAGATATATTTCCTTTTCTGACTTTGCATCAAGCTTGACAAGGAAACGCAACATCTAACTATACTTTGTTGGCTCTCTTCACTGAAGTTCAGGAGGGCACTGCAGCGCTGTTGCTTCTCGTGAGCAGTGGTGGAAATGAGCTCGAGCATCCAAGCAGGAGACCCGGATCATGCAGGAGACCTGGGATCGTGCACAGGCTCGATCCCACGTCTCTGAGCCGTAAGCTGTTTGTTAGCCGTAGTTTGGTGCCCCCACAGAAGGGATGTTCATTTGGGCAGGAGAAACATCAAGAGGTCGCACATACAGAAACGGGGGCTGAGGGATTTAAGCAGATAGCATCTTGTATAATGGCTAATTACAGTATATCCGCAGCCTAATGAGGAACCAGACTGGACAGAACTGGGAGGCATGCCAGCTCAGTGCTGTGCCAGAAAGCAGCCTGGCATTTTAAACCCCATTTTGGTCATTCTTTCCCACTCAACAAAGCTCTTGGACATGTGTTTATGAAATGTTTTGTTGTTGTGGGACATTAAATGTCCTCGCCTTTGGTAAGTTCCTGTCTGCTCTCCTATATTACAGTGCTTCACCTGGTATGTTGTAGAGAGGAATCATTTCAGCACAGTTGTACTGCTGCAGAAAATGGTAAGTCTGGTCCCTTTAGGAGTGTTATAAAAGCATGTAAACAGACAACATTCCTGAAGCTCAATAATAGCACAAATGTATTGGGGATGTTTCTCAAGTATTTAATATTCTCATATAACCCCCTGCTCCATCTCCTCTCTCCCTCCCTACTTGTAACTTCTAACAATGGGAATGGCTGTGGCAAAAGGAGATAGGTGGTTTTTTTTTTTCCCCTGTTTATGATAAAGCATGAAAATCCATCTCACCCAAGAGACACCTGTCACACAAGCTCCAAACATCTAAAGATGCTAGAGATTTTACTGAGAAGGCAAATGCTCCAGTGAAGCTGACTTGGATGTTTGTAACAGGAGGTTAATTCAATCAGCAGAGTTGGGAACTGCTGCCGCAGCTGAAATATGCTGCTAATGGGCTGTACTGGCACTTCTTTGGGGAAACCTGGTGCGATGGGGATGAAGGAGAGCGGCTCTGTTAGGAAGTTGCCCTAGTGAAGCTGCTCATCTGTCGGCCAATTGTGTCCCTTGTTTACAAGCCCAGTTTAACTGAGAACAGTGTCTGTGGAAGTCTGTCACTTAGGAAGTCACGGGATGGTGGAAAAATAAAGGCTAGGAAGTGGCAGTTGTACTGGCAATGATCGTAGAGAGTATTCTAGCAAGGTATGTTAGCCAGGGCCTCTCTCCAGCGTTGTAAAGATGTGCCTGGTAGACACAAAACTAACCGGCATATGTGTACTGATACGGAGTGAGGGTTAATGGGTGTATTTGCTATGTAGGGATGTAAGCTGGTGTGGATGCACAACAAAATAGATAATTTCCTTAGTAGTTTTTAGCAGTAAGGCACTACGGAATGAAATTGCTTCTCCTCTTCAAGTGACTCCACTTTAATCCAGCTGAGAAACAACACCAGGCTTTACTGGTGCAAGGAGATTTTCCTTGATCTTTGCCTGTATAGTTTCTGTTCTGCAAATTGGTAAGAGGCTGCAATATTTGTGTGACATCTTGAAGTCCTCTATACAAGAGCTCACTCCAACAACAAATATATGAAAATTCTCGCTACTTTATGGCCATTAGAGCCTTCAGCTGGAAAATGTCAGTGAAGGACTGCTCAACTGCAACATGACCTGCAGTTTTTCTTGAATGAAAGAGACATCGATATCGTAAAGTATTGATGCCTTTTGAAAGATGCGGTTAAAGTGTGCTTTTTATTTACTTTACAGCATCAACCATTGTGCTAGTTCAGTGCCCATGGATGAAGTCATCATTTGCTAATGACTATAACACAGAAATAACCAGATCCTACAGCACTTTTCACCTTTAGGAGTAGGGGAATAGCTGAGTTATCTCCACTGGAGTAGCATTTGGAAAATGGGATAACAAAAACATGATTGTCACAGTTTGATTTCTTGTGTAAATTAATATTAACTAATGCTGAAAAGAGAGAAAAGGTGGAAGCCCCTTCATGCCCTCACCTTCTGCCCCGGGCTTGGACCATTCATTCCAGTATTGGGAGGTGCTTTTAGACCCAGATCAGATCCAGCAATTCGCATGTGATATACAGCTGCTGCACAAGGGAGATGTGATATTCCTGTTTGTTCTTTCGCGTATACCATGGCATCTCAATTAAACCCGACGGTGTTTTTTCAAAAGCTGCTGAACAGACTATTTTTAGATAAAGAATCTGGCACAGCCCACTAATGAGAAGTTTGTTCCTTGCTGCTGCTAGCCACGGTCTTTCTTGTTTGTTTATTTGTTTGTTCTAACTTTGTTTAAAAGCCAAAGTAGTAAATATTGGTGGGCTCTTGTCTTTTAATCTGAAGATTAAATCATTCCCAGGAGGAGCTTCTGTCTCTTCTTGTACAGCTGTACTCCTTAATAGTCATAGGCCAACATTTTGAAGTGTCTGGTACTTCTAAATGCTTTAAATTCTGGGTGCTCAGTTTGATGTGTTAAAAAGGCCTGATTTTCGGAAAGTGCTGAACCATCTACTAGAGAAGAATCAGGTTCTGCCAGCTGGGTGCACAAAATGGTGCTAGCCAGACGTCCCTACTTTATGGTAATAGTTTAAAGCTAGAGTCTGTAACAGGAAAGATCGTATCTTCTGGAAGTGTTGGTGCCATCACTTTGAATTTACCAATAACCCACCCTGAAATGGAAGCCACCTCCGGGGCTGTAAAACGATATGGGAGCTCTGGTTCTGCCTCCGTGTTACCGGTGCAGCCGAGGCGAGGGCGACGCAGTGGTGGGGCGGGCGTCCCGTGGGATCGGTGTCCGGGCAGAGCAATCGAACTGCGGGCTGCTCCCTTCAGTTGGGTCACTAGGGGCAAACCTGAGTAAAAGCAGTTTTCCTCTTCTCGTTTCAGTGCGTTTGATCTCTTCTCAAGCAAACCAGTCGGATAAGCTTGCACAGGTATTTATTTACTGCTCTGTTTCCTGCCATCCCCACTAGCCTGGTGGAAAAGTCCCCTATGAGCTTCCGCTTCCCTCGGCGGTTGTAAACAAAGCTCATTACTGAGGGCAGAGCGCTCTGGGGTTGCAGCACAGCCCCTCCAGGCTCTGCCAGTTTTGCCATCAACTGCTGAGGCATCTGGCAGTGGCTTCAGTGCAGCAAAATTGCTGTAGGCCAGCTGACAGTCTGCTTCGTGGGCACCTTTCTTTCCCGTACATTAAAATATCTGTAGCACAAGGGGGGCTCTTCCAGCCAGATTCTCACCTGGGGTAAATCACTGCACTTCCATTAAAGTCAGGAAAGCTGTGCTGATTTATGCCAGCTGAGCATCTGACCTTTAAAGTATTCAGTGTATTGAACTCCTCAGCAGCACCTTAATTCTGGGGGGAAATTCTGCAGCCGCAGAAGATGAGGGACATTGCTTATGGTCTGTCATAAAGATTCCAAAGCTTCCAAGAGAATAGTGCTTAATTTCAGTCACTCTCATATTTAATACTTCATAGTGGAGGTAGTTTATCATGGTTGAGCCTTTTACTAGTCTGCTACTATTTCAGCATTAAAGAAGGAGTGTTGTCCTAGAAGGAGGCTTCTGCTGTTATGGCTAAGACAGCTGATGATTTTTCAACCTGAATGTGTTAAAATGAGCAGCTTTTGATTTGTTGTGGAAATTAGCCATTTAAAATAGATGTTTTCATAGCTAAGTAGACTTACCTGTGTGAATCACCAGGTGTGATAAGCCAGACAGAGCCTGCCTCACTTGGTGCTCCATGCAAATGTGGAGCAACACTTCATCAAAGTCAGTAAATTTAATTTAAATAAAGTAAATCCAGTGAGAATGAGTCTGGAATCAAGTCTCATGACTGGAAGCAGTTGAGAGACTGCCACTCTGTGATTTTAATGGCCCACAGGAGAGTGTGTCCATAAAAATGATAGAGAGGCACTACTCGTTATGTGCAAGCTCTGAAGGTGAAATAGATAAACCTCCACAGCAGAGAGCAGATCTGTGAGCCGTTTGTAGGACATGTAAGTGTTGTGGGTGTTGCAAAAACTCCTGAGAAATCACCACCTACCATGCAATACCAACCTGCCCAGTAGGTGTGGACGTGGACCTTCCCTGACTTCATACCTTGGAGGATTTATAGGGGTCTCCATGAGGGCTCCACCGAAATGCATGGGCCCAGTTTAGTAACATGGATGAGAAGAAGGTGAGAAAAGTAGTTGGCTACCCAGCAAGGGGTGACTTCTGAAAACTGGGGTACGCATTGGAAATGTCCATTACCACCACAGCTCTCGCTAGCTTCAAAGCTCCTGCTGTCTGGCCAGATGGCAGGTTGATTGGCCCAGGCAGCTCTGAAGACTTTTGCCAAGAGTTCTCTGGCAAAGCTTTGCTGTGGTTTTGTTTTCCTTTTTTTCCTGCCTTCACGGGATGCAATCGCAGAAGGCTGACAGAAAGGCAAAGCAGTGCTTATTTGTATGTCCTCTTTTCTGTAAGCAAAACAGTGCTGCCAATTAGTTGGATGGATTCTGATTAGCAGATGCTGGCTAGAATGGCTTGGGCCTCGGAAGGTATTTTCATTCCTTGTTTGCAAGTGAAGAGGTATGGAAAACCCTGATGGCATTCTGTTCTGTTGATTTAAATTTAACCTTTATTAATTTTTGTAAATGATGCCTCATTTAGTGTGGAGGAGCAGAGCCTGAATTGCGTGAGCGTACTGGGCCGGACGTTACTGATGTAAATCAGCTTGCCTCCACTGACAGCTAATATTCACCAGTCGAGGATCTGGCACATGCTGTTTTATTACTTTCTGTTTCTCCCGTGATACTCAGATATTGCAAAAATAAAAAGCTCTCTGATGGGCTCAGGTAAAGCAGGTCTTTCTGGAAATGTTTCTTTGCAGGGATTGTAAGTAGCAAAGTTCTCTCCCACTGTTCCTTGTGTTGAGCTCAGAAATGTTTATGTCTAGATGGAGTGGATTGACTAGACTCACAGTGGTTTGTCGTTGCTCTGTGGTCAAGAGAAACCTCCAAGATTTACCTGATTTTGGAATATTAGGTCTCACTTTAGATTCCCCAGCGCTGGATGCAGTATGCGCTGGTGATGTGGCTGGTGGTGTGCTCGGCACCATTAGTCTGCAACGGGGTCTACTGAGGAAAGCTTGCTCATTAGGTCTCTGTTACCAATGTTAATCATACTTTGAAGACCCTTCTTTGGGGCCTAGGCAGTCATCTGGACAAAGGGTACAAAGGTACAAGTGGTTGTTTCCTCACCCATGATTGCTTTTCAGCATGAAAGTTCAACCCTTGCATATTTGGGTGCCCAGTGATAGACCCAGCAGTGAGGGTCAGCTTTGGACCTTGCATCTTACACTGTTTTTTTTTTTTTTTTTTTGCTGTTCAAGTGATAAATTTCGCTGTTTCAGTGATAAATTCTAGGCCCAGTGCTGAGGTAAGCAGCCCCAAGGAAATCACCATTCCTGACCGTCTTCCCCCTCAGTTACAGAAATAAGAGGTTGCTGAAGGTTCTGATCCTGCAAACGATATTCCTCAGAGCACTGCGGGGAGTTTGAGAGCATCATTGCCTTTAATAGAACGAGTCCTGAAAGTCAATTTACTTAGGTGTGTCAGTGTTTGCAGAAGGAGGTTTTGATCTTGTAAACCGTCTTGCAGGGGGAGATGGCTTCCAAAGCATTTTGAGAGAGAGAGAGGAGTCCGTGACAAGTACACCTCTAAGTCATTTAAAAGCTTGTAATCTTACTTTAGTGTCGGCACACCGTCACAACGGGTAGCTTCCCAGTGCACGGTGTCTGACCACAGGTACTCAGGATCCAGTTAAGCACAGGAGGAGCAGGCTGAAAACGTCAGCATGAAAACTGCATAGGCTACTTCCAGTTTCGGTATTGATGACGTAAATATGGGTGATAAGAATATCTGCTGATGTCAGTGCATTTATCCCAGTGCAAAACTAGCCTTGCAGGACCAGGTTTGGTGTCTGTCGTGAATCACATTGCTTCATTTTTTTTTTTTTTGTGTCAGGATTTTTTATTTTTATTTTAGGTTGGTATGCCAAAGATTACAACTATGTGTCTTCTGAAAAACCCCTTGGATGATGCAGCTGTGGTCCTAAATGATTTTGGAGTGTGAGGTGCAGAGAAAAGGGAGTTGATGACAAAGATGCTTCTGATTCTTCTGGGTCATGGTGATATTTCTTGAGAGATATATGTGCGCTGAAATAAAGCAGGTGTTTAGTCCATTTTGATAAGGAAATGTCAGCTTTAGTCTATGGCATACAATGAAATCAATAAGCTCAACAAAGCGGTGAATGGAAGAGCTGGCCGAATAGGCAGAGGGTTGAATCCCACAGCTCCGTTTGCAAAATAATAGCGGCTCACTACCACTGCGCAGATGAGATTGTATCCGGGGTGTAGCCAGGTGCTTGAAAGTGAGTGCAGGAATTCAGATAACTGCTGAAGTGCTCCGCAGCAAATTGGCTGGCGTCAGGCACTTGTGCAGTTCAGACAGAAAAGACCTCTGAAATTCAGATGTTACTTCAAAGCTAATGCAGACTTCAAGGCACGAAGAGTAGTTCTGTATGGTACTAGGCCAGAAATGCTTCAAAGATGCATCTGCAATACCTTTGTGTCCTTCTAAACCCAAGAAGGGGATAGGCTTTTAAAGTAAGACCTTTTTGAAGGTTTTTGATTACATTCATTTAAAATTTCCTAGAAAATACAGTTTCTTTTTTAGTTGCTCTTTGAGTAAATTGATCCATTCTTTGTTATACAGTGAAAATCAGAACTGTCTTTTTTTTTTTTTTTTTTACCCACTCCTCCCTGCTTAGCCTCTTCCCCGCTACCTTTGCTTTCCAGCACGTTGTAGTTTTGGGGAATGGGTGGAGTGTGTGCATGGTGGGGGGGATCCTATAGTTTTATTGGCTTCATGGGATCAGGGGAAGTCAGGGAGCCTTCTCCACTCTGCTCCCTTTTCTGGATGTGTCAATGGAGCAGTGAGCAGTGAAAATCATTAGTGTCTCCAGCTGTTCCTACCCTGGAAAGGGGATGTGACTGAGGACGTCTCAAAATTTTTTCCAGGGTTGATGTGTCCCAAGGAAGGAAAGGCTAGCTACCACCTCTGCCAACCAACTGGGGGACCCAAAGAGAACAAGCAAGGGAGAAGGCCAGCTCTACAGGTCAGTGAAGGTTGTTTTGAAGTTTAAGGGAAAGGATTCGTTTGTCTTATGCTGGTGTTAAGCACCTCAGCAGTCTCAGGACTGCTCTGGTTAGCCAACAGGGCAGATGGACAAAAAGCTTAGATCAAGTTGTTTTTAAGGAATAAGCAAGGCGATCTTTTCAGGTCAACTGCTGCTCTTGACCTTGCTTGTTTACCTGCTGCTGGCTTGCTTGGCGTGGCTGGTGTCCCTGCTGGCGCTGCTGGTTTGCTCTGCGTGGCTGGTGTCCCTGCTTGCGTTGGGTTTCCACCTGCCTTGCTGGGCTGCGTGTGTGGGCTCCAGCCCAGCCCGTGGCCCGGCCAAGGAGGCAAAGTGCGGAGGGACCTGCTCGCTGGGGAGGACGCAGCTCTTCAGCATGGAGTGGTGCTCAAAGGAGGGGGAGTTCGGATCCTGGTGCACTTACCTGGTCCGTGCCTTGTACACATGTGAGCACGATAGTGATTTTCTCCCTAGTGCAGTAAGGCAAGTGGCTTCCAGGCAAAATACTCTCTTGAAGTACAGGGGTGGCAGTTCGATGTACGGGGTATTCAAATACATTGGCCAAGCCTTTCTCTTCAGTATGACTTTGTCTCTCATGAATTTTCTTTGACTTTTGTATAACATCTTCAAAGTATAGATATGGTTTTTTCCCCCTTTTTTCTTCTTCCTTTGATAAAACTCCTGTGGATTCTGGGCTGTATCCTGCACTCAGGCTCATGAGTTTCACACCGCTGTCACTCGGTGGACGTTGTTAGCATTACTGTAGCTGGGAACGGCATCAGATCTCTAATCTATAGCTGGGATGTGGGACTACTATCAAAATGATCTATTTATTTTTTAATACATTGCTGTTCAGGGCCAAATTATGGAGTTTGGGGTTTTTTTCCTCTTTTCTTTCTCGACAGCCACAGGGAACAGAGGGTAATGACTGAATACAGCCCCTGAACCTGTAGTCGAGGGTGGACGGCTGCCGGGGTGGAGGCCAGCTTGCAGTGTGCTGCATGTTGACTGGCCTCCTGCACGTGCAGGACTTGGGACGGGGCAGCCCGTGAATGCTGGGAAGGAAACGTGTGTGCCAAGGCTTTCCAGAACAGCAGAACGGGACCACCAGGCTTCCTGTGGGATCATCTTAGTTTCCAGGTCGTATCTTCCCTGCTCCGTGGGAGTGCGTGTAGCTGTAGTAAACGTACTGTGTCATCCATCGTTTCTCGTGTGATGCATTCGCGTGCCTGCAGAAGTCCCTTGCTTACGGAGCACCCTCCGAGCCGGGTTACGACGCGCGGCCGAGTAGACGAGAGGCCTCAGTGTTCGTGTGATGCGATGTCTGCTTTCCTCCCACTCTGCCGCTTCTGCGCACGACTCCAAAGCCATCTCCTGCTTTGTCCCCTACACTCTCATCTAGTGTGGGGTTTCTTTGCGTTCGGTTTTTTTCATTTACAAGCCCTTTTCCCATTCAGCAGGACTATCTGAGGCTGGATGAAATAATAGTACTGAGGACCCTTAATAACAGGAAGTATTATAGCTCCAAAATTATTTCCTGACACTAATTTATTATAACCTGCTTTTAACTTAGTTTCACCTTCCTCTTCCTCTTCCCCCTCCCTTCCCCCCACTCTTTTTGTAATCTCAAGTCGTCTCCTTATATAGCAGAATGTGTGTGATCTCTTCGCAAAACCAATTTCTTCTTTTTGGGCAATAGAACGGTAAGACTTCTGTCTGCATCTGCAGTAATAACATAATTAAATAAACTAATAATGATAATAATAATTCTGGTGTTTTGCTGTGATAATGTGATGGCCGCTGCCAGTGTGATCAGCATGAAGATGTCTCTTGCGGCTGGGAAATATTTGTGATTAACATAGAGCTCGGGGTTTGTTTGTGCTTTTCCATTCCATGTTTTTTTTCTTAAATATATTTTTAAGAAATATTGAAAGAGCTACTAGAAAGCTTCCAGTACCTCTAACTTCACGTTGTCCTTCTTCCTCAGCCTGTGAAAATTGAATTGCAGCCAGGTTCTTTCTGTCTGTCGTACTTGCAGGCTGCTCATGGACCTCTGCTGCGCGAGGTCTTCGGTATCAACACGCTGAAATTTGTAGTGAACAGCCATTACTGCTGGATGGCCTGGATGTTTTTCTCACACCAGAAGGCTCGAGTCGCTTGTGTTGCACTTGCCTCTCCTGGGACGCGAGGCCAGAGTGACCTCGGGCAGCACGTACTCCTTGCTGCTGGAAAGGTAATTAAAAATGAGGGCTGGTAAACAGGGCTGTGGCTCAGCCGCTCGATCAGTCAGGAAGGCAGCCACCACGTCCACACAGGACTGTTTGCTGGAGAGGGCGAGTGTGCCCGCATGGGAAGGTAAGCTCAGCGGGTGCCGCTCGCTCCCCGTAGGGACGCGGCGGAGGAGGAAGGGGTGGGAGGACGCGGCAGAGCGCTCCTGACGGTCTCCTGTTTCGACTCCTCCCGCAGCAAGAAGCAGCACGCGTTGGAGCTAACGCCTGTACCCAGCATTTGCTGCGTTTTTCTTCTGTCGCTCCCTGGGCTGGAGGGAGGCAGACCGGTGACGGGCTTTCTCGGGAGCTCTGCTGGCACAGCCTAAATAACCAGTGATGCAAAAGGTGTGGAAAGGAGGTAGCAGACATTGCTCCCACCGGGGCTCACAGGAAATAAGAAAATCCGATACCGTTCCCTCCCAGCACTTGCTCTAGCTGCCTACAAAGCTGCCACGCTATAGTGGAGCCGCTCAAGGTGGGTGCAGATGCTGCTTGGTTCGCTAGATATGCGGCCTGGCGTTGCAGGGCAGGAGAGTGGGACGAGCACACTTTGGTCCTGCTGCCCCAGCGGCTCTGCTGCCTGCCGGCACTGTAAAAGCGGCAGTCTGGCCCCATAATTAAATCCCCTCGATTGCACTGTATTTAAGAGCCTGCCCTCCCAGCCCATCAAAATCCCATCGCTCAAGAGGGATCCTATTAATTGCCCATGGAGATGAGCAAGAGGCAGATGCAGCCGAAATTTGCTTCCAGCAGGTGCTGTTTGCTCGCGCTGATGCGTGGGGTTCACGAGGGCTCTGCGCTGCGATTTGCACCTCCTGGCCCGATCCGATGGTAATGGGATCAAATGTTACGGCAGGGTATTGACCTCTCGCCGCCGCGTTTACTCTGGCGTGGGGAGTAAACAAATGTTACCGTGGAGGCGGCGATTTTCTCATAAACAGGCAGCGGGAGTGCTCGGATGCTGTTTTGTGACAGTGAATAGATCACACTGAAAACAACAGATGCTGATTTCAATAAAATAATAGCATTTTCAGGCAATGGTTTTCTGCAACTTCAAAGTGCTTTGCAAGCCTGAATTAATAAGTGGGTGTTACTGCGGGTTGTTGCTGTACAGCACAGCGATAGGCTGTTTCACCGCTGGCTTTCAACTTGGCCCCTGCTCTTTACTTCAGCTAATCATAAACTACTTCATACAGTGATAGCTTAAAAAAAAAAGGTTGCACTGGGTTTTATGAATGGGCAGAGCTCTGAATGACTGTGGTTTGAGACGTGTTATCTTATCAGTTATTTAGTCATCTGGCTGCTGGGTAGCCCAGTGTGGTACTGGGCATAATACACTTATGTGCAATTAATACAGAGGTCTTTGTCAAGTCCCTGCAGTTGGAGAAGGCTGATTGAGCCCAAAGGCTGGCTCAATCTGCAGTCTCAGCATCGTCGTTGGCTGAGTGAATTTATGTACTAAAGTCGCTCCGTGCCCTGACTCGCTATTCCGCGATCTCAGACGTTCCCTGAAGAGCGCCGGAAAACTGAAATGTAAAATTGAATAGGACAGTGGACTAGAGAATACAGAATGAGATTGTTTTTTCCCCCCACTAGCAGCATGGCAGTGTATATCTATTTCTTATTCTTTTTTTTTTCCTATTAGGTTGGAAAAGGAAGAGAAAACCCATTTGTTTGGGGGTTATGCTCTCAACACACTGCAGGCTGAACAGTTGTTGGGTAATTAAGGCAGTACAAAAGTGCGGTGGAAGACAATCAGTTTAAAGCTGTGTTATCGCTGCAGGAACAAAAAAAGCAGCACTAAAAATGTTTCCTTTTCCAAGCATCATTTTACTCGTCTCCGTGTTTTGGGAGCCCTCTGTCCCTGGTGCCCGTGGTTGTCTAACACCTCGTGGTTAGCGAGTCCCCATCTTCAGGAAATGCCTTCTCCTCCCACATCTGTGCTGCAGGGTAAAATATCTTGTGCATAAAAGGCCGGGAGGTGTTTGGGGCCAGCAAGCGAAGGTCTTTGCTGACACGAGCACTACATTTGCCGTCCCGTGTCCTGGCGGCGAGGCAGTCTTCTTGACCTTCCCGTTGGGTGGCTGCTGCAGATCCTCGCCACGCCGATGGGTGGAGATGGGTTTCCCCGTTGGGGTGTCGTGTCCTGCCTTGCCCAGACGTGCAGGGCTGCCCCCGCCGGGCAGATGCTTGAAGAGGTTTTATGTGGGGGCACATTTTCTGTTTTGAGATGAAAACTAACTAGTTACCCTCACTTCAGGGCTTTGCAGGGTCTCGTGTTTGCTGCACAGTGGCGTGTCTCATCTTCGTTTTTGTTGCTGACAGATCTTTTATCATTTTTATTAATTTCCTTTCGAAGCTGCGACCTGGTGGTTTGATCCGCGGGAAGCCAGTGCTCCTGCGCCGCAGCAGCAGCAGCAGCTTTATCGGCTTTTGGGAAGTACCAGGCTCACATGTTCGCAGAGACCTGCAGATGGCACTGCCTTCTTGGGCTCCGAGTGCCACGCGCGGCCCCGGGACGCGGCCCCGGATGGCTCTGCACCGCTTCGGGCAGCGCAGCTCCTCTCGCAGCCGGAGTCAGCAGTGCGAGAGCTCCGGCTGTGGGATGTCTTTAGATGACCGTGAAAAAACAGCATGGAAATTGCTGGGCACCTTTCCCCTTGTTCCTCTTCAGGTGGTTTTGCTTTCTGGACTTCTCTTCTATTCTTTTTGAGGTTTATCTTCAAAGGGTTTCTGACAACTTCTCCGTACTGGTATTTTTTCTCCCCCTGATATTTCCCTGTGCTGATTGAGCACTGAGCTGGCTGCAGAAACGCTGCCTGGTCCTAGGGAGGCTGCGCCAGCATGGACCGGGGAGGAGGCTGGTTCGTCCTCAAGGTTTCCTGGAGGGTTTCCATCCTCCTCCCTTCCCTCCATCCCATCCCTCGCCTTCTGGGGAGGGTGGCTGTGGCCACGGGGAGCTGCCACCAGTAGCCGCTGGTGCTCAGCAGTGCTGTCACGCGTCTTTGGGACGCTTCCCCCAGGGTCCTCCGGGCTTTTTTGACATCGTCTGTAGCACGGTGAGGCTGCGACTTGTGCAAAACGTGCTGACGCTGCAAACTGCTGACGAGCAAACGGAGGTCTATTCGCTGTGATTGCTCTCACCGGGATTTCATGTCGGGCAAAACTTTTTTTTTTTTTCCTGTTGCAGTGTTTAACAGAGGCGGCAGCTATCATACGTGAGGGATCTGCCATATTTCCTAAGAGTCAGAATAAAATCCAGCCATCGCGAGGTGTTCCCGGTCGCTCGCTGTGCATAAATCCTCAGCTGCCTTGCCTCAAGGTCAGGCAGGTATTTCACGCCTCCGAAGTGGTTTGCTCTGTGGCGTGACGGGGAGGAAATGCTGCCCGGACCCAGCAAATCTTTTAAGTTCGCTGCTTAGATTCCTTCGGTGTGGGAACACTTGAATGCTTCTCTGCTTCATCACCAGTACGACCAGTAACGTATGCACAGGAGCACCTGGGGACAGGCCGCTTGCAGTGCGACGGCCCCGCAGCCGTTTGTAAAACACTCCGGTTTGCGATGGCAGGTGGAGAGCATATACCAAGTTTTTTTGTGTCTGGCTACCCTGGGTGGAAAAAATGTTTGGAACCGTATTCTCTCTTTGGACTCTATTATCACTCTTCACTTGGGGTATTTGAAAGGGAAGTTTTGTATTTCTCTCCTGCCAGCAAACTTGACGGAGCTGCCTTTCACTTCGGAAAGTTTAATCTGCAGCACGGATGGCACACGTTCGGGGTCCGATGCTCCCATAATTTTCTTGCTTTCCAAGTATATTTTTAGAGTGGTTTTGTAAATTGGCACACGCAAAGTTCGGTTTGGGTTTTTTTGCAGATCCTGGCTCCTGGAGACAAGGAGTCAGTGTGCGAAACTCAGGTTCAGAACAACAGAAAACTAAATCTCACAGTTACGAAAAAAAAGGTGGTTTTTTTTTGTAGACTGCCTTTCGAGGCTGTTGACTTGCCAGCGCTGTCGCTAGAGCTGAACTGAATCTAGCACCTCCTCATAGCGATCAGCTGTTCTGGGCTGGCTCCGGAGCGTGACTGCTGTCGATCTCGGGGGACTCAAACTAACGGCGCGCTTCTGTTTGGATCAAGAGAGAGATTTATCTCTTCATCCGTGACTATTGTTTTCTGTAAAAGAACAGATCCAGGTCTGTTTATTCACACTGAAGTTATAAATTTTATTATTTTTCTCTCAATGATTTTCACTGGAAATACTGAGCAAAATGCTGGGGTTTGTTTTGTTGTTCAAATTTTGCTCAGCTTTTTCCTGGTTATGTTCTTTAGGGCTAATGGATATCGACATGTGGGATTCTGGGAGATGGAGAGGGGCGGAAATATTTGAAAGCCTAGGTCTTCATCATCTCTCAGAGTTATATGATGATTCAGTTATTGTTTGTATGTGGCTTTTGCTTGTGGATAGTACTTGGTTGAGATGCACAGCTGCTGAGTAAACGTGTAGACTATCAGGCTTATGAACCTCTCAAAAAGGGGGGAGAGACATGAATGTGATGCATAAGCACTAGTATTAGTTCACTCTTTGCCATGACATTTATTCAGACGTCCCAGTGACCACGTCACCCCGTGGTTTGGTCTGCTCGACCTCAGCGGCGACCGGCGTGGCCCACTGACGGACACGGGCTAGCGGCAGCAGTTAAATCAAACGCAGGCGTTCGCCCCGCCGCCGCTCAGCAACGCGGACGAGAAGAGGCTGCTTCCTTTCGGTTTGCATGTGGAAATTACTGGAGATGGGCAGAATTTAATATAGGGAGAGAAGTCAGGTGTGCGTTCTCTAAATCCTCCCCGCCGAAGGGACAGTAACAGTGCAAAATAAAGGCGGTGCTCGGAGACTTTTGCAGTGTGCCTTTATATGCTGCATAAAGCCGTGAGATGCTCTCAGTGGTAGGCAAATCAGAGGGGGGAAAAAAGGAAGCTCTGTCTGGAGGAGGCTGAGATAAGAGTTTCAAGGCACCGTTGTGAATTCTGCATTGCTAATTCCTTCAGTTTGTTTGTATTCATGGAGCAAGCTGGTAAAACAAGACAGAATAATCTGAATAATTGTTATGAATAGAAAAACATGCAGCGGGGAGATATAATGAGAGATAGATGGTACATTAGTGTGCAAGTTGCAAATGTTACCTAAAGGTTATCTTCAGCTCCTGGTGCAAACAGGCACTGGAAATAGCAGCCGTGTTTCTGAAATGAGTGCTCAGGCAGGAGAGGAATTGGGGGAAAAAAGAAAAAACGTAAGATCCTGGTTTTCTGAGAGCTTTGCCCATGGAGTTTGGGGATTCAGAGGACTTTCCCCGTGTGGAAGGTTTGAAAGACGGGTCGGAGACACGGACTGAAGCTTGCCAGCTGTCAAGAGAAAATCCAGAGAGGTGATGCTGTGCTCGCTGCTGCAAGCACGCAAAGGTCATTAGCTGATAAGCGCTGTGAACAGTTAAAGACATAACTTGAAGCTCGTTTCATTGCCTTTTGGTGGAGGAACAGGCTCTTAGGATACACAATAATTACATTTCTAGGCTTTCCTTCATCCTCATGGTTGTTCGAAACGGACTTTTAATGAAAAGGTAGTTCCCTAACCCCGTGCGGCTGGGAGCTGAGGTTTCCACACTCTTCTGCGAGGCGGCAGTAAGGCCGTGGCGGTGGGCAGCGCCGATGGCCCCGCTGGGTGCGATCGCCTTGTGCGTGCTCGGTTCCCAGAGAGAGCAGCCGGCTCCCTGAGAGGCAGCGCGCGAGCCGGACGGAGTCGGATCACCCACCGGGCTTAAAAGGGGATATTCCTTGCAGCTGGTGCGCCCTGTTCGCCGGGCAGGCAGTCGTGCTCGTCCCCGTCGCTGCCTGTTTCTGCCCTGCCAAGCGGAGCGGTGCCGGCGGGAGGCACCCGAGCCCCCCGTCCCGCTCCTGCCTTGCGGAAGAGCGCCCGCGTCCCCGCGGCGGCTAAAAGGCTCGGCGGAAAGGCAGGCAGGAAGTTTCCCCGGTCCGCTTTAATAAATTCAGCCTTTCCTTTCCTTTTCACACAGGCGTGCAGCACAAAACTTTTCACTTGAGAGCAAATAGGGTGTCAAGTGAAATGATTTGGTGGGGCAGTCTTGTTCTGCAAAGACACAAAAAATAAATAAATGAAGTTTGAGCCAGGCCGGTTTGTTTATTTTTTATTTTCATTCTGTATTTTTTTTGGTTCAGCAGCTGAATTGAAAAACCAATTGTTCCCTTGTGCTGGGGGGGAATACAGATGCAGCTGGAACCATATCATTTTAATCTGAGCTCGTGACTGAGCAATGGCACAGAAAGCTCTCTGGAGGTACACAAACATCTAAATACTACTTTAAGGAATGTGATAGAAACACAAGTATTTGGATATTTGTCATTTGTCTCTTGTTCATCGATTAATTGCATATAAAGACACAGGCAGCGAATTGTACATTGTAAAATAGAAATTATGGCATTCAGTCCCCAAAAGTTAAATTAGTTTCTTAGGCTCTGTTATCTGACTTGATTGTGATCACACGCATGGCTTGGCCCACAGAGCACCACGGTAAATTGGATGTTTTGTAAGTGGTGATTTATAGTGTGTTTTCCAATGGCTTCTTCCCGCTGCATCTGCAGCCGCAGCCCCTGCAACGCGGCTCGGCCGGACATCGCCAGCGGTCACAAGCTCCGCGTGGGGACGGCTTGTCCCACGCGCGATGAGCGCTGCCCCGGGGCTCTGCAGATACGGCACCGGATCCCAGCTCGGCCCTTGGCTTTCTTAGCAGGTCCTTCCTCCTGCCTCGAGTCTCTGTAAAATGGGACTCCAGTTCTCCGTCTCATGCAACTTGTGAAATTCAGTAGCTGCTCAAATATTACGTAAAAGTGGCCCGTGCCGTGGGTGCAGAGTTAGTGCGGTGACTCAGATGGTTTCCCCTGGGCCTGTGGAGTTGCCCCTGCTCGCAGCTTCTGCTGTGCTCTGCCCTCCCCGCGGGCTGGCGAGTCCCCGGGGCCGAGTGCGCGGCGCTGGGCTTGCCTGGGGTCTGTGTGGGGCACCTGGGGCACTTGTGTAAACTTTCTCCTAGTTACTCAGGTTTAGTGCAAAGCTTGTATTATTTGCATTTTATTATTCATTTCATTATTTGCATGTTATTATTTATTATATAAACTTTTCCATTATTTGGGTTGCATTTACATCAGCAGTTACAGTTCTTTCTTTCTGTGTGTGCATTTAAAGCAAGGAAGTTGGCTTCAGTATTTTCTCAGTATCTTGGTACTGAAGCAGCACTGGCCAGGCTAAAACGTTGCTCGTGAGTTAGGGCTGCCTCTTCAGCCAGCGTACGTGGAGCAGCCTCTGATGGGAACTGGTTGGCGTTGCGCCGGGCAGTCCCGTTAGTGTGTTGGACGGGCGCTATCCACTGAGCCGAACCCTTTGGCCTGTCTGCGTAGTGTCTGGAGACGATGTGACGCTCCTGTAATTGCTGCTAGCTCTTTTTCAGCCTTTCGACTATCCTATAATTCAGCCTCTTTCTCAGTGATTTTTTTTTTGTGTGATTATTGATGCAAGAATGCATTATGGCATTCCGAAAAAGGGAATAGATGGGCTGCGGGATTTTAGCCTATGTCCGTAAATCTGAGCTAAATAAGCAGTTATTAGGCACTGAAATGTAGAGTTTCCACAAAATCTAAATTTAATGATTAGCTGTATGCAACAAACACAGCCCAGGTGGGATCAGCACGCTGTCTGCTGCGCTTGGGAAAGAGCGCGCGTCCTCCAGGAGGGAACTTGGGGCTGGAGTCCTGGTTGAGAAGCTCTACTTCATTTTCCGGACGAAGCTAATTTCTCTCTCCTGACAACGGAGGCAGCCTGAGGAAGCGTGTAAAGCCAGGCTGAGTGAATATGGCCCAGAATGACCCTCTCCTGCTGTTTGTTATATTAGTTTTCCATGAACTTTCATGAACAGTTTTACTAGTGGAGGATGAAGTAGTCTCACCCAGCTTCGGGTTGATGTGCTCTGTTTTTTGTCGAGTGTTTTGCTGCCAGGGAGCGCTGTGAATCTGCCTGAAACTGGGATTCAGTCTAAATCATAATGATCCTCCCTTCATATAGCTATTAATGACCTCTGCTGGTCCCAGCAAAATCTGGACTTTTTGGAGCTGCCTTTAAGCCTTGTAGGTTGGCCCCAAAGCTGCGAGGAAGCCGAGATCTCTTCTCCGTCGAGTCTTTTCTTTCGGTTATTAAAGGCCTATGTTGAAGCCGCCGCTTGGCGGCCAACTTTAGGAAGCTAATGGCTACCAAGTGCTTCAAACAGGTATATTAGTTAATAACATGTGCCCGTGAATGCTGGGAATGCCGTAGATGCTGAATGTCGCTCACGAGGTTGTCATGAATTTAGTTAAACTTCACTCTCTTTCATTAAATGAAAACTTGAGAAGCTCAAGTCTTGTTTTTCCTAGAGTCTTCCGGCTCAATTTGAGCTATAGCTCAGGAAAGCATGTAGCGCTCTGATGGCTTCACAGGTGGATGGGGATTAGCTTATGGCGTGTAGTGGAAATAATGCTGACTTAAATTTTTCAGGTATCAATACTTTGAAGAAATACTAAGTTTTGTGAACAGAGGAAAGAAGTAGGCAAAATGGTACTCTCTTTTTTGCTGGGTCTACTACACAGCTAATTCAATACTCAGAGTCACAGTTTTGTCAAAGGCAGGATATTAGGGAGTATATACACAGTTCTCCCCCCAAAAGCATCCTTTTCTGACCAGGATCTCCGAGCAATGTTTCATGTAATCCAGATGGTGGAAAAGGATTCCTGAAATTAATCTTCATACTGGAAGCACTGTTCAGAAGACATGCGATGGTTGGTCAGACGGTCCCTTTTGGATGTCAGCCAACATCTCAGTCTAGAAATTCTTCTTTAATTAAATATTCCAAGGCAACTATTAAAATTTTTAAAGGACAGACATTCCTGTTTGTAAGACCTGCTTAAGGTAGTGTAGTTTTCCCAAGCGTAGGAAAACTTACTGTTGGCAAATCTTCCTTAAATTACAAAAGGGCCTTATTCTTTTTAAAAATCTTCCATTACTGTCTAACTGTGTTGAAAAAAATTCATGCTTAACAGTCATTTGAAATGTATTTTAGAAGAATATATCATTTAGAAGCCTGTGAAAGCCCTGTTATTGACACATGGGAACTCTCAATTAAAATATTAAATTGTAAAGCCTGTCTGAAAAATCATCAGGAGAGATGCATTAACTCTGACTGTTTAGATAGGTCAGTGTAACTCCGTGTTGCAGTGCTGTGTTGTTGGAAGTCTGATACCATCCTATGGTTCTCAGTGACAGCAGCCCAGCTCCCACACAAATCAAAATGAAAATCTCAGCATTTCCAAAACTCTGAGCTCCTGGGAATTTTACCAGGCTCAGTGAGTTCAAAAGTTTGCATCTGTTGTTCCTAATTATTCCATAATAATTAGTGATGCAAATCCCACTTGGGGGAGATCTTCCCTGTGCTTTTAGAAACGAACAGCAGAAGACAGAGCCCTTGGAGTTGAGGTTCAGCGCTCAGTGAGGTGATTATGCAGTTATGTTAGTAAGGATTAGAAGGAGTGAGCCAGCTGCCTCCCCCGCTCCCGATAACACAAAAATTATATTTTCTACTTGGTGTGATTTTTCAAGGCAAAATGCAAAGTAGTATCTGCTGCATAGTGATTTATAGCTGAGAAAGTCTATATACACTTAATAAATGATCTTTTTTGTTTTTGAATACCCAGCTCCCAAGAAAACATCTAAATATTAGATTGATTTCAGATTGAATTCATTTCCAGTTAGTTGACAACATTCTTGTGATTCTGTTCTAGATGATCCTATATAGGATCATGTCTGTCAAATCTGACCATGAGAGAGGATCTCGGCCCTCTGATTTCGATGTTTTGTATAAATGTTTAACTCAACTTAAAAGTTCCTCTTGTAAGAGAGGAAATTATATATTTTTGTATAGTTACAGTATCTCCTAAACTAAACAAGGCAGAATATGCAGAAAAGGTTGTATGCTGTCTAGCGACAGTTACCCTTTTTGTTAGCACAGAATTGGAATAGCGTGGATAACGCTGAAGGACCATGCATTTTGGACCATGAAATAAAAAATTTTGTGCTTCTGTTATTCTTGTTCCTGAGAAGAGGTGGCTTTGATTTTGCATTGCAACTTCCAGCTGGTATCTGCACTTTGTCAGCTCCGGTATACTGGCCAAATTTTGTCCTGTGTAGAAGTGGCTATCAGGCTTTCAAAGAGAGATTTGTTGTTACCACTGTCTCCTGGTGCCCAGCCACCTCTCAAGACCCTGTCTCTCATTTTAAAATGTCTCTCAGTAATATGTTAAGCCTGGGTAGTCCCAGAAGTGATCAGCTCCCTGGATTGCATCAGGGAATTTCATTTTCATGAAATAACTTAAACACGTTTCTTGCTATCCCAGATGATCTAGTTTCAGTGCACTGTTTGTCTTCGCAGTGTTTACTCGTGCTGTCTCATGAAGAACAGAAGGTCACAGAATGGCAGGAGCGTTGGCTGGGGGAGCTCCCTGGAGTCTCTAGTCCAACCTCCCACTTGGAGCAGGACTGTCACCAGCATTAGATCAAGCCAGCCCAGGCTTTGTCTAGCCAACTCTTGGAAACCTTCGAGGATGGGCTTTCCACTGCCCCTCTGGGTATCTGTTCCAGGGCAGCACTGCCCTCCTGGTGAAACAGCATTTTCTACTGTCCAGTCTGTACCTCCTAAGCTACATCTGGTGGCCACCACCCCTTGTTTTACCATCTGCCACTGCCAGGAAGAGTTTGGCTCCGTCATCATTTTGACTCCCTTCAAGTAGCTGGGGCTCCTCTTTGTCAGACTAAACAAGCCCAGCTCCCTCAAGCTCTCTTTGCTGGTCTTGTGCCCTATGCCCTTTGCCTGGTTACCCTCCACTGGACTTTCTCCAGTTTCTTGACATCCTTCTTGAACAGGGGGGCCCAGAAATGGCACAGTATTACAGGTGCAGCCTTGCCAGCTCCAAGTAGAGGATGAGGATGTTTTCACTCAATCTCCTAGCCGTGATCTTCTCCAGCATCCTCGCAGGCAGTTTGCCTCGTTTGTGATGGTGCCTGCTGCTGGCTCACGTGCAACTTGGTGTCTGCCACAACTCCCAGATGCTTTTCAGCAGGGTCACTACTTACGCAGCAGCGATGATACATGGGGTTATTTTACCCCAGGTGCCCAAGGTTGTACTTCTCCTTGTCAAGCTTTGTGAGGTTTGTGTCAGACCAGTCCTCAAGTTTCCAGTCCACAAGAATGGAAGAATTGGTAAAAGAAAAGGGCAGATATTTTCAACACTTGTTTTAAACTTGTGGGTCGTCATCTGCTCTCTAAAAGATGTCACCTTCATGCTGCTAATGTTCTGGCTATTGCCCTTGATTTGCTACCTTTGAAAGCCATCCCAGCACTGCCTACTCTTTGCTATGCCATGGGACACGAGGTAAATACAGTCAGAAAAGCTAGACGGGACGCTAATGCTTAGGAGGAGCACCAGAAGTGGAAACCATTGCTCTAAAGAACCAACTTGGAAAGGGAGACCTGATCTTGGACCTGCTGAAATGAGTGGTTGAGTCTGCTGTTGACTTTGGTGGGCCATGCCAGTGCGAGAGCACTTCATGGGAGGCCGTTTCCCTGTTCTTCGTGACTTGCTGGGATTTTGGGAATTTTCTCTCTCTGCATCTGGAGAACAGCATCATGGGTTTTTGTTTAAACCCTGAGCGAGGCCCCGCAGCGCTCAGGCGCTCAGAGCCCGTTGCCTGGATGTGATGCCCCAGGATTCAGCCTTGTGTCGGACCAGGCTCCCACGCAGCAGGCGAGTGCTTGAGCTGGTTCGCCAGGCTCGCTGCTCCCGCCGCTCCTCAGTTCTCTGATATTTCAGATATTTCACTCAGGACTGGAGGAATCCAGCCAGCAATAAACGCTGTTCAAACTTTCAGCAGTAAGTAACAGATGCAATTGCAGTGGGTCAGCATTTTCTGACAAAAGCAGAGTGTAATCAGGAAATCCCTGACCTGATCTAAGCCTCACCAAAGTTCTGGTCACTGTATAAATTGTTTCTTCGCTGCAGTGTTGTAAATCATCGTTTTACTGCTCTCCCCACGCAGAAACAGTGCTGCTATCTCTTCTGATTAATTTTCATCATCATTCTCATAATAATTGTTGTTTTAAATCTCCTTCTCCGAAAGTCCTGTAAATACTAGCTTGGGGTTGTTTTCTTTTAAAGTAAACGTTCTACCCTGACAGCTAAAGAGAAGAACTTTAAAACCCAGTTGAACTCTAAGGAGGAAAGCGAAAAGAACAAATATTAGCTCTCCGCCTGGATTTTTCAGCCGATTTCAGCCGGCTTTATAGCGTTTAAATGTAGATGCTGGTGTTACGCAGCGTGGGCTGCATCCTCCCACCTGCTGCTGGAGTAGGAGTTGGATCACGGTATGCTGTACACAGCCTCTGTGTCACCGACATCTTAGCAGACTACTTATTTAATTTCTACATGTAAATACTGTGATGTTTTCCTTCTCTCCCCTGTTCTTGCTTGCTGCTGGCTGTTTTGGTTGTGTAATTAATTGCAGAGGTATTTGTTAAAAGAGGCTTTTTATTTCAAGATACTTGGTCAAACCTTCACTCTCCCCTGCTGCTGTTGCAGAAAAGTGCACTTCCACAATTAAGCGTTAAGTAGGGATGGAAATTAAGCTGCTGGACTCATAGATAAATGAAACTGTCACATGCGTAATTGCTAGGCAAAGTGGCTACAATTTTCGCCATTTCCATTGGCCTATTATTGTAGCTTCCCATCGCCAAAATAATAAATCACTGTTTGCTTAGAAAGAGGTAGGGATGACGTGAGGGAGAGGGAGCGAGCGGCTGCATACGCGATGAGGTGGGAGGGTGGGAGATCTCTAAGCAGCGCTTTTGTTTAGGAGAGCTTTGGCAAGGCACCGGCGCCATTGTGAGCCGGGAAAATAACAGTTCCAGGGGGACGCGGGGCTGCGCCGGAGGCTTTGCCAGCGCGCGTGGGCAAACGGCGCTCGGAGGAGCTGCCGGAGGCTAAACGCGGGGTGGGGGCTGCCGGCGAAGCGCTGGTGCCCGCAGGGGCCGGTTCCCGTGCCCCGGAGCCGGCAGCTCCACGCGGAGCGATCCCTGTCTCGCCCCGTTGCCTGCAAGCTGGTTTCAGGGGCTGCATTTTCCCGTGCGTAGGGGCGATAGTTCGCTCAGCGATTTGCGTCGGGATCTAAGGCAGCGCCGTGATATAAAACACAGCAAATAACTTGCAGAAGTATTGGCAAGTTTTTCCCCCAAGGTAGTTCTTCCTCGGTGTTTGTTTCTGCTTAAAAGAGATGTATTTGATGGCCTCCTTTCTTGTACGAAGTCCAAGAGACACATTCACATGCCAGGTGACTAGAACACACCTTTCGCTTGGAAGTGAAATGAGAACAGTTTGGTACCTGCTTTTGATACCTTTTTCAGATCACTCTGTGTAACTTTAGCCTGTGTGTTACTGTGCAGGTATTTACAGCACTCAGTCGCACTTTCCTTGGAATACCAACTGGATGTTTTGATTAGTTAAAACATCCTTTTGGGGAAAACCCAAGATTAGAAATTCAGGTTTTATTAACTGTGCCTACAGCAGAAAGTCATCCGAGTTTCGAATCGGTCTCAGGGGCGCAGGAAGCTATAAATCATTTGAGCTCGTTAGAAAGTTGCTTAAGCTCATTTGTTTACTATCCTAAAATTCCCTATTATGCAGTATTTTATCCCACATACAAAATCACTGAAAATCCTCATTTTCTGAACAGCAAATGCAGATCTTTGCAATTATTTAGTCTGTTTTCATGGGGAAGACTTCTGAGATGCCACATGAAGGAAATGCATTACACATGAAGGGACTTTGGGGCAGTTTTTGACAAAGTTACCAAGGCTATTCAATCCCTCAGAGAGATGTTAGGGAAATGGCAGAGGCCCCTTCTTCAGAAATATGCCACTGTAAGGAGTCTCCAGTGCGTCACTCGAACGTACTGACTACCTTGAAAAATACTAACCTTTTTGTCTCTCTTCACCTCAAGGCATACAAGTAGTGCTGATAAAGGTGTCTTGTTCTGGACTGAAATTCCTGTTTTTAATTGGGGAATATCACATATTGCAGGCTCGGAATAGGTCCAGCACAGTCGCAGATCCAATTCAATATAAGCGAGGTGTTTGGTCTTTCTGCAGTTTCCCAATATTGCAATTTTCCCAGAAATATTAACAGATAAAGATAAAGCAATTTTAGCTGTTCCTCAGTGGCCTGCTCTGTACTGATTTCAGACTCTTCTTGAAATGCTAATATATCATCCTCGCTGCTGTACACTTGCAGCCTCTTCCCTGAAGGGGATTCGGATTGCCTGCTTAGTAGCAGATTATTTCCTGATCACATTTCTCATATCAGGGAATCCATGTATTCAGCAAGAGACTGAAATGCAATGATCATTTTACAGTTTAGCTTTATCCAGCCGTCTATTAGCAAGCGATACGATATTTCAAGTCATTTTAGCTTTGATGAGGAAAGGAGTTCACCAAGCCATTAATCACTCAGCAGTTCATATACAAAGCAAATCAGTGCCTCAGAGCATCTAAATAAAATATTCTTTGCCTAAAATCCGAATATTTTTTCTATTAAGGGTACTGGAGGATGTTTACAGATGCCTTCATATGTCTAGTTTGCTGGACCATTTAATGCTAATCTAGTGTTAGATTCCCTTCCCGAAACTGCTAATAAAATCCGTTACATTACGGTGTTTAGCTGAGACCCTAGGGCTTCTGAGATGAGATCTCTGTCCACTGATGAATCATGACTAGGTGAAAACTTTAAACAGATACTTTTCTACATCAGGTGTGAAACACACTTGCCTCTTAACCCTGCCAAATGATGCAGTAATGGAGAGCTGTATAAAAGGTTTGTTTATTCCACAGAAGAGATTTCATGTGGGGATGAGGGCAGGGGAATATATATCCTTGAGCTATATGCAATTGCAGGAAGGCCAGGTGTAAAATGCTCTTCTTCTCTTCTGACAGGGTTTGGCACCCGGGGAATGCAGATTTTAAGGAACGTACACAGTGCAAAGTGGAAAAGGCTGAGATCCTATTTGTCTTTCAAGCCCTGCTGGGCTAGCTGGTGCAGTCAGCCCAGAGAATTGAAGATGACCAAGGGCACCTCGGTGAAGAGTGGCTGGATATGACGTTTTTGGCTGGGGTAAGTCGACATCACTCTCCCGTGTCTCAATGGAATTATGGTGGTTAGACTTCTGGGGCAAGTACTGCAGGAAGTGGTGAGTGAGATGGTCCCTGGAGAACATCTCCCCCTCTAGCAGCACAACAGGAAGACTGAGATTTTTCCAAGACTGATGTGAACCATCAGAGCTTTGTGCTCATGTCATTGGTGGAGTAACCATTTTGCATTTATTGCTCAAATGTCTTGCCTTTTAACAACTGACAGACTGTATTTTACAACTATTGGTATTCTTGGAAGATTCCCCTGGAAAATACTCAGATTGCTTTGTGTAGGGTGCTTTTGGGAGGTCTTGAATGTTATTGATAGATAGTGCTCACTAGAGCCCAATGGGAATGTGATTTGGAAGGAAGCTTGAGTTTGATTCTTCGCTGCTTTGTACCTTGTGCAGCTCTTTAAATCTGGCCAGTGAGAACAGGAGACAAAACACTCTCAGATGGAAAGTCAGGACACCACACCTACTTTGTTCTGCCTCTCTGTAGCTTTGGATTGCCACTCAAAACTGGAAACCAGCAGGAGAATAAAGCCTTCTCTTTATGCTTTCCAAGTTAGGTACCTGATTCCTTCTACTTAACTTCAGATAGCAGCAGATGAGCCACTCATCTAGACTTTCTTTATAATCACTGCTTAGAAATAGGCATTCCCAGAGCATGATTCATCTGACCTGTTTCGGATGGCTGCATTAGGAGGAGGTGGAATGCACTGTTTCTCTGCCACCCGTAAAGGGAGGCTCTACGTGTCTAATTCAGAGGTAGGCGTCTAATCTTTGCTGACATTAATCCTAGCCCATATGTTCAGGCTCTTCCCCTCCTGATCTTAGTTGGCCCTTTTAGAGAAAAAGGTCTCTTCTGAGTCAGATTGCATGTGTGTTTTTTGGCAGGCGAGGCAGTGCAAAAATGTAAAGCCCAGCCCAGGGACATAGTTTGCCCCAAACTTAAAACAGGCAATTCCCAGATTAAAATCTGTGTATTTCTCAGGCTTGCTCCTCTTGGAAGAAATGTGTCCCTGTCCAGGTGGCAGCAGCAGCTGAATTACTATTTGTCCAAGTGGGATTCCAGTCTTGGTGGGTTGTTGGTTCCCTTTGGGTCCATGGCCTGGACTCCCAGATATCTGCCCTTATTGCAGTGAGGAGCAGCTCTTTGCGTGGCCATCTTCTGCAGCACGCTTTGCTTCAACTGCCCTTTCTTTGCTGTGACCCAGTGTCACCCAGTTTGCCTGGGTGGCCAGACTTTCTGCTGTGTTGCAGACTTAGACTTCGCTGTGAGTCTAATGGGAGAAAAATGAAGAGTGAGTCAAAGGTACCAATTGAAAGGAAGGGCCAAATAGCTTTGTTTATAGAGGGAGAAGGAAATTAAGGGTTGGTCTGAAAAAAGGCTGGGAAATGAAATGAAGATAAACTAGAAAAAGGCAAGGAATTGTTAGATTGGATGAGCTTTCTTTGCTCTTGAAAGCTCTGCTCTTATGAATACCAGTGACCCTTGAAGGATCTCTTTGATTGATTGGACAACTCCAGCTAACTGAGGAACACTGCTGTACATTTTTCATAGATCTTGGAGACAGACCTGCTAGCACAGGCTCAGTAGCAACTTGGATGGCTCTTTTCTAACCCTTTTGCACTGCTAATAGGTATTTTTCAGGCTGCCAAAGGAGGGATAATGAAAATCAAGCCAAGGGAGGTCTAAAAACCTCACTCCATCAAGGACAGTGTCTGCTCTGTGAATTGTCAGGAAAGGTTTAGATATTGGCACCGTCTTCTCTCCTGGAGGCAGGACAGTCAGGCAACTGAATTCTCCATAAATTTTCCTGTCATTCATCTGCCAGGAGTATTTTTCAGAAAGGCTGCTGTTCTATCCAGGTACTCCCCTTTTGTAATCGAATGATGATTTATTATCCAAGCAATGAAGAAAAATATATTGCATTGGAATTTATGAATGCATAATGATATGTGAGCCATAATAATGAATCGCTCCTTTCCCTCCCCTCCCTTCCTCATGTATTTTTGGATGTTTATTTCCATATAAATTTCTCTTTATTTATGTACTCCTAAGCTCTTCTTCAGAAAGGGGATTTCCCAGGTTAGGGTGTTGGAGAGTCTGAGAGATCCGAGTTAAAGAACAAGCAGAGGAGCCGTGTGCCTGCCAGCTTTCTACTCCCCTTTTGCTTTGCTGTCCCGATTCTTGCTCGCTCTCCTTGTCTGAGCTATTGCTGTCACGTGTCTCCCTTGAGGACGTGATTTTGACTCATGTAACTATTTGCCTAAGGCCCCAGTGCGGGGCGTTGCACAAGTCTAAGGCAAGCCAAGCTCCATGACCACTTGGTTGGCTCCAGCTTGAGTTCAAATGAGAAGGAGCCCGAATCTGGTAGCCTGAACTGCATCATGCTCTTTGCACCTCCCATGCCTGGATTACATGCCTGAGAGCTTGGACCATCACTCAGGTGTGTCCAGACCTTTCTCTTCCTGGAGAGCCCTGAGCTTTGGCATTGAGTCAGCAATGTGGACAGCAGCTCGTCCTCAAAGAGAGGTCTTTGCTCCTTGTGGGTTCAGGGCCCAAAGCCCTGAAGGCTGCGTCCCCAAAAAGAAAGATGGCTTATGTAAATCAGGCTTTGGGGATAGTGTCTGTTTTATTGTAGTTACCGTCGCCGTCACGGTATTGGCTCTGTCCCAGATGCCGTTGGTGGTGTAGCCCCTGCCACCGCACGGTTCAGCAAGGACCGGCAGACTCCAGCAAGCATCGTAGCCTCCCCAGGTTGTCCTGGTGAGAGACGCGTGAGGGGTGGCTCCCCGTGGATGCAGCATTACACCTCTTAGAGGCTTCCTCTAGGCCCAGAGTCTTAGGTACAGCTTGTAGTAAAACTGAAGGCGTCAAGGGTCTGAAATAATAAAGGCTATGAAGAATGGGAGGAAAAAAACTATTGTTACTGCCTTGGGGCAGCAGCGTTGGAGAGAAACTGAAGCCTGCCATGAAGTGAAATGAACCTGGTGACATGACTTGTGCAAAGTAACTCCAGATCAAGTGTTGAACCTAGCTGTCATGATGCCCAACCTTCACTGCAAGGCTGTTTTTTCCTCTGTACTGCATTATTCTGTCTGGTTCCATTTTGGAAGCCAAGATAGTGACACATGTGATGGCAGAGCCATTATAAAAATATATATATATAATGTTTGAAAAAGACAAACTTGTTTAAGCAGATTCAGTGGCGTGGTCCTGGCCTGTCCTGCCCTGTACAAGTTGGGGTAGATCGAGAGTAACTCCACGATAGGCAGAAATGACACCAACTAAAACATATCCTGATTACCCCCTGACACCACCACCACCTCTGCTATTTTGCTGGGGAAACTTCTAGCTAGACTGACTCTTGTGTTTATTTTCTAGAGTTATTTGCAAATATTTGTGTGACACTTCCAATCCTGTCCAGTTGCTTACTATTATGCTGTGCTTGAAATGCAGCTCGCAAAATGCATTATTTTATGCTGAGGATGTCAAAAGAGCTTCATGGTGGTTAGTGACCTAGAATCTGCTGAAATTCAGGAGCTGGGTATCTAGTGTACAGAAACTTTGTCAAAATTCCCAGGCCAGGCCAGGCCAGGCCATTTTGTTATACTTGGTATATTCAAAGCACATCACAGGAAAAAAAAATTGTTGCCCATAAGGGCTGTAGGAAACAATCCCACAGTTTTGGCTGCTCTGTTAAAGTCTCGTAAGGCAGGGTAGGCACTGCAGCAGGCTTCATCCCTTTGGGGCTACAACATGTGGTTCTGAAGGGATTAATAAACCCGCTGCATTTCCAAGAGTGCTGTAACAAGATGGTGTTGCAAAAGCATCTCAAATACAGAGTAGGACTTTGGCCGGAGGCAGGCTTTTCAGTGTCTGGGACTGCACACACACAGGCGCTCTTAGCTCACTCAAGACGAAGGCGGTCTTTAGCAAAATGAAGACATTACTGGAAAACATAAAACTTTATCCTTCCTTGCAGGCTGCATTTGCATTTGAATGGTTTTTATTCTTTTCATGCTCATAAAAAGTGTTATATTAAATATTAATATGGTATTTTTCTCCTGTTACTGTACACTTTCCACACACCTGGAAATTAACTCCGTTGTAACCACAATACCCTCCGCAAAAGAAGACAAAAAAACCTATTTATCCTAATGGAAGAATATTGAAAAAGCAGATTTGAGAGTTTCGTATTTCCACCGGCCTGCCAGATGCCTTGACTGACGTTACTAAACATACAGGCAGGACTATCTCTGTGTTCCTTTGTTATTAAAATGCAGCAGAACAGCAGGGCAGGCAGGGCTTGGTACAGCACAGAGAAGGGACTCTTAAAAACCTGTTTAACAGGCTTGCTTTATCTCAGGGAGTTGTGCTCTTGGGAGGGGAGTTCAAAGGAGCATGAAAATTCGGGTTGGTGCCGCTGGGTGAGCCATCTCTGACTTTTCCACCAGCTGGAGCGGGACCTTGTGTGAGTGGGAGAGACGGGAGAGGGGCCAGGCGAGTTCCCCCCCATCCAGGGGCTGCAGGGTGGCTGTTGGTTCTGGTGCAGCCCCTTTTGCACCAACTCTGGCAGCATTTGGTGCATTTTGTTCCCTGTAGTAATGCTTGAGCCCTGATTGTTTCCAGTTTCTTCAGCACTGGGTTCTGGCATTTCTGAGTAAGGTGTGAATATGTGAATTTAAACTTGAATTTGGAGCAATGCAGAACAGGAGGAAGAAAATTTTTCATAAAGGTAATGAACTTTAGACACATATTATCTAAAAGCACAGTGATTACACTTTTGTGCTCTTAATATAAAATCTACTAAGGTATCTTAGCTGTAGTTTCTCATTAAATTGCTATTTAATCTGGAAAGGTCCATGTGAAACTTCACATCTAAGAGTGAAGCTGCTCTTACTCTGAGGACCTAACTGATTTCTTTAGGCTTGCTATGTCAAATTCTCCTTGGCAGTCACTACTGATTACATAAAAATAGGGAAAAGAGTCTATCACGTGGTCCTGGTTCGGTTGTTTGTGTTGCATGCCAGCTGACTGATCTTTTCAGGTTGCCCTTACAACGAAGGGAAGAGCTGGAAGAACGAAGACCGTCCCAGCCTGGCAGCGCAAAAACTGCTGACTCAGCTAAGCCGTATGTTTGAATTGCACATGTTAAGCTAACAGACTGTAGTATTTACGAGACTTCCCTAAACGCTTAAATCTATTTTGTGGACAAAAGGATTTTAAGTTAATTTGTTTTGTTGAGAGAATAATTTAAGCAAGTTAGCATTTTGTTGACAGAATTATGAAGAAGTGTGTTTTGTCCGCATAAGCGATTGGACAGTTAGCAGAATGCATTTTCTCTGCAGAACGAGGTATGTGCCAGGACTGTCAAACAACATGTCCTCCATGGTTTCAAGTCAGTCTGTCAACAAAATGAATACAAAATCCTTTTGTCCACAGAATGAACTTAGGTGTTAATTATTTGTTGATGAAGAATGCAGAGCCGAATGATCCTCTGTTGAGCACTGATAAAATGTATATATATATATTTTTATATATCTGTACAAACACACGTGTACAAACACACACACACACACACACACACACACACACACATATAATATGTGTGTGCATGTATACACAGACACACACAGTTGTGTACCTTTGTTGTCAGAGAGCTAATGTCACAAACCAGCAGTCTGGCAGGGAACAGCATCTGATCCAAGCTGGGACTAGACATGGTCTGGGTATCATGCTCGTGCTGAGAGCACCGTGAGGAATTACCTAGTGTAGAAATGTAGAACGTGAGGGCTGGAAGGCCATGGGTAGTGTTTCTAGCAGGGATTCAAAGCATCCCCTTGTGAGTTTTAATTCCAGTTCTTCTTGGTATGGTACAAGCACATGCGGGTTGCAGTGGTTTTCCTGCCTTGAAGAACTGTGTCACAAGTAGAGGTGGCAGATGATGAGCAGGGAGAGGATGTGTGCAGGACCTGTGTTTCAGGTCGTGCAAGCTGGGAGCTGAGGCATAATGAAGCGAACTCATTTGTTTGAAGTCCTATGGGGAAACAACTCTCAGGGACCAGGAATAGATCTGAATCTTCTGGAGCACATAAACCACACAGAGGAAGGTGGTCCACCGTGAGCTGCATGCCCATACATGATGGAAATTCCACTTAAATCCTGATTTTCAACACAGTTGGACTCATCTGAAGCCTACTGATGCCAATATTTTTGCTGATAGAGTGTGATAGCAAATATTCCCAGGGCTCAGTTTTGAAGGTGGCGTCTGGGGCTTCAGCTCTCAGCACCTCTTGGGTAGCCCTGGGAACATGACGGGAAAAAAATGTTGTGTGTTTTATTCTGAAAATGGCATTATAGTTGCATTTTTATTTTTCAAGCAGTCTGCCCAGCAATAAATATCTGGAAAAGAGCAAGAAAAAAAAATATTCACTCATTATGTCAGAAAAATGACACTAAATACTTTTTTTTTTTCCCTCCCCCTTTCCCTCTCCTCTTTTGTGCTTTTAAGAGGTTTAAAGTCGATGGAGGGTAGGAAAATATGAAATAAAGCTGTGAAGAAATATGACAGTGTCACGGTAAAACACCGAAGTTCATCCCTCTAATTTGTTTTCATGTTCATTCAGGAGGAAGCGACCGACTGATCCCCGAGTTCATTTATCCTGTTTAAAGTACCCCAGCTTTCAGCTTAGCTAACTGTCAGGGAAGCCGAAAGGAGAGGAAAGCAGTCCCTTTTCTGCTGTGTTTTGTCTAAATATTCCAGTCACTGCCAGAGTCGCGAGGTGCAGGAGCGGTGCAGCGGGGAAGGAGAGGCGAGGTTAAAGGCATGAGAGCTGTTTCTCCTAATGAGGTTTGTCATTTACAAGGGCATCATCACCTCTGTTCCCCGCGAGGGAGCACTTCTGTCAGGCACGCTCTGCCAGGCCCCCTTCCACCTGCCCTTGCAGAACGTGACCTTTCTCGGACGCGGCCCCATGCCTGCCGTTTGGGGGGAGCTCGGCCAGCTGTGGGGTGCCCCGGCAGGCCGTGGCCACCATGATGGCCACCTTCGCTTGCGTCACCAGGTGACAACCCTGGTTCAGCAAATGGGCTCTGCCAGTGTCCCTCACCGCTTGGCACGATCACTAATGACTGCAGCGTATGTGAGTGTTTTGCAGGCCACTGCGAGCCCTGCGCATCCACTTCTCCAGGATTTGAGCCACGATCGCCAACGCCGTGATCCTCACGTCCTTCGTCGGCAGCCCTGCAGCCTTATTAGCCCTTAGTTAGCCGGTTCCAGGTCAGCGGCAGCGGAGCTCGAGTGGGACCTCCACAGAGAGGTGGTGCTGGGAAGCCCAGGGAGAAGTAGGCAGCAAATGAGGACCATAGCATCCAAATCTCTAATATGCAAACGATGCAAGCATCTTGTGGAAATCCCAACCTGGAAGTGAAAAGGTTGCAAACTGCAGATGTTACATTAATGCATGTTTGAAAGGCATTTGTTCGGGGCTGCATATTAAGAGCCAAACGTATGTCCAAGTAATAAAAAAATGTAATGCTAGCCCTGAGGGGCCTTACTAAAGCTGGGATTTTAAAAAGCATGCAGCACCCATAATGTGGGATGTCTGAAAATCTGGCCAGTGTACTCTGAATTTAATGTAGGGAGGCCACACTTTTAAAATGGCTTGTTAAAAGCACAGTGACAAAAATAGACTTCAGTCCCCTCAGTACTTCAGATACATCCTTACTGCTCACCAACTCACGCACTTGCGTACATCATGCTGGATTTTCATTTTACCCCAAGGTCAAGTCTGAGATGTAGACATTCAGAGTTGCACCTACTGATAAAACTCATTTTGCAGGCAAGGAGAGAAGAGTCACATTTTCATATAGGCAAAGGCAGGACACTTGGAAAAATAAAAAATATATACTAGGTGTTGTAAGGAAGAGAGAAGGGCGTACTTGCTGTTAAACATGTAATTTTCTACAATATGGTACAGAACAAATTTTTGAACCACTAGAAGGGCCAGCTGGCCTTAGCCTGTATGCATTTTCTTTGCTAATGTATTTGGTCTTGCTGTTGGCTCCAGCACAATCCTCCCTTAGATGATCTGACCTACATTACTTTCTAGGTGAAGCTGTAAGTGTCACTTTAGTATGTATGAGTGATGTAACAGAATTTTTCAGTATGTAAATTATTATCAGTTTCTTTTAAAGCCCTAATAACTAAGTGCATGAATGACTAGAGCTGCTTGGTAAGGTCTGTCTGCAAAGGTCACACAGCATTATTTCTAATGTAAACCACTGAAGTAGTCTCTGTAGTAGTTTGATATGAAGAAGAAAAATGGCAGTACTTGTTCCACCTTTATCAAAAAGAATCAAGGTGTGTGTGGTTAACTGCTTCATGTTAAGCAGAGCGCTGTGAAGGATGGTTAGATCACCCTGGCTGCCTGCAGGCCGGTGGAGATTTCTGCTGCTCGAGGCATTTGCACTTGTTTATCCAGCAGAATCCCAAACTAATGGAGCTGTCGTTATAACCTGACAGATAGTGAACATATATAGGGGGCAAGATATGTGACTCAGAGCGGCATTCGTTTGGAACGGCCTCATTATTCACATGCAAGAAATCCCTCAGTGAGTGCTGGGCTCCCCTAATCCAGATAAAAAAAAAAAAAAAACCCAAATTCACAGTCTGTGCAGGCGACCATTTCAGACCTAGGCTGGAGAGCTTTTCTGACTCTGAGATGAGTTTCCGGTATTCCCACAGGAAACTTCAGGTGCACCAGAGGTTCACACTGCTTCCCTGAACACATGTGCTCAAAGACAGGGCCCAACTACACAGCCCAAGACTGAAAGCTATAGATGCCTCTTGAGATTGAGACGTATCAATGCCTATTGATAAGAATCGATATTGATAGGTATTGATAGTTATTGATGCCTATCGATACTGATGCCTATTGGATAGGGATTGATATCGATAGGTATTGATAGTTACCGATGCCTGTTGATATTGATCCCTGTTGATAGGTATGGAAATCAACAAGCATCAATACCTCTCAATATCAGGAGGGGTCAATGTCAATATTGATCGATGCCTACTGATAGCAAAATTGGCCTGCGACCAAAAGGAATAGATGCATCTCAAGACTGAGAAGTATCGATGCCAGTCGGTAGGGATTGATACCTATAGATATCATTCTATAGTGGTATGTATGGAAATCTAAAGTCATCAAGGCCTCTTGGTATTGAGAACGGTCAATGTTAATAGCCATCGATGCCTACTGAGAGCAAAATCAATCTGAAAGCAAAAGCTTGAGATGCCAGTCAGATCAAGAGCTATCGATCGTTATCAGCAGGGGTCGATGTCAATAGTTATTGATGACTATTGATTCCTACTGGTATCAGTAGGCATTGATGCCTGTTGAGATCGAGAGATATCAGTGCCTATTGGTAAGGATTGATGTCTATGGATGTTGAACCCTAGCAATAGGTATGGAAATAGCAGGCAGAAGAGATGGGTCCAGCACCCTGCTGGGGGAGCAAAGAGGAAAGAAGAGGGCAAGCAGTCCTCCTTGGGAGAAGCCCATGGTGGCTTGCTGCACACACATGCTGGATTTGCAGGCAGCCTGAACCGAGGGTGAGGGCAGCCTGCTTACGAGATGCTACATGGGTAGACAACGTCAGGTCTTGGGGAGAGCCTGGGAATCAGAGTACCCTGACCAGAAGTAGGCGAAATGGTCTCCAGGCCAAGTCTTCACTCATAGACGTGCTGGACATGCCCTCATGCACGTCTTGGAAGTTTCTGTGTTGTCCTTGCTCACTGAACCGCTTGTAAAGCCTCTCCTGGTCACCTTGTGCTCACCATGCCTGCTCTTCCCGCCCAGCGTCGCTTGTCCTCTCACCCAGAACTATGTGGCTGGTGGGGACATCTCTCCATTAGATGTTGATGGCACCCATCACGGAGGAGCTGGCTCCCTCGTGGGACTCCTTAGCGCTGAGACAGTCCTGCCACCAGTTCCCTCCTGCAGACTGGGTACATCACCTAGCAACGGACGTAGGTGCTGGAAGCATGTTAAACTCTTATTAAAGCAAATCATATTTTCTAGCTCACCTTTAGCCTGGTAAAGGCCCCACTATGCCCATTGCAGGAAGAGATTTCAATCTTAATAACCGAAGGAAAATCATACCTTTCTGTCTTGGCGAAAAGGGCTCAATTATTTCAGCTAGAGGGGCAGCAGCAGCAGTGTTAGCTTTCTTCCCTTTCTATAGCCTGACAAAAAAGCATGAAGATGACGCTTAGAAACAATAGGGTTGACTCATAAGGGGTGACTGTGTGTGACTCATAAGATGTAAGATTATTCCAGAGACTTAAAAGTGCGTATGTGTGTACTGACACCTGGGCTTGGGAGGGTGGTACTTGGTACCTGGAAGAATGCTTGCTGTGTGTTTGGAGATGTGCCTGACATTAAAAAACCCATGTTCCGTGGCACTGTATATGCGACTTACCGGATCGAATGGTCTTTCTGAAGTATCCCCAGTCTGTGAGGCAATCCAGCGTGAATCCCACTTCCCACATCCTGCGGTTCGGCATGTCTTTGCCGCAACTTGGAAGATTGTTGCTGACGGCTGGTGCGGTGGGAGCTGTAGCTTTTTAAGGAAGTTGAACCCACCCGCTTATGCTAGAGGCAGCCTGGGAAGGAAGGATCCCGACAGAACAGCTGGCCTGGGAAGATCTGCAGCTGAGTACCAGGATTTTGCACTGGTCGAAGCTGGTTTTGCAAGTTTGCTTTGAGAACAAGGAAAACCCCCTTCAGAAATGTGTGTGCAGGGGAAGTCGCATCCCGAGCATCACCGCCCTGTCCCTTGAAGCCGCTCCGTTAAGCGCCACGTATTCCCGGGTGACAAAGGTGCGCGTTTTCATTGTTACCGCCTCTCTGACAAACCCTCGTGGTCAGTTAACTGTCCCGTTCAATTAGAAAAGAAAGATACGGCTCGCCTGGCCCCTGCTGAAGGCGTCCTTGCAGCCGGCGGAGCAGAGGCGCTTCCTCGGGCCCCTTCAGCAAGACCGCGGCGGTGGCGAGAGAGCTTCATTCGTTTCCCGGCACGGAGCGGGGCCCTTGCGGCTCTTCATTACCAGGTGACGGCAAGGGACGGCAGCTGAGGGATTAATGAAACGAGCCTGCTTGAACGGCTCCAGTAAACTATCGATCCGCTTCCCCCATACGTGGCTTGTTTTCCTGGATTATAACCAAAGCCACTTTTTCCTTAAAATGAAGAAAGCTGTGGGGATTAAATGTGCCAACACTATTTTCAAATCCTGTGACATGCAGTGGCATCTTGTCCTATTAATTTGCAGCCCAGAGAAGATAAAGATCTTAAAAGATCTGAATTTCAGGGCTCCGTTACTCCACAGGGAAAGATGTCGCTTCCCAGCTTGGTGGCTTCCTATATTTAGCCGCACGTAACAGGGACAGCAGCTTCGCCTCATGCATGTCTAGGTCCTTACCCTCCTGATGCTCTCTGCCATGCTCCTCTTATTAAGGCGTCTGAACATCCTAAAGGAGGGTCTCTTCGGTGTGATCCGATTTAAAATGACTCGATTTGACATGCACCCCTGCCCCGCATCAGCATAGCTCAGGGGGGCTTCTCCACCACGGGCCACGCGACAACCGCTCCCAAGACAGCGTTCGTGTGTCGGGATGTGAAAATACTTGGCTTGGGGGGGGGGGGGGGGGCTATTCTGCATTTTCCTGCGCTGCTAAGTTAGCCGATGTGGAATCAGAGGTTGGAGGATTTTACTGGAAAACTTGCACCTGCCGAAGAGCCCCAGCCCGCTGGAGCTGCTTGCCGGCGTGCTGCCGACGCGCGCTCGAGCCCTGATCACCTCCCCTTTCCGGGCACTGCCGGCAGCGGTTTACCAGAAGGACCGTGAAGGGGCTGGTGCAAAAGCGGGCCGAGCTGTAAACGACGGCTTTGCGCTGCCGAATGTGAGCCGCCCGGTGACTAGTGCAGGGCCAGCCCTTGACAGAAGGCCGAGTTGTTCAGCAGCAGCAGACACCGGCACTAAGGGTCGGATTTGGAAACCGCCTCGTAACTCGCACACGAACGTTAACGTGCGGCATCAAAGATTACTGGTGTTACCAGGCAGCCATCCGCACAGCGAGCTCGCTTTGGGTAGGATTTTTCTCCTGGAAAAAATAAGAACGAAGATTTGTGAAACCCTTTCCGAGCTCTTCGCCCGCTTTCAAGCTGCAGGCAGTCACGGGCGTCTCCGGCGCGCAGCCCGTGTCCTGCCTCTCTTCAGACCCGCGCGTGGTCTGGCGTGGATGTGGCATGCGTGCACCGAATGCGGATGGCATTTTAAAGAGCAAGGTGTCTCCTGAAGAAGTCTCTCGTGCTAAATTAACCCTCTCAGTGAAGCCTGTGTCCAGCACCAGACTGTGCGAGTCCGGTTCACGGTGCAGCAGTACCTGGGGCCCCTGAACAGCAGAGCGGGTGGCATCCTGCTCCACTAAGGAAGCTCACTGCATGTATAGGTATATTTATTCATTTGACACATTGCAGATCTGGTGTGTCAAGGACTTTTTAGGACATAGTAAGTAGCTTTTCACGGTAACTGGCTTGAAAAAGGTAGGAAAAAAAAAAAGTCAGATCCCCATAGTAGAAAGCACGAAAGGCCAAGAGCTTGCGACTTGGTGCTCAGCAGAGTCACACTTTCAGTCTTTCTTGGTTGTACCAAAATGAAGAGCACGGAAGAGATTTGGCAATGCATGCAGGAAGTTTTAAAATCTCTGCAGGAGTTTAAAAAAAATAGAAAAATCAAGGTGATTCCACAAATCTTTTTTCAGGAAAGGGTCTTTGAAGTCATCTAAAGAATTTGGCCCGTTTCCATTCATTTCTAGTTGTGTCTGAACATACAGTTGGAAATACATGGTAGGAAAAAGTGAACTATTTCTGATCTGGTGAAATTCAGATGATGTGGAAGTAAAGCTCAGTGTGGCGCCTGGTTTTGCAGTTGAAACCAGTGCTAGAAATTTCTCCATGTGTCACTGGGCTGGTTTTTTCCATTGCTGATGAGTATTTTTTGCTGTAGTTTTAAGCTTACAAAGCAGTGCTTTCCCCATTCCCTCGGAGAGACAGCTCTATACCCCTGTGGGACTTTTTTTGCAGGAAGATTTTCCTGGTGTTTATTCCACATTTTCCCTAGCTCAATACCAGCCCATTATTCACAATTAGGACTGGGTAAAAGGCGTATGGGGGGATGATTTCAGAGAATTGGTTGAAAACTGGGGGAAAAATATAGGCCCATCGTGCTGTTCATTCTTTTTAAAGGACAGATGTGCAGTTAACAGCGTGAGAAGTTTTGATCGGAGATCACCCTGCCCGTGATACACCGCACGCAGATTTGCAGTGATCACGGTTGCTCCTTCCAAGCCCACCTTGCCGTAGCAATAAACACAATTTCCTTCTGCTTTGGTGCAGAGCTGGCTGCTGCTCTTTGCTCATTAGGAGCAACCAATTTAGTAGCCATTCGTGTTTCTTTCCGCCTTGCCAGGGCCCTGCACCTGGCAGAAATTAAGCAGCTGGAGTTCAAGGTCTTCCCAAACTGCTCGTGTTTGCCTTGGATGGAGCTAGGCCTGCAGGACCACGAACACCCCTGCTGTGGCAGATGCTTGGCTTTAGGATTCTTCTTTCTGCCTGCGGAGAAGGTTGAAGGGCTTTGAAGTCGGAAGGAATCAGTGTCATGTTCTCTGAGGTACAAGCAGCGTATTGCCACTTTGTAGGTACAGAAAGATTAACAAGGAATAGCTGTACAGGCTGAGGATGTGCTGTTTTTTATTGCATGTCTACAACACTTCAAAAGGACCAAAGAAAAAGCGCCCATGGTTTTCAAAAATGAGTAATTACTACTTTGGGAATGTAGTCCCAATTTTTTCCAGTGTCCCAAGTAAACACCTGATCATTGCAGGAGGAGGGGTTAGCAGTCATCCCAGAATACCCCCCAGCTCACCAGTCACTTTTTACAGTTGGCCAATTTTTTAAATCAGCAGGTCATCCAACTTTAATGTTTTTGTGGAGCATTTGAAATCAGCTGCCTCTTCCTCCCTGGGCGCTTCTCAAGTCCGGTGTCATCAAGCAGAAGATAATCTTGCAACAGGTAGTTCATCCTGTTGAAAGCAAGAACTTCAGAGCAGAGACAGTGGCAGATGGATGCTGGAAATACAGCTCTTCTCGAGGGCTCGTCCCAGAAACTGTGTAGCTCCCTGCTAACCCCTCAGCCTCCCTGGCTTTACTGGGCCAAAATCAGGTCATCTTCTGCTGCACCCCATGGCAAATCTTTGCTGTATCTGTCCCAGCCACTGCTCATCCCCCTGCAAAGCTCACTGGAAGCACGTCCTCCATTGCTGCATCTTTTCTTTACCCCTTTGCTGTTACGACTCATCGGCACTTGACCGTCTCCTTCCCTTTCTGAAGGACAAACACCCTTTCAGATTATGCGAAGCTGGGGAGCAGAGCCACCCGTGTCTTTGTGGGTCTCACAGATGCGAAGGGGATTTCTGTCTGCGAAGTGCTGCGGCTTGCGCTGGACCTAGCCTTGTAAGCACCGACGTCCAAGCCTGCCCTGAGCCGCTCCTTGCTCGGGGCAGCTCACAGGACTTTCACGACATAGCGAACCCCGTGTGTACCGTATACATACAGTCACACACTGTGCATAAAATCACGGATGTATTTGTATAGGTAACAATGTTGTTGAACTGTTACGATACCTTCCTTTCCCTTTCTAGCAGGGAAAAGCTTCCTAGCCAGCTATGCCACCGCATAATTTAATGACTTATTTAGCATGTTTAGCATAAATGAGCAGAGGCCCTAATAACACAGCGTGGAAAGGGAGATGGAGATGTTTTGAAACCTAAAGAGAGAAGCCTTAGTGGGAAAACTTTAAATGCAGGAGGAGGACAGGCGGCTCTCAAGCGCTTGTCAGAGGCTCCCGTTCCCGGTTCCGAGCGTCCGTAAGAGGGAAGTCACGGTGGCAGCTCTCCCGCGGCAAGGCGAAGCCCTTCCCAGGGCGTCTCTGTGTCCGCGTGACCTGCAAAGGCAGGGCCTGCAACGAGTTTCGGCCTGGCCTCCGCCGATCAAATAGCAGCAGCAGCTACGCGGAGTCCCCTGCGTAGGGGACGTCTCGCCCGTATCAGTCTCGATCTGCGAACGGCTGAGCGCGAGGATCCTCGGGGACTCTGGCGGTCTCCCGGCACGGGAAGGGGCCGTAGGAGAGCAGGGAAGAAGCAATTTTATTCACAGGGGGATCTGACTGTGCAGTGAGAGGAGGGTGCAGAGCCATCCCCTTGGAGAAAACCTTTCCAGCTCAGTCCCAAAGCTTATTCCCAAGACTCCTGTCTCTACACGCAGAAACAAACCACAGATCTTTGGTCCTGTGCAGGGCCCGGCCCCGGGAGAGAGGAACAGGACCGCAGCAAATGCATCAAGGACTTGGCTCCTGCTTTTTGTGGGGGCGGCAGGGGAAGGCAGCGGGATGAAACCCAGCGGTGGGGAAGGGTTAGGCTGTTGCTTGGGCAGCAGCCCAGTCACTGTAGCTGTCTCAGCCACTGCTCATCTTTCTCCAGCTCTCCCTGAAAGCACATCGTCCTGGGCTGCATCTTTTGTTTATCGCTTTTCTTTCTTTGAAGGTGCTGGCGCCACATTCGTGAAGTCACTGTGGAATGAGGAGGAGGAGGAGGAAGAGGAGGAAGGATCACTGCCTGCTGCATCACCGCCTTTCCTCCCTCGTAGCTCTTCTCCTGTCTTTGGCACTGAGATTTGGGGATGATGTGTCCTGCCGTAAGGGTATGCAATTACTTTCGTTGGGAAAAATTGAATTTACATGTTATGTGTTTTGAACTCCGTAGCATCTTAGCTGTGGGAACTGCTTTGATTTCATTGCAAAATGAGACTGGTGCAAATAGGTGACAAGGTAGCAAGACCTGTTTAAGCAAAAAAATAGCTTTGGTCGTTATCCAGCACGTGAAGAGTGCTGTGGGCAGCTCTGTGGGAATTATAATGATGTGTCTGATAGCGCTTTCTCGTACTAAGGTTTCCTGGAACTTGCTGGTCTGTTTTCAGTTTTTAATTTTGCCAGACTTTGCTTGGGTTGATATTTTGCTGCAAACACAGCCATGGACCGATATTTCAAAATTATTATTATTTTAGGCAAATCACCTGTTTTTGAAAGCAAGGCATTGAGATCTCTGCTTTGTCCTGTACCTACCAACAAAATTCTGGAAGCCTTTTTCTGAGAAGTTTGGGTCCTGTTCACATGCAGAGGGGATGGGCGAGGGGGAAAGTCAGGGGTTAGTGCTGGTGCCCTGTGACCTTTGAGCGTGTGATGTTGCAGCACTAAAAATGGTGCTTTACCGTATCCCGAGCTTGTGCATGGAGCTACGCTGCGGTCAGCTTTTGGTGAAGTTTCTTCAGCGTTGATGTTCCTTTTCGAAATAGCTTGGACTGGGCCACGGACGGGCACTCCCAGTTTCAGACAGCATTTCCCTTTCAGCAGGACTCACGTGTGCTGTATCAAATAGCAAAACAATTTGAAATACGCAATGGGCTTTGAATTATAGATGTCCAAAGCCTGCAGGAGCCACTGCACCGATCTCACTTATCATTTCCTAGCATCAGATCAGCATGGTTTCAGACACCCTGGAGAAGGTCCTGAACACAAGATGGTTAAATTTTAAATACAGCAGAAAGGCGTCCAGATTCTCCATCTTCTTGCTGCTTTTCATTATTGATTGGCTTGCTAGCATTGCATGTGGGTTGAACCGTACATTTAACGGCCTTGTGTCGGAGGCGGGATGGGTATGCTCGTTCCTGCCACGCGCACCCAGCTGCGGGCCCCTCCTGCGGCACCTGCTAAGGTGCGTGGAGCAGAAGCTGCCCTTTCGGCAGCAGTGCTCTGAAGGTCCTGTCCTCCGCAGAGCCTTTGCGGAGAAGCCTCTGCTGTGCTTCCGTGTGACTCGGAGGTTTCTACACGAGCCGCGTCTCTTTATGCTGGTGCTGACAAGAGGCAGGGATCTACCTCGCCGGCGGTGCCGGATGGGGAGTGGAGTGGCAGCGCTGCTTCTGCATCTGGAAATCCTCCCGAAAGCAGGAATATGCGAACCGTACCGTGTGCGCAGGCCAGGCAGGGTCGTCCGTAGTGCGGGAGGTGGCTGTTGCCTCTGAGCGTGGCGTGCCCCACATCTGAGGGTACACAAGCTGAGGGTTTTGACCTCACGCTGTCGCTAGTTGGGTCGGCGCTGTAGAGAGAGATGAGAGAAAGCTCCTCATCCCAGTTTTGTTTCCTTGTGTGAGGATGGAGAGAGGGAATTGTTTTCCGGAAAGCGTGCTGAATGGAGGTGCTGCCCTGGCACTGCATATCCTGAAGTCCTGAGCTGCCCTGCCGTGCCTCAGCGCTGATCTGGCTTTGAGCAGGAGGAGGACTAGAGAGCTCCAGAGGCCCCTTCCAGCCTGGGTCGTCCTGCGGTGAGCACGTGCAGCCACTGCCGCTTGGAAATCTGTCGCGGCTCACTTGCCTTTTGTGCCGCAGGCTTCGCACGCTGAGCTGGCCCGATACCAAGGAGAGCTGGAAATGCAGCCAGGATCCTGGGGGCTTTCAGCAGGCCCTGCGTGTCCTGGCCTCCGGGCCCGCAGGAGCCTCCTGCTTGTGGCGGCTCCTCAGCCTGCGCTTCCCTCTGCCGGGCTGCGTTTAAAGCCGAGCTGCTTAGCGGCGGGAGGGGATCCGGCGCTGCCCCGGGCCCTCGGCAGGGAGGGGGTTTCTCTTTGCCGCAGTCCTGCCTTCCCTTCCCTCCCCTCCCGGGTCTTTGGTATTTGCAACACAGCTGCAATAGGGGCCTGCACAGCGTGGCGGTGGCCCGAGGGCAGAGCCCAAATTCAGTCTCCGCGCTCCTGGCTTTCTGCCCTGGGTGGGAATGACTGCGTGGGCTCCTCATCCAGGCCGCGACTAAACCCTGAAGGGGAGGACAGCTGGGAGGTGGGTGTGCGTGTGTGTGTGTGTGTGTGCGTGTGTGCAGTGATGCCTTCTGGTCTGGAGACCAGGTAAGGGTAAAAGCTGGCCTGTTCGGCAGCAAATCAGCCTGGATGTTTGTCACGGGTGTTGAATATTAAGTGCTGGCTCTGTGCCTGCAGTTTATTCATTCCTTTAGGCCCTATTCATCCTCCCTCTTTCTCCCGTTTTCTGTTTTAATTTTTCGAATGCCGAAATGAGCGGCTTTGCAAAACGCACAGCGTGTTTTCCATATGTTTCTGCCCAGTCTCCGAATAAATTATAGCTTAAACTTGGGAGTGCTACATCTGTCACTTGCTGTAAAGGGGGCCTTGAAGAATTTTGCCTCGGCAAGCCGTAATTGCTGATAACTGCTCCTTTTATGCAAATCCCGGCGCGCGTGGGACTGCTAATGTGGCGACGTGCTCAGCGACGGCGCGCAGCTGCAGCGGGCAGGGCGGCTTCGCAGCGCTGCTCTGCATCCCAATGGGACGCCCTGGGAGGTATTTTTTCCAAGTGATCATTAGTTTAGATATCTGCAAACGAACCGTGCGGTGTGGAATGAAACCCAGAGAAAAACCTACCTGCTTTAGGTTGCTGCTTATCGCTAAATTAGCCTTCAGTGTTTATTTCTAAATACAAGGAAATTGCCTTTTGATTAGTGGTTGCTTTTATTACCTGGCTTCCCCGCACTTGGTGGTAAATGTAACTGCAGTGAGATCCCGCTGCCTGCCAACCTGGTTTGTGGTGGTGGTGCTGAATTACTGCCCCTTCTCGCCTGCTAAGGACTGTTGCAGCTCCCTCGGTGGTGGAGCACTCATTGCTCGGTAAAAGCTGGAGGTATGAAGTCCTAAGGCCTAACAGTGGGGCTATCAGCACCGTCCCTGCACTCTGCATCTGGTTACTGTGCTAACTGCCTTGCAGCAGCCGAGCGCTGGTGACTCGGACGGAGCCTGCAGAAGGCAAGGTGGCTCACCCTCTCTTTGCTCCTTCGACAAAGGCGCAGCTACTAAAAGGGCAGTAGCTGGGAAGAGTGTTAAGATGAGGCTACGTGCTTTGCTGAGCATCCTATAGAGCACTTTCTTCTTGCTTTAAGGCCTCGCTGAAGCATATGCACGTCACTGGGAGTCTGACCATCCGATTGACAAGGCCCAGAGACAGGGACTGGTGCAGCGACAACACGGCGCACAGTGTCCAAACTGCTAGCTAGCGAGCATCCAGCTGCTAGGGTTTGCGCTACCAAAAACTGAGTGATTATAGAGCACAACGGGGCTCGGTGCAGTGTATGGAGCATGTGTTTAGTGCTCCATCACTATTAGTACAAATTGTAATACTTGGCGCTTACCTGGCAGGGTCACCAAGCAGCACGGCTGGGTGATGGTCTCCGTGGTTAGCATTGCTCCCTGCCGCAATGCTGCACAGGGCTGGGGGGAAAGGCTGAGGCCAGCACGTGAATGCTCCTGGGGGACTGGCACTTAGCAGATTTCTCCCTGTTTTGTCCCAGGGGTGCAGTACGATGGAGGACACCCAGGTCCCAGCACGGCGCAGGATGCAGAGCGGCAGGAGCCAGCAGGGGACACAGCCAGCGCGGCCGTATGAGTTCCTGGAGCTGCTGGTTCTGTAAGTCATCTCTGGTGGAAATCCAGGGGAGCAGCCACATGGTCATTTATTGTGTGTACAGCAGCAACCCAGAGCCCACCGTCTCCCGGGGGCTGGCGCGGGAGGCTCCTCGTGCCGGGAGGTGTGCCGCGGAGTATGGATGCCCGGTCACCTGAAAGCTGGGCAGGCGATGTCACGCGAGGAGACTTCTGGCCCTGGTTGGCTTGGGAGCGTGTTCCCCCAGCGTGGTCCTGCTGGGAGGCAAGGGCTCTGCGGCTGCCGGCGAAACTCTCCTGCTGTGCACCCCTTGCCACCACGTGTAAGCTGGAGCGTGGCAGAAAGCACAACACTGTGCTGCAAACCCATGAGGCAGCTGGGGAGTGCAGCGGGTGGGCCCAAAATGAGGTACCTGCTAGACGTTCACAATGAAATCTGAGCCATTCTGTGGTAAAAATAAATCAGGAGAGAGGCTTTCCTTCCTCCTTAGCAGTGATGGGGATTGTTTCCTTGAGCGCGTGCTGGAGCTCTGAGGGACAGGAATGCAGCATTGACCGGGAACCAACTGGTCTGTCTGAGCATCTGCTGCACGAGGAGATGAGTTACCAGCTCATATGTCTGGGATTTCTTATCAGGTGCCTCCATTTGCATTACCGCCAGCTCCCAAAAGCACAGGCAATATTTTATTGCCATGGTTGAGTTTGGCAGGTACCATTATCAGTGACACCATCTGTGTCCCTTCACTTACCTGCTTGCAGTCAGGCTCCTCCTACCATGCTGGAGATTTCACTTGTTGGGGGAGAAATAAAGCTTTAATTGCACACTCCAAGGTGCGCCGGGGCCGTATTGGTGTGGAGAATTCCCGCTGGCTCCCACTCTCTGCTCCATCCCCTGGGCTGCCGTGAGCTCCTTTCTCTGGTTTCCTGCCACGAGCGTTGTGTGACAACAGGCTGCAGGCTGAGCTGGGGAACCGCAAGCCACAATACAACACAAATAACACACCTTCCATTTTTCTGGCCTTTTCTGTTGAGAGTTGAGCTCAAATGTCCCATTAGTCCGGTAAGAGGTGGGGCTACCCTGAGGAAAGCATGGGCTCCATAGACAGTGGATGGAAGGAATAAAACTCTCATTTTAGATTGCACATTGCCTGCTCCTCGCTGCAGTGCTCTGTCTGCTGGACCGTGCAACCTCTTGGGCCTGCGATTAGTTCTCTCCAATAGCAAAAGACTTAAAGGCAGTGTTGCCCTGTACATCACCCGTTCAATGAGGACAGTGCCCATGTCGGCCTGCAATGCTCTGCGAGTTTGTGCCACTGGCTCAGCTCTTGCCTAGTGAACCTGAAAAAAGGTGCAGGTCTTTTCACTGCACTGTTGTATCTGCTGGATTTCACACAGTGTCCCCGGGCTGCTTGGGAGGCAAGATAGGCACAGCATGAACCAGGCCCTTGCAAAATAAAAGAGCAAAGGTGACACTGGGGTCGTCCTTGCGAACCCTGCTAATGCTGGTCACTGCCTTTCTGGTAGCTAGAACAGCAATGAGGAAGAAACACTCTGCTTAAGAGCTGAGAGGGAAGAGTCCCCTCAAAGCAGCATTTTAATAGGGAAGGCTGAATTAAATGTGAAGGAAGTTTTGCAGTAATTCTCTCACAAATTGTTCTGGATATGTAAATAGTGCATGGCCAGCCCATATTAGCCGCATAGGAGTCTTTATTATAGACTGAGAAGATTCAGTGGTAGAGCAGGCATACTTGGTAGGATTATACCCATTAAGGAATGATTGTACCCATTCTACAGATGAGCAATGTAGATGCTTAAGTGGGTTATTTTACTTGTTTTACTTAGTAAATGTTGGAAGGTTTTGGTAATTTGGAATCCTTGCTCTTCCCAGCAGTATCTCCTGTGTTTCCCTAGTACAGGGGCACACCAAGCATTTTGCCTGGACAATACAGGAGAAAAGGAAAAGTGGAGGGTTTAAACTTGCTAACTAGAAATCCTGCCTCGCTGTTACCTGGAAGAACCTGGTGCCTGGAGATATCTTGGCTAACAAGCACATGGCAAGATTTAGAGAAGAATTAGGGGGGGGGGTTTGTATGGGTAGCAAAATGGGACAGCCTTCATGGTTCAGACTTAAGAATAATTTTGTATAGGAAGATAATTCATTTGTAGGGAAGAAAATTTCCCAGCAGGTTTTTCTGCAGCATTTCTTACACATTCCCCTGGAGAAGCTGGTGTGTGCTAGATCCATCAGCATTCGTCTTGGGTCACGGTGGCACTCCTTGGGTCTGATGCTTAAGAGCTTTGCTCTGTTGCCTTTACAGCCCACAATGGATTTGCCTAGAGAAGAGCATTGCACCGGCATATATTGAGGTGTGACTCCAAAATGCTGCATTTAATATTGTCAAAGACCCCTGGAAAATAAAACTCGAGTGTGCATCCAGTCTGTTCCCCTGATAATTGCGCATTCGTTGGCTAGTAGTAGCTTCGGGCAGGTTACAGCAGGAGGATGGACTTAAATATATTTAGGTTAAAATTACTAGTGTAACTACAGAAGTTTCTTGTTTGGACAGTCCCTATTTAGACAGGGAAACAAGGGAAGTGGCGGTGAGCAGAACAGCCTGGGCGGTAGTGTGTAAACGGCTGTTGCTTCTCAGCATGGAAGATCACCATCATCCTTCCTTGTAACTCGGGCCTGTGCTTGGTGAAGAGACTCGTGCAAGTAAGGCAGAGGAGAGGGTCCTCTTAATGGTTGGATCCATCACTGCCTTAGTGCATGTAATTATTTGGAAACAGATGTGATTGTGGCTGTCTCCCGTAGTCCTAGGCAATATTGAACAAGTCATCTACATAGCAGTGACTGTACGTATGGAATTACTCCAGCTATGTGGATGACTGGGCACTTATGTATATAAATCTGCAAATGTGGAGTAGGTTATAAAATTTATGAGTGCTTTAGCCCTTATAAATTTTTATCAAGTGTGGCCTTTAAAACTGAGGTTCTTTATTAGTGTTACATGCATGTTTTCTTTATTGTTAACCCTCTGCTCCTCCTTTGCCTTATAGGGGGAAAAAAGAGAGAAAATAAATGCTAAAAGGAAAGGGAAAGAGAAGATTTAGTTCACTGGATAAATGTAGTTTAACCAGTGTTAACCATTGATTAAGGCCTGATATTAAAGATTATATAATCCAGCTGAAAGGAATCTGGCAGAGAATGTTCCCATTAAATTCTGACAGCCTAAAGGCAGTATTGGCGAAATAAAACATTTATCAAATAAATCTCTGTTTACTAGAGGTAGGATGAAAATCTATTGCTTTTGCTGCCAGAACTAAGAATATAAGACATGGTGGTGCTGCAATACACTGGATGCACATTTTGAGGAAGGCAATAGTAGCTGGACCCTTTCCTCCTGCATCTCAGTACCTTTTCTCCTCTCTTTCCATGGTGGGGATGTCCTCGCTCCTCCCGTGCTTTCTTTGCTCTCACAGAGTGCAGTCTTTTTCTTTCCTTTTTTTTTTTAAAGAAGGAAAAGTTGCTGTTAGGATTATGTCCTATTACCTAAAGTGCTTGTTCTGCTACATGTACACGTAAATTTAATTATATTGGCCATATGAAAGATGCATGAAGGTTCACTTTTGGGAAGTATGCCAAAGACATCTTCTGAATGTGTAGCTGTTTGATGTAGGCTTCTGCATGGTAATTGAATTACTGATCAAGTACTGTATCAATGAAATAATCTTGGTAAATTCTGTGTACTTAAGTAACTATAGCCTCAAGGCTGTGGTAACTGAAGTAACCCTGCTATTGATTTTTTTGTTGAATGTGCGTATTTTACATGTTTTAATAAAAATGTCCTTTTCTAGCTGTTTCTGTGTCCTTCAGAATGGAGGCTTTTTTTCACTCATTCATGAAGGATTTTCCTAATGCTGCTTATAGTATGGGATGTCTCAGACATCCTTTGCATTGCCCCGTTGCTGCCTTCCTCCCCAGCCCTGGGGAATCCTGCTGCAATGCTCCTGCAGTGAAACACCCTCTGCTTCCACCTTCCTCTCCTGCAGCCCTTGTGGGGCAGAAAAATTGGCCATTCCCTTTCCGTTTTCATCACTCTCCATACAGAGAGTCCCTGCTTTAATTCTCCTGGAGTTTTGTGAGCAAGTCCATTTACATCACCTCCGTTGTGTCTCCCTGGTCCCTCCGCCCTGGTCTCCCCTTTGGATTGTCAGAGGGACTTAAGGTCTAAGGATGAGGGCAGGATGGTAGCAAATATGATTTGTCCCCAGTACGTCCCAGGGGAATTGTTCCAGGCCATACATGGGCAGTGGACTGGACTGGGCTCACAGGTGAGTGTTTAACTCCTTACCTTGTCTCTAAGAGACAAATGAGACCAGGCAGAGTGATTCCATCAAGATCCTGATATTATTATGGGTTCAGAGTGAATTGCTTTGTCTTTCCCCCCCATTCTTGGATGCTGATTTTTCACCTCTCCAGCAGGCTACACAATAGTTCAGCTCTAGTCCAGAGGAGCAGGTAAATTGGCGTTCTGCACAACGTTACTGTCAAATGGCACACAAAACACAGCTAAAGAAACAGTGAGTATGATCCTGGGATCATTTCCCATGTAAGCAGTTGTTGAGAATGTTCCAGGCGGTAAGATGGCAAATATAGTAACGCATGACACAGTATCTCCATGAAGATGTGACCATGCAACCAACCTGCTTATATATAAGGCTATATATGGTATGTAGTGGATGGACTTTAGCAGAAGTTACTGTGCAGACCTTTATTACGGAGTCTGGAGTCAGTCTGAATCTCACAGTGAAATCTAGCATTTATTCACTCTGCACTTTCCCTGGAGCAAAGCTGTTTGCTTCACCTTCGGCAGCAGTAGGCATGACTTATAGTATAAATGGCAGTAATGTGAATGTGACTGTAGGTCATTCCAACTAATTTTTGGACATAAGCATTATTATAAGCTCCTAAGAAATGGCATCAGCAAGAAAAGCAATCTGAAACAATGGGCCCAAACCTCCTGTGGTGAAATGCATGATTTAACTGCAGAGTCAATTCCTTCTGGCTTTTTAGAGAGTGGAGGTTTTAAAGAAAATGCCCGGCTCGCTCGAGCTCCTTCACTGTTCGCTGCATTACGCGAGGTATTGTTACGAGCTGGATCCGACGTGCTCCTTTCGCAGCTCCGTTCCCTGGTGGCAGGCGCCAACAATTCCTCCCGCGGTCGCTCGGGAGGCTTTCCAGGGACACCGAGGCCGAGGGCCCTGCTCAGAAGTCACGGCACGCCGGACCCGGCCTCGCTCAGCTGCGGGAGTAGCGCTTGGGGCCTCGTGAGAGCTTGGCTCAGCCGTGGCCGACGCACGGGGAATTTAGCGGCCGCTGCTTTGTGAACGAAAGCGTGCGCCTGGACGAGAGCCCGCGTGATCCCGGCGAGGATCCCTCGGGAAACGGAGGCTGCTGGCAAGCAGGAGCAGCCGGCCCTTCGCTTCAAAGGTTGCCAGTGTCCTTTTAGCAGCCGCATCTGCTAGCACCGGAGGGCCGGTTGTTACTCTTATTTTCTGGGATCTTGTCATTTTGAATCCTTTGCTTTTTTTAAAATTTATTTATTTAAAGAAAAAGAAGCAGCAAAATAAGCAATTACCAGGCATTATTATGCTTCCACTTGCTGCTTCTGTCCATATCTTTGAGGACTCACATGCAAATCCCCCAGTAGCAAAAAGAGTTCATCATTCCCCACTGCTCATCCTTTGATCCTTATTCGGGCTGATGTGTGAAACAAAGGAAAGAAAAATGCTTGGTTTTCTTAAACTCGGATGACCCTATGAAAGAGAAACTAGAAACAACTTGTCTGCGCTAGTAAACTGAACAAAAGCGATGTAAATACCTCTGAACATCATTTTTCAGATTGCTATCTAGCAAGCCGAACACTGTAACTAATCCTTTTTCTTTGATGTTTGAGGTGACAAAAGGCAACGTTTGATATCGCATTCATAAAAAAACCACCCTCTGTCTTGTCCCTGGTAGCAGGTGGTGCAGGAATGGAAACTTCAGACGGTTTCTTGCCACCTTCTCGCCTGTCCCACAGGCAGGGAGGGATCTGGGCGCCGCAGGGCTCGGGGAGGAGGCCCGACGGGGAGGAGGCAGCGTGTTGGCTCGCAGCGGCCGACGGCACGGCCCGTCTCGCTGCACTTTCCCTCTCTGCTGTATTAACTCGATTCAAAGCAGCAAGGATTACGGTCTGGGGACCGTCACCTGAACAGGAGGCAAAGGGCAATAACAAAGATGCATTTGTGGTTATTTTTATGCAATGCTGCAGCCAGTGAAATTTTCTGAAGTCTGTATAATGCCTTTCATCCCGGGTAATTGATATACAGACCTTTAAAATCAGCAGTGCCTCAGGCTCAGCCGTGTTGTCTCTTCCATTTATCCCAGACTTCTTCCCGCTTTCGTGCAGCTCAATACTTGCATTTCCCTCCCCTCTGCAGCACAATTTGGCTTCAATTGCACTGAGAGCCCAGAGGCCAATTCTCTATAAAAAAATCTTAAATTGCGGTATATAATTTTATCAGCAGCCAATGATCTGTTTTAAAAGAGGCCTCTTAAAACCATGCCTTCTCAAAAGCTCTTTAAGATCTCCAGTCCTAATAGCAAATACCCCGTGGTATTTCCCATTGCCTCCTGCCCAGAGAAGATGGAGATGGGCTAATGATCATATTTGGATATGAAGTGCCATAAAAGCAATCCTCGAAACGTTTTCCAAGGCATATTCAAATATCTAAGAAAACAACAAAAAAAGAGACCTTAGTATGTAAAGTATAAGGTGTGTTCTCTCCAAAAGAGCATTGAAAATAAGCGGTCATGTTCAGAAACCTGGGCCAGCAGAGCCCTTTAAAAGTCTGCGGTAGAGAGGCTGTCCATGGAGAATACCATAGAAAACACTGTGCTGCTAACGCTTCCCTCAGCAAAATGTAGCTAATGAGACCACTTCAACTCCTGCTGCTCTTATGAATGTTAACTTCATTGTTTCAAAAATAAATAAGCCAGAGTGGGAGTGTTATTTAATAAGCATGGTAAATAGTTTGGCTGCCCCTTAGGGAGCGGTTACTGCTGCAGAGTCCAAGCGGAGGTAACGGGTTTAGTGAAGGGTAGCGATCATTAGTGGTTTCATTTTGCATGGAGATTAATAGCCTCATTTTCTATTCCTTTCTCATGACATTAAAACTGTAACAAAAGCAAATAATCTGTTTTTTAAGGGATGAAAAAAGGGGTGGGGAATAGACGTTCAGGGCATGTACAAAGATAAAAGAGACGGAGGTGACCGTCTCAGAGCGATGCATACAGAAGGTCACAGTATAATACAGAGAGAGGAAACATTTACTGGTTTCCTGGCCCTAGATCTGACTCAGTAGAAAAACCTCAGCTAAATATGTGCTTGATTGTGTGTGTGTGTTTTTAATAAAATCTTTTTGGGTGTCATTCCTCCTTGCAGTTGTGAATCGAGGGCCAATATCACTGATAAACTGGAGAAGCTCAGCAACGTAACAGCACCGTGCAGAAAAGATCTGGAGGTGAGTGAAATTAAGTGGTTATCTGAAGCAGACAATTTTCCCCCAAGCGAGGGAAAGCTCAAGAATCGTGATGTCATCTGCAGGCGTATTTGGGATTTTTCCGAAGTAGCGGGGTCCGTGATGTTGGGAATGGACATATAAATTGAGGGCTGTGGGACAGCTGATAGAGATCCTAACCGATATCAGGACCCCCTTGGGCAATGCTGTGTTTAGCCCTGAAAGCTTTTGGCTCCAATCTTTGATTTGCCAGGTAGATCAGCTGGTTAAAGTGCCTGAGGATTTTCTTTGAATTCAGTGGGGTTGAAATTTAGGACCAATCACTGATAACCAGATTCAGTAACTGTTGATCAATACAGTATGTGGCTCTTGTGCACTGTCATGGAGAGTAATAACAGCTCAGAATCAGTACACCTCTATTCTCTATTTTGTGGCTCTAAAAATTAATACAGCTTTCCACTCACTAAATGCTATCATCACCATCTCGTTATCAGAGTGGTTTCAGTCTGATACTGGAGTAGGATACATGCAGAAATGTTATTAAAAATCTGGCATCTTCAGAGATAGACACAACAAGTACAGTGGTAGTCATAAGCATTTGATTTTTGAATACAGCCCTCACAAATACACCTCCCAAACACCATTTTGCTGTAAAACTGTAAACCGTGGTGAAGTGCAAACTCCACATCTCTCTCCAAGTAATGAAAGGAAAAGAAGAAGAGAAAGGAAGCCAGTCAGATCTGACAGCATGTGGTAGGTAAATAATAGGTGAGGTTCAAGGCTTTTAAAATAATATATAATATAATATAACATAATATATGCAAATTCATCATAGCCTTCCAACAAATAATCTGGCCCAATATGGACTAACAGAAGTCTTGCGACTCGTCTGAAGTTGATTTGTTCCCTCCTATGGTACTTGGTGAGAGTGCAGGTGCTACTTATAAATATCTCACAGAGGATGATCAGTAATGATGGGAGAAGAGGGAATATTTTAATCAATAGTTACTGAGTCCCTAAGGCCATATGTAACATCAGTGACCAGTGTGCTGCTTGCTCGCTGCCGCAAGACTTGCTTGCCTGTGAGGTCCGTTAGTTGTTTATGAACCTTTTAGAGCGGGTTCCCCCACTGGAAGTGTGGCTCGAGACCACCTTCTGTTGTTGCCTTTTGTTTTTTAAGATCTTTAGGTTTTTTTTTACAAATTAGTAATGATTATCAGTCATGCCATCATATTAATCATGTTACTGGTGATTACAGGGAGGGGCTGATCCTACAGCAGTGATTGCCCCGGACTCTCTCTGCTGCTGCAGCCTGTTTTAAGGCCCTTGTGTTGGTAATTTAGCAACACTGAAAGTCCTGCTGCCCAACCTGGTCATCCCCTTCCACACTTTCCTTCATCAGCATAAACTGGGAGGGTATAGTGATAATACTGCTCCTGGCAGGTGACGAAGTGGGTGGTCATTTCCGAGCTAAGGAGACTCTCTTAAAAAAGATGCAATGAAGGAAGTCTCTAAGTACTGTAAAAGAAGCAGTTATTAAGCAATGAGAAATAGGGGAGGAATAAGCTTCTCCATGAGTGTCCATCCCCTGTCTGCATGGCCTCCTTCCTAGCACAGAGCTGGGAACTTCGTCTGATATTGTGGGTTGCCTGCAAGCACTGCCCTCTATAACGAAATTGCACCTGGGGAAAACTGAGTTTGAATTTATTCAGAAACTGTTGGATTGCAACAGACTCCTCAGACTGAGGACAAAAATCATTGTCTATGCAAAGCATGGCCTTTACAGACTCTGGCCGCCTTTCTCCATGGCATCAAGCTTGAAAACAAATTATGGTGTTATGCAAGTCTGAAGCAAGAAGTGCCATTTCCAATGCTGTTCGCATTGCTACTGGCTGCATATAGGTGGTAAAATACTAGGTGTAGTCTTTAAGTGTGGTGTGAAGGGTTTAGTATTGAAAGGCTGTAAAAATAAAAGGATTCGTAAAGATTCTGCCCTCTCACATGAACCTATTGACTTTGTGATCGATGTGCTTTACCTCCGCCACATACAGTAGTAGTTTGTAAACACTGGGATTGCTTATTTGACCAAGGCCCATCGATTGTTGCTGGATGAAACAAGAGGACTGAGCAGGTCTGTGCCAATCCCTGTGAAAAAGGACAAGCACAGGATCTATGTAGGGCCGCTGGGTTAGGTGGCGAGGGCTGAGGACCGAAGCTGTGGGGCTCGGCTTGCCCCTGCCGGGACACAAGGGAGCTTGGTCACGGCTGGAGCGAGGCAGGATGGACTTGGCCCGAGAAGGAGCGGCCAGAGGACCTTGCGAGGTGGCTGCAGGGTCCACGAAGGAAAGTGCTGCTAACCTGCTCTCTTCTCCCTGTTTATCACCAAGAGAAAGAAAAATGATAATAGCTGCCTGGTGTTTAATTGCAACCTAACTGGCTAGGAAGGCCACTCGCACTTGGTCCTGTTTTCTCTGTGTATTTCCTTGATTGCTTTATCTAGCGATGGTTGGTATTCTCTAGTCCTCTCTGTCGTCTGATCGGTTGGATGATGATAGCAGACATCGAAAGGGAGGATTTCCTCTTAGAAGGCCTATCGAGGACAACTTGGCTTGATGTGGCAGAAGCAATAAACTCTGCATCTGCTGGAGAGAAGCGGGAACCCTCCTCTGGATGAGCCCATGGCCCGGCAGGCTTGTGCCCAGGCTTCCCAACCCTGTGGCACATGCCAGTAATAGCAAAGTAATGATAGCGATAGCTCTGCTTACTGTACCAGGCCAGGTGGTTTTGTGGCAACTTCCTCCACCCCTGTATCTATTTCCAGCCATTTTCCTGTCATCTACTCAACTCTTTGGGCAAGGGCTGTCTTTGAGTTACTCAGAGGACAGACTGCTCCAAACAGCCGGAGAAGTAAATGATAATATGTGAAGAGCTGTGTGAAAACCACCTTGGCGGAGCTTAAACACTGATATATGCCTGGCTTCAGGGCGGTGAAGTAGACCTGGCCCCTCCTCGTCTAGCAAAACCCCACGTACAAGCAGTCGAGGTTAGTGCCACACTTAGCATTCAGCACAGAGCTGGGCTGCGCAGGACTTGCTTCTCCTTCGGGTGGAAACTGCCCGGTCCAGACACGTCGCAGCCAAATATAACAGAGCTGGGCTCTGCCAGGGACCGGCCGTGGGTAACGTGCGCTCCAGCTCAGGGGTGCCTTCACTGCCATCAGTCTTAATGTAACAGCAGCCGAGCTAGCAGCCAGGGGTGCGACATATCACGAGAGGGAGAAGGATCTGAGCCTCATGCTCTGCCCACTGCCCAAACAGCCAAATTTTAAGGATTATTTTAGTCTCCACTCAAGCAATGGCTTTGCCAGTTGCAAACTCCTCCTGAGAAAAATATCTTCTACTGTGTCCACTGGCACTGGCGGGCCAGGGTGAATGGTTTAGACCTTTGGGTGAATGGTTTTCACCCTTTTTGGTTCTGCAGAGCGGTAAGGGTCTAGCTAGCGCTGGTGCAGCCTGCTGCTTAGCAGATGGCAGCCTCTGCCCACAACCCGCTGGCTCCTCTTTGTAGCCTCCTTTGAAGTAGCCTGTTCCCGTCCGTGGTTTCGCTCCCTCGGAGTTGGAAAACATTGCTTTTGCTGTTACTGCATGTGAGAAAAGGATTTCTTCTCAACCGAAAACAAGAGGCTGTAGGCCTGGCAGTACAAACTGGCCTACTTACCATGTGCGCTGGGCTCCCTTGAAATACAGGGGTTATTTTAGAGTTGGTCAATAATAAAAAAACCTCAGCATAGTACTATTAGGTGCAGCTTGGAGCTGAGCGTTATTGGCTGCAGTCTAGACAAGCTCGCAGACTTCCCCGAATCAATCCCATTCAATCCCGTGCTGTTTCACAATGATTCTTGTAGTTCCCACAGATTTATGTGTTTAAATCCTCTTTCAACACACATTAAAAGCTGAACGCAGCCTGGGTGAAGGCAGACGCGGTCCCCGCTGGAGTTTTTCGGGAGTGCATTGCTTTTGGCTGCACTGTGCTTAGCCAGATGCTTGTAATAGTAAAAACAGTGTGGACGTGGCTGCAGCAACTATGAACATGCTTGTTTTAGGAAGGTTGTTCCCATCCAAGCAGAAAGCCAAGGCAGGCCAGGATGCTGCTGGTTTCCTTGTCGTCTTTGCTTGTCTGTGTGTTTCCTTTTCCTATTGCCTCCATGCTGCAGCTTGGCATGGCTTGGCTTGCCTGTCTCTGATGGGGAACTTCTTTCAACCTTGGGCAAAATGACATCTTCCACCCTTGAGAAGTTCCCCTTCCGCCCTGCTCTGTGAAAGGCTGAGGAGTGGGGCTGGCAGATACCCGTAATACCGAACGTGCTTCCTAGTAGCTGCACCTCTGTCTGCCAGGAATTGCTCTTGGGGGTGATGGAGCCTCCGGAGTCTGACCAAAGGCTGAATGGTCAAGTGTAATTATGAAGGGTGCACATTTAATGCTACAATAAAAAACTATTGGGCCAGCTTCTCATATAGCATGAATCACTAACAAGGTGCAAGTGACAGACAGCCAAAGAAAAGTTCGCTATTTTATTCTCCTTAAAGATCTAGGCCTTTGTTTTAATGATGTTATGCTAAAGGTGCTCAGTGAAATGCTGGATGTTGCTGTGACAATTGCTAGGATTTATGTAAACCTTTCTAGAACCTCTGAGTTTAATATCATATATATAATATATAAGATTATCTTATTTTTTCTGTGGAAAATCTTTTATTTTCCTAATCTGGTCGTTACAGTATTTCAATTCTCAAACAACCCAGTGGCCAGCTCTCCTCATTAGCAAGTAGGTATCTGAAGAAGAGCCCTTTGCTCTCCATCTGTCCTCTGTGGCAGTGCAGCCCATGCTCTTGGCCAACGTGCGCAAAGCATAAGCCAGATGCTCCATTAGCTCCTGCAGACTTGCAGACGGGGGAATTGAGATGCAGGCAGCTCTCCCAGAGCGGCGTTCCCAGGGGCTGTATCTGTGTTTTGGCTTGCTCCATCTGCTCGCAGCACCGTCCTGTTTCCTCGCGCGTCACCGCGGATGTCTAGCATGCTAATTGCTGGGGACCAGAGCTTCTGCAAGGGTCCTCATTTGCTTTAGGGCAGGGAAATCATCTCTCCAGGACGCTGCGGAAAGCACTGCCTCAAAAGCGAGCCTGTTGTTCTCGAGGCAGAGTCTCCAAGCCAGCTAAGGGCTCAGATGGCCAGGTGCTGCTCGTTTCAAAGGGACTTGGGAGAGGGACAGAGGGACTCTTGCTGGCAGCTTTGAAAGTTGCTGCTTGAAATCTTGCTAATGAAATGTACTGCATCTGTTGGTGTGGAAAATGAGTCTTATTTTTGAACTACCATTCTTTGAGTAACATAAACATGTTCTTCCAAACACTTTCTTTCTAAATAAGCAAATAGTGCGATATTTCCCTAGGAACGAGTATGACTTTCTCCAAAGTTTTGTGTCCTTCAGACTGTTTCCTTTCCCCTTTCAGTCTTGCGTTTTTTTGCCAAACTCTTCTCTAGGCCTTTCTCTGTCTCAGATTCTCCTTGTACCAGTGGTACAGCTATTTTCAAGCGTGATACTTGTTCATGGTAGATACTAAAATGCTTTTCTGGCATAGGAGAGCTCTCTGCCCCGAGGAGTTCAAGGACTAAGACTGAAAGCCTGGGCTAGGAAGATAACAGGCCATTCGTGATTTGGGTATTACAGCCTGACTCAGGTGACCAGATTATATTCTTTGTGCAAGCGCAGGCCCCTGTTTGACCTGGGGCAGGTCATGCAGATGCGAATCGTCAAAGACATGTAGGCAGCAGTGATTTGGGCCTTGTATAACCCTGTTCCCCCCAGCCTGTAGGATGCTTCTGTTCCTCCTCATTGAGCACTTGGAAAATAAATACATTAGAGACTATGAGACCTCCAGGTACTGTAGGAACAAGGACCACATTAAGTGCCTTAGATGGGCTCACGGAAAGAGAATTTCTTGCTCAAAGGACCATGATTTGTTGTAAGCTTGACTTTTGCAAGCAAATTGGCATGTACTGAACTTCTTGCTGGCACAGCTAAATGTTTCCTCTGCCAGATGTTCCCCCGTTAACGCTAGCTCTGTGCTCAAGGAAGCCTTGCAGCCAGTTCAGGGGTTCGAGCCACATTGGCTGGCTGGGCAGATGGAGAAGACCGTGAGAAAGTGGCAGGGGGAAGAAGCAGAGAAGTTCAGACGTGCCATGAGTATTTATGAGAGGTGATAGGGAGATGGAAAGATGGGCAATAATTTCAATCTGTGAAGGGGATTTGTGAGATGCTCAGGGATATGGTCCATGGCTGTGTACTCAGCAGAGGTCAAATCTTTTTCTGCCATCCTCTGTCTTTCCATGCTTGACTCATTTAATTGGTTTGCCAGTCAGCCTGAAATTGCCCATATACCTAGTGGAAAATGACCCATATGAACAATGGCATTGTCATTTCAAACTAAGGACATCAGCTGGGGTTTGCATTTGTTTGGCATGCCAGATGCCCTTTCTTTGTCAGGTGGCTGCAGTTCAGAGTGAGCAGGGTTAAAATGAAAGCGAAATATCAGGGTGTGCAGACCTTCCTTTTCCCTAACGCAGCCTGTCCTGCAGAGCTCTCATGGTGAATGATGGACAAAATTGGCAACATAATAGAGCAGTAAGGACTACTTAGCCCAAGTAAAATGGTAGCACAAATAGGTCCAAGGCAAATGCTCTGCTTTTTATATGTATAATAAGAATTGCGCTCCCAGGACTACTAGGAGTAGCGTGGAGGAGCATATCTATTAGTATTTTGTCATTCCCTTGAGCTTCCAAGATAACATATATTGACCATGTGCTGGGTAAACACTGTCTGTGGTGAGCAGCTTGGTGGGGGGTGCGGAGGCTGCCGCTGAAAATCAGTATTTCTAACACATTGTTCTCTCTTGTCCTCTTCTATGGGATTCAACAGCTCTGAGAATTAAATGGCTTTAAACAATCTCCTGGTCTGCAACAATCCATAACAATTGATTAACCATTTATTAAAGCATCTGCTAAGCATGTATTACCCCTTCCTCAACCATTTATTAAGGGACTCCTTGTTTGCTGTGTGATTGCGTTGCAGTTGCTATCCTCACGCTCCACCAGATTTTGTTGGGATGTGAAGATGCCCCCGTCAATAAAAAGTCTTCTTATACCATAGCCACATACATCCTGCTTGTTTCTTCCACAAGGAAGAAGGGTACAGGTAGTACAACAGTGTGGTTCAGAGAAAACGTGCCTGCAACAAGCTGCCTCTGAGCTTATTTCCCAAGGATGGGCACTGTTTCTCCTTCTAGTGCAGTGTGTGTGCACGGTGAATACAATAATACAATATAATAATGGTATGGTGTATTTTAAAGAGTTAAAAGGGACTAGAAAATCAAACTGTTGGGTTCCGACCCCATCAAAATATTGGGTTTCTACCCAAACGAAATGTTGGTTTTCTCCCATGTGTTAGTTAATGCAATGAGGTAGTTTTGTAAAGCTCTCCTGTCCGCTCTAACTATAATTGACTTGGTCTCAAACAGGAGCCTTTGAAACGCCTGTTGTCAGAACCTCAAGAGAAGACAGCGATCTACTTGAAGCGGAAATTTGAAGAACAAAAGCTATGGCTGTTCCCAAGAGTTGATGAGAAGACGACAGATCCTGTAGGAGCCGAACAAGCAGGTAACGGGCTCGCCATGAGGGCTGGGAGTCACCGCTTTAATGATACACGTCTCAGTTGTAGCCCCATGAAAACCAGAGTATTGTGGTACCGGGTGGGTTGAGACTCAAGACACGTCTGCTCCTCTGCCTTGGTGCCACAGGCCCTGACAGAGTGCGCAGGGGAAGCTTGGCTGAAGAAACATGGGAAAAATCCTCCGGGATTTTATCCTAATACCTAATAGAGGCTACATATGCATGAATTTTTATATGGGAGTTCAATCCTGATTGTACACTTTTTTTATTCCTAGTTTACTCTCTGAACATCAACTACATAAATACTGCCAAAATGCAGATGATTCTTTTTTTAAGTATATAACACTGTAAGCTATTGGCGTGTTGAATGCACTCCGTGATGAGGTCAACGGGGGAATATTTGCAGGTTTGAGGTATTATTGTTTAAATCTTCACTGAGGTAGCTCTCTGAGGGAACTGGCTGTAATCTGCCTAAATTTCCAGTACAGCCAATTTGAAAAAGAGAAAAGAAGAGTTGGAAGCAAACGTAATTAAACTGATAGTTAAACCAACACCGAAGGAACCGTGGGGTGCAGAAAGCTGTGTGCCTTTTTTTTTTTTCCCAGAAGTTTTCCTTTTGTTGCTTTCTTCCCACTGATTTCAAAGGCTTTTCAAAGGGAGGAGGATTAGTGCTGTTCCTGAGTCATCCTCCGAGGCAGGCAATCGCCTGGGATTTGTTTTACCTGGAGTTCCTCAGCCTCGAAACCTGCCATGCACTGGAGTGTCCGTCCATATCACAGAGGCTGCTGTCTCCCCTTTCTTCCCTATTCTTGTCAGGGGGAAACACATCTCTCTCCTGTTCATGCCTCTTTCAAAGAACAAGTGTATTATTGCCTTTATGTGTTCAAATCACGGGTCCAAAATCCTCCTCTCCCCTGACCTCCTCCTTTGCCTGCTCTGCAATAGAAAAAATGCAAAATGCCATTGCCCTTGACTTCCTTGCGGGACCCGTCCGTGCGGATAGTACGGGGGCTTAAGGCATGGCAGTCGCTGGGGAGAGGAGACGGGCTGAAAACTTCCTTGGGCTTTAGGACTCACTGTGCTCTCAAGGTAAAAAAAAAGCATCGGCAAAGCAGAAAGCACAGTTAATAGACTTTGCAGGGGAGACTCGCCGAGTACAAATTATCCATCGCGCCAAATATCTCATTTGAATGTTCTGTCATGCACTAGTTTTCAATTCTGCTATTGCCGGTACCAAGCAGGAAATAAATGAAAACAAAGATGCAAAAGGAACATTTGTGTACAAAAGTAATCAGTTGCCTCCAAAGATAAGCCTCTGCTTATATTTCAAAAACTCCACAAAGTGCTTGATTATTTTTTTCCCCCTTCCTTGTCCAAGGTCATTCAGGCTCGCCCGCATATTGCGGCTGAAAGCGTCCTCGCCGCGGAGCTGGGCACCGGTCGGCACTATCACTAATGTTAGGTCTAAGATTATACGGCACTGGTGTGTATCAAAATCATAGGAAAGATTTCTGCTTTTGGACTGAGGTGGAGACCACCTGTTTCTGTAGCAGTGGATTTTTAGATAGAGATTAATTAAAAAACCTCCGTTTGTATTCTAATTGATATTGATCAGAGGGGGATTTGTTTATGTGTGTGGCATGCAAAGCTTTTTTCTTAAAGTGCCATTTTTGTCAAGTATTAATTTTTCAAAAAGTGCAAATAGGGTTTTACAGAGCTTTTGCTAAGGGAAGTTGGGGGACAAAATCAGAAAGCCTGGAAATTTGTCTTGAATTTATTTGATGCATATCTTACATTATTTCATGGTGTCATGATATGATGGAATTGATGTATTTTTGTTTTCAATTCTCTGCAGAGAGTTGGAATTTAGTACTGATTGAAATATTTAAATAGCAGCTGCCCAAAATTGTTTTAAAGAGAAGTATTTAAATAGTATATCATGCCAGTAATGGTCATGAGTATTTTGCAGGATACAGACATAAATAGCAAAATGAAAGGGAAACATGGTGTTCTGAAATTCACTATATTTGAATGTATTTGTTTTCAGTCTCTATTGGAAAGAAAACAAATGTTGACATAACCAAATATTCTCCAAACCAGAAATCCTACCATCTAACTAACTCTACTCATTAAAATAAAAAAAAGAACAGTGAAAGGGAAAAAGTAGAAAGCAAACTTGAATGAGAAAAAACAAAATATAGGGAAAGATGAGAGAGAGGAAAGAGAGGGTTTTTTTTAAAGTTAGTATTTGGAGTTAGGCAAAATAATCGGTGAATGAACGGCATGGCATTCCCACAAGGAGTCAAGAGAAGTTCAGATCTGCATGTCGTACCTTTCGTGTAACAGTCACAGTAGATATTTGCCACATATATTTATTTTTGATTAATAAATGATTCCTAGATCCTGCCACTTTGCTTGTATCAAGCCAACAAGCTTACTCTCAGATCTGGTTACATCAACCCAGGCCTTTGGACCAGCTCAGATCCACTTTAACGCTCACCGAAGTGGTGGCAATTATAAGGGGAACACAAATTATGGGCGAGGGAAGCAGCCTTAGATTGGTTTAAGCCAATATTAAGGCCCCGTACTTCTGTACAGCCAAAGAGGCTGTTGTCCGAGACGTCACACGGGGCAGCGTCTGAAGATCCTGTTCCAATGGTTTGTGCTTCCCAGTTCAGGCCAGTATTGGGACTCACAGAAGTACGTATTAAAAGCAAAAAAAATTAACTGGTCTTTTTCTTTTTCCCCAGGCTTTTGAGTGAAAAATCAGGTCAGTTATGAATTAGCCTAATTTGTTGCATCCTGCCGTGTTCCTCAAAGAGAAGCGATGGCTCTCCCAGCCAGGAGAACCCAGGGCGGAGGCACTGCTGGCGGGGACTAGTAGGGCTGGCGTGTGGCGGTGGTTTCTTTTCCTCTTGAACGCAGGGCGCATGTACACGGACCTCCCGTTCAATGCCACCCTCCTCGCTTTCCTTTCTTTGCCCCCGTTGCCCTCCCTCGGCTTCCCCACGGTTGGAGAAATGGTTCGAAGCAGCAGCCGTGCGGTTCATGAAGAGCAGTGGGGTTTCTGGGGGCTCTTTCCCCTCGGCAGATTCAGCGATTTCAGCTGAACAGATCTTTCCATCTGGTAGGTAACAAATCATGGTCAGAACAGGAATGAAAGGATTAATTTGGCTCGCACTGGCGTTTCTCCTGTGTTTCTTGACCTAGGGTTTAATCGGGGATCTGAGTGGAAACTCGGTGAGCTGAAATGCAACTCTGACTTCACTGGCCCTTGTCTCACTTGTATCTCCACCATGATTATTTATTTGCAAAAACAAAATTCATGGGTTTCCTGCATTCACATATGGTTCGTCTCTTCATCCCATGACTCAGGGCTTGCCAAGGGGCTCGTGACACCCACATCCCACGGGGCAGCCCCATCTCCCCGTCTCGTCTCCTGCCCCAGCCACGTGCTCTGCAGGCCCAAAGTCAGCGTAGCGGCACCGCGTGCAAGCAAATTTTTTCAGCTGTGGCCAGCTGGAAGTCTGGCCAGATAGCCACGGTGTAACTCCGCTCTCATTCCTTGAATTAGTAGCCGTAAAACGCAGCTATGGGCAACAGCAAATCTTCTCATAGTGTTTGCCTTCCAGAGCCAGGTGGCGGTCCAGATTTCTCTTCATGTCTCTAACCCCCTCTTTCTTGCTCTCTTTTAGGGACAGGTAACAGTAATACTACACATTACATGTCCTCCTTACAGCTAGATAACTAATGATTGTCATTATATCTCTGTCAGAACTAGGTAACTGCAAAATTCTTCATTATATATCTGTCTTAAAGCCGGTAACAGCAGTACTTTAAATTATGTACCTTTCTCCCTTTTTCTCTGTCAGGCAGGTAATTGTTATGCTCATCTTTATGTGTCTTTCCTGGAGCTGTAATAGTTTTCATTGTATCTCCTCAGAGCTTATTATGGTAATGTTCCTTACTGTATATTTCAGAGTCACAAGCTGGGATTTTTTAGAGTCACCTCTGTAGTATTTTGCCTTCTATTTTTCTTACCAGCGGAGTAATTAAAACAGTGCCTTTAGATTAACAACTGTGAGGAGCGCTGCGCGTTTGGTCCCGGGCTCTCTCTGCGGCCTGCCTCGGGGTTGGGGAAGTGTCCGGCCAACGCGCCCCGGTCCCCCCCAGGTCCCGGGGTGGTGGTCACCATCACCCTCGGGGTCTTGGCCGGGCTTTGCGGCACCTGGGGCTTCCGGCGTGGGAGTGGCGAGAGGGTCAGCAGCCACCTCCCGAAAAGAAGTCGTGTCACTCCTCCGCATGTCCCTGCCCAGCATTTTGCACGTGGGGATTAGATGGTGAGTTACTCAGAGGGACGGGCTGCCTGTGCCCGGCTGCTCCTGTGCAGGGCCTGGCACAGTTAGTCCTGATTTTGATCTGAGCCTTGCTTTTTGTATCATAATGCAAAAACTGCGGTGCACTGGTAACGGAGACAATTTTCACAAAATCAACGATGACTCCATGATTATTATTAAGAATTATCTTTCCAGGATTTCAGTATTTGCTCTTCATTTTTCTTCCAGCAGTATGATGTCTTCTGTGAGTCCATGATGGAGCAGAAATAATACTGTGTGTTTTAGGTGATCATCCTTCTTACAGCATGTATACTAAAGAAGTTAATAAACCAGTAGTTGGTGATCAATTTACGTAAAATAGCTCCAAGCAGCAAGCCCAATCTGAAAATTACTTGATAAACTCTTCAGTAAATGTATCTGCATAAATAACACACAGGAATAAATTGGGACTGGTCTGACAGAGAAAAGAAGGGCGACGCTTGCAGTGTGGTTCAGAGGCAGTAAATCAAATCAAACCAATTTTGGCTCCTGTTTCGGCTTTTATTAGAGAATCAGAATTCAGATCAGTCTCATGAACAGATTTCCTTGTACTGCTTGAATCTCATAAGTAAGTCTGTCTCTCCTTGCAAGTGAACACCACCTCTAAAAAAAAAAAAGGGAAATCAAAAGCTGCCTGCTGATAACCCCATGCAAAGTAGCTGAAAAGTGAAATATATTTCAAGAAACGCTTTGCTTTATTTTTGCAAGGAACCAGAGTAGGAGCTGCTTCCAGAAGTGCTGGCAAGTGGCTCCAGTTGCGAAGCACAATGCATGGAGAAGGCTTCAACTTCACAGCAGATTAACGGGTAGAGCCCAAGTGTGTAATTTCAAGAGTGCGGGCACAGAAGTTGATGCCGACCTGTGAATAACATGTCATGCAAGAACTGCATGGTTAAAATTGATAGCTTGTTGACTAGCATGGGAAAAATCAATGAAGAAATCAGTCAGCAATTTTAAGGTCTAATCCTGGCAGGTAGCTGGCCCGCTGAACCAGAGGACGTTCTGCGCCTTGGAGACAACCTGCAGGACCTCGAGGCTGGCGTGAGGAAAACGGCCACTGCGGAAGGAGCAAGTTCATTGCAAAGAGCGCTGCATTTAGGAGAAAGGCGCCCAGCAAAGCCAGTCTAGTGACATTGCCCTTCAGCTTAGATGGGAAACACATATTGGCAGTATTTTTTCATATAGAGGAAAATTGAATTCTTAGCCAGAATAAGAAGAAAAAAAATAGCATCTAGTATGATTGTGAAATTCCTTCTGTGGTAAATCTGATCTGGAGACCATCAGCCAAGGGAGGCTTTATCCGTCATTGCCTGACAAGCAGAATTTCCAAAGCAAAATTTCCAAAGGAGTCAGCAGATGTGATTGCTGTCAGTGGTGGAAGTCCATTGACGTTTATAAGGGCAGAGCTGGGGCAATGCCGAGTACCTCCTGTGGCAATCGTTTCTGCATAAACTAATGTCATTAGAGCAGAGATTTTTGGTGCAAATTACTGCTTTCATGTGATTCAAGCTCCTGTTGATTTAAATGGGAGTGAAAGCAACCGTGTATGTGTTTTTTAATGAGTCCAAATCACTTTTAATATTTTCTTTAAATAACTGGAAACTTTTTACAGATTTTATAAGGTCTTCAAGGTAGCTTATTCTTTTGCAAGACTTTCAGAGAGCTGCAAATACTTATGTTCTGATGGAGGTGGTACTAAACAAAGAAGAGTTACATAAATGCCTTGTAGCATAGGCTTCATGTGTTAGGAATATTAAAAATAACTCCTCAATGCTCACAGGGTCTTATTTCAGTAAAGCGTGCTATGTTTTCCATCCTTTTCTGCATGACTTAAACTACAGAACCATTATGGAATTGAAATGTATCTGAATATCCAATCTACAATGCCCCTTGGCAAAACCCAAGTGAAAATAAGAGGGCTAAAGAGGAAAAACACATTTAATATTCATATATGAATTGACTATATAGTCAATACGCTGGCTTGCCTTTTTGCTTAGTCTCCAATTAAGTGTAACCATTTTGTGTCCAGTTTCCATCAAGCATCAATGAAGCTGCAGGCAAAAAAAGAAAAATGACATTTTCCTAAACCAAGAAGAGGTCCTAAATGCAGATTTAATTTCCTCACGTTCATAATTGGTAAGATCCAGTTTGGGGCTTTCTGTTACAAGACCAGGCCCAGCTTTAACCATCTGGATCCAGATTTCCTGAGGGACCTGAAGTGAGAGCATATCCCCACCCTGCTTTCAAATTTTGCATGAATATACCAACTCTCTTCCTTTTAGCCTGCAGCGAAGGTTGCAGTGCAAACTCCTCCTAGCCATCGGGGAGCCACGAATGACGCGAAAAGCTCGCGATGGAGCCCTTAGTCTCGACAGACCTCAGGAAACCTAACGGAAGACACAGAGTCCTAGTCAAACAGGCTCATGTTGGAGCTACGTGGGGTCTTTCACCTCCGGTTTCCTTTGCCAGTCCGGGAAAATATTTTTCAGCTTTCGGTGTAAGATTTGCTGCTGTTTGACACTGGCAAGCAGGATTTGCCAGGCTGTCACAGGAAGGTGCACCCATGTTGTCTGGCAAATTTATGTGAGCATGCAAAGCCATCTCTCAGGCGCTCGCTTGACATCTGATTCACAGCCAAGAGTGATTTATTTATTATTTTAAGAGAATTTTATTCAAGTGGGCTTTGGGACAGATGGGTGGCAACTGTTATTTCCCATCTGAAATGCGAAATGGCAGAATGAGACTGTTCAGCCCAATTTTATGGGTTCGCTGAAGCCGAGTGCGCAGGCAGATAGTGGGTCTGGGCCTATTACAGCTCTAGTGAGGTCGTACCAGTCTTGTTCGGGAAGGATATCTAGAGAGACCAGAAGCAGCTGTAAGGGGCTGGCAAGCCTGGCTGTGCCGAGGCTCGCTGGCCGGGAGCATCACTGGCTTCGGTTTTGCAGGGAAGCGGTTCAGGCAAGTCAGGAAGAAAAGGAGGCTTGTGCTAACATAGGCTATGCCCGGCCTTCGCAAAGGAGAAGGGTGGCAGGAGACAACCAGATTGTAGTCCTGAAGGAAACGAAATAATTTTGTGAAGAGTTGGGTTTGGGGTTTTTTTTTTTGTTTTTCTGGGTTTTTTTTTTTTCTAATTAATTGGGAAGAAGAGAACAGAGAATGAGATCTCTCAGGGCCTTCCAGCCCTCTCTGGAGAAGAGAAAAAAACCCCCACACAAATAAGAAATCTTGATTATTAAAGCCATTTTTAGGAGTTGCCAGGAAATTTGAATACCATAAATTACTTACGTGCAACGCAAATTCCCATGTTTTCATATCCACAAAGGCCTTAAAACTAATGCAGGAAACTAATTTTGCTTAATCTCACATACAGTATGTAAATCAAAGAAAGGCCTCCTTTAATAGAAGCCTTTTTTTAGGTCTTATAAAACCTCTGATATCTTCTGACTGCTAAAAATTTCCCGGGTGCGCGTGCACGCACGCTCCTGGGAGGGCCTGTTATCAGTCTCTTCCGCAGGGCAGATCCTGCGTGTGAGTTCCCAGTTTTCATCAGGTTTTCCTGATCGTCGAGGCACTTGAGCTTAGGGGTTCAGGAAGTTTTGGATTGCAGACAAGAGTAGTTTCCTTCTGAGCCCGTCACGGCCCGCGGAGCAGCGAGCAGAGACAGGCCTTTCCTCGCGCTGGGCAGGCACCAGGTCCCCTTGGGTCCATCACAACATGACTAGGGTTTCTGAAAGGAAAAATGAGAAAAGAAGAACCTTCTGATGACTTTTCTGTGGCTCATACGGTATTATAGGTCACTTTGGGCCGTTTTCCTAGTGTTAAGGGTTAGGGACAGGTTGCCATCGCAGCTACGCTAATACGCTTAAAGGCAGGAAAGCTTCCGCGTTGGCAGTAGATTTCAAAACTGCCTCAGTAACCAAATCCAGCAAAATCAAGTTCGCCCCTGTCAGCACCACCGCAACTGCAGCACAGTAGCACCAAGATGCGCTGGAGTGAGATGCGATCACAAAAAACTCGCGGTCACTGAGTGGTGGCGGCTTTGTCGGCCCTGGGACGTTGCGGGAAGCACGGCGAGGACGGGCAGGGCCGGCTGGGACCAAGCTCGGGATGCTGTAAAGGTACCGTTATGTCCTGGCTCGGAAGGAAACGACAACAGTTCCCCCTTTGGAAAAGGCTCCCCAGAGCCAAGCCGATGATTGAGTTTTGCATGAACTAAAGCGTGTGCAGACTCCTCCGCGGGGCTGCTGTGCCACCGAAGGGGAGGAATAAATCCCTCGGAGGAAAAAGCAGAGAGAGGCGTAGGAGATTGGCAGCCACGCGATGGCTTGCGGCCTGAGTCGGAGAGCTGTTTGCACGGTCCCCGTCATCCCCCGGAGGCTGGGGAAGCTCTTGAGGATGGAGGCCAGCAGCAGACTAGTCCATCAGCAAGATCCTGCCAAAAACGCTCTGCTGCAGCGGCTGGCAAGGGTCAAGCAGCCTCGCAAAAATATCTCCGAGGGGCGACCATTTGAGTACGGTGCTGAGAGACCAAATATGTGGAACGTACAGGCTGTGTCGCAAGGAGCCCTGGGGTGGCCCAGAGACAGTGCGTTGCTGCCAAAATGCAGGGCCGGGAGGTGTCTGGCTCGGGGACTTCTGCTGTCGGGCCGGAGCGAAGGGCCGGTGCTCTGACCTGCCACCCTGGGAGACGATGTGCCGAAGGACCGGGGTGTCTCCTGGCTGCCGAAGGAGACCTCAGAGACCTTTGCTAGCAGCTCCCTGTCCTACCTGGGCATATACCATCCTAGCACGTGTCTGTAGAGGGCTCAGCAGTTTTTCCTTCCATCTGGAGAGTTCTTCTAGATGTGTGCTGAGTTACGGGAAGCTTGGCCTTACGGGCGGTACGGAGCGTGTTAGCCGTATGCGCAGCCGGGTCTGTTTCGGAAATTTGTCACTTGGCTTTGGTCGTTTGGGTAACTGCTCTGCGGTGTCCTCCAAAATGTTTCATTGGCAAACAAGACATGTCTTTAAGCTTCAGCAATTGGGAAAAAGAGGGGAAAGGAATGTAACAAATGTGTATCTTTGTGTATTTTCAGTGGCTCTTTTTATGAACTTGGTAAAGCAATTCCCAGAATTACATTTCAGGGTTTTTAAATGTCCAGTCTCTGGACATATCATTATCTTTAGGCTATTCAAAACATTTATATAGTATTTTCTGCACAGTATACATTTTTCATTTTTTATTTTTTCTTGTTGAGAAGAATATTGATTTATCCATTGAAAGCTAATTAATTTAGCAAAACAATGTGTCCCCCACAGGAGAAGGACAGAGAGTAGGAATATTAGGCAATGCATATGTAGTAGAAAGCATTCGTTGTGTTGCATGGCACTGGGGTTAAAGAGAACAGAGTTGCTCGCTGCTCCAGAGATGATTGTCATCACTGACTGCAGATAGGTTTCCTGAATTGTTTTATACACCAGCAGCAACGTGGCCTTTGAAATGCTGCGGTTCTTCCTCCAAAGTCAATCCAAATGTCAAGGTGTGGTCATAAATGTAGTATATTGCATTTGCGCATTTGGTGCCCAATCCAGTCAGTTGTGTCTCTCCAAGTTTTTCGGGCAGGATTTTAGCAAATATATTTGAGAACGAAGCAGCAGAAGGAATCTTTCCCGTGCAGCTCCCTTGCAGGCTCGTGATGTGCTGAGCTCCAGCTCAGGGACGCTGCTGCCTGCACGTTGCACCCACCCAAACCCCCGTGGGTGCTCTTGCCTTTTTTAATGTATGTGTACACACACACACACACACACACACACACACACTTTTTTATATATACATTTATATATGTTATATATATGTATTTATATATGTATATAAAAAATATATGTATCCTTTAATTTGTAAGCAGCTTGCGGCTTGCACAATAGCTGCGATGTTGTCGGGAGGGTCCCTCCCACTTGGACTTTGGGCCCTGTGAAAATTCAGATCCTGCATGGCTCTCGGCGTGCCGCCGCCTGGGAGATGAACGTTTAATTTAACTGCAGTAAAGCTGCTGCCGTTCCAGCATCGCTTCAGCACGGTTCCTGCCTGTTTATATCCGTGTGACGGGGTTTGCAGCCAGAGTCGATATTATCTCCCTGCTTTGGACGTGCGCAAGCTTTCCCGCGGAAGCAATTTGGGAGGGGCATAAAGAAGTCGTGAAAAATGCTCTGCCCTGAGGCGACAGCAGTCCGCGGCAGATATCGATTCGCGCAGGTAGTGGGACTCGGGGCGATCCCCGGGTTGCCCAGGGCTTTGGGCGCAGCCCAGCCGCGGCAGCCCCTGCTCCCATCCCCGCACCGGCGTCACGCAGGCTCCGCCGCTGCGGCACGAGGCGCCGGGAAGGGGCATTTGTCTTTCATGCCGCGTGTCTTTTTTAGAAAAAGCCCTAGCGTTTGTTCTGTTTTCCCTTTTTGAGTCGGGGAAATGCTGTCTTGTGGCGAGATGAAAGTTGACATGCTGCAATAAACAGCCGGTGGGCTGGCTATATATTTAGACGATTTTGAAAACTTGTCACGCCGCGTGCGTTTCGGAGCTGTGCTCCCTATTGCATTCAGTTAACGCGGAGCTGAAAGAGTAGCGAAGCGCATTCCAGGTGATGGTATTAAAAATACACGGTGACAGTGGACACCGAGACAGTTTCCAAGTGCAGTGGTTTGTGACTTATGCCAAGGTGACCTCCAAAGCACGCTTGCGTGCGGGAGCTCCAGCGCAGCTCTACAGGCAAGTGCACGTTCTTCATCCCGGTGACTATCCTTGAGTGTCCTTAGTTTTGGTCCACAGTAAAATAGCAGCTTCGGGGGGCTATCTTGGGAATGTATTTCATTTTGTTCTCTGAATCCAGATATATCTTTCTTTTTTTTTTTAATAGGACCTCTGGGGCATACTGCAAAGGTCTGGATAAATTTTCTCTCCTATAAGACCAATATGTGGTCTTCACTGGCGGCCAGAACAATTCTTCCTACCCCTCCTTCGTCTTGTGGTGGAAAGCGCCTTGTGCCGGGGCATTGCTAAAACATAGCTAACGTGCCTCAGTCAAAATGTGCTGAGGGAAAATGCCAAAAATCACCTGTGCCAATGAGGTTGTTCAGCCAGTCTTGTTGCTTAGGTCAAATGAACGGCGGTAACGTGGCCTATGGTGTGGTGGAGCCGGCCAGGGAGGGGACAAGCGTTCTGGATTCTTGGGGACTTTTTTTTGTTTTTATATAATCTGAAATAGGCCAGCCTCCCTCACTTCCTCATCAGGTGATATTTGGAGACCCATCTCTTATTGATCTGACTACTAGAATTGTAGGTAAATGAATACTTTTGTTGATTTTTTTAGTTAGGATTTATTTTGGAAAATATAAGGAGGAATTCAGCAGGCCGGTTTGGTTTTGTTCCTTTGGCTTTCCTGCGGACCTGTTCACTTTGAGGGGAAAAGGTAGGAAAAGGCAGTTTTCCAGGGAGGAAACTTTCCCTGCAGGAGCTGGGCCAGTTTGGAGAAGAGGGGACGTTAGGGTCTGCTCTTCGCAGAAATGGTATTTGCAGTCCTTCCTCTGCACCGTAGGTGCCCCACGTTCCTCTGCCATAGTACGGCTCAGAAGCGTGAGAGGAAAGAAATAATCTCTTCATTCCCTTCCTTAGGTTGCTTTAAAGCGCCTTGCTCCAAATGGCTCCAGACAGCTTCCCGACAAATAATTAAAACTGAAAAAAAAAGAGCAAAAGTCTTGAAGCACAAAGGCAAAGTGAAATGAAACAAACCCCATCTGCCTATGCAAAGGAGCCTTGACTAGAGCGCAGACTCTCCTGTGAAGCATAATTTACCAAATACTCAGATAAACAGCAATAGTTAGTCCATTTTGCTACATCAAAGAATTGCCTTGGTTTCTTGATGTTATTTCAGCCAGCACCAGCTCTTTTCATTAATTTAAACCTGAAGGGGGGGGTACTTCTCTCCGGTACCTCGGAATAAGTTTGAAACGTTCAGAAATAAGTGCAGTAGACCCACTGTTCCTTTTTTGCTTTCTGTGTAAAAGCAGGTATCTCCATCGCTGTGTGCCACCTGGATGAAGCAGCGCGGCCCGAGGACGGGCAGGGTGCTGGAGACCGCACTAGTCCGAACAGCGGTGGGAAGAAAGCTGGGCTTTTCGCAGCGGTTTCCGGCGCGGGGAGCATCCCCGTTTCATGAGCGGGGGAGCTGGACCGCGGCGAGGTGCAGTGCCTTGTCTGGGGCCAGCGTGGAGCTGGCTCACAGCGAAGTTTAACCATGCCACAGCTTCCCGGGGGGAGAGAGAGATGAATGCGCTGGGAAGATGAATAATTTTGATGCGTATTGAGAATAGCAATATTTTCCTTCTCTCTGGGTCTAGGCAACTTGCTAATGCTGAGGGATTCGGATATGAGTGGCCTAGAGCCTAGCCGATGTGCGTAACTGCGGCTGTCTTGCCTTCAGTCACAGCGGTTCGTGCCAGCTGGGAATTAGCTCTGTGTTTATAGAGCTCTTGGTACAATAAACCAGCCAGCTCCTCCCACTGCATTTCCTTCAGCACCATCTCCCTCTCCTGGGAAAAAACCCCCAAAACTCAGAGTATGGCCAAGGTGGCAGGAGGAGAGGTCGCTTTGCAGTCGGTTCGGGGGAGCATCTCTGTCCCCCGGGCGCCTGGACCAGGACCAGGCTTGCACCAAGGCGCGAGGCGGAGGGGAGCGGACGCCGGAGCCCAGGGACAGGGGAGTCTCCCGGAGGACACGCCGGCCGGGGGAGGGGGCAGAGCCAAAGCCTTTCTGCACGTGGTTCTATTAAGACATCAAGCAAAGACAATAATCCGAGTAATTTTCATTTTTTTCTGTTTAAAAATTAGATGAAAATGCCTTGTGGCAGTATGAAGATCTGTTGTAAGTGCAGTATCTCCAAAGCAGAGGGTGGAAGTTGGGTACCAAAGCTTTTCTGCACGACTAGGGGCTCTGCACGTATTGTCCCGTAAGCTTCCTTAGGTGACACAAATGAAAAAGGACAGTCTCCTTTGCTCGGCGGCAACCTGGGAGTGGAATGAATTCAGGAGAGATGCTTTGCTGCGGCAGCAAAGGCCTCCAACATTGCCGGCAACGTGCCAAGCTCACTACAGCAACTGCCTTCACGAAGGCTGCTGGGGGACGAAGATAAATGATCGCTTACAACTTGAGAAGTGCTTATTTTCTCTCTTTCCCTTGCCCTCTCTTTCCCATAAGGGGTGAAACATGAAGAAATGCAGTCATTTTGTAGTATTTCTGCTATTTGTTTTTGTTTCTAAATGGAAATCTACAGCTGTAACTTTTCTCCTCTTTCCCATGGTGTCGTCAGTGAGGCGCTCGACTCCCAGAAGATCGGCCTAGAAGCAGGATCGAATCCTCCCTCTTTAATTAAAAAGCACTCAGGCTGCGGGATGGCCATGGCTCTGTAACGCGCTTGATGTTGAAGCTGTGCCACCGTACGTCTTCCAAGGAGATGCCCATTATTAACTGGAAAACGTTAAGAAATAGAAAGCCTGCTACTTACCTGAGTCATTTCTAACAGTGCTTAAATACCATAACTTTTAAGGCTGTGTCTATCTGCAGTTCAAAATTGCTGTTTCCAACTCCAGGTTATTGTTCTGCCTTTCTCCAATAGTTCAAAGAGCCCTTCGATGCCTCGGGTTTTCTTCTCGTGCAGCTGCTTTTCACATCCCTAGCACGGCTGGGAAATGAAAAGGGAGGGCTGATTTGCCAGGGCAGTCTCTTCTCAGGGGTTCGGTGGTGACGCAGCACCAGAGAGACTCCGCAGACCTGTGCTAGCACTGTGGAATGACAAAATATTGCCGAATTTGGCCCATATGTCTAGCTTGTACTCGGTCTTTTAGGTGAGCAGCCCCTGCTTTGATTGCTGACACTGTGCTGTGTGAAGCAGAGGTTTTGCCCAGGCTTGAACCACCAGATCTGACCTAGCTTTTTTTTTTTTCCTTTTTTTTTTTTTTCCTGTGGCAAAATGAATCTTTTTTCCAAGGAAAGAGTTCACAATTGAATCCTTTGAGCCTCGTTCCCTTTGGCTCCAACCTTTTTCCAGCACAAGGAAGGATGCGTTATTTCCCCTTGTGGAGTTCCCAGCCTTTGCATTTCCACCTGGAAGTTGCAATGCTGTATTGATTTTGTGAGTGGCAGGCGCAAAAGGCAATGCGTTGCTGTGGGACATGCGCCTCAAAGCGCACGGCCACGTCCTGCTTAGCTTGGGCACCCTAAGGCTGAAAACCCTCTGGGTTCAACATGGGGGAGATGCTCGAAAACTCTCAAAAGCGTTTTGAACTACCCTACACTTTCTCCCCGAACCCACGAAATCCATATATTAAACCCTTCAGCAGCAGCAAAAGCTACTTCTTTTCCTAGGCAGATAGCAGGATGGGCCACAAAGCTTGAAAGTGCAGGTGGCTTCTTCACTGCAGCCACCCGTTGCCAGCATGCTCAGGGATGGGTCCCAGTGGGAGCCTGTCTGCTCTGTGGCACGGGAGCAGGTTGTCCCGAGAGGTGGTGCAATTTCCATCGTGGAAACTCGACCGGAGAAGGCGCTGCGCAATCTGATCCGAGTTTGAAGCTAGCCCTGCTCTGAGCAGGGGCTGGACTAGAGGCCACCAGAGGCCCCTTCCAGCCCAAATTATTCTCTGATTCCACAGTTATGGGCAGCGTGTGCCCGTACTGCACATGACACACGTTGCAATCGTGTGCTACAGCCCTTTCACAGAGGAGAATGAACTCTTTAAACAATATTATCGCCATGCCTATTGAATTCTCTTGCTGTATAAATATTTAGAAAACATTCCGTTTCCACGATGCGGTGTTATATTTTCCTAAAGATCTCTGGTTGGAAACAGAAGCGTGAAGAGCTCCCCTGCTCCTACTTAGCATGGCACTCCTGGCTTGATAGCGAAACCTGCCCGTGGAGTGCCCATCTGTATTCGTTCTGTCCTCCTGAAGTGCTAATCCTGTTTATCCTGTTGCCATAACCTCACTAAGTCTATTTATTTGCTGATTAGCTCTTGGCTTGATTATTCCCTTTAAGCGCTGGCAGAACATGCTGAAAACAAGGTGTACACATGACAAAATTCAGATAAACAGAATTACCAAGGAAATGTTCGCGGAAGTCCAGGACACAGCGCTGAGGATGCTGAGGTAGAGAAGCCTGTTCACAGCAATTGGTCTTGGATGGAAACCAAGGGGAGGTTGAGGTGAGTAATGTGGGAAAACTGGGAAATATATAGGCGGCTGCGATAAGAGACTCAGATTTTTCATCTGGTGACAACTGATCAAACTCCACTTACTTCAGTGGAACTGCACTGATTTATTCTAGCTAAGGATCCGGCCTTGTAGTTTGTAAAATCAACTGCAAACGTGTAATGGGGATGGTTTGGTTTCTTCAGAAAAATCTGAAACCTTATAAATAAGTACGCAGCACATTTGATCTGTTGCCAGAGGACCAGTTGCAAGAGAACCGAAGGATTTTATACAGTTTCATAAATTACAGCTCGTAACAACGGTGCCTTGTGGTTTTAGACTGACCTCATGAATAAAACAGCCCATAGCGTTTCACCCTGAGCTCATTCCTGTGTTAAGCTGGTAACCTTTCTTAAGTTAGCACAGAGCTTTTAAAAGGCAGACAGCCTGTCTATTTTTAAAGACATCAGGTGATTATATCGAGTCCCTAGGCCAATTGTTCCAGTGGTTAATCGCTCCCCACTATTAAAAGAAAATAATGCTTAATGTGGCCTCCATTTATATAGCCTCTGCCCCTAGCTATTGGATCTTTTTTTATATCTTTATGTGCTAGGTTAAGGAATTGCTGGTATCTGAAATGTTCTCCCTGGGTATTTGGTTATGGACCAGAAAGATTTGGTTAAACTCTTAGGTTTCATTTGTGGCTCCCTTACCAAAGTTTGTGTCTTCCAAGGCAAGAGGCTCAACAGATTTCGAGTAGACTACGCAGCCTGTATTAAGCTGGGCATCTACCTCACCATTCATATGATCTCCAAAATACCATTTTTAAAGTGCTCTTTCTCCTCTTCTGTGATTTAAAAATGGCCAGGTAGATTAAAATTTGGGCACACAAAAATACACTACCTGCAAGATTCATCCCTTAGCAAATATAGCTTTGTGGTGGACACGGAGGGCTCAGACAAATTTTGGGTCATATCCAGTTGGTCTCCTTATTCCTCAGCATGCTCAAGATAGAACCGGAGTCTAGACACATGGGAAAATTGCTATGAGTGTGTGTCAGAAACAGGCAGGGAATGGGTGAAGGTTTGCTCCTGTGCACTCTCACGCACCATGCTGCCTCCTGAAGATGCTCACTTACCAGGAGCTTAAGCCGGCGTTGCAAGAGATAAATAGAGGAGGGAGGATATTTTGCATCCTGGAGTTCTCTGGCCCTTGTGTGGGCCATCTCTTCTTTAAAGAAGACCAGCTGATAAATACCACAGTGTGTTTTTAGCAGCAAGGCATGTTCTTCTTCCGCCAGGGGTATGAGGCAGGAGGGTGCTGACCTGCTTTCTGTTCGGCAGGAATCTCCCCAGGGGATGTTGGAAGTAATTAAACTGGCTTCTCCAGAGCAAAGAGCAGCTCGTAGTGCCTCATTAGACGGCCTTTATTTCGTTTAAAGGTAGTAGAGACCTCCTGGAGCTAAGGAAGCACCACGTGCCAGTGTGAGCGGCCTCTTTCCCTCCTTCTCTGGGTATCCATCAGGGTCCACAGCAGTGGCCCTTGCTCTCCGCACTCGCCTGTCTCCCGGCATCGCTGACACATCACGCAGCAGCCTGGCTGCCTGCAAAATGCAGCTTCTTCTCACGCTTAAAAAAGGCAGCGTGGTGCTGTAACTTTGAGTGCTAATTGCTGACACAACCTGAATTATGGAGTCATAAACAGAGAACTTTTACTATTGCATCGGGGATTATTTACAGTACAGAAGTATGTGAATACTGAATTCTCTGAGTGATTTCTGAGTGGATTTCACATTAAACTTAGGATAACCACCTTGATAAAAGCCCTGAGAGAATAATTCCATCTTGTAGCTTTTTCATGATTGCTATTGTACGGGTTATAGATCTTACACTTTTCATTTAGATATGCTAAGTAGGTTTTTTTCTTCCATTAATAATGAGAAAATTTTCCCTTTTTTTGTATGCTTTTCAGAATTAAGATTAGTATTAACATTATTTGGCTATCTGGCTGTGAAGGGAATTTCAATGACGTGAGCAAGAAAGTTAATTTCATTTTCAGAAGCATATTACTGGGCGGGGAGGAGCAGCACAAAGGAGAATTTGTGGGACCAGGCTTCTCCCTAGCAGAAGCGTGAGTGGGCTGCAGTGCTAAAAGTCTTTTCTTCTTTTGCAGAACAGAAGTTTCAGACAGCCCCAACCAGCTCCTGCCCGGCCTAGTAAGTAAAGTTCTTGCCCTGCTGAACTCTACTGATTTCAGCACGGATTTGTAGGCTCCTCAATGTCCTCACCTTGCTGGTGAGGGTAGGGCTGAGCCATGCACTGCCGCAGTTTCTCCTGCACCACTGCAGAAATGAGTGCAGCAGTACTCCCTGCTGGATGATGGCACATCTTTTCCTGGGGCTTTCCAGACTGTCTGGGCAGCTTGTTTTGTTGCTGATGTCTTCTTTGTGCCCCTGTCCTCAACAGATGCCCACCTTCCTGTGACGTGCCTGAACACTGGTTTTAAATACAGCTGTAATGAGCAAATATGGCACATATTATGGGTGTCCAGCGTGAAATAACTGACTCCGTCCCTGGCTCTCTCTGTTTCTCATCATGGTCCCCGTAGAAGAGCTGCAATTCTTGCTTCTCCTTCTGCCTCGTTTTCTGGTCCCAGCCCACTTTACAAGCCTGCTGGTGTTTTTCCTCCAACACCAACCCTACAGCAGACCCAAACGAGCTTTCAGACATAACACTTAGAGCAATATTTGTAAAGGCCAACTTCAGCTTAATAAGGCTAATGTCTCTAGGTGCCATGTCCAATCAATGGAGAAAAACTTTGACTCTCCCCATAGAGTCCAGTGGGGAAGAGGCTGTGAGAGGCAACTATGTTAGTCCTCTGCAAGAGTCTCTCGTATCCATGCTGAACCTCATCCTCTCTATCACAGAAGTGGAAAACACTCTCTTTTTACCAGACCTGAAGGCTGTTATTGGGTCCTGCCTCAGCTTTCTCTTTTTAGGATAAACCTTTCAAATTCTTACAGCCCTTTCCTCATCAGTCGTGTTTTCTGGAGCTCTGAGCCTTCCCCAGTGCTCCAGTCCAGGCTCTTTCCAGCTGGCATCTAATTTCCTAGAAACGTAGGGCCCAAATCTGGACGGGCTCAGCACTGCACCTGAGGCCTGAGGAGAGGAGGAGGATTGTTTCGTGTAGCTCACGGGCAACGTGAGTGCTCGTTCCTGTTAAATAGCATTCTGGGTTTGGGGCTATCGCTCATTTGTTAAACCATTTTGAATTCCAGGCCCGTTCTCCAAAGGATGTGTGGCATCACCTGCAGACTTAATAAGCACAGTCTCTGTTTTATCATCCAGATCATTAATGAAAATATTGAGTAGTCCTAGACCCAGGGCAGCTCCTCGTGGAACACGGGTGCATCCTCCTGTTTTGAAGCTGAAATATTGATAACTGCTTTCCGAGTACTGCTTCCCAAATAATGCGAACCACCCCATGCTTCCTTAATTCACCTGTAAGAGTGCTGTAAGAAACAACATTTAAAGTCAAGCTATATGACATCTGCTTCTGTTCTTCTACCTACAAAACCTCTTGTGTTCTCATAAGAAGAAATCAGATTGGTCAGTTTGAGCTTGAGAAATCCGTGGTGGCTGCTGCTGCAAGTCCTGTTTTCTTCTTGGTGCATAAACATGATGTGTTCAAATAGTTGTTTCAGATTGTGGTGGTGGTTATTTTCCCAGGATTTCATGGCAAATTCCCCAGCAATCCCTCCACTTCTCTTTAGAGAGTCACCACATTTGTCCTTTCCTGGTCCTCCAGCATGCCCGTGACTCAGGACGCGGGGTGGAGTTCAGCCTGTTTGCAGACTCAGTGTATCTGCCCGGTCTGCGAGGCTTTCTGAGCATGCAAAGACAGGCTGGACTTCTGTTTCCTTTTTGTTTTCAGAGAAGAAGCCAAAAGCAAGAGCTGTGGATTTGGAGAAGTGGACGCTGATAACTCCCGTCCCACACGTGAGTACTCTTCGAGGCGGGGGAAGGATGGTTTTGTGCGAGGGCCAGAGGCAGGAGCTCCGTGCGAGTCTGACCCATGTCCTGGGTGGCACGTGTCAGTGACCCGAAGCTCTTTGCAGAAGGTTTGCGGATGATGGGTTTTCCCTGCTCGCACAGCTCTCACCAGCATTTTCCCTTTTTGCACTCACACTGTCCCTCAAGGCCTACCAGTTCAAGAACTCAGGGCTGACCCTGAATTTTAAGTGTGATTTAGTTTCAAGTATAAACTTTACAGGCAGTTACAAAATGAAAGCTATCTGTTGCAGAAAATGGTGTTGTTTTCTTTCTTTTCCTCAATTCCCTCCCCTGTAAATGAGGTCAGGGATGTTATGAAGCTAACATCATTAATGGTTGCAAAGTGTTTTGAGATCCCTGAATGGAAAGGCTTATATAAGCGGGAAAGTCTTATTAGGATAATTATAATTGCCAACTGTAGTGGCACAATATAGATCACTTAATGAATTATTCGGCTTTTCCTTTCTCTCCCTCTCCCTCCCCCAGCTCCCCAAAGCAGCATAAACAGACTGATTTTAATTGGCAACTTTCATCGCTGGCAAATGGATTTTTCGCTGAAGTTCAAACGCAGCAGCAACGTTTAGGAAATGCAAGTTGGTTTTGGATCAATTGGAAATTTCAGGGCCACGATAAAGAGGAAGGTCTCAATGCTCTTTGAACCAGGGAGGCACACACCAAGCTTGCCTTCTGAATTACGAGCACTTCTCTCTCCGGTACCTTGCATTATGTTCAGTGGAGGAGCTGTGCCGAGCTTTTGACTGATGCTTGTGGCTAATATGCTGAAGCTGAATTGAGGACTTACGCTGGTGACTAATGTGATCTAGCTAATGGTCTCTGCAGAGGAGAATAAATCCCTTTTGTAGGTTGATTTCCCACTGCTGTGATTTACTGTCTTGGTTTGGCCAGCAGTTCAGCTGTGGGTGTGTGGTCTTCTAGGACTGACCTAAAGGACAGGAAGAGGAACCAGATGTTGCTGTTTTATTAGGGCTTAAAGGACTATTGATGCTTAGCTACCTGCCTTCCTGGAGGACTTTTTCCTCCCACCTGCAGTAACCACTCTTATGTTTATCCCTTTGAGTGAGAAGTTGCTCCTTAAGGCTTTATACAAATGGCTTAGGATTGCCATTAAGATTTAGGAAATTCTCATCCTCCTTGTAGGTATGACTACCCTGCAGTCAGTATTATCAGTGCTTAAATCAGTGGGGGTTTACTTGTTGTTGGGCACTGAAAATTATTTAGTGTGTGGTGTGGACCTGTTTAGAAATGCCCCGTACATTGACTGCTATAGAGCATATGTGCACTTTCTTTCCTGTCTTTCTTCCGTGGGCTCCGTAGGACTGGTCCTGGAGGTTGATGGCCCATGCACTGAAAAACCATGCATTTAATTTATAAAACTGCCATAATCAGTAGTGTGATGCTTTAGTATTACCACTGCTATTTAATACGTAGCTGGCACTCAGACCTACAGATCTGTCCCGTTCTGCGAAATCTCCACCCCGTCAAACAAATAATGTAGCGCAAAAGGGTCCTTTCAGATTCATCCTCTTCCCCCCTCCCTCCTTCTCCCCCCTCGCCCACGTACACGCGGCAGAGGGCCGCTTGCATCGTATAGCTGCCGTCAGGTTTTTCCTAGCACAAGTTAAAAACTTAAATCTCGCGCCCATCCTTGGTAAAGATAATGCTGATGTTTACAGCCCCTGGAAGCTCTTAAATCAATGTACTGTGTCCATATTGCCTGCCTCCCTTCTCCATCTTTGTGGTATAACTCTAAGCATGTATTTCTGCGTAAACCGAAAAGCTCTCTCCCTGTACAACCCCTGTACCATTTTCTTCCTACAAATTTGGAGATGGGTTGGGGTGGTTCCCACTGTTCTTGGCGAACCTGTTTCCATGCAGGTTGAGAGCACCAAGGTAGGACACAGAGCCATGTAAGCATTAAAAGCAGCCACACTGCGCTTGGCATAGCGAGCGTTTATTTGTGCGAGAGATTGCTAGTCGTTGTGACAGCCCTCTTTTTTTTTTCCCAGGGAAAGGTTATTTTTATGGGTTTCCCCTCCAGTTAAAGCAGAAATCGTTAATATTGAAGGTACATTGTTGTTTTCAGGAGCAGAGGAAAATGGTGCTTTGCTGTTTTCCATCGCAATGAGAGCCGCCAGTCTCCGGGTCAAGCGAGTCTGCCCTGTTTTTATAGCATCACTCCCACCTCCTGCCCCAATCTGGGGGGGTTCAAAGGGGTTGGACCAGCACCGGTTTTGCCCTTTTAATTTGTTAGTGGTAAAGAAAAGTTGCTTGTAGGAAATGCTCAGCCAGTTCGTTCCCGTGGCTTGCAAACAAAACTTGCTGGCTGTTTGCTTTCCTTTCAAAAAAGCATTTCTTTATTTAAATATTGACCTACCTATTTAAAAGGAGAAAAGGCTTAGAAAAAGGTTCAGTAATCTGAAAATGAGATGAAGGATTTTGTGTTGGATGGAATGGAGCGTTTTACCCCAAATGACATTTTGAGGCTTTTTTGTTCATTTGTTTGCCAAAAGATTGTTTTTATTTGGACCCAGAGTTAATGCTTTTGTTCCTGAATTAGAGCCTGCTGCCTAAGTCCAGCGAGCAACAAGCAGGGGAGACGCTAATACTGGTTTATTAGCTGGGGACAGCGAAGCCGAGGGAATTAATCCTTGGGCTCGGGGGTCTCTCCTGCCGTTTCCCCCTGGGTTATGCCTGGGGTGATCCTTGCCGCCTGCTCCCTTGCATTCGCCCTCCGGCTTGACTCACCACCAGTGTCGGCTGCAACAGCGCCTGCGATTTAATTGTGCAAATTGCCGCGATTTTTGCCTATCTTGTGGTCTGCAGATGCCAGCGGGGCCGAGCGGGCGAAGGGGCCGCGTGGGAGAGGCGGCGGGTGGCTGCCGGGACCTTGGCCGTCCCGGCTCCCCGCGCCAGCCGGCTGCTGTCCCGCGCCAGCATGACAAATTGGCCTTCCCAGAGTGGCAGCGGAGTAATCAGGCTGTGACAAATGGTTTACTTAGAGCAATTTGTTTTCATTTTCACTGAAAATTTCCGCAGTCTTAGCACAAGGCTCCCCGCCGCCTTCGCCACCGCTCTTCCTGACGACGTCTCCGTGCCCCGCGAGCCGGCGGCAGTGGAGGATGCCGAGAGCGCAGGGAGGAGGGCAGACGGCGGCAGGAAACCAGGCCTGCATTTGGCCTTCAAAAGTGGGGGTTTTAGGGCTGGGGGTGCCCCAGGCGCTCCCGCTCTCCGAAAGCAAGCCCTGGCCAACGGACCTGCGCCGCCCAGCCCTTTTCCTGGCTTCCCTCCTGGCCGGTCCTTTCCGAAAACGCGGCTCTGCATTGGGGCTTTCCTCAGAGGAAATCCCCGTGCTGTCGGTAACGTTGCTCTTTGCACGCTCCTGGGTGCGACGAGCTGGCTGGTGTTTGCTCGCCCAGCAAAACGGCTGAAGTAAGACCATTATCACAGCACGCTTTTCATAATGTATTAGCAAACATAATAAAGCGATGGAAAATTGCTCGCACTAATCGGACATCCATAAATAGGCTCAAATAGTATGTTTGACTCTCAATTGGAGTGAATAATTTATCAGCTGATTAAATCTGATCATTTTGTACAACCTGCCAGTAGTTTTCCAGTGCATGTTTTTACTGTCCATATATCTCCATTAGACTGATGGATTCGGGTGGTTCAGACTGGTAATAGTCAGTGAAATGCCATGTGCAAGTAAATAAAGCCAATTTACAGCATTGGGGCACCACTCTCAGAGCGCTAACGCCCAAATGAGGAGATGTTTTACATATATATATATATATATATATATATATATGTATATATATAATAGCTGCTCTGTGTCTCAGAGATGATTTCTGAAGATCTAGGGAGAAAGAAAAGAGAGAGAGAGGAAAAAAAGAAGAAACTAGCAACCGTAGCGTATAACTTTGCAGCTCTTGCAAGCAGGGCAGGGAAGAGGCTCGGTGCCCACCCGGCGCTTGCTCCCGGGGACTGCGGAGGAGGCCCGCACGGCGTTTGGGGGGCCCGCTTTGCTGGGCGGCACTTGCTGGTGGCCATCCTGCTGCCTGCTGCTCAGCTCCCTCCCCTCTTGCTGGCCCCGCTTGCAAACTGTGGGGATTTTTCTGAATTTTTTTGGCCTGGGCTTTCCTTTCTGCGTGTAAAACTCTGAGTTGTGCGTCGCTGTTTGGATCTAAAACATATTTCCCTTGATGCTGCAGCTAAGTCTATATTTGGGCGCAGAGGCCCACGTGGCTGCAAAATTTCCAAAGAGATGTGATTAAAAAGGAATGACAACTGCGAACAAGACGACTGCTAAGTGACTGCGGCGGCCTTGGACGAAGCCTTCCCAAGGCTCTCCTCAGCGGTGCCTTCCTCTCCTGGCTTCTCGTTATCGCTATCTGTGTTTTTCCATGTTTATGTTCATTTTTCTCCCCAGCCCTTTGCCGGGGAAAGCGGGGCAGCGCAGCCCCAGACACCGCGCGGGGTTGCTTAGCAGTAGTTTGAAGGCATTAAGATGCGAAGTGCCGGTGGGACGAGCCAGCCGCGGAGCAGTCGCGTTTCGGGGCTAGCCGCAGGTGAAGCGAGGGTGACGACTGCTGCCTTTTCCCTCCGTGTCGTAGCTGAGCTGTCCCTGCTGCCCGCAGAGGCCAGCTGCATATAAAAGCAAGCATGTAAAATACGTAGCTTTGGCAAGTCAGTGGCGTCGGCATTAGTGCTTTGTGCTGGCAGCGTTGCTTGCGTCTGTCTCCGCAGTGGCGGCAGGTTAGGACCCATGGTTAGCAGCACTTCGCAGCAAGGCGTGCGGTTTTCCCGTATTAAATTGCTGCAAAATTAGATCCCAGCTTTGACTGGCAGAGAAACCACTTCAATTTTCTAAATAATAAGTAACGCTGTCAGTGCGTGACACTTCCTAGGACCTCTCTGGGAGGCACCAGCACCTGCCACTGCCTCGCGCCTCTGGCCGTGATTACTGTGACGCAAGGATTTGGCCTTCCAACATATCTAGCTTCTCAGCTTGGACCAGACAGCGTGAATCATCTCTTCCCTTTCCCTAGAGGGGAAAAAAAAGATGTGAGCAAAAAGTTAGTCTTTACGAGTTGTGGAATGGTGTGGCATCCTTTGCGTTATTGCTGCGATGACATTTGACGTGTCAAGTAGGAAAGACAAATTGCAGCACTCAGCAAAACTGCTACATGTTCATCAATTAGTGATGAAGCAGTGATGAGAAATTGCTGTTCAGGCGGCTGGCAGTATCCAAAGCAAATAGATAGGGGCAAATCCGTTACCCATGTGCTCCAGCATACCTCTACGGAGATATCTGTAGCTCTGAGAGGTATAGCTGTACCTCTCTTCCTACCCCAAGTAAGGAGACCGAGAGCCGCTAAAACAACGGCATTTCACTGCTGGCCTTTTCAAAACAGAGACTAAGACTTGAACCCTCTCCTTCAGACCTGCTCCTCTGGGCCATCACACGATCGACAGCCTGGTCCCTCCACTGACCGGCTGGCTCTGATGCAGCGTCGTTGTCCCTGAACGTTGCCTTGTCCTTGCCGGCGGTGTGAAGCGGTGCTGGGGTGCCACAGGAAGGCCTGATTTCCAGAAGCCGAAACCATACGCTGGCAGAAAGCCCCGACCCTGGCAGTAACGGAGCCCGGGAGTTTGCCGGCTGCGCCTGCCCCGCTGCGGTGTCTCGGTGCCCCGGCAGCGAAGGGCAGGAGCCGGCCGTGCCAGCAGCGGTTTACGTCGTCTTAGGATGCGTGAACAAAAGCAACCATCACATCCAGAGGAGCATAAATAACCCTAGAAAATGCAGACAGATATTTGCCTTCATTCCCTCCAAAGCAGGGAGGCCTGACAGTGTGAATCTCCATCTGCAAGAGAGGAAAAAAAAAAAATCTTCCTTTTTAGTATTTATTACAATAAAACTGAATGCAGCCCACATTGTCTCTGAAATGGGAGCCGTGGCACAGCCAGTATTGCATTTTCTTTCTGGAGGCAAGGAAATGACCTTCATAGCTCGCTTGAGGCTTTGTCTCTTTAGAGTTATGGGCCATTCCCTTGTTAGTGGTAATAAACTGCATTATATTCCACTTCACACTGATGGGGTCTTTCTACATAAAGCCAAAGAACTTCAAAAAAAAAAAAGAGTCAGTGAGCTTCACAGCGTGCTTTATTGGAAAGGATATAAAAGAGCACCGCCTCGCAGGTCATACGTGTTGTACTAATGAACTACTGCGGTTGAAACGCTGTTTGTGAGTGTGGCACACACGTAGCTGGGGATGTTGCTGTGCTCCGCGGCAGGGTACCAGCTGGCCATCGCTCAGCAAGGACGGGCTGGAAATCGGAGGGAGCCACGGAGAGGGTCGCTCCCGGCTGCCGGGCACGGTGGAGGCGCTTCACCTTGGCCAGCTAAGGCAGCGGCAGCTCCCGACGCCTCGGGCTTCCCACGTTTGTGGCTCTTTTTTTAAACAACCCCCTGGGTGGGTAACAGAGACGAGGATGCTGGGTTAGTGCAAGCCCAACACCCGGCTCCACTGATGTCGATGCGGTGCCTTTAAACAGCGCTCAGAAACCCCCTTGTCTCCCCTCTGCACTTTTGGCCTCCCCGACAGGCTGCAATTAGCACGGATATTTCACATTCACGGCTAGATTGGAAATTTGGAGGCACTTAATGAAAAAGGTCTGTTACCTTGACCGGGCGGAAATTGCGGCTAGAGGACATTTGCTCGCTCCGGGGGCTGCCGGCACACAAATACATGAATATTAACGCAGCGCATGCAAAAATGCAGACGACATCGCTAACGCTACTGCACGGCGCGTCGGTGTGCCCGGCCGGAGACTCAGCCGCGCAGAGGCCCGAAGCAGCATTTTGTCGTGTTTCGGGCCCATCTCCTCCTAGCCGTACTGGGGCAGGGCCTGCACATGAATGTCGGCATTACCAGGAGCTGGACTGGGACTCCAGGTCCAAATTAACCAGCAATCCAGATTAACCACCCTCCCGTCTGATTTGAGCTGGAGGCTGGCTCCAGGCCGCGTGGTTCTTTCGCGGCAGGGCCAGCACCTACCCGCCTCGGTTCAGGTGCTGCATCCGGCCCAAACGGTGCTGGCGCCCGTTTTTCTCGCTGGGTTTTGGCTTGGGCAGCTAGTTTTGGTGGACAACAAGGTGGTATTGTGGTCTGCAGCCAGGACAAGGGCCTTGGAGGTCACCGCTTATTTGGGTTTTGTATTCCCAAGCCACGCGAATGCAAGGCTCGACCAGCCCCACCTGCGCTCCTGCGGGCTTTCGGGTCAGTTCAGCAGTGACATGAATAAAATGGTCCCCTGAGGCTCCGAGAAGGGAGGCAAGGGGGGGGGGGGGCAAGGGGGTTTTGCTCCCATGGCATCTTCTCGCTGCAGCTGGTTCAGTACTGGGGGCTGGAGGTTGGCGCTGGGCGGCACGAGAGCCTCATCCAAGTTGCGTGTTTCGTGGTGTTGGGGAGCTTCCCAAACCTGACACGGAGGCTGGGAACTGATAAAGGGCGTCCTGGGGGGAGAGAAAAAGAGATGCGAAGCGTAACCTGATTTCTTGTCTCTCCCCGAAGTTTATGATGCCGGGCAAGAAGTGCATAATGCATTTTTAGTCATCTGTTTTAATCTCTCAGACTATGCTAAATTATGATGAAAATAAAATAAGAAAGCCACACAGCAAATCCTCCAAACAACTGTTAAGTCAGGAAAGCTCGGATCCGTTCTTGTCTGGATCTCTTAGGTGCAGTTAATCCATAATGGGAGCAGAGGCAAGTCCCTGGGAATAATTACGCCGTTCGCATTGAAGCTTATGATCCCAGCAGCAAGGATCCTTACAATAATGTGCAAAAAAACACGTCCTACGCTCGTAAAAAAAACAGGCCTCTTAAACATTTATTTTTACAGTGTGTGTTTAATACTAAAAGCGATTATGGCACATTTCTCTTCCGCTTAATTGTTTGGCAAATGTCACCCTGCGAAGCAGAGCCCTGCTTCGCGCTCGGCGAGCGCCCTGGCGGGCCCGTGCTGCCGAGGAGCCCGTCCCCGAGCGCGGTGCCTGAGCCGGCCCGAAGCCTGCCCACCCCAGCACCCCTCGGGGAGGAGGAAGCGGGTTCAGCCCCGTTGCTTTTTACAGCCGGAGGACCGTCGCACAGAGGAAGCCCCGGATGCCCCGCGGCGCTCCGGTGCACGAATCCCGCTCGGCCGAGGTCCTGCTTCGTCCTGCCCGACTTGGAGGACGTGGTGGACACAAGGGCTGAGGGTTGCTGAGCTCCTAAACGGGGTCTCTGAGCTAAGGCCACCCTTAGGGACGTTTGCCCTGGTGTCTGCCCTGCGGGGCATGATGATGTATTTCAGGATTTGGTGGGGTTTTCTTTTTTCTTTCTTTTTTTTTTTAATCTGTAGCAAGAAGGAGAGGGGTGGGTGGCTCAGCCTATGTAGAGCCATCACCACGGGAGAAAAATGCATGTGAGGAGCTGCTGTTCTCACCAAGGAGTAAAGCAGGGGACAGTAAGATTTCCAGCTTGGCCAAAGCTGTCAGAGGAGACCCGGTGCCCCTGCGACGAGCTGGCCGGGACAGGCGGGACTCGGCCGGGAGCAGCTTCTGCTCCGGCTGCCGGTGATGGGGCTGGGCGGCCTCCGGGAAGGGAAGCTCGGGCTCCTCACGCTCATCTCCCATGCTGACAGCGAGCGCCTGGCTGGCGGTGCTCTTCGGTAGCGGTGGCTGGGTGTCATTTATGAAATGGAGCAGATAATCAGAGTCCTCGGCATCTCAGGAGAGGCCTGAGGCGCGTGTGTGTGCGTGTGTGTGTGTGTGTGCGCGTGTGTGTGTGTGCGTGTGTGCGTGCGTGCGTGTGCGTGTATGCGTGCGCGTGTGCACTGCCACCGTTCTTCAAACGGGAGTAAGGGCAGGACTGTGTGTGTCTTTATAAAGCCGGCGTGCCTGTACGTACACGCAAAAAGCTGGTCTGCTTTCAAAAAAGGCAGAAGCCAGCCCTAGGTGTAAGCTGTAAAGGCGACCGCTGACTTACGAGCCCTTCTCTCTTGGCGGCTCTTTGCGCAGGATTTCCGTGGGAGGCGAAACCCGAAGGTGCTGCTGGCTCTCTACCTGCCTGGCTCCGAGGGCGCAGCCGCGTGCCCGACCCCCCGGTACCGCCGCGGGCCGTGTGCCAGGCCGCTTCACTTGGCCTATGGGGCAGCCACCCGCGGCCGGGGGGGGGGGGGGGGGTTGAGCTTGCCTGGACAAAGAGGGTGAAGGAGGCGCTCCGTTGGCGGTGGCCGTGGAGGTGGTGCACATCTTCCCCTTCCCAACCCCATCGGCCCCTATTCCCGCACTCCCGTCGCCAAAGAAATCGCTACGGGAGAGAGAGAGACGTTTCTTTCCAGCGTTGCGCTGACCCCCTTTCTCCTCCTCCCCCAGCCTTGAAATTAATTAAATGATGTCATGCTTGATTTTATCTGATTTGGAAGCAATTCATCACCCTCTTGCTGGTTCTATTAGTCCAAGCGATCAGCTTATTAATTCATTTGTGCGACTAAGCTCAAGGGTAATTACAGTGAGGAAGCTTAATGCCGCAACGTGTTAATGTCTGTAATCAGAACTATTTTCTCGGCGCGGAACAATTGTTCGACAATTACAGGCGGATGCGATTGCCCTGGTAGGCAGCAGCCGCAGGGGCAGGAGGGGAAGAGCAGACGCGTGTTTTGCAGGTCCTGTGTTACCAGCACGTTGGGCTCCGCGCAGCCTTGCTCCCTGCGCCCGCGCAGCCCTCCCCTCCCTCGCTTCGGCGCTGGCAATTAAGTTAAAAAGTCAGCGCTGTCTCTTTTTCAGGCTGGCCGGTGTGGGGCACTGGGGAAAATCGATTTTTGCTTTCTTCCAACAAGAATATCGCAGGCTTTGGCTTCTGGTGTTATGTCCGTGGTGAAAAAGCGTGAGTTTAATAGGCTGCTCGTTGCCTCCCAGTAGACCCAGCTTTTCCTCTGCAGCGTTGGCTGCTCAGTCAGTGCTTTCCAGGCAGAAGGGTGTCCGGGGCTGGATGAGCTTTGGGATGGAGATTTCCCTCCTCCTGGCGCAGATGAGGCCGGAGGGCGATGGGATTACCGTGATGTTCCCTGCAGATGCCATGGAGCCTGCGCCGGGGACAACCCCAAGAAGAGGCGTCGGCGCAGACGTTTTCCGAAGGCTGTCCACCCCCAGAGGAAGGTGAGGCTAAACCTATAGTTTCTGCTGTAGCTCGAGGCGTAGGCACAGACGAACGCTTGCCTTTCCTCACGGGCTGGCCCCAGCCTGGAGCTGGGGAAACCGTTGGTGGGGAGGCAACAGCTTGGGGCGGGTGTCCGGAGCAAGCTGCGATGGCCCGTTTTCTCCGGTACGTGGGCGCTGCTCTGCTCCAGCCCTTTCGCAGCCCTGGTGGGGAGCGTTGCCCACCCCCGTGGCCCTGTGCCGACCGCAGCCTTTCCCCACGCCAGGTAACCAGGGCTGGCTGCTATGGCCACTCCCTTGCAGTAGCTTTTGACAAAAGGGTGCCAAAAAAAAAAAAAAAAAAAAACCCTACAAACGGTCTCCAATGTTGCATGAGTTGAAAATAATGAAAAAAAAACCTCACATCCGTTCTCACCCCGATACCGGCTCTGACGATAGGGACATGTAAACGCAATGTGAAGTTATGTTAAGAGACCTGAATTTTGCATGGTTACCTTCTTAGCAGCGAAGAAAGCCCTTGTACAAAAAGACATAGCCCGAAGAGCATCACAGACATTGCTCCTCCAAGCAATGTGCCTTTACTGAAGGCCCGTTCGGCGCACAGCCGTAGCGTATTCCTGCAGAGACCGGCAATGCGGTTCACTGTTTCGCCACTGTATTTGCCTGCCACGAAACCGCTGCCTGCGCAAAGGCACCCACCCCGAGCAGTTTGCTGTTCTGGCCCTGTAAAAGCTGAAGGCTGCGGTAGTTTAACTTAGCGACCCAAAGAGCCACCTTGGGAAGGTCTCCCGGGCCACGAAAGCTTGATGGGCTTTACCCTCTGGCCTAGCAGGGATGGAGAATAACGTATGGAGGCTAATGAAACACAAAATGGGTTACAACTGAATCAACGCGATGACCTGGAGCAGTGCGTGCCCATTGAGAGCGAAACGTATAGTAATCGCTTAAAGGGTCAAAGCTCGCTCCTGGTCTTGCCGCCTGGGGTCAGGGGGAGGAGGCCGGGACAGTCCCTGCGGCTGCAAAGCAAAGAGCTGGCAGTATCGATTTACATCCCTGCAAATGCGCAGCTAGAAACCACCTAGAAATGTTTGGGAAAGAAAATTTGCCTTATTGCAAAACGCAGCAAAAAAAAAACATCAAAAAGACTCAGCTCCTTGCTCAAAGATGCCTGGTCCGTTGCCCCCAGTTGCGGCTTACAGACCCAAAGAAAATGATGGTCTTTTCGGACGCAGGCGCTGGAGCCGTGGCCGCGTTTGCCTTGCTGGGCGCTGGCGCCGCGTCCCTGCCATGCCGCAGCCGGCCCCGGGGCGGCCGGGGGGAGCACAGCCGTGGACATGCGAGCGGGGCCGGAGCAGCTCCCCGCTCCTCCCGGCCGGGGCCTGGGCTGCGGCGCCGCGGGCTGAAACGCCGGGAGGCTGCAGAAGGGCAGAGGAAAGAAAAACGCCTGATCCAGCCAGACACAGAGCCCACGCTTGTCTCAAAGCCCGAAATCACCAAAAAAAGTTGGGGAAAAAAGTTTTTTTTTTTTTTTTTAAACATTTTCATCATTTTGCAGTGGTTTGCTTTAAAACACTTCCTTTATGTTGATTTGTAGCAATGAGCTAAACTTCTGGGGAGTGAAACGAAGGAACTTCGCATTCTTAAGATGCTTGTGTTTCCCGATATTCTGCTTTATTGCCCTGAAGTGAAACGAATTGGATGTCTGCAGAGGAAAAAGCAACCCCTCCCGCCCGCTCCGTCCCCTTTCCAGTTCCATCAACTGGTGCCCAGTTCAGGAACAGTCTTAAGTTTTGAAAAGGCCACTGGGGAAAAAAAAAAGATATTTAGAAATGTTGCTCAAATACTGCAAAAGCTACAGAATGAGCTGAAAACGCCTTGTTTGACTTTGCGCTCCCTTTTGGGGGTGGGGTCTTAAATGAACAGAGTCTGGCTCTTCCTTGCTATAATTATTTCCCCTACAAACAAAAATGTCAGAACAAGCCAGTTTTTAATTTTTTTCCCCCTAGAATTTCTTCGCTTATTTTATATTAGTTTTATATTGCACATTAGATTTTTGGCTGACACCATATACCAGATTTGATGTGCTTGTGCCATGTCAGTAGCGGCTGCGGCGGCAGCTCTGCCCACCTCTAGCCGAACCAGCTCCCCGCCGCCGGCCGGGAGGTCTTGTAGGCCTTAAGCTGCGTGAAGCAGACAGCGGGACACGGCTTTAAGCGTAAGGCTGGAGGTAAGGAAGCCTCACCCCCTACTCCCTGCACTATTTCTATTTTGTATAATCTATGTATGCTATATATTATATACATTTTTTTATATATATATATATATATATATATATATATATATATATGCACATACACACTTTTTAAAAATTAACTCATTTCTCTGTATACACACACATCCCAGGCCCCGGGAGGGGATGCGTCTTGCCGCGTGCGGGAACCACGCTTGTCCCTCGTCCCTAACCCGGCAGCGGGGCCGGGGCAGCTGTCGGGCGGCCGGTGCACAGCCAGGTGCTGAGTCCGGCCCGGCGCAGCCCAGGTGCCCGGACGGCTCCCGAGCCCGGAGCTCCCGCCTCTCCCTGCGCCGCAGCGAGCAGGGGAGCAGCGCCGGACGTTAAGGGGTAAGTCAAAATTCTTCTGTTTTAGCCTTTCCGCGTGGCCCGTGCAGGTCTAGCTGAAGCGGTCCCGCTTCCCCCGGTGCCATTCCCACCTGGACCTGCCAGCAGCGCTGTTCCCAGCCGCCTCTCCCCAGGCCACGTTTTGGGACCCCTTTTTCACCCTCTCAACCCCTCCTGCTTCCCCCTTTCCAGGGCCGTGGGCAGTTTCCCCCCCTCCCCCCCCGGCAGCCCGGCTCACAAAAGCCAAAACAGCCAAAAAAACAGAGCAGCATCTCTGGATGTGACACGGCAACTGCGGTCAAAGCCTGGAAAGCGGAGCTGTTTCTGGGCTGATTTCCTTACGCCGCTGGAGCGAATGCTCTGCGCAGACCCATGCGACGGGCGCTGTAGCATCCCGGCACAGAAATTAAGCGGAGCAGCGTCGTACAGGCAGATGCGAGCAGCCAAGGGGCAGCTCTTTTGCCACGCTCTGCTTCTGGGTTTTGCCTTTCACCAGCTTCCTGCAACAACTTCCAAAATATCTGAGCTCCGACGTAGGAAACGTATGTTCAGCCAGCCGCAGGAGCGGCATTGACTTCGGCGGAGCTAAGCTGATTTTTATCTGCTGATGGTTTTTACGTGATGTATTCTTCAACGCATGGGGGCTTTTTTTTTCTTTTTGTGGTAAATAGGCTGTTCACTGGGCCTCTTCAGTAGCTTTACAGTTAGGTTTTGCAAAGCACGTGCCAGCTTTAAGGACATTTGCCTGCATTTTGGTGGCTGATCCAGGACTGCCGAACTCGCTGAGACCCCTCTCGTGCCCGCGAGGCGCCAGGCCTCGGCGGCGGCAGCGCTGCCCTGCCAGGGCTGCCTGGGTATTTTGCAAAACCCAACACCTCCCCCCAAGCTCAGCGTCCAGTCGCCGAGGTCGGGTAGGACAAAACGTGCTGCCGGGGGTGCAGACCCAACAGCTTTGCCGTTGCAAACCGCGGTAATCAACATTCTGCTCTAGCAGCCTGGTCTGGTTTTAAAGCCTGCTGCTGGTACTTTTATGGACCACTAGCTCTTACTGTCCCTATAGGTATTTTCCTTTTATTGCAAGATCAACCTTTTTCAGAAATGAGGCCTCATGTTTGAATAATTTCATATGCGTTTGACCATCTGTTTCGGGGGAGAGGGAGTGCTGCCGATAACATCGTGTCTACTAGTACAGCATGAAATTGCTTGCAAAAGCTAAATTGTGCTTTGCTGGAGCGGCTTGAACACCTGAATTCAGCAGCCTTTGCAGAGCTGCTCTGAACCGGCAGCGGCGGCCTTTAAATTAGCGGTGTTTCACTGGAAGAGGGCGGGTTGATTAATCCTCGCTTTTCTGGCCGGGTGAGTGAGACTCGCTTGGGGAAGGCGTGAAGGGGAAGGGGGCACTGAGCAACCAGCTTGTTCCTCCAGTATCGCACACGTCTCTGGAGTTTATTTGTTCCGTTTTGCCATAACCTTGGTAGAACGAGCGCGTTCCCGATGGCGCCGGCTGCCCTGGTCTCGCCCCCCTCGAACCGGGAGGCAAAGCTAACCGAGAGGCACCAAATGCACAGGCACGGCGGCTAAAACCCTGCATCCATCTCCGCGGAGACCTTTGCAGCCGACCGGGTACGAAACGTTGAAGTCATTCGCAGAACAAATGGTTGCAATCTGGGGAGATGGGAGTATTTTAAAACGCGCCTCACAGAGCCAAACGCCCTTTTCTGCTTCTCACGCCGGCAGCCCCGGCTGCGAGAGGTGCCCGGCCGGGCCCAGCGCGCGGGCAAGGAAGCTCACACGGAGGCGGCCACGTTTGTTTCGTATTTTATTGAATTTCATTTATATTAAATTAAAAATATATTTCTGACAGATTCATGTAACAAAAAGGCAGAACCGTTTTCAAATTGTTCAGCGGGGATGAGCGCGGGTTGATGCACGGTGGGTCGCAGCCTACGGGTCGCTTGCCCTAACGAACAGCTAAAGCTCTACCCCGGGGCGCGGGAGGAGGAACTCGGGGCTGCACACGGCGGGGGACGTAACCACACGAAGAGAAGAAGATCCACAGGTTTCTTCCCAGCCTCCAAACAAGACAAAAGGGAGGGAAGGAAGAAAAAGAAAAAAAGAGGAAAAAAAGAAACCCCCAAAACTATGAAAAGAAGGGAAATTATGCTAAATTATGTACCTAACATTAACCCAGGTCAGTAAGTATTTTAACAGTGCATAATCCTCAATAGCTAAAATGTGAGAAAGGAAAGGCTGAGGGACCGCTACGCCACGCACGATCGGCATACCCTACTGCGTAAGCAAGTGCAGGACGTGGGGACACACCACGCTAGTGCTAATACACGGAGTCACACAGACTGCAGAAATGGTACCGCGAACCGAAACCGGGCGGGGGCAACGGAAAGGCGAGGAGCCGCAGAATCACAAGCAAATTACCTATATACAAATCAACCCTAAGGACAATTATGTTCCAAAGAATGGTGTCCACAAGGAAAATAAAAGCAACATTATCCTTATTTACAAATGCAACTAGCTGTGTCTTTAACAAGCTATAAAAATACTATTCACATTTTCAAAGTAACATACAGTAGTTTTTGTGGTTTTTTTTTTATTTTTGTTTCAGAAAGGCAGCTAACTCTGAATGCATCACGTCGCCAGAAACGAGCGTCTTCCCCAACACGTCCCTGCTGCTCTTCTTCTCAAGGTAGGTCGCGAGGTACGCTGGGCTACTCCTGCCTCACCCCGCGGCGGGGTCTCATCCGGGGACTTCGAGGGGTGCTGGAAGGACCGCAGTCACGCCATCCGCCGGGCGCGGGAATCAGCCTCATCAGGCTAAGTATGCACACAGATCGACCCATCAGGTCAAAAAATATATTTTGGATATTGGTATTTTGGGGTTGGCAAGGAGACTGGGTTTTTTTTCCCCCCCGATTTTGCCCCCCTCCACTAGGGCTGCTACTGCTGAGGAAAATTCTAATTTTTGGAAAATTTCAAAAGCTGGGCAAAAAAGCAGATTAAAACCGTTATGAACAATGTACTGAATGTGTACCAATTTCCCACATTAAAATGCAATAAAAAGAAACTGCAACTCCTGTTTTCCCGGATCGGCGTCTTCCTCGCGCCGTACCCCACCACTAGAGGACGAGTGCCGGCAACGCCTGCGGCACCCGCCGCCGGAGGCACGCTGGCTTTGGCGCGTTCAGAGTTAGCTACCCCTTACACAGCTGCTCAGTTAATAATCGACCCATTTAACAGCAGTACCAGTTTATGCTACATATGTCATAGTACCTTACTTCAAAAGAACGGCATACATATCTACACTTACTTATAAAATACCATTCACAGTTTATTACTGTGGTTATCCCAAAAGGGTTCAGTCTTCGGAGTGCTATGGACAAATACAGTGTTTTCTCCCTAAGAGGGCTGGCGGGGCGGGCAGGGGACGGCGGCAGCCGCGCCGCGGGCCACGAGCCCTGGCAAGCCCTGCTCGCCTCCGGCCCAGCGCGCCGAGGGCAGGGGCTCCCCGGACACCGTTGCCCTGGTGGTCTCATCCGCGATGAAACTGCTTTCCTATCTTCACGTCTAGAGCACGGTTACATGGCTTTTTTCAGGAGAAGGGAGGGGAGGACTAGGACATAATTACACCACTTTAGTAGCTCCCAAAACCCCTCTCTACCAAAGGTCCACAAAGCTCTCCAAAAAAGCTAGGCAGCTGTGACTCCTCGTTTCCTAATCAACCAGGATAACGTCCTTAGGGTTCCCCTTCATCCCTTTCGCTATTCTCCCTTTCGCTATTCCGGCTTCCCGGCACAGACCTGACTGGCGCCTGTCTTGGGCACGATGGGCACCGTCTTTGCATTCGGGCTCTGATTTGGAGATGTGCTTGGCTGCAGCTGAAACACGTCCCACCACAGACATCCCTGAAGGATGCTCCGCACCTTTGCTCCCTTCCCGTCCTGCAGGCTGAGTCCAGCTGCCACCACGGTGTGAGTGAAGCAAGCCCTCCCTTGAATAATTTCACCAACAGCCATGAGCCCGCAAGCATAGTAATGTACTGATGCCCACAGCGCTACAGGAATGGGGCCCTAGCGATCACAGAAAGATTTAGTGATAAAATTAAATTAGTCCTTTAAAACAAAAGATGGACACAAGTGATTTTTGGACATTTTAGACTGGTGCTTCTAACCATGGAACTTTATTTCTGTTATTTATCCCAGCCTGAAAACCCCATTTGTAGCAATGACCTTCTCCTACCTGCATAAAGCTTATCAAAAGCCAGGGGAAAAAAAGAGAGACGCTGCCAAGCAAAGCAGGGCTGTACAGAGGCCGACCGCGAGACTACGACGGCTCCTCGCATGCAACGCAGCGTGAATGCTACAACCAAGCCCTCCCCATCCATAGCTTTAGCGTCCCCCAAAATATCTGAACCCAAATCCAAGATTTCATATAACAACAGAGGAGCTGTTGACAGTAACACAGGTCTAAGGTCCAACGACAAGTGGTGGATCTAGAAACGAATGGGTGTACAGGCTTCATGTTACCGCAGGTAAAACCACCTTTAAAACAGTATTTGGGAAACTCCAGGTTATATTGTCTACTTTGAGGAGCTCTTTAACAGCCAGAGAGCTCACCGATAACCAAAGGCCTGATGCTGATTCATGCTAAAGCCTATTTCCACCACTCTTCTCAAGCTAAAACACCTTCAAAGCAGGTGAACACCTAACTGACTTTAATACTTCTGAAGGCTTTTGGATACGCTGGGGAATTACAAGAAAGGCAGCCCAACTCTGACGGGTGCTAAAGCCTCCTTCTCTGTGGGGCAGTGCGAAGGGGCCATGCAAAAGCCCCATCTTCATTCCTTTATGGTGCCACCATGATGCCAAACCTCCACCCAGACGATCCACCAGGAAAAAAGTCCAATTTTTTTCTTAGTATCTGAGTTTCCCATACAGGCCCATCCTCAAAAAACCCCTATTTCTAGGCTCACTGACAGCAAGACTATTAACTGTGTGTGTGCAGGCTGCTGTGCCCCATAGCACATGGACATCAACTGCCCTTCGCGCTCAACTTCTGGGCTTACCCACTGCGGGACGTGACGGGAAAGGCGTTTCCCCATTAATCCAGAGAAATAAGCTTATTGCATACAACTCTTTCTGCCATGAAATGCATTCTCCATCAAAGAAATGGTACAAACCGGGGTTAACAACACTTCTTTACCCAAAGATTTCTGGGCTGAGTGCAGGGTACCTGAAACAGCCCTGCATGGTGGCTCCCACTGCTGCTACGCGCTTGCAGTTATTCCCCTGGTTTGCTACCTATGAGAGACGACCGGCAGGAAAACGAGCCGTAAATACTCTGCTACATTTGAACAAATGACCAAAGAAAAATCCTAGCTATTTTGTAGGAAAAAGGAGCATTGAAAGAGTTGAAAAAGGCAACATAAAAGTAGTCTGGTTCAGTCAATATGTCATAGCAAACGAATCAAATCCAGCATCCATCCACATCGTTTGAAATAACCCACAGGTAGGTAAGTAACATCTAAGTTAAGTATCCCTGAAAGAGATGAGGGAAAAAAAACAGCTGTTGTTCTCTTTCATTTGTGCCTTGGGACAAGAGCTGGTGAAGACGCAGGAATCGGCTCTTGGAAAGTTATTCACTGTTCTTCCATCATCATGCTATGATAAGGGAAAGGAAAACATTTACAAATAGCAGACTGCATATAAAATCCATAAAACCTGACAGCAGTGTTTACTGATACAACTGTGGAACCAGAGAATTAACTAGGGCTGGACAAAACACGTCTGCTGATGCTCTTTTATCTGCTGCTTTGTGCTGACAAAATGCAGTTTGTGTGGGGAAAAAGATCTGCTTCTTTCCCAGACACCTGCGATTGCTCATTAAAAAAACCTGACCTTCATCTCTCATGACTTGCGATGCTTGCACATTCGCCACAGCGCCCGATTTCCTTTCACCAAAATAGTAGCTACAACCCCTAATGCTAATATGTGAATTAAAGCTAGCCAGTTATTTGTGCCTACCAGGTTAAAGAAGCCAAACTGTTCTGCCCTTAGTTTTTTGGGGTTTAAACTGTGGATACACTCTCATTCTGTGGCAAAGAGGCCAAAATATGTCAAAGTAGTTCAGGTGAAAACTTTCAGAGACAGTGCACAGATCTACGGGCTTCTTTTGTCGTCGTTCATGAAGACTGCTGTTCTCAGCGGGGAAAGGAAAAGGCCAGCCAGATGCTCGGCACAGCTCAGGTCAATACGCTGCACGATGGTCAACTGTGGGCACAGCAGGAAATCTACGGGCTATTTTTGGCAAAAGAAAAAAGCTCTCAGCAATTGCAACTCAAACCAGAAACTCAGAAAAAAATAAAAATAAATGATGCCCATTTGTTCAGATGCAGTATGTTGAGTTTTCCATCACCACAGATTACTATGCTTATTAATTCTTTGTTCACCCTTGGCTATTCAAGATACATTTGGCACTGCCCAACCCGTCTGCTTTTCCGAGCCCCAAAGTGTCGCAACTTCAGGTACAGCCTTCGTGCTGCCTCACTCCGAGGAATCTCTGCATTTCCACGCTACCGAATATAGTACATGATACCCACAGTCAACAATTAAAATGAATAAATAATTCAAGCTTTGTAAGAATTAAAAAGTTAAGCTGTTAAAGAACACAATTATTTCTATTTTGTTTACTCAACGGGCTTGTTTTTAATGCCAGTATTACTTAACGATCAGAGAAGATGCACGGGCCTTCACCCTCCCTTAGCAGCTACAGCCTAGTACCATCGCCTCCATTTTTGGAGGTGTGCATCCCTCTCTCCCGAGCTGCACCAGGGTTTTTCCCCCCCCATCAGGAGTATCTGTTCAGGACAAACCATCCCGCCCTTTCTCCCCTCACCGACGTCACCGCAGCTGCTTCTGCACTGAAACACACATTTGCAACGCTGCGCTGGTTTTGCCCCCAGGACACTCGGCAATTCTGGCCCAACCTTGCAGACCTTCACCCATGCCTCAAATCCCACCCTGCGAGCATTACCCTGGCAAACCTTCCTGCGACGGGGCCTCCGGGTTTAACGACAACCAGCCCAGGTTGGAAATCAAGAGGCTCCTCCTGACCTTTCATGTTTTTGTCTAGCTGGCCCTGAAACACCAAGACTGGGGTAACCACTGCGTGGTGCTCCCAGGAATACGGGGGACGGGGAGGTGATGCCGCCAGTGGCTTTTCCCAAACGCTGCACGGTAGCGACGCTGAAAAGCAGCTCAAAGGGGCAGGCTGAGGACGAGAAGTTGTTTCTTACTCCCTCCCCTGCTGCTTTACGACTGAAGGCGGCTAACTGCTCAGGTGGTTGGATTTTGGAGGAATGCCACGCAGGACTTCCAGACCACTGGCTGCTGCTGGTTTTGTTGCCAGGCGAGGTCACCCAAAGGATCTTTACTTTAATAGTACTAAAGTGCATAAACTGAAATACTGTTGTATCGCCTAGGATTACCATCCAACAAGAGTATTATTTCTTCCCCTTTAAAAGCCTTGACAGCTAGAGACACAGACAAACCCTCAAAGATACTTAATGCTTAAGATTTTCCCTGGGTACCAGGTGCGCAAATGCTCTTTCACATATGGGTCTTTGCACACGAGGAGCAAGACATCAGCATTGCTGGCCCTTACTCCTTCCTTCCCAACTCCATCTGCCTTAGGTTGCTAAAACCATCCAGAACTCTGGCGAGAAGATATTTCCAAACAGGAGGAGGGCGGAGGGAGGGAAGGGAGGGTGTCTACATAAAAACTGAGGTTGATGAAAGCAAAACTAAGTGCAAGGAGACTGACTCATACTTATTTACATTTTTGACTGAAAGCTCTGCGAGTCATGCACATTTTGACTTCTAAAACCTCGTATGCACTGTCTTCTGTGCCAAAGTAATCCTCCTTTTAGAAGAAGAGTATTCCGGATTGTACTGCAAGCCCGAGCAAGACATTTTTCGCCTCCGACCCCCTCCAGGGCTTGCTCTGCTGTCCTTCACGTGGCAGCAGTAAGAGCAGGTTGCTCTCTCACTGTATTCTCTGAAGTAGTCAATGCACTGGCCTCTCAGAACTGGTGGACACTGTTCCAAAGACTTGATTTGCTTCATTTTGGCATTTCCACAGTCATCCTTTACATATAATTCACTTTTTAAAATTTAAAAGTATTATTTTGTATTTTGCTGGTCGCTTCCATATTGCTTCATTCAAAATCCAGAAAACAGTTCAAATAAAATCAGAGCTTAAGTGCAAACTAACTTTCCAGTGAACCGCTATGTGCGTTTTCTCCAGTCCAGTGTCTTTCTTCCAGTTTAAAGGACCCTTCCCACCACCACCCCACGGAACACCAGCAAACTTCATGAACCACAGTAAACTCTCCAGTCTCCATCTTGTCCTCAGTGTTGCCTGACAGCATCCCCAACTACTTTCATGATCACAAAGAAGAAAAAGAGGGAAGAATTTGTTTGGGTCTTTTTATATATCTATATTCAGTAGGTATAAAACATGAAAGCAAAGCTTTTTGCATACAAATCCTGGTTTCTTGGCCTTTTAGCTTCAAAAAGAGCATGTTGGAGATGTGTTTTTGTTAATTTTTTTCTGAAAGGACTTTTGTGTTTAAAGTATTTGTCGTATGGACACATGTACAAAAATGGTCATGTCATGCACCAGCATTCTGAGCTGAAGTCTCTGTTGTTAGAAAGTGGCACAAAATCATGGTGTGGCTCCGAATAAGGGGTTAGCCAGATATTAGAGTCACATCATCATTTCTTGGAAGGCCACGATGAAGATCTGAATGATTATGAAAAGCCAGGTTAGCCATTTTCAGTTGCTGGGGTAGAAAGTGTTAGAGAAAGAAATTGGATTCTCAATCTCAATTATTATGCTATCCCAGATGATATAAAAATTGTCCATTTTTTCCCCCCTAATGGAAACTGCATCAAGATTTCCAGGAATGCTGAACAGACTCTCATCAGTTCCTGCCGAAAGAAACAGAATTCGCGTGACCTTCCCTAGAGCGTCTGGGCCGGATCACTGAGAACTAGCTCGACAGCAGGCAACACTGCCACTGGCTTTACTGGTATCGTCTGGCTCCTCGGATCGTCGGACCCTCCGGATCTGCGGCAAGTGAGAAAGGCCAGGTTGAACTCTCCTTCTTTCAGTCTCTTTCCTTCCTTCCTTCCAGGTTCCCAACCCAATCTGCAAATGACTCCAAGACATCCTTTCACTTGGAAATATCAAAAATGAGCGAACGGGCAAGAGGAGGAAGCTCATGGGAGAAAGAAAGGGAGGGGGAGAGAGAGAAGGAGTGAGGCAGCTAGAAGGGGTTGCCTTTCCGCTTCTGTAAGACCGCGGTTACTACACCACTGTGTTTCGGTGTCTGTAGGGTGGCGGGGGCAGCACAGTGCCAGGCTTCAGGGAGAACTCGGAGAGGTATTCGGGATTCTCTGCCACAATGGGCCGGATCCGTCCGTTCTGTTTGTAAAAGTATTTTGTGCTGTACTCTTGCAGGTAGTCCGGGTGCTGGAGGGTGCTTCGTGGGGGCAGGCTGTGATTCCAGTAATCGGGGTTGTCAAAGGCCTTCTTGGCTTTCTCCGGCAAATTGTTCTTCAGGTACTCGGCGTTTTCCAGGGTGTTGGCAAAAGTGTTGAGGTACAACGGCTCGTTCACGTACTCATCCTCTGCTTTGGGCTGCCCATTTGGAGCGTTGTGATACTCTGGGTTGTCCACAGCTTGGAGATCTCCATTCTTTCTTCGGGAGACAAATGGGTTCTCTTCCACTGGGTTCAGGTAATCTAAGAAAAGACAGGAAATAAATCAGCAAGCAGGGAGAGCAGCCCCTCCACGCAGCAAGTGTCATTTTTCTGTTATTCTCAGCTATACCACAAGCAGCACGCTGACTTGTCCCTCCTTCCACCTCAGCCATTCCTAGAACTGCCAGATGAGGTCAGATGCCAACGATATTGAACACACACTTGGTAAAAGTGAAGAATTTACAACCTAAGCAAACAGTAAAGGTTAAACTGAAGAGCTGGGACTCCAAGAGATGATGTGAGTCATCAAAAATACACGCAAAGCTGAAAACTAAACTGCAGCCCTCACTAAGCCATAGCCCAGCAGCTTGCCTGATCCTGGCTCTTCTCTCAGAGTATGATCTGGGGAGCTGAATATGCAGAGCTACTTCTCTCTCTGCTGCTGACTCTCTGTGCAACCTTGGACATATCAGTCAAACCCCCTGCTCCACAGTCTTTCCATCCAGAAAACTCTACAGAAATCTTGGTTAAGCCTCTCTGCACAAAAAATATCCCCAAGGATTAACTTCTAAGACAGCTTCATTTCTAATAGAACAATTTGCCTGATTAAAAACCTTCCATCCCTGAAGGACAAAGGGCCTCGAAGCATTATGAAAAAATGATTCAAATGAGCCCCGGGAAGGGTACATGAGAGTCTTAAGTTAGCACCGAACCAGCAGCTGGAGCAGGTTACAATTGCCTTAAATGACTTTTTGTGGATTAACACCACAAAAAATTGTAGCTGAATTGCAGAGAGGTTTTAAGGCATATAGAGGTTGTGTGGAAAGGAGAAAAGAGAGCCACTGGTGGGGGGAAGAAGCATAAAGAGACTGGCTGTTCGGGGCTGGCATGTCCTAGGGCAAATGTGCACTTCACTAAGGTCCCTCCAGTGGTCACACACAGGCTACTGCGACATGCGGCAATGGACTTGCTGGGCATCCTGTCCTGTCTTGCTCCCTGTAAAACACTGTCACATTGCAAACCATGACCCTCAACTCTGGTTTTCTCCAGGAAGGGGCCAAAAACACTAAATGCAAATGCTCAAGTCAGGCTTAGCGAGAATCTTTTGAACCCACAGCTAAAACTAAGCATTTGCTTAAGAAATCTGCTGAATAGAGAGAAATTTTGCACGAGTTTAAAATTAAACTAGTGCTCAAGTTCTTTGCTGAATCTGAAAAGTGGAACACACACATGCACACGAGCACAGTGAGACCGATGTGGCGTTTACATTTACATTAATTTGTTTTCTTTAAAGCTATAGCAAAGGTTTGAAAGCAAATTACTAATGACACATCTCCTTACATCAGAATGACTGCTGTTGCTATTTAAAAAGAAGAAAAAGGAATGAAGGAAACTGGGAAATGAAGCACCCTAAGCTGGCACATATCTAGGGAAACTTCACCTTGCGGTGATGCTCTCTCTGAAGCACATCTTGCGCTTTCAGTCCTAGACTTCTTGTGGGTATGAAATGCCAACTTTGTGTATCAGTTCTGTGACATGTTCAACACGACATTTACTGAGCACAATACTATTTAAAACAACAAAAAAAAAGGACAATCAATAAACAAAGTAAAGTGAAGACTAGGGTTGGGCAAAGCAGGATCCTTTTCTTGAAAATTACCAAATATTTGTGTTTGCACAAGCTGGGTTTTTGTTTTCTCACTCCTCTCTCTTGCTCCTTCCCAGAAACTAAGTTTAAAGGGGAAAAAAAACAAACTTGACATTTGGAGACATTTGGACTTTTTAAACAAGAAAATTAAGTGAAGAAAAATGAATCCCATTGCAAAGAAATATCAACCAAGTCAGAATGTTTCACTCTTGCCGAGTTAGTTGACAAAGCCATTTTTGGTGAAAAGCTGCTGAGTTGGAAAAAAGAGAGACTGCAGTCAGACTAGAGGAGGATCGTCTCCGAAAAGACAAATTTTTACCTGTTTTAGGTTTGTCTCGCATCGGCGTCATGTACCCGTCCTCATCCAGCTCTCCCCGGACGACCCGCTCAGGTATGAACACCGTGGGATCCGCGCTGTACCTCTGGGTGCTGCTGTCCTCCTGTGCCAGGGTTGCCACTTGTTTTCGCAGCGTGCCATTGCAGCAAGCGTCATCAAAGAGCTCTGCTGTGGCCCCCTGGGCAACGGGGGCTTCTGGAATGACGCAGCCGGGGGCTCTGTACGGCAGAGATACTGCCTGCTCCGCAGCATAGCCGCCATCTCTGTACACAAACTGGTTCTGGAGGAAAAGGACGGACAGCATGAGAAAGGAGGCTGCAAAGGGGCGGGAGATTCAACAGCAAGTCATGTTTGCGCCTTCTGTGGCTCCATCGCCACATTTGCTCAACGCTGCATTACCCACACCTCTATCCCCAGCGTCACCTCTGATCTCTGTTTATTGCTGGTGGGCCTATTTTTAGGGGGTCCTGTAACAACAATCACGTGGTCACCCAAACTCTTTGCAAGTCCATTAAGAAGCATGTTTTAGGCCAGCAAACTGTGTTCTTACAGGTTCCTCAGCAAAATGGCTTGGGTCGACCTACCATTTTGCTTGTCAGCAAGGACATGCAAGGAAATTTCGACATCATAACCTATAAATAGGAAGGAAAAATGGACAGACTCATCCACACCTGCTACCTAAATGCTTTTTCAAGAAAAGCTGGCAGTCATTTTGGGTGTGGGTCCATAGAGCTTGCAGATGAATCCAGGCTGACTTTACAGGTCCCTGACTATTTGATTGCTTACATATGCATTTTGTTCACTGTTGGCTTTTGGGCCATATATGTAGGAAAACAGGGTTGAAAACAGTATGTATGTAGAGAAGGAAGGTGGAAAACCTAAGGATGAAGGTTGAATGCGAAATACTTACTCCTGACATAGGGGTGTAGGCAGGAGGAGGGCTGTGTCCAATTTCACTCTAATAGGAAAGAAAAATGGAATGATGGATACATAATAAGAGGTCACATGAATGAGATAAGTCACATGAGCTGTTTGAGCTAATGGGGAGAAACATGCATGACAGTTATGTTTCCTAACGAGGATCCACATTCAAAGAACTCAATCATGGTGTAAGTCTCACCAGCGAGCTGTCTGCATCACTTGCCTTAGAGAGGGCTACAAGGTTCCTCTTGTTGGGTACGGGCAAGTGACATGTAACACCTGCTGACAGCTCTATATCCTGCAGAAGTCTTGTGTCTAATTTTTGGAAAGGCAGACTTTATGCAAAGGAGGACAGGCGGTGCCCTCACCCTGAGAGAGACCGCAGGGCAGGAGAGGTGCAGAGAGCTCCCTGCTCCAAGCTGAGGCTTCCTTTCCCAGAGGCGGAGGATACAAAGAGGAAGCGCGGGAAGCAGAAGGGCAGGAGAGTGCAGGACCATCGTTAGATTGGTCACGGCTAGCTTGGGTGTCACAGGGGAGGTGATCCCTAAGCTTTGGTAAACCCAAATAGCACAGCACCTCCTGGATATCCTAGAGACCAACGTGCCATGACCCTGCTCTCAAAATTTATCACTCCTCTAACACTACCTCTGCATCACATGCTAAAAGATTTTACCTCAAAGTTTAGAGGCTGTACATCAAAGGACCCAGGCAGAGACCTTCACTTTCATACTGGTTTCTGGATCCATCTTACAGTGCTCTGCGGACCTTGAACTGCTGCAATGTCACCAGCACAGCAGCTGCTTTTATACTTGTTACTGCCGGTCAAAATCAACACATCCTTAGTGTCCTTAGTGGAGGAATCAATGATTTTTGGAGGAAAATCAAAATAAAACAGAGAACCCTTTATTTTCAGGGGTTGCTTTTACTGCAAAAATGTCAATTTTTTGACTTTTAAAATCAATTCTGTATGTTTACTTTGTTTCCCATTTTATTTCAAGGATTTCATTGTTTTCCCCTTATCTCCCAGCTGGGAAAGAGAAGAAGTCAGGATAAAAAAGTTCTAAGCTTGAGACAAATTAGAAGAGAGAACCTAGTGCCTCAGGAAAGAAATCCAACCTCCCTGAGAAAGCTCCACTTAAGGAGATATCTTACTCGTCAAAAAACCATTTCAGAAACACATCCACACTGAGCAACGTGTCAAACTTCAAAGAAAAAAAGACACGCATCCTCCCATAGTAAGGAGAGGAGGTACTACAGCCAAGCTTTCCTTTATAAACTTCTTGACAAAAGATCAGGAGGTTGGGGATGATGGTGACTGTCTAATATCTTTCTTCATAAAAACTTGCATATCCACTTGCATATAGTTTTATCAAGCATGAGCAGTTTTCGGTTGAAATGGTTTAAGCTAGATCTCTGCTTCGGGCAAAAACCTTTAAAAAAAAGGCACAAATTTATTTTAAATGCATTTTGGCTGCCTGGCTGAGCACCTCTCTGGTGATCAAAAATATGCTGATTTGCTTATATTAGAAATATCCCTGCAGCCATTTTGTTACTCAAATTTAACACCTTGTGCTTCCGAGGTGTAAACTGGGTGGATGAACCATTGTTATGGATATACGTTTCTCCATCTCCATGAAAGTTCATGCATATTTAGCTAAGGTATGACCTTCCAAAAAAGACTTCAGGTTGCAAAACGCAAAACTGCAGGGAAGCACTCGGTCAGCTGAATTGCCTGTCTGCAGCCCCTGCCAGCAAGGCCTGAGCAGGACTCACTCTGTAGCTGTTTTTCCCTGGGGAAACTGGGTGCTGGAAAGAAATAGAGGGGAGCATCTCTCCTGTGGCCTCAGTGTACCCCTTGCCAAGGCCCGAGGAGAGGAGGAGGAGGAGGAGGAGGCTGATGCCAGCTGCACAGCTAGGGCAGTGCAGCAGGAGATGGCAGAGGATCTGGTCGGATCAGCATGGAAACCCATCAGTGCTGCCCCATTTGCGTGCGGTCTCCTTTGCAATCCTCTGGCTGAGTGAGCCTTACCACAAAAACTGGGAGAGAGCTGGGAAGCTGCTGTGCTTCACCTACCTCCAGGGGCCGGGCGAGGCCTCCCATCGCACTGGTCCCTAAGGCAGAGTGCAGCGTCCCTATGGAAGAGACGTCTGGAGGAGAGCATCGGGGCTGCCGTGCCGCTCTTCAGGGACAGGGACAGGGACAGGGAGAGGGACAGTGGTGGCCAACTCCCCTACGAACCAGGTGACTTCTGTTACTACTCTAAAGCCACCGCATATTAAAGCCATGTGCACTCATAGCAGGAAGAACAGCAGCCAAGAAGGATGCCCAAAAGGGGAAGGAAGAACCAAAGTCAGCAGTTACCTGGCTGAGATTATCACACCAAGGAGAGAAAAGACTGTAACAGAAAAGGGAGCAGAAGACACTTTACCAGAGATCAGTACTTTTTTTAAAGGGAACAGACACCAAGGTCAGCCATACACATCTGGATACAGACTGTGCAGCAAGCCCCTAACTTGGCAGTCTCCTGCAAGAGGCTCGTTTGGGGAGTGGGGATCCCTCTAAACAGGGCACACTGTGGAAAGTGGAGACGCTCTTATCGCGGAGGCCAGACATCTCCGATCCCTCTCTCCTTTCTCTGCACCAAAGATTTACTGCAGCTTGTTATGAAACATGGGCAAGGACAGGTTACAACTGAGAACGTGTTAGATAACCAGGTAACTCCAAGACTGGCAGATGCTAAATGCTGGAGGCTATGGAAGGCTCCACTGCAGGAGACTTTTGCTCTGCCTTCTCCTTCCTCTCCAAACTCCTATTTATTTGAATTCAGGAAAGCTTTCTGTCTGCTCCATAAAGATGGAGAAGGAAAGAGACTGAAGACAGGTAAGCTATGGTCCATGGAGAGTGATGAGGGTTCAGGCAAACTGATGATTACAAACAAGATCCAGAGAAAAAATATGAACTGGTGACTAAGAGCATCACGTAACGGTGGGGAATCCAAGCCAGATAGGGAATCCTCCAGCTCCTTGTAAAGATTCCCTGGCTTTCATTCTCCCTTGCTGCTGGCTAGAAGGCTTGAAAGAAGGATTTTGCTTTTTTGGCTTTAAAGGTGGCTATGGGCCTCCAGATTGCACAAGAGTGAAAAGAGCGAAAAGCAATACTGAGTTACTAACGAGTTACTACTAAATGCAGGTCAGAGGAGTCTGCTGCTGCCCAGATGAGAAGTATGTATCCACTTTCCATAGATACTAAACAACTGAATATAATCACTCCTTTTCTATTCAGTACTACACCATGGAATATTACTCACCTTTAATTTACATCTTTTTATTTTCACAGAGGCAGTCCCATGAGTTTCAGCTTGGGGCTCCTGGATGAATAAGGGAAGGGCTGTCTAGAACTACTTTTAGTTCAGTGCCCAGAAGGATTATAGATAACTTAGAAAAACAAGTTGTTTTCCAATGGGCTTGACTTCAGTATATAGGACTATGCACCTCCCTTGGTAAATATTTTTGAGGATTAGCACCTTAAAAAAAAAACCATTCTCAGATAGCCATATTATCTATCCACAGACGTACTTTGCTCCACCCTCCTCACAAAAAACTAAACCCACCATCCTATCTTTAGATATTCTTGGCCGTAATTCCAAAATTTAAATACATACTAAGCAACTGTAACAACATAATAACAGGCCCTCTTAGAATAGCCCTGCCCCAAGTTATCAACAGAGAATGGACTAACATTCCTGCACTTATTGCTATTTTTGCCAAAAAGACCCTCCCCAGCCAGTGACCTGCCAACTAAGATTGCAGCAATGGTATTTTCTTCATGCCTCCCCTTTAGCTCTGTACTAAACATAGCTGCCCTGTAACGCGCTTAACACAGACCCTTACAGCTTGCCTCTTCTCAAAACCACTTGTGTCTGCACACTTTTGTAATCCTCTACTTTTTTCCCTCAGGAGCTAATTTAATACTCTGTGGCCTCTGTTCCAAAAAAGGAGGCAAAGAAAACAGCTGCGGTGCCAACCAGTGGGGCTGAAAATGTGATATAATTGTTGAAACGTCTTTAAATTGCCTGCTAATTGCAACGTGATGTCATCGTTTTGTAGGCTTCCAAGATAAGTTTTTGTACTGCAAGCCCCGGCCAACTTTTACTGGTCAGTAAATGAATCACACTGCGGGCAGAAAATACATTTGGATCTTAGCAAGTAAAACTTAAATAGCTTAGTTTGTGTGCGTGATCCAAGTTAGTTTGTTGCTTAACTTTTTCGGTCCTGTTGTTTTTTTGCATTTTAAATACTGGCTGTCTTGAAAAAAAGAGCTGATTACAACAGTAGTTTTACTTCTGTAGCATGTGGAAGAGCTAGGTTTGGGGATTTCTCATCACCTGGATGATCAAGATCTCCCAGCCTGTTGAGATGGACAGGGACCTCAGAGGCTGGCTGCTCAAAGGCTTCACGACATAAGCCTCTCTTAAAAGTCTCAACTTGCATACTTAAAAAAAAGAAAAAAAAAGCGGGGGAAGAAGAATCAATACTCCCTCTCTTTGAAACTGTACTATACGTTACATCCATTAGCTTTACACTGCACACATCCATCTACACTTAAACGCTGAGCACCCTCCAGAAGGCACCTAGCATTTCTAACTGCCCACGAGCAGTCCTACACCAGAAATGCCTAAGATTTCATTCTTTATACTACATGATTGAATTTTATGCACAAACATCACATCAGGGAGAAAAGCTAAAAGAACAAGCAGATGTCCCCTAAAGCCTTTCTAAAGGGACTTTGGTATTAAATACCAGTGACATATCAGCTATTGTAACTGCTAACGTTTGTGTAAAATGAGCCTTGATAAAAGAGAGGTAAATAACACCTTCGTGAATATCGGCTTGTGTTATTGCTTTCTATTCATTAATTTCATTTTCCAATTCCTTGCCTCTAAAGTCCCCCAAAGGTAAGTATCTCCTTTTTTTTATAGCAGGGACACAATACTCTTCTGGCTGCACGTTAAGCTGTAATGAAATCACAGCCATGCCGGGCCCTGGCTAGGCTCGAGCCTCCAGACCGCAGCCTCGCAGCGCGCCAGGCCGAGCAGCCCCGGCGGCAGCCGTTCGGCTCAGTTAGGCGAGCGGAGCCGAATGACGCGCTGCGGGTGCCGCGGGCAGAGCGCGTGGCGCGGGGCCGGCCCCCAGCCCCCAGCCAACACCAGCTACGCGTCAAGGGAGCAGCCTGGTGTTTACAGCTGATCCGGACTGCGAGGCAGGTTGGAAACAGCAGCCGGGGAGGAGAGCCGCCTCTGCTCAGAGCACGCCTGCGTCCCCCTGGCCGCCCAGCTAGCAGCCCCCTCTGCCTTGCTCCGCGGGGCAAACACGGCTGAGATGAAAATCAGAGGAAAGAAAGGAAAATGTGCACCATAAAATCACTGTGTAATGCTATGCAGAAATGAAATGCTGTTTGGATAGTGGTAGCTAGAGGGCTTTGCAGACCTCTGCAGTGATCTGGCCTAAGCCCCTGCTCGGAGGAGGTCCATGCATAAAAAGAAAGGACTGGATGGCCCCCAGGCCTGTACAGCTAAAGCATAGCAGTCCCTACGGCTGACACAATGTCCGGTTACATTTGGCTCCCCACATTTGATTTCAGGTCTGTGACACCTGACGGAGCGGGTACCCGCTAGCAGCTGGGCTGGACAGACCCAGCGCGGTGCTCAGACGTGCACCTCCGGAGCGCCCAGCCTGAGCTGCTCCGCCAGCAGCCACGCTGCCCACGGAGCCCCGGCAGCGGCACGTCAGGGCACGCAGGAATGGGGTTACACGCAGCAGAGCCACGTGCCAAGCAGCCGGGCACGGCACCCCGGTGGGCGAGCTCTGTGGCCCCTGAGAGCGCTTGAACCGAGGTCGTTACAACGGGTTAGCTTCAAGCAAGTCTCAGGGCACGTGTAAAATGAGGTCTATTGACTTATACAGGAGCAGATGACTCTGATCAGCTTTTTTATCACGCCTGTCTCCTGCTCTAGAGAACATCCACGAGACCGTGTGAGCGCTCTGATTTATCTCCTTGTTCATCCGATGTCAGGGGAGTGAAGCTTGTTCACAAAAAGTACTCCCCTGCTTCCCAGGTCTGGAGCAAGAGGCAAACCAGAGTATCTTCTGCAACACCTGAAAGTGGTGCGATCTGCAGACGTGCTTGAAACAAGCAGTATTGGGAAAACCACTGTCAGTCTCATTGATTGACCCACTCTTTAACGTGTCCCCCACCGCAGAACCAGCGAAATGGCAGCGACCGCGGAGCCCCGGGCTGGGAAGCGGTCACTTCTTCATGGCACTGGTGGGGCACAAAACCTTCCCAGCCCAGACCTCCGCACGCTCTCTCCTCCCTCCGATCGGGGCTCCTGGCCCTACTGCTCCACTGTCCCTGGGCACTTACACTAGGACTATCAAGAAAAATTCCCGCTAGTGCCACCGCCAAGCGACACAGCTGGGCAGGAGGTATGGGTCACTGCTGGCCCCTCGCGTCACCGTGGCCCCAAGAGAATCCACCACAACACCCTGGAGACGCACTTCCTCTGAGGCTGGTTTGGGATGCGTACGTATAGCTCTCACATCGGCTATTTCAGGCACACAAACAGAAATATGGCCCACCTGAGTTAACGTAGCAAGACAGGACATAAATTTCTCCAGTGAGAGGGAAGGAGAGCCTGTTATTCAACAACAAAAATAAAAGGTAGGAATAATATACACAGGTTGCGGACAGTAGCTTTGCAGCAATTTACAATGTCCTTAGCTCAATGGCAGTAAAGTTCCTTTGGGGATCAATGAATCTCGATTAGAAATTATGAACTCCAGTCCTTTTTGCAGCATTACCCTTTTTCAGAAAATGTGTAAACATTTTAACTTGAATGTTGAGGCACCTCGAGTGCAGAAAAGCCTGTAAGCACCCATCTGTGTTAGCCAAAGCACTTGCTCCAGTCTCTGATGACTGCTCCTTGCAAAACCAAGATACAGTCCATTCAATTTAACCAGTGAGAAGAAAAAAAATAAAAGAAATAAGGAGCAAGTCTTTTCTGTATCTAAGCTTTTTTAGCCCATTGCTTGTCAGAAGAAAAGGAAATATTTTCAGGCAGCTTGAGTGCTAACTCAGTTCATACAGGTTGCCAGCAAGTACCATAGGGATGTGCCAGCTCATGTCCTGGCAACACGGTGGGTTTAAGCCATTCCTGAACTTTTTCAAAATCAGTATAGACGCATCACCAGTGACCTGGCTCCAGCTCAGCACCGACTCACTTCATAATTTCTGGTGAATTTCCAATACTTTCTCTTGCACAATTTTCCCTCCTAACACCCATCTGTCTTCTTTTAGAGCACAGACAGTCTTGCATATGCAGTGGGATGCCCAAACATGAATATAGCCTCCTAGTCCTAATACAGGACGGACTGTGAAGAGTAAACGGCATAAATTATGGGAGAATCAGACCTAACATCCTTGCTGGAGCAGTATAGGAAATGAGATATCTAAATATTGCACAGAATATTTCCTGTGTTGTTACTGGAAAATCCTAGACACTAATCCACATTTTCTATCTAAAACCTTACCAACTAGGAGAATCAAAGATTACAAGAAGACTGATGAAAATAACCTGTTAGGAGATGCATGCTGTGGCCGCCTGAGCCAGTTTTCAGGCACACTGATGAGGCAAGGCAGGTGAAGTGCTCTGCCGTAGCCCCCTCTCCCACTCCTGGCTGGGAATAAAAGCCGTCTCCTGCTGTGGTGGGTTAAAAATCCTCCCTGGAAACCCCTGTCCTCCAGACCTGGGAAACCTCTGTCCTTCCACCTCTCAGAAAGGACGGCAAACAGGCTTCAGCTGGCACAATACTGAATTTGATATGAGCTCGACAGAGGAATAAAGATGCCAGAATTCCTTCTCCCTATTTATTTTATATTAATGTAAAGTGAGTGTCAAACAGGCAGCAGAGCCAAAGAGAGACAGCTTGCATGTGTCTATCCTTCTCTTTCAATCGCTTTGACTCCCATATCCTTCCTGTCACCCGTGACTAGTTTTCTGTCACTCCTTTTTTAATACACAGTCCAAGACGCTTTACAGTAAACGGCACCTTCTAACACTCGGCCAATTCCCCCCAGTTCAGAAGAGATGACATACAATTTCCTAGCTATTCTCGCAATTCCCTGGGGTGGCGAAGGGTCAAGGTGCTGCTCCCGCGCTGCAGCATCTGCCAAACCACCGGAGCACCGGCAGCTCCTCTTCCCCGAGCTCCGACCCCCCCCAGAGGGAACTCTGAAAAAGGACGGGGAAGGGGACAAAAACCACAACATGGCCATGATTTGTGATTGTGACATGGCAGAGAGAAAAAAAAAAAAAAAGCACAAAAGAAAGTTGATGAGCAGCACTCGAAGCAGCAGCCCCCTCCGACGCCGTGCACCACGTCGCCATCTTCCCCGCTCTGTTTTATACAGTAATCAAAGGATATTCTGAGCCTCTCAAAATGCCATCAGCCCTCATTGAGAATGAAATAGAGCACATCTCCACTGAAGACTTTACAGCAGTAATCATTACAGCACGCTGCCCTGAACAGGGAGCTCTTACAGACAAAGATGGGTTTTAAAAATAAAATAAAAAAGCCTTCCCAAAATCTGAATAGAAACTTGATGATAATCTCCCAATTTTATTATGCAAGGGGGAAAAGAAACCCATAATTGTGCACTCTTGGTCTCTTCTAGCAAAGAATAGGCTTCTTGATGAAATGCTGAGTTGATTTAGAGCAGGGCTGAAGCTCTGGTGGCAATAATACCCTAAAAGAAATAACCATCCAACTGATTTGGATAAAATAATCATTTTTTAACATTCTAAATCTAAACTTCAGCTGCGCTCCCTCCCACTTCTCCCCACCACATCTTTGGAGAGTCTTTTTATAGCTCTGCTACCCTTTTTTTTCCCTTCCCAACATCCCCTCGCCCCCCAGCCACAGCATTTAACAAGGGCAGACGTTACAGTGGTTAACAAAAGGCAGTGGAGGCTGCGTTGGCTTTCTCCCCCCCAAGTGTATGTTTAGAGACGGCTGCACTTGGCCGAGGATGCTGGCGAGCCCCCCGGCACGGTGCGTGCTAGGCGCCCGCCGGGACCCCCACCGCCGCGGCAGCCCCGGCCGGCCAGGGCACCCCGGGGCAAAGCCTCGGAGCACTGCCAGGTGCCTTCCTCAACCACTATCCCTTGCGTTTTCAGATGGGCTTATTTTAGTAAAATCATGAAAAATGATTCCACGGAAACTGGCATTTTTCGCTAGCAGTTTCTGTTTTACAGCCAGTCGCTCAAGGAAAAACTTGCCCCAGCTCTCGTAATTATTTCCTGACTCTTAGTCTGTTTCTTCCATCTACTGAATTATGCAGAGTTGTTTAGCTTGCTTTTTTCCAAGAATGCCTCATCAGTGCAGCGTGGAAATATTTATTACTTACTTTCTTTATATCTATTGACTTTTTTCTTTTCAGGAGAGAAAAGAAAGTGGATCAGCTGTGAGCTCTCTTGACTGTTAACACAACCAGCAGCTATTCATGGATTAAACAGATGCTGCTTGATTTTAAACCAGTTTATACTAAAGCTTGATAAATTTACATGTCATACGTCAAGGTTCGATGCAATATACAGCTACGGTCTCTTCCACCGATCCCTCTTTCTTTGCTGGGAGGGTTAACCCATAGTAGCTCTTACCAGGGAGCACTGTGACCTGGTGTTTTGCTTTTAAATAGATCTTAAATTTGTAGAAAGGATATGTTCAAACCCAACTGCCATAAAAAAAACTTTCAGAAAGTCTCATTAAATCTGCATGACTAGATTCAAGAACCTGAATGTGATGGAAAACAGCTGACATGTTAAAAAATTCTTGTTTTAAGGACTTGGCTGGCAAAAGCATGAGGCAATTTAGCAAGTTGGTCCTGATAATCTTATTCAGGCGGAGAAGGGCTTAGTCCTTGAGAAACACCACTGATTTCAGTCGGCCCAGTTACAAAGCGAGAGACTAACTGCCATAAAGCACTTTCAAAGACTACTCTGTCAAGAGTTGAGTATCACATATTCTGTTTGAGTCCTACGTCTGAATTTTCTTCCTTTTTCCTCTGGCAAACTTAGCACATTTGAAGAAGGTATTTCAATACCCATATTCTAAATATATATATTTTGTGAGAAGCTTTCCTTTTTATGTAATTATTAAAACTGATTTTTTTTCCATCTAATGTATTTTACAGTGTATTTTTTTTGTGTGTTTATTCTTTCTACGTTGTTCACCCTGAGCAATGAAATTAGCCTGGCTGGTACCAGTCTGGGATCTCTTCCTGCTTCTCATGGACAAGAAGCAGCTTTGTGCTATCCACTTTTCCAACAAAGCCTAAAAGCAGACACACCTTGTGGAGCATTTCCCAGAAGAAACCGTTGCAGTAGGAAGAACACCTGGGACTGCTGGCTAGACACCGACCAAGCCCTAACAGCTACTCACAACTTCCCCGTGCGAAACGCAGAGCACAACGAACAGGCGGCTCCCACCCCCAACGCGTCACTAAAACTGAAGGGAGCAGAAAAAGAGAATTTAAAACCCTGAAAGGGAGCTTGGGGGAACTTCCAGAAGTACTCTGAGGTCTGACTGTAGCAGCTGTAGTATCTGCTGCTCTGTTAAACAGGACTCAACTAGGAAAATCCACAAAGTGTTATGTAACGAAAGGCATACAGAGCAGAGGCATGAAAAGTTTGAGTATTCCTAACTAGTCAAGCAGTTTTTGAAGAAGCAAGAGAGCTAATGGGGAGATGCTGTCAGCATAATCTTCTGAAATGTTCCCAAGCCCTTTGATACAATGTCTAATTAACTCACAACTTCATCTGTTCTGGCATGGGAGATTTCATTGCAACGCTTGCACAGGGAAGCAACGGGGACCAGCAGAAAGGAGAAAGAATGACTACTAAGGTTTTCAGATAATTTTTGATCACCTTTTGATTATAAGAAGGAAGAATTAATGAAATGGGACAGCAAATTAAAAAACTGACTTACAGACTGCAGTAACAAGCGTCAAATTCAAGGAAAGTTTTGGTCGTGTTAGTTTTGGGAAGATACTGCAAAAGCAGAGAGGTGCCAAACAACACAAACCGACCCAAATAAGGAGGAGACATAAACACCGTTCTGCTTTAACAACGAGCAAGTACAAGTGGTACTATCCTGCTTAGCTCCCTGAGCGCGAAACATTTCTGATAACTGGCAGCTCCTTCACCAAGCACAAAAAAGGTGCGTGGCGGACGGTAATGGGATCCAAACCCTACTTCAGCGTCAGCATAACTGCCCAGCGAGACTTTTCTAAGCTGCGATGTGTTCGCCATCCAAAATGATAAAATCAAGACAGTCTTTCCAAAAGAAAAACTCCAGCTCAAACAGAATTTCTGCACTTGATGCAGATATTAAGAGACAAGAGTCTCTGGCTATGTTATGCCAGAAAGGTAGTCGAAACGCTTGCAACGGCCCCATCTAGCCTTAGTATCTCTTCCCACAATTTATCTTTGGGATGAAGTAAGGTTTGAGTGCTGGCAGCCCCACGTGGCCTGCAGAGAGAGCCAGCTCCGAGAGCTTTGGCAGCAACGATTACCTTCCTTTACTTGCAGAGAAAGCAGCAGGGACCAGGAGGGCAGAGGAAGCTGATTGCTACTAAAGCCCTGGACACGAGGAGCACCACGACACTCCTGATTCCCTCCTGCCTTCTCCTTGGCCGAGAGGGAAGCATGCTCTAACCCGCTGCGGTTTTCCCCACCGGCAACGGCAATACCGCATCCTGGTGCCGCGGTGCGGGCCGGCCCCGGGAAGTGCCCCTCCGACTGCCTCCCTCCAGCGCTAACCGAGCACGGCAGTGCTTGCTGCTCCCCACCCTCCCAGGCTGCTGTATTTCAATACGTAAAAGAGGCCGCATTAGACCTCAGATCTGATCTTCTACCGCTAGAGCACTACGGGCACCTAAGAAATTCATCTCTGTTGCTTAAGAGCCTAATTAAAGTCACTTAATTCTGGTAGCGATCTCATGAGGTAAACAGTCCCCACTGCCCACGATGAGCTTTGGAAGGAAAGCTGCCACGTCTGTCTGAAATGGATCTAAAAACCACTTAAGACCTTCTCCTTTGCAATTCTGTAATTTTAAAATGCCTACTTTCTAAATTTAGAAATCAAAACAAATTAATCATAGAGATAAGTTCTTTCCCAGCTTCTCTCTGGAATGATTGTTTTATATACAGACATAGACAGATATTCAACCATGAAATATTTCCAGGCCTACTTCTGCGCCAGAGCAGTCCGAATGATATACCAGAACCCGCTTAGGCAAATGAAACCTGGCTTTTGGGGTACCAGGTCCTCTGTTAGCTCATCAGCACAATCTCCCTGGACATATGCATTAGACTCCTTTCCTAAAAACCTAGCGTGGTATTGAATTGCAGAGTTGGCAGGTGTTTCAATAATATATAGTATACAGAATAAAATTACAGGGACAGCATCAGTGAGTAATAAGCAGCATAGTTTTCAGTGGGAATTAGCCAAGGATTTAGAGCAAAAAGGTATCATGGAGTACACAGAGTGCTTTCTGTGTTAGTATTATCTCTGCGCACACAGGACCGTACTCGTTACAAATACCTGAATGAATCACCTAATGGCGGCAAATGTAGGACATTTGAGCACTAGCTGAAGTCCTGCACTCATGGAAACACTGCCAAGGACTCAGCTTATCTCTCAGAAGCACAGAGCTTCTGAAACTCCATATTTCTAGAATATTTCTAGACAACGGAATATAAAAGCTGGAAAAAGCCAAAGAGCTGAAATTGCAGCTGAGGAGTCCAGCTGCAATGAGAACTCAGTTTAGCTTAGGAGGTAGTTTTTATTTAAAAACCGCATCAGTCTCAGGATGGACTTTGTAACAGAGGGCCCTGCTAAGGACTAGGGCATGCCCAGGCTTCAGCTCCTGGCAGTGCTGGTCCCAAAGACTCGCTCGTGCGAAGCCAGCGTGGGCGTGATGGGACTGCTGAAGCTGCGCCTGAGCCTTGCACCTTCAGCAAATCTCAGTAATCCCGGGAGGAAGAAAGATGTGACACTGTCTGGGGGGGGGGAGCTGGAAACCTCCCAGCAGTGTTCCCACCTCCCAGTGTCCTTCCTGCGGGCTGTAGGTCTCTGCTATTAACTCATATCCAAATAGCTGCAACACTCGCATAAAACTGCCAGTGCAGCAGGCCCGGAGAAGGAGTACAACAGCATGCCGTTATGTAACGGGCTCCTTCTTTACTGAAACTACAATCAGAATAACTAAGATGGGAAACACAGTGTCTTTGAAGCTTCTGGTCTCTGAAAAAGACATGACAATCATGTAGCTCTCATCTGTGCATTGTACTTGACCAAACTGCCTGGCAATCTCCCCATAAAATTTTATTTGCTGGGAGCAGTGAACACAGACTGCCTAAGCGGTATCAGTTCATTTGGCATTTATGCTAGCAGCAGCACCATAATGAGCTTGCGCAGTATTAATATTCACTAGACCAAACAAGCACAAATCACAAACTATCCAAAGGAAATCCCCCAAAAGACAGAATCAGATAACCCGCACACAGAGAGCTCCGACGGCTTTTAGGTGCTGTGGGATACCTGTAGCTGACATCCCTCTGAACTCAACTAGGTATGGCAGACGCAATGTTGCCTTAAAGAAGATACTGTGCATTTTGTTTCAAATCAACATGAATCTTCACTGGAAGAGTAGTTAATGCACCAAGAACCTGCTTGCTTTAGAAAAATAACAGACTTAAGCTAATCTGAGACACTGGACAAGCCTCAAAGTTATAAAGGTTAATAATCCTATCACGAGGCAGGAGTCAGTCTCCAATGACTCCCAGAGCTGCTATTAGAAGTCAGCTAGATGTTCATCAGCAACTTCCTCACCTATCTTCTCTTCTGCCCTTAAAAATGACTCCTCTATAAAGAGGCTCCTGCAACAAAGAAAAGCACCATAAAGACGGAAGGGGTCCAAAAACATGGGGCTTAACAGCTCGTGCAACAGGCAGCATGGTGCAAGCTCCGGTCCGCCAGCTGCCCTCTCTGAGGTTACTGGGTCAGGAGACTCGGCACAGTCTGAAAACTTTTGGCAAAGAGTAATACCAGATTTGTTTAAGTGCCAGATAGCTGTATGATGCCAGAGGAAAATTCCCACCAGTGGGGAGTTACTGAAAGAAGGATGCAGAGTTGCTACTGTCATTAAATTGAACCGCGAAGCTCCCACTGACTTCAGTGGTACGAGATCACAGCCTCACACCAAGACGGAAATTGTGCGCTGCGGCGAGGAGACATCACATCAAGCACGTGATGGAGCCTCTCCGTGGGGCAAAAATAAAGGCCCGGGCTCCCTTGCTGCAGCTCTGCAGACTTCAAGGGGATCGTGTGCGCACAAGCAGCTGCGACACTGGGGTTTAAAGTTGGGCAAAGACTGTGAGAAAGTTACTTGAATTTTTACATGCTAGTAATAAAAAACTTCTGTGTTTGCTTTCCATGAATATTCCAGTGACTGTGTTGGCTGCCCAAACAGCACATTTTAAATAACTCTTTCAGAATATTTACTCTAGGATTTTTGTTGGAATTAATTCCCTGAGCTCCAGCTGACTTCCCTGCTCAGCTGGCTCTGAAGACAGAGGGCAAATGGCGCTGTTGAAAAGGCAGGTATGTTCTCCTATTCAACCCTTCTCCTTTAAATTTGCCCTAGTGTTTCCATCATAAATACGGGTTTGAGATGAATCTAGCAAACCTGAAGGGTCTGACTCTGCTCTCTCAACCCTATGTTGGTGTAAGTGGTAGAACTCCACTGTGTAAAACTAAGTTACACCGATTTACATCAGTGTGAATATGAGCAGCTTCAAAGGTAACTGTTGTTGTTTCCTTCTTTTCTCAGAAGTTGGCAGCAAAGAAAACAGAACCTCTCCAGAGACAGCTAGGAGTAAAATTAACTTATTTCAGATCAGCATCAACACTAAAAATTAACTCTTGTGGCCATAAAGAGGAAGCTTATCACTTATTGCTAAATAATGCATTATTCCTCCCTTGAAGGCTCAGGAATACAGAGCACTGGAAAGGATAGGGGAAAACGCTACATCCTTATTCTCCATCACACTGTCTTCCAGTGATGCAGGAAAAAAGCTACATGAATCCCACTCAGCCAGTGGGACCACAACCCAGCCTTTTCCAAAGACTTTTCTAATCCCACTGGAATCCCAGCGTCAAAGAATATTGATACTGTCATGGTTCACTTGCACGGGACTCCTCACTTCACTGTGCCTGCCTTCCCCGAAAAAGGGGGCTCAAAGTCAGAGGCACTCGTGGATATAAGTTTCAGGTCACTTTTTTTATCTGGATCATTTATGAGCTATGGCAAAAGGCACTGCGGAAGAGCTGGGAGCAGTATTTCAGCTCAATTGCTAAACTTAAAGAAAACAAAATCAGAGAAACAAAACTGTTTGCATGAACTGAAGACTTTAGGGAATCAAAGAATCTACATGTTTTTGTATGGGGTCATCTCAAAAAGTGTTTTTTTTTTCCTAAGTCACTAGCCTCTTTAAAAAAAAATGCAAAGGCACTATTTTAAAAACAAAACTACAGGTCTACTAGTTCAAATCTATGCAGGTGTTTCCTAGATTTCCTGTGGCTCCAGGAAAGCTGTTTTGTTCTGTTTTCTAGACTAGCCAGGTGATGGTGAGAAGATCGGCATAAGCAGAACGGGGTTTCAGTGACATATTTTAAATTAATTCTTGTATTTGTCTCCTTGCCTTTAAAAATAGTAGTAATTTCCCTATAGATTGATTGCATATCATCTAAGATTAGTGTATCACCATACTCAGGAAAGGTAAAGAATTTCTTGCAGAGTAAGGTCAGAGCATAAATATTCACCTGGCTTCAGCACTCTTTGCTCCTTCACTCACCTTGTCCCTGCCACTCAGTATACTCAGTTCAGGCCAGGGTGTGAATTTGGAACTATCCAGATTAAGCAGAAATGTCCAAAAGATTTCTGAACCAACAGGAATAAATACCAAAAGCTGATTGAGACTGCGCTTAGTATTTAAAACATGACTTTCTGCTAAAAGGAGTGTATGGAGGAAAGAACCAACAAACATCGAAACTGCCAGGAGGACAAAGCCAGGCGCAGCAACAGGCCAAGGTCAGGGCTCCAGGCAGGCAGCTCGGGGATGCAAAGGGATCGAGGCAAGCTGAGCTGTCTGCTGCAGGGCTTCTGCAGCACCGTGGGTGACGCATTTAGGACAGGATCCATTTCAGCAGACCTCGTGCACCAGGTCCGAGCCTGCTGCTGGAGCTGTCAGCAGTCAGACAGAAAAAGGCACCTCCAGAAGGTGACTTATCTCACCCTAAATGTCCAAGGCAGGCAGCAATAATCACCCACTGGAAGCAGCCACCTTCCTCCAAAGACATGAAATGAAGTGCAGATGAAGAGCTTATATTATATCCCTATCTTTTGTCTGGTTAGGATTACATGAACTGAATTCCACATAAATCTTCTCTGTGCCTCAGTTCTCCCTGTAAAATGAACAGCATTTCCTTCCCTGACAGGGACGGTGCAAAGATAAACACGCTAAAAACTGTGACGTGCTCAACCAAAACACATGCTCGTGAAGGAAGGCTGTGAAAGCATCGCACGTAAATGGGTAAAGGGTCTGAAATCTGGCTCGAGGCACAAAAGCAGCATTATCTATATATTCCAGCTGCCCTCAGTTACATCAGTGCCAACCCCGGCCAGATAACTGGATTGCAGGGACGGGAGAATCAGAGCAGTGTACTCTGGCCATGATGGTGCACGACGGAGAAACAACACTGCCTGACTTGACAAGCCTCAGCTGTGCGTTCAGGACAGGCAGGTCAAGTCAAGCCTTTGCTCGCTCAAGGCCGAGCCATGAATTTACAATTCACTGAAGCACAACAAACAGGGAACCCAGTGACATCATCTCCATCGTCGCTCTCCTTACAACAGGAGCTTGTCCTTTCCGAGGCAGCTTGGGCCTGTGTTTGATTAGTGTACTTCAATTGCTACCTGCGCTTTTATAATAACCAGTATTTTCTGTCAGAACTTGCTCTTACCCTGTTGGAATCAATTCTTGTCCTAGAAGTGTAGATGGGAGGAGGGATGTTGAAGGCTTGAGGAACAAGATACTCTTCAGCATCCATCATATCTTCCAGGTCTTCTTCATCAAGAAGGTTTTGGAAGAACTTGCTGTCATTTGGGCTTGGGAGCTTCATACGATCGTCTCCCTAAATAGGTTATGTGGAGAGAGGAAAACAGTGAAAAGATGGATTAATTTCCCAACTGGGAGCTTCAGCCTTCTTCATGTCCTGGCAGGCAGGCTGCAGGGACCTCACATGCTGCTTTGATTGTTCTAAAGCACCACATCCACATCATTTGTTTTGATTTTTTTTTTTACTAGGAATACGATGACAGAAAGGGAATAACTGCATAAATCAAGCAAAGTCATTTTTGGCATTCTTGTGATTGAGCTTTTATTCTTTCTTCTCCCTTTTTCCCACACAAGCTCAGTTTCTGACCCCAGCTCTGTCACAGCCTGATATATTTTGTGAAATATCTCAGCTATTCAGGCGTACATAGGGGGAAAACAACATGGAAGCTGCTGGGTCTGGGAATTTGCTTTATTTTCATTTGTGTTTTTAGGGACTCAGGGGCTAAATTTCCCTCTTATCCATATGGAAGGCTCTGCAGAATGTAACAGTGCTGAAAGCGATAAAAATCAAACCAGATAACAATAAACAACAACAAGGATTAATATTTTTATTTAAAAAGCACCTACAAGGTGGCAGTGCAAGTCAGAGCTGCACTTTCCTCAGCACCAGAAAATGTCAGAAAAGGCAGCCAATGCCTCAAACACCTAACAGCCTGTAGAAATGATGCTAAACTTAACTGTATGGAGAAAGAACAGCACCCTACTCCTCAAGAATTATCATGCCGCATGCCATATATATTTATATAGGTATACATACATATATACATATATATACACACACATATACATATACATATATATAGCATGTGCACAGGCCAGTTTACAACCTTGGCAACAAGTCTGTCATTCATCATTGTCTATGGGGGGAATGGGGGAGTCATAGCAGCAGAGATGTCAGTGCAATGGAGTTGGCCTGGTTTCTCTTAGAGAAGCATGTGGCCTATATTGACAACTAGGATCCCTGGAGAAGTAGTCTCCCAGGATGAAATACTTACCAGACTACATAACAGGGAAGGGGAGGGGAGGGAAAGGGAGGGAAGAGAAAGAGGCATTTGGAACAGGGAAAGATGTCCTAATGGAGTCAGTTAACCAGACTGATTTGTCTGGAATCACTTTTATCAGATGACCTTACATTTCAACTCAGTAGGGAACACTGCAAGAGAAATTCTACATTCAGCATGATTCCTCTTGACTAGTATTTTACTTCTTAAATATACTTTACTTCTCCTTAAGCTGTAGGACAGCCATGTATTTTCACACTGTGCAATACACCGTGTAGGCTAGCACATCCACGCACTGAAGTGAAACATCATACAGTGACAGTAGCGCTAGTACCAGAAGCAGTAAGGACACACGAAAGCGGCAGAAACTGCACCTAGGAAGTCTTCTATTAGTGCAAAGCTAAGGACCAGCTGGAGATATCTCTGCATTGTACTCCATGATGTGGGGCAGATGTAGCATAACGGTATCAGTCTCTGGATCAAACTAATACCATGCTTTGGCCTCTGGTGTTTCAAGATCGCCTTACTTATTTTAGTTTTCTTTCATTTCCATCTGCAGTGCTCACATACTGGGACCACCTAAGGACCTTACCAAATGATGGATTCATTTTTTGTGGCCTGAGTCTCAGTTACAGCTCCAGAGCTTAGAAGCATGGCCTGTTTTTCCCAAAGGAGTCAAGCATTACGGTATCACATTCTTTGAATGAAAACTTTCTGGGCGAATGGAGTGGGCAAAGTGAGAAAATTCTCCCAATTTCTGCTTTTCAGATGGGGGAGAATCTGACAGAAATTACATTTTGAGAAAGGATGCCAAAAGGGGCATCCCTGAAACTCTAACTTTAAACTCTTAGCTTTTCTGGTGGTTATCACTAACAAAATATTAACTGTGAAACTCCCTGTACCCACATAAACAACTTCAGGCTAGTGCAGAATGTAGCAGCTAAAGAAACAAAATCTCCACAGATGCCTGTGCTCAGGGTATATACAGCTTTAGCTGGAGGTGGGCAATAGCTATTGCTCTACTAGTATTTCCAGGGTGCCACAGTGACGCTTTGGGTCTATCGCAGAGACTGTGAAGCACTGCAGGCTGTACAGAGCCTACGCAGTGCGTAAGGTGAATAGAGGGAGAAGTTCCTCTCTAGCATTAGGGAGGCAGCAACGTCACTCAACTCCCTGTCTTCTGAGAAACTTCTATGTTTTGACTATGCAAAAACCTTTCTTATGACTTGGACAGCACAGGGAGGAGTCTCTTCAGGATGCTCCCTTTTGATTAGCCCAAGCAATGACAGAACCAGTCAAGCCCTTGGTCTAACGTAGGTCCACTGACGGACAGACCTCGTCCCTAATTTCAGTAGAGGATGCAAATATTCAGCAGCTTACAAAGCCAGGCCATGTATACGTGCTCATAAATACAGGCTGAAGAGGTGAATTTCAGGTGCTTTTTTATTTTTCAAATAATTACACTGGCCATTCTACTTCATTATTTCACAGTACTACAGCCACTGTGCTTGCTGTGTTTTGTCAAGCTACTCTCGAACTTTGGAGGATCAAAGGCAGCCCTCTCAACAGTGGGCTTTGGCAGACAGAATTCAATTTTTTTCGCCAATGTTGCAGAGTTGCTTACCTGAATAACCAGGTATCTTTGAGGGTCTCGAGCCATTCTAGAAAATTCAGCAGCCAGCTCCTTGAATTTAGGCCGACTGTCAGCATCAATCATCCAGCCTGGGGAGAGATCAGAGACAAGAAAGAAAATAGTTAATTGTCAAGGAGCTAAAGCATGCAATTTGTAAAAATGCACAAGTTTGAAGTGAAAAGATGTCCTTGATAGTTCTGGCCTAGAGAAAAGATGAAATAAGGAGTCCAGGAAAACAGGGAAGGAATCTGTGGTGCATCTAAAATGGAAAACATCTGGTCTTGGTCAGAGGAGACTGGATGTTGCACACTGCATGAACCTCTTATTAACTTGCTTTGAGCTCCTGTTCCCCATTCCCAAAACAGTGACAGTAACAATGCCTTGTAACTTTTCTGTGTCTTGCTTACTGGTTCAGATATCAACTCTGACTGTCTTTTATTATAGATCTATCTAATATAATTAATCCCTGATCTCATCATTACTAAGTTACTAGTAAAAATAGTTTTTAACTAATCTACTAGTCCACTGCAGCTCAGATTATAAAGAGTTGTTCAACAGATCTGCAAGATCACAAACCTGCCATCCTGGCTTTCAGGTAATTCTGCATTAATGTGTCTGCATCGTTAACACAGACCAGACACAAAGCATCAGATACTATTTTAATTATACCGGGGTGCTGCTTTGGTTCTTCATTCTCCAAGAAAAGTTCATTAGGAACAACAGTCCTCGATCCCTGTTAATGTTTTCTGCAAAACAAGCAAGTAGTACAGGCTCTCACCACCAGCGACTAGTTTATCTCAGTGTCAGCCTCTTCTAATGGAAGATTCTATCAGCCGCTTCCCCAAAACATGTTCTCCTCTGCCAGGGAGGCTAAATGAAGCAGGCCTTATCTCCTTCACTCTGTTTAACTGAAAAAGTGGCCAATGCAGAAGGAACAAAGCCACCAGAGCTTATAAAGAACTTCACACAAATGTTACAGGACTAAACGTGTATGTCTAGCCATGACTTTCCTTCTTCCGGAATACCCAAGCTGCTAGCACCAGCTTTTGCTCCCTGAGGATTGCCCCATACCCATTAGAACTGCCACAGCTTGAATATTTTTGCACTCAATCAACATGAACCCTGCGCACTTCAGACAAATTCTGTATCTCCTTGCACTTATGTGTTACAAGGTCCATGATAATCTAAGTGCCCCTTCCTCTTTACTTTCCAGATCTGCCAGAGCACATTAAGACTAATTGTTGTGAACCTGGTTTTGCAACATTTATTTGTAAATAACAGAAGAGAGGTATACCATCTCCTTGCTGAAATCACCAAGACATGGCTTAAATATTAGTTGGCTTCAGTAAGACTCACAGAATTGTCTTTAGTGTTGGAATGGAACTGTAAAGAGAACTGATCTATTAAAAACTTCTACTGATTTTTTTCAAGGTAACATTTGAGACAATTATATGTCAGCTGTCTTGGTATCAACATGTGAGAATAACAGATAGTTGATATTGAAAACCAAATCCTTCAATACATCCCTACCTCAATTGTTGGTAGTAATTCCAGGGGGGTTGCAGGCACCAGACAGTTTTGGGGATTCAAATCTTGCTTGTTTCTGGTATACGCAGCCTGAAGTACCTTAAGCCAGGTTGAAAAGCCCTCCACAGTACCGTGCTTAAGGGCCTGACAGAGTCATGATATTCCCTAATCTCTGAACTAACCTGAGACTAGCTCTTTTTAGCATATTGCCAGTTCTCTATTGTCTTAAATTTCTGCATGCATCCAAAACCAAACAAGCTAGGATTATACACGTGGTGTTCACACTTTCCACCACTACTAAGCAGTGCAGTCCTCAATATGTCAACAGAGGGTTGGGGTAGAAGAGATGAAATCCTCCAGTTTTATCTTCTTTCTTCCAGTGTTTTTGTGTACAAAGCAAAAGGGAGAGGCCCCTATCAGATGGATGAGATGCCTGTATGTTAATCTCACTTAAATTAAGTCAGAAACACCAGAGAGATGTTCCTAATTCTTTTTAAATTAGAAGTCTAGCCTTGGAGGATACAGTCACTAGTGTGGGTATCTTGGAGATAAAAGGGTAGGAAAAAAACATGAGCAAACTGTTTTCCTTTTTTGCCTAAGTAAAAATACCCATAAATTACTGCACTGGACTAAGAATGACAAAAAAATTCCTCCTGTCTGTTGAGTTTCTTATATTAATGTAATGTTGCTTTTTATTATTACTATTGCAATTATCAATACTGTTATTAACAATAAAACGTTTATGCTTTCTTTCCTCAATATTTGGAACCGGCATTTCTCCTCACAACCTTCACTGGCTGACTATCTGTGTACCATAATTATGTTTAATACTATCTTTTTTAACATCAAAATCAATTGTCATGGAAATGACAAGGGTTTACAATAACAATCATACAATTTTGACTTCACAGCAAGAATGTGAGATACCATCTGACAGTAATAAGAAGCTGAGCTAACTCAACCCTTCATGGCTAAATTCATATCTTTTGCAATTGCAAAAAATATGCACGCAGTGTTTCAATGTAATTTACAGAATGTGAGGAAGCTTTTGTTTTGAAACAGCGTGCACTATTACTCGGCACTGTCAGAGACTGTAGATGTAAATGGTCTAAAATAGTATTCATATAGCGCTGAGTATGGGGATATTAAAAGCTACAATTACTTACATTTCACCATCACCATATAAACATCAATAGTGCAGATGGGAGGTTGGGGCAACCGCTCGCCCTTCTCTAAGAGGTCAGGAATCTCGCGAGTCGGGATTCCATCGTATGGCTTTCCACCAAAGGTCATCAGCTCCCAGATAGTGACTCCTAGAGAAAAAAAAGAAAAATCGTTAAGACTTAAGGTCATGCTTTTCAAATTCCTTAGAAATTTCTTATAGGCCTGTATTGTGGCTCAGCTCTGGACCAAAATATGATCACCAATCTCTTTTTCAGACCAAAATATGATCACCAATCTCTTTTTCACTGCCTTTAAAAAGACTTAAGTTTGGTCTGTCATATAGAGAGCTCTGGAAAATGGTTAAACAGTGCTTTGTGTTAATCTCTAAATGAAATTTCCTTGTTTTTATTGGCGTAAGAGCAAACCTAAGAGATCTGCAACACAAGAGAAAGGCTTAAGACAAATAAATAGTGGGCAAGTAAATGGATGCAATAACAGAAGAACGTATCTTGCTCTTTTATCATATCAAAAGGGAAGATGAATGGCTGATGTACTCTATTATTTTAAGGGGAAAAAACGCAGATGTTCCCTAACGTAGAGCATCAATTTCCCACAAAGGTACCAAGCTGAATAATGTTATGTCATCGTCTTTGCCTTGTAAGCCATTCACACAGCCACTTGTATTATTTTTTTTCCCTAAATCACCTTATGGTTTTGAGGTATGATATTGCTGTGCTTCAAAACCAAGATCATCTTCTTGAATAGCCATAGGATTTGTTTTGTCGGTTGAGCAGGAAAATAAAGACCATATATCATAAGTAACAGAATCTGTCCCCAAAGATAATCTTAAATATTGAAAATGCTGCTTTCACACCAGTTTGCTTTGCTTTGCTTTTATTTTTATTGCAAAGGTCATTTAAAATATGCCTCCAGATCACTAACTATATTATGCCAACTGTCATGCTAATCTGAAAAGTGATGGGTAAAAATACCATATGCATAAAACACACATTTAGTTCACCCTCATTCACCTCCTGGCTGATGTTCAGTAACTATAACTTGTCAATCTTTTTTGGTTTTGTCCTTCCAGATTACAGATATTCTAGGCTTCCTGCTTTTAAAATGAATTTCACAAATGGAGGCATATTTTTTCCTGAGTGCAGTGATACAGAATTTGAGGAGAAAGAGCTGGTTTATATGATCAATTTAATTATCATGTATTTTTCTTCACTAGAGAGAAGAGGGCAGCTACTCAGCCATCACAAACAGTATCTTTTGCTGCTACCCACAGGTAAAAGTGAGTAGTGAATAGGATTGTGCACCTTTTTGTTTCAAAATTATAGGATACAGGAAATGCAAATGGAGATCTGTAACCCTAGCTACTGCCGGAAAATTCCCCTCACAAAGGTATACATGATTTTATTAGTAATAGCTGCACTAGATAAACATGCAGACAGCTCAGCAGATGTGGCACAGTAGCTTGTCTGGATAACAGAATTAACATCATTAAATACACACCTCATTCATCAAACGTGATTTTTTTTGCGCGGAGTCCTCCTGAACTGACCTGTCTAGCCAATTCCTAAGTTCTCTGCGAAATTAAACCCATGCCTGTTTTTAGGAAGGTTCAGCTCTTTCTCCTCCTCCCTTCTCTCCACCTCTTGCTGTATTTGCTCTGTGTTATGACAAATTCCCTTTTATCTGACTTTAGGTACCAAAAGTCCCATAAGCCTGAAAATGTTTTTTGACATTCATGGCTTTTAGAGTTAGGATTTTCAAAGGACTGCTGAAAATTATGACCTGCAGCCATATTTTTACGAATCTGTGGCTAAGCTGAAAGGGGCCTTTTTCCGTCATAATAATCAGCCAAACTGCTACCAAACAAGACCTTACGGCAGTCATCCCAGCAGGGACAGTGTGATAATGTGTTTTAGTGAGCAGCAAGGTAACACAGGAGACAAGTAACAACTGCTGTTTAGAGATATACATGCAAAAAAAAGGGGCGGGGGGAACCACTGGAATTAACTCCTCTAGGAAAAAAGGAAATCTGTAAAATAACAGAACTTGGTTTAATGCGTTACATGAGACAAATTTTCAAACAAATCACATGAAGATTTACCGTAGCTCCAAACATCACTCTGATGGGTAAATTTCCTGTAGTGTATACACTCCAGAGCCATCCACTTAATTGGCATCTAGGGAAAGAAAAGAGAAGTGTAGCTTAGAAATAGAATATTAAAATAATATGACTACGTCCTAAATGTAGACATCAGCTTCCTCTATGTTTCCCTTTTCAGCTGCAAACTTAGCAAAAAGCAGCAATACCGCAGCAGAGGAAACGGTTATTGCTGCCATCTACAACTGCGCAGAATTAGATAGGCTTGGACTCACAAAACATACTGAGGTGAGAAATCTAAGTAAATTGCCTGCACAACTTTTCATATCATCCAAATTTCAGTGATTCAGATATAACGAACACCTTACTTTTTTGCCATGCCTGGAGTTTGTATCCCAAGTCCACCAACTAGCTTCTCCAATGCAAGGATGGGACAAACGCAGAAGTTACACCCAACCTCCCTAAATCTGAAGTAGAGCACAGAAGCTGGAACTCAGGAGCTATTTTTGCTCAATGGCTTGCAAAACCAGGCACTGTTACCTTGATGGCTCTGTACCAAGGCTATTTAATAACATAATGTCTATAACATTTCACAGTCCATGTAATCATCAGTGTAAAAAAGCAGTAGGGAGGATTTACTGTGCTTAATTTCTGACTTCTAACATACATGTTAGGAATGCAGCCTTCCTAGTTCTCTGTGTCATTAGGGCAGTGAGAAAAGTTCCTCAAGAAAGTCAAAGGTCCCAAGTTAGCCTCTGGCTGTGAATCACCCCTGTGGGGAGTTCATCTGCCTTCCTGATAGAAAAGGGTGTGCAGGCAGACACAAACTTCGGTTTGGCATAAGGGTTTCCCCTCTTGGGCTCAGGTTAAGATGAGATTCCTGGTGTTTTCCTTTCCTGAGCAGGGCCCCTGAAGCCCAGCCCTGCAGTCCATTGATTTCTAATGGACAGACACATAACCGAATGTTATCCGGCATGGCCTCGTACGGGTCCTGCCTAACTTGGATCTATGGAACTTGCAGGAGAGTAAACCTTGAACTGAAGAGAGACATTACTGCATGCAATATCTGAACAGATGGTGGGTGTAAAAGCAGAGGATGTGTCTTCGTTCAAACCCTTATGAAAATACCTTCCATGCAGTTGACTCATGAACATAACCTATACAGAGCTATGGCAAAAATAGCACTCTTTATTAAAGGTTGGCTTAGCACTTGCAAAGACAGTTCACCCTCCTCCACTAAGCTCTGCAGAAGTGCATTGCTTTCATTCCCCTCAAATTCAGTAGGGCTGTTCCAAGCTGGAACAGCAAAGCCGTGTCATTCGTCATAGGATAAATCAGGTTGGGAGGGACTGCAAGGGGTCTGTTGTGAGACCTCTGGCTCAAAGCAGGGTCGGTGATGAGATCAGACCAAGTTACTCAGGGGTTTATCCAGTCTGGTCTTGAAAACCTCCAAGGAAGGGAGACTGCACAACCTCTCTGGGCAACCTATTCTACTGCTTGACTGTCCTCATGGTGAAAAAGTTTTTCCTTTTATCTAGGCTGAACCTCTCTTAGCATGCTTACAATACAACTTTAAACTGCAAATGCCTTCTGGATATAACAGGACACTTCTCCAGAACAGGGAAGTGACATCTCTGATGTGCAAATAGTGCTCCAGAACTCCCACGAGTGTGATTGGCCTCACGAGTCCAAGATGCCATCTAACAGCTGCCAGGGAACAGCTGGTTTGCAAGGACCAGCTCATTTTCTGCCATTCACTGGCTGATGGAGGGAGGAGACAGAGAAGAGGCAGAGGAGTTACTGAAGAGGGAATTAGAAAAGCAAAGGAATCAGGGCAGACTGCCAAACCTCCACCCTCCCTGCCAGGAGGTCTCTTTCCTGGGGCAAACGGGAAAGCACTGGTGACTCCTTTCAAGCTCTTCGCCTCATTCACTGCAGCGCTGATGTCATCCATGCAACCGCTGCTAAGGGCAGCAGCGCTACAAAGAAGGCAGCAGCCCATCCAGGGGAAAAGCACATACTGGCAACAGCTGTTTTTCCCAGACATGTGTGTAAGTGAGCGGAAAAAAAACACAGGTAGCAAGTAGACAGAAAGCAAACTGAACGTTTGGGAAAAGGAAAGACAGGAGAGGCAGAGCCACTTGGGATTTTGTGATTCAGGACAGGCTGAAATGTGGAATTTCAAGTTGTTTAGGAAGCAGCCAGCAGAAGTACTATTAATGGCCTTCTGAATTTTGGCATGCTTCAATCTGAAGGCATTATACAGTGTGTGAGGCACTGCGTGGAAGTTCAAAGGTGTGCCAAAAAGTAATATGAGAAAATGTCTGGTTTCAAAATTATCCCGAAGCCATCTTTTTAGTGGGCTGGCATTCAGAATGGCCCTGGAGACTCGGAAGCAGGAAATAGCATACACAGGCTCTTTCACTGTCACACAAGAAGTGGCTCTTTGCAGAGCATATGTAAACTCTTTCATATGCTACAAATAGAAACATGCTCTGCGGCCTTCCTCTCTGTTTCCTGAAAAAAAGACCTGTCTGGGAAAATGGACCTGCAAACTACTGAGGTCCATACTGGCTGCAGAAGGGGTCTGTCAGCAATGCACTGGAACAGCCATCACTCACTGGACTGACTTCAAAAGTCTTCAACACAAGATACAAAAAGGAGTGTAAGAGCAAAACCTAATTCCGAGCATGAAAGCTGCTCAGAAGATGTTATTGATGGACCTGTAGAAACTCACTGAGCAAAAACAAACAGCTTTTATATTTGGTATCACAACACAGTTCACTGCTACAATACAGGGCTTTGCTAAGTCACTGAACGTACTTTCTTACATAGATAAAGCACTTAAGGATACCCTGTCCTAAAACTTCAGGAAATTCATAAAAGCATGACACTTTCACCTCCAGAAATGTAGAGTACTCACCTTCCCTCCATCAGCATTATACTCCTTCTCATCCCCTTCCAAAAGCCTGGCTAGGCCAAAGTCAGTGATCTTCACATGGTTTGGTGATTTCACCAAGACATTACGGGCTGCCAAGTCCCGGTGAACGAGTCTCCTCTCTTCCAGGTACATCATTCCCTGAAGGGCAAAGAACAATACAATAATCTTAATGGGTTATACGTGAATTTTTAGAACTACTTTTCATTGGTGTCTTGTAAAATTTCTCTTATTATTATCCACAATAATAAAAGGGCCTGGAGGCCAGAACTTCAGCATCTCCTTGCTCTGAGCAGGAGGTGGGATTAGACGACCTCCTGAGGTTCCTTCCAACTTGAATGATTCCAGGAATCTGTGATTCTGTGGCAGGTGCCAAAATAAAAAAAAAAAAAAAAGAAAAATGCACAGATATCTCCCTTGCTCCAGCAAGTTTAAAATCTAGAAAGGTAAGATGAAGAAAAGAAATGTTACAGTCCCTAATTTTTCAGACAGGGAATCTGAAGCCTAGAGATATTAAGAGACTTAGGCAGAGCCACACAGAAATTTGGCTAGATTGGGAAATAATCCTGTATCTTCTAAGCTCCAGGCCAGCATCTTCAACTCGTGATGCTTCTTTTCCATCTCCACGTCTCGGAAGTTAGACACAAATTTTCAGTACCCTCAGTGAAGTAGGAGGAAAACAATTCTGTGTTCCATGGGCTGCAATCCACTCGCCTTTTCACTCCCTTAAAATTTTGTATGTAATATTATAATTATGTATTAGATCAACGGCCACTGTTTTTTATGAGCATATATATTCTGTTAAAAGTCCTTTTGTTAACAAGCCCATCCAGCTGCCTTTAAAGATAAGCTAACATATATTCAAGCTGCCTGGCCTTAATCTGTTTCTTACTCTGATGAGAGACTAACCATCTACCATCAGCATGGAAGTTTACATGACGCCTTGTGACACTGAGATGAACACTGAATCTTGGTCTCATTAATTATATGACATGTAAAGGATAGTCAGGCAGCGTTACAAGCCTATAATTTCATTAAAAGGCATTTATGACATTAACCGTCATTATAAGGACCTACGGATGAAATTATATACTTGATAATTACCCTTAAGGTATCTCTTAATATATTAGCTCTACATAATATATATGGTAATTTAAAAAAAGCCATTGTTGAATACCAAAGAGATCATAGTAACACATAATACAGATGACAATTCATAGAATCCCAGGTAACGATCAAAATGACTAAATTACTCCGTGTCACGGGCCAGGATCGATTCCCTTTCAGAGCGTGGGATGCTCCCCCAAGCCTGTCCCCGCACCTCTGAGCAGGCCAACGCGTAGGCCACCCCCAGTCACCGGGCCCGAATGTCGCCCTTTCTTGACAGAAAGTGGATGTCTTTACAAAAGGTATCAAGTGGAGCTCTGAACTGCTTTGGCTTTTAAGTGAAAAATCTCAGTGCAAACACCGCTAAAAGGTTTGGAAATGTGTGGGAGAGTGTTTGGCATAAACACTGCTTCATCTCTCATGCGTTCAGGTTTTGCTGCAGTCAACATGAAGGCATTTGAAAGGGGACGCAGGGACTCTTTGGCACGCAGCAAATGGAATTATTTTTAAAAAGCACTGCTGGTAGAAGCAAACACACCCTCCTGCCAACGGCAAATCAATGCTGTTGGCTGCTGAACATTAGACCTCTAGGACTTTGAGAGCTTAATGGTTTTTGACATCAAATTAAAGCCTGCAGAAAAATGGACAAATAAATCTCACAGGTCGAACAATTGCGAGCCATACAACAACCGCGCCACGAAACCGCAGGCACTGTGACTTAGCACAAGCGTTGCCATGTAAAGAAATGCGAGCGGAGAGAGATGACGCAGTCGACGGCAGTGATGCTGTGCGACAGAGGAACAACCACCGCCACCGCAAAAGAGGTCCCACAAAATCCAGGGGAATTGAGAATCCGTACGACTATTCCCGCACCATGTCTCTGGCAATAACCGGAGAGGTCCTCGAGGCAGCGTGAGCGAGCGCTGCTCCTCCGGAGCGCCCTGGGAAGCAGCGGGAGCAGGGGCACCTCCCGGACCCGCGTCGCTCCCCTTGGCCCGGGGGCTCGCAGGCGGCCTGCCGCAACGCCTCATGGGAGCCGCTGCGCCGTCCCCCGGCGGGGCCTGGAATGCCACCGAGCGAGCACTGTCCCCGTGCCTGGTCACACTGCCAGGCGCGTGCGGGCATGCGGCTCCCTGCAGGCTTTGCAGAGGTGTCCCTGGCCTAATCCCACGTTCAGCTTTGCTGCTCTTGCTTCTCACTCTGATCTTCAGGGTGGCTTCAGGGTGCCCTTAAAAATGCTGCGCAGTCATTCCTCGCACATCTAAAATGAAGCTGGCTCATTACAGTCCCTGAGCGTGCTGCGCTGGACGTGGGATCCCAGCCGCGTGCAGACAGACGCACGCCGTGGGGCTTCCCCAGCCCGTCCCACCGGCAGCTCACCCGCTCCCCTCTCCGGCCTCCACGGGGCTGGGCAGCTGTCTTTGGTCTCAACACCCTCCTCGTGGTAATAGCAGAGATCCTTCCACAACAACATGTCTCAGGGTGTCACTTGCACTTTCTTTCTACATTGCCTACAAAACACCTTGAATTTTTAGAACAAAGAGAAGCACTACTTAAACCTCGTAGCCTTGAGATAACTTCCAAAATCCTTATTTGGTCCAAATTCTCAAAAATACCTCAAAATACTGGGGTATATTGGCTGGGGGGGGGGGGGGTGGGGTGGGGTGGGGAATGAAAGGTCCAAACATGCAAAAACCTCTTTATGGGCAGAGCATGATGATGACACAAGAACTCAGAGAATTTGGTAAGTATTCTGTTGAATAAAACTGTGATTTTTGATAGATTGATTTCTAACCATCAGCACTGAAATTATAAGAAGACATTGCAGATGTCTTTTTGCAAAAATGAAGACGCAGAATTTCTATTCTGTTAAAATCCAAACAGATGACCTCCACCAAGGCTTCTGCCTCTCATCCTTAACTAAGGCTGACAGGAAAGGGTGGGATGGTGTCCTCCAGAAACATCCTTCATTGAAAGCGTTAAAGAATCAAACCTGTAAAGAGGTCGTCTTCATCTTATTTCACCTCCTTTACATATTTAATTTCCAAGCATTTCTTAAAAATGCAGGCTAACACTTCAGGTTATTTCACTATTTATTCTGATCATTCATTTCCATTTGCTTCAAACTTGCACAATTATTTTATATTTTCTTAATAAGATTACAATATTTTATTCAACCTAATCTCATACTCTGTTACAAACTCCAAAGATTTCTAATAAGCAACCTCAATATTCCAGCGAACCAGTAACTCCTGGGTTTCTTTTCTAACCAGAAATAGGTTAACCACAGCCTTCTGTGTACCATCATACCCACAGTTTACTTCACCTATGTCAAACAAGCTTCTCAAGGCTTTTCTCTACCTCTGTTATCTGCAAAGCTAAGAACAACCTGTGTAGGGTCAACAGCTACAAAAATCCTTCTGCCGGTCCAAGACCTGCAGAAGTGCAAACGCTCCAAGGAATACCCATGGTAACCACGTCTGGTTTTCCTGATATCCCATTAACAAGGTCTAAAGGGGGTGTACGTATAAAGCAAAAGGCATATATGTATTTCAATAAATTAGATTACACAGTAAAAATCAAAACAATCTGAAAGGGGGAAGCCCACAGTATTCACTGCAGTGATACTATCTAAACACATACTACACTGACAATCATTATCTCAAGGCATTTTCCAACCTGGCAGGAAAAGGGCTATGTAGGCATCTCTAATCTTGCTATATGACATGCAAGTACCATAATGAAGAAATATTCTGTGCATTTCACAGCTGGTGCCATCACCACCCAACAAGCCAGTGATCAAATACCAACAGGATATGCGGTATGAGTTACAAGACAGAACTGCAAGTGATCCTAAGCCCTGACAACACGAAAAGATCGGTTTCTAAAAATGACACTTAAAAGCCACATCCAAAAGTCACTGTCCTGTGCCATTTGCAGTGTGATCTGAGAGGCTGGGGAAATGGAGTGCACCTCCAGACTTGTCACCTCCAAATTAAAGCTATGCAGATACCATGTAACTGTCAAAGTATAAAATGGCCAGACATTAAGAAACCCCATGCTTTAGTATATGGATTAGAATAGCCACAGCAGGGTGTGATTTTTATGCTGAAACCAACGAGAACAGAAAGTTCAACATTAAGCCATCGAGGATCAGCTGCCCCGTGATCGCGGCGCCCAGAGTCACCTCGCACGAACGCAAGAATCAGCCGCGAGCCAGCCGTCACTGATACGTCCCTGCCTTGTGGCTTCCTCGCATCATTAGAAATGCAATTACTGGTGGGCTCCTTTTACATCAAAACATTCGCCGAATCAGTGCTGAATGCTATGAAGAAGTCAAACAGTGGCGGCAAACAGCTCTACCACAGATGAGTTGAGAAAGTCCCTTTGGAAGCTTTGTACGAACGAGGAACAGCCTTTTATCTTTCCCGGCTGTGCCCCTTATCCTAACCCAGTACCAGCGTCACATACGGAGATAAACCTGTGCTATACAAATTCTTTGCCTAGACATACATAGCATTAAAAAGGCCTGTAGCCAAGATCCCTTCTTTTCATGTGATTACGCAAAGCGTGAAAATGTAACTCCTCCTTTCAGAAAGAGTCACAAATGCCCTTGCCAGAAATCTGGGGAGAGTGGGGTGGAAGGAAAAATTTTAAATGGAGATTTTCAATAGGTCTTTGATTAGCATTAAAGGTCTTTTGGCCTTGGCTACACAGTTACTAAGCTGGGCTGCACTACCCATGTTTATGAATTTCACACAAGACTTGCAGCAGCACCCGGGAAATTAATAGCGACGCTGCGGGCAGAGGAGTTGGCTTGTAACAAGCAAAGATGGCTTCCCTCAAAGAAGGGAGGTGGACAGGAACGAGGTAAATCGTCACTAGGAGCTCAGCTCCAATAAGAAACTTCTACCTGTCATGTTCAGCCTTGATAGTTTTCTATGTAATAACCAGGAAAGGAAAAAAAAAAAAAGCAATACGAGGTGGTGTGACTCCTGCTCTCCTCTACCCATCCATTTGCTCTCAGGCTTGGCTAGCAATAACACAGGACAAAAATTACCTTGTTAAAAAGACTAGGAGCTAGTGACTAAGAGCTATGAAAGAAGACAGGCTTTCTCAAATTTATTATGGACTGTTTGTGGAGTCTGCAGGACTGTGGAGAGACAACCACTCACAGCTCTTCAGTTATGGTCTATCTCTAGCTTACAAGAAAAATGACAGACCAGAAAATGAGGTATCACGTGATGGCAACAAACCAAAGTGGGACAGCGGAAAGTAGACTTCCTGTCGAAAAATCCAGCGGAGGAGCGAAGACAAGGAGATGGGACAGCTTTCTGAGCTAGCAAAGTGCTGCACTGCACTAGAAAGTATCTCGTAAGTTCATAAAGTATTAGGACTGCTACTGATGTGGACATCTATAGAGCTGTATCACCAAAGGGGAGTTGGCGGTGGAAATAAAAGAACATAGGTTTGGGGGTTTTTTTTAAGCAAAATCAAGTTTTCAGATGTAACCATTAAGGTTATGAGTTTGTCCCTTGAGATGTCTTGCCTTTACGATGTGGTCACATTTGTGGTTTTCTTACTTTATCACCAGCATGACTTTCTGCAGCTCTCCTTTGTCTCCCAGTTCACAAGGGCAGTTTCTGAGCACAGCCTCAATTTGTACAGCTCACAGCGCACAAATTGCAAGTGCAGACAGTTTCAGATGCTGTTATTTGATTTCTTTCACTTTTCTGGACTTTTCAAAGTCCCATCTCCCAGATGCACACTTCTGGATTCCTTTCAAAGGTGGCAGCTGCTCTTCAGGGAATGTCCAACTCTTTAACTGAATAAGCCCTGTCTGAAAGCTGTTTCCATTAGGTGCTTCTACCTCAATTCCAGAAAGAAAGGATTCATTATTCAGGACAGATTTTAAGCAAGTATGTAATCCTCATTAAATGGAAAGCCCCTTTGGGATATTTATCAGAGATGAACTGAAGTGTGTTGAATCATAACTGAAGGTTAAGTATATACATATGTCTTTGCAGGATCCAAGACTTAACTTTGCAGAACAATTCAAATTAAAAAAAAAATAAGTAAAAAGAGCTCCACCTGCCCCAAGAACTTCAGCAATACCAGCAGACAGCACTGCAGACACTTTTTTCTCAGTATGCCTAGTTTGCTGTTTTCTGTGATATACGTTATTTTATCTCTAAATCCAGGAAATGTTGATCTTCACCCACCCAGAAAGCTTCAAAAAATTAAGAGCAGCCTGCCTTTCTTCGATAATAACTTCCCCTCACCAGAGCCAGGACAAATGGCAGATTCATCAAACAGGTATGTGAAGGAAGAAAATTTCAAGCCCAACTCAAATCTCACGGACATTAATCTCCAGCCTTGGAGATTGTCCTCTTTTCATCCTAATAACTTGGGGCTAGCTTAATAACAGGAATCAGAGGAATCAGTACAGAAAGCTTGAAATGATCATCTTCACTCTCCCTCCTTACCCCATGGAAAAAGTGTGATTTTACCTAGGGCTAAAGACTCTTTCAAGGAAAAAGCAATGTCCTTTGTTGTCATGAGCAACCAGAATCATCTAAGTAGCTGTTACTCCAGAGATAGCTGTAGGAGGGAAAAAGCAACACTGCTCCGAAACGCGCTGACTCAGCTGCAGAGGTGTGAGCTGTTACGTGGGTCTGTTTGCGGAGCTGGGGCTGGAGGCCGTCCTCACAGCACGGGGAAGCGAAGGATGCTAACAGCTTCGGTCCAAAGCTGACAGACTGAGCTGGGACCTGGCAGCTCACGCAGTGCCCTCTTCCACTGGATTAGCTGCCGAAGATTCCTGAAAACGTCCAGAGCTCAGCCAGCTGGAGGGGAAAGCTGGCAAGGGAGGTCCCACTCCTGGATCCCCCTGGCTGCGGTGTCACCCCAAATATTTAGGAGTTCAATTACTTTGTTTTTATATGGGGCAAGGAAATCTCTTTTTGGTAAAGGGTAGGCAAAGAAAGCTTATGCAATAATAATACATTTCTTCTCATCTCCTGCTCCCTTTACTAAGCTCTCTCTTAAGGTTTCTCTTCTCTATAGGCTACTGAAGTTTGAAGTCACAGGCTATCCACATGTAACAGGCCGTATCTTGGGGTAATGGTGCTTTTTCCTCAAGCTGCCTGTCTTTCGATTGCCAAACGTAACGTAACTAGCTGGATTTTCATAGTCAGTTTGGACCTGTCCACAAGACCAAGGATGACTGAAACGTTGCTAGACTCATGCTTGGAGCTGATGTGACATGGGCAGTGGGGAAGCTGTACATTCATGCGAGCTAATAAACCCATTTTCTCTCAATCCTGCGGCGACATTGCCAACCAGCTTCTAGACAAAAAAAGCTCAGAGTATACAGGGGCTTACAGCTGAGTTGTTACTTCTGTGCGTGTCTCATCTCACTTATGGAAAGGAAACTAGAGGAAGTATGACTCCTGTGCAGGCAGCTCAAGCTAATTCTGCCATGAAAAGAGCTAGGAGTGCCATTCCTGTGCACAAGCTAGTCCTAGATCCTTCCACTAGTGGATCACCCAAAAATACAGATTCTACCTGCTCATGCATGGGAGTGTGGTTGTACACTGGCTGACTCAGTTGAAGCACAAAATCTAGATGAACTGGCTTCATACCAGCTACAGGAGAACACAGACTACCTGTGGCAGTATCAACATGCCAGTTACCTGTCAAAAGACCAAGTCTGAACAAGCAAAAAGAATTTACACCAGATCTTTGCTCTGCATCATATGGCTGCAGCGTATCTGATCCAGTAACAGGAGCCCTAAAGCCTGATTTACTGCATTGCCGAGCTATGGGCCAAGACACAAAATAAAAAAGATGCTAAAGCAAAACTGGTCAAAACAAAGTCAGGAAGTAAGAGGGAAGGGAAGGAGGCTACGAGGCTAAAATTTAGATGAGAGATACAGGAAAAAATGCAGGCTACTCCAAAATGACATGTGATTCACAAAGGGAGAATAAGTAGAAAGAAATCAGAAGAAAAACAAGTTCATAAGCTCACAACACTGAGACTTCACTGACAGAGCTGAGCAGACATTTCGATGGGCCCAGGCCCACTGCAACCCTAAATTAAAATCTCAGCGGTGTCTTCTCATCCTTTCAAAGCACAGATAAATAGGTTTCCACTAGGCTGATTCACAACTCTTAGGTTGTAAGGTCCTTAAAACTAAGTTATCTATCCTGGGTAGGTGCTGAAGTGCTAAAGGCATTATGAGAAGGGGAGTCTGTTCCACTGTCATCATCAAACACTTCCTTTGTCTGAACTACTGCAAGAAGTATGAGTTGTCTCCCCGGCTCCTTCAAATTATGCAGACACCTAGATTAGGTGGTGCTGAACACAAGGAGTCTGTGAAGCACTTCATGTTCCTCTGAAGACAGATGTCACATAAATACATTAGGTAGCACTACTGATGAGATGTAGAACAGGTATTTCAACACTGGCCATACTGTGTGCACCTCCAGGTTCTTCTGGTCCCATCTCCAGGCACATCTGTGCAGCTGTTATGTAAGCTGTTTAGGATGGGAGAAAAAGTTCATTCCTATGCATGAAATCCCTGATGGAGGGAGCTGTGGAGTTATAGCTAATCTCAATTTTCCTATTAACTCAGACTTTTACCAAAGTGTTTCCTTAAGACAGCTGTTAGCTGTGACCCTCTCTTCCACCAGCTTTACTGCCTTCGCTCTGAGCAAACTAGCTCATATAGGCTCTAGCCATGCCATCACTTCACTCGGACCAGGTATCCCAGCCTCCCGGACTGTGTGGACACAGGCTGCATTAGTGTCCTGCAGTACCTTCGCCCTAGTCCCCAAGTGCTCAAAAGGACCAGTATGTTCCCCTGTAAGTAACTGAAGAAAACCACAGAGGCTCAGCTTACTGCACTGTAGCCCAAAGAGGTGGGAGAAATTGCAGCAGAGCTTATACAAAGCATATCACTAGTAAGGACATAGTAACTTCGACACAGCTTTGCAGCTCCCCTTGTACCCTCACGAGGCTAACACAGACGCTGACACACCAATATACCTTGCAGCGGAGACACACCAAGAGAGCTCCTGACCCTCCAATTCCAGGAGAAAACCAAGAGCTATAATAGGAAAAACCCAGTAAAGCCAGGGACTCCCGGGTAGAGGTCACCCCTAGCACTCTGATGAAGTACTCAGCATCTGATGCCTCCTTGCTAGGTCTGCAGTATCTGCTCCTTGCACGGGCTGATGATCGTGACCACGCAAACCGGTTACGTGTTTTCAAGAGACTGTCCTTTGGGCGCGCTGTCCCATGCAGGAAGAGCAGAAGCAAGGCAGAAATCTCCTGGCGATCCCCGTGTCAGAAAAGGCTGACTGCTCAGAAGCAGATCGCTGCTCTGTCGCAGGGACGCCCTTCCCCGGCTCTACCGCAGGGCCTGGACTCTGTCCCTCACAATTTAATGCTTGCTGTGGCCGGTAATTATCTTTGTCTCATAAGCTGAGAAGCGCTTAGCACTGTTTCAGTGGCAAGCACAGTTACATGCTGTCAACATCTCATTGCGTAAAAGAAGCCTTTAAATGAGAACTCACTGCCTAAATAGCAAACTTACTCCTGTAAAACTCTCCTTCCTGGGCAATAAACACTCATTGCTAAGAAACTACACTTAAGAGGCTAGCGGGCCAGCAGTCCTTACGGCAGGGGCTGTGAATTGCTGTTTCCAAAGCCAGTGCGGTAACCTGGGCTACTCGCGCCAGCGGGAGGAACAGACCTGCCCTGATGTGGGGAGTTCTCAGAGACTTCAGGTTTCACCTCCCAGCGGATCAAACAGTTGTGAAAACTGTTTGATACTTTGAAAAGTGGCAGCCAAAGAGGGAGGTATCAGCGTATTAACTTTTTGTAAAGGCTTTTTGCATCCTGCTCTTCCCCTCTCTCGGCTTAATTGCTGCAGTTTGAATAGCTCCAGCTCCTTCCTCGGAAGGGGTAGGTAGGCAAAACGTGTCCTATAAAGCAGCTCCCAGTGCAACTCTAACAGCAGAGCTGCGACCAGTGCTTTAATACTCTATAGTTATAAACTGACCGTAAGAGAGATAAGGTGGCTTTCCTGAAACGTCAAGCCTGCAAAAAAGTCTGAGCTCAGGGGGCCAGCAGAATACTCGATGATGTACTACTACCTTTCCCCTGCGCTGACCACTGACCTCTTGCCAATACAATTACAGTCGGGAGAGTATATTGTGCAGTGCGTTCACTCTCTCCAAGAAAGTGTATTTAAAATGGATTACTTCTGCTCCTTAGGCAGGCAATCAATAGAGATGTGGACTGCAATAAGTGTGGAGATGTCTGTGGGCTGCAGCACTTACCCTCTGTGTCTCTTCAGAAATTAATTAAAAATCAATGAAGCGTGCAGCCTATTAATAAGGAACCTCCAGATTAATAGATACAACCACAGCCTTCCCTCCGTTTCCAAACGAACACGGCCGGAGCGCAAACGCATTAGAAATTCTCCAGCGCTTCAGACAATACAGTAAGGCTGGTGACCTTCTGCTGCTTTGCTCTGGATCTGACTGTACTGCAATAGGCTCAACCTTATGCACCCTTAATAAAATATGTTGCAAGTTGGTTAAACAGGAGTAGTTGTGGTAAGCATTTAAAGTCTTCAGCGTTACTGTGCTGACTTTCTAGAAAATGGTCTTATGACAAAGCGTAGTCACCATCGTAAAGACAGGATCCAGCAAACAACAGAGGCATAAGGAGACTTTGTAGGTCCTGCAGGTTATTGCTGGGATTTGGCCATCACCGATAAACCTAGTTATCTGACTTCTCTACCAACAACCTGAACACAATACCTTGCAACTTGATGCATGCCTCATTACTGTAAAAGGTTGGATTTGCCTGAGGTTAGAAGCATCTGGGCAGGGGCTGGAGAAGGGCACTCTTGTTGCTGGATTCTGGCCGTCAAGACCCCTATCTCTACTCCCCCTCACAGCCCGGTAGCGTGCAACGCACAAAACGTACAGCAGCCTAAAATACACCCAGGGGTGTCAGCCCAGCTCAGGGTGCCTGCTGAGCAAGGAGAGCACTCACCCATAGCAGGAGCTTTCCCCGGCTTCCAAGAGATGAGATCCTAATTAAACAAAGCTATGTTAATAAACATAGTAATATGATAACTAAAATGTTTAAGTAGCAAAGTTATGTTGCAGAAGCTGAAAGACGACGCAACTTGCCCCAGGCAGTAGGCGCTGGGATAGAGCCAGGTCTCGGGAACCCCCGGTACCATACGACACCTCCTCGCTTTGGTTACAAGGCTGCCTTTTCAGGCAGCTTCCCTGGGAAATCAGTCCTGAGCCAGCAGCAGACAATCATCTGCCACTGAAAGGTCACTGATAGAGCGATGACATCATTCGGATGCAAGGCTTCCCAGTATTCACCTCTGGCTGCAGGTTATAAGAAAATATGTGACAAAACAGGTCTTTCTTGTACTCGGCCCGTTCAGCTGGCACAATGTTTTTGGACAGCTGAACAATTATATGCTACTTATTTTCCCTTTCTCATTAATGCTGCCCACTGAGCATACAGGGAACTGTGCTGCTACTTATCTTGTATGTTCAGATGAAAATCCTGCAACAGGAGCACACAACAGCTCCCGCTTTGCAACAGGCAAATACGTACATAATTCCACTGATCCCCATGAAATCCTTAAGAGGGGAATTTTTTGACCTCAAGATGCATGTTTCATAAGGCATTTTTGCTCCAATTAAAACCTTTTAGTAGTACCCTGTGTTCTCGTTAAATTAAGCTCCAGTGACTTTTTCCCCCCTCTACAGCAAGACTGGGTCTGAATTTGAGGCAGGTACCTTTAGCTGAAGGACGCCCCTCAAGCACGCAGTGCAGCAGTGCTCCATACGCCCACTTTTAAACACCACCGTTTCAATGTGAGTAGGAATACAACCAGACAAGAGAAGCACTGCTTCCTTAGGAAACCACCATTTGCACAAGCTCCTGCACCGCAAGGGCCGCCGGGCTCTGCACGGAGAGACGGGAAGGAGGCCCCTCCGCCTTCTGCCAGTGCTCCTCGCGTGAGCGGGGCGAGCGGGCTGGTTAGTCCGTGGGATGGCTTCTGCTGAGGAGTGCGATATCGGTCTACAACAGAAAATGTTCTGAATTTATTCTAAATGCTTTTGATACTCTGAATCAAGAGAGTTCTCAAATAAATTAAAGCTTTGAACTTCCAAACTCTGTTGCCACTAGGCTTCTGAGCACTCCTTAAAAACCCACATCACAGGTAACCATAGTTACCTATTTCATATCAGGTTTTTTCTTTTCTAATTGAGAAGCTTATGACAGCTGACAGAACAGGAGAGACCAGCCACATAAACAGAGTGTGCTAGCTGATAATGGCTGGAGAAAACTGCTAAATAATCCATTAGCATTATTCAATAAATCCAGATGAATGCTAGAGTGGGGTGGGCGGAAGACAGAAATTTGGTTTTCAAGAGACAGCTATTTCCCCCCAGCTAAAACTTCACGTTGTTATTAATGGTTCGCAGCATCGCGGTGTTGACAGTGAGAGCCCACAGAGCGTGAGTCAAGCTGCCACCGTGCCCTGCTAGTTACGTGCGCTCTCACTGAATATGCTTTAGTGCAGGGGGTTAATCATTAAATTCGGCTTGCAATGTTTTTTCCTTTCACTTCACCACGCTGAGGAGGATGTTCAGAATACAGGTAATTTACTGAGGATACATGAAGGGGCCATACGCTCCCCCAGCGTACAAAACAACAGCCAGGGACGTTGCACTTGGAAAGAAAGGGACAGGCGAGCGGTTTGCCCGTGGCACGGGGACGCATGACCTGCGCCCTTCCCAGCTTCTCCGTACCTCAGCCCGGCGTTATCAACGCCTATGCCACGGAGATGCGAGGGGAGCGCACGCAAGGCAAGTCTCCAGAACGGTTGCCTGCTCTAACGGCCACAACGCTGATGAAGGACTTCTAGCAACGTCACAAGCGACCACTGATTTGCTCAACGGGACTTAGGAATATTTCTAGATCGAGACCTTCTGAGAAAAAAGCTTGCCATTTCCTCTGCATTTTTTGTTACTTTCCAACATTGCTGTGGCAGTAGAGAAAACGCTCTTGCTGCCTCGACGTGAGGTATAAGCTGGACGTTCAGAGGGAGAAACGCTCTTACGTTGCTTTGTTAAGGCTAATACATTACTCACGCAAAGCAAAGGATGATTCCACCCTGCAGGTACACGGAGTCTTTCTGCAACTCAGATAATTACGGATCACAAAGTGCAGTATCATTCTGTGCCGCACATTGGTTCATTCTTCCTGCAAACAGGTTCTACAATTTTCCAAGAGGACACAACTCCACACGCAGGAGAAAACACTTGTGAAGTTGGAAATGCCTAAAAAGAACTCTTCATAACATCCTCAAAACAAAACTGTTTCTTCTTTTTGCCTAGATCCCAGAAACATCTAAATGCAGCTTGGCTCAAGCTTTCAAAACGTCATTAACTTCTAAGGTGAATCCCAGTACAGGATGTTTCAGTTCCCAAATTGGAGAAGCTTCTCGGCAAGTGAGAACTGGCTGTTGTAATTAATCTCTGTACACATCTTAGCAATGGCAAACACTTCAGTTAAAGCTACATTTTTGTCAAGCTGTCTCGGGAGTCATGGATGCCATGATTTATTCAAAAAGAAAGAAAAAGACTCATGACTGGCATCTCAAAATGTGCACGTGTGGGTGGGTGAATACACTGGAAATTTTGAGAGCTGCTGAGTTGAACCAGGTGACCCGAGTAGAAAACAGAGGAATCAGGACAAGTGTAATTCCACTGATAGTAACGTTTCAAGTGTCTTAAAACTCAATTCCTGATTCATTAAAATTAAAGGGAGTTTTTCCAACAGAGACAGGTTCAAGCGCTGGGTCAGTGCTGCTACCACTGTGCATCACCAAGCTGGAACGTACAAAGCGTGCTGAAATGGTTTTTAACCGTGGGAAAAGTAATCCACCAGGGAAGCACAGGAAACCTAACTCCCTTGGGCTCTTCTAAAATTCCATGTCTTAATTTTGAGAAGACTGCGAAGACTCACACTGGACCTTCCTCCCTTCTCCTCCACCCCAGCTATAAATCCATGTCTTTTTGCTTCCCGTTGTAAACTAGAGCCATGACTTCTTGTATGATTTCGGATGACAAACCGCTAGCCCTAGCTATGGAATATGCACGGGGCATTGCCTGGAGCAGTCACAAGCCTTTTCACAGGAATCAGCTTCTTTCTCCAACCTGTCACCAAGGTCTTGTAGGGACCGACCACTGACACCCTGCCTAAGGATTTGTCTCCTCTCCTCCTGGGCTTCTGCAGCAACATCTCTAAACCTGCTTGCACTATTGCTCCAGCACTGTTAATTTACACATAGTCACAGTCATTTTACAGGAACCTCCTTTGCTAGGTATCTTCTTAGTGTTGACATGAGAAGATGCATAAAAGAAAAGGTCTCGTAATCATTGCAGTGAGCAAAAAAGTCTCCTGTTGATTTTGGCTCATTTGGATCAGTCCCAAATCTATGAGAAATCTCTGGGCACACTTTCCATCTCTCTCTCTCTCTGCTGGGATTTTTCAGCCATACCTCTGTCTCTTGACTGCTTCATTCACCGTTACTTCTCTTTCACTTTTAAACTGTCTAGATATTTAAAAGGCTCAGCTGTGGAAACTCACCATTTCCCCAAGGACCCAATCATGCCAGTTTATTTTTACCTCTTCAATTAAAACCAACTGGCACCAGGCTCAATATGTTTCTGTATCTTGAGTGAAACACATTGATTAAAACATAGGCAAAGGTGCAACATGACCCCAAACAGAAATGCCTTTAGAAAGGTCTTTACGGTAAGGGTTCTTCAGGAACACAGCAAGGGGAGTCAAGCTGTCACTGAGGAAAGCACAAAAAAACAGGTCAATGAATATCGCACGGTCACCAGGTTGCCTGGATCGTAACAGAAAGAAGTTCTTTTCTTAGAAAAACTGAGATAACTGAGGATGCCTGGGATCACGTATGCATGCACATCTACTGGTTCTTTCCCACAAGACTATTACCAGCCCACACCGCGCACGCGCAGAACCGCCGCTCTGCCTCTCCAGACAGCTCACCTAACTTCTCCAAGCCACAACAGCAGCAGAAATACTTTCAGCTGGTCAGCGCACAACGCAGGTCGTGTGTGGCCCCCCAGTGCCAGATTCTCAGGATGCTAGAACCCATTTATTACTTTCTAGCCAAGCATGCACAGAATGAAGTGTCCCAACAGCTTTTCAGAATTTATGCTGCATCTGCTAAGGGTCACGACAACGGGCTGGGATGCAGCGGCTGCAATTCTTGTGCATCACAAGAACCTAAAAGTGACCATTCTTTGCTTTTATTTGAATTGATATTTACAGATTTTCTGCCATCTGATGTACTTTTAGCTTGGTTTCCTAAGCAATCAGGGTAGTGCAAACATGACCTGTGTGTATTTATTTTTCTTTCTGTCCTTCTCTAGTAATTGTGATGCCTTTGATGAATTTCAGCCTGATCTGTCAGAGCTAAAATTTCTCAAAAGTTCTGCCTGCCTACGAGTTTCATGAAAGCAGACAGGCAGGTAGAAGAGAAAGACCCTAATAGTTTTCCTGATACTGTGATCTCGAGTCTTTCTTGGACACTAGAGACTCCATGTAAGAGAGCAACATGACGGGGAACACTTTAACTGGCACCAGGAACACATTAAATTCCAGATAACCTAATCACGAGACATAAATCATAGGAAACCAGCTCTCAGCAGCTCTATCACTCATAAAACTGCTTTCCTAAAGAGCTCCAGGGGGTCTCATTGATCGCAAACTCCAGGAAGTTACACCAGAGGGAAAAATACACCCCTGTTTAAATACACTTGCACGGATTAAACCTAGAGCCCAGGGTACCTGCTCTGGGGAGCTGCAGACCAGCACGGGATGCCGACTCCTCTCGGGAGTCAAGAACAGCTAGCGAGATGCCAGCAATGGGGTCAGAGAACACCCTTCTTCGGAAAACCATGGAGAGTTTTGCTCTTCCCCTGGAAATTTCTGTGACGCAGCCCCAGCCACCCTGTCCCGCTAGGGGCTAAGGCTACCTGTGCTTGGCCCCGACGGCTGTGGTCCCCTACACGGTGGTACACCACGCAGTCCCCTCTAGGGTCCCCTCGCTAACTCTGCGGCTGGAGGCATGGGGAAGGAGAGGTGCGGGGTGGCCAACGCAGCTTAGGAAAGCCTGCACTCTGATCGGCCTGTTTCTGGCAACTAGATAGCCCTCGGACAGCGAGCCCACTGCACAGGCCCTGGTGTGCTGAGGCTGCACCGGTGTCCTGCTCCAACGAGCAATCCTACTACAAAAATACGCAGTAAAAAAGACACGGGGTCATTTTACTTTGATGCTCCTATCGCTGCGCTGCTGTGCAGCCAGGTTAGGAAAAGAAGGAAGAAATAGGCAAGGCTCTTGGAGGCAACCCGAGAGCCAGTTTCCTATGGCAGTCCCCCAGGTGGATTCTCAGCTGTTTAATAATGTGGTTGAGCCCACAGTGTCTTTTCTTCCTTTAGCAGGAGTACTAATCACAGTCTCATCTATCTGGATGCCTATTTTTATGAAACTCACACAAAGTTAATATCTTTGAGACCTTTTCTCCCCTGTCAAATCTGAATAAATTCAACCAACATTTCCAAAAGTTATTGCAAGGGAAACTGAAGACAGACACTGAGATTGCAATAAGGCTAATTTCCATAGAAAACCAGGCTAAAACCAAAAAGTTTTAAGAAAATCTCAGCCTTTACACATTTCATTCTTTTAAACGAAAGTAGCTTCCTTTTACTTTTTCAAAGGAGATAAAAAAACCCAACCATCCAAAAAAGCGGGGGTAGGGGGAAGGGCCTGAACTACATAAGTATACTTCAGGCCTTATTTTACGGATGGCATGCTTCACACAGCTCTGACAACTCCCGTCTGCTTCATCTGAACTGTGAGCTACCGTTCGGGAGAGTGACCGTACTGGAGCATCTAGGTATCACAGACGGGACCACCGGCTCCCGGACAGATCGAGGCCTGCAAGCTTGGGCAGCATCTGGTTTTTGCCGGGGTATCTTTCTGATCTTTTTTGTAAGTGCAGCAATTAATTCCCCAGCAGCCAGGCCTTCGGAGAAGTCAGTCTCTCCGCATTGCAGAAGTTGGCAAGACGGTGGCTGCACAAGCAGACTTGGATAGAGACAGACGCTCCCCAAATGACTGATTCAAACTTTTCCTTGAAAGGTCTAAAAGTTTAGTTCATCTTTTAAATCTATTATAATTTATGCTGCAGTATTCATACTATCAATTTATAATTTATATCTCCTAGCCCCGCAGTGCGAGGCAGCCTTCTTCTGCCAATGAAAATACAATCCTGAGCCAATATTTAATGCATGTGTTTACGTTTGCAGCATGAGAACATCAGGGCCTTGGTATGTGTTGAGCAAACAACAGGTAAAGCGCGATAAGCAGCAGACCTAGCAAGCACCAAATGCTGTGGAAACACCACGCTGTGCGTATTCTGCGAAGGAAGCTGGGTTTGCACATCTCTGCTGAGAGCAGTAACAGTGGCAAAGGCGAACGGCTAATGCGATCCCAGGAGCTGTGAGAAACAACACGGAACCAGGTGGGAGTGAAAAATAGCTTTGGTGTGGTATGAGTGCGAAAAGCGAATCGGGCCGCTGAAAGGATTAGAGGGCTGGAGCAACACAAGGTACCACCAGGAGCCGAGCCAGGAAGCTCAGACATTCCCTGCAGGCTCCAAAACCAGCCACGGAGAAGGGGAATTGCCTGAGCACCAGCGGGATGTGTATGTGAAGGGAAGGACTGCTACTGATGACACACAGAAAGAGGCCAACGATGGCTCAAACAAGCCTTGCAATGCGACACGCCGGAAAACCTGAGAACGACTGCTTCTGCACTCAGTTCAAGGCGGGAGTCGCGGACTATCTCCAGGCAAAGAGGATTTTTCTGTATTTTCCTAAATCAACTAAAAATCATTAAGGAAATACTCAGACACATCACCTCTCTGTTATGTTCATGGGGACAGCATAAAAGACCTCAATTTTTGGCTAATTGTACAAGTCAGTAATTACTGGTGCTCAGTCTCGGTGTGTCCCTGAGGCTGCAAGGCAATGCAACGCCAAGCACCGCTCTTGGGAGGGGAGGAGGAGGACATTTTTCAGAGACAACAGGTTCAACCCGTTGCGCGCACACTGCCAAAAGCCATGGGATTTCTCAAGCGCAAATGACACATGGCAGTGAACTGCCGGTCCCTATTCTGATGACAAGAGCAGCACAATCATTGCCCCTCTCCCCCAGCTTCGGGGACGCTCCTACCTGGAGCACCAGGACTCCTCCCGGTCCTTCCACGCTGCTCCATTTCCCCCCGCGGGCAGCCCTCGACCTGCTTAGCCTGCCAGTGTCCACCAGTCCCTCCGGAACGGGTGAAACCTAAAGAACTGGCAAACGCGTTCTGCTTTTGGCAGCACTGATTTGGCCACAGGGACGCGGTTCGATGACAGCCAGCAGAAAAGACTGCAACCTTTGATTTAAAAGTTCCTAAAAGAAAAGAAAAAGGAGCAGAGAATGGGAAGAGAACAGCAGAAGATGACTCTACAAGGGCAGTGCCCTCAGTTTTTGAAGGCCCTCAGATAAGGTCATTCTCAACGCTTACCATTTTGAAGGTAATAGTCAAATTTTCTGTTGTAATCAGCTGAGTGTTAGAATCAAAGCTGGACTGTTTTCACAGTTGCGATGTGTTTACTATTCTGGGGTTGTTTCTCTAACATGTCTAATGCAATTTTAATACTTCCATCTTTTATGACAGCACTGAGTTCAGACTGAAATAATCACTGTATTAATATTTTTTTCTTACCCAAAGTAGTTCAATTCATTATTTCAAAAACAGCAAGCCTCCCCAGTCCGTCATTAAATTCCTACTGTTTCAATTACGAGATAGAAAGAAAAAAAAAAATCCTCTGTGGAAGACTTTGTGCATAATGACACTGTAAATGCAAATCTTAACACAAAGCTGTAAAATACAAACCAGACAACTCCGCTGCTGAAGTAAGATTCTGGTAAAGATCACTTGGATTCATTTGGTAGGAACTTAATTTTTCACTCTACCAAACCACTCTTATGCTGCTCTGAATCCACAGAAATTAAGTGCATTGCATCCGCCTGGAGAAGAATGAAGCCCTTAAAACTGTCCTAACGAGCAGTTCAAATTATATCCCCATATCTTAATTTGACAAAGTTCAGGGAAATGTCAGCTCAGCATTGTGTAGAAAAGATCTGTTTCGCTAATGAGCATAAACTGGGATTCCAATTCTAAACAGCTCTTCGGCATGGGGAAAGTTTTGAAGAAGATCTGAACTTGGACCCATTCCTAGTTTGGTTTAGTTTCTTCAGACACTCTCACAAGTGGAGCTGAACTGCTAAACCTACTGCTTGCAAACCACATCTTTAATAATTCACATAAGCAACATGTCTAATTTGATGAGATTTTCAAAGGTATGAACTTAATTAGAAACATTTTGACCTAAGGGCTTTTGGATCTCCAACTGAAGCATAACACAAGTGCCACTACATGCAAACCGCAGGTCCGCATTTTCAAAACGGAGTAATTAAAAGTGAGCACTGATATAAATGTACCTCAGAGGTACAAAGTGTACTTGCAAACTGGGATATTCAGGAAGCTTCAGCTGGTGGGGATGAATGCATTACACATACATAGCCAAATGTGCAAAGCTGGATCTTTATTTGAGAGTAAGTGGCATAAACAGTGTGATATTTCACATTTCAAAGTAGCCAGAATTAGCTAAAACAAGCTGACTTGAGAAAAAACCCCTGCAAATGTAAAACACAGCTCTGCACTGAAACAGAATTCCTCCAGGCCTAGATTTCAATAAATACCGTTCTCTGTTTGAGCCCTGGTAGAGATAACATGAACAACCACAGAGAATTAACATGCAGCTTGAGAAGATAAAGACGCAAACTGAAATAATTCTTGCGTCCGTTCCTAATCCAGCCCAGAAACCTTCCGGCTGAGAGTCACACCTGACCCAAATTCATTTGCTTCCATCCACTACTAAGCCCTCCAGTACCAGGAAATGGGCATGATCAGACAAATAAGAAAGAAAAAGTCTGGTTAATGGTCACTTTTTCCTACTTATGACTGTTTTAAAACAATACCAATAGAAGCAAAGAAGACAGCAGGAACACTTGGTAGTCACCCCAGTAATAAGTTAAAGCAAAACCAACATGAAAATGATTCTGGAGAAAGTTATTCCTCTTTTTAAAAGAAATAATAAAAAAGAAGTCTTCTACTACACACCTACTTTCATTACTTTTTACAACTACCAACCGCGTGCACCAGGACAACATTTTAGTTGTTCATACCCTCATCGCAATACATTCAGTTGGACTGTTTAATCGACTAGCGGACACATTACTAGATGCAGCAGAACTTCCTTCAGCACACGGAAAGGGAAAGGCTTTTTGCATGTACCTTTGCTCATCAGCCGATTCTAGCAGTGATATCCGGAGCAACAGTGACCATTCCCAATAACTCACTGAACAGCTATTTTCATCTATACGTGCCAGACAAACAAATATGCAATGTTTACTCTGATACAAAACAAATCTCTTGAGAACCTGGTTTGACATCAATGAAAAGACTCCTTAACTCCAGTAGCCTTTTGATTAAAGTGAAAAAACAGAGAGAGCTGCTGAAAAAAAGCATAACGTACCTCCAAAATAGCCTTCAAACACTGCGTAATCATCAGGTTCAGCTTTGACAGATCAATACTTGAAAATTAAAAACCCAAATTCTGCATTGGTGCTGGGCCCTTGCTGACAAGTCCACGGCAGATTTTACCTTGTATCTTTAGCACTTATAAACATCATCATCAAGCTTGACTCTAGCACCAGAGACCAAAACCATTAATGGGAACTGCTGCACAAGTAAACACGCATCTAGGGTTAGCACTGGATCTGCTAGGGATGACTGGAGAAATCATGTCATGAAAAGGATGTTTTCTGACAAAAAGCAATTTTGAGACTTTGTACAGAAAAAGCAGTAGTTTGTGCAGTCAGACCACTACATTTGGTGAGAAGCAATTTCTAAAAAAAAAAAAAAAAAAAAGGTACGTTCTGGCCTGAAGCTGCCCCTGCCTGCCTGCCCGTATGCAGCTCTTTCCCACAAAATCTAGTGAGGCCGTTCTCAAGCAAGAAGTGACTGGGAAAGCTGGCATGGGACAAAGTAAAGACTGTATGTCAGAAATCCTGTGTAGATCAAGGTATCAATAGACTGATACTTTTTTCTAAGACACAGTTACAAACCACCTGCAGTTTTTCAGCCTCCGAGCAAACCAGCAGATGGGAGCCTTCCCTGGCCTTACTTATAACTATCTTTACTAAGGTACAGCAGTTATAGACAGAAAAATTGAGATTTTCTTTGCATCCTCCTCCTGTGAAAGTGTTTTTTCTTTCTTGCTTCGTATTTAGCATCTCAGGGCTCATAACTGATTGTCGGTATGATGAAAACCGCTGACTCTCCTGCAGGCTGCCCACGGGAACCCACAAGGAACCGCTTTTCTTTTCCAACAGCATCACACAGCTATCGTGAAAATAATCTGGAATAAGGGCTAGCGCAGGCTTTTGAAACCGAACGCTGCCCATTTTGGACACGGACACCCATCACAGGGAATGGGACCACGTGTAAAAGCAGCAAATTGCACACGTGCCTGTAGGATTAGGGCATGACGCTGCCTGGGCACATCTTGCACGCGACTGAACAAGTGAGGCACCAGGCACCTGCCTGACCATGGCCGCAAACACAGCAAGTACCTCCAGACACACATTTCCTTGCCCGTTTCCATTTCGTGTCTTAATTCTTTTTTCCTTTTGAGCTGCTATTCACAAATGAACATGGGAAATGAGAATTGAGAGGCCAGAGAAGCCAGTAAGAAAGACCAGGATTGACTTACTCATTTCCAACTTCCTTCTCTTCTCCTTCGGCCCAGCTCTAACTGCGATCATGGTAACCGCGCTATTTCAGCGCAGGGGGGCCTCAGGAGCGCCATTAGCTTTCCTGGGACGGGTGGCAAAAGCAATCACTTCAGCTATCAGGCAAAGCAAAAGAGCGGCCAGATCTCGCCCGCCTGTCAGACCCGCCGGAGCTGCTCCGTCCCCTCCCTTTGCTCCAGTTGCACGCCGTCCGGCTCGCAGAAGAACGGTGTCCGTGTTTGCTGGCTAGTTAGAAAGCATTTTTCCAAAGCGGGGGGGGGAAAAGCATGTTCCTGTCACCTCTCCTCTGCCCCATCGCCCCTGCAAGCCGAGCAGCGCTCCGCGGTGGGTTTGCCGGCTCTCCTCCCTCCCGGCCGTCTCTCGCTGACCGCTTTTTAAATGCCCTTTAGAGCGTTTCCCTTAATGCGCCGTCACACATCTTAATTCCAGTTCTTCGTCTGTCAACAATGAACTTTAAGCAGCCAAACCAAGCTTGAACTGCTCGCAGTCGGCAGGAAAGAGCTTTTTGGGGAGCGGGGGGCAGCATTTTTTCAATAGCAAGCTTTCACGTAAAATACTAAACTGTAGCATAGCCCTGCTACTATAGACCGCAATTAAACTCTAATTCCCTGATAGACTTATAACCGTGATTTCCTACCAGCTGGCCTGGGAAATTATTTCTGCACTTCATCCAACAGAGTTGTTATTTAGGTGGCATAAAAGTAACGCGCGTTCGGATGCGCGGGCCGGCGTTTTGCAGGGCAGCATGTGCGGCCGTCCCCGCGGCGGCGGCTTCTCCGCGCTGGATGGCAGCACCCGGGAGCCCCAAGCTCTCCAGCTGGCACTGCCGTCCCAGCCACCCCCCTCCTTCTATGCGGTTACTTAATTTCCACACATCATCCACGAGCGAGCTGTGCTCCCCCATCCCTGGCCCTGTTTTCAGTAACCTCAACTTGCCTTCCAAAGCCTTGTTTGTTTTGTTTTGTTTTTTTTTAAACCTCCTCCTCTCAAACCAGGTGATGCTCAGCTTGTTTTGCGAAAACTATCCCCAGGAAGGGTCAGAACAGGGAGTCTGGCCCTTGCTAACTACCTCTAATTTATGGATTTATTTCATCGCATAAAAAAAAAGAAACTCCATGGAATACTCTGCAGGGCAACGTAACGGACAGCGATGGGCTTGGCACTTCACCGGCAGAGATGCACTCAGCCTTCCCAGGGCGAAAGCCGAGGAGGTAACGCTAACACCGACCGCAGGCCGAGGAAATGAGATGTGAGGAAGGAACGAGCTCTAAGCAACACTTCTTACCTTTGCAAACTATGAGGGCAACACTCCTTGCCTTTATCATTCTCCACTGCAGCAGGAGAGGCATCCTGCTACAAATTCTGTGCCCAGGAACTGGGCACATTTCCCTCCGTACCCTCTTTCCATGCGTTTTTTCTTCCAGGCTGCAGCTTTGCATGCTGTGGCCTCCGCTCCAGCCTGCCTCCAGCTACTTGCTAGCGCTGCGGTGACTCACACCAACACTCCTGGATTTCTCTGTGCTCAAAAGAACAGTAACTATCCCCTTTCTAAGCCATTTGAACCAGCTTGGCTGATTTAGACTGCAACAGGTTAGGGCAACCGGCACAAGACCAGGGACAACGAGGGGGAGAGGGGTACCGCCTTCAGAGAGCACAGGCACAGCCGGGGGGGCTGTCCCCCCATGCTGGGTACTGTACATCTGCTACCCCCCAGCAACCCCACGCTGTGCTCTCCAACTGGCAGCAGCGCAAGTGGCTGTCCTGATCCCCCCAGACAGCGCCTGCACCTTTTTAATGTGGGAAAAGGAGCACTGAGGCCATCGGCAAAAGGAAGGCATGGAGGGAAAAACTGCAGAAAAAAATGCAAAGATGAGCACACACCCGTAGTGAGAGAGAAAGGACAAGGTGTGTTCCCACAGTCAGCGCCTAGGGATACCCCGGTACGACAGGGCAAAGGGTGGTAAATACAAACCTACAATGAACCATGCCATGTTCTAACAACAGCCACTGTCGGAGGCAGATGTATTTCTAACTGGAGAATTAAAAAAATATATATCATTTTAAAAACTAATAGTTATTTATCCTGCACTTTCCTTTTCCTAATATTGCCTTTTGAAATCTCAGTGCCTCAGTTCATGCCAGTTTGAGCAGGGAGGTGTTACAAGAGATGTGCAGTGGTGCTGAGACGGGTGTAGAACGAGATGCGCTGTCAGCTTGCTCCTCCACGTTCCTGCGGTGGCAGAAGCCCAGCAAGCCCAGCCAGGCGCTGCTGGGGAGGGTTGAACAGTCTCGCAGTCACATTTCAGTATGCACAAGCTAGTTTCTTGGTACAGCTGCAGAAGCCATCACTCTCCTGTAAAGAGAGGCCTGGGACTGATTCCACAACACACACTTGCTGGTTTGATTGTAGGCCTTGTATTTTGGTGGGGGGCATTTCTCAGCCCCAGGTGCCCAGACCGCTCTGTTTTGCCCTCTGCCTTCGAAGGTGGCACTGTAGGGACAGAGGACAGGGAGGGAAGGGAAGGCAGTGCTGTTTGCTGTGGCTTTCATTCAGCTCCATCCCCCTTCCCAGATGAACGCGATAACTTTCACTGCCACTTTATCGGTGAGACAGAAATATGCAGCATCAAACATGCCACGTTCAAGTGGTGTCTGGGATATGAGCTGAGGGAGCTTGAGCCTTTGCTTGTGTCAACAGCATCTTTCACATCTCACAGGCATGGGGAGATGAAGGTCACCGAGGAAGAGCGCACTTGAATCAATGCAAAAGCCCCTGACAAGTTAAATTTAAGCTTGAAAGAAAAAAAAAAGACTCCCCCCCCCCATCCTAGCCAAGAACAGGAGGGATATATGTATTCAAAAATATCCTGCTGCTAACAGCATCTCCTCAAAGCACCTGCACCTTTAAGATAACCACAGCACTCCGTCTCCCCGGGACCTTAGCAAATGCGAGTGCTCCAGACTCGCTTGCCACTTCTGCCATTTTGCACAAGTGAGTTCTGGGACTGCAGCTTGCTTTTGCCTCTCTTTAAAGCCGCCTCAGCAGCCAGACGTTTGTTGCCACTGGGAAAAGTCCCTGGATGAAATACCAAGTGGATTAGGAGAAAGTGACAGAGGAAAAGAGAAATGCGTATTGTAAGTGTGATCCAAATACCATCCAAGACAGTCTTTTAATGACCTGATTGAACTGGGGATCAAACGCTAACCTTTTTTTTTTTTTCTGCCTTCTTCTTCTGTGTGCATGGAGGTGGGTCTTCTTTCAAAGCAAGGCTCCAAATACATCCAGTTTCAAGATACACAGCAGATCACTGCACTAGACAATAACACTATACTCCTGCATTGTCTTCCACAAATGAGTTCAGAGAACACTAACAAAATTAATGACTCACCTTTGTTATCCCTATATATTAAGTAGATAAGGACTGCCACTGGCATTTCGCATACAGGAATTTGAAACACAGGAGGGATTAAGAGGCCTGCAAAAGGTGAGACAGAAAGTCCATGGATTAATCAGCAACACTGCTCCCAATCTTGTGCTGTTATCGCTGTCTGAAGACGTCCTGCGCTTGCAGGACACTGCTATCACTTCCTGACACAGCACGATGTTAACAACGTCAAATCAACACTGGGGATATCTGTCTTCGGAAGGATTTGGAGCTCTTTAGTCCCCTCCCTTAAAAATAACCAACACAACAGCCACTTGAACGTAGCTGCAGACACATTCAAAAGGTAAATCTTACCACGCTATTTCAGGAGAAGGCTCGATCAAGGCTAATAAAGAAATAATCCAGGACATTGATTTTTTTAAGTTTACAAGATGAAAGTGATGCTACAGACAGAGCTAGCTCTGTGGAATTAGGCATCTCGCAAGCATTTAGCATGGAAATAACGTACAGCCCCTGCCACATGCTGAACTTCCAGATCTGCGATACGTTTTTCTGATGAGAGTGGGGGGTTGCACTTTTGTGTTATGACATTCTTCACTTGCCATAAAAACAGAAAGAATAAAGTTAAACTCTATATAACGTTTCCTTTTTGTCCTTCTGTCCTGTAAAATCCAGGCTGACTGTGAGCCAGATGCTGGGGAAGACAGCTGAAGCAGACAGACAGCCGAAGCAGACAGACAGCCGAAGCAGACAGACAGCCTGGGATCTCCAGCCAGAATCACAGATACTCCCATATCACGAGACAGAGGATGAGTATTTATGTTCAGCAGCACTTCCAAATCCTCTGGCTTTTCACTTGCTTTGCGGCAGGAGTATGTCCCAAAGCGCAGTTAATCTTCCTTCTCTCTTTCTCATGTTCCTTGGCTAAGTAGTAGTTGGAGACAGAGAGAGAGACAGGGAACGTGTTCCAAGGACTGTGCACCATCAGGACTGTGTCCCAATACTATTTACACCACGTTATTATGGTTCTTCTCCCCTCGAGATGCCAGAAAACGTACGGCCTCAAGACAAGGGTTGTTTTTTTGGACATTCTTACCTGAAGGAAACTTCACATTGCAAAGAAATGCCAAATTGCGAAATAATGGGAGTCTGGAAAAAACCTTGATTTAGGTAGTAGGAATCTGTATTATATATCTCAACAGGATATTGAACATCAGTCAGCAGTACACCCTTGCAGCGATGAAGACTAACCACATACTGAGCTGCGTGAGCAAGAAAACAGCCAGCAGGTCAAGGGAAGAGATGATTCCCCTCAACTCATTTGAAGTTGCATACGAAATGCCACGTGCCTCTCCCCAGCACAAGAGAGACGTCAGCAAACCTGGCCGAGCTCAGCAGAGGACAGCTAAGATGGGTAGGGGAATGGACTAGATAAAACACGAGGAAAGGCTGAGGAACCTGGATTGTGTCCATCCTGGAGAAGAGAAAGCTAATGGGGGATCTAGCTGCAGCCTTCCACTACCAAAAAGAGGTTACGGAGGAAAACAGAGTCAGATTTTTCTGAGGTGGGCACCATGGGCCAAGTGTCCAGAGGCAACCGGCACAAGGGAGATTTCACCTGGATATGAAGAAAAATCCAGGTTGTTTGCATCCTTTTGCTACCTTTCCCTTGCAGGTCGCCTTCCTGGGGAGATGAGCAGGGGTGAAAAGTTTAATGTAGTCACTTAATCCCATTTCCTCATCAACAGAATGTCCATCAAAAAATGAGGAGGGAAAAAAGAAATATGCAGAGAGTCGCCCTCCAAACTTTCTTCATGTTTGACTAACATGAAGTGGGGGAAAAAACCTGTCCCTCGTTTTTAGGACTAGCTGGACGTATTTGTCCCACACCCAGCGTGAGCCAGTGTGCTGTGGTGATGTCAGTCCGAAGAACACCCTTGAAGAGGTGGTCTCTTTTTTTTTCCTGGCCTGGAAGCTTACCTATTTTTCCTTAGTGTACCAGGTGGTCTAAAAATAAGATATTATTCATACCCCCAAATCCTTCTCTTTGTAATTTAAGGCACTGTGAACACTTCCCCTGAAGAATCACGGAGAGCCATCCTAGCTGCAAAACACGGAGCCTGACAGAGCTACCATGGACGAAGAACCATACAGGCTACTCTATGCTTATGCCAGCCCCAGTATTCTGCTTTTACCCAACTGCAGCCATTAAAGCAGGACATTATCCGCAAGCTGCTAAAGGAGGCCAAGCTTGATATCACCTGAATTACAGAAAGAAATACTGCAGGGCCCAAGATACGGCAAGCAAGGAAACTCCAGATAAGCAAGAGCTGCTGACATAAAGGAGCGGCACTCACCCTGTGAACACGTAAATATATCAGTTTATCGCTCTTACTATGAACCAAGCACCCAATTTCCCCAGCTATGCAGTAGGCTTGTACATGCTCCTATAAAAAAAATGAACATGAGCAATACATTTAAACTGGTAAACACTAAGGAAATCTATTGCAGACAGAGTGCTAAGTGCTGGACCTGTTGGACCAGTTGAATGATGGTGGACTTCAGCTTTATGGCTCTGATAAAGGGTCTTTCTTTAAAACATGAATGTTTGGAAAAACAGCAGAAAGTCCATCAATGTGAAAGCAACAGAGACCTCCAAGAAGCAACAGCAAATGAAGATTTCTGCAATTGCAATCTCAAAACTTCTTTGCTTACAAATCTAGCTCCAGACAGCAAAGTCCAATTCCCATTTCTTGAGAACCCTGCCTAGCACAGAACTGGGAAAAAGCGTTTCCATGACCTTGGGCAAAAGATTGAAAGTTGAAGTGAACTGAGTGATATGTGAGAGGATGGGTCATGGTAAAAGTGTGAGCGGGGCGGGGGGAGAGTTTCTTCCCTTCTTTCCATCAATAAAAAACACTCCAGCGAGGCAGGTTTAGCAGCCCTTGGGAGAGATTTTACAAACCCTTTCCACAGCATTTCTTTCCAAGTCAGCTTTGTTGCTCAGCACAATGGCCTTCACTTAGCAGGAGCCAAGGGTCAACTGTCTTTCTGTGACAGGTGAAGAAGGTGCCTTACAGCACTGCAAGTAGTTAAGCAGATAAAGCATCTTAGTTAAAAGAGAAAATACACACTTGCAATGACATACAAATGGTTTCATACACTTCACTTCACGTGCAGCTGTAATGCAAAGTTGAACAAACTCTTTTAGAGCTTAATATAAGGGAAATGACCATCTCTGTAGCTCCTTTTACTTCATTACTCATTTTGGCTGCATCTGAGATCACAGAGCAAATCTCAGCAATTTCAGTACCAGGTTCTGTAAGGGGTTCTAGTACAAAACAGCATCTTCATTTCAACATTTTCCCTCCCTCTGCTCTTGGTTATTATATTTTGATCCTATACATACAAACTTCATAAACATCCTCCAGAACAACTGGCCTCTTCAAGACTTTGCATTACCTACATAGGTGTCCACTAGCAACTAAAGCAATGCACAATAGCTGAGAGTTCGCAGAGAGAGAAGAAAGGTATTAACTCTATTTAGCTGCACACATAAAACATGCAGCAAACAACATGCTCAGGCACATGCACATACACAGCCCTCCCAGAGGACACAACTCCAAAGCAAAAACTGGGAATGACCAAAACGAATATTACTGCTGAAACACATTAAGCTTTAGAAGTAAAGATCAAATGTTTGCTGGTGAGAATAGAAAAAATAACTACAACAGGAGCAGGGAGTGCCCTGTTGCATGGGGGGTTCCTGCCATGATACAGAGCAGGGAGAAGATGTTTGAATAATGTGGTTATCTGGATAACAAGGAATACTCTCCTGGTAGGCATTTCATATGGAAAGCAGGGAGTACGTGCCAGATAAACACAATAACAACTTAAGGTGTCTGGGTGCTAGCACCAGCATTTTCCTAGACGTGGAGGAACATATGGGTGCCTACTTTGATGGTTATTTGTTGGGCAGGAGGGATGTCTACAATATTCACTGATTAAAAAAGACAAAAATCCTGTAAGAAGTTATCGTTATCCACCAAATGACTAGGAATGTCAGTGATACTGACTGAGCGATTAAAAAGGAGATTTAAAAAAAGAATCACACGGACAGCTCGTGCCGACGAACTACTGCAAACAACAGATAACGTGCCAGGGGATTTATTACTAAAATCAATCTGATTTTCTAAGCCTTAGGTAATTTAGAACCTGCAAATCAATAAGAAAAGGTTCTTTTCCTCTAGAAAATACTTCTTCTGGCAAAAAAATAGAAAAAAGAGAAAGAAAAAATACCCAAGCATCCCACAAACTGAAAAAAAACCAGAAAAGAAAACAGGAGAAAAATATAAAACCCTTAAGGTAGCAGAGCTCTGTGCTTCATAACTCCATGTACTGCGTTGTCAGCCAGGCTGGCGGAGAGGCGAGAGCTGCCGGCTCCGCGGAGGGCCCCGCGGGAGACGCTGGGCAGGAGCCTGCAACGGCACAGGCCTGAGCCTGCATGTAATGAGCCCGCGGAGCTGGGCGGGAAACCCCCTCCCGCAGCCGCAGCGAAGGGCGGCCGGGCCGTCTGCCAAGGCTCCGGCACGCGCCTCTGCGCGCGGATGTCCCCACGCACGCACCGGCCTTCCTCCAAGGGGGGCTTTGCTTGGGGTGGGCGCCCCACTGGGGAGGGGGGTGGAAAAGCCAGGGTGCTGCCTGTCAAAACTGCAATGCAAAAGACATTACATTGAATTACATTAAAAAAAAAAAATGTTGCACTCAAAGTGTCTGACTCATGCATCCACAGGCTGTACAGCCAAGTCGAGGAAATACTGACATCTCTGTGCTCCTCCTTTACGCCTTAGGTTAAGCACACTGGAAAAGCCTCATTAACTGGTGACAGTTTTAGCTAAAGGTCTTGTGCACCAGGCTGGCTGAGAATATTAGGCCTCATTAAATTAAAAAAAAAAAAAAGGAACAAACATAGCTAGTCTAATACTCCATTCAGTTTGCCTAATTCCACTTTAATTGGTATCCGTGTAACGGATCTCGCATTGAGCACGGAGCCGTCCCAGGCGCACGCCAGGCACGCAACCGAGCCCCGTAAACACAGTTAATTCTCTCTTCTGCTCCCTCCTGTGCCGGCCCAGAAGGAGCGGAGACTGCTTGCGAGCTCCCAGCAGGTAAGGCAGCCCAAGAAACCTGGCTGTGGCGGCAAGTCCGCAGGGCTATTAAAGTCACGGGCCAGAGGAGCGGCGGGCGGACAGCAGGGAATCCCTTACCTGGTTGCAGCGTGACATGGCGTGCGAGTGCCCCACCACCTATTGCAAATACAACGCCACCGATAAGGAACTATCAACCTAGCGATGCTTTCCAACCGCTCTCATCGAACGTATGCCGCTCCTGCATTGAGGTCAGAAGTTGTTGTTTTGCAGGAGGGTAGTACCAGTTCCACACACGACAAAATTAATAAACACGCAGCTCTGTATTAATACACACACATATATATTTAGACACACACAACCTCCCCCTAGAGAGCACGAGTGCAAGATAGAAAGAGGGAGACGACGAAAATACATCTCATTTTTTGCATGCTATTCACAGACGTGGCTTTGGGGGGTACCTGCTCCGAGGTGCCACCCTTCTGACTGCCTTGCAAAGTAGCCATACTTTTCCTTTAAGGTCTGGGCTGGAGGTGTGAATTCCTCAGAAAAGGAGGCTGGGACAATAAGAAGCCTAAGAGATCAGCATCAAATGGAGATACTGCTGGCTTGCAGATTTTCAAAGGAAAGTATCTTATTGGCATTCCTTTGTGCACAGTATCCTTCAATTAAAACCAGTCACTGTGCAACAATAAAAAAGAATAGAAATATCAACAGAAAAAAAGCATGCTTTTATATCCCCATGCCACCGGCAAGCAGGATGTGTATGAGGATTACAATAATTCTTGCAAAATTAATAGGAACCATGAATCACTCTGTGATTTGGGGAAAGGCAACATGCTACTGCACTATAATGCACGCCCCGCGTAGCAGAGCATAAACGCACGCAGCCTGCCAAGCCGGAGCGAGCCCGTTGCCAGGGAGCCTCGACACCACCGCGGCATGCGGCCCCGGCTCGGCACAGGCGCTGGCCTCTCCTGCCTGCAGCAGACGGAGGATTACAGCCGGGGCGCCGCGTCGCCGTCAGCCCCCCGCGGGCACAGCGACGCTGCCTTGCCGGCACCGCCGACGGCCACGCTGAGGCTGTCGGCTGCAGACACCTTCTCGCCAGGGTCACCTCCCAAGGCAGCAGCCAGAGGAGTTCCTTTATTCATCTCCAGTTCCAGCTGGCGCGTAAAGAAACTTGAGAAAGAGGAAGCAGAACTTCACATTTCAAAGTGCTGAGCGAGACCCCTTCATTCCCACTAGAGACCTTTAGAGGCTTTTTAGGATTTTTGGACTAGGAGAAGGAAACCCCACAGCTCCCAATCGCACGTTCATTCTTACTCTCCTCCCTTCCGCTAACGTGCCCCGCTCTCTCTTGCTGCCCGACTGTTCTGCCGCGTTGTCTCCTTTTCCAGGAGATAATTAATGCACCAACCATAGCACAGTCAAGCAGCCAGGACGCACACCAAGAAGGAACAGCACGTGGGGAAGTTACGAATTGTTCCCTTTAAACATCAATCTGCCTGTTAATTTAACTTGCACTGGCCAGAGCCACTCTGGCCCCTGGAACTAGATATTCCCCACACACCAACGGTGATGACAACACTTCCGCCGTGACACTGTTCCTCACGGTCAAGTGATCTCAGACACCCGTATGCTCAGCACCCCCCGAGACTGTTTGCAGGTGGTGCGATACACTCATCCTCCTCTCCCCTCCCTTGCGGCCAGGGGAGCATTTGGGAAACTTTGGGTGAAAGTACTGGACTGACTGCGGAGGTCTTGGCTTACTCCTCACCTCCACCGCGTGCAGCTTGGCCTTCCCTCGGGCTCCTCCTCGCTTAGTAGGTCATTCACAAAAGCCAGCGCTGGCTTAAGGTGCTTTGTCTCTCTCTGCTGTCCTCAAAGCCGATGGAGAGAGACAGGCTCTCGCATAGGACCGTGCGGAGCATGACCCTATTTTCTGTTCCCACTGCCCCTCTGGAAGTATCCGTCTTTCTCCATTATCTCTATAGGGAGAAGAGGACTAGAAGCCGCTGGGTGAGAGTTACCTTTTCTGAAACCCTGCTGTCATCTTCAGGAGTCTCTGCTCAGCTGGACATGCCTTGAGCCGCCTCTCCCCCCACTTCTGCTGCCCCCTTCCCACCCCTCCGTACTCAGCTACGCACACCAGCACTCTTGCAGCCGTTCCTGGCGCTCCACTGCTACAGTTTAGGCTGATGGAAAGAGCAGCTTTACGGAAAACTCCTTTGGGACTGACCGTACATTCTGCAAAACTGCCTCTACAGCAAGTAAATAAATAAATAATGCATTCCTCGGTTTTGATTTAGACTGTAATTTCCTTTTTAATAACTATCTGCTTTCACAGCACACTCACCAACTCAACAGTATTTAACAGGAGGCTTACACTATTTTCAGGGGACTTCAATTACGAATTAGACTGTACACTTCTTCCTCTTTTTTTCTTTCTCCTCTTTAGCGCTTCACTAAGTGACAGTGTATTCAAATTCCTCTTCAAACAGATGCATTGCTTCAAGTTTTTAACCTCAGCGAATAGGGCTATTCTCTCTGCCTGACTCTGCTGTTCTCCTCAAGACCATCAGATCAACAAAGCAAAGCAAAACTAACAGAACAAAACAGCATGCAAAAAAGCGCCGCTCCCAAACAAGCACCATCTGAGCTGAATCCCTGGTCTCAAGCAGCCAGTGCTCCCGCATCCTGCCTCGGGCAGCACTTTCTGGCAAAAGGAAGAGAAATGCTCGAGTGCCCCAGGCACCTCTGTCCACTCTACACGCTACGACGCATTTGACTTTGTAATGAAGTGCGGAGCTGTTTGTATAACCTCCGTGGTTTAGAATTAAGCAACAGTCCCCATGAAATCGGTCATTATTACTGAGTTTGCTTATCAGAGCCACAGGCAAGGGTAAGGGCAGTTAACTCCCTACAACCACAATTGCTCAGTCCAGTAATGACTTATTCCCAGGACCTACTGCTATTAGATAAGATATTCTACTCTTCATACAGCGGAATTAGAAAAAATTGCTTTAAAAATTACTCCATTTCATCTCTGATTGATCAATCATTAGTCAAAGTAAAAAGAAGATACATGAGGTTAAATGCCTGGGGGGAGAGCTGTGTCCTAAAGGGGCCAGACAAGCGGGCAGCCCTCGTGTAGAAGTCAGCATCCCAGTCGCTAGGTCAGCCAGGAGCCTGAGGAAGGACACACGTCCGTCACTGAGACCCGTCCAGGGCACGGTTCGAATGTGGCAAGAGAGGGCAGCGAAGAAATGATGCTCTGCCGCCACTGCCAGGGCACGCTGGTTAGGCCTGAGGGGGAGCCGGCCAAATCCTGCGGCTTTCCGCTGCCGCCGGCCTTGCAGAAGACCATCAGCAGCAGACACGCAAAGCGGAGCAATCCCCCACCGTCTCAGCTCCCTTGCCTTGCTCACGTGCAGCCTTCTGGTTGTAAATCATGGTCAGCCCGTTCTCTCTTTGGAGGTCAAAGTAATAAACCTTACTCCCAGCTTAAGGAAGAGGGCAGAGATGTCCTTTGATAATGAAAAACCAGGCAAGTTGGGTTATAATTCAGGAGCTCAAACACCACACCATCTCCGCTTTGGGAGGAAAGGAGGGGGGAAAGGGCTGGTACTTCACCTCGGCCGGCAGCAGGAGCCGGGCGACTGGAAGGGAAGCTGTCTGGGGCGTCACCGCGAGCCCCGTGCTTGCAACGGCCAGGGCAAGCTGCATTTATGAAGGTGAAACTCCAGGACAAATGGTTGAAGCGGGTCTGAATTCAGTCCCAGCTCTTCAGGAGTCATAGGAATTGTGTGGCAAAAAACGCTGCTGCATTTGACTGTAAGCTACTGAGATAATAACTTGGAGGTGAAATCGGCTTCCTCCCAAAGGGAGTTTTGCCTCCACCTCTGTCACCTATGAAGGGAAGGGCTGGCTTTCCTGCAGCCCTGAACTTCAAGCAGTCATTGGCAGCACTGCAAAACTGCATGCACCAGTGCAGCAGGATACCCTAAAAAAAAAAAAAAAATCAAATATGCCTCGATTTATCTGCCTGTATTTATGAACATATCTGGTCAGCCTGGGAACAACTCAGTACCTGCTATAAAAAAAAAGGAGTATACATTCAAGTCGACTGGACTGTCTAGTGGAAGGGGAAAGGCCATGCCTGTCCTCAAGAATGACAGAAAAGAGATACAGATTTAATTGTAAAGCAAATGGCTGCACTGCAGATATACACAATTACCTCCCGAGAAGGATGCCCAGCCTGCTGCTTCGCTACTCCAACATGGTCTAAGCAATGACTATATTTATTTTCACTAAGCAATTTCGCTCATTTTATATTTTGTTTACAAGTGTGTGTATATATATAATATTATACACTATTGCATAAATATATGAATATTTATATACTATTTATATTTTGTTTACATATTAAGTCTGTTAGAAAATCACAGTGGCTTAAGTTCATTTAATCAAGGAGAAAGAGTTGGTTTTTTACACCTTCAAACACTGCTAGATGACTGTGCTGGAAAACTCCACAACTACCAAGCTTTTCAGACCATGGCTCTATGCAAGTCCATTTGCCATTTTTCTGTTATAAACCTGGAATCAATCATATTTCACACAGTCTTGATGCCAACATTCAGACTTCCTATCAGCTGAAAGTTTAGTAGCACGCCATAGCATCACTGTGTACTGTCAACGGAGTCAAAATACAACTATATTGCTAGACAGCAGTAGGATTTATATTTGGCCTCTCTCAATACACACAGCTGCATATATATATCTATATGTATTTGTACGTATCTATGGGGCAGGGAGGGAGGGGACGAGAGCTCCTCAAAGACAAGGAGAAATTCATTGTTCAGTGCCTTCCATTACATAATGTGTATTACAAATGTGTATGTTACGTATTAGACATCTGATAAAAACATATCTGTGCATTGCTTTAGAGAGAAAAATACATATGTAATTGCAATACAAAAAATGCTTCCGTAACATCTCCATCGCACTAGCACTTTCAAACTTTTCTGCCATGAAATGAAGCCGAGGTAGCGGGAAGTCTAAAAAAGTGCCTATTCTTACGCTCCTCCTGACATGTAGGAGAACAGCTGAGTGCAGACATGAACCTGCAGTGATTTCTGCTATATCTTTTTTTTAAACGCAGAGATAGAAACAAAAGCACTTAAAGATCTCTTTTTGGTACACAGCTACTTCAAGGAGTCGTGGGTATCGAGTGACCTCGGTGCATCTTCCCCCACGCCGAAGGCGGGCTGCCGCTCGCTCGAGCGCTGTTGGTCTGGCAGCTGAGCTCCTCCGGAGAACAACGCGCCTCTCAGTCCCGCACGGGCCCAACTCGAGCAGCAGAGCGTTGCGCTATTACTGTAAATCAGCCTGACAGCGGAGGGCTGCCGGGGAGGGCTCCCGTTAGGCGCAATAAGCAGCGCTGCACAGCCACCGGGAGCACGAGTAATTAGCCGGTGTAATGAAGAGCGAGAAAGAGAAGAGCGGTGGAGGGCGGCGCGTTGTGCTGTCAGCGCTACCGTTCTCCAAGGCTTCGGCAGAACAATGCGCTGCTGAGCCGCTGTAATCTCCGCACATGGCTACCCATGAAGAGAGTAATTAAGAAATGTCATCGCTTCCTTGGGAAAATACCACCGCGTCTCAAAAGGAGGAGGATAATCTCCATAACAGCCCTGTTCTCTCTGTTCTTTGTTTTTGGTGGGGAGCAAAAACGCCCGACGACGCTCCCTGAGCTAAACATGCTCCTCCTCGTCCCTTTTGCGGCACGCTCCCCGAGCTAAACGCGCTCCTCCTCGTCCCTTTTGCGGCACGCTAAGCCATGCAGAAGGAGCCAAAACAAAGCCGGACTTAGAAGCAAGCGCACACACTCTCCAAGCGTGCACCGCCAGCCAAAGCCAAAGCCAAGCTGCACATCCCAACTAAAACAAGTGTTTAAAATTCAAGTGTCTCGCATGAGAGAGGCAAAATTTCACAAGCTCAGCTCCTCAAAGAGCGAGGCGTTTACAGGAGCTCCTGGGCCTGACAAGGACTGAGTGATTCAACAGGCAGGGCTACAGCCCTCGCCGAGGGCCAGCGAAGCCACCGCGAGGCTCCCCTTTCCGCCCTCACTCCAATTAAAGAGCGGCATTCCTGCGGTGATGCCGAGCCATGTCACCTAGGAGAAAGATCAATACTTGCAGGCTGCCGTAAACAACACCATGGCTGTTCTGCCAGTGCTGGCCCAGAATCATGTCATCCTTCACTAGATGACCTTTGGATCACACTCACTCTTTGTCAATCAGGAAAGACTGGCCCTGCTAATTGACACAGTGCCTGAAAATAGAGAGAGAGAACTGATCTTAAAGGTTACCACCTACCTGTAGTTTTCTAAAAGAAATTCCCAAAGAACTCCGTAGAGCCTGGGGCAAAGCAGGAGGCTGCACTGCCGGAGAGCACTCCCCTTACACAGGTGCATTAATTACACGAGTATGCCAGGATTTCGGAGAAAAAGGGTTGGTGCAGCAGCCTTTGCTAACGAGGCCGATCACTTCAAATCCCTTTTTCTGCCCCCAAATTCCACTCTGGGTTGCTTACCCCGCTCTCTGCCACTAAGCCGTTGCGTCTACACAGCTAACGTACCTCCGATTCTCCAATTCCCTGCTCTCTTGGACTGCGCTGGGGGTATTTGCAGCTGGGAGGTAGAGAGTTGAGAGCTTCAGCGTAACAAATGCCATTCCTGTTTACTGCAGCCTGGTTCTCTGAGAAACTGGAAAGGATGAGATCAGAAACTCTTTGGTCTAAGAGGTGTGTTACGGGCTCTGCGTTCACACAGCACAAAAGGTCCCGGTTCCTGACTTGGGGTTCTTAGACACTAATACATCTAATAATCACTACTACTACTCACATACTTTATTCTGGAAACCTTTAGGCAGAAATAAAGGCTTTATTAGTGCGTTCTGAGATTCTGCGCCATTTTTTCTGCAAGCATGATTATGTACAGAATGCCAATGCCACGCTGAAGGAATAAATGAGGGAAAACATGTAATAATTTTTTCTTTTCCAGCCTCAACTGATTATGGTAACTGTCATTCTCCAAAGGAGCCTGATGGGGCCCTCTTAGCTATCTCCAACTTCCAATTTCAAGACATTATCTAGTGACACTGCTGGTTTAGTCCAGCATTTCCCCTCAGGATACATCTGCAACCAATCAGGTAAGTAACTAGGCAAAGGATAATCACAGGGAGGTTAAAAATATAATAGAAAAATGAATATTTAAAAAGAGCTGAATATACAGTTTGGAGAATGATGGAAAATGACATTCCGCACGGGCAAATTCAGAAGGAAGTGGAAGGAAAAAGAAAGGCTTTTCTAATGATGATTGGAAGAAAGGCTAAGTATTTTCAATTTTGACACTGAATTATTGCATGGATAGTAATAAGAGACTAAAATCTGTTAAAATTATTCAAGATGGAGAATTACCACTATAGTAGACACACAATCGTGCCTGATAAAGTCGAAATTCCTGCAAAGCCTGTATTAGAGTTTGGGCTTCCTTTATGCCTCTTCCTTTCCCCTATCTATGGCAAATGACATTTTGCTCCTGCTAGTGATCGGTGGGTTTGTTCAGATACAGAGAGTATTTTCTACACAAATAATTCTTATAACTTAAATAATTAGGTCCCTGAAATATTTCCGTCAACTGAAAGCTGCAGAAGAATACAGGTATGGCAGGGACTCGTTCAACTGATATGGACTGAAAAAGCTGCAAGGATCCTACACCTCTTTGCATCTCGTGTACAATTTAAACTCTGACTCAGTGGGCCACACTCTTCCCTGCCCCCTCATACCGAGCTCCGTTGTTCTGTCACTGACTTCAGCGGACCCAGGACTGTGATCCAGAAATGTCCAAACACGGCAAGGAGGAGACCATTCCCTGCTTGGACTGAGCAAGCCCCAAAGTGAAAGCACAGAGAAATCTCACCAAGAATTTTATTTATAAAATCCTCAGCTTAATGCTGCCGACCAGTCCAGGGTTTGGGGATGAACACCTATCGAGTACTTCCGACGGCTGGATGTGACCTCTCAAGGACTGTGTCTCCTGCAGAGCAGCTCTGGCAGTGCTTTGTACCCTCAGCAGGCTGGGACAGCAGTCCTCAGTGACCGTCTGTCAGTGGAGAACGGTTGAAGAGGGGAAGAGGATGAAGCAGAAAGTGATGGGAGAGAGAGAAAGGGGGGAAGAGACACAAGAAGCACCCAGGCCAAGCACATCCTTGCCACAGAGACCACTCTCTGGGCTTTGCAGTCCCCACGACTTCTGGGCGTCCCGAGACAGCACAGAAGCCCGCGAGCCACACGGCCTTACTTTCAGGGTGCAAACATCATGTTTCAAACCATCGAAGGACTACTTACATGCATATATGACTGCACTAACACAAAAAGCAGGACGAGGTCCAGAGGAGTCTGGAACTGTTTATTGCTAATTTTTTAATCCCTGAACATTTCAGACAATTTCTAGAGAAGCAGGCTTCCACGCAGCATACGACACAGTGGTAAAACAACTTTTCAGGGCGATGGCTATTTATTATTGGCATCCAATGGTATAAATACCAGCCTGGTCACCTCTAGTTTGCAAGGACTGCACTGTACTGAACATCTACTTGGGAACAGTTTTTGAAAAGAGTGGCCTTCACAACAAGCAAAACAATTTAACACCATTAGTATTGCTAACCTCTGGTATTATTTTTATAGCTGATGCAAATCCTACCAGATGCTTTGACCCCAATGGATTTGCAACCAGGGGGAATCCCTTTGCATCCTTTCAGAAGGATTTATAATAAAATGTGAAGCCCTGAATCTGCATTGCTTCCAATAAACACATGCCTGAATGGGGAGAAACTTTTTTCTCATTTATCACTAAAGCCAGCCAGTTTTCTAAGACAGCTCCCAAAAAGCAACAACCATAGAGCTTCTAAACAGAGGAAAAACACTTTTCCTGTAGACCCCAGTCCCCAGTGAGACAGACTGATTTTGTGGGCTACTTTGCTCCGATGCCATAAAATGGAGAAAGAGATGGGTTAAAAAAAAAAAAAAAAAGTATGTGGTGGATGGGAGGGGGGAATTGTTTTTAATAGAGCTATAAAATTCTGCCTGACTCAGATCAAATGCTTCTGTCACTGCTGTCAGGCAGAATCATGGCAAATGAGTATTAAAGGTGCATTCTCTTAAATCCATAATCCTGCTTCTCATATTGATTCGTGGAAATGGGTCAATATGGAAGCCCTAAAAAAAAAAAAAATACATGTAGACACACACACGCACACAAATTGTAGCCAGCAATGCTAAATTTGTGTGCACGCATGTGTGCGTTTCATTTCATTTTTCTCCCATTTGCCACATGAATGTCTTTTCAAACACATTCATTACTGTGACAACAGGTTGAATCTGCAATTCACCATCTGCCTAAACAACATTAACCTTCATGCAACCTCCTATTATTATTGTTGGGCTTTGTCTGAAATTTAAAATCCTGCTAATACAAGCTGGAGGGACAACCCTTCCCTTACACGTAACATCACCCCTTCCATTAGGCATAAAACCGTCCTTCTGTAGTACAGCTGGAAATTTGCATTTGAGATTGTTTTTATTTACAGAATCGGGCTGGGCTCTCTTCAGACAACACAAGCGTGGTTGTCACCGCCTCGCACCACCGGGCAGCCTCTCGCTCCGAACAGGGCTGCTGAAGCACCTCTCCACATTCCCTTTTCTCTGCTTTTAGAGACTCAGGTACAGGATTTGCCAGCCCCTTTCAATACCATAGCACTATTCCTGCAGGCTCTTTTCAGACGTGAGGATTGCAAGTGGTTCTGGGGGTCACGAGCGTCCACTGAAGGGCGCAGCCAAGTCCCGCTAGCGGGAGCGTCACCACGACTTACTGCTGGAATGCGTTATAGGAAGCGGCACCACATCCAGCACTTACTTCTTCACAGAAAAAATATGGAATAAGACTGACAAAGTTCAGTGCATGCTGAATAGATCCTTCATGCATCCAACAGCTTTCCTGAGAGCACAAAGCAGTCAGGGGGCAGGAGACCAGAGCCATGCTCCCTACGCCCAAGGCTAACCCTGCTGCAAGTAAGCCAATTATATATATGCTTAAAGCACGTGCACAGTTGAACAAACGATCAGCCTTATTACTTAACAAGAACAACAACCACCCTATAACAGGGAAAGTGTTTTAAATCAAAATCCAATTCAGAAAGTTCTTTCCAAAACGTGTGTCCCAGTTTAACAACGCAGGTTACAGCATCTCGGCATTACTCTTCCCCAGGAGTCGGTACCCTCCTTGCTGCAAACCAGCAGCCTGGGCTCGGCTCAGCCTGCAGCGGGCACGTGGGTCTGCAATCGGTGTTCAGCCCGAGCACGATTCAGCCAGCAGAGACGCCAGCCCAGGGAAGCAGCCTTGTATGTGAAGGGGCACAATAAGCACATGCCTAAGCTGGAGCACTTGCTCAAGGCCCCCTTTCCGCAATCACGCACCAAGTCAAACTGCATCTTTCAACTACCTGCTTTAAGAAGCACCTGAGACAGGAGCACAGATTTCACTGACCTTCGCTCAGCCAGAGGGCTTCAAAGCCCACCTTTGCGAACACAAATGCGCTTGTGCAGTGACAGTCCTGCCTGCTGGGATCTGCTATTTATCCACACATTTCCAACCCAAATTCCTTAGTGTGATTTGGGCGGTATGTCTCAACCATGGCCTCAGAAGACAAGAAAAGAAGTGCATTAACCACCTCATCCCCCTCCACAAACTGCCAAGAAACTGAAGCAGTTTTTCTGAGATTTGTGTTTCTTCAATATTAAAAGTATCTTTGCCTAAAATATGTAATTTTATACATTAAATTATTGCTTTCCCAGTGACAATTAACTCACACCAGCTGTCAGTTAGATATCCAGCTATATAGTAATCTTTGATCCAGAAAGGGATCCAACTAGCCTTCCAACTAAAAGCATTTTGTAAGGTAGTACTTTGCTGACAAGTTTTCTACTTACTGTTTGTGAAAAGAACACACTGATTTCCTAACTTTCCAAAAACATACAGCTTTTAACCTTCTTACACTGACTTTCCTCACAGTCCATACTGCCCTCTAAAAGAATTGATACCGGTCATCGTTGTCACACAAACTTGTGGTTTGTTGGACAACGCTCACAACTCATCCATCTCAATACTTTCCACCGAAGCTTTGATTTCTACTGCTCTGTGAACAGGCATCTTTAGATATCTTTAAGTTACATTGTACTTATGCCTTAAAATGCAATTGATTGATTTTAGTAGGCACTGGACATCCCTTGAAACAGATCTGGTAATTTCTTCAAGATTTTCAAAGCAGACCAGGGATTTCTGTCATCCATCTTCCATTAAAATTAGTAGCTAAGGGGTGAATTTTGAAAGCTATGCAGCTGCCTAAGGATGCAGACAGGGAGATAGTGGGATTTTTAAAAAGCAAATCCCAATAGACATTTACCTACATCTTCAGATACTCAAACAAGTTCTACAAAACAGGCCCAGAGTCTCTCGGGGCAGGTATGAAAACCAAAACCACCAGCAAGCAGAGCTGCTGTGAGCTCATGAGCATTAAAGATCTGGCAACTTACTTAAATGTCTACAAGTGTACAGCAGTCTGTCACCAGACCCTGATTTTTGATAGTCCTGGCCACAGCAATTGAAGACCAACGGCAGACTGAGCAGCAAAGGGTACCGTATCCCCAGTCTCTCCAGCCACTGTCACTACCAACATCCATTAGGCAACTATTACTGTACTTACTGTATGGTTTACCTTCAGCTCTGGGAAAGACTGGATCTGGGTCCAAATTTGGGGAGTTCTCCTCTCTGGAAATGACTGAGGGTTAAGTCTTACTACAGTCAGTGCAAGTCGTCACAGCAACTTGTAGCAAGTGCTGCACTGCGAATGCTGGGCTCCCAGTCCTGCAGACGCTGAAAGACACCTCTGAGGATTGGCAGGATTTGGATGCCAACGATGGCAGAGATGTGTCACGTTGAAAATGAACATCTTTGTTTTGTTTCTGTATGCTTATATTCTATAAATGCTTTAGCTAAGCCCCAATAGCTATATTTCACAGGGAGAACATTATCTGTTGACAATTATGCAATTCTATTAACATCATTGCCTTTTTAATCTATGAAAGGTTACATTAAACAGAAAGAAGGCACACAGGAGACTACAGAAAGGAAAGTACCTACCCTTTTAGGAAAAAAAAAAGATTATTCAAATGATCATCCTGACATTTATTTTTATACAGAGGAAAACAGAACAAGAAACATAACGGGGTATTTTGATGACCTGAATACCAGCAGAAAGTAAATTAAAACTCACACAATAAATGCAAATTACAGGACATATTCTTCCCTCTGCTAAGATACGTTTATTAGGACAGGGCGGCTAAGAGGAACTGGGAAAGGTTATTTTGTGGACATGCCTGCACCAGATACAGTTGGACTGCACGACAAAGCAGGGTGAACACTGAAGAGGATGATCTAGTGCACACTACCTTCCTGTAGTCCCTGAGCTGTCTAAAGGATATAGGAAAACCAAAATCAATAGCCACTTCTAGACCATTAGTAGTGTATGAGCCTATAGGATGAAATGCATCTACTAACTGGTATTTCTGTCCAGCCCGGTACCAGACAAATTCGCGCGCAATTTCCAGCAGCAAAGCAGGACACTGCTGCTGCACAGGGTCAGCAGAGAGCAGAGGCGCTCCAGGTGTGCCCCCTTCCCCAGACACAACCGCGACGAGCACCAGTGCCCCAAATCCATACCTCCAAGGGAGTCTCCCCGAGCAAAGGGGACCTTTAGGGGTCTCCTTAGGTCTGCAGATGAAGTATTATTGTTGTGAGGAAAACAGGTGAACAGAATTTGCCTATTTTTCTTAACACACAGAGAGGGAACTAAAATAGAGAGCTAATTAATCTAATGGGCTATACACTCTGAATATTGTGCTGTTCTACCTAGAAGGCTCCCTAAAAAGCATTACACTCCAAATGTGTCTCAGTGTCCAAAAGTCCCACGTTTTCCGTGGCTTCTGCCATCGTGCCTTTCAGCCGGAGTCTCGGGCCAGGCAGCGCGCTCCGGCCGCTGCCGCACCCTCAGGTCCGCAAGGTGGTAAATGCTACTCGCACTTACCGACTGCTTGGGGCTTGTGGGTTTTGATCAACGTTGGTGGGCCAATATACAGGGAAGAACAATGCATTTTCTCCAAACCTGAAATTAGTGTGCGTATATATTTTTCAATAAGCCCAGGCAAAGAACAGCTGAGATGGCAGAGAATTTGCCAGTGCTTAGGACAGTCTGCAAGTGGCTGACTTCCTTAGCTCAGAGATCTTGTCTGTTATTAGCAAGGAGATTCTAGAAAAATCTGCTTATGGCCATTATCTGTTAGAGTGTATCTGGATGGGCTTATGACCTACAGTTAACTGGCTCTTTGCATCAGTCAAGTACTCTTTAACTTTCCTTCAAAACACTATGCTGCATATTGTACTCAGAGTAAGAGGGACTTACAATCACAACACAAAGTAGAGATAAAGGATTGGGGTTTTTTTTTTGTATTTTCTATTAGTGCCTGAAAGGTTGTAAATTGAATGGAGGGGGCACCTGAAGCAAGAGAGTAGCCTGAGGGCATCTTTCTTGGAAGCTGATGCTCTGTTTTGTGGAAGTTGAATACTGGCAAAATTGCTCAAGAATTCTAGTAACGTGCCCCCTTTTGACATTAAGGCAAAATCAGTAAGAGCCTGATTATGGCATCTATGATGGACAGCACTTTACTGCACGAGTATGAGTACAGGTATTATTAACCGGTCCCTGAATTCAAACTTCTACCAAGGATCTCATATTTCCTATGAAAGTATGCATGTTCAGCTCTTAGATTTTTCACTTTTTCTCACTTACCCTTTTCTTTTTTTGAATTTTCATCTTGAGATGTGTGCTCTACACACAGTCACTGACAGATAGAGGCAAAAAAGTTTAGTCGCTCAGTCTGCAAAGCCAATATAAGAGATGAAAGTATAGGAACACATTTTATATTTTATTTTGTGGCTATGATGATGTATATTTCTAAGGATGATTGTCACAGAAATATTTACTTGCCCTTTACTGAGCAGTCAGAATTACTCTGTCTTGAACATCACTTTCTTTCCCATCCTCACTGTACCTGAATTGTCTATGTGGAAGACTATGTTTATAATAGAAGTAATGGGTAATGCCTGCCAGAAGTCAGTATCTACAAGAACCTAATATTCAGAAAAAGCATGTACAAAATCTTACTCCATTTGTGATTGGAAGGAGTAGGATTTGGGCTTAGAAGGTGACAATTACACAACTGAGAAACTAATACTGGTCTACATGTTCCTTCCTAAAAGCTGAAAGGTGGCAAACAGATCATGGAAATGTTGGTTTAGAAGGGACCGCTGGAGGTCACCTAGTCCAAGCTCCTATTCCAAAGCAAGACTATCACCAGTACTGATTCTGCCTCTCCAAGTACTTTTAAAACAAACAAGTAATTTGAAAACACTGCATTTTCTAAACAACTCAGTTCTTTATAGGTGGTGACCAGGACCTTAGATAGTACCTGGAATGGGCTAGAGCGCTGACCTGGAGTGAGGATTAATTGTGAGATGCACTGTTACTGATCTGCCTTACTTAGAAAGCGGTTTGTGGTCGGTGTGCAGCTGAGTGCTACTCAGAACAGTCATCGCGCATCGCAGAGGTGACCGACTGCACGACCACACGTTGGCCTGCACTGACGAGGAAAGGGAACAGTCTCCTCTTGCTGTCCTGACGACCGAAACGAGCGGCTGCACCAACACAACAGAGCAACATATAAGACCAAAGCATTACTGAGAAGTAAGCCCCAGTAGATGGGCTTAGCTCATGCTAGCGGCTGCCACATCTTCTGTTACTCTAAGGTAAGGGGTTTTTTTGTTTTTTCTTTTTTGTTTTTTTTTTTTAACAGAAGTCTAAGCTACTCAGATGCTCCAACTTCGCTGAAATTCCAACAGCTATGTTACAGAAGTGTCACTAGCTCACCTACACATGCCAATGGCCAATAATGATACACTTAGACAACATTAATACAGCCAGAAACTACAGAAAAGATAAATTACTCTTGGTGGGGGTATTACAGGCCTGTAATTTCAGTTCAAACTTCTATGACAATATAATCCAAGAGACCGACGTTTGAATCACACTGAACCTAATTAGAAATGGCAAGCTTTGGAAAGCCGTCTATAACTTTCCTTTTAAACCACATGCTGTTCTGATAAGTGAAATGGTTTTACATCCCTTTTACCAGTTTCCAATAAGGCTAGCTCTGTTTCAGAACTCATTCTTTAATTGTGATGTTATCTGAGACGACCAAATGCCAAGGTAAATGAGTATCAGCAACGTGATGGATGAAAAAAGGAATTTGCTCTGTGGATAGATGTCAGTATAGAGATAGAGATTCAATTAAATAACATTTACCTGGGCTCTTATGTTCCAATCCTTCTATTAAATCACCATACGTAAGCCCAGACACCATCAAAAGACTGTAGCTGGCCAGGGAAATCTGCTCCATGGAATGGGAAAGGCTTTGGACGCGTGAACATTCAGATTAGCTTTTCCTCTAATTGCTAACTAGAATGAACAGAAGTGCCATCCAGCCCTGTATGGTACCCAAGTACATCCCTAGCCTCCAAGCAGGATTACCAGACTCATTATCTGACACAGCAGAAGGTCTGGCTCTTCTGCAGATTGCTGATGTTTGACATGAAGGTCTACCTTTCTTTTGGCCTTGCTTGTTTTCTCCTTTCTTCCTAAAGAATCAGAAAAAGTACTTGGCAATAAGCTAGGGATTCTCTTTCAGAAACGACACAGAGAATACCTACACAGAGATGTGCCTGTTTTTCATTATGAACTTGCACTGACTATTACAGACAACGTATTGCGTTATAGATCTCCTGAAGCTAAAATACCTGCTGTTCCTCGCTACCTCCGCTTTGCTGTTCCTCGCTACCTCCGCTTTGCTGTTGGGCTCAGAACACCTCTTTGCTCTTTCTGTCCTCAGGGCAGTCAAAGATTAGATTAACAATTATAAAGCAGATTGCTTTTGAGTCTCTGCTATCCATTTCTGATAAGCACGTTTCTTTTGATTTATAAACCAATAATAGATTATATATTATATATTTATAATCTATATTATATAAATCTATGTCAACAAGAAAATCTGCATCTGGAGAGCCAAAGACATAAATCAAACAGTGCAAACACCACAGATGGATATCTATGTTCCTAATCACTCTTACCCACAATATTCTGGAGCATCAAAACTGGCTCAAACACTTCTGAACTCGCCCCGCAATGTTCCTACTCAGACTATCAAGAGAATGAGATTTAAAATGATGACAGAGATGGAAATAAAAGTGTGTCTGTGTATACTTGAGGAAACTGGCTATGTGACATCTTCAACACAAATAGATTTAATCCTGGCTTTTATACATATTCCACATTTACTTAGACAAATAGCTCAGACTTACCACCTGTCATCTTAGATTTGGTGAAATACCGTGTACATGCCGTAACCCACTGAGAACGTGAAGTAAAACTGGTCAGCATAAACCATCTCAGGGTCTACCTAAAAGGGAGCTAGCATGATCACTACGTTGTGCAAGGAAAGAAAAGCTAGAACAAGCACTCAGTCAGTTACTGCATGGCAGCTGACAAGTGGAAATTTCTTCAGATATGCCAATTCACATACTTTAAGGTAACCACAAAGGTGAATGATTTGTCTGAGAACTGAAATCTAACTACAGCACCTATCTTCAGGTTAACTTAAATAAAATAAACCAATCTGAGGCAGGCTGAGTCTGGCAAAAGTAGTATTATGAAATCGTCTCAATTCGAAGCAGCCGAGCAGTAACACTTGGCACTTGTATAGTGTCTTTCATTGGAGGATCTCCAAATGCTTTCAGTAAGGGCTGCAAACCCATTTGCTAAAAAGAGTTCAATTATGTGTCAAACCTGGTTCAAAAAATCTATGGAAAAGCCAGGAACACAATCCAGTCCTTCCTAAACCCCATCCTGCCTTTTACCATGAAAAAGATTGACTGCTGTTTGAATTACCCTGCCCTCTGAATTAACACAGAGAGCAAGTGCCACTAAAGAAAGAACGGTAACAACTGCCTAAAGTGGGTTTCTGCTTAAAAAAATCAATGGCACTTCACCAAACTGCAAGCAATTTGACTTTGCTGTAAATTTAAGTGATCTTTTCTTCACCTTAATTCATTCTGGGGCCAGCATGTTCACGTGTAGGCTTAAAAGTGTATCCTTTTTTTCACTGCATGCAGCCTGGATGGATTGAATGATTTTCGCTCATGAAAATGATGAGAAACCAGAAAGCACCTCCTGACAAGTTCTGCGCACACACCGACTAGGAAATCAAAAACGGTCTGAGGTGAGCTGTGCTCTAAGAGCCAGACGGCTTTTCAGCTGGTTGCCTCTTCAGCTGCAAGCCGCTATCCGTGCTTCTCGAGCAGAGTTCCTATACCGCACAAGCAGACGGCACGCATGCCGCACATGCAAAATTGTCCACAACGCACCGGCTTTTGTGCTTCTCGTTTGGATGATTTCCAGTTCAGATCTCTGTCATTTCATGCAACAGAACTCTGACCTTCCCAAGCAGATGAATTCGAGATTGTCAGGTAAAATTTCTTTCTTCATTTGCTGGGAAAATACCAAGAGGCCTAACATCATGCTGCTAATACAGAAATGCACACATACATGCACTTAAACAGAAAAGGAGAAGGGCGAATGAATGCACCAGAAAACCATAGGTTGATACGTACAGCTAAGGAGAAAGTCATAAGTGGATATGAAGATAAGCTACATCAGAGTAGCCTCTGGAAGCTATCATAAACCTTCTAATGCACTTGGACTCCCAGGTGTCCATCAAGGTTTTCAAGACAAAAATACAGGCATATGCGCTCTGGAGCACACACACAGTAAATCCAGTGTGTCTCAGGTCTGTTGAATTTACTGTGCATGCTCAGATCATTAATGCAGCATATATACAGTTGGTTTGACACGTCCTGAGTGTGCTGCAGCCTTGTGCATGCTGCCTAGACAGTCTGCAAGTGTGCAGGAGCACAGGATTTCTGGACTCCAAACAAGGCACCCAGTCTGTACAACATCTGAGTGTTTCAGTCTCCTCCCAAAAATACAAATGCAGGTGATTCTGTTTCTTCCAACAGCTTTTGGTATAACTATTACAATATTCTGGCACATATTACATCACTGGAAAATTCCTGATATTAGTCTTTCACATGCTTAAGGGCTTTTAACATTTATTCTTTTATTTCTCTCCCTTTCATCAAATAATTGTATATTATTTTATATTGTTATGACACATCTACTCTAGTAATCATAATGTGACATCGTATCTTATCAAGTAATGATAAAATATAATTAAGAGGTATTAACTTTTTAAAATAAATTTTACAATATTAGCAAGCATTAAAGGCAGCTGCTACTTAGTGCAAATTGCAACAGCATATTTCCTTGATCAAAGTATCTCTCTGTTTGTGCTGCAAGGAAATAGTCTCTAATCAAAGAACGTCTTCAAAAGTTTTTCAAGTATTATATTATGCCAGATTCAGATGTGTCATTGTATGATAGACTCAACATACCGTATTATACCTGCCAGGACATAAAGTAAAAATCTGAGATGTACGCATTTAAAGTGAATTTTCTTGAATATATTTCAAGATTAAACATGCTAACTACATTTTTGGAGCTCCTTTTTGAAAGTATAGTTGTGTTTCCTATTAAAATGTTGAAATTCTGATAATTGGCCAGCTCTATCGGACAAAAGGAGCTTCCTCCTATGTTTTTCATCAGTTTTTAGACCCATTCATTCAGCAGCTAAAGAAAAGACTGGAAGTCAAAGCAAAACGAGTTCCTAAGAAGGTCAAACAGCCATGCAAACCACCCTTGAGATTATTACAGATACGCAGCTCATCAGTGGAACTGGACAAAGTGACAAGCTACTTAAAAACCCAAATGCTAGACATGATTTTATTCCATACAAGGAGCCTTTATAATTCACTTGCGAAAGACAAAGCGAACACAGAAAACAGGCCTCGTGTAGGACTGCATTAGACAAAGAGTCCAAAGCCTGCTTTCCAGATTGCTTATTGATTATCATTTTCTGTGGTTTTATCCTAAAATAAATGGGTTTCATGAAATCATTGGCTGACCATCACTTAACTCTGCCACGATCCCTGAGGAAGAACAGTGCTAAACCGAAGTCAGACTTCTCCATTGCAGAGGAGCAGTTTAAACCCTGATCCTAAGGAAGAGGATCCAGGGTCTCCACCGAGTAATCATGCAAGGTGGAGGCCAAGGGCCTGCAGCACGTTGGAGAAGGCTGTAACAACATCAAAGATATACCTTAGCCTGAAATTTTGACAAAAAAGAAGGATGAGGGGAAGATATGAGATGGTAAAGATGCTAGAGCTGGATATAAAAGGTGAGCACCACAGGGTGAAAGCCTGGCTCCTTGGAGCACAACACTGAGGTCTGTGTTGTAGTGTGGCTGCCACTTTACACATAAATTTAAACCCAAGCAATCCTTCCCTAGCGTAAAAGAAGAATCTGAGGATGCAAAGGCAGGCTATTACTAGGTAACGATTTCCTCAGCTTGTTTCCGAAGGGCACTATTACAACAGCAGAGATCAGCTTTCTGGAAGGAGAAAATAAAAACTTTCTAAACGTTATCATGTCCAGATTAGTTAAAACACAGTGAGAAGTGAAGTAAAAGGTGATTCAAAGCTCAGTAAAGACTAAAAAGAAATGAAGAAATGGGCTAATATCATTATTGATCTAATAGCAGAGCCTTTCTCAAATTCTTGTTACTGACTTGCAGCACTGAGAAGCAGCTCAGAGGCTGTGTCACAGGCATGATACCTCTGTGGCTACCTTCTACGACATAACAAACACACTAACCAAGGGTGGCTCTGATGAATAAAACTGAAATAATAAGACCTACGCTTTTTGAATAAATGCACTGCTGGTCTTTAACTATCAACTTCTGGAAAGCGGATGAGCCTTAAGCAGGCTGAAGGTTTAACAATGCCTGGTTTATAACACAACAGAGGCTCATGAGAAAAAGCTGCTTCTTAATCCGTCGGGAATTAATGCTGGAACATGCTTCTAAGTAAGGCTTTGTTTAGTGCACAGGTACCAAGCATTCCTTCTTGGTCACGTCCTTGGGAGGGGGCATCTTTATAGGAAATAGATATATAGAAAAAGTAGCTTGACTAAAATGTGTGGAAAACAAGCTGAATGCCAGCTCCTCAGCTGGCACAACTCAGCGTAGTGGGAAGGAGACGGTTGCACGAGTGCTGTTAGGCTTGACTCAGCTCGCGGCCTTGCTGGCCAGAATGGGCAGAGTGTCCTTAAAATACTGCAACCGCTCGAGAGCTGCTCAAGTGACTGGCATACCACCGAAGGCAACACGCAGCCACGGCCTGGCCGGCATCCCCCAGGCTCACACACGAACCTCTGCATCCAGCCTCTGCGGAGCACCACCAAGCAACAAGAACAGCCCAGTAAGAAATACTAAGGGATCTGGATCTTGACTGTGCAAGAGTTGCTTCAAAAGCACGGGACTCACTTCAAAAAAGTAGGTTGTTCTGCTTTAGTTATTACAGTGAAGACTACAAATGCATTTGCTATTTTCTATGAAAAAAATCACGCAAATTAAATCTGTGCTTACCTCAGTTTGGAGATAAAGCAAAACAATCACAGCTTAGTACCAACACAGAGCACTCAAAACGAAGTTTTTCCAAGCTTCTATGATTAAATTTCCTTTCCTTCTGACACTTATGATTTTAAAATGAGACGTAAAAAGAATTATTATTAGTCTTACAATTCAAGATATACAGCACTGTACTGAGTATAACACCATTATTACAATTTTAGTCTCAGAAAGACAGAACAGCATATGGGAAAGTCAAGAGTAAAATTGAAAAATTACAGAGAAGGAGGTAACAAGCTGTACTTGTAAGAAGCAGAGTAGAAGAGAATTTATAAGTAATGGGAGGGCGGTAAGAACTTTGGCAGACAAAATATGAGATTATTCTGTGAATATCGGAAGTCTAAAAAGAAGAGTAGGACCGAACATGTTATGAGAAACAAGAGAGCTGCAAGGCAAGATGGAAGGTAAAAGACTGCAAGAATGTGGAATAAACTCCCTCTTCAACAAAATGTTGTCCAGGAGGGTGAGCTCTGAAGTAGCACAACTTTTATATCTATAATGAAGTATTTCTAAATATAGCCAAAATCAAAGTCATTGGTACTGCAATCTTTTTCCTGAAATACCTGTTTTCCAAAAGAGACGTTGTGGATCATTAGTCTCTAACATAAACTAGAACGTTTATGTTTAAAAGCAATAAGGCCTTCATTAAAGAATTTCATTATGTGCGTTTTCCACCTACTGTATGCATATCATGAATTACTGATAGAAAGCCCAAGGCAATAGCAAGGAATAAAAAAGAGAGAGAAAAGTCTAAACTTCATTTTTTTCTTAGGGTGAAGCAGGCTGAACACGCGAGATTGATTCCGATATATTTACTGACAAGAACAGCATCATCATTTCATGAATAGGCTTGCTGATTTCAATAAAAACTCGCAGAGTAATGCATTATTCAGTTCAGCTAATGGAATGAGAATCCGATTTAATTTGAATTAAGAACGAATAAGGTGAGCCAATATGAAATAGAAAAACAAGAAACAATCCAAAGCACAAATCAACACTTCATCATCTTTAACTCAAGCTAGGCCAGGAGTTCCACATTACGGATCTGGACTGTCTCCCAGCAAAGCACATTAATACTTCCAGTCCTTGCTTATTCTTGCCTTGTTACTCAGCTTCGAAACAGGGAACTGTAAGGAACTATCTGTGTCATCAAATTCAGCCTCTTGAAGGCGACCATACCATTCAATCCAAATCTACTTCATAAACTTGTCCAGCTCCATCTTAAAAGTCATTCATTATTTTGCCCCCATTATTTCTAGCAGAGGGCTTGAGAACCTTACCACTACAGTGGTTAATAACGTTCTTCTAATCTCCGCTATAAATTTATTCATGGAGAGTCAAGACTCATTCATTCTCATGCCAGTGTGGTCCTTTACCTTACATAGCTTTTTTTCCTCTTGGGTATTTAACCCTGCTACATTCATAGCTAACACTCTGCATACAAAGCTTCATTTAGCTAAACTAAATGCACCAGGCAAGTTTAATCTCTTCTGGTATGATGAACTTCGCATACATCCAGACCTCTACACCCATTCCCGTTTGATTTCAGGTTTTTGGAACAAGTGGACACTACACTGTGACCCAGAGGAGGTAAAGTCAGATTTTCATCGAGTCATACTGACACAACCTGTCCTCTATTGGGAGTAACCTGGCTGGTGTATTTTAGACTTCTTCTTAGCTTCATGTAGGGCTGCAAAGTTTGTAGCTAAATCTAGATACAAATTTCTTCCGAGTTCACAGATTTGGGTCAATCTTTAAAAATATATGTTCTTAGAAAGTCAAGAATACATTTGCCTCTTCATTTTGTGTGTACTTGCACTTAGGGAACCAGATTCTTAGCTGTGATGTAGCTCTGTTAATGTACAGGCCACACTCCAGCACGTGAGGTGGTCTACTTCGTAATGAGCTTTTGAATGCACAAATTATCACTCCAGTTCTTATTTAATTACAAAGTTTGACACATTGTAAGTCTTCCAAGCAGAAAATGTGCAAAAACGATTTAATATACAGCTGCAGAAAACATCGCCTACATTCCTTTCAGTTCAGAAACACTGAATCCTCATTGTTCATGTGTTATGTAAGCTGTATCTACGCCTTACGCAAAGAAAAAACTGCTCAAAGGGTAGGAAATGAACCTTAAATTTGATAAAATAAAGATATCTGCTCTAACCTCAGTCCTGACACATCACCCAGCCTTTTGACTCTGCAGTTCCTCATCTACTAAGACGATGCTATTTCCTGCTTAGCAGCCACGTGCTAGGTCTAGGTCTAGGTCTGTGTGGTGGGAAAAGATCGCTGTTTCAAGGGTGCCCAAGTGTGACAGATGAGTGCAATGATGATAATGCAAAGCATGTGATGAGACGATTCCAAGTTAAGCTGCTTTAAGCACAATGTTCGAAAGTGTTTGTGGCCAAGACACAGGGCTTCACATCACAGACTTGCAAGGTGGTTTTAAGACCAACATGCACAGATGTAGGAAGCAATATGCCAGCTAACACGAAAAAAGTTGTTCTGCCCTTGTGGGGGGGGAATCCGTGACAAGCTTGCTCACCAACAGAAGTACTGTTGCATGTGAAGATCACGCACAGGGGCCCAGCAACACCTTGACACAGCAATCCCAAGAAGTCAGTAAACCACAGCAGCACAGGCTTATTGTGCCGCCTGCAAAACCTTAACGCAGAATTAGTGTCCTCTGTCCTTCACAGCGTTGCACTGCAGTGTTCCAACCCACGTACAGTGCCAAACTCCTCCTTCCGTGGCTCCTGACTCTTAAACTATCTCCACTCCCAAACAGCCAGAAATTCCCCCACTTAGTGCCTTTCGTAGTTCACTTTTGATAGTTCACGTTTCATTTCTTTCTCCCCATCTAATACAGCATGCTATCAGGCAACTTGGATTTGTTTATTGAGTGCTGACAGGGGAGACATGGCTGTAGAGGAAAAAGTCTCTAAATAAGCAAATTCACAATGCAAGTAACATAACTTGGGCCTAAATACAAAACAAATCCTATTACAGTGTAGCATTTTATTACAAACACAGGCTCCTAGGAAATGCTGGTCAAAACAATTTTTTGGAAAAAAAGTTGCTTTCACTAAAAATGACTTCCCTTATGTGTGTGAAATACCATTCTGACAAAAGATCATTTCAAAAACAACAGAACAAATGTGTTTTCGGAAAGAGTCTGCTGGATTTTTTGGTTCAAACAATTTTTCTGTTTTAAAATTAAAAACTAACAAAAAAGATGCTGTAGGAACTAAATCCAAGCGTCTTGGAAAAATGGTTTCATTTGGAACTACTCAAAACTCTGCCTCTACTGCTTCAGCTCAGGGCGATACCTATTTTTTGTAATGCCCAAGATTTTTCATGGGATAGATAACCTAATTTTATATCACCTCCAATTAATGTCTTTCAGGACTCTAGGTTTAAAACATGCACCATGTGGAATATGATCCCCTCTGTTTATCTGCCTGCTAACATGAACAGCTAGTAAATAAAAATAGAAGCAGCAACCAGCTACTCTGGCACAGAGACAAGGGTAAATTCTGAGGAAGCAAGAAGGTCACAGGATGAAGAAAGAAAATCGAGCTACAGCGAGAACTGCTGCATACCGAGAGCTAATTTGCACAAACAGGCTAGACAGAAACAGATGGGAAGAGGGGAAAAGGGAGAGCGTTGACTAATGACACCTGACTGCCAGATGACCCTGCAGGCTCGAGGGCTGGCCTGGCACCTGAAGTGGTATCAGCAGCCACTTGCAACTGCCCTCTTTCCCCTCACATTTCATTAAACACACTAACCTTGGTCTTCTGAACTACACAGAAGCCCACACAGAGATTACGCAGCCTCCCCAGGAAGGATATTCTTCCAGCTACGCTGCCTTTTTATCCCAGTTTATTGAGAAACTCTTGAACTGGCCGCTGTTCACTGCTGGTGTTGTATTCACTGGTGCGCCTCAGGGGACTCTCGTCTTTCAGCAGACCTCCTGTGTGACATATCCTGCTCCTACGTTCCTGTAAAACTTTATTTTGGGTTGGAAGGAATGTATTAGCAAAGTGCCAAGAAGTACGTTGCTGACTTCAGGGCCTATTCATGGACTGAGATGTAGCTCAGCAAGGTCTCATAAAGGCAGATCAAGTGATTGCTGCTTCCGTACTTCCTTCGTGGGCCTCTGACAGAGCAAGTCACAACAGGACAGGAGACACGAGGCTCCACTACACTGCTGCTTCTGGCCCCCACTTGGACAGAGGAGCAGTTATACACGGAAAGTGCACAGTTGTGTTTTTTAAGACACATCTGAATTTGTGACATGGTCAGTAGCTCTCTGCTGTTAACAGGCATCTGCTAGGTTCAGTCTCACATTTATGGACCATTGCCCTCATCTGGGATGGCTTCTGCAGCACATCACTCCCCTTTCAATAGGGCAGGTCTTTCTTCCTCTACAACAGTCTGCTGGATTTTTGCCTGAGCACTAGATTGCACAGGAGAATTTGGAAATCTAGCCTACAGGGAAAGCAAAGCTCTAACACAGACACATGCTTTAGGGCCCCACACATTTTTGCAAATGGTCTTGCTGAGATTCCTGAAGAATCTCAAAGTAGCTTTAGGAGCCGGTTACTGCTTTTGTGGGACACACATACTGTGCTACTTTGCAAAAATGTGGGAGGTCCTAACTTTAAACATCAATGCCTCAGTCATCCATTTTTTTCTAGCTACCCAAACAGGTAAGTTGCATTATAAGTTCCTTTCTTTCAATGTTTTATTATACTAGAAGAAAAAGAATTTTAATTTATGGGGATATAGAAAGGCATCCAGCTTTTGTTTCTGAACTCCAGCAACTTAAAAATAGCCAAATACATATATTTCTTGAATAATAATATAAAAACTGCTTTGGGCTGAGACATTTTATGCCAAGTCACAGTCCAGAGCAGAATTTTATGGTCGAGTTATAAACCTGAAAAATATGGGCTTATAATGGAAATCCTGACAGACCCTAGTAGGTGCTCCTATAATATCTTGAATCTGATTTAGGAGTAGTTTTCAATAATGCTTTCTCAAGCCAGTCTGTTGGGGACGGCTAGGAAAAATGTAATGGCTTTTTTCTTTCCCGCTAGTTCAGTATACTTGATGAGAACACCGGTACGTTAAGGCAAAGCTAGCCTTTGGGGCTTTTGTAGCCAGCAGCTGTCAGGTCCCCCAATATCTGAGACCCTATAAATGTCAGTGCTAAGTGCACCTTTCATTTAACAAAACAATAAATTGTCTATCTCTGTGCAATAAATTGCCCATTTCTGTGCCTTTGCAAAGGCAGATGTGAATTGTAAAGGGCTGAAAATCTGTCTCTCTCCTTTTTTCTAACAACTATGAATCACAGAAGTGCTTTTGGGAACACTGGAATTTGTGGAGGAGGGAAAGGGGAAGCCCAGATAATACAGAAGGAGTTCGATCAAGCCTGGAGAAAGGGTGACTGCTCCCCACTATAAATCTCTCCCAGCCACTGAGAGGCAGAAAACAATTAACATCCCCACCCCCGGGTCAACAGGCCCCTATGCAGTATAGCAGGGCACAGCCCACTAACACAGTATGTACCATATTGTGCAGAAAAGAAATCCAACCATATTTGCATTAGTAGCTCAGGCCTTAGCTTAAGGTTACGAGGTCATCTAGGCTTGTCTTCTAGTCCCTCTCTGCGGTCAGTGGAGAGAGAGTCACTGTCAGAGATGGAGTCATTTCAGCCAGCTTAGATGCCTCTAGAGGGAAGGACTTGATGACCAGCTCCAAGTAGCTGGCAAATTTGTCAACACCTGAAGTTAGGGGAAATGAACCTTAAATACACCAAGAGTACTGTATAAAGTGACCCAAGGATAATTTAGTTGTCCAAGTGCAATCTTCCAGGCCTAGGTATCTCCCATTCTCACAGACACTTAAAAATGTCCTCCAACAAGGCTCAGAACATCCTGTGCTTGTCCATATGATCCATACTTAATGTGTCTTCTTGCCTTTGTCTCCTAAAAGGCCTATTTCACCAGCTCTGTGCAGAGCATGACTAATATAATCTTGTAAACTCAGAGTTCTGCACAAAACGCAACAGCTGCCACGTTCCTTTAAAGTGAATCTAAGGACCATAGTGAGAGATGTACTTTCATGCAATGCATGCACGATCAAAACTACAGAGGGGTGGGAAGAGCAATTCCCACCCTCTTCCCAGGCCGCATCTCCAAGTCCCACCACAAGGATTCAAGGACAGGAGAACCTGGTCAAGTGATTCACCACATACACAGACTACTAATAGAGGAAACAAGGATGGTCCTGACTTTATGGCCTTGCAATTGCTGATGTATTTAAACAGAAATTGCCTAACACATTGCAAATGACTACACTTAAGCCTATTCCCAGCACTCTGTCTTCTCTGCCTTACAGAGATAATGGACCATTCTGGCTTCACAGGAAGCTGTGATGGTTAACTATACTAAGGACCATAAACAACTCAAACACTATGATACCGAGGTTATTACAGTTTGCAGTAGAGCCTTAGAGAATCAGAGGTCAGCATGCAATGCTGGAAGAAAGGTGTCTCTGTAACTTTTATAGAAGCTAACCTTACACTTCTGTTTCTGCTGCTCTGATACAACCTTTCAGATTCAAATATCCCTCCTCCACAAGCAGAGGCAATACACATGGTTCATGCAGCAATCAATTAGCTAGTATTAAAACCTTCAGGAAGAAATGCATTATTACGAGGGAAATGAGGAAAGGGAAGTTCTCCCCAGAGCCTGTAAGGACAGAAGACAACACAGAAACTCTGGCAGCAGGCGTGATGCTCCGGTGCTCATGTCGGAGCACTGAGCAGGTACCAGCTAGAGGGAGCCAAGCAGCCAGAGAATGAGAGAGAGGGAGAGAGACGATGGCACTGAAGAGCGATGGAAAACAGAGAGGTTGACACAGAACAGTGCAACAGTGAAAGAGGAAATACGCAAGTAAAGAAAGGAAAGGACAAAATTACGGAGAAAGAAAGGGTGTGAATTCAGCAAGTAGACAGTCACTCTGAGAGAAGGGAGACAGAATGGAATGAGAGGAAGAAAACTTGCTCAATATTTAAGTTGGTGAATTTTACTGTGTATTCCTTTGTTTTAATGCTTTTCACAGGAAACTTGTCCTGTGGGACACTAGGTTTAAGAGAAGAGAGAAAGAAGGTTATTAAACAGTTACATTATCTTAATACTGTCCAATGCTTCAGATGAAATGACTGAGTAAGAAAGGAAGGAAAACACCAAGAAATTCTCCATAAATATGTATGTAACTATGTGAGAAAAGGAGGAATACTGTGCTGATGAAATACAAAGCTGTAATTAATTATTTTTAATGGGACCCAATTCCCTGACTTGTTTGGAGAATTATTTCCAGAAATAGCCACAGCAAGTAACAGTCAACAGAAGAGCAGGCAGGCTCTGACTCTATGGCTCTGCAAAGCAGCAGTGGCTGTAGGACTCAGCGCACCCATGTTCATCTGAGCACGGAGGGCGAGACACTATGGCTGAAATCCTAACATTTATTTCCTACCCTGCTCTTAAGAGAGAGGAGGAAAAAAAAAAAAAAAAAAAAGAAAAAAAAAAGATCTCAGTATCGGAGAGGACTAAAAGAAATTTCCTTAGTCCTCACAAAAGCCCAAGACAGTCCGTGTGACCACAGCAGGAAAAAAATCTTCCCCTTCTGCCACTTAGAAGTTTGAAGCATGGATACACAGTTCTTTTGCACAGATCCATCTGAAATTTTATTTCAAAGGTTTCTCAAGTTCATATGAATCTCTGGAACTCATTGTGCCTTTCAGCAGGGTACTGAAACAGATCCTGGGCATGGGCCGGGCAGGCTAATTTCCCTTTCAGCATTGATGGTACACCCTCTTTCCGTGAGATCTCTCCAGGGACACCAGAAAAAGTGTCCTTAATTTCCATCTGCCATCTGCAGGCATCCCAGCTTTCCAGGAGAGGATGAAAAACAGTCGTGATGAATACAAACAGAAAACTGCACAGAGGGACTCAGGAAGGTAAAATGGTATTTTCCCCACCTATTTTGATTCTGCTCCTCCATACAATTAAACTCCTGTTTCAATATGGCTTTAATTTCATAGTCCTTGGTTTAGATCCTACTCTTCCACACACTGCACTTCCTAATAGAGCAGCCCCATTAGTAAACTACATTCATGCTAATGTACTTGCTTGCAGTGATAATTATCACAGCCCTTAGCCCTGGTCCTTGCCAGTGTGAGCACGTCAAGAGAGGTTGGTATAGCATTATAATTATACAATTAGCCTTGTCATGGCAAGGAATTTTGGGAATAGAGACATCTTGAAGCTTAAAATGTGGACAGCTGATAGATGACTGTCATTAAGCTCCTTTGTTCACTCTGCGGTGGAATAGTCCCTGAGCCGTAGGGTAGGCTGCTTTAATGAAAAAGAAAGACCTTGAACCACAGCCACTTTTCTCCACCTCTTCCCCACCTGTCCAGTCAGCCCTGTTTCCTCCCACTTCACACAGCTTCTGTCCGTCTCTCACCCCTGTCTGCAGCAGAATAACAAAAGCTGTCTCTAACAAGTCATTCCTAATCAGTCAAGTCTTGATGGAGGAAAAAGGCCCTCTCCTTACGATGCAGCCAAGTGGACCTTATTTGCCTCCGTCCCTCCCTGTTTAGAGCCTCCCGCGCTTCGCATGTTTGGAGCGCAGGCTGAGACCGGTTTAATTTAGAGATGCCAGGTGAGCACTACTCCAGCTTCTGGGTCAGCTTCTCAGTTGCATAAATCACATAGATCCTTTGAATTTCACATAGCTACGAATGCACATCCAGCTGAGCAGCACTGCCCTGGGCAATAATAAAATATGCCTTTCTAAAAGGGCCAGCATGGAAGGACATTTCAGGAGTAGGCAGGAGACAGGCTACGCTTCTTACCAAGAGAACTGCAGCAGGCCAGGGAGGCCTGTAGTGTGAGCCAGCTAAAAGGGAGAGACAACAGGGCAGCACAGAGAAGCACTGAGGAGGCTCTGCAAAGCGCCTTTGGCTTGATGGTTCCTGTAGACTCCCAGCTGCAAATCTGCACTGCTGGCAGAAAATCCTTAAAGATAGCAATGACTGCAAGTGTGCGGGAATAACGCTCACCAGACACAACGACATGCATCTGCACCTCCCTTTACAAGCTTCATTAAAATTCAATCCCCAAGTTCCTCTCCCTTTCTCTTTTCAGGAGTGTATTCAGATGTTGTTTTCCTGCATACCTGGATAACTGATGCTATGCAGGGCTTTGGTTAAGGTAATTTGAGAATTCTTTTATATTGAAAATGGTATAAAAAGTAATCCCCCAAAGTACTTGATTTTCCTTCCATGACATTCCACTGTATCAACCTACTTACGCTTTACCTCATTATTATTCTGAGGTGATGTGAATGGAATTATTATAGCTCAGAACGCAAAAAAAACAGGTTTGGCAGCCTCAGAGGGGGGATACGAGCCGGAGCAGAGTGGGGCACTGCCTCAGACCCAGCAGACTTCCACGTGCTTGATGATTGCAGGCAAGCTGCTTTGCTTTAGGAAGATTGCTTCCCTTCTCACTCTTCCTCTGCTTTGTTGTCTTTGGGGCAGGACAAGCTTCTCTGCATTCAAATCCTGCTCAGCAAAATTCACGCAAGTCAACAGCAGCTGAACAAAACCGTAATTGTACCAGAAAAATTGGTAAAACTGTAGATGGGCTTGCTTGGGTTCAACTTCTGTGCTGAACCTAGTAGGTTTTCTATGCAAAGTTAGAGTAGCCAAAATGCATTTCTGTACAGCCTAAGGGAATGGGAGACAGCCTAGCACAGCTTTAAAGCCTACTGCAATGCTCACAGCAGGACTCGGGCTATTTTTTCTATTAGAATAACGGTCAGAGGATCTGGCTTCAAACAAAGATACCTTTTCTCTAACCTTACCTAGTGGCAGAGTGAAACCAACACATTCTGACTAGAAACCGTAAGATGTTTCTTCTCTTCTTCAATGTGTTTCTGCAAGAACGACTTCACCCCTGTTCTACTAGGTCATTCAAGAAACAGCAAATAAAAGAGCCTTCCACCAAGTTGCTATGGTGGGTATTTGGGCAGCTGTTGCTGACAGAACTTATATCAAACACTTTGAAATATGAATGTTGCAGCACTTTTTTTTTTTTTTTTTTCTCTCTCTCTCTCAAGTCTTCCTGGTTTACATTTAGGTAGCCTACACTAGGTGACAAGGATATAATTCACCTGCTTAGATCTACACTTCTAAGCTCTTGCTAACCTTGCAAAATTTGCTTCTCAATCTGTTTCTCAAGTAGCCGACACTATGGACATTCATGAACTGTTACTGCATCCTTCTCTGCCCTAAGGCCACCAAGCTGGTCACTCTCACTCCCACGCCAGGAGTACCTTGATACGTGAGGATAGGTTACTGCTTTGCTGGACATCAAACTCCACAAAAAGATCACTGAGCTAAACCCAAACTCTGAGCTAAAATGGTAAATCTTCAGTCCCTAAGTGAGACATGCAAGCAAGACCCAAAGTCTGTGTGTCTGCAAAGCAGGAGTACAGAACCTCCTTAGACACAGCTGCTAACAACCGTGCTTTATGCAGAATGCTTGGGGGCTACTCTATTTTTATAACTTCCATCCATAAAATAGGAAGCCAAAAGCTTCTGGAAAGAGAAGTCAATTACCCTACAATGATATAAAAGAATAAATTCAACACAATCTGTATAAGCAAAAGTAAAAATCATCCATGCTCTCTTTCAGTTGGCAGTAGGTAATATTTAATAACCACCCAGTAGTCAACCTTCAGAAAGGCTCTCCAGAGCCATAAGCAGGTTGGCAACCAGGCAACCTAGCACCTAACTAGTTTTTGCATCTCGTTGTACAAAAGCAGAGACATATGGAAATGAACAGCCTGGAACAAGTGAACTCTGAAGCAATGTCTTCGATAAATAAATGCCCGCACATTGGCGGATGGAGAAAAGCACGGTAGGGAAGAACTGTATTGCAGTAGCAACTTAATCTGAAATGATTCACAAAAATCATCCTGAACTTTGGAATCAAGGCATTTCCGAATCCTTCCATCCTGTCCTCACTGGGGAAAATTCTCACCATTAAAAAGTGGGAAGGTGAGGGTAGAAAGATGTATCTAATGAAAAATATGTCAGAGGCTGTTTCAGGCAGCAGAGAAAGGAGATCACTGAACATTTTTGCTGCTTATTACTTTGCTAAACACATTTTTGGTAGCCTTCAGAAAGACACAACAATCCATTCTAAAAAGTCTAGAAAAGCAAGGCGTGGGGAGGCATTCTCAAGCTATAGCAGCTTGAGAATGAGCATGAAATGGGAGTGCAGTCATACAGGTTCATGGGATACATGCACCCTTCCCTCAGTGCTGCACTGGAAAAGTTGTATTTGATGCAAGAGCCACCTTCCACATTAATTCCTCTGGAAACCTGGATATTTGCAGGCAAATTGAATCTTTCCTATTTGAGGCTGCAGGCTGATTCCTAGTCACTGTTAAATGTGACAGGTGAGTGGAAGACGAGTACTACCACTCCCCTGCTGCTAGGCTCCAGCCAGCACATTATTCCTCTTTTGGGGATAAGGGCATTCCTCGTCTTGTGATTGCAAAGATTTTCTCCATCACTTCCGAAACATTTTCCTCTAACCTCAATTAATGCTATAATCTGAGAGCTAGCAAGGGAAGAGGTATTCCTGTATCCCATCAGAAAATGCAATGCAACACAGAAAATTCTGTGCAACATTCACTTTACTCTTACACATTACATACTGTGCAAACCATCACATGTCCCTACCTCTTTCCTCTCTTCAGTGATAGCCTCATAGATAGTAATTAAGATAAATTGCACCTATACATAAAGACACATGATGGGGAAGAGTTTCAACATTCAACTATCACTCAATGTCTTCAAAGGCAAGAAGAAAATAAAGAGCCAGTTCCTGAGTTAAAGGAACAGTTCAGCTCTCTGGAGTTTACTTCTGTGACAGGATTACAACATACTAGGATGGTATGTGAGTAGTCAGGATTTGTGGAGACCTTTTCAACTAAAACAAGCCATCGCCCTACTGAACACCATTGATATGCATGCAAAAGCAGCAAAATGGAGACCACCCTGTGACTCTGTACTGATTCTCTACAGCAATCACTACAGCAAAAATAAGGCAAGGAAAAGAGCCACACATCAAGAATCCAGGTGAGAACAGTCCAGATGAACCGTGATGGCCCTGAGCTAATCGGTCAGCCATACGTACCAAGTACTGCGCTTTTTCAAGAAAACACTCGCTCACTGCTGTCCCCTTCGCGAGTAGCCAAGTGGATGAGTTTCATGCTGTAATGCGAGGCCAAGGCAAAATTAACCTCTCAGTTATCGTCATACAGAGGAAGATGAATTTAATTACACTTTGCTACTTCCCCTCAATAATAGGCTACCTTTTGTGACAAAGAATCTCCCCTTCTGTCCCTGACAGTTCATCAGTTAATATTACACATCTGATTTCATTTCTTTGCACTGCTTGGCTGCCCATCATCTCAGAACACAAATATCTATAATGCCTCATCTCCTCTCCCCAAGAAACCCACACCATGCACCAATCAAGAAAACCAGCAGGCAATGATTTTCAAATGAGCCTACCTAAACCCAATCCCCACATGATGCTGAAACTGTTCACACAATGGGAATCCGTTTCAAATCAGTTACATCTCGATAAGAATCACCATGGGAAAACCATGACCTGCCTTCTACAGACTCTCCCACAGATCTGCCAGTTCTGCAAGACTTTACCATGGATCAGGGCTATTCTGCTTCACTAAATCAGTTGCCTACATGAAGTCTGGAGCAATAGCAAATACAGCTGTTAGTCCAAGGTGTCAATGGCTGTGTGCTTTCACAACAGACACAAGTATGTATGTACAAATTGAAAATAAAGGTGGATTATCTTTACACGAAGGGCATTATGTAAATGTTTTGAAATACATAATAGCAGCCACTATCAATCAAGAGAGCAGAGAACAGATGGGAAGGATGTTGTGTTGAGAGAAAGGACGCAAAGAGGAACACGTATCTTCTCCCCCACCTTCCTTGTTCTGATAACAATTCTAGATATACTCATGCAAATCTCCAGATACAAGCAATCCCCATCAATGTATTCCAGTACACTGTGTAACTCTGGCTGCTTCACCACCACAGCATGGGAAAACCACAGATACTAATACATGTGCAAAATGCTGCAAGATCAGAATGTGAATTTGCAATTTTTTCCCTTTATTTCAGTGTATTTCTTTTCTCCTAAATTACTCCACTCCTTCCCTCACTAAAACTCTAATAGATTTAAATGTTAACTCCAGAACATTTCTTTTGATTAACCTTTCTACCAAGCATGATAATTCCATCTCCTGTCATCTTCAGGCAGGTTCAACAACAGCCGTGATCCTGGATAAAAAGGCCTATTAATGATAAACCTCATGATAGCCAAATTTCTCAGTTTTTTACTTCTGTAAGAAAATATTTCATATCTAAGTTTTTAAAAGAAATGAACGTTTACTTGATGGCTGCCATTTTGTCTAGGAAAACAACTGTTGAATCTCCAGGTTTCTCTCCAGTGTTAAAAGTTGAATGTTAGAACTTGAATTAAGATTTATTAATGGATGTTGTAACAAGTTCACTTAATGCTGCAGATTTAATATAAGGGGTCACACATTTGTGGGTGATGTAAAACAATTTAAAAATATTAATAAGTTCCAAATAACTCTCAACAAAGTGGGTTCCAGATTCTTATTCATAGTAACATCATTGTACACTATTTTGGTAGCACAAAACTGCCTTTAAAATGGACATAAGCTATGGCCCTTTGCATTTCCAGATCCTGTCACTGTTTGTGACTTGTTATCAACAACATGCTGTAAGTACAGGACTCAGAACCTAAATATTGAGAGTAACAAATACATACATAAAAAGCATTGTGCACCAGGGCTGAATTTATGATCTATACAGCTGTTCCACCCCAGCTGAAGTGCAGTCTGTTTCTGAACTATAACGGCTTAACTCTTGCTCCTGAAAAACTCCAGGAAGGCAGAGAGCATTACGCCATGGTAAGAAAAGCAGGATCCAGCCCTTGAGACTGTACATCCCGCAGAGACAAGCGATATTACCCTCTAGCCTCGACTGTTGTGATAGGTCTTAAATACAGCAGAACCGTGATGGTTCCCACAGGAGTGACATGAAGTAAGTATTTATCTTCTTAGCAGTATGTGGGCAGACAATTGACGGCATATCAGAATTTAGCTGGCAATACAGATTCAGAAAGGTTGAAAACCACAGTCAAGTCAAACCAGTATCTACCAGCTCTGGGCTGAAGAGTGAACAGGGGGAAAGGCTGAAAAATCATTCTGTGCTCAGCCTCAGATGTGACAGAGAGGGCTTCTTCTTCTTCTTCTACTCTTTTTCTGAAAGACCCCATGTTAACACTGAGTTGGGTAGACAGCCATGAAGAAAACTTTGATTTCATACCACCAAGTAATCTGCAATAGTCTAGACAGCCAAAATAGTACATACTTCAAAGCTACCCAACATCCCTGGAAAAAAGAAGAAAAGGAAGCAACCATTTTTCCATATCGCTTTTTTTGCATGGCATTTCATTTGGTTATTTATGAAAAACAGAAAAAGAACAGTATGAACTAGTTACCTTGGCTATCTGGACACACCAGTTCAGCAGAAGTTGGGAGCCAATATTATCTTTATGTTCATGAACATAATCCAACAAGCAGCCATGAGGCATCAGCTGAGTGACTAGTTGAATGGTTGGGCTTAAGCAGACACCCAGGAGTCTCACCAGGTGGGGATGGTCCATGCTGGCCATGATAAGAGCTTCCTGTAACAACAGAAGGGATCCAGTTACTCCACTGTGTTTCAAGGCTCTACGCATAGATTTCCCATTCCCCATAAAGCATCGTCGAAAGGGGATCAGCATCCCCTGAAGTACCATACATTTCCATGTTGTTGAGCCAGGATTAGACATTCCTAGGCAAAATCTGGTTTGATGTAATGTATGTTACACGGTCCTAAACAACAGGTCAGAGTATTTGCAGAGCTCCACTGAAGAGTCCCATCAGGAACTCGTCATTGCCTAATATTCCTCTTTTTGTTACTGCCACAGAACTGAAGATGTAAATGTGACATAGCTGACTGTACTTAAAGGTGTTACTCTTTCTTATTTTACTTCCCTGAATTAGTTTCTTGAATTTATTTTCCCAGTTTGTGGTCAATCCATCAGGCATCAACTAACATTTTTTTGTGCACATAAACTATGCCACTCATATATAGCTCTGTCCCCTGTTATGCCTAATTCTGCAAGAGATCTGATTACACTGGGCTGAAATGCTTTACTGGATCAAAGACTTAATGCTTACTATTTTACAGGCTTAAGCATTTAACATTTATAAGTTACAAGATAATGTTAATGGAAAATTTCCCAAAACAGAGTCCAACTTGCAAAGGGTTAAGAATCACGAAGTTTAGCATGGGGTTTTCAAACGGGTCTGACACTCACAAGTCCTACCAAAAGTCAGCAGATTTCTTAAGTCATTAGGATATGACCAGGTTACGGACTCTGTGACTATTGTATAGTAATAATCCAAACTAGTAGTCCTGATGGTACAGTAGCAGCCTAGCGGGGTAGTGTTCCTGCTTAACACCTGATGTTGCCACAAGTAGGGCACTACACAAATTACCAGCTTTAGAAGTCTGACCCTTCTAGCCCAACTCCTGGTCTTCCAAAGTCCTCTCCCAAGTGATCTTGGGTGAACCACTTCATTTTTCCAAGCTGCAATTTCTCACGCATTGCACAGGAGATAATCCTTCCTTTCTTCTATACTTTAGCTACCTTTTCCAGATCGCAAGCTTTTGGAAGTTTTCAACCAGCTGGTTGTCCGATACCAAGCATCAGAAGGACTTAATCTTGGCTAAGGCATTCAGTCCTAATCTTACAGATCTCCCACTGGTTGCAAGATATGCAGGACCAAGTACCACAGGAGTTCCTTATAAAGCCTTACAAATTTGTTCTCACAGGTAAAGCTGCCATCATGAGCAACTGGCTTTCAAAAAAGGCAGGGAGAAAGCTCTTCTCTCTCCTTCACTGAGCTGAGTCCCCAGTTTCAATAAAGATCACTTCCTCATGACAACGAACAATGAAAAGTGAGGGGAAACTTGGGCTTTGTAAAGCTATTTTGGCTCCCTCCCCTTCTCCGAAAAACCTATACAACATCTTTCTGACAACTCAAAGAATAACAGCTATAATAATGCCAAAGAAAGAAAGAAAGAAAGGAAAGGGAAAAAAAAGGATGAGAAAAAGTTGGCATCAGAGGAATGTACCATCTTCCCTCCCCTCCCCCCCCCCCCCCGCCTCAACTCATAAAACTATTTTTTTCTTCCCTATATTAAGGGAAAAAAAGTCCTGGCAAGTACGCTGAGTTTGTATTAAAGAAAATTGCTCATCATAGTACAAAGAATATTTGAAACCAAATTGCAGAGTATTTGCATAATAGGTCTCTCTCTCTCTTTCCCTTTTCTTCATTACGATGAAAAGATGTACGAGACACTAATTGTAGGGTTCCCCTCCCCCCCCCCCCAAAATAAGAAAAGAGCAGATGGCCTCCACTGGGGAGGGGGGAGAGTGTGCCTTCCTTCTTCTTTCTGCATGTATAGGAAGAAATAAAATAACTAAATAAATAAACCAATAAGGGCTATTTGATGGGGCGACTGGAGGAGGAGTGCTGAGGAAGATTCCAACGTAACAAGTGAGATGGGGATCTTCATTAAAGTAGTTTTGTTCCTGTTCAAATTAATATAGTTCTCTCTTATTCAAGTATGTATGGGGTCTCCTTGAAGCAATCTTAGCCTCTTTTCCACTGTCACTAGAAAATGTCACTGAAGGCCACCAGAATAAATACATGTTGACAGGTGCATTATCCAGTTTGAAGGAACAAAATTACTCTGCCTCATTTTTTCTTTTTTATTTTTACCCATTCATTTTTCTCCTGCAGATGCACTGGGGATAGTACTTGATGCTCCCTCGCTCAGAGTAAAGTTAAGCGTTACTCCAGGAAGTCAAAGTGGGACTACTTTTCTTGATAATGAAGACTGATTAGAACACAGACAATATATTCCTTTTGCTCACTAAGGGCCCAGATGGAAAGCTTCAAAGCACGTGCTCCATTAGTCTCCAGCTACATGCCATTTCTAAGTCTATTTGAGTCAAATATTATGGTCTGCTCTGCAATGAATCAAGACATACAACGTAACAAAAAGCAGGAAAACTTTCATTATAGGTCCAAGTCCCTAATGGATATGAATTTAGCATGAATCCTGGCTTCACATAGTTGTTCTCATTAGTAAAATTGTTATTTTTATTGCACTAGCATCTACAGGAGAACTAAATTCAGAGTTGTGTGTATCCCGCACAGCACATACACAAAGTAAAAGAAATTGTAGTTGTTCTGCTAGAGCCTAATTAGACAAAACAGACAAGTGACAGCAACAGAAACACTACGACTTGGTAGCATTTTTAAAATCCATTCAGCAACTAAGGAACACAGTCCTCGCATTAAAATTAGTTTGGATGTAAAAGACCCTAAAGCCACAATTTCCATGGTATTTAGGCACTCTGCAGCCTGATTCCCAATTAAATTTTCTGAAACACTTAACCAGGTAAGGCACCTAACTCATGGAGCTGGCTGTCTGACACTGGCATCTTTGAAAATCTGCCTCTGCAGATTTTCCCTTTTGGTAGCTTTATATCCGCAGATCTTGTCTCTATACTCAATTGGCAGAATTACAGGAATGATCTTGAAAATTGTACCTATCATCCCAATTTAACGGCGAGGAAACTGAGGAAGAGAAAAAGGCAGCCTAGTATCCAGTCACGTACGAAGTCTAGAGCAGAGATGTGAACTGGGCCCCGGATCACTTCATCTCTCTCTCCTGAAATAAGTCCTCTGAAGTTTGAAATAAAAAGGAGAAAGAGGGGAGAGATTAAGATATGATATTGCATCTTTCCGCCAGGAGTCAGAACTTCTGTGACACCACATGCTCCTATTAGAGGCTGAGCGATGCCAGGAGCGCGGCAGTTTTGGAAGGGTCCTGTTGGACACTGAATGCCCTCCTTCACCTGTCGGCAGGAGCAGGGACTCGAGGAACTCCTCAGCTGAACCACGTCTCTTCCTGGAGCTTGCTGACCCTGCTGTCACTGCTCGGGTAATAACTATCGCAGCGGTGTGCTGCAGCCAGGCACAGGGCAGACATAAGCCAGTCGGCTCGGGCACAGGTAGCAGTTGTGGTCATTCCTCTCTTCTACCCGTTTTGAACGTGTTTAGGTATTGCCACCAGATACATTAAGCTCAGCTCCTGTGATCTATATGCGCAACCCTATGTTAAACAATTGCATCAATGCTAATTTAATGCCTTAGACCGAAGCCTCTGTCATGTGCAGTTGGTAACACAAGAACATATCCAACAAGAAAGGTGATTTTGGAAGTGCCAGTAAGCTCGCGCCCAGCCTACGAGGCAGACTTTTGTCGGCACAGCCACGTCGGTACGGCTCTGAGGAGGTGCAACTGCTGACTGACAGAGAGGCCAGGAGAAGTCCTCCGAGCACCTCCCGTTAGACCAGCCAGAACACGCTGAAGCAAGTAGAGCTCATTTAACTCACCAGAGCTGCCTGTTGCTGTAATGATACAACGTGTAGTTATATCCAGGCGCAAAGCACCTGTCAACAAAAACGACTAAGGCAATTAGCCACTCATTTCTCACAGGTCACTTGATTCACCTTCCTTCCTTAGATGGCTTTGAAAATCCCAGCTAAAACGGTTTCTTAATCTATCCACCCTGGGCAGTCGTGTTCGAAATAACTCTAATTTCAGTGATATTTCTGCAATGTAACTACAGATCCAACTAAGACGAGATTCTCTTTTCAGCCTTCCCTGACAAAGAAGAAAAAACAGCCCTCAAGACTATGAGAATAAAGTGCTCGGGGGAACACACACAGCACATCTTATATGGTGGTATTTAACTTCCCTCTTTGCTACCATGAGACGTTATCGTTAGCAATTACAATTGACAACTGAGCGTAAATATTAGCCAGCACACCGATCCCTTAAGAGAATACTTTGATACTGGCACTCAACATGATGCATGGGCCACTAATGGTAAAATGATGCCATATCTGTGGCCGCGTTGAAGATTTATTCTCCACCCAGACTGACTCAGGACACAACTCTCCTCCAGCACACGCGTCGCGCCTTGAATTGGTACTCCAGGGAGCACTGTAGTATGTGGTCAAGCCAGTGAGCCAGCCCCCTGCCAAGTCCAAAACCATGCCCTAAAGGAAGTATGAACGTCCATATTGGTCAAGAGACCTTCCCTCAGCTGCTTTACGGAGGGTTTAAGTCCTGTTTATAGCTCGTACCATTAAAAGAGTCCTGTACCCCTTGCTGGAGCCCAGTGCTTTCCAGGATGATTCCTGATGACCTCATCTTCTTGTCTGTAAAGGTTCCTCCTAGCAACAAAATCAGCACTTGACATAATATTTGTTGTTTCCTTGCATCAGATGTAAATACCTTTCAGAGGGGAAAAGCTACTCCTCCTGAAGGCCTGTTCGTTCACTGATGAGCTTCCTGAGCGCCTGCGGCCACTCAACACGGAGCACTGAGACAAGCTCACTTACGGGTAGCCAGTGCCCTTTCCAGTGCCTCCTTGGAGCCCGTGCAGGACCGAGAGGCTTTCCCCAGTCCTGAGAGTGCTGCAGACCCATGAGCCAAGGAGAGCTTTGACTGCTTCAGCTAAGCCAGATGAACGCGTGCACCTGATAAGGGTCTGGCAAGTGGCGACAGTCTGAAAAAAATCTTTTATTTCCTGCCCTTCTGCTTCTAACTGTTCTTGCCATAAAATACCCCAAATCAAACAAAACATAAGAAACCACAAAAAAGACTCTACACATTTTCTCTAATCATTACTGAGCAAATTAAGAACACTTAGAAGATGACTTCTTACTATGCTGTGCATTTTTCTGCAAGCACAAACTGCCGTGGCGACAGGAAAAACGCTACAGTGACTTCACAGCTTTTTTCATTCATTTTACAATGCTTCTAAAGGCTAAGGCAAAGAAACCCGTCTGGAACTCACGCCTGACCTGCCTCAGGGCAGATCCAATTACAGTGCAATATACTTTCAGTGCATTTCGCTTGCAAGCCTCTGTGCGGATATACTCCACCAGGCCTTACAAAACTTCTAGGTTACAGCTGACTTATCCATGTGTAGTCTGCATAAAAACTTAAGCTGAGTGACAGCACAACATGTACACCCAACAACATACATGGCTACACTTATTATATGACAATGATACCCATTATTAAATTTCCCCGGTACTTCCTATGCAGGACGCTGTTTTCAATCGCTTTACAGCATTGCTATACTTCCAACCTTTGGGCTGAAATTTTTCACCAGTCAGGCAAATACTCTCTGGAAAGCTGCTGTTGAAATGTCTCAGCCATTTCTCAAAATGAAATGAGAGCTGCAGCTATAAGGACCAACAAAGGATATCAGAGTCCCGCAGTGGGATAGCAGCAAACAGAGGGAGGACAGTAACATCACCGACTGCCACAGCTGCTTTTCCAGGAACTGGCCTGTAGTCATTAGAAGCAGACACATTTATCAGGGCACTTTCAGGCAAAAGTCTTATTTGAGACTTGACAATAGCTTATATAACCAATTTTACTGCTATGTAATATAGTCAACAGCACCTGAGTGTTGCAAGGGCAGATTCAGCCCTGAGGTCACTGCACGGCGGAGCTACATGCTTTAACTTGCGCCACACGAGTACAGTAGCACGCCCTGTGATGAAAGTTTTCTGGCACTGTGCTGTCCTAAGAGATGGGGACAACACATAGGCCGCCTATAACACATTCTCTAAATTTCCCCCTGGAGCAGGGCAGGGAAGGAGCAGGACTCAGGAGCAAATGAAGGAAAACATCTTTTTATAAATCCACATCCATACTCCAAGCAGAAAAATAAGACGAATACTTACAGTAGGTATAGTTTCATGCACGGTTGTTGCATGGAAGCCTAACAGTGCACATGCAGGTCCAAATCCTCTATTCACACTCACATGACTGATTGCTTTTTCTGTGTGGAAATACCAAGTTTGGCAACACCGAGTCTGGCTGTCACAGTGACATAACCAGAGCTCTAAGGCAAAGGCCTGCTATATTAAGGCAGTTAAAAGTGCTGTTGGCTGGAATTGTCACCTCCCAGAACCGTCCCCCCCCCCCCCCATGCTTGCTTTACTTCAAGAAGACATGTTAAGGAAGCTATATGTGAAGAAAGAGAAAGATGAACTGTATGAGTCTTGATAAGATGTGTTTCCTCAAAACTAGGACAAACTCTCACAGTAAGAGACCACAGGCTTTGAATGGGCTGTTGGGGACTCTGCGGCCAAATAGAGACCTGAGCTTTTCACTTCCAAGGTTTTAAACTCAGTTTCCAGCGAGGGGCTTGACCAGAAATCCTAGGGGCAGCGAGCAGAGTCGCTGTGTACTTAGACTGGAGTACCAACATGCCACACCATTAAAATGGTGAAACTAATATACTCCCTCAGACAGGTCTGAAAATCCAGCTGTCTGGTGCACCCCTACACCCAAAGCATTAGAGAAGGCAAACTAGGAGTGCGAAACAAACCGAGACCCACAGCAGAGACCACATACTGTGGTACATCACTTACAAACGTGACGGAAACACCACAGCAATGCGCTGTCTAGTGTGCAGGAGCGCAGCTGGTCTCCGGCTGGTGCGCTGCCCTATGCTATGCGGATGCACAGCCTTTTCTGGAGATGGCATCAGTGTCTTTGAAGGTGCTGCGCTTCTTGGGGCAGACGTGTCCTCTGAGGCTCCTTTGCTTGGTGCCACACTCGCACATAGCAGTGTCTGCAGTCGTACTGACTCACCACTGCAGAGGCACAGCCTGCGCTGCTGACACTGAATTCGCATGCACACAAGTGGAGAGAGGTGCCCCACTTTCCTCCAAACACTTGAAACTAGCACAATTCATGGATTCGAATGCTCTCTCTCGTAAGTGATGTCTAAAGACTCTGGATCAAATATTCTGTGCCTACCTTAGAAGCAGCAGCAGGCCCTACTGATGCAGAAATAGGTACCTTCATGCTCTTATAGAGTGAGTCTGGCTCACTATATATTTGTGAGAGAGGAAAAAAAAAAAGTAGCACCGTGGTCCCTGTTCTGCAGACATTAAGTATACGGGCAACAACGTCGACCCCAGTAGGGCTCTTCAAGTGCTCAGAGTTAAGCACATGCTTAAATGTTTGAAAGAGTAGGAGATGCATTTTGTAAAACCCACACACCATATGCTTCTCTCTTCTCCTGGCTGACTTTGTACCAATTAAGTCTCCCAATTCATCAGAGCCTGTGTTAGACAGCTGAGGAGGAATCTGAAGTCTGGAGGAACACAGTCCTTTGTGCACAACAAGTTAAAGGAAGATTTTTCCTCAAGCATCCAGTCAGAGGGCAACTCATATTGGCCTTTCTGTGAACCTTTCCTGAAAACACTTGATTCTGGTGATTAGAAAATAAAATACAGCCTGCTTTCAGCTTAGTTTTATGCATAGATGGCCAAGAGTTCAAGACCTCAACAAGCAGCAAAATTTTATGTGAACACTTCCAATTGAAAACACTCAAGAGAAGTAACAGTGGATTTCAGACTGGCAACACCCCCTTGCAGATCAGCGCTAAGTAGTTTAACAGTATGCACAGCTCTGTGTAATGATACTACAGCATTCTGGCAAATGCTTTACTCACAATTTGTGACACACACCATTATTTCAGAATAGCCCGTTAAAAGTCGATCACCTGTCTTACTATTTTGATGCAACTAGCAAAATGTTTGAAGTTTTACAGGTGTACTGCCTAAAAAGGCAATCACTTCAGCAGTATATGAATGGGAGGGGAAAGAAACCCAACCACCGACCAGTTTATAAACATCTTCAGCTTTAGCTGCAGATTCCTTTCATGAAGGAGGGAGTTCTTGCTTTGGGTTTTGATTTAAGAGGAGTGATGGCAAGGTCTCAGGAATGAGTGATACAGAAAAAAATCTATCAAGTTCTCACTCCTTTTGAAGAGTCTTAGGCTGTTGCTTTGAAATTTTCTGGTATTACTGAAAAGATTGACTTTACAATCACACACTCAAAGCTCTTCTCGCCTTCAGGATCAATTTAAAGGGATAGCAGCAGACTGAAACCTAATTTCATCAAGTGTACTATCAACATTAAGAGTTGTTTTAATCAAAGACATTTTGCCCATAACGCAGGAAGTTCATTTCTCACGTTTGAGAATTCAAAATGGACTACTCATTTCCATGTTTCACTCATCTGTATTCAGTTGCATAACAGCATCGCACTCAAGACTCAAGCACTGCAAAGGGAAGATTATACTTAAACAAAAAAGGTTTCATTGGATGGTGTGGCTCACAGTTTGATTTTTTTGACCATGCTGGCATCAGTGAACCATGAAGTCAAGTCATCAAAAGCTGCCACACTTTTCCTGGCTCACAATATTTTCTTCCCTTCAAAATTACTCCACCTGCGATTCCCCCACCACCACCACCAGTCTCTTAAGATTTCTCCTCCACCCTTTTCTTCTCTACTCTTTGTTCTTTCTTTTACCATCTTGTTTACCTACTCTTCTCTCCTAATTAAATTAAGAACCTCTTTCCAAAACACTTCAAAGAAAATCACTGCCACCACCAAAACCCATACTCCTCTTGTACGCTGTACTCTTCCTCGATCCTTTGGCTGCCTTGCCTCTTCCACTGCAGGCTTTGCAAGGCCAGGACTGTCCCTGTATTTTGCCTAGCACTGTGGAACCATACCTTGACCGAGATCCTTAGATGTCCAGTGACATGGTCCTAACATGCCCCATCTAGGCGGATACCATTTTGCCAACCTCTAGTTTAGAGCACTCCTAGAATACCTGCTCTGTTGGCCAAGCTGACTGGCAAGACTGGCAAATTGCCTTATGCTTCAAATATAAGGTTTTATGTCCCTCCCTAAACTCTTACAATTTTGGGCATGTCCTACTCTTAGGGTAATAACCATAGAGGTAACAATATAATATAATAATGATATATCCTTTTCTCATGCTGGTAAAATCATGACACCAGCAATAATCCTCAAATCAAATACTACCTCTGATCTTCAATACATGGGCATATTTAGGACCCGACTTCTGTCCGTGAGAACCAAACAACCAAGAGTTGACAATTCCAAGAACAAACTGGCATGGACTGATGGCCAGCTGGCTTTTACCAGTGCAAAAGCCAGAATCAAGTTAATAATTGCATTTATTAGTTTGTATTTGTAGCCAGGCAGACACTTTCATAAAGACAAGATCTTACTGAAATACAGAAGTCAAGAACAGACAATAACAGGGAAACAACACCTAAACAAACTGGCAATATTGCAAGAGGGAATACTTATTTTCTCAGTAATCTATAAAGCGACAGCTCTATGAACGGAACAAAATTACAATTTATGTCATATTTCATTGTCCTTTATGATTTACTCCAATCACAAAAACATTTATTGCATTACTATGGCATAACATCACAGAACCAGAATTTCCAAAGCACTGTTCAGCTAAACGGACTGTACAAGTCAAAACCCCAAACCTCTTTTCTTGGAGGAGTGCTTCCCACAGCAAACTGCTAACAGGTTGACTGGGGTGAACCTGCTTTTCAACAACCAGAAGTACCTTGCAGCTGTTTAGGAAAGAAAGTGAAAAGAACCACTTCTAAGAGACACTGCAGAGGAAACGTCAGGCAAATGAAGCACAACTAGAGAACCTGAAAGCCCCAGGCTGTCGCAACCACTGTGCCAAAATTAGTACTAGAGAATTACTCACTCCATCTACATGGACGGGCCATACAAATTGTAAGCTTGCTTTCAAGCACTGAGGCACAGAAAATTTGCACCCTGATTATAAAGCACTAACCCCACCTGCACTACAGACAGTTTTGTACAGCTAGCACCCATTGTGCATCTTACTGCCATGAGCAACACTATGATCAGCAGCTAAGGGGCTAACACCTAACAAATAGCAGGAAAAGGGACCCACAGCTATTACACTCTGTATTTCCTTCTAATCAACACAAGTAATTATTTATTTGGGATGACTTTTAGAAAACAAAAGTAGAGTTACATACAGTTAATCCACCCTATCAATTCCCTGCTGCATGCATTTGCTTTTTCCTTTTCTTTTTTCTTGCTTTGTTTTTTTGTTTTTTAAGACCTACATTACCATAGCATGACATCCTACCGGGATCAGAGAACATACAGTGCCTCTGAGAGGCACACCGTGACGCTCAGAAGGACACCAAGTTCCTCGTTTTTCTGGTCATGCTCAGAAAACTTCTGTGCCAGCCAAATGCCAAAGAAACAGCAAGTTGTTGCACATCACGGGAGATCCCACGGGTCTGTTCACTGAGAGGAAGTTTTGGAAGTAGATTAATTTGACATGCTGAGATTGCGCTGGGAATACATAGAGAAGAAGAGAACAGTTACCAGTTGCCAGCTAGAGACAGGCCAATGCGAATTTGAAAGTGATCTGGAATTTTTTATCATTTATACAGGCAGGTGGGTGATGGTGGTAAAACACATTTGTGTATATTAAAACCAGACAGGAAACTGCATTCACATCCTCAGAAAAGAGCTAACACTGGAAAATGTTTCCCATCTGCTCTCAGCTGAAGAAAAATAATCCCAACTCCTCCCACTCTTTCTGCCTGCTCTCCGCAACTCAATCACATGGGAAAATATTTAATTGTGATGTATTATTTTAAATATTTCAATTTGGATTTGAACACATTTTTGTCTGTTACACATAGCCTGCACTGTGAAACAACAGGTATTTGACTGTACCTCAGCCATTTCCCAGCCCTGCATCGATAGCGTTCCATATCGCAGCATTTAACTATGCAAACCGATCAATGCATGCTTTTGAAGTTACTATTGAGCAAATATAACACAGCTGCAATTTGTTAACATAGCTCCAAAATCTAAGTAATTGTATTTTCTTAAACATTTTTATCCCATTTGTCATGCAAAGCATTAAGATAACAACAGGCCCTGGTCTAGCTGAACACTACTTAATTCTAGTTTGTACAACGCATATTTGTCTATGCAATTAAAAACCTGATATTCTATATAAAGCAGAATCCCTTAGGATACAATTTTAATCACTTTATAAGTAACTGAGAGATAAGAATCCCTAATTTCTCCACTGCTGCTAATACACGGTTTGCCTTATATCAAGTGTCCTCCAGCTTCTTTAAAGTACCAGGTTTTGGTGGCTAGCACTTACTGATAGCAAGAGGTATTTGAAAACAGCATTTTAGACTCAATCTCAGTGGGTGATTAGATAAAAGAGATTTGTTTCAAAACAAACCTCATAATTTCTGCCTAAGTAAGTATTCCAAGGCATTTTAAAACAAATTATTAATAACCATTAAAGAATTTGCTCAGACGAGATGAGATCTGTGTTCAAATTCAAAGAGTCCCATGCATAAAAGGGGATAACAATAATAATTCCTCTGCCTAGCATTTATCTGTTGTGTCTACCTTGACTGAAAGCCTTTCAGGACAGGAACAAGCTCATCATGTTTTCACAGCACAAAGGGTTTCTGGTCTTAATAGGGCCAAGAGATGCCATATATTACAATGAGCAACACCACCAAAGTTAACACACAAAATATTGCTCTGCAGAATGCTTTCATTTCTGGAATTACGACTCCAGTATCGGAGGACCAAGCATTTCAAACCAGCAATTACTGATCGAGGGACTGTCAGCCACATTGCCACCTCCGCTCTATCTCTGCTTATCCTAGTTATTGCACTGAAGTCTAAAAGAATAGAACAGAATACTACAAAGATCATCAACAACTCATTCATGTACCAGATTTCCGTCTTATTTCTTGCATTACAACTGTGTGACAGTCAACTGTCCTTATCACTGCTTATCAATGTTAAATATTATGTAGAATATTAATATGAACAGATGCTAATTATTTCATTTTTGTAAGTCTGTGACAGTTACTATTGTATCAGCGGTGCCTGGATCACTACCTAGATATGGAAAACACAATTTTTCAGGGGTTCTCTACAGCACAGCATTAAGGTAGAAAGTATTTTCAACTGCAGATTCTTCAAAGACTTAAGACAACATATACTTCAATAGTGATACTTCAAGTTCAGCTCTCATAAGCCTGTGCTTCCTTACCCTTAAATTTATACTAAATTAAAAATGGGATTCAGCATGAGTATAAGATTGTCTGAGATTTTCCTTTTCTCACTACAACAAAAAATCCATGTTCTTCTTTAACTTAAAGTTGGCTTGGCACTTTGTCAGTGTAAAAACAAGTAGGACAAATAAAATGCATGGGTCCCCTGGGGCCCTTTGCCTGCATTCACTTTCTCCACTGTTGCTGACCTGCAAGTTGCAGCACGTGCTAGCACTCATACACAGCCACATCAGCCCGTGTTCGTGAAAAACCTGGAACGTAATAGCCTACCTGTTGTCCAGCACTGAACTAAATCACAGTCAAGCGTGCTTCGAAAATGATTAGCCTGCACATACATACGGTTTTACAGCTAGCTCCTCTGACTTAAGTATCAAGACATTTCTTCTTCAGTCTTTCCATCAAACTTCACTGGGCTTACTGTTCACCTTGAAGTAGTGATGCTTGTTTGGGATGCATTACAGTTAAGTCTATAGAAACAGTACCTCTTTTTTATTAAGAAAGATCCCATAAAACCCTTCATTTATTATCAGTGTGGCAACATTCTGGCATATGCATCGCCCTTTAGAAACTCAAACATTAATGTGTGCCTACTTTATAGTGCTAATGTGAGCTGGAGGCACAAAGAAAAAATGTAAAGTAATAGGAGGTTTCTTAACTACAGGCTTTCAGTTCCTTTTAGTGGCAAGTCAGCAGTAATCGCCCAGTTCTCAGTGCCAACGTCTGCTTTAAAACTGGATAACTGTGTCAGCTTCTTCTCACAATTAACATACAAAGCATTACTCCATAATTCTATCTTCCATTTGATCCTGTTTTGTCAGAGTTTTGTTTCTGCACCTTGCACTTGAAGATGTCAGAAAAACCCTGCAAAGACTTCCAGCATTCCCCATCACTCTGCTTATGCTGAAGGAAGGCTGCTTTCCATGAATTTAAGTACAAGTCTCGCAGCTGCAACCTACTGTTTCAGCAATATCTGTTCCTACACAGATATCTAGAAAAGTCTCGCCTTCTGCCTTAAATCATAGCACCTGCTGGCTGTGTGACTGGAAAGGCTGGCTCCGGCAGGCACTATCGGCCTGCGGCTCCAGCCTCGGAGTCCATGGCCTTACAGTATCCAGCAGAAACTTTCACTGAAGCAATTAAGATTGCTCTCCTCAAAGTCCAGATCCAGACACAAGATACTTAGGTCCTGGGAAAATATGAAGCTGGAGGAAAGCTTTCTGGCTTAGGTCCAGATCTATCATACAGTAAAGGATGGCAACACATAGCACAATGCCAGGAGCTAGAGAGCCACTCTTCAGTAAGCAAGAGAGAAGAAAACTCACCATGGAGACAGAAATCCCGAGAGGCTCAGATTAAGTCTCCTAACTGAAGTGGTATGTACTTACTCTTACAGCACCACTTTTCTGCCCTTCCCACTCCCCTTTTTTGACATTCCCATCCTTTGCTTGTTCAATTTCTAAACTTTCTAAGCTTTTTTTTTTTTTTTTGGGGGGGGGGGAAGCTCTCTCTTACTGTGTTCTGATAAAACAACAGCGTGACAACAGTGGGATCCTGCTCTTTGTAACACACACAGCTAAGCAAATAACTGATTCTGTGTTTCGGTAACCAAGCTGAAATGTACACTCCGGAGCCACGACAACAAAGAGCAACCATGTCACTGGTGTACCTCTTACCTTTAAAAAGAAATCGTAACACAAGGCATCAGTTCAAAATGTTTCCTTCAGAATCCCTCCACTTTCCTGCCAAACCTACTTCTTGAATGCAATTAGAATTTGCAAATAGTTTCAATCCAGTGCAAAACAGTTTTAACCCACAGCTATGTATTTCTGTGAATAAACTAACACTCCTTCCTGACCTTCTCCCCACTCCCAAATTCACTCGATCTTATGCAAGGTTTCCAAGTCATTACACAAAACCAGCTTTAGAGGAGGAGCTCTGCCACCGCCATCAACAGAAGGCTTCTGCAGGTACTTCCTAATTGCTTTACGAATAACTCAAAACTTCAGTCACTCACTATAGCACGTGCCTGTATTTTTCAGTTGTAACGTTACGCCAGCAGGACTGTATCCAAACAGCCTGGCTTGTCTGTCCGTGCCTATACTTCAGCCTGTGTCTGCACAGACACATTGCTCTTGCATCTGGGATTTTACCCCCCATCACACCTCGCCCCCACGTACTGTGGAAGGAAAAATTACCAGGGTAAGCAAATATTTAAAGAGAAAATTACCCCTTCAGATGGAAATAAAAGTGAATGTGGCCTTGAAACAGTTAACCTTCAAATGCCTACCAGCAGTTAACCTTCAGCAGTGATCAGATTTCCAGCTTCTGTAGAGGCTGCTCACTCTGGGGGCTTGTGCGCGGTAAGCCGCGTTCTCAAGGACAGCTTGATTTCTGGCATCTCTGGACAAGTTGGAAATTGTAATTGCAATCACAGTGAGTTTCTGTACCCGGACTGACGGGCAAACAGGTTCTCTCCTCCTAAGTGGCTATACTTACAGCGCGCATAAAGCGGGAGGGCAAGGGGAGACTGCACAAAAGGGAATCTGCAATCAGACAAGTCAGGCTACCCCTTTCCTCCCAGCCCCAGCGACTGCACATGATGGACTGAAAACCTGTTTGAATCACTGAAGCACAGCCCCGGGCCGAGTGCAGCAACACTGCTGTTCATTATCAGCTATTCTTACGGAGACCCCTTAAGCCAGCTGGAAAGAAGGATGTTTACATAAATGACAGCAGAGGAAGACAAGGAAAAATGGCTCACTGCTGACATAAAGAACTCCATTTGATCCTAAAGCTGCCCTTTTAGTTGAGGTTCAAGACTAGCTTGGTGGTGTTTCCCGGGCAGCCATGCAGTCAGCGGAAGGACTGTGCAGTGCTTGGATGTACCATCCAAGGACTCTCAGTAGCGTTGCACTGCCTTTTCAGGCTTGAAAAAGTAATGCACTAAGCATCTACAGGGACTAATGAAGATCTGGGTCATACATGTCACTAGGGAACATGACGTGTGTATGTGGAATTAAACATAATCCAATGGATAGGCAAAAATCTTTATGCTGTCACCTATATACGCACATAAGACAGGATCTTGCAAGGAGCCTCAGTATAAATCATCAACGGTGAAACTTCACATCACAGCGAGTCTGTCCACAGCAAGCCCCAATAGCTCTATAAAATACTGTCAAAGGCCAGTGAAAAGAACCCAAAAGCTTCGGCTTAGAGTCCTCCTAAGTCTGATGCCAGCAGTGGAAACCAAGGAAAGGTAAGTCATCTCTCTCCTTCCCCCCGCTAGCCAGCTAGCTGTGTCTCCAATGTACTTCCCACAAAGGCACCTAGACACATCTGAAGAAACAAAGAAAGCAGATAGACCCATCCAGATCTCTCCTCCTGTTTTTCAGTTGAGCAGGAGTTAAATTTCAGACATAACTCTCATAGCAGCTCTGTGTATTCAGATGCCCTTCACCTCCTGCCCTTTGCCTGGTCAGCTGGGTGATTTTTTTCTCTTGAAACCTCTGAAATAAAACTGAGTTTGGTATGTCTTGAGCACCTGTCTTTATTATAAAAGGGGCTTATAATTTCTGAAAAGCTGCTCCTCTTTCACTTTAAAGTGAAAGAAGACTGACTGCTTTATTAATTTAGTTAATTAGGCCAGACATGCGAACATGATGAAAGAAAAGACAAGGGTATCAACCCCCTTTATGCTGCTTTAATTTGTTTGCTGCATGGCTGGTGGAGGTCGTTGTCATTTATTACCTTTATGCACCACTTGACAAATGCTCTCCTGCTCACTGAAAGCTGCTCCCAGGGATGGCAGGGAACTACACTAAGTCCAGGCAAAGTCAAGAAGCCTCCTAGATCTTAATTATAAAACCATAAAAGAAACCAACTGCTTTTGAAGCTTCTTACCAGGAAACAAATGAGAATGTTAAATTTATTTCCAACCATAAATCCCAAACCCTTCAGTTTATTTTTTCCCATGTTAACTTTCTCACCTAGCTAAGCAGTGCTGGCTTCTATTATTAGCTTCTGGCCCAGTATCAGCTGACCACCATCAGTCAAACTGTCTTCATCTCAATGAGCTCAGGGACTCCCAATGAACTCTGTGTATGCAGACTTGTGCTTGCAGCCTCTAATTATTTTCTAACAGATAATGGAGCATTTAAGTTCAGAGAGGATAGATTTAACTTGTAAGTGGATCAAAACCCTGGATAAAATCACATCTCTCAAGATTACTTCTTGGAAACACTAAGCTTATTACGGGTAGAGAGGAAAGGATCTCAGCAATGGTCCGTGTCCCCGTGACAAGTCTTCTTTAAGATTTTTTTAGACTCAAGGATGCTTTCCAGTTGTAGCACGACTTGGGAATGTATTACATTATAAGCAGAGCATCTGGTTTGATGTCAAACCATCTGATCAGGCCAAAGGCTAGCTGACTTATCAGACAATCATAACAGAGTCAAATAATGTGAGACTGATGAGGGGAAACTGTTTTTGCAACTTAAATTGTAAGTCCCTGTTCTACTCTCACATAGCCACTCATTTGCCTGATATCTTCTCAATAAGAATGCTGCTTGCTCCCCCGAAACTCAGGACCTTCATGTTTTCCTACTGTTGCTAGCCTTGGGGTGATGCATAGGATATCCTTCCTTCCTGGTACCTCCTGCACCTATTGGCTACTTCGCTCCCAGCTACACTTGCAGGCAGGTCAGCAGCAAGGCTACCTGCACTCTGAACTCAACTTCCAGCAGCCTCCTGCGGACCGTGACGTGTGACCAGCCAAGCAGGGAGGAGAAACGACACCCCGCGACTTCAGCTCCTAACCGTCTGAGCACCCAAAGGGACACTCTGAAACTGTGCAGCTCTTCCAGAGATAAAGGACCACAGATTTGAGCAACATCAGAAAGAAGTGGAAAAAAGGGTAAACCTAAGTTTTACAAAGCAGTAGCGACAATCTCTGCAGAGTGAAAAAAAATCGTGAAAGCCCACTTGTACGTCCTGCTTCTCTCCTGGAGAAGGCGGTACGGGTCACTTTGTAGACTGCCTCACACTGTTAGTGCAGACACAGACTTCTATGGTGATAAATAATATGTAAGATAGCAGGGAGCAGAGGGAAAGAAAAAGAGCTAGCTGGCAATGCGAGGAGAAAGCAAGGAAAACAAACTCTGGTGCAATTCCCTGAAGAAAAATTCCTTATAGGGAATGTACTTTTTGGTGACAGCCAATTCATCATCCCCTGATGGGAGGAGGGTGGGAGGTGTTTGGCCATAGCAGGTGCTAACATCATGCATTGTATCATTATAGTCATTAAAGACCCATTAGTGGGTGTTTGAGGTGCTGAAATGACAGCCCAGTAGCCAAACTGTCATTCTTTACTCCTTAAGCACAACATTTAGCAGAATTTTAGCAGTTCTCAGAGCACCTTCAGACTTGCTTTCTGCCAACATTACAAGCTGTAACCAGAGGCTGTAGGCCATGCCGCTACCATCCCTCCTGCTACTTCTGTAGGCCCTGAAGGGGGAAGGTGTCCCAAGCCCCCTCTGCGTACACGAACCGACATTTACAAAAGGCTTTACGTTTTCCAGATTCTCTCAAAAAGGAATGCCAAGTTTTACTTGCGAGTACAAGGGCATACACAACTGAGTAAGAAGTAACTGCTGACAAAAGCACACCTGTATTGCACAAGTTCAAAAGAATGAAAGCCAGGGGGTTGGCTCACCATCACACCTCCTCCCCACCAAGCTCCTGTTCCCACTGATAACCAATATATAGGACACTTGGATAAGAGAGACTCAACCCTCACTGTTCTTAACGGCAGTTAGACACCCATATAGCTTTAAAAATCTGATGCAACTGCTTTTAACCAACATTATCCATACCACTGTTTTTTCTGAAAGCACAGCTGATGGATTCTCCTCTCGGATATGCTTATAGATTTTCCTGATAAAATAATGTCAATTCACAATATCAAGTTTTATCAGCACAGTTACACTGACCAAAACCTCAGAGTGAGAAGTAAAACACATTCTCTCACTACCACTTACTGCAATGTAATGAAAGACACTAAGTTACCTCATCTCCTCCTAATTGCTTATCAGTTTAAAACTATGTCCTTTCTGCAAAAGAAAGGACTAGTCACATTAAAATCATAAACAATACCTAAGTCCTTCTATTACATAAACAGTAGCTCTTAATATGAAGCTTATTTCACAAAATACATTAGTGAGTTAGGAAGTGAGGTGGCAGGAACTTCAATACAATCACATGAGTAATTATTTCAAAAGAATGAAATTCAATCTGCTTCCTCATCAAGCCTATAGAGGAAAGGATGTTACAGACTGCTGTACATATATCAAGCGTAGTGCTAATACAAAACACCTTACCACTTTTCATTGTGACTTATATCAACTGATTATGAGGTCCAATTTTATTGTTATTATTCCAAAACTAAAAGTAGCCTTTAGGTTTTCCTCTCCTTTTGACCACTGGGTCAGAGAGAACCTTTCCTAACGTAGCTGCATCTCACACAGTTAAAATCTCAAGAGTTTCCAGAAAACTTCCTTATCTCTGAGCCATTTATCAGATGTTATGATGTATACACCAGAGGCAAATGTGGTCCACTGAATTAAGACAAGCAACTCTGCCTTTTAACAAGGGCCTTATGTTTTATTTGTACAGTGCTTCAAGGTTAATCAACACCAAGAAAGGAGATAATACCATTATTTTTCTATTTTACAAATACACGGGATCTGATCCTGGTACAAACTGCATAGTTGCGCTGACTTTAATACAATACGACCTATTTGCTTTGCTTGAGGACAGAATCTACAGCCCTGAGCACCAACGGCAGACTCAAGTACAGCTTGCATTCAGGGGACTTCCATTCCCTGCACATGTACTCCAAAAGAATGCTGAAAACCAGATCTTTTCTTTCTGGAGATCTACTATTAACACTACTCTTGATCATTATTTTGTCCATTAAGCAAACATCTAATTCTCCTTATCCCTTTAGTGCAATTCATTCCCTCTGAGCAGAGCTGAAATGGCTTTTTTTTTTATTTGTGCACAATGATTATTGATGTCATCAACATAAACGCGCAGCACTGTGAAGAGCACAGAAAATACGTTGATCTATACAGCTTTAGTTCAATTGCCTGAGAATTCACACAATAATTTGTCTGAAATATCTAAAACTGTAACTGTATATTTCTACTCATTTCTAGATGACAGTATGGACAATATAATGGGAGTAAAATCCCCTTTTGGTTTATAGTCTCATTAATGCTAATCAAATTAAACTTATATGCTGAACAAAGCTTCAAGATGTAAAAGCATTATGTAATTTTCAAGTTCACAAGAGGAATCTAATAATTTTGGACTTACAAAAAAGTGCAAATTTCTATGATTTGTCAAAAACTGTCACTGCACATGACATGCACGTTCATCGTGTCAGTGAAGTTTGACACAGAACTATAAACTGAGTGCATGGTCTCTGTGAACATAGAACATCTGCAAAAATTATGATCTTGACTTCTTACCAACAATATTCTAGATTAATAAAGCAAATGGGCTTTTAAAATCCACTGTATTTTCATATATCTTTTCCTCCCTTTCGTGTTTTACTGCTGCTGACAGCTCCCAGATTATCAGTGCTTTGTTCCAAAGAATGCTAAAGCAGAAGAGAGCTGAGGCTGAACTTCTGATCCTGGGAGCTCTACACCAGTGAAGACCCACCTACATGGAGCGATGCTCCACCATGACTCTCACTCTCTCATCTTAGCTTCTCTGCCATGGAAAAATAAAGTATCTGGTATGTAAGACAGAAGAGATCCAGCTTTCTGCTGTTGGGAAGACCATCTGTAAGAAACCTCCAAACATCTTAAGCCCCATTACATCAGCAGAGTGAAAAACCCATCCCTTTAGTACTAAGGCACTGACATTACCATTGTACTCCATGTACTTACTGACAGTTCTGAAGAGGAATTATCTACATGCAATAAACTAAACAGGGCAGAGTATTGCCTCATGTAGATCTGCGTAGCTTTATAGCTTCAGTGAAGCAGAACTCATCTATCCTCAGCTGTGGCTGTAATTTTGTTTTTTTTTAAACATTGCTGCAACAGAGAATGCTATGGACATGCATTTATGCACAGCCAATTCATCAAAGACTAAGGGCAAGAGGGAGACGGCCCATACAAAAATTCTAAACAGCTAAGTTTTTCTAGAGACATGGTATTGTAGCTGTAACCATCAGGACAATGCTGGTCCTCTGTACAATCCTTCTATTATTTAAATATAAGGAAACCAAAAAACTGGCAGAAATTTATTTTTACAATCTCTGTGGTCCACAAAGAGATCCCCCTCCAAGACTAAATGAGGCTGATCATCTCCTACTTACGTCCATAAATTCCACATTGGCTTTGGGACCAGTGGTCTCATTGAGGATCTTAATGGCCACAGGAATCTTTACAGTTTCTCCCTCAGGGACCCAAATACCCTAGAAAGACAAGGAAAAGTGGCATAAGACTAATATGACAACAATGATAACATCTCAATTCAGAGATTCATTTCTTTGTGATGTGTTTTGTTATAGACTGTGCAGTTTAATGTGGAACCTTGGAAGTCAGAATACACAGAGTAAGTTTTAAAATAAAAACAGCTACAAAACTAGTTCTTACACCAGAACGTAACCCTTATGTAACGTGAAAGATTTAATACCAGTGAACCTCCTTCTTATGCCTGCTTGCTTTTCCCAGTCACAATTGCACTTTTGCTGAGTAATATCAGTGACACACACAACTTTTCTGCTGTGCATTGCTTCCAATAAAATTAAACAATATCTGGATTTTCTGTTCCAGATTCTGATGCTAAACCCACTGCAGCTATCAGTAAACTCCTACTACTGAGTATCAGCAACAGGTAGGTCATACTATAATGCACGAACATGACATCTCGAGAACAATACATTTTGAGTAAAGCACTTAAGGGCTATTTCTCTAGCCAACTCTCATCTAAGAATTTAAAGCTGGGATGGCTAAAAAGTAAACCTTACAATTAAAATTCACAATCTGTGTGTCTCTTGGGCTACCCTTTCACCCTTCTTATCTACTACTGTTTTCTTGACAACTTCATGCTACCCATAACACTTCATTATTCTCTAAGTGCTTTCAAACTAATTATTTTAAAATCTATTCCCATGGCCTTGTAGCCGTAGTCACCTGGTCTGTACTTCCTCCATTTCTTCCCCAAATTGAAGACAGACACGTATCAGTGCTCTGACCTATCACCTTTTTTCCAGGTGGTTTGGTGATTGTTTGACCTGTTCCTAAAGAACTACTTCATGCCATTGAGATCTGGACACGGCCAACAGATCTAACAATTATTTAACCAATGTATTTTTTTCTTGTGTGGGTTCTGCTCTTACAGCCTGCTTCTTAAAGGTGTATTAACAGAACTAATCTTTCCTATGAAAATGGAAGTAACAGAAGGTACTAAAACTTAGTTAATCATAACATATCGTTATTTAACATGGTAGGATCACTATTACTAGGCCCATCTGACAATCCCAGTGTGCTATGAGATGCTTTGCTGCAATGCGGAACTTCACTGTTCAAACATTAAATGAGGCCACCCACTGCTGCGCAGCAAAGATACGTACCTTGTATACCGTTCCAAAGGCTCCAGAGCCAAGAACCTTAACACGTTTTAGCTCGGTTTCCTTCAAGATACGAAGCTGTGCTTGGTTGGGTGCTGTGCCACTTGGGGTCAAGGGTTCCACGAGCTATTGAGGCAAATCCAACAGTGTTAAATATTTGAAAATGTGAAGACCCATCAGAAGCTTATACTGAAAAGAACCAATCCAATTAAACACTGGAATAAGACAATGAGATGTACTGATCTGCCAGCTTGGGGGGGGGGGGGGGGCAGAAATCTCTCACCTTTAAAATAAATCAGCAATGCTAAGAAGAAACCAGGAGACCTGATAAGGAAACCCCTCACTCAATGTGTAATAATTTCCACTAGGAATTGCACGATGGAATAACGAACTTGAAATTGAATTGGTGTCACAATGACATATCCAAGGACTTTTCCTAATGGAGGCAGTATAAATATTTTCTACATGGCAGAAATACAGCATTTATTATCAGTGCACCACCTTCTATTTTTGCCCATTTTAGTACCTTTTAAGTCAGCCATATTTCTTTTTAATAACCCTGACTTAATGGCTCATCATGTTTTTATTCTGTTTTGGGGAAGGGACTCTTCTGAACTTGTTACACCGTACAGGAAGACAGCTTTAAGGACCAAACATCTTAACAGCAGACCTATCATTTATAATGACCAGTTATTTACTGCAAAAAAGGCACAACTAAAACATTTGCCCAAGACAAAAAACATGTCCCAAGAAGCTTTCTGAACGAAGCACCACAGCCCCTTCAGTTAAAATGCTCTCAGCTCTCAACACTACCATCTCTGCCAGAAAAACAATGCTTCTTTAAAACCAAACTAAAACTAAATGAAAAGGACAATACTCTAAACACTGAAAAACAGCCTGTTCCTTTACAGGATGAGAAAAATAATTCAGGGCTACTCCCACTCAAATTGGTTTGAAACCGCTGCAGTATTTCAAAGTTGTCTGTTTACAAGGCTAAATGCCCTGTGCTCTGCAGTTTGAGCACTACTGCTATGGCTCTGTAAGCATCATGGACTACTTAATTAGTTGACCCAACTACTTCGGTTCGGGTAGAAGGATCAGTAGCTGGGAATTACCAGAGGGGAAAAAAAAAAACGTAACAAAAACAAGCAGTAACAAGCCAGGGTATCACAGAAATAATTTGTGAGCTGTACTTTTTATAGAGTGATTTCTCATTCCTCCTTTCCATTTAGATGTCCAGTACTTAGGTGGTGAAAGAAAGGGGGTTTGCTGTAAAAGAAAAATAGACAGAGGGGCGGTAAACTCCCATCTTTCCAGTTTGCAGAGGATGAAAATAGCTTCTATGCCACAATCCACCAACACAGGTATGGCAGGGAGGGGAAGTGCTGTGGGGGCTAACAAAATGCTTGTAGAGTTTTATTGAGAATGATCCACAGAAAGAACAGGTCTGTTATAGCCTTCAGCCAAAAATAAAGACTTTAGCTGAAGCTGTAGCAGTTTGTTTAGCTGAGGATGCTACTGACTCAATTCTCAGTTTCTAAGCCAAGATAACAGCTTTCCCACATGTTCAGTAGGAGACTTTCCTCCCTTAGGAGCTGCCGTCAGCCACAGCTGCATATGACCAAATGGAGAATGAGACCTGAAACTTCAAAGCCAGTATCTTCCAAATGCAATGAAAAATACCTGCTTAAAATCACTTATGTTTAAGTAGGGGCTCATATGATGCCAAGATTTATGTATCTAAAAGCACTAAGTATTCTTACATTTTCTATACAACTGAACATTATTTAACAAGCAACACAAATTCCCGCCAAACATAAAGATACTCAAGGAAACAGACTGGGGATTCATAAATCATTTGCTCCCAGGCTATGCAGTGGAGACAAATGGGAACAGGACCCTTATAACAGAAAAGAAAACAGCATTATTAACAAAGCTCTATCAAACAATCAGTAGCTAAAAGTATTCCCAAGCTTTATCTATCTTAAGTAGAGGGACCCTAATTCCATAGCATCATCACTTTTAAAGTACCTCAGACCTTTAGGGCTTAGAACATCTAGTAATCACCTTTGCTACAGCTGAAAGGTAAGATTTAACTTCAGTTTAAATACACTTCCTAGACTGCACTCTCCATTCCCTGCAAATCCAAGGGCTGAACAGAGTGGGCACAGAACTTCGTCCTGTAGCTCCTGTTATGTACTTTTCGCCAGCACAACCGTGGATCTCATTTGGTTATCACCTGCAAAGTCTATCTTGCTTTATTAAACTGAACAAAGTTTGGACCATAAAGGTGATACAGGCACTAGAGCCAATAGTAAGTGACAGTCTCTGCATTTAAGCACTCCTGATGAGCTTAAGCTTGCATCAGAGCTCACTGAAGACATTTGGGGTCTTAAAGCTGACCTCAGTATATGCTGGATGCAAAACCTGCAATATTTAAGCATAAGAGCTACTAAGAGTATTGGTGAACTGGGATGTAAGTTCTGTTGGGAGCAGGACAGAGTTCAGAAATCTGGTATAGCATGACTAGGTGATCATAAGGCTCTTTTTTACACTCAGAAAGGCATGAATCCATATATCTATAGAAAATGAGTAACTTTAAATAGCTTAATTCCGTCTCTTTAGTCCCACAGAAGTCAGCAAAAAGATTTTCTACAGACTTCACTGGTAACTGGATTAGGCCTGAACATCCTTGATATAAAAGCAGATCAGCTCTGTGCATCTTTCCAAGTTATTAACTACTGTGTGAGAAAGAACGCGCCCTCACCTCAGTCTCCAGGAACCTTCGCAATGCCCTCTTCTTTTTAATGCTCTTGCGCCGAACGTACACAGCAAACGTCAGGCCCAGAATGACGATGATGAAGAGGCCACCAATAACTCCCGCAGCAATCAGAGGAGTTCTAGCAATCAGAATTAGAGACTTTAATGGGAGGTAGGGAGAGAGACCAAATAATAGCTGGGTATATAAAATGCAATCACTTGGAAAACTTATGAACTGTCTTACGACCAGAGTTTATAAGTCCAAACGGGAAGTCAGGGAAAACACATTAAGATGTGGTATGGCTTTTTTTTTTTTTTAACCAACATATCAATTTTACTGCTTTTCAAACTGCCATGCACATGGGAGGAGTCGTGTGGACAAGGAGACACAACATGCACTTTGATGGCAAATGCAAATCTGCAATGGCAAAATGAGGATACAGGTACCTGCAGTTTATCCTGCAAGAGCTTTAACTACACTTACTCTTTCTTTAGATCCAACTAGATTAACTGATAAGTTTGTGCATTTAGGGAAGAAAAAAAAAAAACACACACTTGAACAAAGGAAGTCATTACTATTACCAAGCACCCTCCGAGCACTCTTGGTTTATTAGTACTACAAATAAATATTTGGATCAGTAGTTAATGGTTGCACCCCTCTGGCTTTACTATTGCTTTTCAGCACAGTCAAATCCCAAATCGGACGACTGCTGTACTGGAGCCGGAAAGCTCCTGTGAAGAATGCCAAGCTAGGCTCAGCTTTTGCACAAGACTTTGTCCCTCCACTACGTTGGTAACTCCTTTAGCTTCCCAGGATCTCGAGCAGCATCACCTGCAATTACTAATTTGCTTTTCCACAGTGCCAAGACACAGTAAGCTGCCATTATGGTAGATATTGTACAAGCGCAAACAGGATGGCAATTTCAGAGATTCACCTGGCTTGACCCAGGTGCCCATGTTTGGAGAGTCCCTATACAGTCAGGGGAGAGAAGCAGGCTCCTGCCAAAGAACATGCAGCGTTTACAATCCCAGCAATGGTTGGAAGGTAGATAAAAAGACGGGGTAAAAAGAGAACACGACAACTGCACAGCATACATGGTGCTGAAATTGTTAACTACAGGAAAAAGGTTGACTGAAGATTGTGGAAGCATCACAGCTACAGAATGCTTTACCAGTCTTCCTCTCTTACGTCTGAATGATGATGAAAGATGCACTATAGCCTATTAATAGAAGTGTACTATTCTGCAATTGAAAACTTCGAGGAGTCTCCCACACATATAGGAAATTGATTAATCTGACCCTTTATTCCTCTTTTTATGTCCTACCATAAAGCTGGCCAGTGAGATGCAGTGCCATCTAATCTGGTTTGGTACATTAAGGTGCATCTACATTAGCACTGAGTACACTTTTGAAGGCCGTCTCCAAACTGTCCTAATTGACTGTAGTCACTGCAGTAGGGCTCCAAGCAGTCTGGCATACAGCCTGGATGCCTTTCAGATGGTATTAACCAGATGATAGCTCCAGGAGCACATGCTCCAGCCCCTAACCAGCATGCTGTCCACAGGATCAGACTAGAGCTAGTCCAAAGCAAAGTCCTCCGCAGCAAATGTAGCCTAGACATTGGATCCTCAGCATCACCTATTTCACTCTCCAAATGCAAGTAAGTGCTACTCACTTCTGTTAACAGAGACAAAGCCGTACACTGTCACATCTGGTTATTAAAGCATCGTGTTTAAAGCACCACAATCATGTTTATCTAGAGAAAACACATTAAAAGTACTCAACACTTAAAGGTCTATGATAGTTTAGAAACTTTACAGTGGAAACCATTAAGCCTGCAAATAAGTAGACTGAATGCTGCCTGGGTACAAAATGATTATGACATTTTGGAAGTGCAAATCCAGTACGACCTGCTGCTCAGGTAGGCAGGCACCTTCTTCATCTAGCCCAGCCTTGAGACACATCCCCCTTTCTACTCTAATTGATTACTCCGGCAATTTCGAGCACAGAACTCATATTAAAGGACCTGGCACATCCACCCAAAACTATGGTCCTCTTCATTTAGCATATGCTTTCCAAGATGCTGATGTGAGAAACTCATTAATGGGCAACACTGAAAAGACCTAGACATCAAAAGACTTCTGTGAAGCTAGTACTGATTAACGTTCTTGAACAAAAGTATGCATTTTCTTTATGCTGCCTGAACAATCATATTTCTAACAAACACCACGAGATTACAGACTGACGAAACAGGAAAGAGACCTCCGAGCTTTGAAGTGCATATTAATAACCATCATAACAGCTGTCAAAATAAATAATTATGGTTTTATGGTACCTTGTACACTGAAAATATTTACATGATAGACCATTATAAGTAAACAGTTCCAAAGGAGACATAATGGCTAGTCAAGTAAATAAAATGCAGTTCCAAATTGTTTGCATCCCTTTATTGTTATACAGTATAAAGGTTCAAAATGAATGTTTATGATCCATCTTGTCAACTCTCACCAACTTTAAAAAGAAATTCTCATTACTTTTAGTAGTGATTTGAGAAAAAAAAAAAAAAAAAAAAAAGATTTTTAAAAATCTTCACCAAACAAGCACCTTCTACTATGGTCATTAATGTCAAATATGTTTTAAAGAGATGAAATTTAACTACTTGCTCAAGCCCCTCTGATCTCTAAAATGCCTCAAAAAGAGGTTAATTATTTTGAAGAGCAACCCTTAGCTAGTCAAATATTTGCAAGTAACTCAAGGTTTCAGCAGTTTGCATATTTTACCTGAAACTTTAGGAGCTACATCTGAACAGATCATTAAGCTTAAGAAAGGAGCATAAGAAGGGTAACACAGAATGCCAAAACAACCCCCATATTTAAGTCCTAAACAAGCAACTAAAATGCAGAGAAAGTTCTATTTTGAACTCAAATAGTGAACAGCTGCCTTCCCTCATAGCTCCACCATCCTCACATAAAAATCATAACACACACAAACATTACAGACCTCAATGGATGCAATTTTATACTGTGCAGCTTCTCCTCACCCCGCTAAGACCGAGCTAAGCCCCAAAGTCAACAAGTGCTTTGTTTGATAGTCTAGTAAATGACGAGTCACTGGCTTCAGTGCTTTCTGGTATCATCGATGCACTTCGGGATCATGCCTAAGCGTTATTTCCAGGCACATGCAAATTATTTTCCACGCATTTATGTTTTGTCAGTGCCACCCACCTGCTTTGGGTTTATACTTACATTCATTATCCTGAGCTTGTTTTCTATGTATTCTGCTAACCTCTTCAAGTCTCCTCTATTATTTCATTACTATCTTCAGGTTTGCAATAATTCATATTTAATACCCCTTGTGAATTCCATTAACAGGCTGTTTACCTTTCTTTTATATTATTATTAAGGTTGTTTAACACAGATCCCTGCAAGGTGGTGGCAATCAGAGAGGTAATTGAAGACAAAACCTTTCTCCTTTTTTTTTAATACAATCTTTTCTGCATATGCACCTAACCAAGGGTTCAGCTTGGTACACAGCTGGACGCACAAACCTCCTTATCTCTGGTGGCATTAAAGGCTTAATCCATTTACATTATTGTTACATTACTGTCACATAACAATTTCTGTTTGTGAATGCAACTAGCTGTATTTACCCATCTCAGACTACTCCACTGCCAACTTAAAACTAATCCTGTAAAAATTAACAGGAGCAATGCTGATGCTGAGACAAAAATTTCCCCAAAGAGATTTTTTTTAAAAGACATCTTTAAAATCATTGAGACCCCTTTTCTCTGTCAGGGCTTAGAAAGGCTAATGTCAAGCGAAGCAAAGCAGCTGCATGTCAGTCTTGCCTTATCCAGCATAAACGTGGACAGCCAAGAGTTGATTCTAGCTCACGCTTCTTCTAGCTCCACTAGGAACCCACCCATGAGAAACTGCTTATTCAGCCACTACCTTCATTTACACACTGAAAAGCTACCCCAGAGGATGAAAAAAAATCACTACTAGGTGTTTCTGGACTTTTCTGCTGATGAAAAATAGTTGTCCAAGAAAGATGGCCCTGAATCATAATTCCACCCCCATATAATTAATTCACTATTCTTCAGCCCTCCCCCAGTTGAGGGCAGAACACCCAATTAATGATTGAAGAAGGCAGCAGCAGGGGAGGTAGTGGGAAGGAAAAAAAAAAAAAATCACTGCATGTGAAAAATCCTGCCTTCTAAACTAGAAGCTGTGTGTACATGTGGCTAAAAGTTGAAAGTAAGATTCTAGTACCCCCTTAGGAGAAATGAATAATACATATTTCTTTCCTAAATGTGTACAGTGTTTTCATATTTAGAAGCATCTAACACCCACTCCTGCACACCAAAATTGAGACAAAAAGTTCAAAGTTAGTATGCCAAGGCAAACAAGGATGCTCACTAGGGGGGCTTGTATCATCATTCCATCCACTCCAAAACATCAAAACACCTACAAATCCCTCAGTGCCCCAAGAGCCAGATATTAAAGCCTAATTACTGACTTCCATAAGCACATGGTCCCATACTCTAGACTGGAGAACATGGCAGAAGGGGGAAGGCAAAAAGAGAAGAAACAAATTTTGGTCCATGAAGTAAAGCTATGCGAGAGAACACCTGTTTTTCTACCTCTGGCATTAACCCACATAGTAAGATATGCAAGTAAATTGAGCTTTGAAGCCAAGCTGTTAAAGAGCCCAGCTCAACCCTCCTTGCCCCCATCCCCAGCAAAGTTTATCAATGTATCCAAACAGGACTCATTACACCTTTGAATATTCGTTAAGCAGTAGCTTCCTGTAAATTTTCTTTAACAAGGCATTATTTTTTTCCTGATGGAGAATTCCCACATTCTTTCTGCAAGCCTCATCCCTTCCCCCAGGGGGGAGTTCAGCTGACTTTGGAGCTGTGCTATTAGAGATCTAACAGATTCTGCTAATCTGGAATGATAGTATTTAAAATATAGAAGATAAACAAATCAGAGTGGGAGGTAAATTCAAATATGTTCTAATAGCTTCTCTCTGCTGTGTAGTGATCCCCCAGCAGAGTTCTGCAACCAGAACTTCCAGCACGTTCGGGTGTCCACGCAGCTGGGCTCCCCGGGGGGTGGAAGAACTAGTCTGGCGTTATCCACATCAGGATGCGCTTTGCTTTGTATTTGGTCTTCCTTTTCAAGAAGGAGGCTCCCTTCTCCCCCTAATCTGAGGGTGTCTCAGGACTGACACACGTCACAACCCACGTTCAGATTAGGATCTTTCCCCATGCGTAAACACAAAGGCTAACTGACAGCTGGCTGATCTCGTGGTGACTACCAGCTCCTCATTTAGTCTAGAGATGGACAAACTGCGCTCAACCTCACCGTCAACCAGCTACAGTTAAACCCTGGTGGCAGGGAGTTTTAGTCACAACTTTTCAGTTTCAACTCCCAGTTAATACATTTGACTGGGAGTAAATAACGACGTCTCTCTGATTACAGTATCAATATAGGGCCTTTACATGGGCTTCTTTCTCCATAAAACAGAGAGGATATTTTGCATTCCTGATGTTTTTAGGCTGAGATTTTTCTCTTCTGCCACAACATAGAAAAGGAACGTTACTGTTCAGAACTTGCACAGTGACTTTGTTTTGAGACTTGTGCTTTAAGTAAAAGGATTAATGTTGCCCATAAAATATGCCGAGTCAGGCCCCATATAATGTAGATTGATTTATCTGTGACAGAAAGCCAGTTAAATTCACTAGATTGGACTCAAAGGTGAGGCCAGTTCATCACGTAAAAGAACAATCCTCTTTATACACTTGTCATATTTCCCATTTTCTTTGGGAAGAGTAATATTTTGCTTCAAATAAAGAAAACGAGAACTGCAATGACCATGGGTGCTGACGGACTGCTCTGAAACCAAAGCCATCAGCATTAGCTCCAGGAGTTCCTCTCTGCATAAGGCGGTCGTGTTAGAGGCAATAAAGTCGGCCGGCAGTACACAGGCTTCTTCGTAACCAGTCGCAGACAACTGGCTCTACAATTATGTGAAATTAATAATAAGAAAAGATGCTCTCCTTAAACAGAAGCACATAGCACAATGCTCTGTATGGCATTAAGTGCTGAGACCTTAGTTTGTCTGGCAGCACTGCTTTCTGTTCGTTAACTGGCGATACCAGAAGTACCACAAAGCAGCACGTTCTGACACAAAAGCTGCTACTTGGCTTGGGGAGCTGGAGAAACACGATGCAGTGTCTGTATTAAACCAGTAAGTAACCAGAACTTTGAACGGGTGCTGGGTCGCACAGAAAATATAACTCCTAGCATACGATCGGCCACTCAAACTGAGTAAGAACACACCTTTGCTCTGCGATAAGGTGCTTAGGGCAGACTTTTATAACATTTTCTTCATTGCTACATTTTGGTATCATTTGCTGTAGCAGAAGTGGACAGGCAAATTACTTTCACCCTCCATCCTGTACAACTTTCCAAGCAGAAGGCTGAACTCAAGCTCAAATGGTTCAGAAATTCCTCCAGCCTGCCCTCAGTTTTGTTCCACCAGCCTGACTGTAAAAATGAATGAATACTGCACAGTCAGTATTAACAGAAATTCATTAACTTTTCAGATGGCAGCTTGCTTCAGTCTAATGCATGCCACTTTTTTCTTTATGGTTTACAATCATGCAGATAGGTGTCTGCTCACACAAATATTCAGGAAACAGAGCCTGGAAAAACAACCAGATCTCTGAAGACACGCACTTATGACAAATTAGTTATTCACTACTTTGTTCTCTAACACATTTGGTACCCATACAGGACACACAGGGACACTAACTTCGTTTTGGTGGTAAGTCAAACTGTAAAGAACACAGAACAGCAAAGAATGTCTCAGAGTATTTTAAACAACCAACAGTAGGAAACTCCTTTGAATACTGTGCTCTTCTTTCTGCCTGATTCAACCAGTAAGTGGTTGCAAGTCATTTAAATTCCAGTTAAGTGTTTTCTGTAATTGAGCTATTCAATCCATGAAATATCCAAAGCCTTTAAATCCCTAAGGGAAATCTTGCCCATAGGACACCAGAATTGGCTTGCTTTCTTTCTACAAGCAACTCAGAGCAAAAAGGAGCTGCCAGAGTTAAGCTTAGGAGTGTTACAGAAATCACAAACAAACTAGACAGTTATTTAATTCTTATTAGAAAATAAAACTTTGGTCCTTCCACTAGTAGTATGAAAAGACTGCGATTCTGGTCAGTTCTCTTGCTGTCCCTTTTTTAGGGTCACACTGAGAAAAATTTGTGTTTCTATCTCAGAGATCCTAACAGATCACTGAAGCAATAGTTTCTATACCTCATGCTCTTCACCTTTATATTTACAGCAGAAAATAATCAATGCTCTTCCGAGCATGCCTCAGTCTCTCTCTCCATGCACGATTCTTGTGATTGTGTTTTGGGATGGCAGCCCTTCCTTTTTTGTTATCAGAGCCACCTTGAAAGTGGCCTTTCAGAAAATTTGAGAAGCACATAGCAAATTCAGTCTAACTGGTTATGGACACTGGACTCTTCACTGTTCCAGCTTTTGAATCTTCTGGGGCAGCATTTGCTTTCACAAGCTCCAGGAATATTTCACAGTAGGGAGCTTTCAGGGCCTGTATTTTAGAACCAAGTCTGAGATCCTTTCGTGGACTCCCTCTTTCTCAAGTCTTTGTGGCTTCAGGTTTCTCTTTGCTGAGCACAGAATCTGTACGTTAAAGACAGCCCTAGCTTCCATCAGTCCCCTTCTGGTCCAGCTCTGCACCTACACTCACATGAGCAATCTCACCAAAGCCAGGAGCAAGCAGCCGGGCTACAGTATAGGTGTTCAGCACCGGACACTGTGGCAGAAGTAGAAAAAAGCCAAAACCAAATGGAACATAATAAACTGATGAGAACAGATTTGTCACACTATGTTCCTGATCTTCAAGTATCTTGTCATATCCAATCTTTAGTTTTGTGATAAATGCAGAGCTTACAGGGACTTCAGCTGAGGTTTTTTTGTTTGTTTATTTTAAAGGGGTGGCATTAAATCATCTTTGGGACCTATGTTTGAGATTACAGTTAGACTGCATGGAGGATCTGTAGGTTTAGCACTGTTGGTTCCTTTCCAACAGTATGTTTGTAAATCTACACCCATATACTGTGTGTGCATCTCCATATATACATATCTATATAGATATATAAATGATTAAGATGCTTTCCTTCAAAGCCTAAAACAAAATAGTTGCATTTCATTCTGCACTGGTATAAATGTTCTTTAGCATTCCAATAAATGCCTGAAAATGGCCACGATGCTGTTGTGAACATACATTTTAGCTTCTTCTCATTAGGGTTATAACTATGCAGAATTTATCTTTGTGGAGCATAGGAGGGAATAAACTCATGCAGCACTCATAAGTATCAAGCAAAATCCAGGGTAGATGCAGATCAGGGTATATAGTATTTATTTCTGAGTATGCCTGATGCTGCTTTGGGAGTTGTTACTATTATATTATGAGGATAATCTGCCTGTGTAAATGTCCTACATAAATTATATCAATCATTAGAAAATCCCACTCAATTATGGGAAAAAATGGTAAAGAAAATTGATAAACTCTTTTTGATGCAAGGCTTATACAGAATCATCTCTTACCTCATGATATGTGAAAGAATTCTCCTAACCCATAGCATATCACTCCTCTCCAGGAGTACTTGCATTTGGTAACGTAAGCGAAGCAGAGAGACAGTCTGGTGCATCCTGTAACTCCTCTAAATTATAGCCATCTCCGCACTACCAGCATTTCCCTAAGAGGCCATTCAGAGAAAAGGTTCAGCTTAGAAGCTCTGAACCCATCCACCTTCACTTCTCTCCTCCATATCCACAATCACCCAAAGGAATCTTTCTCCTCGCACTCCGTAAGTGGAGCCAAGAAAACTGGGTTTTGCGAATATTGTCCTTACTCTCTATTCTCAGCTTTATCAATAACTTTTTCTGTATTTCTGTACACTGCAGCCTATCATCTTGATAGTCACAGATGTGACTTGATTAGAAAAACAGCTTGTGTCCATGGTAAGGATACTGCTCAGAGTAACCTAGACTCTAGAACAGCTGTTTTATTGTGATTACTTTGCAGTACAGTATGGCCCACATGAAGGTGAATGATCACTTAGTGAAAGCTTTTCCTCCTCCCAAATTTCAGCATGACAGAGCACTGCAGAATTTATTGCTGGTAATGCCTTATACATGCATCTTACAGATGTTATGAATACTCCTCTTCCAATACCTAGTAAACTCCCAGAATACAGCAGGCCAAGCACATGGGGAAATGGTGATCCAGCTTCAAATCCCAGACATTTTCTTCTTTTGGCCACAAACCTACTCTTCTCCCTCCCCAAACCAATACCAGCTGTTCTGGCAGACAGCTGACCCTGTTGACTTTCTATGCCTCTTTTCTCTCAGAGCTCCTGAAGCCCACTGGGACTCAAGAAAGCAAGGAGAGAGAAGGCCCAAATGTATCTTGTTTTTTCTCTGTCATAAGGTGAGAGAGGGCAGAGGGATTGCCTCTCATCCCTCTTTAAAAATGCATGTAATTGAAGTATCTAAGGGAGAAGGGTGCAACAAAGCTGAGGGAGAATACACATAAACATATTGCTACTATTACAGATTTTGGTTTTCTTCTTCAGTAATTGCCTTTTTTCCAACTGGAATTTTCCTGGTAAGGGGAAAGACTTCTCTCCTTTTAAAAGGCTGTTGATTAACAGACAACGCAAACCTCCCAAAGTTTGCTATCTGGCATCTGATCCACTGGACAACCTCAAGTATCAAAACAGAGCCAGCTCACGCAAAGCTGAAGCACTGAGACAGCACTGCACACAGCCTGCATCCAAGTCATGTACCTGCATATCACTGCCACAAGGGAGGGATAACCGTATCTACAGCAGATGTGAGTACTTTACAGCTAGAATACTCTCTCTTCAATCTCTTCTTTGTCTATTATCCTTACTGTGATTGAAACTATGAATACTTACAGCTCATGGCCCATTTTTGATGCAGCAATACGTTTTACTTTTTCCCTACTGCAGATAATGGGGAGCAGGCAAAGAGGTACTTTATTTCCAAAATTTACATATTCCTTTAAGGGAGGTTAATCAATCAGACAAAGCTAGGTCCACTCACACAGAGCCCACTGAAGTGAACGTAAAGTCTCCCAAAGCTGCACATGAACAGTGCTCCACCCAATGCTTTGCAAGTAGCCATGCTTATTGCAAGTCACTGACCAGAAGCAAGGGCTTGTAGAAACCATGATGGAGAAACAATTGAAGAACCTCACATTATTCTGTGGGTAAAGCAATTTTAGTATTACTAAATACAGTACTGGACTTATGGTCAAGATAGCCAAGAGAGAAAAATTACAAATGCATCCTTTATCCTTTTGTTTGCTTTTACTTTTCCACTGCTCTATCTCCTTTTCACTCAAGTTATGGTGCTTTGCAACTTCCGTGCCTTCTAAGAAATACCTGTGCTACTCTAATTTCAGTGACATATCTAAACAATATCAAGTTTCGGTAGACAGGGTCCTAGGATCTATGAGTTAAAATGGAATAGTGAGTAAAATAAGAACAGGTGATGAAAATCCCAGCAAGTATTTTAAGAGGCAAATAAGTTTTGGTGCATTGCTTTGATGGCCCATGTGTCTAATGGACAGACTAGGTCACCAGCAGTGACCCCCAGTACTGGATTGGTGGGAGTTGAAGACAACTTGTTTGAACAAACGATTCTCACATTTTTACTCCAAAGGTTGATGGCATTTCAGTCAATTTTCTTGCAGTTACTACAAGAAAAACTTCACATAATTCACAAATCAGGGATTACACGGTGACTGGAGCATGTTTAACTGAAGTCTGGCCTTTGCCCTGATGATAAGGCTTGAAATTGTGCTGTGACTCAAAGATGAGGGATTGCTGGCTCTGTCTAAAGATGTACCAAAACAGGCAAATACCATACTGAACTCCTCACAACTTTCTGCCAATAAAAAACTCTCAGAACCAGCCAACACCTGTTTTTCATGTTATCCCACAATCTTTCCTTGCCTGGTTCGTGATTTGTTCAACCTTACGGAACTACAGAAATGTTTATCTGCGTTATCTTCTGTGGATTAAACAGCCAACATACCTGAGAAAGAGCCTATTCACCAGTGTTTCAAGACGATTCAGTTAAAAATTTGCATCAGAGTCAAAAATAGTGTGAACTGTTCATCAAAAGTAGTGGTCCCTAAATCGATTTCAAAGGTTACATACAAATAAAAAAAAAATTCATGCTTTCTAGACACCATGCTTTCTCAAACTTCATGCTACCAAAGATACACCTCTACCAATGACTCTTCCATAAAGGGGGAACAAGGGCGGGTGGGGGAGCAGGGGACACCCAGGGGAGGGTAAGAGGTAAAGTTTAAAGAAAAAAAAATCTGTACTGCAGAACAAAATAAGATGCTTAGTACTTCACTACCATTTAAGGCTCAACAAACTTGACAAAGATACACAAACTATACCTTCAAATTTAGGTCAATTAGTGCAGAAACTCACTGGAGAAAACTACTTGCCTTTGGCTGTGCCACATGAAATAAAAATGCAGTAACAGCGTTACTATTGTGTTAAAATCACTTACTGTATTTAGTCAACATTAATGCCTCATTCAGATGAGCACAGACATGATACAGGAAAGTTCAGTCAAACAGGGAAGATCTCAATCAGTCTCCCTTCTTCCCTACCAAAGGCTAAATTTAAAAACTCAAAAGTAGCTTAACTGACCTAATTCCTAATGAACAGAAACACAGCAGCACAACCGAAACCCTGTGTACAGTCATTTGGGGCCCTCACTATGTGCCTCGTGACAGCAAACAAGCAAAACCCAGCAGCTAGGAAGTCAGTAGCTAGATTTGCTTATGTATGTCCAACTCAATCCTAGCAACCAAAATTCAAAGGAAGAACTCCTAGGTCCTATTCTCTGCACGTGAGCCAAAAGCTGCTCTTAGCTGGAAGCTGTTACCATGTACCCGAAGTTGTAATGTCATACGCTGTAAATAATGACAGGCAGCACCAGTGAAAACCTCCAGCCCGATTTCCTCTGTAGCACGGCACAGGCTTTGCACAAATTAATTCTTTCAAACAGGGCATGCCTGCAAATAAAAGTCCCAGTCTGGATTTTGTAAGTCTAGTGTTGGAGAATCTAACACTAGCAGGGAAAAGCATTCCAGGGATTAATAATCCTTCCTCAGAAATGCATTGCCATTCTGCTACTTTCAATGTGCCTTTCTTCAGATTTCAGCCATTTCATTTTCTCTGACACCCTCCCTTTTAGTCTGCTAGACCAGCAACATCTTTAAGCAAACTTTTGTTCCTTGCATGAGTACTTTTAGACGATAAACAGGTTCACACTTTAACCTTCAGACAAAATAATCAGCATTAGCTGCTTGAGCTCCCAAAGTATCTCACTATAAGGCACAATGTTCAAAGCTTTAATTATTTGTGGTGGCTCTTGCCTAAAACCTCTCTATTTTCAGCCCTGACAAAACAGTCTCTGAAAGTACAGGGCCTACATTCCTGTTCGACTCTATCCACTACCACTGTAACAAGGTAGAAAAGAAGCAAAATACCTCTACATTACAGAAAAGAGCTGCAAAGAAATCCAAATTAACAGAGAGAGGGCGCTGCACGGGAAGCAAGTTCAGTGTTAAATGCCCCTTTCCCAATACAATTTTAATGTAGTTATTTGAGACTCTGTACAAAAAGTCCAAAGGTACAGATAATTTATATGGCATTTCTTTCACTCTGTTACTTCACTTTACAGCATGGCAGGAAAAAATTGTAGTAAGAGAAAGTAATTTGGTGTGATGGCTTGATTTACTAAAGCTCTGTTCCTGTGCAGCTGCTGGTATTTGTGGTAATGCTTCCACCTGTGGTAATTGCTGTAGTGTAACAGTCCACAGTTAGCACCAAAGGACAGAAGCCTACTAATTCCTCAGAAACTATAGCTGCGATTATTAGTTTACCACTGTGTGTTTGCAGGCTTCATTCACCTAAAACTGGAAAATCTCTTATCAAATTCTAATCTGGCATTTCCATTTCTGCAAAAACAAATAAAAAAACATTGATGGTGAAGCTGGTTTTCAGCAATTAACACGTTATCTGCTATTTATGATCTTATGCTGGAAAAGCTGCTACAAATTAACTGCAAAATAGAACTTAGAATTGTATGGAAAATGAACAACGTAATTTCATTTGCAAACTTCAAATACAAACTCCTACCTGCACCAGGTGTTCTAGGTTTAATCACAGCAAGAAATATTTACCTGGTTTTAAATAGACTGTGAAAAGTGAGCATGTGGGGAACATTCTTGCAAGATATTTTGCTAGATATTAAAAAGGAATAATCTATCCCTGACTGAAACCCAGTCCCCCTCCTATCACAGATTATATGGTTCGAGATACTAACTTTGGCTTGAGAGATCTAATTAAGCAGACTTGCCACTATAAATGCTTACAATACAGTTGCATACCATCAATGTACTGCTCTAAAGAGCCCCAACCAAGAGTTTTCCACTCTGTGCAAAAGCTGTAGCTCCTTTATCAGCTGACGGGTCACAGTGAGGAAGCCCAAATGCACAGAATTAAGTCTTGGCTGGACTCTAAACAGAAATAAGTTTGTCACATAAATTGCCTAAATATGAAAAAGGAACAAATCCTGCCTTACACAGGTAAATTGGAAGTAAGACTGCAAGCTTTAGTTCTAATTTATTATATATTAAATATTAATGAATTACTAAGAAACCACTCACTGAGGTTTAAAAAACTCTACTTCTTACATATTTCTAAAGCTCTACAAATGTATTTTTAATAACAGATAATTAATTTATAACAACATTAAATCTAAACTAAATCCACATTTCAAGCTATAAAAGTAACCCATTGGAATGCAGCAAGATATGTGTATACTGTTACTGTATAATAAGGTCACTTTTTCATGGCATAATTTTATTTCTGCACCATACCATTAGCGTAGCCAAACCAGTACAGGCACATAGCAAAAGGCTGGCATAGCCTGATGAGGAAGAAAACCAGTGACCACTGTCACAGGACTGCACACTGTCTTCCATTCTAACAATCCATTTTCAATAGTTGAGAATTTCCTAATGCTTCTAGTCTTTCCACAAAGACCCACCACATCTGGTATATCATTTTTATTTTTTCTGTTCCTAGTTTCAGTAAAAATTATTTAGGCACTTTTCAGCATAAAGAATTTTCTTCTTTTAAATGTATTTTAAAATGTATTTTGCAACTCACAGTAGTGCAGCAAAAAAAAGTATTTAAATGGCTTTTCTTGAGAACTATCTGCAAAGGTGCTGCAGAAATTTGGTTACGACATGGCAGAATTCCAAAGCTTGGTAAACATCTTATTAGCACATCCGGTATATTTTCCACGGTACTTTCATAAATTGGAGAAGCTTGTTGTTAAAGTGGGCTGACCATACACATACTGCTAACCAAGTCGGGCAGTACACTGAAGGCACAGAGGGGTAGGACTTAACGAACGCTTGGCGTGAAGTTCAGGGATAACAGAGGGACTACAAACTATGCGACGTTCCCCTGTGTGTTATGCCAACTGCAGAGAAGTCACTGCACGCTTCTGCAAGAGACCTGCTCACTTGGTAAGACTGGCACAGCACTAATGCTCCTTCAGAGTCCAGCAGCTGAAGAAGGCTGCCGAACAACAAATCAAGTAAGAAGCTAAAGATTACCACACCTATGTTCACACAGACACATACTAAGGCCACTTCTCTAACCCTGGCATTTCTCTTTTTGGTATGCACCACCATGCAGTCATGACTATTAGTCAAACCCACCAAGTGTGAGCTCTGTTGCCAAGAAACTTGCTCTATGAACAGCAACAACCTCAATATACATCAGAGTATTTCACTCATATTCCATTCCTTCTATAACAAACTACTCCTTACACCAGATTTCTTGCCTTATTCTACCCTGTGCACTCTCAACAGGGTCCCCAAACTACTGGAGCACAGAACAGATTTTAAAAAAGCACTTGTGTGACTAGGCAACCCTCTAGTTCTTCCACTCTCTCAACCTTGACAGGTTATCTTCATCTCTGCCCAATCCACACACATAGGACCAAAACCAGTCTGTTTTTCATAGTCTCAATTCCTAGGAAAAAAATCCTCAAAAAGCCACCATCTGTTTCTTCAGCTGACCTGTTTCGGTACAGCATCAGAGCATGCCGTATTAGAAATACCTCACAAGCAGCATCTTTTACCAATCAGGATAGGTACGTAGCTTAGTTTGAACTCTCAGATCCTACTTTTCCTATTTTATACAGATTCTCTTCTTCTTCCCCTCCAGAAGTGACTATAATTGTTGACTATATGGAGCGCTTTCCTCCAAGCAGCAGAACAAAGCACCATAAGAGCAATGAACGCTAACAGTTTATTACAGGTGGGTTTCCCTTCCCCATCATCTTTTTAGAGCTACTAAGCTGCTGTGAAGGTCTGCTGAAGTCATGCTGTGTAGGGGTACAAAACAGCTATGAAAGGATTTGCCTATGTTATGCAGGGTTTACTGTTAATTAGCTCTTGTACACATACACAGCACGTAAAACAGCTTTTTTTGTTTAAGAAGCGATGATTCGTTGAGAGACCATCCTTTGTTGATATAAAGGAAGTATTAGGATTGTAATTTGAGTTAACATCTACACATTGCTTTCTGTAACCACTTGACAATGGTGGGCCTGGCTAATTAGTTTCCCTTAATTAAAAGGGAAACGCGAATGAAATTTACTTAGGGCATCAATCAATAGAGACAACGCTTGCTTGAGACCAACACACCAAGGTGCTATTTCTTTCCTTTCCATATGCACCACGGGCTTCTGACTACACCTTCAGATTTACAACCTCTCATGCACCAGAAAAACAGAAACTTCACTCCTCCTTTGATGATCTCTTTTCTTTTAAAGCTGAATGAATCATGAGGAGGATGAACATGTTTAAAATTCATACTTAAAGTCAAAACCTTTGACCACAGCCTAGCTTGAATAGCCGATTCGGCTCAGAACACAAGCCCTCGTCTCCTGCACGGACCCTATGCGGGGAGGAAGGAAGGAGGGAGAAAGGGAGGCAAAGCAAGAAGCTAGGTCAGCCTTACGCCAGCCAAGGACTCCCCCAGGCTTGGGGCGTTCTCCGCGGGCAAGGCCTGTCCTGCACCTTTGGCGCTGCGCGTCGTTATTGCGTCCTGAAGGGGCTGGCAGGAGCTGTAATTACAACAGCTAAAATTTGCAACTAAGCCCAAACAGAAGAGGTGCTCGCTTCTCCCAGGACCTCTAAAAGCTTTTGTTAGTCAAGATGACATTCAGCCCTTCAGACTTTGAACTTTTTCTGACAGGTAAGAATATGGCCTAAGCCTTCGTGAGGATAAACAATGTATTGAAAATACATTTGGGTCCACATGCGGAAAAACAGGACACGCATACAGAGATCTGACCAGTAACCCATCATTTGAAACATCTGTTAAGTGGTCTAGAGGAAAAGTACAATAGCTTAAGGGACACTGAGCTGAGAATGGGGGAATAAAAGGGTTTCCACCATCATTTTGAACAGTACTGTACTGAAGTTAAGGGGCCAAAAAAACCAAACCAAACCAACTATGCAGGAAGCCATTCAATACCTAAAGCAAGGAGTTTTTCCACAGAACACATGCAGAAGAACTGTCTGAAGTTGCGCTGGAAATTTGGAAAACAAGTCGTGTGATGCACATCTGATTCCTCTTTATTAAACGTGACAGTAAAAATCTCCCTGCTATCCTACCAGACTCTGGCAAAGGCCCTCAAGCCAATGCATCACGGCAACAACAATTTGCAAACTGCAAAATGGGAAAGAAAAACACAGGTATGAAAATGGAAACAGATGAAGGAGATGAGAAATACCTCATTTGTCTGCAGAGCTCTGCTCTCGTTATCAGCTGCTTGAAGAGCAGAGCGCCTTGCCCTTCAACCCAATGCTAATTCAAGTCAATGGAACAAATTCAAGTCAATGGAGAAGGGTAAAACTAATTTTTTAAAAAGGTCCGTAAGCCTAAGGAGGATACAGAATTGTTAAAGGGACACGAAGAAGGTTCCGCCTAAAGTGGGACCATTTTGATTTACATCTCTATCACAAATAAAAAGCATCACTTTTGCCAGTGCAGTTTTGCCCAAAAGGTACCATTTTCACCAAAAATGCACAATTTTACAAATCTAATACATATGGAAGTGTAAAAGCCCTAGGTTTCCTTCTTTGGCTTGAAAGTGAAAAAATAAACACATATTAGTATTTTATCACACATACAGTACAATAATTCTCCTAAAAAAATTTCAGCAAAATAGAACCAAAAAATTCCACACGACCTAAAAGGAAACATTTGAGGGTCAATTACCACTCACACTGAATGGAGTAGAAAATGCCTTGTTTGAGTACAGGAAAACATTTACTTTAATTTTCATCTCCCTCGATAGTTAGCTTTACTACCTTGACTATAGATTACCGATTTGAGACAAATGTTATGACTTGCACAAAAAAACCCACAAAATAAGCATTGCCTGCTAACGCTTGACTTAAGCCTGGCACTAGAAGACACCTTCTCGCTATTGTGTCATCACATTTGAGGTCCCACACCTCTAATTTCACTTTTGCTTTTTAAACACAGTATCCGAACTAACATCTACTGAATTTAACAGGAGTTTTCCCCTTGACTTTGTGGGAATTTGGCAGTACCCACAGAGACTTGCATATTATCTGAACATTTCCAATGCCAAGTTAAGTTTTGCAGTTATACCAGTTGAGCTGAACAGTGAACAAGTCTGCATGGCTTTTGTACAAATAGGGGAAGCTAGAATGAGCAGCTCGTAACAGACTAAACTCTGTAACAGTGTTATCCTACTGCATGACAAGAAGTCACCCTAGTATGAAGCTCTTAATGTTCCTTCAAACACTGATTAAAGATCTAAGTGATGAAATGCATGTTATTTTAAAACTGGTTACTAAAACGAAGAACTTCAGCATGTCCTTCAGTTTCAGTAGTTGTAAGCCCCTTAAACTTATGCAAATAATAACACATCTTCTACTTCTGTGCTTTGGGTAAAGTTGATGAAATGGAGACCTTTAAAACTGATTTCAGGTTTTGAGCATCTCAGTTTAGATGAGCACATCTGAAAATGTCCCTCAAAATTATCTCAAACCAGATACCCCAAAATGGAAGGATTCCAAAAACACTCAAATTTGAAAAACTCAGTCTTCTTCCATTGCCTAATCTTTGGGCTATGAATCAACTCAAAACAGTTACCAATTTAATGAAATGGATATACCATCTGGTAGCATTTCTAGATTATTGCCTTTCACATCTATTCTCCCTCAACAGCTAGAAAGTTGGGATCTTCACATTAGGTACATAACTAAAAAGTAAAGGCCACTTTTTAAAAAAAAAAAAAAATCTTCAAATCTGAACTTTAAGCATATTCACTTCAATGGCAAGAAAAACAAAGTAAAATGTTCAATGAGGTGAAGCTGACTGAAAGGATACATTTCTCATCCAGTTCTAGCTCATGTCAATAATTCCACAAGCCTGGAAGTCATACTAACCAGTTTGAATTTAAAAACAAACAAAATCGACAGCAATGATGGGCTTTCACAAAAGCAAACGCAGTGTAACTAGAAACTGCAGAAATGTGGTTTGATCATCATTATTGAAAAACAAAACTGCTGCAAGGTTATGATGATTTTTTTTAACAGAAAATAAAAAATTATCAGATAGAGTGCTGTGTGAACTGAGGAAGAAATTCATTTTTGCTGAAGTATTTACTTTCTTCCACAAAAGAAGTATAGAAAAAAAAGCTTCATTTTCTTTTAAGTTCTGTTTTATAAAAACCCCAACAAACTGAAAAAATGTAAATTTCAATTTAGACAGAATTTTTCCTTGTGCTTACTTTCAGAAAATTTCCATCAAGAAACAGGTATTTTTGCAGGGAGTTTCATAATCAAATCATTTTATTTGCCTTCATCTCAGCAAAAAAAAAATTGGCATTATCCAATCAACCTAAATGCATAAGTCATCTTAACTGACTTTCAACGGGTAAATTTGCATGTTCAGAGGCACAACTTAATGTTAAGGATCAATTATATTCTCCCCACGACTTGCATTTCTGGCCAAACTGGATAGTATAACATTCCTATGGTAACTAGGGAAGGATCTCATGTACAAAAAATGGAAAAGTGGTGGATGTTACCTAGCATGTTGTGGTAAAGTGGACTGGCGTGTCCATGGATAGTAAATGCAGTCATGACTAGCGGGACCTCTACACCTGCAGGCAATTACAGAACAAAAGACGTCATTTGCCATTCACAAGGACATGCACACGCATGCGCCCTTGTCCACACGTGGAGGATGGAAGGACACACAGGGAACGATCACTCAGCAAGTACCTATCCATCAGGCCGATGCAGTCCTCAATACGTGGACCTATGCACCTGCAGCAAATCCAAATTGAAAACAGGGAGAGAAAGAGAGAAATCTGTTATTCACAGACCTAAGAAGCTGGAATCCCCCCTTTGTGCCACATTCTTAATTATAATTCTCAAGAGAGACCCAAGTTACCACAGATTATAGCCTATAACAAAAACAAGCTTGTGATGGGAACAATAATAGCAACATAAACAGCACTCCAAGGTTGGATAAATCTTGGCTCAAACAATACTTAAGGCAGGTTTCACCTGCATACGTGGGAGGCCTGACAATAGAGTTGCTCTTCTTGGATATTGTTTGAATCATCAAACCAGTGATTACTGCACAGAAGCTGTTCATTTGCAACACTCAAGACCTCCAGGACCACAATGCAAAACTTGTTTTCGCCTGTAATTGATGTGATTGTTCATTCTAACTCCCTGGCTGGGGTGACTGCAGGAATATTTTGGAAGCTGACTGTACTGTTATCAGGGAAACTCAAAGATGAGATTTGGGGGGGGGGGAGGAGGAGGAGGAGAGAAGCAGCAGTAGCAAAATGGTGTCTCTGCTGATTCAGGCATCTTATTCTGCCTTCCTTAGATGCTGTCAAAAATCCTCCACCTGCAAAAGCAGCAGGTGCTCACCAAAGGAAACACACGAAATCACTTTATGCAGCATCACTACAGCACAACCACGGGCAAAGTGTCTGTTTGCAAAACATGGATATTTGTGGAGTTTCCTAACCCTTACGAAGAGCAGTCCATGAGCTGGCCTACTAGGCCCTCTGCATTCAAATAGTAAGTCAGTTATACTACTTACACAGCAGTCAAGATTCTCAGTAACAGATAGGCAAAGTTAAGCTTTTACGGGTTAAGATAGCCTGACACTGTTCAGTGCTGAACGCCCCGCTAGTCCCTCTGTAGTCATGGGGACTGCATCTTAAGGCATCTGTTTAGCTCCTGGCTTCTTAAGGAAACCAAAATGCTTATTTCACCCCTTTAACAAGATCTCAAGATCCTTTTAGTAACAGGATCTTCTGCTGCAAGTCTACTGACAGATCAGATCATCTACTCCTGTAGAACCTTAAAACTCACTTATGCTGAAGCATTTTGGATTTAAGGTGTGATCCCCATCTTTCTTTTAAAGTTTCCCTCTTTCAGTTTGGTTTTGAGAAAAGGAGACTCGTGTCAAAATCTGAAGGAGTTTAAATATGCTCCCATGAGATCTTCTTTCCACTTACCCATCGCTTGCCACTCATCAGCTTTTCCTGCATCTAAATTACCTATCACTTCGCCCTTACAGAACAAATTCAGTGATTTCAATTTCACTGTCTTCTCCCCTTTCCTGCTGATCAGGAATAACAGAATGATAGTGTACCTTAGCTCGTTTGTTTACTTGGATCTTTATTTTTACATAAAAGCTGGGACATGCAAAAACAGATTGTAAGGATTTCCCAATAATGAACTCCAGCAGCAAATGGGCAGACATAAAATGGATTCATTAAATACCCAGGTGGCCAGAAAATGCACAAAGTGTAAAGAGTAGATTTAAATGCTCAAGAACTCAAGAAATATAATAGAATTCTTAACAGATATTTTTTGAAATTTCAGCTGCCTTGGGCTTCAGAGGTCTAAATTCTGTCCAGTTTCAGTAATATCCAACACTTCTTTCTTGCAGGCATTCTCAGCATTTTGAAGAAAAACAGTTCAGTAATGATGGAGGCTGAAAAAAGTTCAGAGCTTCCATTTCCTAGCATGTCAAAAGAAGCTGAGCTCAGACTCTTGCTATAAATAAAAAGCAGGCCCTCTTCAAATTAGAGGGCTGGGAGTCCATTACTAGTTCAGATCACTGGCAGACTAACATAAGAGCCTATTGTCTTGGAGCCATTTCACATCGCTACACTTAGACTTTTGAAGAATAGGATCTGAATCCAGGAAGAGAGCGCTGCTTGGACCTCACCCATGTCTGAGCTGAAATACCACTGACTTCAGTGGATTTCCCAGCCCCAAAGAGAAAATTCTGTCCAGGTGCAGTTTCCACCACTCCTAGTCACGTTGCGCAGTCCCATGCTCTTTGCCTGGCAGTCCTCATTTAAATGCTGTAAATTACAACATTACGTGAGTAATGGCAGCAAACACTTGGTTCTATTAACAAGCTGTTTGTCACCATAAAATCATCAGTTATTTTTCCTCTGAAAATAACTGCTTTGGTTTCAACCTTTTTGACACATGTAAGTACAAGTACAACACAATCATACATCACTCCGGTACTCAATTCACCCCCAGGGTTCCTTCTTCTGCTTGGGGTCTGGATGCTATTTTCATTTCCAGGTTCTCTCTGCAAAATGAACTCATTAATAGATATGTCCCAATTTATTAATGAGATATGCAATATTTTACAATAGCCCAATACAGCTTACATAGAAAATTACACTTGGGGCTCATTCTAGCATTACAGGTAATTATCCTCTGAAAGAAAGTGATGAGTTAAAACAGTTCGAAAATTGGAGTAACAACGATTTTTTCTGAAATGATCCTTTTTCCAACTCTCTCAAGAATTGTCTCTTAATAACTCAGAATAGAAAGGTGGGTCCTTAACTTTTCACAGATTTGGAGTAGCAAAGCCATTTCTAGTCAGACTACTTCACAATTTCTTTTTCCATTTTAAACAAACTAAACTGATTATAAGATGGCATAAATAGATCAGCTCTAGACAGGAGAAAACCCCAGTTCTGGCAACAACCTGCTGATACAGCTATTCCTATGGATAAAGCCAGATGAGTCAAAACCTTCGATTTATTTAGAAAAGAGGAACTGCACACTGAGGGTGATACCAAGGAAATTAAGTGGAGTGCGGGGTAGGAGGAGATTTTGCATCAACAAAATAATAACCATTCTCTTATTCGGAGTGTGTTGCTGTTGAATTTGCACCATCATACCACCTAGAATTCAAAATGCCTTTCTAAAAATACACCTAAACTTTAGGGGCAAGACAGTCCTTGTGCTTTCAAACCCCTTCTGGATCACACGTGCTGATAAGGCTCCCATGACTTCGCTGCTCTTGGCTTAGAGCAATAAAAAGGTTTTGGAGAAGAGTAATGCATTTCCTTCAAAAAAAATCTGAGAGAAAATGCCTTTCAATAATGAGAGGAGGTGTCCAGTGGGATCTCCCATTTGTATCTTGCTTGGTGAGGAAGCAGACTGTCAAATGCTATTATATAATTAGTATTTTATTTCTGTGAAAGTATTCCATTTTGGAGAGCTCTGCAAGAAGAAGTGCCAAATGCTTTCTGAACTCTCATGAATTAAATGAGATAGCTGTCTCATGCGCCTCAGCTCTGCTCCAAACTGGCTTCAAGTAGCTGATGCTTATCACATGGATGCAAGGCCAAGAGGACAGCTCTTGCAGCCAAAGGAAGTCTTGCATCCAAAAGGAAGTCACTCCTCAACAGTTCTCTTGGTCAGCCTAAGACCATTAACAGAGCTGGATAATGACACAACTATTAACTGGAGTAGCCATTATACTTCAATAAGGGAGGAGAATGGTATAATCAAATCTCACATTCCAGGGTGTTAAGCAATCATCTGCCAGTTCCTTGAAGAATCTGTGGCAAAGTGCTCTGCAGCAACGGGAAGGTGGGACAGAAACCTGCCTCTGTGACAGCAAAGGTTGGGGTTGACTATGAGAACTAACAACCCATTTTAGCAAGCACCCCGATTTGGAGAGAGCAACACTGCAGGAGTGAGATAATACCATACCGGGAGCAGTGCTCTGCAGCAGCTCAACACTTTCTGACAAGTACCTAAGCTGTACTGCGAGCGTCTTGGTTTTATTCCGGCAACTGATCTGACAGAGAGAACGGACGTGCTAGATGGAGTACAATTACGGTTTCTCTGTACCATTCAGTTGTGGGCCAAATATCAAGACAGACAAATACCAAGATATGTTTCCCCCCATACCCTATTTTACTGAAGAATCCTGACTGGTGGTTGTTGCAGTGGGATTTAAATACTCGTTTCTCAAGGAAGGATACGAAACTAGAGAATTCAGTGTTGGAAGCGAAGGAGACTAATTGATTCCTCTTCCCTCTGTGGGCATATGCAACAAGACCCTGAAAACGTGGGCAAGAAGATGGGCAATGCATAAAACCCACCCAGGCCTCTGGGGCACTCATTACAATCATCACACTTTACCAGAACTGCAGAGAGAGAAGCACATTCCAGAAAACTTTTAGAAACATTAGAAAAGGTATCTATAGTTACCCAGCTTTTGGGGGGGGGGGGGGGCAGGGGGGAGGAGGGTGGGTTGTTTTTAGAAGGAGTGACAGAAGACCTAAGAATAAACATATTAACCCTTTAATAAGAAGAGGATGAGGATTTCTGTGAGAACTAGTATTTGACTGATGGCAAAACGGAGAGCTCCTCATCTGGAAGGTGATCACGCTTTCGTCAATGCAACCCAGGAGAAATCTTTGGCACCTTCGCTATTAGGACCTTGTCATTTCTCTGGGGACTGCACATTACGCTAGGGAAGACATTCTTTCACCTAATCAGCTGGTGCAGAGGGCTGCAGAGAAAGAAGGGAAAGCTGGAAGTTTAGGGATAAAATGACAACATAAATATGCAGTGTCCAGGAACGCTGCATCACTAAGGGTTGCCAATGAATATCAGCAAATTCAGTTAGAGCTGCCTAATGCCCTTCCTATTTGTTTATGGACTAGCATGTCAGATTTTCACCACCAGGTGTAAAGGCCTCCCTTCTTGACCCCATTCTACCAGGGAGATAAGAGCAGAGACAACCTGCAAAACACAGGTGCATATGAGGAACTGCAAAGGAATGGAAAATACTCTGTTCCCTTCCTGGTCCAGGTGAAACACAGCTGTGCCACAAAAATTGGTAAGAGTTGGATCAGCCAGAACAGAGGCGGCAATGGGAAGGTCAGGCACATGCTGGTCTGTTTACAGGCCAGCACAGATGCAAGGCATCTCCCATGCAGGCTGGACAGTAAATCTATTGGCCATAGCTGGGCTTGTCAGGTTCAATCAGAATTGGTGCTTCCACCTTCTGTTACAGCCAGGACTGGAGCTCCTGAAGCAAGCTCATCTTCTTGCATTGTTTCTTCTTACACTCTTCTACAGTAGCAGCATTTTTCTTATGGCGTAACTGATTTACAGGGTCTGAGTGGAAGACAAATCTGTAACAGATCCTGGCTGTGTCTTTGCGATCTCACTTTCATTTCCCTAATGGCTCTATTGTAATTAGATTTGCAAAACCAGCAAAAGGTCTCGTTTTGAATGGCAACAGCTGTTGACATCAGGATTACATTGAATAATTTACTGGTTTAATTTTAGCTGCTAAACAATAAAAGCCTCTTGTGGAAGATTATTTCACTGGCTGAAGTTTTTTCATTTTTCCCCAGGCTGCCTCTCCCTTTCTTTGTATGCCGGACATCACCAACTGTCTTGCCAAAAAGACCTTTCTAACTCATGTGTCCCATGTAAAACAATAGCTATGTATTTGACTACTGTTATTTTGTTGCACGAGTTCCTAATGCTGACCCAGATACAATGGCCTACATATTTTCAAAAGCAACAGGTGATTTGGGGTAACTGATGCTCAGATTCAGATTCCTGCACAAACTCTGATTTCAGACAAACCTTTGCATCAGTTCCCATCTATAAGAGGGAGCAGTAACCCTTTTTTGTGTCCCAGAATTGCTGCAGGGGGAAGTCCATCAATACCAGGGAGAAGGGATAAAAATTCTGGCAACAAATACTAAATAAAGTCATCACAGAGGCCAACATTCACACAAACGTCAGTAGCAACATTTGATATAGACCAGTGCTAGCTAGAAAGAAATCTAACAGCATTGCTGTATGCTTTTCAAAAGGGGTATAAGTATTTTTTCTGAAAAGCTGCTGGACATTCATGACTGGAACCTGAATGTAATGACAGACCTGGAAATGAAAAGTTACATTGCTGCTGCCTGCACACACACTATTTTCTGGAATGAGGCAAATGCTTTACACCAAGCCAAACTGCATCTAAATCACGACATGCTATAACAGTAACTAGAATGGCTCAGTTCATAGAATTTGCACTTACCCTTGGGTGCAGTTTGGATGACAAGGATGGCACTCACGATCCTCATCGGCATATTTGAAAATGAAGCTGTTTGCCCCCTGTAAGCCATCAGGACATTTTTCCACACAGTTTGGACCATCCTTAAAATGGAAACACTTTGTGCAGTGGTCGGGTCCCTGGAGAGCATGGAAGAAATGAAGTGCATTCAAGTTACTCTGCCTTTTACTGCTGCACTAGAATTGCAGGTCTTCGACTGACAGCACGCTCAGCAATAACTGCAATGGCATTTCCCTCCCAACAAACAGGGAGTTAGGTGAGCGCTCCGGCTACCATTAAGCAGAGGCCCACATGTAAATCCTGGTGCATATGACCATAAAGTTACTCTGTACAGAGTAACTCCAGCTAATAAATAATAGGTTTCTTCATGTTATTTGATGCGGTTATCACAATGGACTTGCCCACTTTAATCTGTCGGAGAAATTTCTTTCAACACTGTTCAATATTGAACCATATATGCAAAGCAACCACAGTGGCCTCTCAGTGGGACTCACTAGGTCTGCATCCCAGAATTATTTTCTGCATTCTGCCTGTGGTTTCTGGCCACAACAATACTGAAGAACTACAGGGTTTCTTTCTTAATACACATGGAGATGAGGCTGCTAAGAACTACAAACCAAGGCTCCTGGAGAATTTAAAGGTAAAATTTGAAAGCTGTGGTGATAAGCCAGTGGAGCTGACCAGATCTGGTGGTCAGTTTGGGCAAAGGTCTAGGATTCTACGTCTATAAGCCCTGCTACAAATGCAGATTTCTCTCATGGGCTGAAAACTTGCAACTTTAGCTTCTTGCTTCATGGGGCATTGCAGAAAACAAAAAAAGATGATGAGAATGATTGTCTGCGTAATTTTTTTTTTTTTTTTTTTTGTATGCAGCAGGTAAGTCACAGAAATAAGGAAATAAGTTACAGGTCAAATTGTCTCAGTGATAGAGAGCTCAAAATACGACTCCTCATTGCTCAGGACATCTTCTGCTTTTTATCTTGGCAATATACAAAAGACCAGAAGACAGAGATGACTTCTCTCTGTCCAAAAAAGAGCAACAATCTGTGAAACAAAATTCATTGGCCATTATAAAGGTGATAGCCAGGGTTAATATTGATTTTAGGATGCAAGCAAGGAATTCCATATCAAAAGACACTAAAAAGCTATTCTGAGTAGGAAAAAACCCAATTGCTCAAGATTGCTGAGAGATTGAGACAAATCCCCACACTGTGGAAAAAAGGCAACCAAAACTGCAGTAGAACAGGACTGAATTGAGCATTGTGAATAAAAACAAAGATAAAAGTGGTCACTCAAAGCGTAACTGAATACCATATATCATTTAAAAATGAAAGACAGAAGCAGCCAAAGCAAAATAGGATGTTGCTACATACAGGAAATAAGCAATTTCGTGCATCTGCACCAGTAAGGCATTAAGACAACTCAGGAAAGAAAAGGATACTACCTTTTAAATCATTTTGTTAAGGAATGTTATCCAGGGGATTTTACTCTTAGCAGCAGTTTAACAGAATTCTGCCCTCACACACAGAATATATACATTTTCTGCTTTTGTCAACATTATCTTTCAATAGCCACTCTAATCCCATAAATTGAGAATACCTGTGCTTTAGCACATTTCAGCAACCTTAACTTAGCCCACAATATAGCAAATGCTGTTCTTACCGGCCCATAGCACGTGATCATATTATCTTCCATCTTTTCGCACTGGGGATCACACTCCACACAGACAGAACCATTTGCAAACTCTCGAAATTCCCTAGGGAAATATTTTTCAGACAGGTTAGGAGAAAGCAAAAATTGAGACTGAAACAGCTAAAAGGGCTGGCTCTTGACCTGGTGGAAATCATTTCAGCTGAGATCACTTCTTTTAATGGCATTGTGCTGCTTTACACCAGCTGAAAACTGGGCCCCATCAGCAACATCACTCACAGGTGAGTGAAGCAGCAGACATCTTGTTTGACAATATCAGACTACTGGGATTTTTTTCTCCCCATGCTTTAAGAAATAAGGACCTCATTTACAGGAGGAAATTACTCTTTTCTCTGTTTGTATCCATGGAATAGTCACTCCGAAGTCAAATTCAGGGAGCCACTTGGTACATGTGAAACATCATCATCATCAGATAGGAAAGTATTACAAATGCATTGGCTACAGTTTTCTTTCTGCTGTTTTTGTTAAGTCTGTGTGAACACCACAATATGAAACCCCATTCTCCAAAAGGCTCTTAAACTGTTTCATACACAACCATTCTAGACTAAAGTTTGAATCTATTAAAAAAAAAGTAAAAAAAATTTTGCTCATTTATTTCACGTATCTGCAAGAAACCATCACCCAGGAGATTTTTTCCTTGTAAACTGCTTATAAGCCGGGGGGGGGGGGGGGGAAGTAACTTCATATTTTAATTCATCAGCTAACCTCTGACACAAAGTTGTGACATCTTCACGACACAACTCATCTCACCATCTTCTAGGATGAGATGAAGTAACATCTGAACAGGTCTTTCTCTCTCCATTAACCAGAGAGAATCTATGTAACTAGCTCAGACCAGACACCTAAGCTTTGGGATGAATCCCATCTTGATGCATTAAACAGTTAGTGGAGCTACACTAATATCTCCATAAGGGACAAATGTCTCTGTGCTTGGTTAAATGATGCTCTCTGCTCCTTTAGAGCCATTAGGACCTATTGCAACAGTCTAGCAGAGGAAACCCTTGGATGACTATTGCAAGGAAGCTGATCCTCCTCTAGCTTTGGAGATAAAGCTTTCCTATTGAGGACTGAAAGACAAGACAAAGACCCCTACCCTGATGTACTGGAGCCCCAAGACCAGGTCACAAATCCCATTCCCCAACTGATACAGTTCAGAAATCGTGACCTGACAGCCAGTCACACCATGTGAACACAGAGCCTCCTAGCAACATCGCTGAGACACGGTTCATGTTGGAACCGGCCAACAAACAATACAGAATCTCATTCAGTTTGGCCCAATTTATTCTGGTGAGCGTGAGAAAATAATTTTGGCCTGCAAATTTGGGGCTGGGAAGTGGCTGTTAAGCACATAAAACTGTACTCTGACAAGGTTTTTTTGCATGCATTCTCCAGAAAGAAGAGTTTAGAGTATTTTCAAGTACTTCTGGGATTTCATTCAATAACCTCTCCACAACAGTCACATGAATTGGCATCCAAGACAGGGAAAGAAAAAGAATATATATATAGTGACTTTATTTTCAAATAGGACCTTGGGGGTAGGGGGAAACGAATGAAAATCATTTAGATGTTTTACCCTTTTTATAAAAGAAGTGCCAGGGACCTTGCTATACTGTTACATGGGAAATAAAATTCCACCTCTTCCCTCCACAGCCTACTTATTAATTGCTTCTGCTGCAACTAACATAAGCTGTTTAGCTTTACTTTTCTGTCATAAGAAAGACTCAGCCAGCTTTATCTCTGTGGTGTGTGGGCCTACCCCCCATCCATCCCCTGGAAAAGATGGTGCACATGCCTCAGTGGGAACAAGAAAGGAGGAAAGAACTCAAGTTATTTTTATTATTTACAGCTGCGTACAAATACACAGTGCATTATGAAAAAATAGAGAGTCAGTTTTCCTCTTTTGAGGTCCTTATTCAGAGAATTTCTTTACAACATGCCTAAATCTAACTGATCTGAAAGTATATAACTTCATGCTATTCTGAGCAGGGGTGTCAATATTCCAATAGAGTTAACAGGGTTTTATTTTCAGGTATCTCCACCTAAAACAAATTCTTCACATCTTCAGGAATGCAAAAGCTGCAATAAACTTGTGATGTTGCCTGCAAATTTAGCTGGTAGAATACTAGGTAAATCCCTCTACTCAACTTTAGATTTTGAAATGTTTAAACTTATCCCACAGCATATTTTACTCCAAATCAGTAATACTGCCAATGAAACAAGATACTGCTTAATGTAAGAACAAGGTAACTTATTCATTTAAGTTCTGAACAACATAATCAGCATTTTTAGGGAAAAGTGCAAGGGAAGCATCTTACCCCTCATACAGATTACATGAGTCTATGCAGGTCCTTCCCCTGATGAAGCGCTTGCAGGAGAGACACTGGTCTGGCCCTGGCCCCCAACAGCCGTCACTTGAGCATAGCTCATTACACACCATTCCATCAGCAGCTGCAGACAGAGAGGACATTGTCATTAAAGTCTCCATAGACCTCCAAAATCCAAAGGGAAAACATTTTATCCAGCACCCGAAACAGAAAATACTTCCCTCAAAATAAATGACAAGAAAATCCCTCATAAGTCAAGAGCCAACTCTTTCTTGCACACAGGATAAGCCATGCACAGAGAAGAGGTGGCAAAATCCCATTTAGATTCCAATTATGAATGTTTGCATTATTCCTCTAATCTTTTCATTCTTGTGGAGGGTTAGAGGCCTCCAACCTTGACAGCCTTGAAGATGTTACAGAATTTCAGGCTACGTAAGGGGAACATATCCTCTAACTTCATCACTGTTCCTCTAGAGCAGCTAATCTTTCTCTTACCCTACTTGATGAACTGTATTCTCAAATCAGGCTAAGAATAAAATTACCAAAACTATTCAGCACTGAACCCTTAACAATAAAGCACTGATTATAGAAGCAATGATAAGCCAACATCACATGTTACCAAGTCCATTACACTGCAAAGTGTCATCAGAGAAGCAATGCTCAGGAATTAAAATGAGTTTTCCTTGTTTGAAACGAGCTGTTTTGCAATTGGTAGAAATGATTATAGAGAGCAGGTTAAAGGACACATGGATATGTACAGTGTATCACAGAAAAAGAATCATGACTTTGGTAACGGGAAGTCATGACTCACAAAGCACAAAACAAGTTCTGTGAAGCAACCATGTAGAAAACGGAGATTGGTTTAATACAAGGTGCTTTATGTGGAATAATGCAGATGAGAAAAAGGGGAGAAAAGAAAAAAAAACAAAGCTTACTTTACATATAGAATAATGGGCTCTGAGCTGACTACTATAACTCAAGAACAAAAACCTTAGGATTAACATCAGCAGTTATATGAAGTGCCAGGTCAATATGCAGTGATCAGAAAAGCTAATCAAATGCTGAGGTTTTTCTAGAAATAGTACAGAGGAAAAAAAGAAAATAATTATCTTACCGCTACAGAAATATACTGTGCACCTACAGTTTGAGTACTACATGCGGTTCTGGTCTGTTCCTTTTGGAAAGGATACAGTAGAATGAGAGAAAGGTTTAAAAGAGTGTAACAGGTTTAATCAAAACTATGGAATGGCTTCTATTACCAGGAGTAAATAAACTAGTAGCCCTAGAAATGGGTGAGGAACAGCATGGTAAAGATCTCTAAAACCATGAATGGCAAGAAGATGATACGCATAAAGAGAACTGTTGGTTGCTTCTTCCAAGTCCCTCATGGGCATTCAAAGATACAGAAACCTGAGAGGGTTCAAATCTCAGACTTTTCTTCATTCAAAGAGTAGCTTAAGCTGCAGAACTTCCTGACAGGGGGCATGGTAATCACCAAAAATTTACAGGATTTCGAAAAGCAATTGGCCAAGTTCATAGAAGGGTTACTAAATTAAAACACAAAACACTACCTCCGAATCAAGTACACCATGAAATGAAACTTATGGATGACAGGAGAAAGTTGAAGGAAACTACCAAAACTTACTGTGACTTTTTATTGGTTAATTACAAAGGCACATAAAGAGCCAAAGAGCCTTTTATATTAAACACTATTAAATACACAAAATAAAAAATTGTTTCTGTCTCAAAACCAAAATTCAATTTAAATAAACAAAATGAACAAAAGGTGAGGGAAAGGTTGTTTCAACCAACACATTAATTCTGTAATTTTATTTTATATAAATCCTTCACTACATAGAGATCTAGATGGAATAATAAAAGATGGTTTCAGGTGGGACAGATGGAGAAAACAAGCAATGAGCAAAAGGAATCAAGTGTTCTCTCTCCAGCATTTGAAGGTCTAGTTACTCTGATTCAGTCACAACCCACCACCTTGAAAGGGTAGAGCTCTTCATTTGAATTCGCCCTTGTGCTATTTGAAACATTTTATCCAACTGGGATTAATCCACCTGAAAACAACCTCAGGGAAATATCAAATAATAAATTAAAAAGTATATTTGCTGGTAGAATTCTACTGAATCCCCTCAAATTTCTTAAAATGAGTATGTCCAATCAGGAACATTCCTCCCCCCCCCCCCGCCCAATATACCTATAAAACATCAACAGTATATATATAGCACACATTTACAGAGGGGCAACAGCAAAAATCAAGAGAAACTCCTCTTGCAAAACACAAAAAGTCATCTGGCAGCTTTATATTAAATAAAAAAAAGTAGTTTTGTCTGACAGTACTTTTCTGCATTTCTTCTAATACAGGAAGATGCTTTGGGGAAAAAACTATACCCTGTTTTCATTTCAGGATACCTGATGGTCTTATCTCCACTGCCAAGGCTAGAAGAATGCAGTTAGATATTGTCCATTACAATCTTCCGTAACGGTTAAAAAATACATTGAGTTTTAGTAGCTAAGAGGCACAAAGCCCTTCTAAATCATGAAAAAGTTAGCAGGAAGATGCTTCCTGCTCTCCATAGCATGTTTTAACCCTGGTTATTCTGTGCTACCGTGTTTAACATACCACATTTAATTTCTTCTGGGTGCGGAAACATTTGTTCCACTTTAATGTCACAAGTCAGAACACCTACTGTGCCCCATTAGGAACCCACTGAATATCTGTCACAGCAGCCTACTGTACAGCAGAGCACACTGCTTCATACACTGATTCGCTCTCTAACTGCTCCTTAATCACCTCTTTTCATCACACAGCACTGTTTGATGTCAGCACCACGTTCGTCAAACACGTTTCTGATCTATATGGCACATTGGGCTCACGTCCTCCTCGGTCTGTTACAAGGCAATTCCTGCACCTTTCTCCTGGAAGACGTTCCTGCCATAATGGCGGGGGGCTCTCCTTTGAGATGTGCTACTTATCCTATCCTTCCTCCCACTGCCATCCTGCTTTTTGACCACTGAATTTATTATACAGCACTTCTTAGGGGAGAAAAAATTATGTGACAACTACATACAGGGCACATTTGAAGGCTTCCCTTTTCTAGCCCACGTAACGAGGAGGCAGGAGGAGAGAAGCTTCTCCTCCGTTTCCTTCGTTCTTGCAGTTGGACATTTTGACTTATCGAGATTGAGGATGGCAGCTCTGCATTTACTTGTTCCTCTTTCTGCCTAGAACATTTTCATTATTCAGTGCTGAGAAACGCCATTTCACCTTTCTATCTTTCCAGGCAGCCTGAGAACTAATAAAAGACCTGATGTTCTCCAGCCCTAGGAGGCAAACCTGCTAGCCAGCATGCTTGCTGCCTGTATAGTGCTGGTGCTGACTCCACATGGCTCTGCTAGGCAACATCTGTAATTCAGCAGAATTTGAGCACTATTTTATTCAATACAATACCACAAGTAAACTAGAATATGAAGTCTGCATACCTATGTCTTATCAAGGCTGGAATGCCAGAATAATTTTTCTTTTCTTTTAAATCACATGTATTTTCTTACTGACAACACCCAGAAAGTATTCAGAGGTATCTCCCTTCTTTTCTTTTGCCTCAAAGCACGCCAGCTATAGTCAAACATAAAATAATACAATTTAAAAATAATTCCAGGTGGCCATTTAATTTCTGTTTGAATGCAGTAATTCTCACAGATTCCAGCACAGTGGCTAGAGGCCTGAGTTGTTTAGCATGCCATTACATAAGAGTGTCTCATTCTCTTCCCATGAAGTGTACTGTAAATCAGGAGTCATTCTGTTGAGGTCCAGGTGAAGGAACCACACAGTACAAAGCCAGTGAGCAGAGATGAAACACACAAGCTCATCAATACCGTCCTAACCAGAACTTTCCTTTTTTCTTTTTTAGTATGGCAACATTTTATAGCCTCAGTAGTTGAACTATGTTGCCACTGACTAAACCTCTCAGAAGTCAAAGGAGTTACACCAGATCTTTGCAAATGCTACATATATCAACAACACAATGTTTCCTTTTGCATCTGTTTTAGACATACCTTTAATATTTCAGTCTCACACTGCCTCTGTATGGTGCAGAGTTCAGGAGGGGCATTGACTTGGTGTTAAAAGACCAAGTTTTCCCTGTCTCATGTTCAGGGCCTACAGGAGCACCCAGGAGCAGGTTCTGCACGATCCAGCTAGTTGTCCTAAGGGCAACCCCAATTGCGGCCTGGGATTTAGAGCAGACTCCAGCACTTCATGGCTGGCCCTGCCAATCTCCCTTTATCTCATCCAGTCTTGTGACATGTGACTGACATTGCCCAGACAAATACACCAGTCCTGCCTGACACTGCCTGTTACAAGGACACATGGAATTAACAGACAATCTGAGCTTCAGGCGCAAACTGTACCCCCTCCCCGCCACCTCCCAAAAAGCCAAACAAAAAGCCTACCAAAATACACAAACTTGATACACAGATAGCTTTATTTTTCTAGTCAATGACTGTCTTAAAGCACTTACTTTGCAAGTTGAAAACAAAAAACCCCTTGCTTTAACAGATCTCTTTGTTCTCATTTCTGATCCTAAGAACAGCCTCAGTTTTTCTGTTTTATACTAGCTGGTGATTGAAAGGCAGTTTCCTATCTGCTTACTCGCCTTGTTTTGTAACTCGAAACCTTGTTTTTATTACTAGTGATTTGCTTTTCTTTACTGTTATCACTGTTAGGATACTCTAGGATGAGGATTTCTTTACACACACAGCGTTACATTGAAATATTCTTGCGAATAGCAAGGATCACTATTGCAAGACAGCTCAGAAAGTATACTGAGTGAACCTTATGCAAATGAAACTAGAGAGCTTTTCAGTGAAGAAAACCAAGATTACCCTATTGAAATCTAGCCAACGCAGGGCCTGTACGAAAAAAGACAACAGTTAAAAAAATTAAATCACTATTTCCTTCTGCTTATTACTAAGTCATAGAAATGTTTTCACAAATGAATCTTGGTAAGAAAGGAGTGATTTTTTTTGACAACTTACAAAACCTCTTCCTTAATTATAGGGGAGATTAAGAAATGTTTCAACTTTAGATGTACTATTTGGCATTTTCATGGACTGAAAATGTTCTGAAGCTCTAGTATATCACATGGCTCTATGTGGAAAGAGCGAACAATAACGCTTTTGATAGGAACTCATAGAGAATGAGCACTTGTTCTGAAACTCTCAATTAATGGGGTCACACAGGTTAGAAGCAGAAAGGCTCAATGTGCTTCCACAAACTAGATGGGACAGAAGAAAATTAGCCATCTAAAAAAAGAAAAATTATTATTATTTGGCTATTTACTTATGGGCCTGATCCAAAGCTCCTTGAACTCAATAAAAAGCTCCCGCAGACTTCAATTACCTTTGCATCAAGCCTGATAATGAGTGCAATCATTTATTCAAGCTGTTAATTGGTAGCTAAATTGATACAATTCATAATGATCACATTTAAACAACCTTTGCCTAGAAAGGTTTCGCTGTACACTGCAGTTGTTTCTAAAGCTGAAAGGTGTATTTTAAAAACTTTGTACAGAAGAGTATTTTCTCTAATTTATTTAGTGTGTACTCATATCTAACATGAGTCACCTCTGATATTGTTCCATTAAAAAACCTGTGCTGGAAAAAAAAGTTAACTGTTCACTTCAGCAGAGAGCAATGGTAAAATCTAACTACTAGAGCACAATCTCTAGCAAGTAACTTTATAGTCTTTATAACTTTTAGTAGCTTTATAGTAATTAATTCTGCATTAATAATGTTCATTATGTAGTAAGTTTTATGCATAAACTGTATGTAGTATTACAGTATTAGAGAATTTAAAGTATACATTAGATATATAGGTACAGGTACAATGGCTGTTGAAGCCTCAGCTTGTCCTTGAATCATCTCTTGCAACCCGCCTGCAAGTCCAGTCTGTCCTGAAGGCTCTCACAGGACCTGTGCTGCACACAAGCTCCTCGCTCGTAATCACTTACTGCTGCCCTTCCCATGGTGCTCAGCCTCGGAGGTACCGCTTCCTTCGGTGTGCCCTGCGCCCTCATGCTTGGACACTGACTTTCCTTTCCCTGAATGTGTGTGGGGAAGGTGGGAAGCGAGAGAACACGCTCCTGGGTACCCACCCTCCTGGGCACTGCATGAGACAGTACTAGCAAAATAATACAGTCACAACAGGGAATTGTGAGGTTTATGGACTTTTTAAAAATAGTAATAAAAAAAATCTCCTCCTATATTTGCAACATTCTACAGACAAGTGAAGCACACAGGGTGAAAGTTTACCCCAGACTTCACCAGCTTTTGGAAAAGCCTTCTCAGAGGTGGCCCTCCCTTTATATGTGAATTCACAAAATATTTGGTGACTACTTCAAGATTCTTAAGAGGTGGCACAATCAGCAAGATGAGATAATTCTGAGGGCCAGGAATATAAAGAACATTTTGTGTCCTGGACAATTCTGTAGCATTTTCCACTGATTGAGATCCATCATCTTCACTTCATCTTCTTCACTGAAATAATCAGAGTTCTGCCAAACTCTACTGATTAATATGTTAACGTCAGTTATCACAAACAGGAAACATTACTATAGACTGAACTTTTCCTGAAGTATTTAACTTCCTCAACAACTTTCAATATTTTCTCACTGACTTTAATAGCTTAGAGACTCAGCTGAACATGGCATTAAATAGTACAGGAAAGACATGTGACGCTGTCATCAGTTATCTTCACAGAGTATCATCGCCTATTGCGATGTTTCATGAAAGTCACTAAAACATGATGCTGACTAGAGTAATCTTGGAGGCTGTTACATGAGCTTCATGTTTTCTGGAACTTGCTTTAAACCATTAGTAATCACTATGTAGGAGGAAAGCAAAAACAAGCTGATAGTGACTCAACAAGTACAAAGGATTAATAATTAACACACCAGAGAGTGGCTTTAATAATTAACACGGTCCATAGTTGTTTCTTCATAAGAAACAAACGAACAAAAACACTTTAATGCATGCTTTCTGCTAACAATTCACACTCTATTAGTTACCATGCAAACAGATAGTATTTCCACCACAGACATTAGGTCCTGATCCTGCAAATATTTCCTTGTGTGTTTACCTTCACCATTCTGATGGGTCTTATTTGCCACTCAGAGAGGCACGGGCATATGCCCAAACATCTGCAGGATCAGGGTCTAGAAAGGCAGGAAAACCAAAAGGCGGGAATTCAAATCCTAGGGGCTTGCGCCCAGATCACACACATCCAGCCAGTCACTCTGAGTCAAAGACTCCCCAAAATCCCAGTCTGATGACCTATCTTTTAAATCACAGCTGTTTCAAAAGGTGCTAGAGGACTGCACCTGGCTCTAAGGGACAATTCTGTCTTGTTCCAAGTGATTTTTAAGATTTTAGTTAGATATCTAACCTGCAACAGAATCCATTTAACTCGAGAGGTACCGATTGATGGAGCTGAAGCAGCAGGATAGCTGTTTGCATCTAATGTCACAAAACATTAATCAGTTCATTCACATATATGTGCACAGAGAGAAAAAACCACCGTCCCCTTTAGGATTCAGGAAGTTAGCTAAGGCACTGTTCTCTGATCAGTCAGAATAATTTGGCCCTGGCCTACATTCATTAAATACAGTCCATTTAATAAACACAGGTTAGAGGCCATATGCTCCATGGTACTGTAGTTTACATCGTGACTTGTTGAAATGAAATGAAAGAGATTTGTTTTCCTCATGAAGTAAAAACAAATTCCATGCATAAAATTTACCTTGGAGCCATTTATATTCTATTGATTTCTTATACAGTGTTAAATTTCATAAAAGAGTAAGAGTATTCTTCACCTCGAAAAAAGTCTCTATTATAGCAAGTATTCAATCGGTTAAATGTCAAAATAATTCAAATTTTCCCTTTATGTGCGAATGTGGTGACAAGGCTTACAATGCAAGAGGATGATTTGACAATAGATCCAAGTTTCCATTTGCTCAGGAATCCCATGTTGCAGTACTCGCGGGCACTTCCAAGGCACCCAAACTTACACAGCACAGGAAAGGGCAAAGAGGTATTTGACAAAGGAGTCCTGACAACCAGTATGGGAATATCTTCCAAACTACTCTGTTCTGCTATGTCCCCAAGTACTCAAAACCAGCAAAACTAATGAGACACTATTCCATGGAGGGAAAAGCACAATACGAACTTCACCTCAGAGCCATTTTCCATCACTGTCTAACGTACTGCCTTTAAGTTATACGGAGCTTGATGCAAAGAGGAACCATTGCGCTGTGAGCTACAAGGACTATGTTACCCTATTACCACTTTTTTCATTTTCATACTAAATCTCTAGGGATGGAAGAGGGCTGGTTGCCGTTTCCTTAAATGAAACATTATCATCAGCCTGCTTTAGCCAATCTACTGATTGAAAATGGCAGACGGCACCAAGAACAAGATGTTTCTCCCCCAGCCAGCAGTTTTTTGTATGGCAGTGAAAGAATACTCATATGCTAGAGAAGAATCCTGCACTCTCCAGAAAGTTCACAGGTCCATATACCTCACAGCAAGATGGGACCAGTGGGACCTCAGAATATAACCCTACCGATTCCTGCATAACCGTCAGGACTTTGTGCTTCTTCAGCCACATTCTGTTCTGTCCAAAAATCCCCTATATGAAATCTCAGAGGGCTAATACTTCCAGTCGTGAAATACAAAATCCACCTTTTACTCGACTGCTAGGACAGAACTAGACTTCTCCCCAACACTTGTTGATCCTGTTCCACTCCAACTCAATCAATCAGGGAAAAGCAACCAACACTCTACCATCCCTGGGCAGATGCGATTCCCTTTCTTGGTACCATCTCTATTTGCGAAATAATTTATGTTTTTTTCAGAATAGGCTTTCTTTGTGGTGGGCAGCAAAAAACAGACTGCATCCTGGAACTACAGGCCATCTACACATGCTGCGTCTGGCAAGACTGAAGGTAGATACTAGTTATTCATGGGAAGTCAGGAGCTTTCCTCAAAGTTTTAAGGAGCAGACAGTGACAGAAAATGTATGCTTTTCCTTCACAAGGTTGGTTTTATTCAATGTTCAAATAATATTCACCCTCAGAATAATACAAAACAAAGGCCTTGATATGAAAAAAAATGAAAAACACCACAGACTCCATTAAGCCAATGATACAAACCTCCTAGGTTTTTAGCAACCAGAGCTATTCCAGAACAAGACAACTGAAAACAGAGAGAGACTGTCCCATAACTGGTTAAATTATTTCAGTATTCAGGACTATTCTTGGACTCTTCATCGACACTTCATTCCCTGGTGGTGTCATCATGGGCTTGATCAACTCTGGATGACTAGGAGAGCCATCCTACCCTGACATGTAACAAGTCAGTTCCATTTACTCAGGCTTTGTTACCTCCTGGCTGGACTACAGCAGGGAGCATGTCAGGGCATGAGCTATTTAGCACAGAGGACACCCCTTGCACCTCCTCAGAACAGAAGTAGCAGCAAACACTGCACTCCTCCTTCACTTTCTGTATTAGCTTCCCACAAAACATTCTACCAAACATAAAGGGCTTAATCCATAGTTTTACAGCCAAGGCCTGAGACATATTTTACAGATACACCCAAATACTCCTACCAAAGAAAACTCTGGTCAACATGTCCTTGTCTGACATAGCAGAATATTTTACATTAAAGGATAAAGCATACTGCAGTTTACAAGCAGGACAGTGGCCTGCTGGAGGTTAAGGAACTCTTTCCCTCTGCACCCTCTGGCATGATCACAACTTCATTATCTACTTCAACAGCAAAAGGCATTTCTTTAACCTTCACTTTTTTAACTTATATGGAGAGAAACACCAAAATAATCAAAAACACAGACGTACCAAAACAGGACTTCCAACTTCATGTAGCTCTCAAATGGCAGAAGAAATGAGAGAACTAATGGAGCGGAGGTGACATGTATAGTTTCACCCAAAACTGGAAGGTACCCTCATACTACAGTGATGAGCACAGCCACAAATTCTCTCAAAGCAAAATAGAATAGGACTTCAAATGGAGGAGGAAAAGAACTAAAAGACTAAGTTCAAAGTGGGACCACAGCCTGAAAAATCTCAAAACAAACATTTCTGGCTGGTCAAGGCACAAACCCAAGAAATATCACTTAAAACATACAGCAGTATAATGAATCTCCTCTTGCTAGGAGTCTAACAGATGCTTACAAAGAACTATATTGCAGCCACAATATGATTGTACTAATGCAAGTTTCAGTCTGATTTCAGGATAACTGAACTGATTCATCACCTGCATACAACTCATTTGCTTTCTGATACTGTGATCTCACTTCAGATATTGCCACATAAGCTTTCCAGAAAGACAATTAGCCCCAACGAAAAGTCTGCTAGTAACCTTACGGGATAGGCCAAGGACAAAAAGGAGGAACTCAGTGATCGAAAACAGTCCCAGAACTGACCTTTCTAAAAAAGACAGGGCTGCTTCAGTGAAGCAGGGTAGGAGAAGCAGAAGATGCTAGTCTCATTCCACAAGGAGAGGGTTCTAGCTTTCAAAGTGGTCAAATCAATGCTTTTCAGGAACACGACATTCACTGCCCATTTATTGCCTTCAGAATTCGTATTTGTGAAACTGGATTTCTAATACTGGGAGGTTCAAATCAATGTAAGGGAGCAGTGCCCTCTCTTCTCCCTTTTGTTTGTTCATACCTGGGAACACTTCAATTGCCTACAAATCTGATCAGCGGCAGACCAGACCAAATTCTCAGATCCTGCAGATCATCACAGTGCCACTGATGCCCTTGGAGCTCATGCCAAGCCACACCAGCCAGGTTTCTGTCCTGCTCTCTGCACTGCATCCCTTCAGTAGTTATAACATTTTTCCACCAGTGAGCCAGTCACAGCAAAAAGATATGCACTGAGCAGTACTTACTGCAGTTCTCAGCTTTTTTATTTCGATGAATCACGGTCTTTTGACTGGGCGTGCTGAAGAGGCTGGTCCAGTTGACAGTATGGTAGTAACACAGATTACTGTTGTCGGTTATGTAGATGTTGCCAGCACTGATTTGCTTCAAGGACTGAAACTGCAAAGAGGTAATGCCTTGCTGCTTCAGGATGAGTAAAGAAAGGCCACTGTCATGAAAACAAAAGAGAACAGGAATTATTGCCAGAAGGTGGAATTTATTACAGCTGGTTGGGAATTTCCCACTAGAATGATTTTCAAATGGCAAGATGACCTTTTCTGCAAAACTGAAATTTGGTCAGAATGCTTTTATTTTGGTGTGATAAAAATGACAACAAGTATTATATGAGCCAACACACATTGTTTTATTGCCTAGAAAATTATGAGCCTTCTGAGAACTATGATACTACAAGCTGTGATGCTCACAACACAAGGCCAAATGGGTCAGAGCTACTAGTAAGTTGCACACAGTTCCATTTCATCCACTTACTTTTTTTTTTTAATGAAATGCTGATGTGAAAACTAAAGAAAATACAGAAATCTTTTTTCTTTTTTTAGAAGATGGAATTAATACTCTGACAGTTTATAAGATATGGAGAAGTGGACAAAGTCATGCATAGTATATTAAAGCCTTCTGTCAGGCATCAAATCAATGTCATTTATAGTAATACAGGAAGAAATTGTTATTTTCAAGGAAACTCTTTGAGTCCACTTTCTACAATTCAGTTTTCTTTTATTGTAATATGTGGTTATCTTTCTTCATCAAAGGAACAGTAAATGATTGTCTGTGTAACATGGAAATGACTGCACGTATTTTATGACTGAAAATTAGCAAAGCCAATATCCAGTTTCCGAGCATCTTTTAAGTTATTCTATTAAATGATTATAATTGTTTTCCAGCTGTTCTTAATAAAAATTGCTGTTTCCAAACAGAATCCTGGACTGCAATTCAATCTCAAGGTTTCACTGCTATTCATAATCTGCTTGGGCTGTTGTTTAAGATGTCAGCAGAATCCCATGACTAATTTACTCCATTTACACAACCGGGAACCAGCGGCTGCTGTATATAGCATATAAATATATTGTGGCACTCCCCCATTATTTCTCGCTGTATTTCCTTCTCTCTAAAACCAACTCGTCCATATCGGCTTTCATACCAAAACAGCACTTGTAAAAATGGAAATACAGAGCTGATGCAGGCTTCCATCTGCAAAGTACATCTCGGTGATCTTCCTTCTATGTGTCCCTATTGCTTCTTAAGACCACATCATTCTGTGGACACACGAGTCTGCACTTTGAATCAGAATTTTTCAATGAACAGTACAACCTGCCAGACAACCAGGTTAAGCTCTATTATTATTATTTTTTTAAAGTTATATTTCATATTCATAAAATGTTTTAAAATTGAGGGCAGATTATGACCACTTGGCACGCTACCATAAAAAGTATTTTTTGGACAAAAGTGAACCAAGACATTTGATTTTTTTTTTTAATCACTATGTTCAAAAGTTATTGTTATTATAAACAAGGGATGATCAAACAAAAATACTATTAATGAATTCCCTGGTAACAGAAAACAAATGAATTTATGATGCCTTTCCCAAAGGATGTTGCCTTCTATGGTACTAAACAGAGAATCTTTGAATAGTAATAACACTGCAAAATGATTCCATAAATAGGGAGTACACATTACCTATACAGAGCTCTTCCACCAATAGTTACCAAGTTAGAAAACACTCTGAAATCTGTCATATTCTCAGGCCACGACTGTATGTTCAAATACCCTGAAGGAGAAAGAAATAGACATATGAATGTCCATCATTTCAGCCATAAAGTCTTCTTTATCACATACATGCATTAGGACAGGCTCAGCCTTTAACCCAAAGGCTGTGCTTGTTTGGGAAAAAGTAGTAAGTAGATAATGAATGCTGCAGAGTTCTTTGAATACATCAGCCTGCTCAGCACTGTCTCCTTCAGGAAAGCAAAGAAGGATTATAGCACTGTTACAGTAGCAACCTCAGCACTGGTCCACTCTCAACACCCATAATTAGGGCAAATCTGAAATACCCAAGTTGAAAATTCACAAGGCCTCCCAGCCTTTTCTGAACAAGAGCAGGAGACAGAATGAAGATTTGGCTGAATTTAGTACAGCAGTTTTAAGATGTGCTAGAGACTTGGGACAGAAGTTGAGAAGTCTATTCTGATGCTATCTGATGTTATCTGAAGATAACAGAACTTTCTTTAAACAAAGACCTCACATCCACTTGTGAATGTGTCTGAGGACAGTTCTTCACTGAAGAGCATTCTTACACACAAGTAGCAAGTGGAACTATTTATTTTGTGTTACACAGACATCTACAGAGTGCTGTTGCCTACGATTTTGTTCAAGTACAGGACTTAAATGCAGTACATCCTTCAGCGTATGGGTAGTTCCACTTAAGTATTAGAGCTGAGACTGTCAATTACATGATGTGCTTGAAGAATGGAAATAGTTATAGATACTCAGGTGACAAATTACCTATGACATTAATTAGGGAGGGATTCAGAGCTTATTTTCATTTTTATAAAGCCACTGTCTCACTGAAATCATTCTGGTTGTTGTCAGACAATTCCCATCTTTTGAAAGGTGAAGCAAGTGGGAGTGAACTCATTACAAATGCCAAACACTCGCTGAGCTCTGCTCAGCTACAGTTGTGCTGCAGCGGCCAAAGATTTTTTTGTGTGCAAATAGGTTCTTTTGTATTTCCCCATCTGTACACAATCAGCAATTGAGAACTCAAACTTGTGTCTTTCCTCCTGTCCCCCGAATGCTTAAACAACAGTAAACAAGATGCAAACTCTGTTAGAAGGTACAGACTTCTAACTACATGACCCCACCGAAATGTCACAAAAGATGGGCGGGGCTACCACCTCACACATTGTACTTTTATCTTTAAATTACATGAGCTAGATTTGCAACATCATCTGCTGGCAGACCAACAGAAGTAGCTGCAATAACAGACTGGCTTATCTTTTTCTCCCAAGGCCTTTTTCAAATGCTTTCAAGTGAAGACAATTGTTTCTCACATTACAACAACATTTTTCTCACTAGTTGCCCCTTGCAATATTTGCCCCACTTTGCTGGCATGGAGCCAAGATCTATATCTCCCACTTAACAGGAAGGTCTTGGTTTTCCGATGCTTACGTGCAAACCTCCCAGATGTAATGGACATTCTGTATTCATGAGAATAAAGACAACACACTTGTGAATATAAACTGATATTGAAGTTGCTGAGTATTAAACTTCTATCAAATTTCCAGCACAGTCAGTTTAAAGAAAAAAGCATCCTGTTTTCTTCAAAAAAAAGTCAACAAATGTCCGCCATAAATGCAAAATGAGAAAGAGTTCAGATTATATTGCATCAGAAGTGCGTGTTACCTGTTATCTCTCTCACTGTTTGGAAGATATTTAATTTCTCTGGATTGATTGCAGCAATTGTGTGGTATGGGTCCCTGAAAGATTAAAAGAACAAAACGTGATGCTCTGGATAGAGGAAAAAAAGGTCAGGTTCACAAAACTACACCACATAGAAGCAGTATTCAGAAGGTCACCACTTTGCTTTCAGGCAGCACATTCCCCAGAGGGCTTTCCAGTTTCTTCAGACTGTTGATCCTGCAGAATCTGCATCTAACTTCTCCCAAGTCATCTTCATGGGAAATTATGGTGCTCAGTATCTTTGAGGATCAAACCATTAATATTTTAGTAAATATTTATGCTTGCAGAAAATTAATGGATTCTGAAAACCATGGATGATATCCCTAAAGGAAAGATACTCATTTTCATATTTTTTTTCCAAGACTAGCTTAAATGGTTTGGTTGCAATACCCTACAACTAGAACTGACAAGCTGCTACTAAAATGAGAAGCAAACTATAAGCAAAGCAAAATAAAAGCATGGCAGCAGTGCCTGACAGGTGACATTGGAAGGGTGCACTTCTATAAAGTGTTGAACAGGGACCATCAAAAGGTGCAGATCCTTGCCAGGCCTCTGAAGTTTGTAATGTGAGAAGTGAAATGCCTCCATCAAACACTAAAATCTCCAAGTTAGGTATGCTACATTATAAAAACCTGAAGCTGACCTTAATTTTGACAGTGCCATCATTTAGTGAACACATTTTTAAAAAAATTGAAAGGAGTAAGGAGCATTCTCCTGGAGAATGTCCACTATGGCCAAATATACTATGACTTTCCATCTACTTAAGCAGCCCATTAGAAGACTAACCCAAGCAAAAAGTTCTTTTTACCCCCTGCCCCCAAAAAGGTTCTTTTGTAACATCATGATATGATAATTCTATGGGTTTTCTGAGGGTAGAAAACAACCTCAGGACAGGTGGAACATGCCTGTCCACCTCTCCCTCTGTTTTCCAAGAGACACTGTGTTTGGAATGGGAACATGCAGGTAACCAACAGTCTTTGGAGACAGGGAGACAGACTCTGGAGAAGTCTGTGTGGTGACAGACCGGTGTCACTTCTAACCATCATGGAGGCAATTTCTGGTTAGCAGGAACAAAATGAGTTCTCCAGTCTTAACATAAAGCCAAGTGGACCACAAAAGCATCACATACTTAATTTTAACAATTTGCAGCTCTCAGAAAACTAGATGACAAGTTTTGACTGTCTAATGTATACTTAGCACTTCACTTTTAAAGTTCATTACTACTAAAAATGGAAAAGCCTTGTTTATACTAAACATGAGGTGACCAAATTTAACCTTCAAATCCCAAGATTAGGCAGTCTTTGAAGATAGAAATATATATTTAAACCCCTTAAACAGCAAACATGTCTGATATGACTGTTTTATCAACATACAAAACTGCGGAATAATGCAGTCATCTATTATCATTCTTATAAGCAGAGCCAGATTTTTCAAGATTTCTCAGTAGAACAGGCACAACTGAATTTTACAGCCCCAAGAATGAGAGTTTCAGCTGCTCCTGAAGCTGGAGATGGACAAGGAAGGGGAGGAGGAAAGCTGACGAGTGCTGTGGAACTGGCCTCCTAGGGGAGGAAAGCGACAGCATTTGCTGCAGGCTGGGGCTGTCCTTGAACTACAGCTCTCCTTGCTATATCCCACCGCTTCACAGGCAGCAATACCGGTGGAAGGTAGCTTGGCTTTTTAGGAGCTCGATTGAGGGAAAACAGGCAGTAGAGAGAAGGCTGCATCCAGGCTGCTATATAGGGCCACTCATTTTCCAGCCAGTATGGTTTTTTGTCTCTGTCTCAGATAGCAGGTGTGTAACTTAATGAAGATGACTCCATCCATACACTTCAGTAGAGTACTACCTTAAAAGAATGAATATTACTGACTCACCAAAACCTAGGCCTACCTTCACCCCACTTCACTTCAGGACACTAATTAAAGTCCCTAAGGAACCTCATCATTCTAGACTCCCTCCATCATTAGGGCATAGAGAGGGACATACCCTGAGGGCTAGTCCTGATGCCTACCATCTGAATCATGCTCTCAAGGTACCCATCACTGACTGCAGAACATTACTCCACTCCTCATACACACACCTCAGCTCCATGTCTAAATTTAGACTGCATGGATCTTATCCCAGAATTGTAACCAAATCTGTACATGGGAAGACGCACACCGACTTCAGCAGTCCTGCCATGGCTCTGTAGTACTTTAGCAACTGACACAAGCAAGTGTATAGAAACAACTCATAATTATATACTTTGCATATAAACTATTATAAATAATTGTAGCTGTACAAATTCATAATTATATATATACTTTGTACATATACTATGATAAATAAACAGAGACATGAAGTTCAAGTATTCAGGAAAGGAAAGGATAGCATACAAACTGGTATATTGAAGGATCAATTGCAATTGCACAGTTACCAGTCAAAACAAAAAAATCCACTCTCTTAGCATCTTTCACTGAAGTAACTCTCTGCCAATACAAAACACTTTCAGTTCCCCACAGACCACTGAACTATAAGTCCCTAGAATTTGAAATGTTGAAAATTCGTATTTTTAAAAGCTACTATTCACTCCAAGTGTATGAATTCATGTCAAAAGTTAATTAAAAGTGCAAGCATAAACATGCATTATTGTTGTTACTAGTATTATTTTTAAATTTCCTTTCTATAATATTATTTGCAAAATGTAATAGCAATCTTAAACAAAAAGCTGTTTCAGAAATATAAAGTTATTTAATTAGTTCTCAAATATCCTTCTCTTTTTAATAATATATACTATTGCTGTAGAAAAATTTAGGGTTGCAGAACTCTGTATCCTGATACTCAAGACTGGTTGGAGTTATTTTTGTCATAAAGAATGAGAGACTAAGTGTTACATACTTGCAGCTTAAGTGTCCTAAGCTTACACTCTTCTATTAAAGTGAAACAAAATATTTTAACTCTCTGCTTTATAGTACATATTTTAGATCTTTTGAGAGGAATATAGTTTCATTCAACATTGGTTTTGCCAAGACCTCTCCCTTTAATTTAGGCAGATTTGTTAATGTTACTTGTCTCATAATTTTGCAATTAGCGTAACATAATTTTTGCAGCTAATGCCTAGTACTAAAAATTGCATTTCACTTAATGCACCAACGAATCCACGCAGACTGCCCAAGTTATCTAACCACTTGCGTTGCATTTACTAACATACTTCCTGTAATGTGAGGTTTAATAGATTTACAGCCAGCTTCCTGGGTGGTCATCCGAGCAGGTTAGAAAGTGTGAAGGGCTGAGTACAGTCTCCCATATGACCTTCTCCAATGCTTCCATAAGTCAGAAGCAGCATTTCCTTAAATCACTTGAACGAAAGCCCTTCTCCCTCCCTATGCTTTAACTATGCTGCATTAACCACTCCCACTGTTCTCCTCGCTCGAGAGAGGAGGAGACCAGCTGCACGGTCACACTCCCTGGCCTTTGAGAATCGCTGTGCCACAGGGCCCCAGCGAAGGGGCTTTTCTACTGTCTACTGCATGGTTTGAGTCAAGATGGAGGTGAAGCAGCATTACAACCAATCACTATATCAAATCAAGGAAACAAGCCATTCCTTTCCACCTCACCTAGTAAGTAAGTTTGAGCCATGCAGCCTCGCATCGACCACTTCATTATCTAGACATATCTGAATCTACAGAAAGACTAATGAAAAATCTGCTGACATTAGTCATGCTGGAATTCCATTTCAGCTCAGTCTGCACAAGTTCAGTTAAACTCTCTCACATGCTTTCGCTGTGCCACAATGCTGCAAACATGGAGATGGTCAGAGAACTGTACCAAGACCTTAAATGTTGCCAGGCAGTTGCACCTAACATTAAAAGCTCTGAGGGGCCTAAAAGAGTACGTTAAAATATGAAGCCTATGCAGTGATAGAAGTAATTGAATACTTTACACTATTAGTGTACCACGCCAACATTAAAATCCAAGGGTTTCATCTTATTCATGCATTTAAAAGATTTTAAAGATTTTGCACATTTTAATGGGTCCTGAAATACCTCAAAGCATAACACGTAATTCACTGTGGCTAATTACAAGACTGAACTAGTAGGAAGACGTAATCATATTTGTGTTCTCATAATGACAGAAAGAAGACAATGCAAGAAAGTGGCTAGTTGCATTGGGCCTCATCTGACCATCAAAACAAAACATGTTTGTTTCCCCTGGACATATCCCATTCTTGCGGTGTTGCACCAGGCATTCACTTTCACTGTAATAGCAGACACACAGTGCACCAAAATATAAACAGCAAGACACTAGTTATCTGGCTGGTATATCTTCCTTCAGAAAGAGAAATTGGTGAGACTTTCAAATACTGTTTCTTTATCTCCACACCTTCAACCATGATTAAGATTTCTTCAATACACTGACATATTTAAACCAAAATACTGCATCTAAATACCACCAAGTTTTACAGATCTCTGCAATTGAAATGTGAATATGCAGTGACACTTCCCCAGGCTATGGCAATTTATGCCAGGTAAGGTGCACTCTCCACTTTCTGCATGCTAGGCCACTGGTCATACAAAATTTGAAACAAACTAACTGCAGGTAACTTTCCTTCCTCCCTTTTCTCTCTTCTAATCAGCCATTATTGCAATCCAGTACCAAAGACCTCAAAGTAGCTACAAATCCCCGTTGTCTTTTCTGTTTCTAGCATGGTCTACCTCATCGTTTCTTTTTCTTTTCATAGAAATTAAATTATAAGAATCAGGTTAACAGTATTCCTTCACAATGGAAGGCAGAAAACTAATTTATTTTGGATCTGCTATTCAGTGAAAGAAGCCTGCAGCCACAATTAAGAGGTGGACCCAATCTGTTTCAGCTGGCACCATGACACCATGGCATCTTAAAATTTTATCACTTACCCATGAATCCCAGTAACAAGAAAGATAAGGTTGCCATTGATCTTGGTACAGTTTATGAACTTGTCAATGTTGCTGGAATCCACCGTCTGAGCAGACACTAAACTCCCTGTTCCAATGCCATCACATGCTGCCAAAACAAGGAGTTTGTGTAAAGAACTAGGAGAAACAATTACTGAATCAGAACATGTTGGCCTTCCAGGCACCAGTCTTCATTTCTTCCAGAGATAAAGAGCGATGTGTTAAAAAGACACTCCTTACCCATATTCTCAGATAAGTATGTGCAAATTCTTAAAGCAAACAATGCACTTGTGTTCTGCGTACCTGCCACAGAAAGGTATCCTGGCAAACAGGTTAAGGTGTTTCATACTGGATCCAAACACAGTTACGAACCCCACAAACTCCTGCTCGAGCCAGCTATAAACAGATATTTGATGACCGAGCTCAGACCAGGCCGGTCACATCATCGCTTTGCGCACTGTTCACTGCAGAAACTGAGGGGTCCTAACGCTGCTAGCCCAGTATGCCACCACCACTCAGAGGGACCTGTGAATTTAACCATTCACATGCCATAAAGCCCTTTAGAAAGAAAAAACAAATCTTTTCTCATCATCCCATTAAATAAATTAGTGAGGTCTAGAGAAACTTTGGTACCCTGTGAAGAAACTTCTCTGCGTGGCCTTGTAACTCAGAAGTTGCATTCTCTGGGAAACACGATGCATCCATGAACAAAACCTTCCCAACTGCCATCAGATAACATTTTTATCTTGCTAGCTGGACTCCTTTAATGGCAACTATCTGCAGCACTCCTGAACCCTTTATATACAAGTGATAACTTTCCTCCTTCCCCTTGGGTTAGAGTAAGAGCTTGAAAGGAACACTAGATGCATACTTTCAGGCATGAAACTCTATGTATTTGTGATAAAGTTCTTTACTACAAATAGACTGAAGAGCTGGAAACTGCATTCACACGGAATTCAGTATGTCACTACCCAGCCTTGGCAGAGATGTCTGAGTTTGTTTCGGCCACATAGAGCGACTGCTGGTTCTCTGGGTTTTAAGTAGTTTCATTGTGAATTTCTTTCCAGACATGGCTTACGCTAGGACTCAAAAATGGCATAAGCCCACATGGGAAAAACCAACAGTGCTTTGCTTCCAAGACCTTCAAACTGGAGGGAAAAAGTCTCCGTAAGAGAGCTTGGGACAAAGTACTCTATATATTCCAGTCTTCTTATCAGCATCATTACATAAAATACTTTGTCTATGTTTAAGACATTTAGAAAAGAGGTAGAAGATTCAGTGAAAACAGAGATGTTTTTAGAGAACAGAGGAAATAAATGGAGACCTAATGTTATACTGACAAGCTATGAGACACACCATACACTGAAGCCAGAGCTTCAGTAGTGCCCCCCTCCTGTATGACAAAAGGAGAGCCAGAACACCTCTAGGAAATGCTGATCATTAACATAGTATAATAAAGAACCCTTTCAGATTTCTCTAAAACCACGAAAGAACACCCCCACTCATTTTTTCCAAAGCAAAAGTATGGTTTTGATTGTATTACCATTGCAACTTAATAAATTTTCATTGCCCTTTGTTCAGGAATACACTTCACACGCAGGTTACACAGTTTAAAGGTCTGTGGCTATCCAAAGGCTGTTAAGATCAAATATTCTACAACTTACTCGTGGACAATATTTAATGCCAAAATAACATCCTACTTTGCTCTACTAGAACATAGGCTACATTCAAGAAAAGCTATACTAAACCACTGCCTACCTTTAGGACAAATGTCAGTGCAGGGCTTGCACATCTTTATACCATTTTCTTCAACCTCCATCTTGGAGCTCGGACATGCACGAACACAAGAGCTCGAATCCACCACGAAGTTGTCTGAAGAGAAGGAGAAAATACTGATAGAAAGCAGACTGGACTGAGTAATACTGAGACATGTGTTTTTGGCTTCTATGCCAGTACATACTATTATTTGCTTCAGCATTTCCATAGTAAAATTTCATCTTCAATGTTTTCAGAAGCATCTAAGTAGGAAAATCAAGCATGTCCTTCTGCTGACCTATGGAAATCCATGAATTGTCAGCCCCCGCCCCCCTCCACCACAGGTGAGTTTTATTATCAAAGATATTAGAGGTAACAACAGCTATAGAAATAGGAGAGAAATAAAACACAATGCTCTACCCTGTCTCTTTCACACCTACACAAATATATACAACTGGGATACAATACTGCAGGAGACTGGTGACAATTATTTCATTTTTGCCTTGTAAAACAACAGCCAGAAGGGATTCAGACTGATCCTACCCAACTGAAAGCTTAATAATGACAACAAAGTTTAAAACAAACAAACAAAACCCCATGCCCTTTAATGAAGTATTAAGGCAAAGAATCACATCCCTTAAGTAATGCATGGTAAATCAATTCAGCAAAATATTATATCCTGCTAAAAAACAAAAAACCACAAAACCACAAAAAACAACCTCCCCCACCTTTATCAGAGAAAAAGTAAGCTTTGATAGTCACAGCCTAATTCTACTGCCAATCTGAACTGCTCCATAGAGATTCAGAATTTGGATTTTGCTTTGGGCTGAGTTATGATTCTATTTGTTATAAATTACCCATTCTTTTTATATGTAATCTATCCAGGAAATAATTATTGCACACTACCACTGTAAATCTTGTTGATAATGAAAGAGAGAGCAAGAACAATGTCTCCTTTATTTTGCATTGTAACTGACACTACAGTATCAAAGACTATGACAATGAGGACCCTCTAAAAACAATTTTGTGTTGTCTTTCGGCTGAGTATCTCAGAAGCACGTGTTTTGAGCATGTATGGGTTTATTCTTTTCTTAATCCTTGATCATCTTCCAAGATAATAATCTGGCATCCCTCCCTTGCTACAGCAATTTTACTCTGGAGTTTTAAGACTGTGTTGTTGTCAGTATTGCATGTTTTTCCCTCACCAGGACGGAACCGCTCAGAAAAATGGTTATGATAACTTTCTTTCAAACCATTGCTATTCCAAATTAAGGAAAGGGCAACAGCATCACGAAAGCATTTGGTGCCAACTGTGTACTGTTATTTTTCTGAAAACAGAATTTCTATCTTTTTACAATGCCACTATTTAATACAGCTTTTGGCACTGTTTTAACAGGTTTAACATTTTTAAAGTCACAAGTGCTGATCAAAAGCATAAATGTAACAAGTGGCTGTCATGCAAAACAGAAAGCTAGTGAATGCCTTTTTTAAATTTTTTTTTTAAATTTTTTTAAACATCACTCTAGTATAGGGCACCTGAAAGTGTTGGCACCCCCAAATGTCACTCTCTTAAATTAACAAATGACCGAGTTATTACAGGCAGCAAGCATATGTGGAGTGACACAGCTAACAGCACTTACGTGGGCACTTTTTGACGCAAAAAGCTCCATAGGTGTACTTGGCATTGTGATTATGCTCCAGTTGGAAGGTGGTAGGATTGTACACAAACGTCTGGGGGCACTGTGTGACACATGCTCCGCTATCATTGAAATTCATGCAGGCCTGCAGAGCAAGGGAGAAAAAAAGGAAAAAAAAAAATCAGATGGCTCAAATCATATAGCTGCTTTTAGATTTACTTAGTTTAAAACAGAGTCTTGATTGTTCAGAAATAGTGTTCAGAAGTAGCAACGATGAGGAATGAGATATGTAGTTTTCTAACCTTCATTTTGGCTACTTAGATTTCTTGCGAGGACCTTGGCAAATATATGGCACATTAAAGGGAGCTCACAGAGACCCCTTAATCTGAAACACCATTTAATGTTACCACACTTCCTACAAAAACATAACAAAACTGTAATTTGTTTCATAACTATTGTAACTACTAGCAATCAGCTAATTCACAACTCGATAGGGCATTCTAAAACTGCCAAGAGTGAACAGCTATTTATCATAGTCAGTCTAAACAAATGCTAATGACTTGTTCTTTAGAGGCCCAACCTTTTGATTTCTTACAGCATGAGTCCATAGTCCAGCTGAAAACTGAAATTCCCAATTAGAAAGCCAGGGGGATAAGAGCTTCTTTTGAGCTAGCACAGGAGGGGGTCATTTCCCTAAGTGGCACGTTTAACAAGGTCAGTTGCTTCACACACTAGGAAGGGAAAATAGGACTTTGTATCACTTAGCATTCAAGCTCAGCCACCCGCAGCTGACAGAGGACAGGGCCCTGACAAATGAAGAGGCAAGTGTGTGGATAAAAAGAGTAATGGTATGCAGGGAAAATAATTGACTATGCAAGGTTGATAATTAGTAACTGGGAAAAAACACTGATTTTGACATTCCTTATCACCACATATCGTGTCTATGGTTATAACCACAATTTATAAAAACTACAGGAGTAAAATTCACAAACAGTAAATGCCTAGTGTCAAATTTCACATGAATATGAAAGCTGTAGCTTGGCTTGGATCCCTCTAGCATTTTAAGCAACCATTGCTACTGGATTCTGCTTCCCCATTAACTCATCTTCCGGATGCCAGGTTGCTTTTAAAGTTTCAGTCTAGGGATGACTCTTTCCGATCCTTTTCAAGGATTCAAGAATAGCCAGGTGGTTCTTCATCGTTAAAGAGTCAGCAAGCATACCAGTGAGCCCTCTTCCCCTATCACCCTGGTAGGACTGCAGCAAAATTGCAAAAGAAATTCCCTGTTCTGCTGCTTTTACTAACAGATCTCATCTCCATTCAGATCATGAATGTACCAGAGCAGTTTGACCGAGGTAGCTTAGTTGTCATGTCAGAAGATTTCAGAAAGGAGAGAGTAATAACGTAACCAAGGAAGGATAAATCTGCTGCTGAAAGGGACAAACAGGGAGTCCCACGATGATGCCACTATCTTACAGGGAGTACTAGCTTCCATGACCCGCAGGAGCCTGCAGATAAGCCAAACTGATCCTGCCTATTCTGGTTCTTTAAAATGAGTATTACAAAAACTAGCAGTTTCTCAAAGCTCCAGAATTATTTTACAAAGATAAATACAGTCGGTTACTTCCTTATTAAGAACTGAATGGGAAGTCCACTGTGTGGATAGGGGGAGGTGTCGTTTCTCTGGTTTCACTGGGCATTAGATCAGGCCCTGCTATGCATTTCAAGTTTTAGATCCAGACGGGTTTTGAATCCAAGATGAGACCATCTCTAAAACTTTGTTTTGGCATGTTTGCTTGCACTTGAGTCAGAAAAGGATTATTTTCTTGCTTCTAGAACTGAATACACAAATGATTGTACGGCAGCATATGGAGCATATGAATGAATTTTATCTAGAAATATTAAAACCATATTTACAGCAGGATAGTATTAAAGGCTCCCATAATGTGCTAAAGGATTTTCAATGCATCATAAACTGTACTTTTGCTTATTAATAAATACTCATTTAGTTTATTTCCTCAACACATTCTCTACATCCACCATTGTCTTAGAAAGTACTCTATCATGTACATGACACCCCTCTGATGACGGTTCAGCAAATGCGCAGTCAAAATAAAGCACACCACTGACACATTAATCAAAGAGATGGCACTTTCCAGGAACGGTCCATCTAGAAGACTCAGGAACTTTTATTTTATGACTATAACACTTTGTATACATCCATAATTGCTTCACTAACATATGCAAACTTGTAGCATTTGCTGCTAAATGCTGCTATTATGTGAATGAAAGCACAGGGGCATACATAGGGGAAAAATCAAGTTGTCTCTCTCTCAGCTAAAAACTAAGCACAGTTTTCTTTATAGCCTAAAGGGTTACACTTTTCACCCAGTGTGCAGAAAGCAAGTGATGACTAGTTCTGAAAATTGCCGAACCCCTGCTGAATTTCTTTTACATTGCTCTAGGGCCAGGAGTAAATGAGAACAGAGTCCTGGGTGTTTCCCTACTGGATCAGGACAAACATGCTACCATGAGCTGTAGCATACGTATTTCCATAACTGCCACAATTCTGAAAACAGAACTCATTTTCTTGTAGACTGCAGTACTACAGCAGTCGTACTATAAATAACATGTTCTTAACCTTCTAAGATGGACTCAGAAAATGTGGGTTCAACACCTCAGCTTTGAGCATGTTCCTCTACTATCATATGGGAACAATAACTGCATTTTTGCCCTTTGCTTTATCTATTTAGATTGTAAATTGCACGGCCAAGAATGTTATTTTCACATATCTAGTCCAAAGGCAACACAGAACTTCTGGCAAGCTTTGGATCAGGCATACTACATACGTGTTGAGTATCTGCTTTTGTACAGTCCCAATTAGAAACATCAGTTTTAGTAAAACCTGATAGCAATTAAGTCAGGCCATCACTGCATTTCTTACCTTAAAATTCTCACAGCAGTAAAAGAATAGTATTTAAAATGTATTTTTGAAGCACAATGTCTACCATTATCAAATGATATGGTAACAGTGGGAAGTTTCAGGTCCAGTCAGGAAGAGATTCATTTTTGCCAGTTCCTTATGAACCATTTGCCTGTAGTATCAAAATATTTGCAATTGCCAGATAGGATGGAGAGGAGAGGTCTTATGGTATGGACAGATTTTAAAAGGAGCCTCCCCAGCTTAAGAGATGTTTGTCTCTTCAGTGGCTCAGGCACCTCTGAAAATCCCCCTCTCTGTGTGCATACTTGTTCTAGGCTTGTTCAGGTGTAGGTTTGCTTCCTCTGAAAATGTTAGCAAAACTTGTCTCTGCAGCACAGTGTGATGAGCTAAACATTTTTGCAACCAATATGGAGGGGCCGAGGCTGCTTGCTCTATTATGAGTAACAGACTACAAACGAGACAAATTTGGCTACAGGTACGTATGTTTAGATCATCTATTTTTCAGGAAAAAGCCTTTTCTTTTTCTCTCTCTTCATCTTAAACACACATATCATGTATTTGAGGTAGAGTATATTGGAAACTACTTTCCTTCCATCTCCACTGAGAACCATGAACAGCAGAAAAGGTGAGTTTAAATCAAGCCTGGCAGCAATAGGAACACCTTTCGCAGAGAAGCTAAATTGTATCCTTGACTTTCAAATAAAAAGCACACAGAGTAGTAATAAAGTCATGCTCCAATGCAATGATAAATACTTCTAAGAATTCCCTATCACCTCTAAAAGTTAATTTTAGAAAGCAAAAGATAAAAATCAGAGATTAGCATATTAATGGGTCCCAATCTGTATTTACAAATTTCATAAATCTGTTAATGGGTAATACTAAATAGATAAGTAATACGTGAAAAATACTGAATAATAAAATTTGCAGTCAAAATCTGGGAGTTTATAGGCAAAATATTAAGAGGGACCAAAATGGTGAATTTCATGGATTAAAGCATAAAAACTTGCACTGTAACTGCTGGAAACAAGAAAAATGAGAACTCTCACACATACAAAGCAATCAGTGTCTTTAGGTCCAGAACAGCCTCCAGCACATTCCCGGTGGCAGCAGTCACTGACGTAGGGCCCATAGCACCGTCCATCACACTGCTCTGCGCACACTGTCTTCGTTACTAGGAGGAGGCAGGAAAAATTAGTGTGTCAGAATCAGAATTAAGGAGAGCACTCTTCCATTGTACGCTGATGAAAACAATAGAACAGAATAACAGTGTACTGAGAAAAAAGCACAACTTTTAAGGTAATTGCTTCAGTGGTACTGCTCACTCCCATCCTCTGTAAAACCCTCAGCAGGAACAAATACATTGCTAGGGGACTGCGAGGGAAGAATTAAGGTGTTTGCTCTTACCTTTGGAGCATCAGGTAGAACACTGAATTTCAGATTATTAGAGTTTTAGAAAGGGCTGATAGAAGGATATCAGAGGAAAACACAAAGTAACAGAACAGCCTGCCAGTTCCTTGCAATTTCTCCATCTCTGCGAAGAACTGCAACTCTGAGCACAAAGCATGCAGAAATTCAGAGTTAGGCCAGCAATCTCAGAGGCAAATGCTGCTCTCGATGGCAATCAATGTGACAAACAGGCAAGGTAATAACAGAACAGAACACAACCTGTGGTTTGGAACACATTCCTAAACACCACACATTCCTTTCTAAATAACACAATCCAGCCTCGATTCCTAGGGAAACAATTATATTCTACTAACTGGCAAGCACAGCGATTCAAGCAGCACCACGCTACTGCACTTCATTGCTAAGTCTTCTGCAGACAACAGTCAACAAGGGGAGTCTCTTCCTCCCCTCACCCAGCACTTTAGTATTATCATTTCTTTTAGACATTAGCTACTGTGGCACTAAGAGTTACATCAACAGAAAAGTCACATCTTTCCTGAATGTCTACAGTGAACCATAGTTCAGCCAAATGCCTTTCTCATCACAACGCAACAAAAATTTGGCTAGCCCCATAAGTCTGGCCTAATTAAATGAGTGACGGATGAAGCAGTAGCCCACAGTCTTATCATCAGGTTCACGCTTAGACATAGGTGCTATTTCTTATTCCGTAGCTCCTGGTGATTTTTTTCTAAGCAAGCACTCAAAAAGCTTTTAAAGGAAATAGTTATATTGACTACATTGTATTTATATATATTTATATTGAATATATTTTAAAGGAAATAGTTATATTGAACCAGTTGCAACTGGTTGAAGTGTTCAGTAATAGGTTCGAGAAGTTCACCGAGGATTTGGCTATTTTTGTATAAGCAGTTTTTCTCTCTCTATATATACACACACGCACCCACAATCACTTGACTTTTCTATGAGCTCATAATACTATTCTGTAAAGCACTTGCAAGGAAGAATCCCAGTACACAACGTAAATGTCTTGTACATAAGACACGCACAGGGTTATCTTCGTAGAGCATAAAAGTGGACACCCTCTGAGCAGAAAGCAATCCTCTTCATCCACAGAAACCTAAAGGTGGTGATTCCAGTTGAAAGAATAAAAGCACTGAATAGTCTAGTTGCAGGCTACAGCTTGTATCTTTATCTTGGGGGAAGAGAAATTAGTATTTTCCAGACTATACAGACCACTACTTACAGCACGTCAGGAAGCTGTGCTGTCAGCTGTATTTTGATAAGCAGCAGGGATGTCACACCTCTATAATTAACCTTTACCAATTATTTTGTTCAAAGCATTTCACTGCTTCTCTACAGAAAAGATATTTCAAGAGGTCAGAGAATGCAGAAAACCTTTCCAACTTTCCGCTCCGTTCTACTATTTAACATATTGTTGACTCCTTTTTTAAATACATTCCAATAAAAATTCCCTCTTGATATCCTCAATACTAATTTAGGAGATAAAAATGTAAATAAGCAAAGAGAAGCCATCATTTATAACCTAAGGAATAAAGCGACGCACTTTTAGAGCGATCCTATCTTGCTGATACCAGACACAAGTCCACAGACAGAAAACGCTTCTTCGTGGCCCAGGGCACCAAAATGGCTCCCAAGCCCTCGCAGCGCGACGCAGCCCCGGGAGGACCTGGGAGAGAGGCCCGCCGCGCTGCGGACAAAGCGCGGGTGTGGAAAACGACCGCCTCCCCGCCCGGGGGGCTAATGCCAAGCCCTGGGCACAGCGACCACCCGCCATTTTCTCCTGGCCCCAGGAGACCCCCCCCCCCCCACTGAGCATGCTCAGTACCACCAGCCCCCCCCCCCCCTTCTAGAAGGCTCCATCTCAGGGCACATGCATGGGCAGGGGTCCCCGCAGCGGCATCCCCCTTAAAAGCCACAGGTTACACCGCACCGGCAGTGGTTTTTTTTTTGTTGTTTAGAGGCTGAGAGCCTCGGAGCCACATTTCAGGCTGATACAATTTACACTCTTGCAACTAGCAAAAGGGAGGAGGACGTGACCGCACGCCACGGCCGCAAACTGGGAATGCTGCTGCAAGGCATTCCTTGCCCTTGCTCTGGGGCAATTTAAACCTGAAAAATTTGGGTGTGAAGCAGCTCTGTGAGGAAGACCCGTTAGTTATAATTTAAAGCAGTCCGTTCCCTGCAGCCCGGGGAAGCCAGGGTAGTACTCGCTGCAACATGAAAACCAATAGGCTGTGGGAGCCGTACTGCAAATGGCAACCCTTATTTGTCAATGAGAGCAAGGCTGACGCCTTCCCTCTCCTGCTCCCGGGTACTTGGCGAGGCTTCAGCACTGATGGGAGGTTGCTGGAAGAGGACAGTCGCTGCTGCTGTATCGTTTCCACCATCTCTTCATCTCAGCCCAGGCTGCTGCTGGGAGGAGTCAGCAAAAGCAGCCTCCATCCCCACTCATGCTTTGGTCACTCACTCCTTCCCATCGCAGCCTTTCAGGGCTTTCCCTCTCTCTTCCGCTGAGCCCCGCTGAACACGGGAAGGGAAGATGTCCACCCTGACGATACAAACCTTGCTTCCCTGGGCAGCTGGTCTCCTGGCAGACAGCCAGAGAAGACTTTTAAAAGGGCAAAGAGGCCGAGGCCCAGCTGCCCGTCCCGCACTACCAGCTGCGAGAGGCACCGGGACTCCTCCACCGCTGCCTCCCCCAAAAGCAAGGCAAAGAGAGGCAAATCCTCTATTTAGTGAGAGGGAAGCAGAGACGTGCCCTCGCCTGGTGTCCGTGACCCACGAGCCGCACTAACCACTCCCCTGGAGTATGCGGAGAAAGGAAGAGGCACGGTTGTCTTGTCGACTCACTAGCTGTTCCTTCTAGGAAGCCAGGATCTATATATTTTAGGATTACACATTTCTTTCAAGCTGAGCTGCAGATAATAGTGCTTCCCTAGGCTGCGTAGTTTAAACAGCCGTGGGAAACGAGCTCCGACAACAGCAATGGATTTAAGCAATTTACTGACATCTTTTCAGCAGTTTTCACACTATTAGGACAAAATCTTCTAAATTATTCACCCTCCTCTAGAGCCTTACTCTAAGGATTGTGCCATGTATAGCACTACAGATACTGCCTTTTTTTTTTTTTAATTCCTTACATTTTTAAGAGACTACAAGAATTTATTCCAGAGTATGTTTCCTTCTAAAAAAGCAGAACATCCCCACTCCAGTGAGTGAGGTGAAGAATTATGGCCCCCTTTTCAGCAAACTACTTAAACACAGTGCCTGGAGTAAATGTACTCTCTGCTTACGGTTAGGCACCTGTTTAATGAGGGCCTCTACCATGTTATTCAGAAAGGGAAACATTTTGACTTTTCCCAAGACCAGAAAGTTACAAAGTGGTTTGCAAAATTTACAATTACAACAAGAGTTTATTGCTGTTGTTCCCTAATTGTTTATTTTACTGGGAAAACAAACAATGCCAACAGAAATGCCAACATTTCATTCTAGGAAAAGGCCACAGCACACCTCATTTATCTCCTGGTTCACTACATGCTGTATTTGCATTATAACTGCTATTGAAGGTCCAACTCTGAAGAGGAGCTGTGAGATACCTTCAGTGGCACTTTACACAAAAATAGAAAATAAAAAGCTTAGCTCTGAATGTTTTCAAGGATCATATTCAAGACAGTTGGCAGCGAAAGGTTTTCCCCAGAAGCAAAACAAATAAAAGGCAGTACCATCTATTGTTTGAAGTCCTGAAACAATCTGATTGTTTGGATTCCAATACACGTAACTCAGCAGGTCAACTTCCTGCTGTCATTATCATGGGGTAACCCTAGAGAAAATAAGCGTAGCTGCACAGGTTTAAAAAGATGGCAGTTCATCTTTTATAACCTTCCTCCAAATGCAATCAATTTGTTGTATAGCTGTGAATCAAGACTTATCCAAAAGAGTGAAATGTAAAGATGAATATTTGCCTCATCCCTAAGACATCAAACTATACGTTCAGTCATCTCACCTAGGATTCCTCCTCATTGCAAAGACACAGTGGGGGGACACAACACGGAGCTACAAGTGATTTACCAAGCTAGTTTACAGATAGCACATTTCACTCAAAACAGCTGGGCCTGCATGGTGGTGGGGGAGGGCTTGCAAAGCCGTACACAGCATGGCTACGTGGATGGATGGGGAGGGAGGGCTTGAGGAGCGACAGGGCCTTGAGCTGAGGCTGCAGAGAGATGCTCCCAGGGAACATCGCTTTGCCCAGAGGCTGCAGCAACCAGGGATGGCTGCAGCCCCGAGGTGAACACAAAGGACTGTGGCTGCTGGGTGGCTCCTGCAAGGGACACATGGCTCAAGATGGTGCTGGGAAGGGAGTGGGGGTAGAGGAACTGAGCAGCAGCTGCTGACAGGCAGCAGCAAGCTAGGGCAAGACAGAAGAGCAGAGCAATACTGAGCTCTCCCTCTTCCTGCTAAAGTATGTAGCTATTATTTACAGGGTGAGCTGGTGGACAGTGGTGACAGCTGGTCTTTCTAGCAGCCCGGACATGTATGTGAGATCCAGGTGGAGTTTGGGCAGGGGACACCCAAAAGCACGTGAAGTGCCAGATACTTGGCTCTCGTTCATGTAGAGCAACATAACTGGGAGGAGAGCTTCACTCATCTGAACTAAGGTCCCAAGTTTCAAATCGGACTTTTGAGGGTCAGCACAACCACCTGCCCTGAAGCCTGCTGACTGCTCGTGGGAGTGCACGTGATCTGAGGCTCCACATCGTCACAGCCAAGGCCGGGACTGCGAAGGACAGCGGTAGACATCACGTTTATGATGAGACATGCCACTGTACTGGGGACCTTTTCTGAGGGGAACGCAGAATGCCGGTTGTCAATCCTTTACTAGTATTTCCTTGTGATAGCAATAAACTGTGTTGGGGATAGAGTGGAAGGGGTACTTCCTATGTGTGTGCAATTAATCAGTCTCTCTTATTGTTTCCCTTAATCTTTAATTATGTCAGGGCACTATAAATCTATGAAGGAAAAAATGGGAAGTAACTGAAATCAATGAAAAAGTCTTATGAACATGCAAAGTTATTAGTGAAATACAAGGATTTTAATTAAAGATGCTGGCTTGAAGCAAAAACGCTGGGTTGCCCTGATTGATCGAAGCTGCTGGTTCAGCTCTTTCCATCTCCCCCACCAAGCTCCTGCTCGCCTTTTCTTCCTCTAATTGGGTACTTACTGCATCGGCACCTTCTTTTTCTAAGCAACATCAGCTGCACAAAGACTGTATAAATACAATTATACTCAGGCCAAACTCCTGTACACATACACACAGCATTTTACGTTTGCTGAATGTTTATGTTTCGGGTTCGATTTAAAGGCTATTTTTGCCTTCTTTGCATTCCCTTAGTTGGAACTACATTTTAATTTAGATTGTTCTCTTTTCCTGCAGTTTTGTTTCTTTAGGACAAAGTGCATAATCTGTCACTTTAATAAAATAATGTATTTAATTTATAAAAGCTTCAATTTCTTTTCATATGAGAAAGAAAAAACCTTAACAGACGTCAACAGCAAAAGCAGTAACAATCTAACCATAGATTTTTAAATTTGAGTGGTAACTTCCAAAAGCTTTTGTCCCTGTGTGTTTAACTTTAAAGTGGTTTACATGCTATTTAGTGGGTGCCAAATGCCCTTTGGGAAACATTTTTTAACAGTTTCCAGCTTAGCTCATCCTGATACTGAAGGCAAAGAATATCCTCTAACTTTTAAGTGTTTGATATTAGTATTTACTAATATTTTAATTATAAAACAAAAACAGATTGTTAAATGTGTAATATAGTAACCTGAAATTATCTCTTTTCTACCCCTTAATGGAACAGCTTATTTAAAATTTCCTATTAATTGCCTTCTTAAATACCTAAATCTTCATTTCACATTTAGAGGGACATTAGACAGACTTAGATGCAGGTGGTGTTTCAGATAGATTTGAATATACAGAGAGAGAAAAATAGCTGGAAGGCAGCATAAGCAGCAGCTAGGTAGATGATACCCATGCAAAAACCAAAGGACCCTGTCGTTTTTTTTTTTCCCCCCATATGTAATTTGAAATGAAAGACAGGGATTAAGATCTTTCAGTTTTTATCCTTTTCCCAGGAAAATAATTTAAATCTTATCTTGGGAGGGGGTCTCATTACAATTTTTTGCTTCAGTGGATCAATGAAAAAATATGAAATTATTAAAATGCAGACATGCATCTGTAAGTTCTGTTTCTAGGAACAGAACTGTAGAACCATTTCCTGCACACATTTGAAAGAAAAGCATCTTTCAAGGTGACTAGGTTAGGGCATATACTGTGTTTGTGATACCATTCATCCCATCTTCAGCTTGTATCTAAGAATATCATTTATGAGCCTGGAAGTCAGGCATGTCTCTTTTGTTTTTTTTAAGTCAGAAATGAAGGCAGCAAAAGCACAACACTGCTTGGATTTTTATATTTTGAGTCCCTACTCATATTCTTATTCTTTGCTACAAACAATTTGCAGAAAAACAAGTTTTTTAAAAGTGCACTGAAGGTTTTGAAGAAATGCCTGTTGCCAGCCTAATATCACATCAATCTTCTCTTTAAATCTGACTGTTTACCCAAGGCAGTGTGAGGTCAGGGAAGGAAAGGCAAAGCATACAACAAAATTAACTCCTTGTCCCTGATAATCAGAGGCTGCAGGGAACTACACTGGTAGTGCACTTGAAGGGAAAGGGGCATAGAGCAGCTATTTCAAATTAGATATGTGCGATCTGTATATCTTCCTGGAAGTTAGATGACATACGCCTTTCTATAGTTCTATTATTTTAATTCCACAGTCAGGCCTTAGCCTGCCCCCACTGTTCTGACTTGAAAGGGCAGTCGTCGTGAAGAGAGATAGTTGTCATTCCCGGAGTAAACCTACTGTACAGCTCTGCTAAGCTTCTGACTTCAGAACAACACCGCAGATAAGTTTTGTTCTCCCTGGTATTACTACATTAATCCACCGAATCAGTTCACTTATCTGAAAGCAGTACTTGAAGCAGTTAAGACCTTGGAAACTGATCCTGCAGCATGGACTTCTGTAGCCACACAGAGTCCAGCTGGACTTACCAACTCTACATAATCATGTAGAGGCTGGAGCCTAGGCCTGAGCCAGCATCGTATTATCCTTGTATTATATAGTAGCCAAGGTATTAAAATACTCTCTCATGAGCTAACCACATAATTGTTCCAAGGCCTGAATAAGTCTACCCAGGTTCTTACAGCATAATTATTTTTAGTAGACCAATAGCCCTCTCATTAGGGGAGAGAAAGAACTAGCATTAATTAATTCAATATAAAAAAAAAGCCATGATATAAAAAATCATTCTGCTCAGTAAGGGTTCAACTCCCTTTCCACTATGTAGTTCAGCACATAACCTTCATGTAAGGAAGCTTTTTCAGCATTGACTTATTCGTGGCACTCAAAGACTGCCAGTAAAGTAGGGAGGTGCACTAGCTCAAGCTAGGTCAAAGAAGAATCTGCTTAGTATCACCATACCTGGTTCATTATACAGTTATTCCTACAACCTGCCCTAAAACATTTTTAATCACACCAGCACGTAAAGTCTATTATGAAACAGTACTATAAGAATGTGTTAAGAATGTGTCAACTTTAGCAGCATTTTAACCATCACAGGCTCTCGCCAGCGATGTTAGCTGATGTTTCTGAATGAAAAGCAGCACCCTGCACGGTGCTGAGCCTCTGTGGGGTGCAGAGCTCAGCCGTCTGTGCCCATCACATCACCATGGACAGGAGCTCAGCTTCGAATCCCTGCCAGCGCTTGCACGACGTTCACGTCAAACTATTTGCCACTTCTAATCTCCTGTCATCTCACGCCCCAAGCAGCCAAAAAACCCCAAAAAACAAGAACAGGTATAGTTGCTCTATTTCTAATATTTTCAACAAAGTTGATGACATTGGGTTATCCTCAGTTCTGAGAGTTAGTTAGTGCACTGGCTCGATAGGGGTTGATTTGTCACAAGTCCCACTCATGTCTACAACTGCTCAGCCAAGGAAACGAGCACAAGCTATAACAGTGACATGCCAGCAAGCATCTGATTTCCTAGGGAGAGCGACTCCAGTAAACCCAATCAATTTCCACCACACTAAATTACAAAGAAAGGAAATCTAAAGGATACCTCTATGCCTGTGGGAGGGAAAAGAGTCTTGTAGGAAAAGACAGCTCTAAACTTTCTCCTCTTTTATATTTGCTAATACTGTGACTGCACTTCTAGCTCCTTAGTACCTGTCTGGATGGGCTGAAAGTACATAAAGAAGAAACTCTCTCAGTATAGTTCTCCCTTTTTATTCACTTTAATGCTCTTTAAATTCAAGAGGACGGACAGACATCGTGAACAACCTTTCACTTAGTACTTCCTTTACAAAAACCCATTATTCTCTCTTTCAGTAGAACTCAAATACCTTCTGAAGTTATTATAAAGAGAACAATTCTGCAAGATAACTATTACTCTCAAGTTCCCACTGAAATTAAGAGAATATTTTAGCATTAGAAACTTTGCAGTGTCACTGTTAAGTGCCATCCTTAAAAGATCTCAGGATATGCCTTGTAGTTTTTTGTGTTCCTGTAGGATTCATCTCAGTGTATTCCAAAATAACCATTAATAGTCCCAGCAGTCATGCTCTATGTTGCCACCAAGGAGTGAAAATAAAATTCAAGTTAGCTTAAGATTTTTAAGACCACCAGGGAGGAAAGTAAAACCTAAAAATTCACATGGGGGGGAAAATTTTTTTTTGGTAAAGACATATGGGAAAAACCTTAAAATATTTTTTAAATCATGCTAAAGGCAGAATTTATAGTGTTCCTTTCCAATTAAAGAATGTAGGATCCCTTTTACACCATTTTCAAGTCCCTTATTTCTCAGAGCTTTGCATACTTACAGGTCTGGCAGTGATTCTCTGTGGGTCCCCAGCATCGTCCAGTGCATGACTTGTGGCATCGGCCACCTTTGGGACAAAAAGAAAGAGAGAGATATTAGAAATTTGGCTTCCTTCCATTCTTCAGCCTCCAGAGACTGCTCAAGGGAAGAAGCCACCTCTATCTTACGAGGCTTTTTATGCACTGCTCAGGTTGAAACAGTGCCTATAAAAAGACCAGAAAAATAGCCAGAATTGGTGTCAAACATATATGAAATTAAGGTACTTACCTTAGTGCTTTATAGCCAAAATCGCTCTCTGCTATATATAATGATTGGAACATTTTAAAACCAGAAAAGATGACTAACTTAGAAGGACTAAGGAACAATTTCATTTTCTAGTGCTATTAGTATAATGGTTACTCTGTATGTCCTACATAAGACCCTCTCATTCCTCCATAGGAAAATGGATGTCTATGCTGAAGAGAATAAGCAATTTCATCTGAACAACACAGCAATAAACTCATTGCCTCTGAATAAAAGCAATTAAAAGCCACCCTTCCTCCCCAAAAAGCTTTCACAGCCTTTGTGTATGTAGCCCAAACCACAATAATGGAAATCTCTGTGCAGCCACGTAACTCCAGCAACATTTAAACTCACAAGACCCTTCCTTTTCGGACTGCAAGTTCTCCAGTTGCCTGCAGTTGCGTTTGATGATGCTCCCCCAGCCGCTGTGGCCAAAGCGGGGCCACTTACAGCACCTGCTTTGGAGCCAGCGAAGGAACGGGATGGTGGAGGTGACACTCAGCAAAGTCCCTACATACACCAACAGGGTTAGACCCTCCACAGAAAAAAAACCAAGGGTGCTTTCACCCCAAACTGCAGACAGGGTATACCTTTATAAACTGCCTCATAATTAGGGATTGAAACCATCTGGGACAGAGGAGGGAGTTGAATCCGCACCTTCCATTTCATGGCTAAATGCTAAGCACTGAGCAAGGAAAGGGAAACAGGCAGGACTGGTCCTGGCACGTTCTCCTCAGGCTGCATCTTACAGTATTTGGGAAAACACTTGGAGAGTCCCACACCAGTCCCGCTGGTGAGCGAATGGAGACCTCGTTCTGCAGCTCCCATCCAGACTCAGGCCAGGGCTCAGGCGTGCTCCTTCTCTAGTGCTTCACCCTCCTGAAGTGCCAGATCCCCGAGAGCCTGCCCAGAGACCCTGCCTTCCTGCACCTGCGTCCCAACAGCCCAGGCACCGGTGTCGCGGTGCCGGAGCTGCAGCCATTAAGTCCTTTACACTGAATCACGCCTCAGGTGACTGACAGAGAAACCTGACATAAGCGCTGCTAAAGACTATGAGTAGTCTTTATCTGTGCTTTTTTACCACAGTACCCTAGCCTCATCTTTGATTAAACTTTTATTCATCACTGAATACTACTGAGAAACTATTAAGCAAACTTCCACTTCGAACCTGATCCAAAAGCCTGCTGAAGCCGTCAGGAACCTGTCAATCCCACAGTGATAGCCGTTGCTGTTAACGCTGCCCCGTTACACCCTGCGCTGAACCAAATACTTTCTGCATGCTCTGACTTCAGACGCGCTGTTGCTTATAACGCAAAAAGGGCTCTCAGCTAAGGCTGGATCACCGCAAAAGAAAACGCTGCTCCTCTGCTCGCAATGTACTTATAACTGCGATATGTTAAAAATTTGAGCAAACCCAATGTTGTTATTGTGTAAAGTTGGACCTTATGTCACTGTTTTTTCAAAACCACTGCTCTTCGCTCTGACACTTGCACAGCATTGATGGCACTATTGATTACGCGTGTAGCAATTACACACTGTGTGCCAACTACCTTGTTAAAACCATCGGCTCCTTGCTGCATCCGTGTTCAGTTAAAGCAGTTATGCTTGGGGAGCGGTGCTGCTGACATCACCAGCCCATAATTTGCTGTCACATTCTGCCACCTGTTTATTTAGATCACAAATGCATTATAACTACATAATGCAAGCTCATTCTGGCTGACAGGGAGGAGACTCCATCTGGCAGGAATAATGCAACTTTAATCAGTAATAATGATTATTATTACTATTAAAAGGCTACTGTAGCCCTGCGCAGAAAGCTAATACATGGAAATTGATTTTATAAGAATGGAAATTTAAAAAGAAGGTGAGGCGAACAGCAAAAATGAGGGAGGATTTTCACAGGAGAGCCCCTTGGTAAGATACAGTTTGCTTGCTGGCTTTGGTGCTCACCCAACTGGATAAAAATCACTGCCATGAAGTGGGTTTTATAAACTGGCTCTCCCTGACCAACAGAGCAGGCAGGAAGGAGTAGGGCCCTGGCTGCCTGTTCAAATAACCTCTCCAGCCCTGCCTTAGCTTGCTCATCGCCTGAGCCGGAGCCCCGCTGCCGGTCTCTGAGCAACGGGGGAAGCTAGGGAGGAGGCCGAACCGGCGGGCAGCAGCACCCCCTCCTCTCGCATGACTCCAGTTCATGCCCTGTTTGTGCCCTGTTCTCAAATCTCAGGCCACAGTTAGCTCAGGGGGTCTGGAGGTTAGGGAGAAAGCTAGGAGAAGTCTTGCAGCTGGATACAGGATAAAGCGTTGCAGAGATCACTGGGTAGCCACGTATTCCTGAAGCAGAACGAGGAATCAGTCTGGCTGTTCCTTCTCTTTCTGTCTTGACTTCTACCCGCTCTGAAACATGCTGTACGTACTGGGCTTTCCACTGCAATTTGTATAGTGATATAACTCCGAGGAAGAAACTTCCATTCCTCCAAGTGACCCCTAACTAGAGAGGCCTCCTACACTTCTGCAAAAGCTATACTTAAAATAAAAATCTTTGCATTCAAAAATCCTAGGTGAGCTGATCCTTGGTATGCAACCAAAGATGTACTCAGCCAGCAATACTCATCCTGGAAATGAAAGTGATCCAGCATCTTCAAAAGTCGTTTTCAAAGAATTTTAACTTGCACGCCTGCTTCCTGGTACATGACTTTGTTTGGCAGTGTCAGATGATCATTTGCATTTAAATAGAGATATTTAACAATATAGCAAGGAAGGGCTGCCAGTTTTCTTTTTTCTCACTGGGAACTTGAAGTGTCTGCTTCATTGTTTTCCCTGTTCTCAGCTGCACAGACAAAACACGGAGCTGAGCTTGTAGGCAGCACACCTGTGAATTACATTATTACAAGTCTTTCTGAAGGTCAAATATACTGAGAATTAAAAGCAAAAGACAAACCTCCTCCAAACAGTGTGTCTATACTAGTCTGTTTGTTTAAAAAGAAAAATAACTTTACTCTCAGTATGAACCGGTCCAGATTCTGCCCTCACATAACTCAGTATTTCACCTGTTTTTTTCCCACTGTAATAAGGATGGACTGCTACCCACTAAAGATCAGCTCTGTAACTCGAACACAAAAGTAGTCCCACAGAAGTTAACACAAGCAGCCAGGAGCGTAAGGAGCATTCATGTGAGGAACTGTTCTCTGGATTAGCTCTAAATGTCAGGCCTAAGAGATAATAAATCTATTGGCCCCAAGAATGATGAGGTCCTTAAAATAATTGTACTGCTTCTCACAGATCTTTCCCTACATATTTCTTCTAGTATGTTTCCATGTTATATGTTACAACAGTCATCACAAATACATTGGTGAAAGATGCGATTTTTAGATCGCAGTGAGTCAAACACAGATTTGAGTGAAAATTTATTAAACAACTCTTTGCATAAAATAGATTATTCCTTTTTATTTTATTCTTTGTGTGTCAAAAATACACCAAAACCCTCTAACACACAGAAACAAGTTCTTCTTGAATCAAAGAAATAACTAATGAAGAAAATGTCAAACCGTGAAACTGTGGAAGTGTTCTCCCTTTTGTTTTAATGCAACAAAGTGAATAAAGTAACAGCATTCGTTCCTATGATTTCTTCCACTGGTTCTTGAGATCAAAAGACGTTGAGTGTCCTAAAGTCCTGGGGGCAATCAGTAAGACCTGAGAACACTTAGCACTAGTTAAAAAAAGCTCAAACCTTCCAAAAGGAGAAAAATTCCACCTGTAACAATTCATCATATTATGTTGTTCTTATAACCAAACAGTGCTGCAACAAGTCGCTGGAATTTGGCCAAAGAAAAATTTCTGAAGGACAATACCTTATTAGTGCTACCTCACCCATCTGCTACATTAGTGAAGGCACACAAGAAGAAAGGACATTTTTCTTCCCTAAGTGACATCTGAAAAGGAAGAGCCTGGCAAAGCCTGCTGCCCCTTTGCGGATGTGATGCCAGGCTACCGTTCTGCTCCTGAACGACTAGCATTGCTTTGAATACATGACGACATTTTACTCATTAGAAGGCAGAGGAGGAGGGAGGGAGGTAAAAGGAGGCTTACACAATTTCAACAGGGTTTGTTATGAAATCTAAACTTAGAAAGGGCAGATTCCCGTTAGAACATGTGAATCAATTCTGCTTTGGCAAATTCCGTGCAGAAAACTGATGGCTGGACTCCTTGGCTGCTTTCCGCTTGGCTGATACTAATGCAACGTGTCTTCATCGTGGAGTCCAGTGCACGGTATCGCTGTCGTAACGCCCAGTATACCGCTTTATCTGTGGGAGGTGCCTCTGCTCTCCCGGACGGCAAATGTCACCAACAGAAAACATCTGCTCGCTAGGTTGGGGATGACCAAGGTTACTGCGTCCTTGTGCTATGCTGAGAATTGAGAAGGGCTTTCTTCCTTTGGCTCCGGACTGACTGTATTATTTCAGGAAGACCAGTAAAACCATGAAAGATTAAGTTACTGACAAGGCAAGAAAAATGAAGCCCTTCTCTTAGCTCTAAGCTCAGCATAGTGTGGAGACGAATGCTGCCTCTTCCCCACCAGCAAGCCCGGCTGCCTGGGGGAGGCCACTGTCAGCAGGAGAAGGAGAGCAGAAGGAAGAGAAGAAATAGTCTCACTTTGCACAAAGTTTGCATTTTAGATGGTTTCTAGCAGGTTAATAAATCATTAATAAACATTAGCATGTCTGTAACATACTGATACTGAAATGTGAGTAAACACAGCAGGAGCAAGGGGCTCTGATGGTTACAAGCCATGGTTATAAGCAGCTTCCTTACTTGTCCAACAGTCTAAAATAATTAACTATCAAAATATCTATAAATCATTTATTAACTTCCATAAGCTACTTATAAACTCATCCTTAACCTAAAAATTAACTCCTGTAAAAATGCTAGAGATGCCATACAGGTGTTTCTAGATATAAATTGCCCTAAGGTCTACACATTTTTCAGTATACCCTATAAGAAGAGTCCCAGTCTCTTTTTTTCCATTGTTTAGACATGGCATAAGGTTTAAATAGGGTTGTGTGTTGCTTTTTTAAGCAGCTAAAATTCCTTAGTTTTATGTATGAAAGATACATTTGATAGCAAAATCAAAATATGATTCAAACGCCACAGCAGAGCATTAACAGGAATTAAAGATACTAGTGTTGTGATGAATTGTTCTGCCTTTATCAGGCTGTAATGCTTTCCCTGTCCTTGTCTGACAATTCCTATTGTCACACATTTATTCATTCACACTCCTTTGCTAAGTAAAAATCATTTTGCATTTTCTACCAGCCCTGTGCTAGTCTTCAGATCTCGTCTATTGATTTGAAAGTTAATTACCTAACAGAGAGGCTCACGCTTTTCAGGATTTCCTTTCTCTACGGCAGAAGGGACACGCTTCGCAAGAGACAGTAAAACTTGCTGTAAAAGAAGAAGAAAGACTCTTACAGGAATACCTAGGGCTCATCTTCCCTCCCTCTCAGTAGAAGCATTACTGGATATAGAAATCTAAGGGCCAGATCCTCCACTGCTGTGAAAATGCATTGCTTCCCCTCATTTCAGGTGAGTCCACCTCAGGGATGTCACTAAGTAGTCTTCCAGCATGGGATTAGTCACAGAATATTCAACCTTTTGTGTGTGTGTGGTTTTTTCTTTTCTTTTTTTTCTGGTAAATGGGAGCACTTCCATCTCATATTACTGCGTCTACCCCAAATAACTGACATACGCTGCCTAAACATTAACGGCATCCCTTTATAGGGAAAACTTGCGTAGGGAGCACGGTGAACAGCCATCCTGTGGAAAAGCACAGCCCCTTTTGTGGACACTACCACCGGCCATAAGCGAGAAGTTTTCCAGAGCCCACCTCAGACACCCTTAATGCCACACGTTGGTAGCGGCAAAACCTCGCTGTGCCCGGCAAAGAGGTCGCCTTTCCTGGTGCGGTCTCTCCGAGGGCATCTCCCTCCCCAGCAATGGCTCCTCGCGCCTGCTCAGCCCGCTTGGGCTCTGTGACGGCGAAAGCAAATTCCCTCTAACCATCGTTTCCAGCAGGGACTCCCAAGTCTGCCGCTCAAGCCCATTCAACACCTCTATCCACTCATCTTCCCCTACAGATAAGGAGAGGGCCGCACACAACTGGAGAGGGACTCCGACACAGACAGCTGAAAAGAAACCAGCAGGGGAAATAGGTGTGTGAAATGAGAACACCCCGAGAGACACACACTGAAAGACAGGCAAAGCGGGAGATAGGGGAGAGCGAGCAGCAGAGGCGGCGGGCAGGGAGCAGAGATAAAACAGTAGCAGCACTGAAGAAAACAGAAAAGCTGATACCGGAGGGGATGCATTTTCATGAGTAACGCGCGGTGGAAGCAAGCCTGGCGTACACGCCGGGGCTGGCAATCTGCGGAGAACTCCGAAATTACAGAGTATCGCTGGATACGCTGGTGGCAGACAGCTTTGATTTGGAGCAAGATTGGCCACCAGAGGTAGAGGAATAAATGGAAAGTCAAGGAGAGCATGTCGGCCACACTGCACGGGCTCAGGCCAGTGAATTCATATTTATCGTTGACAGCTGTGGACTGATAGGAAACTCACTGTGACGTTACTATTCAGCTGCTACAGAAAAATGTCTTCAGGCCACAGTAAAGACTCAAGAAAGGGACCTGAGGGGGGAAATGAAGACACTAGTTATTTTTCTCTGCCTGAAGCAGACAGCACTGGTTAGGCTGTATGACTCGATGCATTAATTGGGGGTTTAGTCATCCACACAAAATGAAAACCTTCACGTATGACATAGTCTAAAACTTTACACTGATTAAGCAATTAGGAGCTATTAATTATCACTGCTTTTAGCTGTTAGCACAGAGCAATGCAAGCAAATTCCCCCCACTGTGGCGGTGAATTGGTTCCAATCAGCATCAAATGCATTCCTCAACACACACAGAGGGATTGCGAGCAAATCGGGAGACACAGCCAGAAGGCTAAAAAGATAGGTCAAGCTATGCCTGCTGCTTGGCAGGCTCATCAAGAACAACAAGCCCTCGGGAATCTTTCTTTGTAATCATTATTGTTAAAAAATATATTCCCTTCCAGTAAGCCACAGATAACTGCACGCATCCCCTTAAGACGAGCATATAGGGGCCGGCAGGGTATGCGAGTAAAGCTACTCTGGAACCGCCAAATGGAGCCAGGTCAGAAACAAAACTTAAAAAACAAGGTGCTTAAATATGAAGTTGTAAAGCTGCCTTGCTGCATCCCAAGGGACCGAAGCACTGAGCTCGCACGGGCTTTCCCCAGCTGCCTGCAAGTTTTCCTCCTGCACACCAGCAGCAGCACCACTGCTAGGGAAGAGTTGCTAGCAAGGACGTGGGGGACATGCATCCTCTTTTCTCCTTCGCTTACTGAGATACAGCCCCTTGCCTCCCACGACAACAACCCAACAACGAAGCCACAGGCCGCTCTCTGGGAGGGAGAGCGCGTACGTCGTCCACCCATCGCTCCCACGACGAAGCAGGGCCCCTGAGCAAGAGAGCTGGACCCAGTACACCACCCCTCCCGTGTTCTTACCCCATCGCCTCGTGGGGTGATAACTGGGAAAGGGGCACATCTAAAGATCGGTCCATATCTCCAGGCCTATTTCTGCATCTTATCTGGTGATTACTTGAAACTCAGAATTTCAACAGAAGGAGTAGAAAAGCCCCTAACTCAGAGCAACGTTAGCCTGGCAGAGAGGCAGTTTCCACTGGGAGGCAGGGGGGAGGAGATAGGGATTCGGATGCCCTCAGGCAAAGGAGAAAACTGAACCTGCTCTCCCACATCCTGGGGAGCTCCTCGAGTTATGATGTATTTCATAAAAGGGGAGAAAAGCCTTTTGCTGTTGAGGAAAACTCCGAGTGAGAGGAAACCTGCTCTGGGAGGGGAAAGCAGCATCGGGCATCGTAGACTGTACACTCCCAGCAGACAGAGACCATAAAAGTCAACAGTTTCCAGACCTTTACATTCATTTCTGTGTTTCCGACCGGATTGCTCTTGGTGGCTACAATTTTAAGGGGCTTCCTTCTCAGCGTGGGGTACTGAGGTGCCCGAGTTTCATACCGAAGGAGCTGCCACTGCAGCGCTTAACTTGGTGACACCACATCCCTCCTCGCACAGGGATCCTGCCCATTAGCTGCAAGCCCAGCTGTTTAGTTTGTGATATGACAACACATGAAATTAAAAAGCACAAACGAACAAAGCAGCAAAGACTCCCGCTGATGGCAGGCCATCGTTACACTCTTACACTATTATGGCAAGCAAAGCTGAGGTGCACATTAAGGATATTTGCTGGTACCCATGTTAGTGTCCATAATAAACAGTACGCCAGGTATCTCCTCAGGTGCAGCAGCAGACTCACAGCCTGAGGCGTAATCCTGGCTGAGAATTGAACAAGTTCCTTTCTCTGACACAACGTGTAGCACTGGGAGAGAAATCCCCGCATGGCTGGAGAAGATTTTCATGGGAGGTGCTCGGTAAACCCAAAGACACATGGGAAAGTAAATGCCGAGGCTGGGGGTGTTCCTGTGCTTGTTTAACACCAACTCCTCCACCCCTCAAACAGATCAACTAAGTCAATACCACATAAATCAAAATAATGTCCTGCGATAATGTTCCTATAGTGCTGCCAAAGCAGTAATAAAGTTTGAAGAGAGGGGCATACAGTTTTCATTTTTTAAACAAAGTAATAACCTCAGAGAAAGGAAATGAGAAACTGGAATTGAAGTGGCTTTTAAAAATCATTTTACTTTTTCTTGATGCCATTTAATATTCCTAGAGCCTGGCTGGGTGCAGTTAGACGTGTTAAAGTTTTAATAAACTTCTGACTTAATTAGATGGAAATTTTAGAAAGCCACTCCCAATTCCCAAGAAATTTGGAGTCCAGCTTTAGACAAACTTTGGATAAGTATCATAACATGCTTATTTAACTGTAATTGCTTATTCAAAACATATCTCTGGCTATTGTAGTGGTTATTACAAAACCATTATCGCACAACAGAAGCCCTCTCTCTGTTGGAAAACAACGCTTGGGTATATACGCTGATATTTAGATTCACTGTTTGCTATGTACAAATATTCAATGAAAATAATCATGCAAACAAATGTCAGACTGTAATTTCATGGATAATTTTCAGCTCTCAGTGAGCAGAGGTGCTCCTGTGGACATACTGCAACGACAGTGTGGATGTAACCCAAGGAATTCAGTATGCAGCAGTGTTTTCATACGTAGCAATTTGTATAAAACAACCTGAAAACCCTGAACTGAGGATCTTACTCTGCAAGTATCCCAAACATTGCACCTCTGCAGAAACTCTTCCCTAATGAAGGCTTTTATAGGGTTTTCAAAGTAAATCGCAAGCTCCTAAGTGAGGACCAGAAGGAAGATGGTGACATGCGAAAGCTCCTTTGAGGACTGGCCCAACGAGACACGAATGTGGAGCTCCCACAGGCAGGGGCAGCGCGAGGGTCGCAAGCAGCCAACATCCCACAGAGCCACCCCAACACTCCTCTTCCCGCTTCGCTGTTTTCTGTATGTGCTGAGCAAGGGGGGCTAAACTTCCCTGCAGGCCAGCCAGCTTCGTTCGTGTCCCAGGCACCCGCCTGCCCGCCGGAGGTGTGAGGGGACCAACGAGAAGCTCCCGAAATGGCTCCAGTCGCGAGCAGAGCAGCGGCCCAGGCTCTTCAGCCAGCCTGCCCACTAAAGCAGTGCAAGAAGCCTGGAGACAGTTCGGAGAATTGCTGCTAAACCAGGCATGTGTGACAAAATCCTTAAGAAATACAGACATGACAGGAATAATGGCTTGGGGTGTTTATGTTTGGTTGCGTTTTTTCTGCAAGCAACACAGCAGCGAGGAGAAGGCCGCGGCAAGGCCAGCTGGCTGGTCCTCACGTTGCGCCCGGCCACTGCCACTGAGCGAGAAGCCTGCCCTCATTCCCTGGGCAGCAGAAGCCAATGCAGCCGAGCCTGAGCAGGGGAGAAGCGGCCGGGCCGAGCGTCTCGCAGAGCTAGCAACGGGCAGCCTCCAAGCGGGAGGCGGCACGCACGAGCCTCCCCAACCAGCAGCTGCAATCAGGCGGCTGATTTTAGTCCTTCTTTTCTTCCCTTTCTCCAAGCAGCTCTTCAAAGGCAGCTCGCTGAGGCCTGCAGTGAAAGGCCGATTCCACCCACCCACCCACTCACCACAGATCTGCCAATTACCATTCAATTAGACTATTTTAACTCTTCGGAGTATTTGGGGTTTATTTCCTATTTTCAAGAGCCACCGGTGTCTGCGCCGAAGCCAGCTGCTTACACTGGGAAGGGCCGCTTTCATTTAAACCAAAGTCTCTCCCTTGTGTAATACACTGTTTAAACGCCAGTCTGCTGATAAACAGGTGGTATACAGTAAGACATTATACACACACAGGTTGCCTTTAAAAGATAAGCATTTACCAACAGTCGCCACACGCTACTACGGGGAGCACTGCTTAAATCCCGTTGCTCCAGAGTAAGGACAGTGCTGTAACTTGTTGGTAAAGAGCGGGAGGAGCCGTGCCACTTCATGGGTGACTTTCTCGCCATAGCCGCTATTAGATGGAAGAAAGAAACCCAGCAAAACAGCTCATGACTTCAGGGGTGGTGGTGGTGGGGTTTGCTTTGAAAAAACATTTTTCACCACATAGGGATGCCTGTGCCGCAGATCCTTCACAAACTTTTAGCGCAGGCTCTCCTAGCGCCGTCCTCTCTGCGTCCGCGGCTCCTGAAGACCCCGGGCTTCGTAGTGCTTCTCTTGGCAATCCCCTGGATCAGGCTCGGGCAGCCTGTTGCAGCTCTAGGCAATCCTGTCCCTCGCAGCACTATTTCTTTACATTGGCCAGGTATTCTCGTGTGCGTTACTTACTTTTTTATTCAGTGCATTCAGTCGTTAGAGGCACCGTGTCTCCATTAAATGCCACATGCACGTTTTTCCCAAATCTGTTTCAAGGGCATTCACCAGTTCACAAATCCCTTCTGAAAACGCTGGCCAAAGGCATTTATCAAGCAGCTTAACTCATTCCCTTCATTCAAAACACACGTTCGGCATTCAGGAAAACAATTCCAGGTAACTTTAAGCAATACAGCTTGCTATACTAATACAAAGTAAGCTCACTGCACCACTAGCTTTCATGTACTAACAGCTTGGAGTGCAGCAGGCTTCTTTCACATCATTTACTTTTCCTCCATCTTCAGGTTCAAGAGCTTGGGAAAAACTATGCTTTAAAATAAATGCCTTTTGTTAATATATTTTTCTTTCAATTCTAGGTAAGTAAAGAAATTCTTTCCTGACTAGAGAGACTTGAACTGCAGGAGAAGCAACCTCCACGTACACTGAACAAAAACGGCTTGCGGGACTTGCTGGCTGTCTACATTCACCTCTGCTTTCAATGTTCTTTCCAACCGAGAGATCTGTAACTGCTGTTAAAACGCAACGTTGCAAGCACTTCAAGCGTGCTCCGCCTAGAAGGAGCACTCACAAAATTGTTTAGTTATTTGTGGCTTTTTATCTCAAAGACCAGCTTCTGCCCCGGCTTTGCCCTGGTGGCACCTTGTCGCAGCAAATGTGCTCTGCGCCGAGCCCACCTGTCTGCGGAGGCCCTGCACTCGGGTCTCCAAATGCACGTTCAAAATGTTAATTGAACTTCAAGTAATAACCTCAGTGAAAGGTTATAATTTAACAAACTCTGCAATAATAAATGTCTTCAGCATATACTTTCTGGAATGCCATTTTCTCCGTAGGTAGTTTCCAATTTAGAGGCACACCAGAAATGATATGCTAGCTATTCTGAAAGTTGGCTTTAAGCATGAATTAGTCACTCTCCTCTTTTCCTTTCACCAGCAGACACAAATATACTGCTGTTCTTCTGGCTTTCTTTACAGCAAAATCCTGCCTCGTTGAAAAAGCAGAAAAGGCCTTGCAGGAGAGTAAGCCTGGACCAAACGCAGTCCTCTCACATGTGACCAGGCACTGAGGGCTAGGATTTCGATTTCTCTATTTCATGTGTACTTGTCTCCTGTCACAGCAAGGAATCCACTGGTCTAAAGGAAGGATTCCATGTAGTTATAGCTGCGTTCAGCTCTGCTGATGCTTTGTGTGACGCCCGGGAAGGGGGCTCCACCCGCCACCCTGCTCTGCCCCCGACTCCCTGCTTTAGCGAGTGTGTCTTCCCAATGGCACCAAGTGAGCACGGGCCCTGCATCACCGTCTCTTCTGGACGGCCCAGTTCAAAACATTGGTGTGCAGATGTGTAGCATTTTAGATGACTTAATCATCACAAAAACCAGAGCTGGTGGAAGGGTGGGACCTTAGCCTGAGATTGCAAGGAGGGGAAGTACCCTGGTTTTCATAAGTATCACATAATTCCTTCAGAGCTCAGTCCCTGATGGTTTGACCCAAGTATAAATTTCCAGATAAGCCACTACGTGTAAAAATGATCCTTTCAAATATTGCAACTACTAGTACACAAAATGAATTACTGTGCTCTGTGAAGAATTACAAGGCCGCTACCGAACACTAAATCAGTGGGTTGGCTGCCCTTCAGACCTCATCTGCAGCTGCCGCAAGCGGCTGTGCACAGTTGCACCGACAGCCCTTGCAACCAAGTGCAAACACTGACTGTTAATACTCAGCGAAGAACTACGCTTAACACTTACCTGTACAAGATGCCAGGCAAATATTCACTAATGCATTTCTCAGAAACACCCTATAAAAGTATACAGTGTGTATGCTGAAATGGATGTTTGTATATCTACATGGCTGATTTTCTCCACCACCAATTACAAAAAAGTAGAGGGCATTTGGCTTTAAATTAGACTGGCATAGAGATGTTTTTGCTAAACTAAGTTTGTACCGAATTGTCCCCATTCCTGTGTATTTTAAAGGAGGATCCTTTTAAAAACCGTACTGCCTTCCTGTGCTGTTTTTAGCTGAACTCTTTTTGCTAGGGTGCAAAAATCTCAAGGCAGAACACGGTCCAGCCAACTTCCAACCATCGGGGCCAAAGGGGTAGCAGGTTAATGTAAATAAAGCAACTCACAAAGGGAGTGTAACAGAGCAAAAGAAAGGAGAAAAAAATAAAAGGGAGAAAGGATATGGAGCCAAGACTCACCGAGATCAGCTGAATACCCACCATACAGAGATGGGTATGTCAAATACAGCTATGCTGCTTCCAAACACATCTGCTCCCTGGTAAGGTCAACCACAACCTGGATTATCTGTACCCGGAGAGCTGAGAGCTGACTTCCCAAGCAACCGCGCGACTGGCCGGTCTGGTTTCTGTTCCTTTAATTAAAATGCAAAGCGCTGGCTAATGGTAAACATTTAATTAGATTTGTGTCTACGTTTCAATGTTAATAAAGCACATGAAAAATACATGAAGAACCAGCTAATTGGGGGCTCTCCAGAAGGAGCTGTAAATGAGCAGTTATAATACAATTGGGGTGGGCTTCCTCAGGGATCATTGCAGGGCTGATGCTTTTTAACATTCCAGCCAAAGGTTTGGGATTTGTTATAAAATCCCAGGCAATAAAACATAGAGATGACAGAAAAACTGTCAGGAACTGACAGGAAAATCAGCAAATTACGGTGAAGAGCAGCCAGTATTAGAGAGTCAACCAGGCTAGCTGGTAAGCTGGAGCCACTCGGACCAAATTTCTTCAAAAGCAAAGCTTCAGACCAGCACCAGGACAGCAGGAAGAGGACTGGAGCCCCGCGCAAGCCCAGCCCGTGGCCCCAGACCCCGGCCACGTGGTCCCTCTCCTCGCGAGCCCAGCTGGGCTGCGTCTGCTCCTGAGGCTCAAAACCAGTTTGGAAGATGGGCTTTGGTTAGGAAGCTCAAAGCAAGGAAATGGATGACGTTTTGGGGCCTTTGCATACAGGGAATCAGATCTGATGGTGTCTCAAGGCTTCTTTTGCCCTTAAAATACGAAACAATAAGCAAAAAGAGGGAAGACATTTTAAAGTTAATTCTTTCTCTTTAATACACCCTGGATTAATGAATATGTACATGGCTAAAGACTAAGTCTTTGTTTCCTGTGCACCATGTAACAATGTAGGAGTACTTCTGCATAGCTCAGAAACTGCGTGGTTTTACACTATTGGGGCAATTAGATATAAAGTGATGACAGAACAGTACTGAGTTATGAATAGCAAGTAACCAAAGCTGTTCTGCTTGAAAGAAATCTTGCCAAAATTCCAGCTTTTTTCACAGCTACCAGGGGCTCAATCCAAAAGCCAGTTCTAGCCAAGGGAAAATTTTCCAAAAATCTCAAAGCACTTCAGAATCTGAACAGAAATTCCAATTCAGGATGATACTTAAAGCATGCCTACTTTTCACAGGTTTCGGTTGAAGCTGGGCATGTGTTGACATGCAGTGCAGCATTTTTCCTGAACAGCTTGTTATAAAGCAGTATTTTTTTTAATGGGAAAATGAAAAGTAATCTTTTAATCTTTATTAGCCAAAGAGCTACCAACTCCATCATGAATACGCATCCATATAGTTTCAGTATTTCTAAAATGCATTATTGATTTATTTGAATCTATGCTATTAGCTATGCACAATGACCTCAACTCAATAATTCAAGCCCTTCAGGCTGTTCCATGAAACAAAATCTCCAAGTAAAGCTCAGCTGAAAATTCTGATTTAAGACTACAGTCCTTGTCAAAACCTGCCACGGAGCTCACTTGGTATGCCGGCGTTCTAGTATCGTTCCTGCTAACAGCCAAATCAAGGGGGTCATTAAGGACACTAAGGACACAGATCAAAGCACCCTAGTTCTCAGAAGTGCTGAACCTCTCCTAAAGCTGATGAGAGAGGAGGAGTTCCACCAGTCTAGAGCAGTTTTAAGCACGAACCCTAATCCTTATCTGCTTCTGGTGCCACCGCTGAGAACTGCACCGTGTTCAGGTAGTTCCTCTGCCAAAGGGCAGCCCTCTACCTCCTAAATTAAAGGACTAAATCCAACAGCTGGATGTGCTAACAGATGAACACGCTCTTGCAAAGCATGGCTCTAACAGAATGACAAAGACATGTTTGCTTGAATTCATGGATTACTTCAGGGAGGAGAGAAGAGAGATTTTCAGAGTTGCAGAAGTGAATTCAGTAGTACAAACCTAATGGGAAAACTCTGCTCCGTAAGTAAAGCATTTTTGATATTCCCACTGTTAGGTGTCCAGCTTAAAGACCTCAGGTTGAAAACACTGCTTTCAGGTAAATGAAAGAGAAAGCTACTTTCAAATTAAAATTGATATAAAAAGCTTCAGCTACAAGATACTGGTATGGGAAGGCACTACAAACAGTAAATGCTATTATCATTTCACTGTACAAGTCAAACTGCCAGGCACAGAGATACCTGTCCTCCGAGAACTGAAGTATGTGTGGTCCCTGATATAACATTTGTTTATTCCATTTCAGCAGTCACACCGAGCTTTACGCTGGCAGCCACCAGCTGTATTCATCTTAACGGTAACACTGTGTAATTCAAAGGCCTCTCATATGAGTTTTCCTGCATGCATCTGATCACAACACAAAGCAACGCGTAGAAAGCATTTCCTAAAAAAGGAGAAGTGGTGTTTAAGATTCACGTCTGCGGTATTTCTATCATCATGGTGGCTAAGACGCTACAGCTTTTTCACCTGGCTTCTTAACATTGAGGTGACAATGAAAGCCTGCACAGAAGGGAATCAAAAAAGCATTACCGCCCGCCTTCACCGGCCAGATTCAACTCTGTCTAGCACTGATGTAAATGAAGGTAACACCACAGAGCCGGCAGGTCCGAGATACGAAACAAGCACAGAGGCAGGGGACTGATATTACCTCAAAGCATCTTCATTTCACTCCACCCTTTTGTCCTCCTCCTCTGCCAACTGCCTTGGAGCTGCAGGGAGGGTTGTGAGGGAAATTATCCCCAAAGTGGGACCACCGCCAGCTGCTCTGTTTGGCCAGGAAAGAGCAGCATGGGGAGCCTGAGGGTTGGCTACTGAACGGGGGATGAGCAACGAGGAGCGCGACTGAGCTCCGAGCACACGCACGGTGGTGCCCCGTGGCTCCTGGTAGGACTCTGTGTTGACGTCTACCTGCTGGGGTCCGCTCTGGCCTTGTCAAAGAGCCGGCAAGCGTGCAGAAGGGTTGCTCCTTGGCTCTTGTCTGAAGGTGGGCTCCTCTTCTTTAAGACAGGCACAGACCGTAGGGGGAATTTCATGTCCACTCCTGAAGAAGGTTGGGAACAACACGAGGGATGCCAAAACACCTAACTGTGGTTTAGGTTTTAGGACATGCTCAAAGTATCAAGGATCTGATTCTAACCCTCATTGCAACGAGCGTCCTCTGGTACCCCTAACAGCCTCTCCCAGGGAAGACTACTGTCAAGGTTGCAGTGGAACAGCCCTACCGGTTTCTGGGACATAAGCTACTCCTCCACTGCTGCCAGCCGCAGTGAAACAGGCTACATAGGCTGATGCATCTACCCAGGTGTGACAGTCTTACATCGTCACATGTTTATGTGGGCGTTCCTGAATTAGTACTAGCACTGACTTTGTTGAGCTTGACGCAGAGGATTTTGCTGGTTTACATTCACAGATTGACACAGCCTCTCTGACTGACTGTCTCCCCCTCCTGTAAAGGTTTTTAGATTAGCAGCTAGAAATTCTCATTCTTTTCAAGATCTTCTGATACACAAAGTCCCAAAGGGTCTTCCTCGACCTCTCTTGCACTTAGCTTATTCTCAGTAATGCCAAATAGCGTGAACTTGCTCAGTTCCAATGGACCTAGCCAAGATTTGCATTCGATAGAGGCACTTGACTTCAGGCAATGTAATACATTTAGGTAAAATAAATAGGAAAAATTTATCCTGGATCCAAAAAAGCATGACTCACAATCTACCATGAAACCTCTGTAGAAAAGCACCAAAGACTTTGTGATACACTAAGCATCATTTGCAACAGTGGAAAATCAGCTAGGCTTCGCCTGGCTAGCAGACACATTGCTTAGTTGAATATGAAAAGTGACAGGAGCCAAATTTGAGAAGCATATACAAGCGTATACCTTATTTAATCATACTCTATACAGTTTTCCATTCAAAGGTTATAACTTAAAGTTCATTTCTCCAAGTACTTTCAGTATCAGTACGAATACATTGTCTTAATTGTTTTTTAAACTACCACATTTGTAAATGTGCAATGCATGCACTTTCTCCTATCTCTTGACAGGTAAGTAATAAGGTTCCCTCATTCCTTTGAGGGATTTTTTCGGAAGCCTTTATATACACATATAGGTATGTATATGCATCTATATATAATGTAAGTGTGTGTGTGTGTGAAGGCTATTTAATTTTAAGTATTTTTAAACAGTGATTCCTGCACCTGAACGTTGAACAAGATTTCAGCAAGTTCTAAGAAGCTGTCATTTTTCTCAGCTGTTCCCTAAAGCCTCAACACCTTTGCTAAATCATTTTAGCCATTTCTTGACTTTCTGTATAATAGGGTCTAGATTCTTAGCTAAGTAAGTTGTGAAGACAGAAATGGTTTGGATCAGCTAATTTTATCGAGAATTTCACAGGACTCACAAATAGCACTGAGATGGAATCCAATTTCTTGGCGAAGGAGACTTGTGTTTATGAAATTAAAGAGAGGCCAGCTAGGTTGTATTCAATCCCAAATAGGCAAAAAAGAGTAAAACTCGTGTAGATATCTTCATGAAGCTGCCATATCACAGAAGTTTCAATCATCACTGAAGTAACACTGTTTAGATTTGCATCCAGGTTTACTAAACACTAACAGTACAACTTGTAACATTCCTTCCCTATGTTTCAAAGCACTTCAAAAGGAATGAAAAAAACCTAAGAAAACAGGGCTTAGGTACATATATTCTTTCATCCTGGCCTAGGAAGCAACATTCGCTTGCATTAACTTCAGGTCGTGATTCCAGAAGTACTCAGCATTCATCTTGCTCTGATCCCACTGGAGTCACCGGTAAAATCTTCACTACTTCAGAAAGATAGTATTGATGCTGGCTGCTTTTTTAAAAGAGCTTATTGCCTTAGTATTGCAGAAGCATTTGTCTGGAAGAACTGTCAAAGGTTAAGGGGAAAAAAAAACCCAGTAACAGAACAAAACAACTACCGGGTCTTTTTCTTGTTGAAATCATCATTGATAAAAGGGTGCAGGCATCCCCTAATCTTCAAAGGTTTTATCTGCTTAGAACTGATAACTCGCCAGTGATGCTTTATTTTTTTTTAACATGCAAATAACATAGCTGGCTGCACGGTAGCTGCGCAGAGCTTCGAGCCAGGAGGCAGAGGAGCCGAGCCGCAGCCGGGGAGCGGGCAGGCGGCGGGGCAGCGGGGCTCGGCGGGCTCCCGGGAAGCTGCCTCCCAAGGAGCTGCTCCCTTTCGTAGGGCAGCAGGCGAGACACACAGACACAAGCCAGCCTTATGCAAAACCTATTATACCACGGAGCACAGCGGTAAAAATGGTTTGTCCCTTACGAATTGTGGGGACAAATGGTCTTTACCCAGAGTTTTAATTTTCATTCTGTATTACTAACTTACAGCTGAAGGATTGAAGTTATTGCTTGGCTGCTGTAGAAGCTGAAGAGGCAGAAGGTCATTTATACATCCTTGAGGTATGACTTCGGACATGCTAAACTGATACCCAGCATATCCAGAGCAATATGCGTACTGCGGTGGTGCTGCTGCCATCAGATCCTGCCTAAACTTGAATTTCAGTGCTGATACATCCTGAGGACACTGTTTAATAGCACGGCATTCATTCTGAATGCACTTGCCTATTTCATGGAATATTCTGCCTAAACACTTCGTCTCACTGCCACCACCATTCACTAAAATCTTCATTCATTACTGCTGTGTGAATTATCCAAATACTACTGAAAGTGAATAACCCTAGGGAAGGGAACTAGAGAAATGGATCAAACTGTTCAATCAAAGCATACAGGTACTCCAAGTTTGAAAAATGGAGCATTAAAAAAGAGAGAACATGATGAGAACAGAGAAACACTGGGTGTATTGAAGACATCCCCCTCACACACATACAAATTCTTTCCTGATAAATATATTCAGGACAAGAGGATAACTGTTTCTTTGAGGTTCATTTGTCATCTGAAGTCAAAATATCCCTGAGCCTGTAAAACAATTACTGCAGCAGCTAATCCTGATGCCTTGGACGAAAATTGTGAGTCAAGGCACGGCCCAATGAGCAGGAACAACCGCAACCCAAACAGTACCGGCCGCCCTTCCCCAGCACGGTCTTTAGCAATGAACAGAAAAAAGAAGAAATGTAAGAGAGAAAATAGAGGAGACAAAATTCAGAAAATGTATGATGCTCACAAATATCCTCTACAGACAAAGTGTTTTTAAGATTAGCCTGAGTGTTCCTACAAGCAACCCACCAAATAAAAAAAAAGTGCATTGTAAGGCGAGAATTGACAAATACCATTCTCCGTAAGAGAGGATCAGGGGAATAACTGCGGCCATGTTCATGCTGTGCTGATGACAACGCTAGGAAGAAAAGTGGTACTTACAGCCCGAGCTGCCATTCATCGGGACCAAGGTGAAGTTGGAGGCCCAGGGGTTGCGCACGATATCCTGCCAATGAATGGTGTCTGCGAAGCACAGAAATTTGTTCTGGCCAACATACACGCCGCCATTCAGTATCTCTGCAGCAAAGGACAAGAGAAGACACTTGTAAGACTTGAGACGCAGAGCCGACACAATCTGTTGCTGCTTTGCCTACCGGGGAGAGAGAGAGGGCATGAAACTTCAGGGCAAAAACTCTCACCGCAAGCTCACCTAACGCTCTGCAAATTGGAGGGCAAGCAGCTTACAGCATTTGTAAACAGCAAACCATTTATTTACACAGAAGAAACCTGATGAAGATAGCCGTGGATTACAGTGTCTTCACACCAGACAAGGGGATCTGACAGGTGCTAGATGAGTTATTGGGTTAATCTGTTGTTCCAGTGTAATCCAGTACCTGACTGTACTGTTATTTATGGGTAAAATACCTTTCAAGACTGTATTGACTTTAAAAACACAAGCAATCAATCACACTATGCTGTATTTCATTAACACGTATGAACATTAAAAACATATTCAATAAACTGATGTGTTTCCCGGGGGTAAGAATTTTCCAATCCGGCAGTAAATAAGAGGGCTCCAGTTGTCCCAAGGCCTGCAAAAGCATTTCTTTCCCATCACATCGCACTGCCGTACAAGCTATATATTCTAATCTCTTCTGCAGGGGCTCGCGCGTCTTTTTTAGATCAATGAATCACTATCAACCTTCAAATTTTCCTAAAGCTCCTTCAGACTCCCTTTATATCAAGCTTAGTCACAAATATTGTAAAAAATTCAATAAAGAGACCATGTTCTTTCATGTATTCGACATACAGTAACAGAGAAAAGAGATCAGATTTGTGCCGTGAACTGTTCTGCTCAAGTTCCCCCTTCCCATGTGCTATGATCCAAACCCACCACCAAAGTGCCCGGCTGCGAGCTGTCGGTCTGAGCAAAGTGCTTTCAGAGCAGGCGGTCGTCCTCCTTATACTCCCCAACCGAAAATCTGCAGGCCGTGACACTTTATCAGGGAAGGTTTGGGGGAAATTTCAAAACTTTGGTAAGTTCAGAAAGCTACTAGTGTCGAATCACTCCTTTATGCCAGTGCACATGTTTATATTGGTTACTTTAACAAAAATGGCTTGTTTCCCTATCTCTACAGACTTGATTTGGCAAATCTCAACATTAAAATGATCTCATGGTTGTTGGAAGGACCATCAGGGTTTCCTTTGGAGTGGTGACTTCTTCTTACCCTCTAAACTCCTGTTAAATTTCACCATTTCTCTCTCTTGCTTCTTAACCCGACTCTGGTATTTCCAAAGCCATGTGACTTTCCTTAAAGTTAACAGGAGCTATGCAGCAAAAACCCCATGCACCACTTAGTGTCACAGATTCAAGCCTCAGCAAAGAAATTTTGAAGGTTAGTTACTAACGGCACCTTAGGATGACATTAAGTGGTGCTGTACAGCCAGAAGTGTCATCCTTCTTAAAGAGACATTAAGAGTAAATCTCTGTTATTGTGGCAATGATTAAGGTTGTTTGATAGTCTTCCTCTCCAAAGATAACCTTTAAAAGCTGCAGTGGGATTGCAAACGTTGACAAACAGCAAGAATGAACTACTGCATTTTTCTCTTAAAATATTAGAGCTTACAGACCACAGCACATGAAGAAGGTAGCTCCCATTTAAGGAGCATATTAAATAAAGGATTATCTGTAAATACATTTTTGTATCATATTAATCAGTTCAGAGTATTAATATCTATTTCTTAGAAACCTCTGGTTTAAAAGCTTGGCTTTTCATTGAAAAGGGGCTTAAAAATGAAAACAATAACAGTAAAGAGTCCAGATTAGAGGCACAGCAATGATCCGTCTCTGTGATATTCTTATGATCCCTGAAAAAACCCATACAGCAGCTGTTAGCAATTCTGCTCTGGGGAAAAAGTGGGACTTACAAGAACACTTGAAATCATGATTAGTCACCATTTCTCTATTTTGTCCCAGCTATACAGGATTAGCTAATCCGCTATGGCCCGAATTTTGATTAAAAATAAAGTCTAACAAGCCATGAAAAACTGAAAAATCTACATTCAGAGCTTTTTAAACACTTATACATTGTTCCAAACAGTGCCACTATCAGTTTGTACATCTGAACACCTGCCGCTAGCATAATTTATTTTTTTAGAGCATTCACTCTTGACAATACCTATCAAATTTTCTTCTTTCCCTCAGGAACTTTGATGCATTCTTGTATATCAGGCAGCATCTCACTCTACGAGTCATTCCACTAGTTTCAATTTGTGGAGAAAGACATTTTTCAGCTGAAAAGTAAACAGAATCTGGCCTCTCGTTACTGTCAGGATAAAAACCTGCCAGCTTGCACTGTGATTTACTAGAAGCAAACACAGAAAATGCTCTAACTGCCCGAATCAGTGAATAATAAGCATTGCACTCCCTGTCCTGCCCAGAACTTGATGTAGTATCTTGATTTGCCCCCAACTGTAGCATTTTTCACAGGGGACCTGGTTAAAGTTTACCAGTCTAGTAATGACTACCGGCCTAGTCATGCACTGAGGCCTGAATAGTATCAATAATATCAGTAATAACATCAAGGCTGGGCTTTTACAGATGATAAAATACAAGTTGAGTTTAAAGCTGAGTGTCATCTTTAAAGTGCATTTGCGTGACTTCTCCTTTTCTGTTGAATCCACATTCATTCCCCTTCTGGCTTGCCTTTCTAACTTGCTATTTTGCTTTCCCTTATGCTTTTCCTCGGCAGGCGTAAATCTGCAGAGCTCTGTTGGCTTCACTGAGCTAACAAACCCGAGAGCATTTTGCACTTCTCTGCCCTCTCGTACCGAGAACAATGCTTGGAAAGACCTAATAAACCCCGTTACATGTTAAGCAAATGAAGCACAAATGTAATCAATATACAATAGAGCTACCGGATAATGAACTCATCATCATAAACTCATCATCTCATTTTAATTTACAGCACTGAAAGTGAGAGATAAAGTTAAACAATAAACAGGAGGAGAAAGGCAGAGATTTCTGACTATGCGAGTGAGTTAGCAAAGGAAGCCAGGCAGAAATGAGCTTGCTTTTCCTCGGTGCAACACCTGAAGACATTTTTGCAGCCATCTTTCAGAGACTGGGGTAGGAAACGAAGTGAGAAGTTCCCTAGTTCCTACCAAAAAAAGCACCATTCACAGCGGAATGCATTTGAAACATCCTTCTGGGGGACACGTGTTGGTCTTCCGAAAGACAGCACCGCCGCCCAGGACAGCCGGCAGAGCATCGGCTCGATCCGCTGCTGCCGCACTGGGAGCAAATGTTCCCGTTGGGCTTCCACGCTAGTCAAGGACACAGAGCTACCAAAGGGGATTTTGAAGCACGAGTCCCATTGGCTTTCACTGGGAAAATAGTTCCTAAAGGTGTCGGATGATTTTGGAAGCCTTCCTATAAGCTCCTGATAGTCCCACTTGAGCGAGCATCCCCATCCCTGTTTTGGCAGAAACACCAGTCTTCTGAGCAAAGGAGCCGCTCTTTGGCTGCTTCACATGAAGTGCACGCAAATCTTATCATCCGCCTTAGGAGAACTTCTTTACTGGCTTAAAAGCAGTATAATTCTGTCATCCAAGTTATACGCAAATAAAGCACCACATGCACTCGCCGCTGACTTCTGCTGTTATTTTGCTTATTGTGCGGAGAGCTGCCATAAAACCGTAAAACACAAGTACCTTATGCCTTCCATGACGTGCCATGGGAGATAAATAGGTACATCACAGATGGTTTATACTGAGTCTGATAGGTTCAAGAAGTGGCCACACTCATAACAATCATTCTAATGTAATGAAGAGTTTGACCAGAGGCATTGAAAGCTTAAGATCACTGTAGATAAGGCAAAAGGACACTAGCTTTACATATCTATTGCTTGTTTAGACTGTAGATGGAAAGCACTTTTCTGCATGCATCTGTTAAAAGGGCATTTTCTTCAGCTGGCTTTGTCTTGGGTACAGGGTAATCCCTCATGGTCTATGCTATCCAATTTCTAACGTGGATTAAGTTGGCAAGACATGTTCACGCTCTGCAATGTAGCCTGAAGTGCAAATAGCTTGTGTGTGTTGATAGGCAGTGGGTGTCGCGGCTTTAAAGTCGGCAGAGAAAGGGGAAGGAGGCGGTCAGGGAAAGCTGTTCGAAACATTCACTGCAACCGCCTCAAAAACAAAACGGAAGACATCTTACACCTCCTAAGGTGATTCTGTGCTAACTAAACAGCTGTCTTTTACGCCATATCAGGTAAGGCGTACTCTGCGCATTCATGTTATAGAACGCATCTTGCTGATACCTGACCTTAATTTTCAAGGTCAGCCTTCATTTGAGCTGATACAACTTCGTATGCTGACATTGCTGCAGCCTCCCCATCATCGCCCAGATGACGGGGATCTGTTGTCAGATACTGTATCACTCTCAAAACACTGTCATATTTCACTCAAGCTGCTGCATGCATTATCTCAAAGTGGCTTTGGCCTGGAAATTTCCTGCCAAACCAAGTCTTCGGAGCTCTTAGCACAGTAGATTGCTGATGACCCACTGGGAAAGCACTTCAGGTTCATCATTAATAAGTTATGTCTTAAAGGGTAATGAGAACTGGGTGCTTTAGGAGACAATAGCTCATCCATCATCAATCAAGATCTGAAGTTTTTATACAGATGATTTAAGAAGAGTTGGACTGTGTAAAATTGAAATGTCACATTTGTATTGGGAGATGGGGGGAGTCTGATAATGAAAATGAGAGCTTTAACCTTCTCCATTTCAGCTCAGTGACCATACTCTAAAGCTCATGGAGGTGGAATCTGTGTACCAGCTAGGAGCCACAGACAGCCTTCGATCTCAATTACACCATTTCGAGTAAAGATTATTTGGGTCATTAGCTGGAAGTCAGTCTCAAGGCTTGATGGTAACAGCAAGATATTCTTTATTTCTATCAAAAGCGTTCAGTGTTATGTGCCGGCTGTGGGTCTCTACTTCCAACTGCTCAATAACTAAGAAAACCGTACTGTAGCACTCAAGCATAGATCTTTAAAATCTAGCTACCGATTTTAGTGCATAAATAAGAATGGAGCCCTTTTGGTTACCCTTCACTGAGCTTGACGGGTACCTTTTCATCATGTCACCACAAATGCTGTGAGGATGGATGCACAGAGTCCTTGTGACTCCTTTAACTACCCCACTGAACAACAACAGGCTCTGGTCAGCCCTGTCTTTAGGAATCGCCCCAAAGCAAATATCTGCTTCACAAACAAGTCCAGCCATATTAACCAGCTCAAGGAAGACATTTGCACTGTATCTGCTCAGAGTATTCCTATCTCTGTATGCGACCTGAATGATTCCTTCTCACAGTCACATTAAAATAAAGGCATCAGATCATTTAGCAAGTTACTCTTTGAAAGGAAACAACACTGCAAATTATCCCCCCCTTCCCAGTAAACACGCCAGATGTACAGACATGTTCCACGACTACCCCGTTCTCAGGGAACTGCAAATCAGCGTGTAACTCGGTGCCAGGCTGTTGGGCCCCGTTTTGGCTTGTGCCCTAAGCAGCTACCGAGACAAGCAGGCACACGAAATGCAGCCACAGGGCTCCAAAGGGTGCAAGGCATGGGCAAAATCATCCAAAATACTGTGGAAGACTATAGGAATGGCTAAATGAAAAGAGCAACACCAAAACCCTCACCCACCTGAAAGGGCAGAAAACAACTGGATATCAACTCAGGTTAAGACACGCTTATTTTCTCAAGAAACAGCAGTGTCCCAGGATAGAAATGTTTTACTATATGCACCCTACGAAGGCTTGTGCTAAGGCAAATGGTATCTCTCCATAATCCCCCTAGACTGATTTGCCTTAGTGGCTGCCCCACTTAACGCATTTTGCGAGAATTACAGCAGGTCCCATCTATTTAGATCTTCTGCAACATCCATGTTTAAACTTAAGCCACGTTTAGGCCCATGTTTAAACTTAAGCATATGACTAATCTTACTGATTTCAACAGGAATTACCATTAGACATCTTGCTGGATGGAGGCTTCTTAACAGGACCAGAAGGGCCCAGTTCAGTTCCGACAGATTGGCCAGTCCTGCCTCCTGCCACGGCAGCCACCTCGCTCTCCATAAACGCCCTCTGCGTTACTGTCTTTTCCCAGGCCGACCCAAGGGCTGAGTTCGGAGCCTCCTGTTAATCACTCTGTGGCCCAGTGCGAGAAGACGGCTGGGAGCAATAACAGCTCATAAGCACGTTGTGAGACAGAGGTCATCAACATGCACAAAACACCTAAATGGAAGGTGATATCAAAGTCTATTATCCTCCGTCTAACAGCTATCCACATCCATATCACGTCCCTTACTTACATCTCTCTGTTCTCCAGCCAGTCTGAAGTACAGCTGGCAAAATCATCTCCTTCACTTCTATTCCGGACAAGTTGTCCTGCTCCTGCAGTCTCTGCTCTGCTTTGATAACTGGTGGATAAAAAGACGCACGGATTCCAACCAACGCTATTTTCCTTAATCACGCACCTGACATCAGTATCATAGCGCCCTTGACGTTAATTAACAACAGGGTCGACATAAAGCTGTATGATCGCCCTCAACTCCGGCGTTTCCTTTGCAGATGTTACCTGCACAAGTACCAGTAGCTATTTATGATGTTACCCAGCTCATTTGTTTCTGTTCCCATCACTAGGTCTTGAAAGCTGTTTAACCCTGTTGACTTTGCAGGTGAGGAGCTTTCATGTAATATGTTGACTCTGTTACAGGGATAATAATTTTCAGGAGGGGATGATAATTGCCTCACTTCTTTATCCAGTCATATTCTCACCCTGATGTTAGCAGCCAAGGGCTTGATTTACTCTTCTCTTAATACAATTTTGGGGGACGACAGGTAGATAACAGGTATAAAACACAACATTGTTAACAACTCACACGGCTCCTTGCGGGTGTCACCAAATCACGGGCAGTGACCGAAAAGGGCCTGGGGGTCCTCGTGGATGGCGAGATGAGCACGAGCCCGCAGCACACCCATGCAGCGTGAAGGGCAACCGCGCTGGGCTGCGGCGGCAGGAGCGCAGTGGGCAGCGGGACGGAGGTGAGCATTTCCATCTACTGGGCAGTCGCGAAGCTGCATCTGAAGCACCGTGTCCCGTTCTGGGCTTGCCAGGGCGTGAGAGTTGTCGGCAAACTGGAGGGGCCAGTTGAGGGCCACTAAAGTGGCTCGGAGGCTGCAGGACTTTTCGTGGGAGGAGAGGGAAGGGACCTGGGCTCGGGCAGCCTGGAGAAGGCTGGGGGGGGCACCTGACTGCAGACTGCCTCCACCTAAAGCAGGCTTGTAGGGGAAGACCCAGCCTGGCTCTGCTCACAAGTGCACAGCAAGAGGACAAGCAGCATCAGGCACAAGCTGCCACGAGGGAAACTCATTAGACACCAGGAAAAAATTCTGTGTAGGAGTGGTTAAACGCAGGGGCAGATGGACCAGCAAAGTGGCGCAATCTCTATCTCTGGAGATTTTGAGCATTCAGCTGGAAAAGCAATGAGTAACCTGATTCATGCTTGAAGTTTGTGCTGCTCTGAGCACAAGGCTGGACCAGATGACCTCCACAGAACCCCTTCAACCTAAATTATTTTGGGATTATTAATTCTGGGATTATTAATCATCAATACTACAACACCCTTTACAACATTCCACAAACAACCATTTCTCTAAATCTTAACAAAAGCACACATCATTTTTAGCTTTTATCAAACTGATAAAAAGGCATCTGATGATGCAAAACACCCAACAGAAAAAGAGCATGTATTTAAAAGCATGTCACGTGTATGTGCATAAAGTGGTGCTACAGCATTTGAAATACAGAACCTATGTCACTGTCCCTTGTTCCATACAGAGGGGACATCTGGACTCACAAACATTACAGCTTTCAGTCTGAAAGAACTGTTGCCCTTTCAATCTTCTGATTTCTGTTAGCAAAAAGAAAAATGTATTCATTTAAGTCACCGAAATGAATCACTGATGAGTTTCAAATCACTGTCTATGGAGAGCATGACACATCACTAGCTCACCCCAGCAGACACGCTCCTGCGCTCAGCGAGAGTGGCAACACTCCAGCAGGCAGAAATGAACAGTCATTTCATTTCCGAGAGCCGTGGTTTAACACCCAGGTAACAGAGTGCTACCTGACGGGATACGCGCACCGGCAGCAGCTGCGGCGCGCTCAGGACGGGGCGAGCAGGCTCTGCTGCGCACTGGTACGTGCCTCCTCTGCCGCTCCTCCGATGGCACCTGACTGCTTGACAGTTCTTACCTTTCAGATGTTCAGGAAACCGTAGCTCTAAGTATGTGGATTTCAACAAAGAAACACGGCTGCGGGCATCTGATTACTCAAAAGTTACTTAAGCCTGCTGAATCCCAAATAAATCATCGCCCTTCTTCCCTGGTCTTACCCTCCGGCAGAAAGCCAGCAGGAGATGCAGCCATGGAGAGCAAGTCCTGCTGGACACCAGTCTCCCTGGCGTCTCCCAGCGGCCTCGGTGGGCTCCAGAAAGCCCGGAGGCTCTGACAGATACCCCAGTGCTAGCAGTGATTTCTGCTGTCTGGTGACCATCAATGAGCATCCCGCAGGGCACGATCTGGTGTACCAACCCAAAGGAGCTATGCCAACGCTTCCCTGGCAGCCCTTTACGGCACTGCCACCACCTCCTGTGTTGAGCATCCTGCAAATCCGTTCAGGGAAGACCGAACAGACCCCAGCGTCGCCTCGTCCGCTTTCCACCCCAGAGACCAAGGCCCTTCCTCCCGAAGGGCTGCCCGTGCCCCAGGGCTACGCAGCGGCAGCGTGCCTTCACCTGCCGGACTGACCAGCCCCTAGCAAGGCGCAGCGACAACTCACAACCAAGCAACCCTTCCGGCCGCACCATGTCGGTCCCACGGTCCTTCCTCCTCGTAGCTTCTCCGGAGCTCATGCTGTGGCTGAAGCATTGCTCCCAATGAATGGCTGCTCCCTCTGCAGAGGGGCACCGTGTTTATTTGCCAGCCCTACACCAGGGAGCACGAGTGGCTTCCCGCACAGTTTGCTAGTGCCTGCGGGATGTTTGCGGTGGCTGCAGATTCACCCACAAACTCTCCAGAGAGCCACCAGCCAAGACTTCCCGGGAGTAAGACTGCAGACTGATCCTCCAACAGTCCTCCTCCACCTAGCACCAGCCCTATCACTCAGAGTCAGGGTGTGCAATAGTGGGACTTAAACCCTACTGTCCTACTGCTCCGAGGGGGACTCATCCCACCTCCTTCCTTCCCCTTTCTCAAGGGCAGGCAGCCGACAAGCAAGAGAGCCGGAAGAAACACGGGGCAGCTGTGGAGAAGGCATCCTCTTCTGGGGCAGGAAAAGTGCTAGCTGGTGCTCAGAGCCATCTAACAGATACGAGCCCTGTTGAGCCCAACTGAACCCTTCAGGAGACCAGCTATCTGGCTGAGTACTAGCTTTCATTTCCTATCATCTATGTCCACCAAATACGAAGAACAGCCCTCAGAGCACCCATTCTAGTTCCCTGAACTTTCTACAAAGTTCTCTCCTCACAGGACGTTTACATCACTCCTCCGCCCAGGATAAGGATATGTATTTTGACTGATTCACTTCTGTGTTACCAAGACAGACACAAGCATTTTAAATGCCTCCCCTTGGCAGGACATTTGCTGTATATTTTGATCAAACCTGTAATGTTTCATGTCTGCTAGTGGCAGCTCTCAATTTATCTCTCCCATCTGCTGAGACCTGCAACTGTGAGACTACAGTGTCCCTGTTCTTCTGGCATCAGCTCTTTATAAGAGGCATCTTGCGAGTAAATGTTGCATGACAGTCTGCCTGCCATTCCTGCACCCTTTCCAAGGGGGTTTTTCACTTGCAAGCCGAACGGCAGTATAAACAGAAAGCTCAGCAGGGCGAGGGGCATCTGCAGGCTGCAGGGTTTCCCTGTAGCATCCCCAGGAGCTTCAGCTCCGGCATTACTTGGTGCTATATTTTTTAATTATTTTCATACAACCACTGACAAATTCAAGAAGCTTGCTTTCTATCCTGAGCACATCTGCCATGGCGCACTTGGCAAAAAGACTGATGGCCTTCTGTTTTGCAGCATAAGTGCCTCAAGTACATCCTGATTGGCATCAACATGCAGAAATTCCTCGGCCCTTTGAAAAAAAAAAACAGTTGAGATCTGGATCTAGTGTAATTTCCTCCATTTTCTGAAAGGCTGTAAAAATTATCAGCTTCGGAGAACCCTTCTCTTTCAAAACTGTCATAATGTAGCTGGGAATAATCCTGGACGAGTGCCCAGAGCCGAGTCCAGCTGCACTCGGCGTTTCAGCACAAGCGTTTGCATGCGGGCTGGTAATTGGCATGCACCGCGTTTCATGCCAGCTACAGCGATTGCATAACCCAGCTAATCTTTTTTCTGGGCTCGAAAGAGCGCCCTGTGTCCACCGAGCTTAAAATTTCTATATGGGAGCTGTGCAGGCAGGCTGTCATGCTTCTGCTCCACGCTGTTAGGCTCCGCCGAGGTACGATGCCGACTCCTGGAAGAGGGATGCTGATAGAAATCTGGCGCAGGAGGGAAGTGCCCAAGCCTTGCCCAGGACCGAAACTGTGAAGGACGCACTGAAAATCCTCCTCCCATGGAGAGGACTGTGAAGTGACTCCTCTTTGGTGTGTACAAGCCCTAAGGACCTCGGACCGCATGTACTCTAGCCTTGCTGCAGCTGGGGACAAGCAGATAGCTTTAAAAAAGTCTGGAAACTGAGGAAAATGAATGCTAAGCGTGGCAGTCAGTGATGCCCCCTTTGTATGTTAACAATTTGGATAATGCCTGAGCTTCAAGTGCCCTAACTTACCTTTTTCCCCTTATACTTCCATAATTGTTAAGCGGTCGTTGTCATTCCTACCTCTGGCTTTGGTACGCGTGCTACACGCGGGTTTGACGCTGCCGAGACGTCAGAGGGCCGCGGGGCATCCCTGCGGAAACGCAGCCATCCGGGCCTGCGAGCAGCTCTCCCTCCCCGCAGCGCCCGGCGCGCACGCGGTGTTCAACCCAGCTGGCCCCCTCCCAGGCTCCTGACCGGAATTAAGCCCATGCTCTCTGCATCTCTGATAAGGCGACAGAGAAACAGGGGCAACAACTAAAGTGGCTGTGTATGGGGAAAAAATCCAGGCAATTTGGCCAGTTAGGCCAATTCTCCTCAAACTATTAACCTCAAACCACATCCTCAGGTAAGACAAATTAGCACATTTTAATTCAAGCCAATATAAACACTGTGAGCAGAAGGAGCTAGGGCAATAGGTGACAAGGTATTAAGAACTACTCCATGCAGGGTTACTCCATTCACTTAAATTTAAGGCTACTGTCTCCTTCCTCAAGTGTTCTCCAGTTCCCTTGCCTACTCTTAAACAAGAGCCCGTCTCATCTCCCACCAATCCTAATTTTACAAATGCCTCATCCTACATGTCTAGCTTGTTAAAAGCCACAATGAAAACATCCTCCTTTTTTCTTTCCATCAGTATTTGAACTGCAACCCACGTGGCCCCGAGCATTCGGACAAAACAGCTATTCCCGCCCACACAAATGACCCGCACTGAACCTGGTCTGCTCCCGGTTACGATGCAGCAGATCAGGAGTGACCCCGTGGCCAGGAGCGACACGGCCGTGAAGCTGCAGCGAGATCCGAAGCTCCGCGATCAGAGGACGCGCTGGCACACGTTAGTCTCCCCCCACGTCGTTGCTGCCCTGCTCCCAGGCAACGCGGGCAGCTACGCGGGTTGCCCTCGGGCCCACGTCTGCGAGCAGAACACGCCCCGCGCGGGGACAAGGGGCCTGTTGGCTTGCAGCACTGGGCCGCCCTGCGCCTAGACCAGCCCAAACGCTTTCTGTCTGCAGGCAGCGAAAGTGCACAGTTTGTCCTTGTCCGCATGCTGCCTAAACTGCAGCTGGCACTGATTAATGATACCCATTTCAAGGAGATTATTTTTAATAATGTAGGCAACATGAGGGAGAGTGAGTGCCTAGAGCCACCAGCTCTGTCATACTAACCATTATCTTTAGCACTAGGAACAAGTCCTCGTAGTTTTTTGCTGGCGTTTCCCGAATAAACACACCGAAGTGAGGGAGAGCACAGGAACAGACCGTGCGCTGAGGGCTAGCGGACTGGCTGGGGGCAAAACAAAAAAGCTTGTTTTCCTGGCACCAGCGCTTGGCTCGGTACTGCTCAAGCCTGAATTTCTGCGCTCTGTACTGCCTGCATTTAGCTTTGCAGCTTTGCTTACCGTGGCCTTTTAAGGGCAATGCATCTCAGGCACAATTTATAAATAAATAAATTACCACAGGAAATATCCTGAGCGATAATTGCTCTCTCAGTCCACTGACCGCTGTGTCCCAAAACTGAATGAATATTGGTACAGGGACACGCATATTCACCCAGTCAAATAAAGGGGAAAAATACATTCTTCTGAGTTGTTATATTTCCTCATTTAATAGCTTTTCTCCCTCCTGAGCTTCAAAAGTTCTGGCTGAAATTGCACGCAAAGTCAACGTAAGGCTGCAGAAGTTATATACCTGGCTATTCCTGGCTTTCAAAGGCTACAAAACATCTGTTGGTTGGCAAGAGCGATTAATTAGCAAAATTGAAAAGACGGTTCCTTTTTACAAAGGCTTGGATGGAGCAGAGGAGGGGGAGACAACTCCGCGGAAGTCAAACCCTGTGAAGGCCTGCAAGCTGTGTGCCTCTGGGCAAATTCCCAAGCTGAAAACTCAGTGAATTTAATGGTTTTTAATTCCACAGGATTTCTAATTACAGCCATGAGAAGGTAATGAGATGTGATATAAATGTTTAAATAAAAATAAATAAAATAAAAAGCCTGTCAAATTTAGCGGGCAGCCTCTCCCAGCCGCCGCCGGGATTGCCTTGCCAGCCTTGCCGCTAGGGCTTCCAGGCGAGCTCCCACCGCCGGCACCCCGGCACACTTCCAGGCTGCCGCGCTCCGCCGCAGACCGGGACACCACGATCCCAGCTGGGGCCTCCCAGGCCTGAGCGTGGCGTGTGCAAAATCTATCCTAGGGTTTTAAGCCTGGTCATTCTTTCCAGTGTCTTCCAGTTTTTAATGTACTCAGGAGCTCTTCCTTCCCTTGTTCCCCTGTTTCGCAACATTTGAGAATTCAGTTCTTGGAAAAGGATCCTGGTGACAGCCCAAGGGTGTGTGTCAGATACAAGCTTCTGCAAACCACTTGCAGGGAACCAGCAAACCATCCCCCGATGCAGTGACCATCTCTTTAGACGCAAGCCCCCGCGGAGGAATCCCATGGGGAGCACAGCTCGAGGCGCAACGGGATGGCACATCGCCGGCCATCCTGCCAACAGAACAAAAATACGTCTGCGTCTCGGAGCAACTGCCAGGACCGCCTAAGTCCTTCTGCCTTCGGGGCTCGTACAGAATAGGCGGAAACAGTTTCAAGTGCCATAGCATGAAATTCAACGTTGGTCTTCTGGGCAGTACTGTCAAAGTACAAATCACAGCCTGCACATTAACGAAACCTTTCCTTGCAAATAAAAAGAGAGGAAATTCATAAAAGCATGTAACATGCAATAACCACGGATGTTGCACCAGAGTAAGAGATGCCACGTGCGCTGGCCGAGGCGTCTGAGTGCTTTCTGGAAAGCGCCCTGCTGGCACACATGCATTTTGGAAAGATGCAATTCACAGACGAATTTGAGCAACATCCATTTAAAACCGTACTTGTATAATGGACTTAGTTATAGGTTTGGGGGCTTGGGGCTTTTTTTGGCTTTTTAAGTCTTCTTGTTGTGCATGCGAGTAAAGTTTTCCCACCACTGACCGCTTTCCCACCAGTCACCTGTCTCAACATCCTCCCAACGTAAGCACCGTTCGGTAGCTCAGCAAAGCTCCCGCAGAGGCTCTGCACGGGTCCGTGTGCGCCGCCGCCTCTCGTCTGCAGCTGTTAGAGGGCTGTTTGCTTCGCATGCAAATGCTGCCCGGTGCTTCCCAGCGCAGTTTGAGATTGGAAAGATCGGGAAAAGGAATTTCTGCAAACAACGAGCAATATTCTTCCTCTCCCTTCCCCAAAGAAATAACGGGGCAAGAGGAGAGGAAGCAAGTTCTTCATGGTGCCTCCTTCCTCATGCCCAGCACGGCAACCGCAGCAGAGAGAGTGCGAACGAGGAATAACATCACCCTCACCATATCCACCTCCGCTGTCCACGTGCTTTGCGTGAGCTTGTCTCTGAGGACATAGGCTGGACGCTTGGGGAAGCAGGAGTTGGCCAGAGGAAGGACTTGGATAACATGAGCTCAGCCCAGGTTCACCTCCCTCTCCTAGGCCTGCGAAGCCCCCAGCTCCACCTGAGCTATCTCCAGCCTTGTCCCCCCCATAAGGTGAACAGAGGAGAAAGGGTCCCTGCCTGCCTGCCAGCCCTTGTCACGAGAGGGACAAAGCACTCGGGGCTCCAGGGGAAGTCCGAGATCTCTAGGTTCGCAGGTTTACTGCTCCGGGATGCCAGATACAGCCACCACTCCGACCGCGCTGGGGAGACACGGCCACCGGGGCTGAGGCCCCTCTTTCACCTCCCAGCCGTTACCTACTTCTGATTTACAGGGCAGACAACTTCCGTCTGAACAAGTTTGACCCTGAACTTCCTGCTCGCAGCCGCCTAAGTCGGATCCAGACACGATAGCTGCTGGTTCAGCAGAGGAACCCAGCTGCCACGGGGCCAGGTGTCCCCCGGCACAGCGCGGGCCGCTCCGGATACTAACAACTTAGTTCAGCAGGCTGAACTAAGCTGAACTAATCAGCTAAGCAAAACCCTACGGTACTGACTGCAGCTGCGGGTGAGAAGGGAGGAGGAGAAGAGCACCACAGGTCACGTACACAGGAGAACACCCAGAACACCCTTAGGATGACGAAACAGCCACCTTTAACTACAAATTTAGTACCTTTTTTCTTTGGTGATTTTGATTCACTTCCAGGAATCATCAGCCTTTCCCAGCATACGAAATGCTTCTTGCCAGACAAAAACAAACAGGACACTAAAAATGCCTCAAGGATGAAAAAAATTCAGATGTTTCTGTTCTACAGTAAGTCACAGGGTTACTGTGCATTTTCCTTTTAAACACACAACTCAGTTGTATGCTTACTTCGTTAATTAAACCAAAGATTTATTAAAATTGTAGTTTAAAAATGTAATAAAGAAGAAGCCACTACAGGCAAAGGCATTTCCCTCGGTATAGCTGCTTCAGAAGGCTACCAGTGAGCTATGGGCATGGATACCATATTGACTGCAACCCAGAAAATGATAAAACAACATCCCACCGATGTGGGGACTCTTTTCTTATCAGCAGCATTTGTCACTACTGCCACATAATACAGAGCTATGCTCCTCACACGTAAATTCACGGATGGAGGTTTTTTCCGTTGAGGTGCTCCCTCCACTGTATTATCACTTCGGTAATAACCATCTCCAAAATTCATTCAGTGTGGGTATCTGGGACGCAGGGAAATGGGAGGAGAGGGCACCCTATACATAAGGGATGCAGAAAGCATGCTGTTCTTTACCTTAGATTTTTTTCCAGTAACTTCAAACCGCTCATTAAATACCCAATGCTTTTTGCCTGACCGAGCAAGACGCTGAACTGAAAAGAAACGCCGAGGAGAAACAGTGCCAGCCTGCACCGAGAGCCCCTACGCGCTCCCGGCTGCGCGGGGGCACGACGAGCGCCTGCTCCGAACAAATGCATCGCCAGGCGCTTCCAAAGGACCTGCCGGGCTAGACAGGGGGTACGGCAAACACAGGATTTGGAAAAATACGTAAGAAACAGAGAAGGAGTCTCTAACTTTTAACCTCACTGTATATTCGTGGAAGGACGTACTGACTTCAGGCATTTCTGTTTTTTCCTTGAGCCACTACGCAATTAACCTTGTGCTTATGACTCAGTGAACTGCAGAAATGTCCTGCATGTGTGTCAGTACCTTCCTAAATAAAATACATCCAATGCTCTTAAATGGTACTGTATTAACAACAGTGGAAACCAAAGCCTGGCCTAATCGGAAAATTACTACGGTAAATATTTAGGACTAGGCATCGTTCTTGTGTTGCTACTAAACAGTGCTAATATGTAAGAGAAAAAACTTGTATTGAACCTTATTCATTCCCCTGCATGAAAAATTAACTTTTAAGCTTAGAGTTTCCTCACTCTCAAATGCAAAGGTTTCTCAAAGACATGTTTTGCTGTAGGCTCCCAAATGTCTCCATTCGTTTACTGGGATTGCTTGTGCAAGTAAATTCCTGCTCAACAGAAACACAGAAAGTCTCACAGAAAGCCAGGGAAAAGAGTTAGTGCATCAGTTTAAGTACCAGTTTAAACCACAAAAGATCCATGAAACTGCCCTGAAATGTCTCTGACTGCCTATTTCTGCTCAGGGGAGCTTCAGCCACTCCACCAAAGACAGGCTTAACGAGGGCAATGGCGCGATTAGCATGTCCTGGCTAAAACTGATCTGCAAAAAAATTTGTCATGTTACTTTGACTGAAAGATAAAATGATCTTAGAAAAAGCTGTACAGTGCTATACCACAAGACTACATCCCGGTAATAAATTATTCCAAGTCATAGTTACATCAAAGACTAATCTTACCTGTTCTTGATCCACTGGGTCCTACAGCTATTTGCACAGCTAAAGAACAACATCCTCTGACCATTTTGAATGTCCTTTAAAGAATTTTGATGTAAAGAAAATATAAAATAAACCTGGGTGATTTAAGAATATTTCTACCCATAAGTTTTTATTTCCTGAAATGCATCAGTGCCTACAGGTAAGCATTATTAATATATTATTTATTATTGTAGAGCAGACTTAAGCTGTTCACTTAAAGGTCAATAAAATGCACCTAGGCAAATAAAAATACCACAAACTCATGTCATTTTTTAAATAATTGAGGCCTTTAGGAAAACAAATTTATACCCAAATAACTGTCATTCCTGAGCTGTTTCTTAGCCAAGATAACTTAGTGACTCAGCTCCCAGACTGGCAATTAGAAACTGGCAAAATCCTTGATTGATACAATAACAGTACTTAAATTAATGAAGCAGATAACGCCTATAATCAAGGAGAAAAACCTAGAAAGGATCTAGGTAGCATGTTATTACACCACAAAGGAGCTGATTTGTTTTGATTCCCCAGGAACGTCAGTATGTTTACTAAACGTGGCTCATTCATTTATGGAGGGACTTTCATCTCCACGCATACAGCCGTTCCCATTAAAATGTCAGCTTTGTTAATGAGAAACCGCAGAGTTTGCAAGTGGAGGGGAAGCGAAATCCACAGAAAATGTCAGTTCTCTCTCCCTAGAAGGTGCTGCGGACTATTTCGTGGCAGGCCGTTTGCAGCGCAGGATTTCAGAACAGCTCAGGTCTTGGGTAGGCAGAAAAGAAGCTTATAGATTTATCTGGCAAAATGGGATTTTTTGAAATCTTCCCCGGTTTCTCAGTGATTGCTGCTTCAAATTCTGTTCTTGACTGTTTTTCAGAACTCTGGTACATCCCCAAATCTATGGAAACATACAGTATTTTCAGCTACTGGGAGACCCATTTCTGATGGGCTTTAACGCGCGCATGGGGACCCACCACAGAATGCCTGTCCCAGGGCAGGGGACCTGCCACGCAGCGTCTGTCCCAGGGCAGGGGACCTTCTGTGGCCCCCAGGGGAACTGGAGGCTCTTGCTGGGGCTTTGCAGGGTTTGTTGCAGTTGGCCTTTCGCCAGCTTCCCACGCAGAGAGCCAGACGAACTGCCAGATTTATCACCAGACACTGGCACTTCATATTTCTCCATCCCTTGCAGGAGCATCACCCTTCAAAAGTCTATTTCCAACTTAAGCTGTCTGAGAAGAATGAAAAATCATTCATCTAAAAAGTGTACGCAAGTTCAGAAAAAGATACAGGAAGGAATTTAATTTAATTGAAAAGCTGCTGAAGATATAAAATAGCTAAGAAGAAACAAGTATTTCTTTATTTAGGACAGCAGCCTAACGCATGGCCCTAAATGCCCATCTTTGGTAAACACAAGTGAGTGGTCTTTCCCAAAGCTTTATTTCTATATGGGATTTGTATTATAGAGATAACCTTGGTACAGATATGACGTCCTTTGCTCTAGCACCTGTCACAGATCCACTTTCTTGTCTTGCCAAGCACTCTGGGGACATGTCTGCTCTCTGGAGTAGCAAAGGGAAGGCATCTGTCAGAGTGCCAGAGGTTGTCATTAAAAACAAATGGAGAAATAATAACAAAATAAAGAAACACCTAGTGCTTGGCAACCTCAGCCAAAACGTCTCCAATTTAACATGTCGCTATTGTTGTTTCAAAGGGATTAGATGAAGCACAGTTACGCACTCCAGTTTTGCCAGCTTTATAAATTGTTGGATCAATTCCTGGTTTTATGCAGTGCTCTGCTATACTCATAGAGTGAATACGACTGCTCGAAAAATGCAAAACTTCATAACCTCTAGTAAATGCACATTGTTCAAAGGATGCAAAATTGTGTTTTTATCAAATATGACACCTTTAAAATCAAACCCAATCTACCTTTTTTATAGCATTTATCTAAATCTACAAACATAAACAGTGTCATGTCACACGGTTACCAAAGAGAAAGTGGGAGAGAAAAGGATAGCTGTGCAAACATTCAGAGCTCCGAAATACTCCACCATCTATATCACGCAGACAGGGGAAGCCCGAAGGATTCAAACGCTGACACCTTCCCTTCCTGCGATCCAGAAAGACTATGTAATCAACACATCAGACCCATTTAGATCGCACCTACCAAAACCATACGGGTGTGCAAAAAAATCACGATAGCTGTCTGATCCATCTAGCTTGCTCTTCCTCTTGCAGTTACACTCCTGCCCAAGGCTGGCTGCAAGAGCCCGAGCACTCGGTGACTTTTGCCACGTCGCCCAGGCCCCCTCTCTACGCGGCAGGCGTCCAGCCGCGGGAGCCGATGCCCGCGTGAGGGACTCTGCCTGCTACGGCAGACCACGGCGGTGCACGGGCCTGCCTCCCGCAAGCTCTCCTCTCTTCAGCAGGCTCAGACCCCGCTGGACTGCAAGACCGAGACAAAATCCGAGGTCCCTGAAGTGCGTCCCATAAGCTGGAGTCGATAGTACGGTCAATAACGAACGAACCCGTTCCTCTCCGCCATCGGTACACGGCGTACTTCCCGCTCGCTGTTCGAGAGCTGGCGGTTCACCTCTCGCGTCTCCGAGACCCAGCGGCAGAAGGAAGCTCGCATTGATTCCTACTTTCCGCACAGTGCTGGATCAAAGACGGCACCTATTTATTTATGAGCAGAGTGTTTTAGCTAATAAAGCGAAGCAAAGCAAAACAAAACTCCGAAACCATAAAACATTCTCTTTCCTCTTTCTCCCCTATACATGCTCATTTAGCAAAACTTCAGCCCAGAGAGATCTGAAATCTGTTCCAAAGACCCCCTGAGACAGCATGTTTGAAACAGGAGAGCTATGTCTACACTATTAGATATTATAATGCTTCTTGCTTTATACTATTTTTGGCAGACATTTGAGGTTTCTAGTCCAGGGATCAAAACTAGGAGCAGTTCACCCACGATACTTCTGGTGCAAAGGCTAGAATAAGCATTTGGTGGAAAGAACCATCTTAAAGCAATTCCTAACATTACCAGCTCTTTCCACTGCTCCTCTTTTCACTCCGTAACACGCCGACGTACAGCGACAGGAAGCTGGAGCTGCAGGATCACAACGAGATCCTGAGGGGGAAACATTCAAAGACTATTGAGAGCATTTTCCACAAAGGACTTTGTGCTCTAAAATTCTGATTGCATTTTAAATTCTGAAGCAATTAAAATAGCCTGCTGAAATGTTAGCAGTGGCAAGAACATTGCTGCACATATAGCGAGAAACTCATCAAATATCTCCTCCTAGTCTTGACTCAAAACCAGGCTCTTGGCATGTTTTATCGATAGCTGACGTTCAACATTTTGCTAATGTTATGGCTGACTGAAGTAAATAAAGACAGTTGTAACTTGTAGGATTTTAATTTCTTGATTAATCAGAGGCATAAGTAGTTACGGTTCGCACACTGGCTTTATCCTTTTCTTTAGTACTATGAATAAGAAAGGTATCGACATCAGAAACTAGTAACTTTCTGCAGCTTAGAAAGAGGTGAAACAGCTGATGCATTCAAAGAACCAGATGTTCTTGAAAGTACTTGTAAAATTGAGTTGAAGCCATCTGGTCCCAGTGCTTTGCCACTTGGAAGATCTGATATTGTATTCTCAATTTCCTCTCTTGATATCCCTCCTTCTAACTGAGCTTCCTATTCCTCTGAGGGTCATGGGGCATTAGGCTTCTCCCAGGAATTATGCCCTGGTTCAACAGTGAAATTTCCCTTCCCAATATAAAAGAAAGTTTAAACGAAAATGAGCAAAGACCCGTCACCCTCCTATACCCCAATGTGCCTGAGAGCTGGCATCATAAGTGAAATTGGAAAGTGACAGTTAAGTATCAATAACAGATTGGCTTTTTCTCCAAACCTCAGCGTCTGCTTTGGCACTTCAGTTACAGCTGACACTTTGTGGCCTTGACACCATGAGGCTGGGAAGCAACGAACTTTGGCTCGCGAAGCCCGGAGAGCTATTTTAGGACCTCCTGCTCTGTGTCTGGGCTGCTCTCAAACACTCCTGGCTGCCAGGGCTGCCCTAACGGAGCCCGTTATCGCGGACGAGATTCCTCTTCCGCAGGGATCCCTCGTGTGACATAGCGCTCCCAGGGCAGCCCCGCTCTCCCTTGCCCTGTGCCGCGGCGGGTTATCGCCCCGCACGAGGGCTGTGCTGCCTCACCGGGAGCCGGCTGCCACGCTGGCCGCTGCAGGCCATCGGCCTTCGGCTTGACTCAGAGCAGCTTGGAAGGCAGAAGTCTGCGTGCCCTTATTTCGTCCGGGTTGCGGCCGTGGCGCAACTGAGGACCACATTTCAGCATCCGGAAACGCAGCCTTACATCTTCTCCTTTGCCCTTTAAATGCACATTTTTGCCTTCTGATGTAATCAGCCCTCTCTGTGCTAACTCACAAGCTACCACCCAGGAAAAAGATGCTCAGTGTGGATGAAAACCAACCCATACATCTGCCCTTTAGATATATTTGAAATAAAGCAGTTTTCATGTTGGATGTTGCCCGCATTTGTTCTGGAAGCGGACTCTGACTCAGGACTGCGTTACACGATACCTGGTCACATCAGAGGCAGCACCGAACACAGGTTACTTGTACTTTCTTCTGCACGCTGTGCTTGGAACAGAGCTTTTTATTTCTGTTTTTCACAACTGAACAGGCTACAGAAAATAAGTGTCAGCCTAATGGCTCATAACAACGTTTTTCTGGAGAACAAACATTAACTGTTCATCGTGACTGAACATGGAAAGTTCCCGCTCTGGATGCACACAGGCTTTCTACGCCGGGTTTTGTGAAAATGCCATTTAGAAGTTGGAGGCTGCATCGCACCGCTCCTGGCAAAACATTCCTAGCAATCCTTCTCCAAAGTGCCTTCTCCGAGTTAGCTTCAAGTGGTCAGGTCAAAGCATTTTTGACACTCCTCTGAAGTCTGTGTCACGGCCTGGCAGGCTTTACTGCTGCTAAATTTTTCCTATTGAAATTTTTCTGTGCCCACTTTTTGCCTTAACTTCTAGTAATAGTTCATTCCCCCCACCTGTGTTTTAACTTCCTGAATTTAAGCAAAGAAACAAGTTAAGCTTTTAGGACAGCAGCATTCACAGCCCTCCATAGTATTTTATGCAAAACTGAAGACCTTCCAAATTGGGATCCTTTTCGAGTGGGAGAAGTTCTACCAAAGTGAAGCATTTCCTCGTAGCCCCTGCCACCACCCCAGTTCTGTAATGGCAGGCTTGGTTCTTCCGTAGTTTCTTATAACCGGCCGGAACAAAACTGGTGGCCTGGCAGGACTAGAAGTGGTGCCCGTGTACGGAGAACATGCCGGTGTCCCCACGTAAGCGTGCGGTGTTCCTGAAGAGCTTTGAGGACATGCTGTCAGAAACGAACCAGCAGAGAGATTGCTCCGTCAAAGCAATCACAAATAGCTAACTGTAGTGCTGCAGGACGTCTCGGCTCAAACAAGCCCTCCCAGACCAACCGGAGGGAAAGCGGTACCGCGTACCCTCCCAGCCCCTGCAACGTTTAAGGAGAACAAGGTAAAACTGAAGGTGAACTGAGGTCACTGCTAGAAAGGGCTAGTGCAGAACATCACCGTTTCTGCCTCCCGAGAGAGGAAAAAGCTGATTAGCAACCATCGAAAACGTGATGTGTGTTATGTGCAGTGTGCCTGATTGCAGCTTTTGCCAGGGAAGTGGGCTGGGGAGAGAAGAAGGTGTTGTTCTTGTGACAGCCAAAGGCCTGGGAACACGAACACGCATTTCCTAGATGCCTGTGCCAGTCAGCAGAACCCTACAAAATACCAGGAGCTACGGCCTTGGACCTGACGGCCCGACGCGGGCCTCCGCAGGCCCCAGCGGTGCAGCACGAGCTGCAAAGAGCCCCAGAGGCAGGGGACAGTCACAATTACCACGCAGCTCTGCACGCTCGCTCCTCACAGCAGAGGTGGGCACGTCCAGGATGACGGACTCCCCGTTAACTTTTCCAATGTTGTATCAGAGAAGACCCCGCTCTAACAAGTCACTCAGGTGACAAACCACTCTTGAGATGATTAATTCAGGAAATCAGTTACGACACCAGGGAAAAAAGTTACGAGGAACTCTCTTAGAGGAGAACGAGTCTCTCTCAAACTAAGAAAGAGTGGATGAAAATGAAAAATGCTTGCACAAACAACATGTTAGAAGAGCAAAAGCAGCCGATAGAAAAGAGCTAACTGTGCCTAGGTGGACGAGGTTAAATGGCGAGCCAGGAGCCCAAAGGTCCACATCAGCTGATGCGGGGGAGCGACGCTGATTTACAGCCGGGAATACCAGGCCACAGCGCCGAGGGACCTCCCGCCTAGCAGGCCGTATACAACCGGGGAGACGGAGAAGCCACAAAAAGGCGCCGCGTGCAAGGTGCGCTGCTCTCTTAGGGCTTTTCCCCTCGCGGTAAGCTGCACGCAGGCTTTGCTCATTCGTAGCGGGCAGCTCAATTTTAAAATGAGCATATCTGATAACTGATATGTTATTTACTATCTAGGCACTCACCAGTGACTGATCAGAAACCTACCAGTATTCAGTGTGCTGCCCACCACCGGGTACTACTGCAACGTGAATAAAGAAATCGCTGCGCTGTTTGGGGTGCTCCACAGTGAAAGCAGCACCGTCCCAGTGAAACAACAAGCGCAGCCCCACGACGAAGCCCTGTGAACACTGACCGCTGGGTCCAGCAACACGGGAGCAGAAAGCAAGGAGGTTTACACACAAGGATTCGGCTAAAAGCATAAATCGCACAAGAACATTAAGTGATGGTGTTTCCGATAATTCCCAGGCTGGACCAGTAAGAAATATGGATATTCTGTTAGCTTTACTAACAAAACGTTGTTAGTTAAATCAGGGCTAACCTGATTTAAAAATATTAGGAGATACGGGCTTGGATCTGATACCCTGTAGGGTCAAGGCCCCCACAAACTTCAGTTTTGCCCCAAAGGAGAGGGAGATTTTTATCATGAGTATGTATTTACATACCCTTTTGACAAATCCTGCTGCATGCAGGGACTGCCAAAATTGCTATGCTAATTTTATTTGCCCGTTACTGCTGTGTGCACTAACTAGTTTGGTCAATGAAATGTCTCCACCACAAAGGACTGAACTGCTGCAGGATGGAGATAAGTCTATGGGTGATATTTTGATTTGGGATTAAATCAACAGCATTATCTGGCCTAGTTTCCCAACCCAGTAAGCAAAGATCCCTTGTTTTATATCAGAAAATAATCCAGCTGTAGAGCTGCTACAGAGAGGAAACGACTGGGAAATGATTTCATAACCAGGTTGTGCAAAGACTGCAAGACCTCTTTGGAGAGGATCTGAAATTTTTAAGTCTGACTTGTTTGCCTTTGCAACTGAAAGTCAAAAATTTGAATTCCTCCGGCAAAGAAACCTTCCTTCAATTACTTGAGGCATCTCATTTCAGCAAATGTAAATATTTCCTTTTGATTTGCCCTTACAATTTTTTTAAATATTACTAAAGAAAATACTCAAAGCACAACATAATTTTAAAATGAAAAGCTGAAATAGGACATTGTCAAAACCAGCCTGGGAGAGCCAGGAGTTCCTAAAAGCAAGTTCGGCTGAAACCGCCTCCTTTACAAAACCATTGCGGTTCTGACGGAGGCACATGCTGTCACCAGACACGGCTCAGCTGCAGTTTTGCCAAGAAGCTCCCACTCCGAAATGTCCCATGTACTACTACAAAGTCCATAAAAACAGCTCTGTAAAGCTGTGTCCTTCCATCAATTAGGTTAAATATTCTCTAGGGCCTGATGAAGAACGGAGGAACATGTTCTCAGGTGAGCCTGAAAGACAATTTCTAAAACGGGCTAGTGCAAAGTGAGTATTTAATATATTACTTCATTAGAAGAGCATTTCCTGCCTCTTTGCTACTGGTTTTCAGCACTCAAAATGCTCTGCAAAAAACTGCAGTGTAGGAAAACCTGAACTGAACAGGTTATACATTTTCATCATGTTCAGAACTAATTCTAATTAAGATCTTGTCTCAAAATATGCAGAATCTAAAAAGAAAACATGTATTATCCTGGGAGGCTAAAAATACACTTCCCTAGGCAATAGGAAGGTTGTGCTGTCAGAAAGCTCCCTCCTGCCTTGAAATCTTGACAAGAGAATGTGATGATGAGCGGGATATTAGCAGCTACAGAAAAGCAGCAAAGTTGACTGAAATAAAGCACATTACAAAAGCATCCACTACTTGTGCACATTACCAGATCAATTAGAAATGCACGCAAAGCCAGGAAACATCTACCCAGTCACCTTCACAGCACAGGCCGTGAAGGAGCTTGCCGTGGTCTGCACGATGAAGGATCAAAGCACTGTATGATAAATTCTTGTCTTCAAGATTTTTTGTTTTTTTAGGGTATTTGTCTGAAACTTGCAGCGTCTTTGGAAAGTTTAGCACGTTCACTCTGAGTGAATCCACGACACTAGTTACAGATAATAAACAAAAATTTTACACAGCAAGATTTCAAGTTTTTAGGGAGGCACAATCTTCAGAACATCACTGCATGCCTTCATTATCCCCTAAGTGAACAGAGAAGCCAAAATAGCTGTCAAGACAGCTAAGAAAAGCTCCTAACATGATGATGCCTTCTTGGCCCTAATAACTTAGAGACACTTCTTCTTGCAATCACTAAATTCATCTCTGTTTTTACTGAAACAGCAAGAACTGCAGTTCCCACATTAGACAGTATCTCGTACCCTAAATGGCCAATGCTGAGAAAAGCCCGTGTGCAAACGCAGAAGCAGGAGTGATACCGGCCTTGAGGGACGCAGCTTCCCCTGGAGCTTGAGAGGAGCTTAGGAGGCGCCACTGAGCTCAGGTTTTTGACACTGGCATAAGAAAAAGAAGGGAAGAAGGAAACATTTACCCAAGATCTGGTGATAGGGGAAAAAGACACAATAAGACAAAATCTCAAAGTTGAGGCATTTTCCTTACAAGAATGGCAAAACCAACACTGGCTGGGGAAGAGCAGATTGCTAAGTAGCCAATATTGAGCCTTTTAGGGAAACAGTGACCTGTCACCACAGCAGTTACTACTGGCACCAACAAGTCTGAAGGCTCGTCGTGGAAGACTTCCAGCCGTGGGAAGCAGAAATGATGCACAGGTAGACAGGACGGTGTTCAGCTACGCGATAATACAGTAGGCAGCAAGACAGACTGAGCTTACACCTGATATTAAGGTGCATGGAAACTCACCCAGTGTCTTTTGCCAGTAAATGTGTTGTCCTTTTAGTCATCTTCTATCCTTGGTTTGCAAAATAAAGATACCCAAAACAGGCACTGCAAATAATATTTCTTACAAATGTACCCTTTTGCTTGACCTGCTGAATTCCTTGCAGACCAAGCATGACTTTCTCGCAACGAATCCACTCTTCATAACCATTTGCTGAATCTTTTCAGCTTGAATGTTTCACAGGCTACGAGCTGCTCACAAACCATTTGTGTCTCTGCTCAGCAGGCATGTTATCCAGTGGTCACTAGAGTCACTGAACAGCTTTACCATGATTTACTACCCTAAAACATTTTTCAAGCCCAAGCTGCTCTGATACAGCCATCCATGGTCACGCCAGGTGGTACATGCACTGGCCACAACAGTGGTAGCTCCTGATGCTGTGACAAGCCACCCCATACAGAAATCAGAGGGGCTGTGCATATGTATGCTTATTAAAGGCACATGCAGTGAAAATCAGGGTGGAATGTTTTGAAAGAAATCTTTCTTCCCACCCACAATCTCTGAGCTTCCCCCAGCGTGCTCACCCAGGACAGGAGGAGAAAGCCTCCCATCCACCGGGCCACCAGGACCTGCTGTGGGGACAAGCCACCTGGCCACCCCGTGCCTGAAGGCAGATGTTGGCAGCCGCTGCTCCAGCTGTTCCCCTGCAGACTGTGTTACGCTGCTTTGTGATTTATGCACTGCGTTTGGGCAAACCTGCACCAATGATGAGCACCAATGATGAGGACCAGCAGTCTACGTTCCTGGTTTGTCGTGGGTCATCCGCGGGACTTGTTTGTCACTTCTGCTCCCTGACTGGATAACTGCAACATTTCTGCAAAGGAGGCTGATGCATAACACGTCTCCTGGGTGAATTCTGGAATGACTGATCAGTTCTGCGGAAAATCATTAAACTTTCCAAATTCATAAACGGTTTCCATCGCCTTCTCAGTGTAAAACGAATACTATAACATCACAAAGCAAACCGAATGGAAAGTGGTGCATGTATTTGCACCAGCAGCCGTGAATCGGGCATTTGGGAGAGGTTGCCAATGTGTCTGCTAAGGAGCAGCAAAGCCCTGTTGGGCCAGACTGGCGGTTCCTTCCCGCTGGGGCCGCAGAAAGCCTGTACCACAGGCTGCTAAAGGTCTGGAAGAAGAAACACGCTTCCACGTGTGTGTGATGGGTAGGGGCACAAAATCTGTCTCCCGCTCTTTCTGAAGCCCTTAGATATCTATACTATCACTAATTATTTATTGTTTCCATGTTGGAGCCGCACGTCACCGTGGCTCTAGGGAAGAGCTTTCATCTTCAGTGCCGTATACTCCTCCGAGGGCAGGGCTTCCGGCACTGCAGCGTCTCGAGACCTCGGTGCTCTCACAAACGCAACCGAGCGCCACCACCAAAATGCAATTATTAAGTGGTATTATTAACTTGCTCGCTGGCTAAACAACTAACATGCACCTTGGCTCCTTCCCCCACGAGGGATCTTGCTTTCTTCGGCTCCCCGAGAAGCTGGTTTATGCACACCCGCGTTGTTCAACGAAGGGAAGTGTGATTGCTTTTAATATAACATTCAGGTTATGAAGTTTTGATGAAAGCAAACTACCATTACAGGCAAACGCACTGATTTTTTTAAAAATATATGCTGATTACTTGTCTGGGTGCACAGCCTATGAAAAGTCACTGCAAGATATTTTGGAAGCTATACATATATTTACTCTCAGTAAATGGGTTATCAAATTGTAACAGTCAAAGGAGAAAGCGCAGTCACCGTCTTTCAGAAAAAGCTACCACGAAGCAGCGTATGAGATACTTATTTCCTGATACTGAAAATGAGAATTAAGGCACTTCTTGCACTTTCAATTACAAACAACATCCCCTTTAACTTCCTCTCCCAAATAGGTACCCAGCATTTTGCACAGTTTTTCTCAAAGGCTGATTTCCCCCTCAAAGCAGGCTGCAATCCAGCATACGCAAACATTCAGCTTCTGAGCATGTTCTTACAAGTAGTGATGGAAATGCAGGATTATTTACTGTAGCAAGAGATAATGAAATGAAAATACGCAGGAAAATACTCATTTTATAAAGCTGCATTCAAATTACAGCTATTGTGTTTTATGGTATTACCATTCCTTTTCGCCTTTAACAGTTCTTTCACTTATTTGAAGGGTTTGATCACTTATTTGAAGGGTTTGAGCTGTTTGTTTTTTTAAAAAAACGAACGACAATGATTCATATTTTTCAGTATCCCACTTCAATGATTCAGCCCAAAAAATAAAGAAACCCCTCTTGGGAATTTCAAAACTTCTTCTTTAATCGAAGACAATATTCTGCAGCTACCCTAAGGGCTAGAGTTTGAAATTAATGTTTGTGTCTTTTTTTCCCTAGTTCTCACAGAAGAAATGAACCAAAGTTCCTAACGGTGTAAATCTAAAATGTTTTTATTAGTATTATTTCCATAACTATGAAAGAAAAAGAGAGAGAGAGAAAGAGAAAAGTCTTATATTGGTATACTCTTCAAAGACAAACTTAAGCTTGCAAACACTGGGTTTAATGCTAAAGCATAATGTGGAATATAGGAGCGACTTTCAGACAGGTAGAGAAACAATGTTTGCCTACAAAACAAAAAATTGCTCATAGTTTATGCCTAGTATTTATAACGGAATTGACTTGCCAACCTATAATTAAATCCTACAAAATGTTTTGATTGTTTTAACTTTGCTGCTGTTTACCAGAAATCCTCTATTGCTTTCCCAGGAAATTAAGAATATTCCAAAACAGAACAATGAAAAAAAAAAAAGGAAAGAAAAAGTACCCAGACTCAAAAAAAATCTCATTTTCTATTTAAAGACAAAAGCTAAACAACCCACAGTGTGTTTACTGTAGCTCAGCACAGCATCAGCTGCATTAGCAAAAGCTCAGTGCTTCAGAGATCTATGTGCTCTTCTAGTAGCATTCACCCTATTTACCAATGTGATTACGCAGTAATAACAAAATTCTCGGATTTAAGTGAAAGTGAAATCCCTTCCAAACTCCAAAGCCCGCCGTTTCCCCCCTCTTCTCCTCCCTTAGCAGGACCTCACTAGCAGGAGACCGCACAGCCATCACACTTGTCCTTCCCCATCTCTAACCATTTTATCAGGACCCAGAGGTTGTCCCTCAAAAGGGAAAAGTGCTTGCAATTAAGCTTGGTCGCCAGATCAGTGTATTTCAGTCTCCCCGCTGGAAGCGAAGAGGGCAGGACAGTAAATCCCGAGGGCCGACTAAGGGCTGGAGCCACTAGAGGGACCTGCCCCGGGCGACTCTGCTGCGCCGCGTGCTCGGACACGCTACGGGTTGAGCCGCAAAAGTGTCGCCGGCTTTTGGCTAAAAGTGACGGCTGCTCTGCTTCCAAAATCAGGGACGTGACACCGCTGTGTTGGTGCCATTACTGGCCCAGGGGTTAAAAAAACCCCAAGCGTCCTACACAAACAAAGCACTTTGCAGCGGCACTGCAGAGCACAGAAACCCCCCAGGCAGCCGGCACTGGATACCAGTGGACGGGCATCGCTCAGTTGCTTTCATTTTTTCAGTGTTCAGCAGCTCAAGTGTTTCCTTAACTTGTTGTTGACAAAAGACATTTTTCATATACAGGGTTCAATGCTGTGAAAAATCCACTACTCTTGGAAGAGATCGATTTTTCCTTAAAATACTCAAAGCCTTCTGACCGACAAGCGGCCACCTATCTTGCACGTCAGCACGGGGTAACCCTTGGTGCTTAACCTCTGCCCGTGCTGGGAGGGATTCAGCACCAAGCCCAAGACGCTGGGCTCTGCAACCGAACGTACATATTAAGTGAAGTTCAGGAGGGATGTGGCCTCACGCAACAGAAACACGGGTATTGACCAGGGCTGTGGAAGCACCACGTCCCAGGAGCTAGGAAAGCATGAAAAGCTACAAACCGACGAGATTTTAGGAGATGCAGCTCAATGCCAGGCAAAAGGATACAGGCACATGCCAAAACGCTAAAGAACCAGAATTCCAACACAGCTATTTTTAAGCGTTTGTCAACCTGGATTTACTGGAAAAAAGGGCAACCTAAATTTAGAAACCTACTTCAGGCTGCAGAGCACAAAGTCCTTTCAGCCGTGCTGGAGCCCCATGTGGTCTAAAGCAAGAAAATACCTTTTTTGCTGGTTGTTTCTTTTTCCCCCCTAAAGGAATTCAGTACTGATAACGGTAACTCACCATCGCAGTAAGCAAACTCTCCACTAAAGCAGGAATTTCACAGCTCTAATGCTTTGGACTATCCACATCTTCTTCAGATAGTGGCAAACAGCTGGTGCAGCAGCACGGTAACACGCACCCCAACGTGGTCCGGAGATCAACGTCCCTTACAAGGACTAAACAAATTAATAGTTCTGCTTTCTTGTGTTTGCAAAGTCTGCAACACCACACCAGTAGCTTGATCTTCTGACATAACCTATGGTACAGCAGGCCTCCACGCCAGCCTTGCGAGCCTGGCTAGCTTCTCATCTTGCGTTTCTTACCATGCCCAAAGACTTTGTGACAAGACCATTTACTGTGTAGAAGAAACCACCGCATCCCTTTCTGGGAAAAAAAATCCCCCATCGATTAGGTCCTTTTATGGTACCCTGTCTGCCGCAGTCTGGACTTAGGCTAACGAAGGGAAGAGATGCCTGCAGGCCCCTAACAAAAGCCCTTTGCAAAAATCTGCAGGCAGCTCCGCTTTGCCCTCGCGGTGCAGACAGCACCTGTACCTTGCCCTTGTACACGGCCCGAAGCGCGTGCCCCTTTGGAGAGCCATCAGACCCAACGAGTCCCGCCGGTCACTCAGTTCGGCCCGCGGCTCCGCGGGAGAGCAGGGGCACCGATTCCAGACCCGCTGCCCACGTGCTCCTTCCTTCGGCCTCGATTAAAGCGTTTCTGTTCCCTGTAAGCGCCCGAGGGAAGAGCTGCCGGGCCTGGAGCGCTGCCGCCTGCCAGCCAGCACACTAGCAGAGCGCAAAACATCGCAGAGGTGTTCACCTCGGGAGCCACTGGCTCGTCTCCGAAGGCCAAAACCTTAAAAAACATGAACAGCTTTCATGTACATGTTTTTTTTTACCTGAGCTGGGACATAAGGCTGTCTTGCATAATGCTCTCATAAGCAAACTAGAGAAACACGGTCTTGAGAAAATCTGGAGGTGGGTGAAAACCGGTTGAATAGCTGTGCTCAGGAAATAGCTACCGCTGGCTTCAGGTCAAAATGGAGCAACGTGGTGAGTGGTGGTGTGCAGTCTGTCCCCAGTCTGATTCGCCACGATGACAACCCGGGTGATGGACTGCAATGTGTGCTCGTTAAATTTTCCGACAAAGCTAAGCTGTGCGGGATCTCAAACAAATGAGGGAATAAAATTGGAATTCAAGTGGCCCTGACAAATTGAAAAAATGGTTTGAAAAGAATGAAATTTACAGGGCACAAGTGGCAGGGACCATCCTCACGCAGAAATAATGCACTACAAATACTGAACGGGACCACAGGGGAGGGAGAAGTTCTTCAGAAAAAGACCTCGACCTGCAGTCCTAAGCTACTGGCACAGGCCAGCAGTGACGCCTCATCGTGACAAAAGGCGAAGGCGCACTGCAGCAGCGCATCGAGAGGCGCAGAGCCCGCGACGTTTCCGAGATAATCCTCGCGGGCTGCTCAGCCCTGGCACGGCTTCAGCTCAAATACTACGGACAGTTTGAGTTTGACAACAAGGAGGACCCACAGAGAGACTCGAGAGGAAAGAAATGAGAAAGAGCAGAGACCTCCAGGGGTAGGTGGAAAGAGGGGAATTGTTTGGCCGAAGGAACAGGAGAGTGAGAGGAACGTGAAGTGGTTCCTGCAGAGGCAGGGAATGTGCTCCTCTCCCCGTCCATGGCGAGCAGACATGGACCAAGGCGCTAGAAGAGCCGGAAGAAGGAGGTGAAGCACAGGGATGAGCTCCAGGCAGCCCCAAGGAATCGTCAGTCTCAGCGTCTGGGATACAAGTGCGGCTTTCACCTGCAACACCGGCACCGCGACGTCCCTGCAGAGCCCTTGCGAAGGCACGAAGCTGGCTGTCGAGGTGTCTGCTTCCAGCCGGCGACCCACAACTCCCAGCTGAGGAGAGACCCCTCCTGCCTGGCCAGGCGCCGTGCTCTAGGGATGGGGAAACACTTAGCTTCCCAGCCTCTTAAGCTTTAAATGAAGCAAAACCCAAGCAAAACAAAAACCCGACGCTTCCAGTGGATGAAATCGCACCCATGAGAAGATCACAATTCATTGAATCATGTCATCTATAAATACAAAGAATACAAACAGGATCAGCAAACTTCGATGACACATTTGTTTTTGTTCTGTCTTTAGTCATTAGGACTTGCAAATAACAAAATAAACAAGCAAAGGAAAATAATGTATGTACAGCTAAGATAGCTTCTTATACATGTTGTGTCAAGGCCTTCAAATGAGTTTTTGGCAACTATCAACTCTTATGTCATCCACTCCTGACAGCACCTCTGCAGAGCTGAGAAACAAGCAGCAGGTTCTAGCAGGGTGTTGATTACTGCGTATAATTCGGATCCCTCACTATTACGTGCACCAAGCGCAACACATTATTCAGCACAGACAACAGGCAGAAAGGTTAGCGGCTCCAAATAGAACAGGGAACGGTACGAACGCCTTATGCAAAAACACTTCTGAAAGCCACCGGCAGCACTTCTTTATCTTCCTCCCTGAACTTTGTTCCAGTTTAAATTAGTTATTATTTGTCTGACTAATTTGTTTTCCTTGCACTCTTTTGCAATCAGAACAGCTTAAGGCAAAAATTTCCAATTTGTTTAATACCCCCAACTGGAGCCATGGTTTCAAAAGAACTCTTCTTTATGCAACTGGGCCGAGATTTTCAGAAATGATAAACGATAATGGAAGGGGGTAAGCCGAAGCATTGAGAAGGCGGCCAAATTTTAATGGCAAAATACCCCCTGCTCTCGGAAAAACAGGCTACTCCGAGGAATGTCAACTCAGACAGGTCAGTGTGTTGAGCTATTTGAAAAGGCGTATTTCATGGCAGGAGCCATTCTCTGCATGTTTCTGAAAAGAATAGGTGTTATTTACATGCCGAAACAAGAACGGAAACGTTCTGTGAACCTGCTTCAGTCCCCAATGACGAACAGCTGATATTTCAGGTGCAACAATTCTGCAAATCACACTTTCACAGCCACTCCTCTAAATAAGCAAGCCAAAGCTAAGTGGGGACAAAGCTCACGGTATACAGCAATATCGCAGTGCAATTCAAGCACGGTGATTGAAGCAAATCATACAGGACGAGTAAAAATCCATTTTAGTTTCCTTCTGCTATGACATGCATATAATGAAACATATTCTGAACGGCTACAAGATATATTAACACACAAGTATTAGATATACAGCCCTTCAAATGATCTTGAAAGGCAAGGTCCTGACAAACTAACCTTCATTAAAAAAATCTGCTAGCAATTTTTCTAAAACCAGAGCTATTACCAACTCCCGCCTTTGCACTGATTACATCCCGTCTATCTAAAACGCTTTCTGTGCTTTCACACGGGGAGAGTCTCTCCGAGAAAACAGGCAGACCATTTTGGGGGGACAAAATGACTCACATTTTTTTCTACCCCCACTGAATTGCATTGCAACAGAGTTTGCAAGGAGCCTTTTGGGGATCCGAGCTAACCCCCCCAGAAAATGCAGGCTCGGCTCCAAAACCCCCGTAGCAGCTCTTTATGCTGCCTGTAAACGGAATTGCAGTTAGGACTGAAACACACTACATGAAGAGCTGTTATTAGCACATTTCTACTGAACCAAGTAATTACAGAAGCAACCGCAACCTGCACATTAGTAAGATGTTTCAGTAACCATATCTATGGCTGAAACAAAGGCTTTAAAAGAGAAACCAATTTCACATAAAATAGTGATCAGAACTCTTAAAGCGATAGCCACTGCTACCTCTTCGCTTGCTCAGGAGACCACAGCTACCCGGCTTTGGCTACGCAGAGCTTCTCCTGCCTGCTTCACCTCCTTCCTCCCTGCTGAATGAGATAAGCCCGGGGAGCAACACTACCCATTAACGGGGTTAGCAGTGCCAAGCCGAGCTCTTCGACAAGAAAGGGCCCCCAACTCCCAAGCAGGGCTCAAAAATTAGCAGGGTTTTGTTGTGCCTCTTTCTTATCTCTTCACTGAAGACAGACTCCATTGGTCATCTTGTTTTCCAGCCTTGGAGATAGATGATGCTTTGGACCCTCTGCGCCACAAAGCCTAGGAACAGGGCTGCTCTTTCTTTTGATACACAAGCTAAGCATCATCGCCTGAACCCTGGCACTGGCGGGTGGGCTTTGCTGCTAAGACCATACCTGGAATAGCAAACAGCATGACACCTGCAGAAAACCACATGCTTCGGGCGACAAAGTATTGGTTTCCGAAAGCATTCGGAGACCAAGCCTCACGGGTCTCTTGGAGCAAACTTTGCCTCGCATGTGTATGCCCCTGCTTCAAAACGGCAGCATTTGGGCAGCCCGGGAACATGCCCCAGCCCGCCCAAGCGTCCGCGTGAAATCAATAAAATGCCTCCGCTGGCTTCACCGATGTGCGAATGCAAACAGGCTTACTCGTCCGTTCAACACAAGCAGCTAAGTACATTCAGAGAAAGTTTAACATTAGCCTGGGCAAAGCTTAATTCTAAATACAGGTCACAGGGCCAACTGCGCGCTCTAAACCTATTAATGATTATCTCGCAAAGTATTAACACCTCCAGTAATATCTGCACTAGTATTTTAAATGCATGGCAAGAATGGCTCGAGTCTAACGTTTGGCCACTAATGTACTGTAAATTGCTTATTTCCAGTGAGCGGAGGCTAGAGGAATTGGCTGTGTGAAAAGCAAGCACGTCTGACCCACCGGCGTTAGGGGACGCGCGCTGCGAGACTGAGGTTTAGGAGAGGGCCGGCTCCTCGGCTGCCAGGCGCACGCCCAGCGCGGAGCTGCCCGCGGCCGGAGGGCGACGGCGACGGCTCCCTTCACACGCACCGAGCTCCCAGCGCGGAGCAACGCGCTCTGCCCTCTCCCGTTTCGGCCCTTCCCTTACCATCGCAGAGGTCAAAGAAGTGCAAAAAGCTCGCTACCAAATTATTGCCCAAGGACCTCCATGATTTGCTTTTGTGACTGCTGCTGGCAATGAGGGGATGGCAGGATTAATGGATTTTTTTTTTCAGGCAAAAATAATTGTGATGCTGTATTTTTTCATCCTTTAGCTCGTATGAATTGCATGAGTTCATTTGAATACACAGGGCTTAAGGATTTTTTTCTTCTAACGAAAACACAGATGCTAAGCTCCATCTACATAAGCAGCATTACTGTACGCAAAGCAATGACGGACACAGGCAAATCCAAACACAAATTATTAGCGACTAGCAGAGGCCCAGGCTGGCCACAATTGCATCCCCAGTGCTTTGTAGAGCTTTTGCCCTGTCTTTGCACAGCGACCAGTAAAAAACAGAGAGTTTCATGGCTGTGCTGAAAGAATGTCTAATTAGGGGGGGGAAAAAGTGACGAAAGAAGCAACCTCCACCTTTTTCTAACTTGGCTCCGTTTGGTCGCAGGGAAGGCTGCTGGAGGGGTAGGAGACTAGCAGGAGGGCTTGTGCAGGGGCTACCACCAGGTTGATGGGACCGTACCTTTTGCACACAAATAACTAGAAGAAAGTTGGCCTTTGCATGTAAAGCCCAAAGTTTTCTGAGCGGATTGCTCACATCCAACCGCAACCTCAAAAATGAAGATCGGCAGTACATTTCAAGACCTGCTGAACTGCCCCTCTGTGCATCTCCAAACGGAGCTGAAAAGGGTGGATACGCAAAGCCTCCGTGGCAGAAACGTGATTAGGGAAGACAGCGACTCTTAGGCCAAGGTATAACTGCTGTGAGGCAAGACTGGCAGATCAAGCCATACCTTTTCATCCCTTTCATTTCATGCAGTGCTCAAGGGTGAGTAGCTTCAGAGGTGCCCACCGCTTCCTACCGCATACAGATAAAACGAGTAAAGCTTCCAAGTGCCAGTGCACTTTCTCAAACAGAAGATATCTGATTAGATGTAATGATACCTGAAAAAACATTCACAGCACAGGCTCAGCTTAGTTCAAGCCTAAGAGCAAACACAGAAATATATTTTAAAATCTTACTGTTGGCTGGAAAGTCCACAGGAACCAAGTCCTTCATGAGGCTTATAGCATTTAAGGTTTTGGTTAAAACCAAAGCATTCCATTCTTTCTCGAGGCATATCTATCTTTACGCTTCCACCACCAGAAAATGACAAATGAGCCCAAACAATAAAGCAACAGGATATGAAATTTGCCCAAAGTCAAGGGTATATGGAACAACTATCTCGATGTCTCCATTATGCAGAGAAGTCCAAATTCCAATCCAAATCTAAACATCTCCAGGGTTTTCAAGGAAAATAGGAGGACCAGATACAAATCTGCAGCTCTGGTTACAGGTTATTCTTAACTCAAACTGCGCAGCTCACCAAAAACATTTAATTCCAGTTTGATTCAAAACCAAGCTGGAGGTTTGGCGCAGGCACCAGTTTCCCCCAGCAGTGGTTCACCACCGTCTAGATCTAATCCAGCTGGTTCCTCCCCACACCTATGGCGTCTTGGGCTCTTCATCCTCAACAAAATCACTTTGGATGTTGCGGTGTTCGGGGGTAATTTATCTGCCTGCTATGCATTTGAAAGGCTGGCACCTACACTTATCAGCAGACCTCTTCCACCTACTCTAGACTTGGAGAAAAAGCTTCTCTCCCCACTCTATTCCCCCCCCCCTTGCTTTGCATCTAATCAAAGGCACTAGATAGAAGTAAAATAAATTAAAAAGTTCTTTCCCTAGGCATTTTTCTCCAATACTTCTATGTTTTTGTTTTTCAGCTGTTGAGCTCTGTTCTCACTTTTAATGGCTTGTGAAGCTTTGACCAGCATGGAAATCATGCTGAACACTTTAAAGCGGTGTTATCTATAAAATATTATGTTTTTTGAACGCTGGGAATAAATATTGCTTGCACATCTCGGGACAAAAAAATCAATTACCGATTTATTTTGTTAATTGTCGAGTCACACATTTCAGCCACAACCACATGTGGTGATCCTTTGCTTATACAGATCAAACCGCGGCCAAAAGCCCTTCCCCGCTGGCACTGCTGAGTTTGCCCTTTGCTTGTCACGTACGACGATCGCACTGGAAGCCACTTCTCAGATTTTCTTTGAGGTTTCGTCCGATCAGGAAAGATTTTGAGAGGCCGCCAGCCCATGGTGAAACCCGCTACAGACTTTGTGAGAGCCTGTTACAGCCTGAAAGATCTGCTTTGATTCTGCAACGCTTGGGAGGATTTCTTCTGGCCTTCGGAGGCGAGCACTACTTCTCTGCACGGCCAGCTCTGAAAAGTTTACTTTCTCCTTTTATGCATCCAGACGCAATGCTCAGACTCCACAATAAACTCTATTTTGCACAAAAAGACAAGGAGCTTCCAGGCGCTAGCAGACCCCTGAGGACAGTTTCCCAGCGCCCCGTGGCTGCCTACGGACAGAGCAGAGCCCTCGCCGTCTGCCTCGCACGGCCTTGCCGTTCCAGCTCTGCTCGGAGCGCAGCGAACGGCGGCGCCAGCAGTACGAAAAATAGGAAACCCCCGTCCTCCTCCATAATCATTTCAGTTGGACTCTCTATTTCCTCTCCGCAATTATAACACCGCACATTTTATTCCAGCTCTTGGTAATACCCTACAGTTCGTTCACCTGTAGAAGCAACTGTCCCTTGGGTGTCTTCCCGCCTGCCCCCAATCCCCTTGGCTATTTTGACTTACAACATATCGCTTGCTAGAACAGACAAGATTAATATAGCTTTCCCACCAAATTTAAGCAAGGATATTCGGATGCTTTAGCAGCTGCCTGGGCTTCTTAAGAAGTCAGTAATCCTTTAATCTCCAGACACTTCTTTTTTTTCATAAAAGATTCACGAGCAAAACAAATGCAATATGGATCAAAAATTCAATCAGAATGCTTAAAATGCAATTACATTCATCAGAGTGTTCTGTTAGGTTGAGTATTAAATCTGTGTTTTATTCAATATCCTCCTTTTATTATAAAGCAATATTTTTCCATTCTGTAAATCATCTGATCTCTAGGCTAAAGTCCTCTTTGCCCAAAACATATAGAAAAAGCTGTGCAAAAAAATGAGCTGGTTAGAAACTCCTGCCCCAGCCTGTTTCAGTGGCGACGTAGGAAACGCAGGAATAAGCCCGTGAGCAAAGACACGTCTACCGAAGTGGGGAGGCAGAATTTGAGATTCCTTAGTTATGGCTTTAATAACTAGTTGTCAGTCGAGTGCCTTCTTCAGCTCCACCTGCAAAGCAGCTCCCCGTGCCTGCCGCCGCCTCGGTGCGAACGCTTCCCCACCTGGCAGTTTTGAAGGAGCTCTGCAAGTTAAGGACACTGCTTTGCACGAGAGCGACGCGGAAAACTTCCACCCAAATGGATTTTTCTTGGGGAAAGGCCAACCCATTCAAACCAACGCTTTTTGTGAAAATGGAATTTCAACGCAGCCCTTCTGCAGAGATGCACCTCAGGCGCAGCAGGGGCCTCCCAGGCAGGGACCCACCTTCAGCAACCTCTTCGGGCACGGAGCAAGGACCTGCCTGTACGTGGGGGCCCCGGCTATGAGCCCTTGTGGGCAAGGCAGAGTAACGCGCTGCTTTGCTCCCCTCCCTGACCCCCAGTCCTCCCTCCCTCCATCGAATCTCTCTCCTCCTCCCAGAAAGCAACACTTGGGCAGGTTTCGCATTTAGCAGAGCCAACAAAAGCCCTTCTCCCCGAGGAGCAAAGCTGCAGCATCTGCCGGGGCTTCCCGCAGAGCCGCCCGCGCGGCCGGCCCCGAGCTGCTGCGCGTCCCGCCGCCTTCCCAGCCTGCCGCTGCCTTCCCCGCCTGCCGCTGCCTTCCCAGCCTGCCGCTGCCTTCCCCCGCAGTCAAGCACAACCAGAAGCTTGCAAGGAAAAGGCTGACCGAACCCCCACTTCTCGACAGCATCTGCAAAAAAAGGTGGTCCTTCTAACAGGCTTCCTTACGGGCCCTTCAAAAAGCTATGAAGTCGTATTTTAAACTCTACAGAAACACGGTCAAGCAGCCTCTTCCAGCTGAGCCAGCCAGCACTTCTTTCTCTGGGCTTGGCATAAAGATTGCTGAAGAAAACTGCAGAGGTTTCCCAAAAATACATCATTGGCAATTTTGGGAGGGAGATGTTGTGTCCCCCAGTTCCTGGCCACTTTCCCTCCCGGCTGCCAGGAGGGGACACGCTAGCTGGTGCGGTGCAAAGCTGCCATGCAGCACTAGATGAGCTGGGCTTTCTTATCAAATACTCTCCAGAGAAGGATGAGAGCATTCAGCACAACAGAATTGTGAATTTTATTTTCAAACGAGCAATAAGCCATAAAAAGGTGTCAATGTATCCAGATGGAGCGATCTGCATGTTGCTTCCAGTTAAAGAAACTGCTGCTCTTCTACGCCTCTCCTCTGCTCTTCCTTGTTTTTCATTGGGTTCTTCCAGAAGATGCGAAGACACCAAGTGAGAACTCAGGTGCTCCAGCAAAGAGCTCTGCAAGGAGCACAACGAAGATGCTGCTCTCTTTTCATAGCAGAACTCAAATACAGAAAGGATGGAGAATGCTTCTTTGCTAACACAGGTATTGGTGATCAGTAACAATGCAAGAGAAATGCAGCAAATAACAATGAATGTTAATTATAAACATGCTGAAATATATAGAAAACATTATATACATATGTGTACATATATATGTATATAAAAGCTGTTAGATATGGATGGAGTTCTTCGAGAGACTGGTTGCTAGTAGACTATGGTTGGCTATGGTTGATTCTAGACACAATAAAGTGCTTATTACTTCAAAAAAGTTGCCTTACAAAAATATAGGGATTTTTAATTACAAAATTAAAATATTCCATGCATTTAACTGACGAGTGTTATAGACTTCTGAGAACTACATGTGAAATAGGCGGTCAGAAACACAAACACCACATGAGGGCCCTTTGACAGGAGGGTGGATCGCCCCTATAGCACACCAGTTGCAAACGTTCGCTGACGTGGCATGGGAGACAGGGGTGCCCTGGATCCACTGACGTGTCAAATCCAAAGATCCACATCAGGAAAACCCTGTGGCAGGGTTTCAGGGCAGGCTCATAAACAACGACAGAAGGTCAAAGGAACGCGATACGCATCCAAGCCAAGCCATGGGCAGAACCTCATCTGAGTTCAACGAGAGGGGAGGCACTGCTACCTATTCGCTGTGCTGCCTGCCTTGCAAGGAGAGGTGGTATTAATGCTTTTAGTACCTGTTTCCTACACTGCCGCTTTTGCTGTTCACCTGTGTAACCTCACAAGATGCAGCCTGTTCCTTTTCTTCAGCCTACCTTTGCCTGTGCCATTTCCTTCTCTGTCGATCTACAGCAGCAGCAATGAGGAGGCAATTGAGGTCCCTCAGCACCATCATGAAGGTCAGCCTCTCCACTCTCCTGCCAGGAGTTTCCGCAGTGACTGCAAAGTGGGCAACTTGGCCACTTCGCACTCATTTCAGCGAGGTCTAAACGCGCGCAAGGCCAGCAGCAGCCCAGGTCCTCGCTGCCCTCCTCTCCCGGAGTCACTCGCAGCCCCGGCAAACTCACAAATGTCCTCAAACCCCCAAAGTGGCATTCGTGTTAGCCTCATCCGGTGCCAGCAAAAATCACCGCGCAAGACGCAGGGTAGCAGGGCTCCCACCCCAGCAAGCTGTCCTCGCCACGCAACCCAGCCCGGGCGGCGATTCCTGCCATGCTCGTGAAAGCTGGCCTCCAGCAGAACCTCCTCTCCCCGGCAGGCAAGCTGAAACCGGCCAGAAGGTACTACGAGAGGCAGAACGGGCCACGCGGAACAGCCTCGGCGTCAACGCTAACGGCGCTTGCTGAACGCAGCGAGCAGCGCGGCTTGGCGCGAGGTGCCCGGAACGACCCGCGCTCCTCCAGGCAAGGCGGCCGTTCCGGCGAGCCCGGCTGCCGCGCAGCGCCGAGCGCAGCTCACGGCAGGAGCCTCAGCAGCCACTCTTCACAGACAGCTCGACAGTCTTTCCTGAGAATCGCTTTGGGTAAAAAGGGGAAAAAAAAAGAAAAAACAGATGTCTTCATTGAATTGTTGATCTTTTGATAACAAAGCAAGTGATTTCTGGAACAGCCTCAGGGAGATTCATGTTATTTCTTAAGCAATAAAGCAATTAGTACCATAGTTTTAAAGGTTAACAGACAGGATAATCTCATCCAAAAATAAGAGAAAAGGATGAAATGATTACAAAAATCAATTCGTTGCTCTGCCGCGGTGACGTTTATTATCAGAAATAGCCCAAGAGCAGCTCCTGTGGATCGTGCAAGGCCCCGGCTCCGCCACGCACGCCTCTGCAGCGACCGCCTCTGCCCCGAGCAGCCTGCGCGGAGCACGGCTCGCAGGTGGGCATCTCGCAGGGGCTCACGCGCCCCGCTGCAACGGCTGGGCTGTGCTTGGCAGCTCAGCTCACTCGTTCAGAGCTGGGTTAGGGACCTTTCTGAGCAGCCACCCCTCCAATACAGGTGAGCAAGCTTTATCCACGCTCCGAGTCCCCTGAAAGCTATATGACGGCGTCAGCACGGCGCTAGGCCTGGGCTAATGTACTCTGACACCCAACTCAGCGCGGTGCTGCTGAAGGGAGACAGCTCGGGCGCAGCCGGCGGCATGAGCAAAGCAAACTCATACTGACCCGCGAGAGACGGCAGACGCAACGCGAGCTCCCCTGCAGTCAGTGTGAGCCGATCCCTCCGGGGGAGTCGAGCCCGACCGGCTCTCTAGTGCTCCCTCGCGAAAACGCAGGGCAGAAAACGAGACGAGGCCATTCTCCTCCAAAAAGCCTGTAAAGCCCACGTTACCCAAAACACCTTCAGAGCATCACCTCCCAGGACACACAGACATGCCCATCACCGCAGCCTCTCCAAAAAGCCACATACACAACAACAACAACAACAAAACGGTCTACAAAGACGCACAAATGCCAAGAGCAAGGCCACATGGCTTTACTGCTGGCAACGCCTACCCAGGCTCAGCGCCCGGCAGCCCCTGGCAGGTCCCAGCAGACTCCTACGTGCTGACCACGCTTGAACTCACGGCAGCCTGGCGCTGGGGAGGTCCTCCCCCAAGGCACTGCAGCCCCGGGGGGGGAAGCAGCGTGCTCCTCCGCTTCCACGATACGAGCTCAGCGGCACGGGAAATCCACACCACGGCTGGCGCTTTTACTGATCTCAGTCTCTCGGTGAGCAGATGCAAGTCTAATTAAACGAATATCTTTATTTAAGAAAAACAGAGCTTGCCGGAGTCACAATACCGGCCCTGGCACCTGGACCTGCAATGCCTCCAAGACACTGTGTCCCTTCAAGACAATTTTTTTCATCAAACAACCTGCAGTCACAGAATTACTGGTTATTTACTGGTCTCCAGGTCACGGGTTTGAAAAGCTCCCTCTTCTGGAATATTTAACAGTCTTGGGTTTCCACATGGTGCATTTCGACATATCCGAAAACTGCTTGTTCCATCGTCCAACAGCAGCTTGCAAGTCACGGTGTAAAAGAAAGCTATCCTCGGCCTTGATGGAAAAAACATGCTTGTCCTGAAAAAATATGCTTGCGTAAGACAAAGTGCCAAAACAAAGGATTTTTTTCCTTTTTAGGGTTTATTTTTTATAGGCATAGGACTACTAGCATTGCCTCTTATGATGGAAAGAGGAAGGAAATTAAAGGGAGGCAGAAAGAGAGCAAAAACTGCCACAGATGAGAGGAAAGTCATTCCTTTGGCAAAGCCACAGCAAAGAACAAGGAAAAGATGAATGGTAACTCTTGAAACGTAATGCGGCGCGCACGGTGACAAAGCTGATAGGAGATGTTAGCCTTAGGAACGGGAAGGTGCCAGGAGCCTCGGCTCCGCGCCCGTGGACGAAGAGAGTCCAGAGGCAGTCTGGAGTGGAATCACTGAGCACGAGAAAACCAGGTCTGCAAAACGACTCCGTTGAGAAGTACTCAAAGAAGTTGCAAGTTACGTTACTATACGCCTACACCCTGAGGAACAACAAAAACCCACAAATGCATCAGGACTGCTGGCCAGCCCTTGGGCTGCGGAGAGCCATGCCCTATCCTCATTTCTGTCCCTGGCTGTATTGGGGCCAGTTTGACGTCTTGCCATCCCTCGTCCGTTTGTGTTAGGAGTGTTTGCCAAGATACCTCCCTACCTGAAACTCTTTGTGGTGGGATCCCGGGCCAAAGCAGGTGGTTACGTGACTCCCCGTTGCACCAACATGCCACACCAGAGCACGCTGAGGAGCACTTTCCTGAACATGGGCTCCTAGCTCAACAGGCGCCGTGCAGCCCCTTCAAACTTTGCGTTTCAGCCACTGCGTGGAACATCAAGAAACCACGTAGTAGTTGGGTTCTTCTGCCGCCCTTGAAACTCCTGGAGCTGAGCTATCACTCGCTCCCTGCTGGGTTCAGTCACTTCAGCCTTACTCCTGAGGGACCTCTGCAAAGGTGCCTCCAGGCTGCCCCGAGATCTGAGCAGAGCTGGGTCTGTGCCACCGCCGGCGAGGGCCTGGCCCCTGCCCTGCTCCCGGGTGCAGGGAGCATCTCCTGCTGCTACAGACATAAGGAGCTTGTGCAGTGCTTTTACTGCCCTCCCAGCTGGGTCCCGGCTGTGGGCAGGAAGAAAATTGCACAGAAACTCTCGTTCACCCCTATTTCCCAAAATAAACCATGCCCACGGATAGAGCCTGGTATTCTTTGCAGAATTGCTCTGGAAAAATAATATTGTGATTTCTAGTATGGAAATGAAGGCAAGAATCCCCTAGGTGAGAAACTGTGCATTTAGCAAATTCAATACAAAAAGCCACGCCAAGCACTGGTCTACCGCTTTTCTTCTTAATACATAATGAGCAAAGGTGTTAAAAATTAAAGCACAATAGGAATAATGTAGCATTTCTAAGCTATCTTCTTTGCCATCTGTCAAGTTTGTAATATTTTCAAACTACTTGCAAGCGAATTACTAATTCATCACATCATCTCTCGTCCTGTCATATGATAAAACAGAATACAATTGCTAATGCAGTACACTTAACCCCTGCCAGGAGTCTGTACGTTTGGGCAGAACCATAAACTGGCTGTTAGCGAGTGCCAGAAGGCTTCTGGCAGCCGTCCTAAGGATTCGTCAAAAAACAATTCGGATCTCCGCTGCAGCCAGCGCGGAGCCACAGACCGATTGCTGCTGGGTGTCACACTCTCGTCAAAAGCCGCCTTTCGTAGCTAATGAGAACCTACGGCTGCCGGGTTTATCGCGGTGGACAAAAGCATCACGGCTTTTCTCAGCGCCTCCGCGACTTGACGAACGCTACGCTCTTTCCTCAATTACCCAAATTACCTTCCGAGCGTTTGGCGGGTTGCTGATTGCCTCACCGCTACCGAGCGCAAGGCTCCCTCCTGTTTCACATCTCCCGAGATCACAGGGGAAGGGTCTGATTTACAGCCAGCCCAAGCGAGATCAGAATCAAGCCCCCTAAGTCTTGAGCGGGAGAATTAAACCGGCGTCCTCCCGGAGAGAAATACCCAAGCTCATCGCTTTTGGTTTTCTATCTTTTACACAAAACCAATAGATTCAGTTTATCTGTGTCAAATTTTAGATTAAGAAAGATTGTTCCTTTTATGTGTTAACAGAGCAAAAGTTAAATGAAGCCATCCCAATTATTGCTATCTGTGGATTTTACACTGCCCTACCCATCTAAGATAAATAATTAAGCAGCCCTTTTCTTCTGTAAGCTCTGCATATATCTTAGTCTGTGATTATCTGCTTTTCTGCCCCCTTGCTGATACAACTGAAGTTTATTGACAGTAAATATCATAAATTTTTATTTTCTCAGTGGAAACCCCTGGTGCTTTGGACCATACTAAAGCTGTGGCTCTTCAGGATGATAGACACAAACTTTGCATAAAGACTTACTATTGAAAATTAACAATGGAAATATTAATAATTAAAAGAATGTCAAGCAATCTCAGCCTGCTCCAGACTGCAGCCGCTGAAGGATCACCCTGGACAGCAGGAAAGTTTGGCAACTGCATGAGCTTGAACAGAAGCACAAAGGAGGAAATTAAAAGGGTGGAGATGTTGAAAAGGGAGGGAAGATTGACTCAGGGTAATAAAAAAAAAAATCTGGCAATGTGATTGAATGAGAAACGCAAAAGCTAATTGCTTCAGTTCTTTAAACACTCCAAGACATAAACACGTGCTTGCTTTCAGTACACCCCATGCTTCATTTCTCACAAGAAGAGAAACTGCAACATACTGCAGGGACCGTTTTGAATGAGACCTGCTGGACTGACAGGTATCAAACCCACATCTGACCGCTCGGCTACCGCTGTAACCAAGAGCATTTCATTAGGGAGACCAAGGAAAGAGATGGAAATGGAAGTCAAGGTGCTTAACAGAGACAGGGCAGGAGATGCTAATGCCACATTACGGAAAAATTGGTAGAGAGCGAAGACTAGCTCGCTTAGGAGCAAGGAGATGGGCAGGAAGCTGCTGAGGATAGAAGACAGGCCTGATGATGGAAACAAGAGAACAGATATGATTAAGCTGGGAACAGAAAAATGACCGCTAACGTAGATGTCAAGATGTCCACTGCTCTAATAAAGCCTTATTTATTTATATCTAGTAAGGGTCTGCTCCAGAATTTCAGGACCTGAGTCAAAATACCCAAACTTATTCCCACCGTCACTGCTATAACTGTAATGTTAGCTTAGCATTATTTTAAAGTATATTTGTGCTTATATGTGAACACATCCATGTGTGCACCCCCTCTCCCCTGCCTCATTTTAAATGGGTAACTTTGGTCCCTGAGGAGCTCAAGTCCTTGCACTCTTCTCGGCCTGAGAACGGACTTTGCTTTTCCTCCGGGTTATGGGGATAGCCACCGCTGCGGGGCGAAACCGCAAAAAAAAAGGCCATTTGTTTAAAGAAAACTGCTTTACACTGACTGAAAATAACCCAAATCCCAGAAATGCACACATTTCTATTGTTCCCGAGACCGCGCAAAAGCTTTTTTAACACCCCCCACACTGTGGGGCCAAATTTAAGACCACAATACATTTTCAAATGCCACACAGCCCGTCACATCACACACACAGCGCAATGCGTGTGGAAGATGTCAGCACACCAAGGGACCTAAATACATAAGCACAGGAGGAGCAACATTTGAGCCGTCAGCAGCGAAGGGGAGTTCTGCCGTTAAGTTTCAGGGGGTGCAGGAATGGCACTTGCAAGAGCTTGACAGCTGCGGCGTAAATTCGCAAAAGAACAGAACAACATATTCACCTTTAAAGAGGGCCAGTAGATTTTGTGTGTCTAAACGGTCTCTGGGCTCACCGGTTTCTGTCACAGACCGTTGGATCATGCTACCGATTTGCTACTCCTTGGCCAATGATATTTTTACGTTTAAAAGAATATGGCCATTAATAAACAACAGCAACTCTAACCTGCAAAGGCGCTTGCCAGCAGTGGTGCTAATCCCGTGTGGGACTGAGCGCAGCAGTGTGGCCGGACGCGTGCTGTTTCATCGGAAATTTGGCCAACCGGGCCCATGAAGAGGCACGCGCCATCACGCAGCACGGCCCTGCTGGGCACTACCGACCTGGCGGGAGCTTGACACGACTGCTGAGGAAGAAACGGCTCTCTTGCTCTCCTTTTGGTCTCTATACGCGTTTGTCACGGGTCAGATCCTCAGCAGACATAAATATGCACAGCTCCATTAGAATCAGCGAACCATGACAATTTACACCAGATGAGTATCTATACGTTTGATGGCTTTCTAGTTTCAGATGGGCTGGAAAATTAAGATTTCTCACTTCTAAATGCATTCCTGAACCTCTCTTCTTCCTAATGCGTTTCCCCCCTTCTCCCTTCCATTCTAACCTACAATTTTTCAGGTCATTTAGTTCAGAACGCAAACACAGATGAGTTCTTAGGAGTTGAACATCGCCAACTGTGCATGTAATCTGACTGCTTCACAATGAGTAATAAGCATATCTGCATTAACAGATATAAGGAATCAGAGTTCAGAAAGACATGATATAATTGCAGAGGCCTAAGCAATCTAGCAAGTAAATAGTCTTTTGTCCGACAACTTCTAGACACTTTTTCAAGTCCTTTCAAGCTGAGGATATAAGACGAAGTAGCAGAAAGGGCCAGATCAGTGGAATTAACAGTAATTTCCTATACTGCCACCACCACATCATCAGGATGAAAAAAAGATCATCTAAAGGGGAAAGGGTAATAATGAGTGTTCTTCAACATGTCACATACAAAATACTGCAGAAACGTTGAGGCCTGGAAAAGGGCTAAGCTAAAAGGAAAAGGGTGAGGGTTGCACAGGAGCAGAGAAAGTAAGAGCTGACCCCTAAAAAAAAAAAAAAAGAAGAAAAAAAAAGTGTCATTTATTTTAGATGAGCTGATCCTCCAGGCTCAGAATTTAACTTGTTTTTACTGATGTTTTATTACTTTTCCCATTTTGTCATGACAAGCTAATGATTTTTGCAAAAATGTACTGTGACAAATCTGCCCCTGCAGGTGGTTTTACACACACTACGTCCATAAAGGACTTTGATCCCTCTCCTCTTTTTAGCTTTTCTCCTTGTGCTGGATTTCTGCATGTTTTTTTTTCTTCCAGAGAAAGATTAAAGGAGAGAAAGACAGCAAATAACTTGCAAAAACCTTGTTAGACAGGACCCAATGAACTAAGCCAAGGAAGGGCTGAAGGAAGGTTTGCAGCTGCCTTCCTCCCACATCTCCTCCTGTTACTGTTGTGGTAGGTCACTTGTGGGCCTGCTCACAGGTCAAAGACATTCAATCTGATATTCGTACAGTCAGCGAGGCATCGAAGAGAGCAGCTATTCCCTTTGAGGAAACGTGATGCTGATATGTCATTACGGTTGCACTTCGATGCTCCCTGTCCTGGGCCATTCCACATGCCGTCACGATAGCCGAAAACGCTGGTTAGGACGTGCAGTTTCTGCTGCACGGAGGTCCTCTGCAGGAAATCTTCAACTAGGCCTCTCCGTTCTGCCTCTGACCGCACATCCATTTAACACCACGCGCGTTTCTGATCCCTGCCCAACGCACACAGCAGCGTCACTCGGGCTGCGGTGCTTCGTCTCTGAGGCTCGCCCTTCCATCGCCACCGGGAGATCCTGCCCAGCTTCCCCTTGGACAGCTGAGCACTGACCACGCCAAGCCTCCTCAGCAAATGAGGCTTCATTACGCTGAACCATGTTCCTTAATGTATTTATTACCTGCTATCTATGAATGGGACTAACAACAGCTGTTGCACAGAGGCTGCAAAGAGAAAAGGGGGGCGAAATGGATTTTATAAACACTTATAACTTCTAAAGATTATTCCTTTTGAAGCTAGACATACATTTTAATCAGCTACTTTAATCATTATACATGAATGAATTATTAATTAGTCCTCTTGCCTAAAAATATCATTTCCAGCTTGCTGCAAAAATACACACACAAACATGAAAAAATAATACAAGAAAAGGAAGCTATTCCGCATCATTAGCACTGGAGTAACGGCTCGGTATTTGATCTTGGTTTAATTATGAATGCCTGGTTTGAAAGAACATTTCCACACCACCAGTCAATAACACTGGTGTGTGCGCTTGGGTGTAATGTACATAAGAGGCAATATTGTCGATGGCTAATTTTGCAGCAGCTTCATCCATTGACTATTCTAAGAAGCGTACGCGCCTAAGAACCTGCACAAACATCTCTCTCTTCAAAATGCCATTCGTCATTGTGTCTTCACACTCAAAATTGGGAAAAGCCGAACAACCCAGCCTTGTGGTTACTTCTGATTACACAGCAGTCTGAGGCTCCAGCCGTGGTATGAAACCCGAGGGAAAGACACGCTTTGTCCCCAAACTTGTAAGTGGATACAAGAAAAGGAAAAGGAAAATGAAGAGAGGAGGAATGTCATTTTACTTTACAAACGGGGAAATGAGGTGAAGACAGAAGAGAGAACTTACCCCAGTCAGAAGTGAGGAGGGAGCCCAGACCTCCCGAGCAAAGCCCGTCAGGCTGCATGATTCCTTCATGCTCTCACCTATCCCTGCCACTGAGCGTGGGAAAGCGCTCCACAACGCGCACGGTCAGTCCTTTCCTGGCCTCTCCTTTCCCCAGCCTACCGTCCACAGGAGTCTATCTGTCCGGAAGCCCAGGCTTTGCCATGAAGCAACCCCAGACGGCTCCGTAATGGCCAGCGTGACGTTTCCTACCGCGCACCACCACGCAGTAAGGCGGCATCTTCATGATGGTGGTGCTCACAGGAGGAAGAGGGGAGAAGGCGACTGCTGGGAGCTGGCAGCTACGGATGATCTGATCGGCTTGTAGGGTCTTTTTTCAGTAAAGACAGAGACGCCTAACAATTGCGCCTTTTTGTTGTCTGAATTGCTTTCCTTGATGAACACATTGCTTCGGAAGCCTCTGCAATGTTAATTTCCTAAATGATCAAAAAGCTTCTAAACGAAGCAAATGCTGCACACTCAGTAGAAAAGGGGATGGGTTCAGAGGAATTGGAAATGACTTGCTGTTCTTCAAAGATCTGGGCCATCCTCTGAATGCTGTTATTTTTAAGCAGCTCATGTTTTACATATGTGAAGGTAGCTAAACACGCACAGAGCTAATGAGGATGAATGACTCTGAAAAACTCCTGTTTTGCCAGAGGCCTAGAAAAAATTTTAACAGGTTTAATTAACCTTGTTTGGTCTATTTTAACTGTTACCATATGACACGCCTGTCTCAAGCGTACTGTAGTCCCCTTTTACAAGTAGCAGTTTCTCAGCTTTACATTTATTACAATGATAAAGGCAAATGAACTAATGGTATCTAAGGAAAACATATCCAAGACACCACTTTCACCTCAAGTTACCCAAAGAGTCAAAAATCAAAGATATAGCTGCGATAAACACGGCTCTGAGAGGGACGTGGAACAGCAATTCATCACCCGCGCAGCATGTGGGGACTGACCATGCCTACGCACTGCCTGCAGAGGGTAACACCCCAAAACTGCCTTGGCACCTCAGCTCCTAGGGCTGCAGCTCATCCCAGGCTGGACCGCGGTTCAGGACAGCCTCGCTGCAGCTCTGCAGCTTAGTATTTACGCTGGCTTCCAAAAACTTTCAAAAGGTGGAAAATACTACAACAACAGATGGAGAAGGCAGAGCCCAAAACGCACAAGCAAGTAGAAAATACCAACAAATGGATAATTGATTAATGGCACAGTTGCTACTGAGTTCCCAGAAGGAACTCTAAAAATGTAGGCAAAACGCCGAACTCGAGCACTTCTGGCTCCTCAGGACCACAATGGGCTTCTCTGCTGGCTTGACCTCTTCAAATTGTGTTTACAGTTATGTCACTTTTTTCTTTGTCCTCAGACCTCCAAGGAGATTTTGTTCACTTAGGTTTAATCCTGGCTGGTGTGCTCTTTTAGGTCCATTTTCAGCTCAGCAGGTTTGTACATCTTGCTCCGGCGCCCGCCTCTGCTTTACCTGCGGCTTGGTACTTGGCTAACCCAGAAAAATCCCGCCGGGAAGCTGCGCTCAGCGTGCTCGTGGCACTGTGGGGCACACTCAGGCCTCGCTGACTTACCTGCTCACGAAGCACAGTGAGTGCAGAGCACATTCAGGTCAGGTTTTCCCAAGCTGGAATCATACGCAACACTTTGGTTGTTATTAATATTTCATTAATTTCCCAGCTACAGCAGTTTTCCCCTGAGAGATCATTAATAAAATACCACCCATATCAGCAAGAGAACAGTCAAAGTGACCAAACAACAAAACAAGTTTAATTACCTTGGTGTAATACCTTCACGAGCGCTGGCTTTAATTTAAAGAATTGTACAAACTAAAGCTTTGATGATTAGGAGAGGTCTTCAGTTTCTCATGGCTTGTCTTTTTAATTACCTCTTCAGTTTTTCCCTTCTTCCTCTGCTTTGTTTGGAAGAAGAGTGAAAGTGCCTGTATAACCGAGCGGAGAGCTGCTGGGAAGGTTTCAGCAAAACTTCCCATGTCCAGCGCTAACAGCTGGCGACGGAGCCACCTCACCAACACGCAAACCTCGCAAGGAACTCAACGCTGCCCAAAGCGCTAACTCTTCCAGGGTAAAGAAAGAAAGGAAACTGCTCAGCTACCTAAATCCTAGTATCTGAGATTTAAAAGCAACTTAAAAAAAGGCAAATAGCTTTTCTGAGTTCTCCTCACAAAAATGACATGGAAACTAGCCGATTAAGAAGCGTGATCTACATGAAGAACTAGAGAAAGGGGATGAAGCAGCCCAAATAAGAAAGATACTACCTCCTTAAAAATATATATACACAGTGGCAATATTAACCACAATGTCTAATCTACAGGAGACGCATGCTCTTTCTGGCGGACCTTCCTGGTTTTGATCCCTTCTAGAGGAAACATGAAAATCCTCATCATTCTCACTGAGCTTCAAACCACAGCATACGTATGAACAACATTTAGGAAGCCAACCAAGTTCTTCACATGATTCAGAGCAAGCAGGTACCGAAATGCTCCAACACTCTTTCCTTGCAGATGATTTTCCCGAATTTCCTCCCCACACTGCTCTCGTCTTAAGATACCATTTATTAACAAAATTTTATCTTGTACAAAAGTACTTCCCTATCTTGCATTATTTCTACAGCTCTCTTATGAATATTTTCACATAATATTTTATTTTTTGAGCTCCATCTACTTGTGGAATATCCAAAATTGTATGGCTCTTTGTCCAAAAATAATTTGCTATATAAAATTACACAATGCATGGAGCATAGGCATAGATTATATTTTAACAGTGTTTATGACTTAGGGCCTGCCGGTGTCCTAACCTAAACCATTTGCACCTTTCTGCAGAGGAGGAAACTCTACCTCCTCGTGTCAAAGCACGCTGTACTCAACCGGGTAGGACAGAAATAAGACAAGTAATTCCCTAGCACACCTGTGCTACTTGCATTTTAAAACAAATTCAGATCTCAAAGATTTCAAACCATATCTAGTAATCACTACAGAAGAGAAGACAGCACTTTTTTCTCTTAAGATGCATTAAGTCCTGACCTTCAGATTAACTAAATACGTACCAAATCCCAGTCCTTTTATTCAGAAAGGGCCACATGATGATACCCTTTCTCTCTGTGAATGAGCCAACCGAAACTGAAGAAACCAAACTGAAAGAAAATAAGCAAGGGAAATGTATTTCACACTTTCACACTGATTTCTTTTAAACTTAATTAGGGCTTTTTAAAGTATAACATGCAAAATGTGGTGCATGTGTGTGCACATGCATGCACATAGGTATTTATACATAGAGTTTATTTTACAGAAAATTCCTTTGAAACTACAACAGAAATAAGCATATAATCTTGAGATAAATTCATGTCTGTCTTAATTCTTTCCTCCCTCCTCCTCTGCTCCCCCCCTACCTGACAAAATAGTATATGCACAGAGACGCAGATCTCTCTGCTTTAAAATTTCTTTCCCATTGGAAGTGTTCTCAGTTTCAGCCTGGAAGTAATTTCCCGCACAGGAGGCCCTACCAAAAGCTACTCTTTTTAAGCCCAGCAAAACAAAAATGAAGCAGCTTTGTTCCACAGGAAAGAAGCTGAAAAGTAAGCATTTCTTCTGCCAAGACGGAGGGAAAGTCAATATGCAATTCTTTGATGCTTCACTAAAAAAGCTGGATCTTTAGCGACAGAACGGTGGAACCATTTTGAAAATGTACAGATTTTTTAAAAAGAGGCAGCTAGAACAAAGAACAATAAGAGACTGACAGACAAAACAAAGAAATAATCATCGCAATCTTCTTTAATGCCTAGTGTGACTTTGATCTTCTTCACTAACTCTTGTGCCACAAGGCAAAATCACTTCCAACACAAACTTGCATACAGGAACCTTTTTACATGTGTGGAGGTAGACTAAAAAGAAAAAACAATTTAAAGGAGATAGTGAACACTACTGCTACTAACCAAGTGGGAAAGAAATACCAGCAAGTAATTCTCTTTGCCCTTCTTACAAAGCTACATGAACCTCTGCTTAACCAAGACAGCACTAACCACTGTGCTGCACAGTGCTGAACCCCACCTAGGCAGCCCGCAGTCTACCAGGATTAAAGCCTAGCAGATGGCTCAATAAACTACTACAAAATTAGGATGGCCAAAGCTGTCACAAAGCGCGAGCTGGGACTCGGCGCACGTGAAGGGGCCGCACAAAGCCGGGCTCTGAACAGGACCTGGAGCTCGCGGCCGGAGCCCAACGCAGCTTCTCAGTTCAAGGTTCCCCTTGAGACGACTGATGAGTAGGTGCTGTGCTTGGCACCAGAGGCACCATAGAGCCCCATGTCCGTTTTCGGTAACAAAATCAGAAGCTGTAGACCAAATAAGGTTCAGAAATGAGCCATAGTCATCAGTGAGCCACGTGTGAGTAACCACGCAGCTATCTATGGGCCTGCTCCTAGAGGCAGACTCTTTGCCAGACTGTGCCCATACCTTGCAGCACTCGCTGGGGCCAGAATATGTAAATCCTCTCTGTTCCCAGCTGCTATATTGCAGTTAGGAAGCTAATGAGATATTAATTCTTTTTAAAACGTTGCTGCCGTGGTCTGAAGGGTGATATCTAAGGGACTGACCCATGTGACCAAGGCTGCAAAGGCAGGTGATTACTGAGCAAGACTCATTAGGATGGAAAGGAGTTGAGGGGGTCATAAAAAAAAAATCATAAATGGAAAATAAAAACATTCTTCTAACATATAATTTGGTCTCACAGGAATTGCTGTGCCTGAAAGTTACAAATACAGCAAAAAGTCACTTCCTTTTCCCCACTGCAATCACCGTGCAGATGTTGGCACCTATGCAGGAGAGAGTAATTCAGGCTTCTTCTGGAGTCAAGAGAGCAAAAATGACCTGACCTGCTTTAGACAAGTCCTTCAGGATGCCAGCAGGACACAAGGCCTCCTTCTCCCATCTGGCTATAAAGACGTTTAGGTAACTACCTCTGAGGTAGATGTGTATGGTTGCAAGGTCAATCTTACACTGGCTGACCTAGCACCCATACATACCCATGCTATACGGCAGGACTTTCAAACTACTCAACAGGCATCTAGTGAGATTTTCACCAATGACTTCAGCAAAGCCAAATCCTGCCAGTATAACACCAACACTGACCCGTTCAGAATGTGCACGATATGTGTATGAACATTTATTTGTTTCGCCCCACTTTTACTATGTAATGAGCCTTAAAACATTGCCTTGGAGATCCTAAAAAAATATTAAACCGACTACACAGCAATTCATGCAAATTGCTACGTTAATGTTGGAATCACGTAATTCTACAAAACACCTGGAGTTTTTAGTGTCCTGTTCTGAGATGGCTCTTGAAACACTCCTTCACAGGTGTGAACAACCTAACGCAGATCAGAAAGGTACTGGAATAACCCTACAGCACAGAGGGAAGGAAGCAGATTCAACACGTCTCTCCACAAAGGCCCAAAGCATTTCCAGCAGACAGGGAATCGTAGCGGCTAGCTCGAGTCCAGTAGTACAACAGAAAAGAGCAGCAACAGGAAGGACGCCAGGAGCAGAGCCGCATGGGACTCCGTGACCAGTCTGCCGTCATCACGCAAGAAACACCCCAAGGAGGTGCACCTGGTAGTCAGCTTTCTCTAACAGGCGATATTTCTTTTTCTCCACCTCTTCCCATTAACTTCCTAACACCCCTGAAAAAGACAGAAAACTAAATTCACTGCTTGCTAAATTTGACTGGAAGTTAGTGAATACCAAAAGCTTGTACCTGTACTTCGCCTATCCTTAAAACCAGCTCTCCTAGCCAACTCCACAACATGCACCCCAGGAGCAGGTGCATCAGGAAGCATGTTAATATAATGCAATGAGACCTATCCGTACAAAAACTGTCACAGCATGAAAAATTTCCTCATGCTTACATACTGTAATTTCTATTCTCTGTAGATCCTTTCAAATCATTAGCCCATCTCCTCCTCCTACAGGTTTCAGGCAAGTTTGCTCTTTGGCATTTTTCACACGAAGGTGACCTGGTCTAGGTTAGTGGTGAAGTGAGATGGCAGCAGGACGGGAGCTCCTTGACCCCGCAGCACGTAGGAGGCAGAGAAGTCCTAGGGGAAACCACTCACTCAAAGACGGAGGGGAAACTTCTGTCTGCTTTTAATGGAGCAGAAGAAATTACTGAGGTTCCCCCAGTCTCCTGCAATCCTGAATGGCTGGTCTTAATCACCAGGCGAGGCTACACAGTCTGCAGACAGAGACCAGTGGATACAGTAATTTCCCTTGGCCTTAATATCTACAAAATTTAAATTCTGGTTAACGGTGGTTAAAAGATAAACTCGCCCAGTTATGATTACTTGGTCATGATTTTCTGGATGGAAAAAACCTTGAAGTATGTGAGACACACCCACGTTTTGAAAAAATCAGTTAAGAACTGAGGTTTTACTAAGCAGCACATTAGAGCAGCCGGACATAGTGGAATAAGCTCCCGGCCTTAATTAGAATGGAACACAGTGACCTGCTTGCAATGTAAAAAATATACATAGTAATAATTTACAAGACACACAGCACATCATGGCCTGTGTAAACTCCAGGTCAAGCTCACTGTGAACCACCAGTACAGTAGCTCTCGCTAATGCTCAGAATATGCTTTTAATATGCTAAATGTAGCTTTAAAAGGATACTGAAAGCTTCACATTAGCATATTCTGGATGATTTTTGAATATATGATCAGTGCAAGACATGCAGAGATTCTCTGCCTTGGCCTAATTAAAAACGAATAGTGTAGCATACTGACCTAACAAAAACAGTTTCTTCATCTCACCTTACTTCTCCTGCTCTTTTTATTTCTTTGGCTGGAGCCACTGAAGACAGTCATATTGAACTCCCTGTAACAGCCAGCAGCTTTGGAGTGATAGTTTTTCATCTCAAACTTTTTTATTTTGCTAAAAGTTGTGGTGTAAACAGAGTATATAATGACTTCCAATGGGATGATGTATTTAATCCACTCATCAGATACCTTTTTGTGCCTCCAGTGCTCAGAAATTGAGAGGTCTTCTCCAGCTGAGGACCAATACCTGACCAACCCCACCAGAGGTATAAGAGAGGACCTCCAAAGTGCCTACACATTATAAATGGGGCCAGAGCCACATACGGCTGTCCAAGGCAATCCAGCCAGCAAGCAAACCACCAGTTTGCCTGCCCATTTCCCCAAACGCCCAAAGGGATGGAGCCATGACCAAGCTTCAGCTTAGCCCGAACTCCACCACATCGCCTCTCGCTGTGGATAGCTTACGTGGGGAAATACCACTACGCAGGGAGAAGAGGAGCAGTAAAATCAGGCCTCTCATTTGCCATGGTGGTACTCCCCTTCTTGTCTCTACCCTCCTCTCTCCCCAAACTACTGTTTATTAAATTAGAAAACAGGAAAAGTAAGAAAAATAAATCATTGTCAAATGTATAGCTTTCTATTAACAGGGTTAGAGTTTGTAACTACTTTTTCTCTAAGGCATCATGCACCCACTCACTCACATCTTCATTATACACCCATGGAGCAGGGATTTAAGTCTCTGTCCTCAACAGAAAGCATCTGAATATTGAGTCCAAAACAGGATTTTGTATTTCGTTTTTCTTAAGTGGAGTCTTGATGCTGAGGTGTATTAAGTTTCACAGATGTCTTGGATGTAGATCCTGGTACCTTCTGTAACTTTGTTTTGAAGTCTATTTAACTCAAAAGCCAGGCTTTCCACTTGTGCTAGCTAGCTAGTGATGTTAACAAACACTGGAATGAATGCTGACATGCACCATAACAGAAGAGTGTGTTGTCACAATCTCATTATTAAATTACTATTATAGATGTGTGTTAAATTAACCGAAAGCAAGCCATCAGATTTTGCTAAATGACATCCCTGCCTTCCCGCTAAGAACAGAGCACTTAAAGTTAGCATGTTCTGCGCTCCATGTAATTCAAGTCGGGGACTATCTGTCAAACTGCTCACAAGGTGTTGCAATTTAGGTGTTGCAAATTAAGCTTTCAGGGATACTCTAAAACCAGATCCCAGGTTTCTCACGTATCCGAGCTGGCTGAGAATGAACTGTTCACTTCACAGTTGAGCACTATCAGACAAGGAAATCACAGCCAACTATAATCTTCAACCCCTGGCAGAGAAAAACACATTTCCAATGCTTGCTGAAAGTACTACTTCTTGCCAGTATGCCTGAAGTGTCTCTGGCAACTGACAGTCTTGCATACACCAAGTTGTTTTCTATTCTATTTTAAAACAAAAAATTGCCAGCTTCCCCTGCCTGAGGAAAATAACACCTTAAAGGGCTCAGTTCTGCCCAAGAAAGGCAAAATGTACATTGGATTCAACGGAGGCGGGAGGCAGCCTCTAACATCTAGGTACATATTGTAACTGGGGACCGCTGCAGGGGTCCTCCATAAGCACGGGGGGCCCCTAGCTTCGTGCAGCATCTATCCTTACCAGAGGTTTAGCTGAGCGAGGGGCAAGGCTGAAATCCTGTCCCCCTGGACCTTACTCACAGAAAACCACCATGGAGCTTTCCAGCACGTGGAGGGGAGAGGCGGTACATCGCCTAACCACCCAATGTCGCCTTGCTGCAGAACAAGGTAAAGGAAGAGGAATTGATCGCTAAGGAGCTCCTCGGTGGCATGGCTCCCTTCCAAAATTGCTTTTGGAAGGGCTGAGGACAGGACTTCATTATCCTGCACGCTCAGTACAAAATAACTTCTGTAGTTTCGAGCCTGAAAAGCTACCAGCTTTCTGCATGCAGGCTGGACAAGCATATCTTCACCGTACTGTTTCAGACCTGGGCAACTTCCCACACTTAGAGGTGTTACACAGGCAGCTGAAGCCACTTTCAAACTCCAGGGCACACCTCACCCTGCCTCGCACGCAGGAGAAGGGTCTCTGCCCAGAACCGGAGACCCAGAGCTGCACTGCCCAGGGAGGCTGTGCGAAGCCTGGCGACCACGAGCCCGGCGTCTCCCACTGCTCTGTGCCGGTGTCACGAGCAGACAGCGGGTACGCCTCCCGATCACAGGCACTCGCCACGGGAACCCGGAGTTTGCTCACCTTCCAACGCTTCCCCGAGTGCGTGTTCGATGTCTGCACGCAATGCTGCAGCCCTCCCCAGGCAACGTAAAGAACAGCCCAGCGTGTGTGACAAGGAGTGGGAAAGGAGGAGGCGTCTTCTGCAAAGGCACCCACAGCCCCGCACATGAAGTGCTTTTTTGAGCAAGTTGGGACAGCTGCGGGAGCGTTACGGTTGCAGAGGTATTTCCCCCGCTCCCTGGCACGACGGGTTTGGCTCGGCTGGTCTGAGTCTACCGGGACCTGTCAGCGACGCACAGAACCGCTGTTCGCACTAGAGCTGCCTGATAAGCGGTGGTGCTCAACAAGCCCCGAGCGATAAGGCGCAGCCACGAACCCGGCGTGCTCGCGAGCAGAGCGCCCGCTCCAGGGCGGCGGGGCACCCGGGTGGTGCGGCCCTCGCGGCTCGCCCGAGCCCTCCGACGCCGGCTTCGCTCCGTCCCCGCGAGGCGCCGTGCTGCTGCCGTGCCCACAGCACGCGTCCTCGGGCCAAAAGCGACCGTGAAAGCAAGGCGCCCGCGACGAGCGGGAATTTCTGGAAAAGGGCCTTCTCTGTGCTTCGCTCTCGCGCTGAGCGGCATCTATTTCTGGACCGATTGCAAACGCAGAGGACAGTTGTTGCCACATTTAAAAATAGCCCTTGAGGAAGGCTTAACCTTTCCCTGAGCAGCAGCAAACTCCAGCCTCTATTCCCAGATCAAAAAGACAGTTCTCTAGCAGATCTCAGAAGGGAATGAACGGATCAGGAAAGTCCCCGTGTCCTGACGGCAAGGCGATGCTTCCAGGCCTATCTCACCCCCCCCACCTGCAGTCTGCGCCCAGGTCAGTAGCCCAGTTTTTGAGTATAGCAACTCCTGCAAGGCCGCGGCTTTAACGCAAACCACTTGTTTCGTAATCCCTGTTTGTAAGCACAAGGCTTTGCCTGCCTCAAAAGCTAACGCTTCAGCGGAGTTGAACCGCAGCGTTTCAGCATGGGCACGATCCCAAGGGCTTGCACATACCTGTCGTGCTGGCACGATTTAAGGCACGGCTTTAAGCTGCCGTGCTCCAAGGAGAGCACAGCCTCCGTGTGCAGTTTTGCAGAGGTAAGCAAGCAGCCTCTTCCACTACATACTTAAGAAACGAGGAACAGTTTTAACTACTCTGTTAAATAAACATCTTCGCTATTGAAATTAAAGTGCTTGCATAAGTCTTACGCAACTCCGTACTGCCAGCGATCTAAAGGCTTATCTAAGTCACACCAGTCCCTGTCCTGAAAAAATTCCCTCAGCAGCTCCGGGCCAAGCACCAAACCACGCTCACAACAGGCCTGCACGCAGCGTCTAACTGAACGTGCGCCTTTGCAAGGCAGGCACAGAAGGAGAGTTTGTTTCTTTTAGAAACCATACACACACCAAGGCGGAAAGTATGGCACATATATGGCTTTTAATACACACGAAAGCTTTTGATTTAAGTATGATCAGCACAGAAAACTTCAAAACGAACCCCATGTGTTCAGGCTGTGCGTGTGTATAGGCACATGTGTTCAGACGCACATCTTTCTCTTGGTTCATCTTGATTCACACTGTAATAATATGCAATTTTTGTGAAGCAGTCGCTAAAGGATGTAACTGGTACAGAATGTAAAACACACAAAATTCCTTTATTTTGATTTTAAATCATTTTTATCATGGACAGTGTAAAACAACTTCTGAAACTACATATATACACAGACAGACTGCTGCTGAGAGGTCTCACACAAAGTCAGTGGAAAGACCTGACTGATTTCACCCTGCTCCCGTGCTCTCTCCCACGTGTTTTTGGGACGACCTGCCTTGCAACGAGCCCGGAAAGGCAGAGCGGGGCCCCGGGGGCTGCCAGGAGCCTGGCACAGCGTTGCTCCGGCCGGCCCAGCCAAGGCCCCATGGAAGGAGGTCTGAACCGGCTCCGGGCCACGGGCAGGTGAGACGTGCTGGCAAGCGAGCGAGTTCCTGACATAAAACCAGACCCAGCTCATACTGGTTTCCCTAAAGAAAAGCAGCTGTAAGCACAGAAGGCTGTAAGGTAATGAGCTCATATAAATGCTGGGACACTAACAACGGGACCTTACAGTCCCAAAGACTGTGAGAACGTAACGAAGCCTACACAAAACTGGAGAAAGTTTGAGTAAGAAATGCGAGGAATCTCAGAAGTAAAGTCCTTCATACACACGAATGCTGTGGGCAACCGACCACAGCTTCACTAGAGTAAACACAGAAAAACGCTAGGAATCAGAAAGAAAATATCAGAAGAAAATCCCCTCTCCGAACACCAAATGCCTCGGTGCTCCCGGGTCTCAGCTCCTCAGATCCGCGCGACTCCCAGCCAGCAGCACGCAAGCCGTCTGCTTCACACGCAGCGACAGCGGATTTGAAAGAACGCAGCTCTCTGCAACGTGAATTCTGCCATCGGTAACGACAACGAAATATCGGGGGTGAAGTTCAGGTACCTATGTCCTATCCTGGAGATCCCATCAAGGCACTGCTGCTGCCTCCATCCTGCCACAGGCAGGGCGACATCCCGCGCAGGGGAGCTCGCAAACGGACGGGAGGCAGAAAGCGCCCCGGCCAAGCACGGGGGGAAAGGCCCGTCTGCCGCGAACGCTGCGGAGAGGGCTGCAGGTGTCCGACACTGCAACATGAGCAGGACGCGTCTCCATTTCGTCTTTGCAGCTTGGTTGCTATTCTGGGAGGGCACGCAGTGCTCAGCACCCGCGCCGGTGACGCGCAGGAAATAATTGCCGTGGCAGTAATCTGAGCAGACTACTCCAGCAGGGATGCTACATGTGTCCCTGTTTTGAAGATAAGGCCGTACACTGAGATACCAGCATTAAAATATATTAGGCTGGCTGCAGGACGGTATTGGATTAAGCTAGTTTTGAGCCATTTGCGAATTTGTAATCCCTCCGATCCAGCCACACTTATCCGTTCTTTACATTGCTTTGGTGCAACACTTTTTTCTGTTTTGCTACAAACATTTGCAAGAGGGAAGGAAAGGTAATCAAGGAAGGTTTTGTATACAGCTGCGTATTCTTGTGAAAACACTTACAGCTGGGTGTCACTCAATCCATTTGCAGGAATAAGCCTTCTCCCACTAAACACAGTACCTTCACAGTCAACGTGAACTCGAGGAGGACAACCATGAAGGAAACATGCTATCATCATGAGCAACTTGCCCTGCAGAAGGGTAGGCAGGGCCCACATGAGGCTGCTACTGCCCTATGTGCTAGGCACCTCACACGAATCTTGCTTTTAGCAATTTATATCTACCAGAAAAATAGGACGGACAACGTAAGGCACAATAAAGAGATGCAACCTGCCCAGGGGCATATGGGCAAAGGGCGCCTGTGCCCACCGCAGCACCCGGGTCCCAGGGACCGCACACCAGTATCTGCTGCCCAGGAGATGCTGCTCGACGCGTCTGATTGCAACTTCTGCACAGCTTTAGACTGCAGGTGAGATGAACTGCCACAGTCCTCTGAAGTGGCTATGAGCACATAGGCAGGCTTATTGAGTCGTAAATCTGGAAAGCAATGTGTTCAGGTGATTTCCAGATTCACCTGCGCTATATGAAACCCATTTTTTAGCCAAACAATTGCACATGAGCAGTTCCTGGTGACATTTTATTACATTTTCCCTTATTATACTTTACTGGTAAATTGTTTTCGCCAATCAGTGTTCAACTATCAGAGAGACTGTTAAAGACATTCGCCTAAAGAAACTACAGATAAAAGATTTGACTGTGTCTACAAAATGGGCTCCTCATTTTTCAGTGCTGCTTAGAGTCCCGATTAAAATAAACCAATACAACGATCAATTAAGAGAGTGGAGAAGTAGGTATGCCAACCAAAACTAGGAGCCGTACTATAAAAATAAATCAAAATAACAGCGGCACTGAGAAGGCAGCAGTTTGCTCTGAATGTTGGAATAAGCATTCTTGAAATTGATGTTTTACAGCGATGCTATTAAACATATTTATACCGTACTGATGAGGAAGAGAAAACCATCAAAGATCTTTATTTTTCCAGTAAATAGTCACAAATAACAACAGCACAAGTACCTGACCTAATAATTTGCAATTTTCCCTATATCACAGAAGACTGCCCTCCCCCAGCACCGCCCATGCTTTCCCAGCGCCATTAACAAGCAGCACCTCTGCAGAGTTTTCAAAGACCAACAAGAAAAGTGGGACCTTAAGAATAAAGTATGTTTATATTTCCTTCCAACACATTTCTGTTAATTGTGGCGTGAACCTAATTGCCCAAGAGCAAGTCGGTGGAACACACCTCTCATTTCCCTCTCTGAGCGGTTACCGCGGGGTCACCCACTTTGCCGCCTGTGACTGCTGCAGGCCCATTAATGAACACCAAAACCCCACCGCAGCGCCCTCCTCCTCCTCATACATTGCTTACGAGCTGGCAGGCCCCGGGAACCATTGGGGAAACAGGCCCGTATGAGGTTAGCTGCTCATTAAATGCTGTTCCTCCGAGCTAATAAACTCACATTAGCCGAGTCCTACGCTGCACATGACTGGCAAAGCTCCGGCTTCCCTGTAGCAGTCCCCGGGCGTCACGCAGCAAGGTGCGCTACGGCAATTAACACGACACCGCTTTCCAATTTTGTTGATAACTGATACAGAGCAGCGCTGCCTCAAAGTGGCTGTCAAAACCACACGTTTGCTGATAATGAACCGTTTCTATGCAAGCGAATGCTGCAGCCTCCAAACTCGGTGTTTATGATATTACAGTGTTATAGGCCCTCAACTCTGAATTTCCATGTTGGGAAATTAAGATGTAGTTTTTGGATGCTACCAGTAGTCAGTACTTAATGTCTTTGGGTCTTGGTAATGCTCTGAGCTATATAACAAATAAAAAGCTACACTCAGGATCCAATATATTTTTCAAAGCGTTAACTGAAAGCCAGCCTCTGAAAAGGTCATATTTAGGCATCAAAAAAAAAGACGCTCACCCACACAAACTGAATTTTTGTAGGGTTTAGAGGCAAACAAACAACCTGCTCTGGGCCGTGACTCTGCAAACACTTATGTACATGCTCCTGTAAGTATTTCGGAAAAATACTACTGTATTTTAGTGCCTCACTTTCAGCACTCACTTTTCTAAACCCAAGCCCCATACTCTGTCAAACTGCACCTAGCCAAATAACAAAAGAAGAGACGGAGGATGCTATTTACTCTGAGGATGGGTCTACAGGCCCACCCTCCTCCAGCCCGTGCTTGTTAAATGCTATGAAAAGATTATCCCCTCGATTTCAACAAACTATCCACAGACCAGACGGATTAGGTGCCTGAGCTGTCCATTTGGGATATAGGCATCAGGGAGGCAGATGGCAGAAAGAGCAAAGACCAGCAATTCTTCACAGTAGAAGATCATCAGGAGAAGATGATGAGTGTTCCCAGAATAACGGCTTTCCCACCTCTTTTAGATATCTGACAGATTAAAGTCTTATGCAAGCAGCTGGTAACTATCCCACACCCTTTAAACACCCACTGTACATGTATATGCAGTGGTTTATTTGATTCAGCATCAGTCACCAGCTGAGAGTAGGACTGGCACAGCAGGAGGAGAGAGCACAGACCTTGAAAAGCCTGAAGAAAAGCACACGAAAGGCACAAAGTTTGCCATCCACTTTACGCGCTTCCATCAGTTCACTGGCCTCCTTGTACACCCTTCTTCCGCTGAGCCCTGAAAGGAGCTAAAACGTCATTCCTCAGAAACAGCAAATGGTAATTAAAACTAGGAGACAGAAGCTCTTCATAAAGCAGATTCTCTAGGAAGTCAGTCCTGTCCCATCTTGTTTTTCACCCTTGTCCTCAACAGCCAGTCCTGAACACTGTGTTATCTCACAGAGCTTGTGGCTCTGGTATTATCCCGGAGCAATGAGGCTGTGGCTTTCAGTTGCTATGCAATTTTTAATTGTAGCATGGGAGTCCTCCTCCAGCATTCCTGTGCTGCTGAGGAATGTATGGTTCCCAACCCAGACCTCACCAATTTCTCACCACATTCATACATTCCCTTGGACGAACGTGTTAATTAAAATGTCACTGTGACATTTCTTTCTGCATTAGATCACAGCTTTGTTTTTAAGGAGCCAGCAACAACAAGGTGGGAGAAACCCAGAAGTGGGTTATGGGAAGATAAAAGCATAACTAATTACATCCTCCACCTTTCTGCAAAACAGCGATACTGTTGAAATGTAAGTGAGAGATCCAGCACTAGCGCGAAGCTGGAGAGAGGATCCTGGGTGCTCACCAACTCCCCATCCGCAAGTGGAATCAATCTGGATGACTTTATTAAGTTGTTCATGCCTTTCAGCTTAGTCACAAGGCTTGGACAGAAGACAGAGATTGATTTAATGGAGAATGAATGTAATGCTCTGCAAGTAGCTTGGACTGCACCAATTAATCAATTATCCAGGTATACTCCATTTTAAAACATTCATTACTATTTTAATCTTTAATCAACTGCTTGTTCCACGCACTGTGTGGCTCCTGCCTTCTGGTCTGTGCGAAGAACAATATTCACTTTGCAAAGGAAAAACGCCGCTTTCAGTGCCAGACGTGAAAAACTAGAAGTGTGCTGACCGCTGTATAATGTGAACAACCTTATAACTAATGGCTTACAAACCACATTGGCACTTGCTGCGGCTTTGTTTGATAAACCCATGAAAAATATTTATTGCAGGTTAGCAGCAGAAACTGATCTGAACAATGTTTTCACCTTCACGTCTCTGAGCCTGGCACACGCATCTGAAACTTCTGTAGTCAGATATCGCATTTCCTAACGCCAAAAGTGACTTCAAGCTGTGATTTTTTTTTTATTTTTGGAAAGGACGAAGAAAGCTTGAAAACTGTTTGCCACCACCTCTCAGTCTTTGGCTGTATCACCACCCTTTCTCCACATCTTCTGGCTCTAAGGTAGGGTATACTCCACAGCCAGAGGAGATAGCTCACCCCAGCAAGGCCCAATCCAAACCCCATCTAAGCCTGGGGAACCTCTCTCTTGACTTCAATAGGTGCTGGAATACATTCATAACTCTGTTATCCGTTATTTGATCCACTTCACTGCATCGCCATAATATTGGTGGCCACTTCAAGTCCTATCTGCCTCTTTGCCTCTACAGGAATTTCACATATTTCTTCTAGCTTAGGACGCTTTTTGACACCAACCATTCTGAACCACCTTCAGCAACCAGAAGCTGGGAAAGGTCTTTTGCTAGACAAAACCCTTCATCCGTACGGAATGAAGGAAACCTGGTGTCAGAAAACGGGAAAAAGCAAAAGTGGGATCTCAGACTGAAGGTAAAGCAGATCAGCAAGTATCTGCAACAGTCAGGAAAACGCGTGTGTTGATAACAAGTCCAGTGTTTGATGTACATACATACTTTACTGTCTAGCCTTTCATCAAGAGCCAGAGGATTTATCCTTCAGAGATGTGAGATGGAACAGCTTAAAATGGTCAGTGACCACAGAAAGGATTAGCACATTATTATCTTTTTAATCCACAACATTTACTTTTTCAGGATTTATCGGAGCTAATATAAAAGTGATTAGTGTTCTAGTTTTGCCAAACAGAGTAAGAGGTTGTTTATGACTCCATTCCCACGCATGGCCTGTAATAAACAGATAATGCTGCCTGGAAAGTGGCCAACAACATAAAATTTCATCATTTACAAAATATTTACAGAAATAGAAATGACTTGTGCAATTACTAATAAATACCTGGACCTTTTAAATGCAAAAGTATGTCACATCACCCCACCCTGCAAGCACACAATAAGGCGGTGTGGAAAGTCCTTCAGCTTTTTCTGCTTTTGCTAGACATGTGCTATTTTTAAAAATGTGGGATTGCCAGCCCCAAGCATTCCAGAATCTTGACTCAGCCCCCAAAAAGTCATGCTGAGATGTTAAAAATAACCAATGTTATTTTCTGAATGTGCATTCTAGCTTCTGAGAATTCAGGATTCATATTTTTAATTTTCCCTCCACATTTGTGATGTCTAGAAAAGGATTTTATTTTTAAATGGAAGCTGAAATTCTCAGACCATCACACAACTTGGCACCTAAGGCTTTAAGAACCACCCTCAAATTAACTTTCTCAAACCTCTGTATGTAATTTTAGATGTTAACCCTCTTTTTCAGAATAGCATATGGATCTGAGACTTCGGGCTTATGTGTCCCACCCTTTCCAAAGTGGACTTGTGTTCCTGAGAGCATACCATTTCAAAAGGTATTTAGATGGCTATACCCTACTGACTTGAGTTAGATGGTTCTCCGTATTTAAACATGTGGCCCTCACTGTCTTCTGAAAACAAGGGAGAGGGTTTTAGGTTATTGGCTGCTTCTCAAAGTCATACTTAAAAACATCACATTAGCAATAAAATAGAAGACAGCTGGTAAGCTAAAAGGATGGATGGACACATTTAGAGACATAACAAAATAGAAATATTTTTTCTTTCCTATCCTTTTATTTAGACGGAATAAATCTGTTTCTAACTGTGTTTGGAGAAGACCTAGAGAAGTGGAATTTGTTCTTGTTTTGGAGTTCTGTGATTTCAAGCAGAAGTTAAATCTCCTGTAGCTTTGAGACCAGTTTGCAGAGTCACAGGATTTAGGTGGTTCAGATAAATTTTGGATACTTCTCTTAACCTCTCTAATGCTTAACTGAATAAAACCAAACTCTGGAAGTATGACAACTGAATGCTGTCGGTCTTTTATTTATTAGTAAACTTTTTGCTCTTCAAAGGCAGAGACGTGACAGTGCATTTTAGCCTTGCATTTGCATGTATAAAGTTACATGTGGCGAACAGGAGAGCTTACCACTACGTCCTATAGACTATGAGAGCTTTGCCTTGCAAACAACCTTCTCTGGTCACTCAGTTGTAAAAACAACAGGCAATGTGCACCTCCACAGAGATCCTTACTCCACTTAAAACTGCACGACCATCCCAGGCCTTAGTGTATCTGCAATGAATACCTGTCCTAAGTCTCTCCAATATATATAACTGTTCCTTTTTTAAGTTTCTTAAATTCTAACCATGAGGAATTTAACTTTGGGCTGACTCCTCTAGTTCTTCATTCACCTTGAGGCTGAAAGACAAAATAAAAGCTTGAGAGAGCTTTCCTTTCTTCCCCAGTTTGGGCTGCAGATCAATCGTGAACTGCTATAGAGCTCCAGAGCAGATTAGGATTTCTAAATGTCTTGTTCTAATTTAAAGGCTATGTCTGTATTGCAATCACAGTGTCTGAAGTAGATATTCTGAGCTGGCTTTGGACTAGCTAGAACTCATACTGTGAACAGTAAGTGTGACTCGGATAGCAGGGAGATCGTTCTGGCCTGCAGCCCAAGTGTTTGCTTAGTATCTAGGGAAGCCTTTGCGGCCTATGCCGAGTTCCCTTGCTCCTCTGCCAAGAGCGGCTGAGCCAGCCAGTTAGCTGGGGCTCAATTAAACAGCTTCTGCGGTGGAGACGTGTGCTTAAACCCTCGCGCAGACAAGGCAGAGCATAAAATTGTCTTGCACTGTCAGGCCAAAGAATTACTAAATTCTTCATACTTAAATGACATCAGCAGATGCCCTTCTTCTGCTAACTGCTGTAGATACACAGATTGCTGTTCTCGGTTTTAACTTGGCCAGGCGCTACGCGAGGCAAGCGCTTGCTACGTAGCGTATGCTACATCTTTAGCATGTTAGCAAACACCTATGTCGACCACACACAACCTGCATTGTGTTGGACTCACACTTGGAGAGGGATGCCGTGCCGGGAGCCCATCGCCAGCTCACGCTAACCGTCCCTCTTCCCTCCCGGCGCCGGCGGAGAGCAGCCTGCTCGAAGGGCAACTCCCGCGTGCTGGGTGGCTGCCAGGTCAGCCCGGCTTGCAGAGCTGGAGCAGCCCACGAGGGCCACAGAAACACCAGAGCTGTCCCTGTACATCTACATGTAAAAACAGTTGCATAAGATTTAAGTTATTTTTTATTTAAACGAGTTGTCACCCTCCTTCCACCCCTGACGCGTGTATGACCTGCAGCTCCGCTTCCATTAGGGCCATTCCTGTTAGAGAGCAGCTTCTAAGACAATAGCGCCGAAACCTCTTGCTAGGATTGAGGTAATATACTTTCCAATCACACAGCAGACAGGAGGACAACATAAAAGGAAAACAGTCAATAGCTGCTTGCTATCTCGCCCCCTCTGAACTGCAAAAATTTCTTAGGGAGCTGTGAATTACTCCCCTATTGTTCTTGCTATATTATTATTTTGAAGTGGCTCATGCCTGTGTTATTTGGCTGCCCGCTTTGTTTGCTTTATCGGTTTGCTGGGTGATGTATAATTAAAAAAGCCCTGTTTTACCACCTCACTCACAGATCTTTTGAGATAATACAGCAAATGTGGTAACAAGAAAAACACAATATAAGCTTCAACCACTGCAGCTTCCTTCTGCATTTATTGAAACTTTCCCTCTGGAATAAGTGTCTCTCATCAGAAATGGGTCTGTGCTACAAAAGCTATTATTTCTTTCCTGGCGACATCAGTGAGCACGACATTTTGTTGAAAGCGGAAAGCGCAGACTCTGAGAGCAGGGGAGACTGGGCAGCCCTCCCCAAACGCTCAGCATCCGCAGCTCCTGACAAAACCTCCCAGGAGGTACTTAGCGTTCGGAGATACACCTGCAGACTGCGACTGCAGACTAAAGATAGACAATATATTCATAAGTGCTGGGCTAGATACTCCACAAATATTTGTTCCAGCACACAAACTCCTTCCAGCTATCCAGGCACCTGGAGAAGCTCAGTAAGGCCGAAACAGCTCTACGCCTCCTCCCCTGTGCTGAGCGCGTGTTGCCTGCTCACGCTAACCTTTCCTTCCTCCTCCTGGCGTGGCTGACTCCTCTGGTCTCTCTAGCATGGCCTTTTTTGTCTATCACTGCAGCTAGAGCTCCTGCCCACGCTCTTCTCACGTCTTCACAACACCGTATCTCCTTTACGAAACAATTTCACCCTTCTCAGTTTCCTTCCAAATTCTGTCGTGTGATTACTTCTCCAGCTCACCACCTCTAACCACGTCTTCTCCCTCTGCCTCCATTTGGATGCCTCCTCCTTACTGCATGTCTTCACTCCCAAGACCTCCCAGAGCCTACCATTCTCTCATACGCTATTTATGTCTTCTCCCTCCTGCCTTTGATAAGCCCGTGATGCCACCTTTCATCACACAGAAGACGCTTTTTCAAACATCTTTTGCTCTTTCTTTTGTTCTGTATCTCATATGAAGACTGAGCAGCCAAAAAGCTATCTCATTAGCCTCTTCCAAATCCTTCATGTAAACCTGTCTTTGGCTTGATAGAGATATGAAACTTGGCTGCTTTATTAGCTAGGGATATGTAAAACTGATGTTCCTCTTAAGACGCGGTGTCTCCTTGTGTTTCCATTTCCCATCTCTCTGGGTCCGGTGATGGCCTCTTGTCTTAATCACACTGAGCTATTTAGGGCATGGGCTGTTTTGTGTTGCTATTTTCTCTTTGCTCTTCCCGTATGAGTTTGTGGGCCATGAGTGGGCCTGTAAGTGCTACCATCAGTATGAAAGATGAATCCTCTATAAGCTTAGTTGATGACTCTTGCATTCCAGAAGAAATAGCTCAGCTCTATAGGTTAAGAAAAGTCTACACTGAACTGCAAACTTACTAACTTGAAACATGAACAAAACCCCTAATTTAGGAACGTCTGTGAAAAAACACTTCTCTTAACAGGTAAGATTAAATTTAATGTTTATCAAGAGTAAAGTTACAAAAGACAGTGCTATTATGGTTTAACACTAGCCCACCATCTGAGCCAGGGTAATAATAATGTCTAGTATTCTTATGCAAAAATAAGACAAAACACATTTCTGTAAGCCATTCAAGGACCTAAAGAGCATATACAGCAACAGTCACCACGGCTCAAATGCGGAATGATAGTTTATGAATCCAAGGAGACTCATGAACCTGCGGTAACTGGTGCACCTGCAATCACCTTACACATCCTATCTTCAGGGTGCAGAAGGGAAAACGTGACCCTCACTGCTGTCCCAGGCCCTAGCTCAGGAAGATGACAGGTTTGATTTTAATGCCTTTCCACCCTGCCGGCAGAGCAGAATTTTGGCTACAGTCTTTACAAGATAAGTTGTTAGTTTGGGCACTTAACATTACGTTTAGGCGGCTGAAATAAAAAGAATCTGTCAGCTGAATGCTTCAAGGAACTCTGCTATATCGGACAAACAAAAGTGAAGCTCAAGCAAAGCTGATAAATACTTTATGAAAAGGAGAAAAAAAAACATTTGCTAAAGGGCTCTTAACTGTTCTTGTTGGCTTTCAGAGGCATTAGGCAAGACTGTAGAGAAGTGGGTTTCTAAGTCTTCTGTTCCTTTTCCTCTATCCAGACAGTAGCTAACAGTGCACTTGGGAGCAAAATGATCAAACACACAATCTTTTTCCAACAGCTGCCTTGCAGAAAGATGTCCGCTACAGAGTTATTTGGGCAATGCTAGTATCACATCACGTTCAAAATTAGGGCCAAGGCTGGTAAGGTGCCAATACCATGGCATCACAGTCAGCAGGGCAAGAGATACCTTTTCCCCTTGATTCACTTTTTACTTTTAAAATTTACTTTCCCCTAATTTTTCCTGTAACTCCTGGTCAAAGCAGTAGAGACAAGTAAGCAAGGCCTAATCTTCACACAGGGCTTACACTGGTTTAACTGAAATCAGTTTTGAAGTCAAGTCAGTTCAGCAGGTACAAAATCCCATGTGCATGCATTTAACTTAGTGCACAGACATCAATTTAGCTCATCTGAGATACTGAAGTAGGCTAAATCAATACAAGCCACTTGTAAATGGATTTAAGAGTACATTCATATGGGGTTTGCTTCAATTTAAGAAGTCATGTTAAGAAGCAATTTTAGTTAAACCCAAAACAAGCTTTCTCTGTTGGCTATCCTTAAACTCTAGATTATGACACTAATTACCCATGTAAGAAAGAAAGCACGGAGGAAAGCAACCCTTACATCTCTGAGTGGGTTACCTAGAGCCCCTGCCTCACACCCTGCAGAAAACAGATGTGAAACCAGCAGCCAGAACCTTGTATCATAAACCTCTCATTGATGGGTCTGCAAAACCACCCCAATGCAGTGTCAAAGCATGTAAGCACCGGTCATACGCCGAGTCCAGGAGAGCCAGCTACCTCCTCCAGTAACTCCTGGGACACTGCGGAAGGGCACGGCTCCCTTCAAGGCTAGGCCCGTGCTAGGTGCTCAGAAGCAGCAAGGCAGCTGTCAAGTTTTTTCAAGAGTCACTCTTGAAAAAAGCCTTGGACTTGGTTTGGATACCAATGAGGCATACGTGAATGAAAAGTTTTAAAATAGCCTTATAAGGTGGGCAAACAGCCCACCGTCATGGTGGTAAGCCGGTGCTCGCAGGGGGACACAGTCCTGATTCCAGAGTGGCAGAGGCCACTGGAAAGCGCCCCGAGCAAAGGAGGACACAGGCAGCATCACCACTCCTTCCTCAGAAGCAGAGCAGTGAGATCGGTTGGGCCTACTGACAAAATAGTGATTGCAATTACATGTTTTTTCCATCTATACCAGAGGCTAAATTAACAGATTAATGTTTACTTCCAGTCGCTGCTACCAGCCTGAGGGGGAAATGGAGCAGAATGAGGTCAGCAGGGGCCAGAGCTCATTCATCCCATCGCTTCAGTCAAATTTGCTCAGCTGAGCTTGGATTACTTTTCCAAACTTCAAGGCTGGCTTCTAGTACAAAACATTTCCTTTTTCTTTTTTTTTTTTTTTTGGGGGGGGGGGAGGGCTAAAACTGAGGCTATGTTAAGATATTAACGAATCTCTCAAACAGCAAAAATATTATCTTTATTTGGGAAGCTGAACGTTTCTGAATATTAAATCACAACCGTTCAGCTCACAACGCCCAGGAGCCTTGCTCCCGAATGAAACTGGGGCTGCAGCGAGGTTTACCGAGTTCACAGGGGGCTGACTGTGCACTCCCTGGGATTAAGCCGTTACGCGGTCACAGCCATTAATTTGTCCCTCTTGGCTCTTCTTCCCGCACGCACCGAGGAGGAGGAGGATGCCCTCACACCCTCACCCTATGCACATTTTAGCTTGGTGCTTGCTTTTAAGACATCAATGCTCGCTTAAAGTCCAGCACCCCCTAAAGCAGAAGAGCCCCCCAAGTCCTGTCATTGCTAACGCATCTAATGATCGTCACCCCTAGGCTGCAACACCACCACGGCGTACGCCCGGGACTGGGCTGCCTCGGCACTTAAGTGCGACTGCCAGCAGCACCGCTACCACAAGTAACAGTTAACCCAGCAGGAGCCGAAGAAAAACACATCCATGCAGTCACAACATCAGCATTTGGGAACACCTACACGGCTCTGCGCGGGCAAAGGGGAAAAAGGAGGCTCGAGTCCTGATCCACCCAGTCCAGCTTGTACCTGAGAGTGTGTCGGAGCGACAATCCCCTCCGCCTTCAAGACGCTCGCCTCTTCCCTGGAAAGCCTCTGCGGGGCCGAAGCAACCTTACTGTCACAGCCGGAGCGGTCAGCGCTCACCAAAGCTGCCTGCACCCAGCTTCACCGTTAGCCCTTGGTGGCGGCGCTTTGACATCTGACCAAAGAGCGGCACAACTCTCCCGTTAAGGAAAGAAGAAAACAAACAGCTCTTCTGGCTGTGAAGAGAGCTGGCAGCGTGTGTCCTTCCCAGGAAAAGAGCTCAAGAGTTTATTACCACCTCAGAGCAAAACGCAGTTCCTGCCCAGCCTCAGCGAGGCTGGAGCAGAGCACGAGCGTCATGATGCGCCATTGCTTCCTTCACGTGTCTTGCCAGCCCTAGCCACGCTCCCCAGTTCCCGCAGCGTGTGCAAGGTTGGGCGCACAACTGCTCAACTTAAGGGAAAACCTGGGATCAGCCCCTGTGGGTTTTCTTCCACAGTCTCCTTTATACAACCTAGGACAAAGTGAGCAAGCTGTATATACCCCAGCTTGCCCGTCCACCACGTAGACACGGGTAGTTTTGTCTTCTCCCTGCTTATCCTTTCTGTCTCATCCTTTTTGGCATTACAGCTATTATTGTTATTAGCAGCAGCGTCGTGCTCAACAAAAAGGATCTTGAACTGGTTCAGGCTTGTAAAGGATCCTACTTTAACAGTAAGGCACAGGGAGTCACCACTATTTCACAGAAATGAAACCCAGTTATTTTAGCTCCACTAGAGAGGAGAAACTCATCTCCTCGACTACACAGCCACTTTACTTCTCATACAAAGTCAGAAAAGACCAATTTGAGTAGGATCTGGAGTGGGACCTCAAACCAGGAGAATAACATCAGCCATGACCTAAAGCCCACCACAAAGTTTGCCACTATTTTAAGTGCAGTTCTTTGACATTTCTTTGGCTTAATAACTAAATAAATACAGTGTGCTCATGTACAAGAAGTAACAACAGTAAACTAACGGCACCATTCCAAGACACAGCTTGCTCCTGAACTCAGTTCTCTGCTCCGGGACAGGATAAAGAGACATCCTAGGAGCCCAGAGCTATCCATATTGCTTAAAAATTAGCGGAGATGCACAGCAGTTACTGCTCTGCGTCCAGTGTAACCTCAGAAGTGATCACACCATGCTCTAGGGACACCTACGGTAGTTTGAAGCTAGTATTTTTGGGATAAATCCAAACACAGCAGCAAGAAGCTCAGAGAAACAAAAACAAAACAAAAAAACCACAGCTTACCCTGCCGAGAAGCCTGTAGCTTGTGTCAAACTCCATGTGGATACACCTGCTACACAACCGGTAGCTGATTCACTTAAAACTTAATCTGTATATCTACATTCCACTGGAAACACAACAAAAGAAGTATCCTACAACTGATATTAGAATGAAATTGGAACAAAACCCAGCTTTTACAACCTCTAAATATTTTCAAGGTTTTGAAAGCTTCTTCTTTCCTAGACCAAGCAAGCCAGCCAAAATCTGACACTTTTTCAATCTGAAATCTGAAGGAAAAGAAAATGCAGTCTAACTTACTAAAAGATTCAATTATTGTTTCAATTAACTCAAATTATTTCAATTTGTGTGGTTTCAAATTTATAGAAGAAGGCATAAAAAGTTGCTTAACATCATAATCCATAGATTTTCAATTTTAGTACTTCAAAAGATGGTGCCTTGACAATTTCAGCACTTTTCCCCTTAGTTTTAGCTCCTTTCCCACAGCAAATCTCCCTGTCAAGGAACAGATGTTTTTCAATTAAAAAAAAAAGAAAACATTTTGTCAAAAAGAATCCACAACTCATGCTAATTGTAGGCTGTATACAGGAGACTGGAGCAGAACAGCGTTTTTCACGCTGTGCAATAATCTTGGCAGGAACATCTGGAATTTGCCAGGTTAACTTGGCCTCTGCATCTTGCCCTTGGATACCAGTGACCCACGGTCATTTTTGAAGCCGCCTAACTCTGCAGCACCTTACTCAACCCACCACGCTGGAACCAGCTCCTGGACTTTTTGCAGCCTTTCCCGTCAATCTGAACGCATGCCTCACCAACCCACGAAGAAAAACCACGCAGCAACGCACAACCTCATCTCTCCGACGCAGCAGAGAGAGCCGTCTTTGATGCTGCCCTTCCCTCGGTGCCCCCACGTCAGTAAGAGCCGAGATTTCAGACTCAAAGCACGTGGCTGGGCTCTTTCCGACCGGCAGAAACAGAAGCTGGCTCCCTGGGGAACCGCAAGGCCAGCGCGGAGCCTGCATGGAGATGGGCTGCATGGATGCCCTCTTCTAAGCCTAAGAAAAATGAATGCGCATCTATAAAAGTTTCACGAAGGGGAAAAAAGAAAAAAAGAAAAGAAAAAAAAGAAGGCAAAAGGGTTTCAGAGAAGACAGCCCCTTGAGCGATTTCCCAACATCAAAGAAAAAGGCCTCGAGCGTGTTCTCCTCATGTGCTACCTTTGTTCAGCCTCTCCGCGCCTGCAAGCGCATTCCCGGCAACGCACAAGATGCTCCCGCAGCACGTCGGCAGCTCTGCGTCCACACGCGGTACCTGCCTCGCGCTCCGAGCATCTCACTCTGTCACTTCGGACCAGTCCAAGCTCATTTGATATGGAAAGCTGCTCTTACGGAGCTAGGTGGTACCAACTAGGGGAGACTTGAGTCCCCGAGAGCTATGGCACTCTTGTGTCACCTCTGCTGCCTTGCTGCCTGTCTGCTCCTTCATCCGTAACGCGGTAGTGTTTAGGTGATCACTTCTGCTTTGCTCTTGCCATTAGATTGTGGGGCACGTATCCAGGAGCTTCCCCACTTTGCTTAGGCATGGTGATTTCCCTTCTACAGGGCTCGGCTTCTTTTTTTTACATCCCACTCAAGGTTTCCTCCCCTTGCCTGCCCATCTCTGCGTTTGCCTCGGTGGGTCTGCGAGACGCAGGCCCGGCGGCTCTGGGTTCAGGCGTTGAGAAAGCACAGGCATAACGCCAGCACGGAGAACCGTCCCCGGCTGCTGCCTTGAGGGCACCCCTCCATTATCGCTCCCGTTGGGGGGCAGCGGGTGGGTGGCGAACGAGGCAGGCCAGAAAGGGGCTCTGCAGACCACGGCAGCGCTCGGCTCCTTTTACTTCTCCCGGTCACAAAAGGGCTCCATTTGTTAGGCCTTCTTCTTTCACAGAGCAACACACAACGCAACCTTGCAGTGACGGCATCTGCCTTTCACATCCCAGCGTGCTAAGACCACACGTTCACATTCATAGCTCCAGAGAAACTTTTAACGAACCGCCCCTGCAGTGCTGCACCTCCTGCGGCTGCAGCACACCATCAACCAAGGTGAAAATACCCCAGCCTGGTTTAGACCAGCCCAGTCCCAGCGCTGGCCAGGCCGAGATTTGCAGCACCACGAGAAACAGGTCCATGTGCAGGGCAGGAACAGGCAACCTGGCGGGGGGCAGGTGGGAGCACTTGCCCCCAGCAGCGTGCAGCCCATGAATGACATGAAAATAAACAGGAATGCTAATTAATTACCCCAGGAACACTAAATAATTCCACCTTGAAAACCTAGGGCCCAATCCTGCCCTTTCTGAGCTCAATGGGCCTTTTGCAAACGCCAAGAATGGTGTCTTAAACCTCAACTCCGTATTCCTACAGATCGCTAGAAAAGCGAGCTTACATCTGGATTTGGGTTTCAATCCAGGTCTCTGGGGACATGCTGCCTTGTAGAGATCTGCTGCAAAGCCACTGAAACGCCTTTGCTGAGCCACAAACCTTTAAGCGAAGACACTGAACTTGCCGACGGACTGCCAGAGATCCCTGCCGTTTTGGAGCCTACACGCCGGCAGCCCCGCTGCTGGAGGCCGGTCCCTCTGTCCCACCGGTGGCTGTCAGCTCACATCCCCCTTGCAGGCTCAGGGGACCCACCGTACCGCAGCAACTGAGCCTCCTCACGCAGCTTGCTCGCTAACCTGCCCTTTGCTAGGGAGCACTGGTAGGCTGAATTCCCCATGTAACGCACACACCAGATTTTAATTATTTTACAAAAGCACCAAATTCCTTGTCAGCTGTAGCCTGTCAGAGGGAATTAAGAAAATCAATAAATACAGAGGACCGCAGCAAAAAGAAAGAACGCCCCAGAAATTAATGCTTCTTTCTTTCATCGGAACTGAAGAAGAGATACTGTTGGAAGAACACAGATCTGAATTTCTAAAATACCTAATTTGACTTAAAAGGAACAGTAGTAGGAGAGGCCCAGGCAGGCTTCCGGCAGGAACCTGTGACAGCCAGCGTGCCCCTTGCAATGAGCCAGCATGCCGGGGCGATAACCTGCTGGGCGACTTCGGAGAGGTGAAAGGATTTCCCAGGCATCAAAGCACCAACCTGCCCTGGAATCGGGAACTTTAGCAGCTAACATGCTGGGCTCTTACTGCTGCTACCTGCATGCTTTTAAAAGAAGGCCATTTCTGACAGTCGGTTAAGACCAGAACTTGGCCTCAGCTGCAGAGCACAGTCTAGATCTTCCTGCCCTTCCCAAGGAGGTGGGGAGCTGGGGCGCACCTTGTTTCAGCAGGGCTGTCATTACAAACTGCACAGTTTCTTTCCGACTGTAACTCTTACCACATTTTACTTAAGTTATACCATAGCTCAACACATCTCTCTGCCAGACTTGGATGTTTTGAAATGCCACCCGCTCCTGCCCCACGCTACTGAGACGGAGGGATTACTCTGCTCAGATGCTTCACTCCCTGCGAAGCCTGCGGCCAGCGAAATCACTGCACTGCTAACGCGCGCAACTCACTCAAGTTGGGCAGAGCAACCAGGTGACCAGAAGGTTTCAGCATTTCTGGATTTATCTCGACCGCCCATATTTCTCAAGAGCTAAAGGGTATTTCACACATCCAAA